>NC_135239.1:182173089-183461422 GCF_051348905.1 Ranitomeya variabilis
CGCTACATGCATGTCGCCACACGCAACTCAACACACACAACTTGACACATAAAACTCGCCCTAAAACACACACAAGTCTGGTATTGTCCTTCAAAAATAAAAATCTGATTAATAAGCAAACTACAAGAGCAACAAATGTACCATATAGGAAATACGGCAGCTGTCAGTCACATGACCTGTCTATTATGTGTATGTGTGAGCTAATATATACTGCCAGGGGGGAGGGCTTCCTGTTGGCTGGGGATTTATCAGGCTGCCAATAGCAACCAATCACAGCTCAGCTTCTATTTTGCTACAGTTAATTAACCTGAGCTCTGATTGGTTAATATAGGCAACAAAGACATTCTCAGTATAACAAAGCTAATATATGTTGTGAAATGCTTCTATTTGCTTAGTTTTTGCCTTTTAATAATTACATTTCTATCTATTTGTTTTGTGGTTTTTGTGTGCAGAATAAATTTTTGTTAACACATTCTATTTTGCTAACAGCAGTCATTAACCCGGGCGAAGCCGGGTAGTACAGCTAGTGTATATATATATATATATATATATATATATATATATATATATATATATATATATATATATATATATATATAAACTCCCTAATAGAGATCGATTATATAAATCAGGAAGCATAAAGGATATAGATTGTAACCTCTTACAGGCAGGGTCGTCATTATCTTTGCTTTACTTACTGTGTTATTTTTAATATTGTTACTTATGACTTGTATATGAAGTGTTGAGTTGTAGAGCGCTGTGGAATATGTTGGTGCTATAAACATTATTACAGTGTATAGATAAATAGATCTAGAGAGAGACGCACAGGCTCAGATTGGCCCACAGGTGAACAGGTCGATCCTCCGGTAGGCCCCGCTGAGGCAGTCCTGATGAGCAGGGTTATTACACATGATGCACTATTTGCAGAAATATTATATTCTAATTATTCAGGACACGAGCGAGACCGTGTAATATTATACACAAGCAAAAGTACATGTGCATACTATTGTCAGGTCTCTCGTATGCAGCTGAACATTGGGCCCCAGGAGTCCATACTGGGGGTCTATGCCACCCCAGTCCCACACTGGCTGTGTGTGTGTGTGTGTGTGTGTGTGTGTGTGTGTGTGTGTGTGTGTGTGTGTGTGTGTGTGTGTGTGTGTATATATTAGTCATAGACTGCAAGAAAGACAGCCATGATATCCCATGGACTTCCTTAGCCCCCAACCTGTACCCCATCCATCGTTCCTACAGTCCCCATCCATTATCCCCACAGCCCTTCTCTACACGTGCTTTGGCAAAACTAATGTTTATTTGGTCCTGTCAATAAAGCTTCTTTGAATTTGAATTATATATTACACTATGTGTGCATATATGTAAGGAGCAGCATATATAGTGTATATATTACATGTATAAGTAGTGTGTATAGTATATGGCGGGTCACACATGTAGTGTAGGGTATACTGCAGCATGTATAGTGAGTGCACATATATAGTGTATATATTACATGTATAAGTAGTGTGTATATAGTATATGGCGGGTCACATGTAGTGTAGGGTATACTGCAGCATGTATAGTGAGTGCACATATATAGTGTATATATTACATGTATAAGTAGTGTGTATATAGTATATGGCGGGTCACATGTAGTGTAGGGTATACTGCAGCATGTATAGTGAGCGCACATATATAGTGTATATGTTACAGTATTTATACAAGTCATGTGCAGATATAGAGATAGATAGATATATATATATATATATATATATATATATATATATATATATATATATATAAATATATATATTAGTCACACACTCACTATATAGCACAGCACAGCCATGTGCACGCTCCTGTACCATGTGCACGCTCCTGTACCATGTGCACGCTCCTGTACCATTTCCCCGCTTCCTGCACCATTTCCCCGCTTCCTGCACCATTTCCCCGCTTCCTGCACCATTCCCCCGCTTCCTGCACCATTCCCCCGCTTCCTGCATTATTTGCCCGTCTCCCTTTGTGCACAGAGGGGCCTGCCGCACACCTCACAGCTGATGTGACCACCCTGCAGCAGGTGACCAGCACTGCCCGGCGCCCCGTCCCCCGCCCCGACCACCAGGCTGCCCGGGCTCCGCAGTCGGCGCGTTACCTGGTGCCCAGCAGCGTCCACTTTCTTCCTCCTTTCTTCCTGCAGGCAGCAGAAGGTGCCATGTGCGGAGGGGAGGGGCTCTACCTGGCCCCGCCCCCCACTTCGGAGACTGTGAGCGGCTCAGCGCTGGATACTAGCTCGGCTATTGGTGCGCACACGGTCACGTGGCCTGATGTGACGTCATGGTGGGGCCGCTTGTAGGTCTGTGCCGGGGATTGTAACCCCTTGTATTAGCGGCTTCAGCTTTCCCGGCTGCTGCAGGTAATACTATTCATCTGCGCATGCTCGTTCACATCGCAGCTGTTATTATGGTGACTACCGAAGATGTTACGTGAGCTGTCACTCAGCTTTATTTATACTGTGTCATAGTGACAAAGCCTGCTATGATACCGCATAACTAGGTACCAGGACCCTGGGAAAAGCTGGGTGCCACAAGGTGGTGCCTCCTAGTGCGTACAATGTTGCATAATTGTCAAATTTCGCAAAGGGACATCAGCTTACAACACAGTAGGACTAGGAAGGCAGGGCCACAGCCTGCAAGTCATGCTCAGTTTTTGGCCTCATTCCCCACGCATTATGTAGGACTGGTGACTGGTCCTAACTTGGGATTTTTTTTTAACAAAAATGTCTGTATTTGGGGCTAAAACTGCTGTTTGAAAATGGTTTTCAATAAAAATCTGCACAACTTTGCTTATCCAGGCTCTTTGTTTCTTGCAAATTCACCTTTCATGTGATCTGTGGTCATAAATCATCTGAGAAGAGCTCAGGAAAAGACAGATAAAAGAGTTACAGCCTATCCCATCATCCAATGTGAGTGAGCTCACTGACAGATTCTCAGTTAGCCCATTCTGCAGCCAGTAATAGACATCACCACACAAAGCCTAGACGAGATTATGTCAAATTTGTAATGAAACCAAATTGCAAACATTTTTATAGACATAAACTAAAATGTCCCCAAAGTGAGACGACCTAAAGCCTCCAAACCAGTCTGCACCCAAAATACGGACCTAACGGGACTTCTTAATACAAGTGTCCCACTAAGCCCTGACTTCTGCGACACGCTGCACTTCTTTTTAGGTTCCGTTCACACCATTTTGTTTTTACGAACAGACAAATGGAATTAATGTAAAAAAAAAAATAATCCATTGCATAACGGATGTAAACAGAAGCAGAGGGGTCACGTGTGATCATTATGGGGTCCGTCCGGGTTCCGTTAGGCGTTATTTTTAGAAAGGATAAAGAGTTCTTCTCGCTGCACTCTCTGCTCCGATCAAAAAACAACCTATAAGAGAACCCAGACGGACCCTGTTAGGAATCACTGAGGCCCCTCTGCTGCCGTTCACATCAGTTGTGCACCTGACATTATTTCCGTTTGCCCGTTTCTAAAAACGGGAATAAATTAAATATCAAAACGGAAGTGTAAATGTAGGCCAAAAATTGCAGTGGAACCCTACACGCACCACAATATGGATCCCATTTTCGTATCCTTCAGAGTCGGAGATCAGTAATGCATGTAGGGGATCAGACCGTAACTTTCTCTTGCAATTTTCATACTAAAAAAAATTGGTGTACATTCTGATACAAACCGTACTGCCAAAATATTCTCCTCAGCATTGCTTCCACGGAAGAATACCCAGCTTTACAAAATTACCATATGACATGGAGTCGTCTACGGCCACATACTCCTCCGTTTATGCCTCTGTACCACTATGCCTCTGGAACCGTACATGTGCCGCAATGTGGATCCCTTTTTCTTATCCTTCAGAGTCGGAGATCAGTAATGCACCTAGGGGCTCATACCATAAGTTTCTCTTGCAATTTTCATACTAAAAAAAATTGGTGTACGTTCTGATACAAACCGTACTGCCAAAATATTCTCCTCAGCATTGCTTCCACGGAAGAATACGCAGCTTTACAAAATTACCATATGACATGGAGTCGTCTACGGCCACATACTCCTCCGTTTACGCCTCTTTACCACTATCCGTGCTCAGTGTCGGACTGGAGTGCCAAGGGCCCAACAGAAACCAACTCTAGGTCCCCACTTTTCAGCTACATTATCCTGAACCACAAATTTATAAAATAATGAGCTGTGTAGATTGTTAAATGAATTAGATGCCACCTGTGTCCATAGCTGTTTAAGTATATAGTGCCAAGTACTGTTCATGGCCCACTCTTACAGAACGGCCCACCGGAGAATTACCCGGTTCTCCAGTGAGCCAGTCCATACCTGTCTGTGTACCCTGCTTGGACAATTTGGAGCACTCCGCAACAATTATTAGTGAAAATTTAACTTTTTCTCATTATAGGGCCAACAATCCATTATCTCTATATACTTCCCATAAATCCAGGGTTCACTCACTGGCCCCTAAAAATCAACCATTATCCTTACTCAAACCTGCACTAATAAGGGGTAAAATCCACACAAATTGTGAGGAACTGCAAAAGGTAAGACTGTGGCAACATTTGCTATGAGACTAACCCATGTCGGCGTTCTCATTCCTGGATAGAAGCCTTTTCTATCCTAGCAACCAGAAAATCTTCTGGGACTTCTGATATAATGAACACAACAGATAATGTCGTAGAGAAATCCACTCTGTACTTATCTGCGCTATCATTTTTCTTACCAGAAGTATTATATAACTCGAATTTTAGATTTGATTCTCAAAGGGCGGAGATATTGGGCAAAGGTGAAAGAATTGTTCCAATATTTTTTAAAATCTGTAGTACATATAGCCTGCTGGTCACTTGCCTCTAGTCCAGGGGTCCCCAACCTGTAGCTCGGGAGCCACATATGGCTCGCGGTCCCATGAATTGTGGCTCGCGGCTGTCTGTCAGCTTGGTGCATTAGTTCCAGTTCTAGCAAACAGGTATGAAGAGCACATCTGAAAATGGTGAATTTTGTGAGCAGCCTGGACAGAAGAGCTGATCTGGATGTACTGGTCTTAGGGGTTTTGAGATGATTTACGTATGGTATGCTGGAGACAAGATGATACCACCTGTCAGAGGAGGTGTTTGAAGCTGGATGTGACAGTGTCTTGGGAGTGCTTTATAGGAGAATACTGAATGTGGGGTATTGTGGGATCCCCTGGATCTTTGTATACTGCTTTGGGGTGATTTTTTGTGGAAAAGCTTTAGTTACCATTATGACTGTAATGGGGGCTTTGGTTGCCACTATTGTGAGGGGGCGGGAGTTGAATGTGGCTCGCAACCCTCTGTCAAGGCTGGATGTGGCTCTCAAGGTCAGAAACGTTGGGGACCTCTGCTCTAGTCTATGGGGGTACTTGTGGTACTCCAAGCCTTGTTTTGGTCTCAAGCTTCTGGGTTTTTTTTTCTCAAGCCTTCCTCTGGCACAGTCATGGCGGTATGGTTGCAACCGTACTGCTGTCATGGACGCAATGTGGCAAGGATGTTAGTCTGTGTTCCTACATAGGGTTCCTGCTGGTTTTTTTAGGGCCACGGGCACACGTTGAGTATTTGGTGAATTTTTTACCTTCAGTATTTGTAAATCAAAACCAGGAGTGGGTGAAAAATACATAATCGGTGACTAGTGATGAGCGAATATACTCGTATGAATGATTTGCATCTGTTAGCCAACCTGAGTACATGTGGGGGTTGCCTGGTTGCTAGGGAATCCCCACATGTACTCAAGGTGTCTAACAGATGTAAATCATTCAGCTGCTGCGATGAAAACTAAATCTCTGAGCAGTCATAAATACTTGGAGACCACCTGAGCGTGCTCGGGAAAACCCGAGCAACGAGTATATTCGCTCCTCACTATCGGTGACATGTTTCTATTATATTTTTCCTTTGATTGTTCCACTCCTGGTTTTGGCTTACAAATACTGAGGTAAAAAACTCACCAATTACTCAACATGTGCACATAACCTTAAAATCCTGCCTGCTTACTTTACTAAAACAGTGGCTACAGGGAGAAAATGAATGTATATCCTCGCTGTAGCCGCTCGCTTTCAGTTATCAGGGTGGTGCAGGAGTCACTATACTGTGAGCGCGGCTGTAATCACTTTCCAGGACTTTGATTGACTGCCTGTTCTGCACACATATTATGTGGTGCAGGCTGTGAAAGTGCTGAGGAGTGATTAAAGCCGAGCTCACTGTTCAGTGAGTGGTGACTGTAGTCTCTCCCTCCACCGCCCCAATCACTGAAAGTCAGCGGCTGCAGGTTTAATATACTTTCATTTTCTCCCTGCAGCCTGTTCCAGTAAGATAGGCAGGCATGATTTTAATGCTATTTACCTGCATATTAATCCTATATGACATAAATATGTGTTGCTTTAGCACTCCTCTCCCGCCGTATACTAAATAAAATCACTCTGCCCCATTAGGCCATATTCCCATGTAGTTAAAACGATGCATTAACATCAAAATCTGTTGCATTAACAGTTCAAGCAAAGTGGATGTGATTTCATGAAAACTCCTATCCACCTGTTCACACAATGCAATTGCTGGTTTTTTTTTCATGAATTTTCAAAAATTATGGTAACATTTCTGTGTTTTTACTCAATTTTGGAAAATTTAAAAAAACAGCAGCACAATCACCCCTTGTAAATATGACCTGATCCTGTGGAACTTTGTTTTTTTCCCCTATAGGCTACTACTGGGAGCCTGAAAAAACCCACATAAAAGAAGCACAAAAAACTTTTTAAGTGTGGAATATTATAGACTATTATACTTTTTTTTTTTTACTACCAGACAGGTAGTTGCTACCTGTCTGTTCTTCCCGGCGCTGGCTCAGAGTGGTCACTGACCGCTCCTGCCTGTGATTCAGCTGCTCCACGTCAACAGACCAGCTCTTCCTCTTCTGGGCAGCTGTGTCGATGGGACATGACTGGTGACGTTATGCTGAGTGACAGCCAGCTCTTCGCACTTAGGCTGGAGACGCTGATCTGTCGATATGACATCAGATGAAGCTGCTGAATCGCTAGCATGAGCAGTCTGTGATCGCTCTGTTCTGGCAGAGATTGGCTCTGGTCACAACAGGCAGGTAGATGGCAACTACTAGCCTGTTAGCTTTTAGGCCATTAGTAAAAAAAAATTAAATAGTTTTGGATAAACCATTTAAGGCCATGTGGGCACGTTGAGTATTTGGTGATTTTTTTTACCTCAGTATTTGTAAGCTACAATAATTAGCAAATTAATAATTAAATCACTGTTGAGGGGCCAGGATCTGTTCTTTAGGTCTTGGTGCCCCTGTATGACTGGCCTAGGGAGATTGGAGATCGGTTGCCGGCTGGAGCTCGATACACGTGCTGCAGGTCTGATATCTATTGTCTGAATGTGAGGAACTGTTTTAAGCATTGTTATTGCCAGCTGGAGCTGGACATATGTGCTACGGTCATGGTATGGAGCATGGACTGTGACAACAGACTATACTGCCAGCAGACACAAAAGTGTGGGCCAACCAAAAGTTGGGAAACAGTGGCAGTGAACTATTGGCCCCAGGATGGGATCTTGTTGACTGGGGACTGAGGACATTGCATTGTGACTATACCCAAAATTGCTGTAACTCCATGGCTATAAGGGATAAAAATAGTTGCATTGTTAACCTAACTAGGTGATTATTACAACCCACAACCTCAGATCTTCACACTATGTATGGAGGAGTTCAGGGAGATATCTATCTATGGTGTATGGAGTCTTTGAGAGCGAATGCTGTGACAGCTATCTATTGTGTTTGGCCAGTTGAATAGCAAAGTCCTGCAGAATTTGGCTGGCAAGACTAATAGCCATAAATAAGCAGGTAATTAAAATGGAAGCTTCCTGCTCAGGCAAATTTATAGATGGCAAAGTTGCCAAGAAACAGATTATGTCAAATGCAAACACTGCCGTCCCTTCTTGTGAAGCTCCAGAATATTATGTACGTATCAGCATCTATCTATTATAACATCTCTATGGAATGTGATGTGAACATGGTAAACATGATAAGGAAAGAAATAAATCCAGTTCGGATAATCATGAACATGACAATACAACACTTCCAATTATACCGAGGCCGGTTATCCAGATCCAGTGATCTCATTGTAAAGATTGTGAAAACCTGCACTATTCCCAAAGCAGACTCAATACCCTTTTTTTCCAGCTTTTCCAAAAAAGCCAACTTTCCAACTGAGACCAACGTTTTCTGTGTTCACATGACCATAATGCATCCATATATTCTGGTCTATTTTACTAGCGGAATTCGAAGCCTGACCTGTGATAATGTCAGTTTGGGTCATGGAAATTGCAGACATTGAATGAGAACGTTTTCAGTGAATCCAGCGTCTACTAAGTCAAGAATGCCTTTTTACGGAAGTGATCAGCTCGACTAACCAGATGGCAGACACAAGCAGTGCAAATCGAATTTTCTCATCTCTAGTTTATCTACATATATTATGTACAGCATTCCCATAGTACTGTTCAAAAGTTTTTGGCAGGTATGGAAAAAAATGTTAGAAAGTAAGAATGCTTTAAAAAAATGGATCACAAGAGCTACCAGAATATCAAGGAATCACCTGCTACATTACAAAGCTAAAGAAGAAAATAACCGGGTGCCTCTAGTGGTCACCTATAATCCAAATCTGGAGGTGCTAAGGGGAGCTGCACGGAAATGACAACCTTTAGTACAAAACGGTGCCTGCTTACAATCCATTTTTCCAGACCCCCCACTACTGTGTTTCAGGCAGCCCCCAAATCTAAGAAGCATCATTATCAGAACTCCCTGTCCTCTCCAACAGCAGCAGGAACCTTTCCTTGCAACCAGAAAAAATGTAAAACCTGTCCATTTATAATGACCACGGACAAGATAAAGATCCCCAATTCACATCAGGACTACAAGATCCCAAGTACTTTCATCTGCGATACTTCTAATGTGGTGTACCTAATTATTTGTACTAAATGTCCAACTGGGGGCCTGTATGTGGGGGAGACAGGGCAGGAACTGAGAACAAGGATGAACTCTCATTGCCATACAATAAGAGAAAAAAAAATTGATCTACCTGTGGCAATACACTTTTGTCTCCCCGATCATAGCATTATGGACATGAAATTACTTGTATTAAAAGGTAACTTCAAATCTCAGAGAGACAGAAGAGTCAGGGAATATAAACTGATGATGAACTTTGACACTCTCAGTGCAGGAATGAATGTGTCGCATGGATTTATGTCTTTTTACATCAACTAAGGAACTAAGGAATTTGCCCATCAGACCATGTGGGGTCGTCATAACAGAACCAGACCCCAATCAGAGGACAATAAAACATTCACACTCCTTATCTATGAACTGCTCCAATATTTATGGACACAACTGTTTATTACTCACATAATGGTAATTCTGCTTCAATTCACCTGTCTTATCTATGGCATTTTTTCTGTGATGTGTTGTGAATAAATATGTGATTCTTCAGAATTTCTATTAGTCTACGCCTGATGAAGAGACCTGTGTGGTCTCGAAAGCTTGCAATTTGTTACCATCTTTTCAGTTAGCCATTAAAAGGTATCAACCACTAAGGACTCTCAATTCGAAATATTTTCTTAAAAATAGAGGTCTTAATAGTTTATTTTTATCAATTGATAAAATGCAAAGTGAATGAACAACATAGAAATGTAAATCACATCAATATTCTATGTGACTGCCCTTTGAATTCAAAAGCGTAGGAATTCTTCTAGGTGCACTTGCCAAAAGTCAGAGATTTTGTAGGATTATAAACAGGTATATGAATAACCAGTTGTATCAAACAGGTGATTATGATCATCATTTTCATATGTAGGTTGAAACATGGTCATTAATTGAAACAGAAACAGACTTGTGGGATTCATAAAAGTGAGTGAGGAAAAGCCAAACTCTGCTACAAAGGAGACGTTGTGGAAGACAGGTTCATATCACAGGTTATAAACTGCAATTAATGAATGCACATAAATTCCACTATTGCTACACACATGAAAATGTAGGGTATTTAGAAAACATTTTTTGTACAAAATCTGTAAAAGCCATCCAACCACGACAAGGTTCCCCTCATATGGATTGCTATGTTTGCGCAGCAACTAACTCTTCTGGATAATAGTTAGTATACTGAAAATGCAACTGACTCTTTTGGTTCCAGTAAAGAGTAGAGATCCTGAACTCGCAGTCCCTAGCGGTTCCTGCGTGAACAGAAATTACCTTAACTGCAAACTAGAAGATGGCAAAGCGGACCTAATCTGAATAAAAGTCCGTTGAGCGCATCACGTTCCTTCTAAAGAACAGGAGGGCAGAGTAGAGTGTGAATTACCTACAAAAGGGAAAGTGTGCTGAAAAAGGAAAGATCCCAAAGTGAGTAGAATAAACGACGAAATACAAAATAAAGTACAAAGTACAGGCAGATAATATGCCACTTACTTCCTAGAAAGCAACAGAAGATAGGTGCAGAGTAACTTATGGAAACCTCAAAGAGAAAACCTTTAGCTGGAATTTCCCTGACTGGATTTAACAAAAACAGAATATCTGAACACCTATATGAAACCACCAGCAGGAAATACCAGCAGAGGGGAGAGAATATAAAGCTGCACCTGAAAGTACCTGAAAACACCTGTTACCCTGAAGACACTGGAGAAAGGTTAACAGAAACAAAACACCCAGGGAAAAGGTGTGTCTGCAGTGCCTCAGTGGAAAGAGAAGCCAACAACAAAACACGGGCTCAAGAGTTCAAATCCAGGAGCGTAATATGGATGGTTCCTAACTCTAGTGACTCACCTCTCCATGTGCCTAACCAAGCCTCAAATTAAATCGTTCTTTCTCAGTTTTCCCAGACAAGTGTTAATTAGAGGTAAGCCTGGATCATATGTCTATCCTATATCTCCAATCAATTAATTGATCCTAAGTTGAAGTTACCTAGGGAGAGTTAAAAATTAGGCAAATATTAAAAAAAGTTTGAAAATATAAACAAAAGTAAAAATTATATAATAGTTTAAATATTCCCCTCTTTACCTCCTTCCAAAAAGATTTGATATCACCATGCCTGAAAAAGTCAGATCTATAAATATATAAAATTATTTAAACCATACATTAAACGTCAAAAAGAAAATAAAATCGAAAAGCTAGAAGTGACATTTTTTGATTACCACACTTACCAAGAAAATGCAGCAAAATTTGATCTAAATGTCATATCTACCCCCAAATGGTATCAATAAAAACATTATCTCAGCACGAACAAAACAATTCCTCACCCAGCTCCATGGATGGAAAAATAAAGTTGCGTATCTCAGAAAACAGTAATTGTCTCTTCATAGAGGAAGAGGATTAGAACTCTAGTGCCACCTATAGAAAGTAGCAATCCTAACAGTCAATATCCACTCTCTAACGAGCCTTGCCACATGACTTGGAATAAAGGCTAAAACCAAAATCTCAATTTGCAGACACTGCAAAGCAGCATTGCAGCTTAAAAGTCTCCTCAGCTTGACATGTCAGCCTTGACATGTCACTCTCCACAAGGAGAAATGCTACTCCTTGGATCCTGGTCAGACAACTCTCACCCAGCCAAACCAGATCTCACACTTTGCACTGATGAGGGGCAGTACCCCGAAACACAGTGTCTGCAAATTGAGATTTTCGTTTTGGCTTTTATCCTACGTCATGTGACAAGGCTCGTTAGAAAGTCTGTATTGACTTTTAGGATTGCTACGTCCTATAGGTGGCGCTAGAGTTCAAGTCCTCTAGTGCATTGCGGCTTAAAGGGAACCTGTCACCCCAAAAATGGAAGATGAGCTGCGGCCACCGGCATCAGGGGCTTAACTACAGCATTTTGTAATGCTGTAGATAAGCCCCCGATGTATCCTGAAAGATGAGAAAAAGAGGTTATATTATACTCACCCAGGGGCGGTCGCACTGCTGTCCGGGTCCGATGGGTGTCGCGGTCCGGTCCGGGGCCTCCTATCTTCTTACGATGACGTCCTCTTCTTATCTTCACGCTGCAGCTCCGGCACAATCATACTTTATCTGACCTGTTGAGGACAGAGCAAAGTACTGCAGTCCGCCTGTGCCGGACCGCGACACCCATCAGACCCGGACAGCAGCGGGACCGCCCCTGGGTGAGTATAATATAACCTCTTTTTCTCATCTTTCAGGTTACATTGGGGGCTTATCTACAGCATTAAAGAAAGCTGTAGATAAGCCCCTGCTGTTGGTGGCGGCAGCTCATCTTTGATTTTTGGGGTGACAGGTTCCCTTTAAAAGTCTTGTCACCTTGACTTGTCAGTCTTGGCATGTCACTCGCCACAAGAAGATACGTTACCCCTTTGGATCTCAGAAAATAGTGATATGGACATTTTTTTTTTTGCAAAAGTTTGGAATGCCGTAAAAGCAAAACCCAAAAAGCAAAGGTTGAATTGTGTTTTTTTTCACTATTTCAATCCACTTGGGTTTTTTCATCATATTTCAGTACATTATATGATAAAATGAATGGTGTCATTCAAAAGCTACAAATCATCCCGCAAAAAAAACAAGTCCTCATACGGATATGTTGACAGAAAAATACCAAATATTATGGCAGTTTGAAACAAGGGGAGGAAAAAAATGCAAAATGTCCAGGTCTTCACGGGGATAAATCTACCACCATGTCATGTTTTGTCAGCTGAACTTATTTGCTTGTAGAAAAGTATGAAACCTCTGTAACATTGCATAAATCTTATCATAATGAAGCAACAAACAGAAAACTCCTAGCACAATAATGTATGTTACAAATTAACATGTAAGGAATACTGATAAAATTAGTAAAAAAGATATCAACAGTAATAACCAAGCTTAATCCCTTCCTGACATTATAATAATAATAATAATTTTTATTTATATAGCGCCAACATATTCCGCAGCACTTTACAATTAAGCGAGGACATGTACAGACAATAAATTCAGTACGAGTTAAGACAATTTAAACAGTGACATTAGGAGTGAGGTCCCTGCTCGCAAGCTTACAATCTACAAGGAAATAGGGGGACACAATAGGTGAAAAGTGCTTGTTATTTCAGGTCTGGCAATTATAATACATAGGGATTTTCATACAAAGCTGCATGATCCGGTCATCATCCCGTGTGTTTAAGTGCAATAGTCAAGTATCAAGTGCAGTTATCATGTGCATGGAGGGTGTGGAGACAGATGAATAGTAGGGTGCAGATTCAGAGTAATATTTGGAGGGAGGGAACAGGGCAAAGTTAATTTACTGAGTAGTTGATGTGGTAGGCTTGTTTGAAGAGATGGGTTTTTAAAGCTCGCTTGAATAGGTCGGGGCTAGGTATCAGCCTGATCGTCTGGGGAAGTGCATTCCAGAGAGCTGGCACAGCACGAGAGAAGTCTTGGAGACGGAGGTGTGAGGTTCGGATTACGGGGGATGTTAGCCTTAGGTCATTTGTAGAATGGAGGGCACGTGTAGGGCGATATACAGAGATGAGAGAGGAGATATAAGGTGGTGCAGAACTGTGGAGAGCTTTGTGGGTGAGAGAGATGAGTTTATACTGGACCCTGTAGCAAATGGGTAGCCAGTGTAATGACTGGCACAAGATGGAGGCATCGGTGAAGCGGCTGGACAGAAATATGACTCTGGCTGCAGCATTCAAGATGGATTGGAGAGGAGAAAGTTTGGTAAGAGGGAGACCGATCAGAAGAGAGTTGCAGTAGTCCAGACGGGAATGAATAAGAGCGACAGTAAGAGTCTTAGCAGTTTCAACGGTGAGAAAAGGTCGGATTCTGGAGATGTTTTTAATATGCAGGTGACAAGAGCGAGTGAGTGATCGGATATAGGGAGTAAAGGAAAGTTCAGAGTCGAATATGACCCCAAGACAGCGGGAGTGCTGCTTGGGAGTTATGGTTGAACCCTCCAGGGTAACATTGGACGTATACATACGTCATTACCAATCTTTGACATATGGATACGTCATGGTGATCTCCTGTGCACAGGGGCTGTGCGGGGGCAATCTCTGATTCTGACCGCTGACATCCGGCACTTGGTGCCAGGAGCGGTCACGCACCGCACCCGTCACTTTAACCCCCTACATATCGATATTGATCGCAGTATTTAGCAGGCGAGCAGAGGAAGGAAGCCCCTCTGCCCTTGGATCGTCGCCCCCCAGCAATGTCATCGCCAGGGGCCAATCGTTGCAATGTTGACTCGGGTCACCAGAGCTAGCAAACTTGCAAGATCATGATCAGTGCAGGGTTGACTGTTTCCAAAGCATATGGATGCTGCTGCATTGAGTTCATCCATGGAACACTCACCAGGTTTCTACCACATCCTCACCACCTCTGGGGCACTGGCGCCAGCAGCAGTGTGATGAGGTCAAAAGTGTGCTGACCTCATCATGCCTCTGCACGTTGGGGTCAGGACTGACGAGTGCTGCTTTGCCCCAGTCCTGGCGCCTAAGGATTGAAATGTATTCATGTTAAGACACGACATTTGAATATAGGAATGAAGGAAACTGGCATCTCCCGATTCCCGCGGGCGGCAACAACCCTTTTGGCGTGCCATAAGAGGCCCATGGAGCTTATGTAGTTCTGGCCTGATTTTGGGGTGGCAGTGTGCTGCTAAATTCTTAAGTGGGGAACTCAAGAATTAAATATTATTATATTTGTATAATCTTTTATATTTCCTTTGGATCATACAGCACCAAAATATTCTACAGCGCTGTACACGGATTGTCAGCACTCTCATTAGTCGATGTCCCTAGCTGGGTTCATAGGCTAATTTTAGCTCACGCTCTCAAGGACCAATTTAAAAGGAAACCAATTATTAAGAATATTTTTCTAATGTGGGAGTAAAACTCAAGGACCTGGAAGAAACTAAAGCAAGCACGATAAAACCCCACATAAACTCAATGCCCTTGTTGTCGTTGGCTCTTTAATGTGAACTGGCTGCCTGCTCAAGACCAAGCAATACAATAAAGAAGGTCTACTTGTAGGAGAAGAAGACTCCATAGAATCCCCAACTTTTTGTGATTTTTTTTATATACAAAACACATATTAAAAAGAATAAAATATGGTATTTTAAGGACTTAGGAGCCTCAAATTTTGAAAAAAAATTGGATATTCCGAAATTGGAATTTGGAGTTTGTTTAGCGCGAATTCAGCAAAATGACATCCAAATTGTAGTAGCCCCTTGTGATGTCTGAGCCTTAGATAACATAAGAGTCAAAGAGGACGTGTGGAGGACCCAGATACACAGCTATGTTGGTGGAACAGGTAAGCAACAAGGCGAGTAATTTTTTTTTACCCCGTGTTTATTATGCTCTGGGGTCTAAAGATACCCCAAAGTATAATAAGGAACATTCGATTTGCGTTGAATAATTTTAATGAGAATCTGATTTCATGGTCAAATTTGAGCGATTATCACTATTCATCGTTGCTTTTGTACCTTTTTTTCTGGAGTAAAAATAGATTTAAGGTTAGGGTCAAACAACCGTTTTCTCCACATCCGAGAAAAACGGTCTGATTATTCTGATCAGACTTTTATCAAAGTGGCATCAGATTTTCTCGGACGTGGAAAGGAAAAAAATGAGTTTCTTCGCTTTCTGCATTCTGGCACTCCATGTTATCCAAGTGCAGTCTGATTTTTTTATGGACGCATATACTTGTGCAGCGCCCCATTGTCCTGGTCGTTGCAGTACTGAAGCTCTGCCGGTAAGGGGAGCTATGGTACGTCTGATGGCACTGAAGGAGTTCATCTGACCAGGTATCACATACACCAATACATTTCACAGTCGGGCCTCCAGGGGGAGCTAAGGGTGCTATTTATTAGGCCACTCCTCACCTGGTGGGTAAAACTGGGGGTCAGGCAGGAAGTTAGACAGAAAGCTGACTGGGTTGGAACCAGGCAACACCTTGTGGCAGAAGGTGTTGTGGGGGAAGATTCGGTAGGGTCCCTGTCAGGGGTGGGATCCTGACAGAGGCCTGGCAACGAGATAGAACGTTACGGGACCGTGCCTGCTCAGCATAGCGGCGGTGCCCTAAGAAAGGATAAGAAGCGAGATATATTGTGCTGAGTGAGAAACGAGATCAAAGCAAGGAGAATACCAGTAGGAGTCGTGCTGTAAGACCGAGGCAACATCCTACTGAGGCGCACAGCCGGCGGCCAGAACGCCGAGGAAGTATTTATATATCTAGCTCTAAGCAATACTTCAAACCAACGGCAGGACAGTCAGTCACAGGCCACACCATTGCCCAACTAAGATTTCAAGTGATTGAACAGGTAACAGCACCACGCAGGGGGGGTGACAGGATAAGCCTCCTTAAAAAGAGGGAGGCGTACTGGATACATGAACTGCAGACTCTAGCCCCAAGGGGCCTGAACAGAGACTATGATATCCAGTCCTTCCTCTCATGAAACATGAGGAATTGAAGCGGGTTATGCATCTCAAGGACTTCCAATGTTACCTCCATTTTTGTATATTACAATGCTGTCAAGAAATATACTAATATACTAATATGTATCTGTGACCTTCATCTTTAACACCATTATCTCTCTTCACAGAATCGGCTTTATTAAGTTTTGTCTGGATTATGACATCACCTCCGATAAATCTCACAACTTAGGAATCACTCCTGTTATCTCACAGCCTATGGGCACTAAATATGATCACACTGTCACCGTTTGTGAGCGAGTACGCCTCGACACCACTCTGGATGAGCGGATCCTGCTGCACAGACCTCCTAGTACCACCTCAGCACGCATGCCCGCAGTGGAACGCAGGGCTCCACCTACACCATCAGCGGTGGAACGCAAGTGAAGCCATACCCACACCACCGCGTCACTTCCGGTCTGATACTTCCGGTAGCGCGTCTTTGAGCGCGCACATATACGGCACTCATACCACAGACTCCTCACACTAAGGACGAGCGGTGGATACCGCGTCCGGAGGGGATCAACTTAGGTAAGCAGAGCACCGTCCTTGTATATAGTACGGCTGCAGCACGTCACTCCAGAAACTTATGCAGCAATGTGTGCTTCCTCTCCCTACAGTGTCAGACTGATTCACAGCCCGTATGTGGGTAGGTTAACCTCTGCCACCACTGTGTAGTGCACCATCGTATAAGCTTGTAGACTGAGACACAAAATATATATATTTACAGGTTCATTTATCCCAATAATTTGCTTATCAGACAGTTTATCCAGAGAGAGGGTATGTTTTTTTCCCTTTTTTTTTTTTTTTTTTTTTTTTTTTTTTTTTTTTTTTTCCCTTTTTTTTCCCTTTTATCCCTATATACATTCAGAGACTTTACCTTCATTCCTACGGTCACGATAAAATAAACCTTCGGACACCACTAGTGCATGATTATTGGCACGTTTCTTCCTTATAACTACTGCACCACAGAAATGAATGGCACATTTTGAATGCCGCTGATCTTGAGCAGTTGTTCTATTTATTAAACTTGAATCTGTATAAGACCATATATTAACTGCATTTAATGTATATACTTTATTTATTTATTTTTATTTATTATCAATTTTGTTTAGTACATTGAAGAAGGTCTATGACCGAAACGTCTGTATGTACTCTCTTCCTATTAAATTACACCAAGCATCAGATCACGTGTGTGCCAAGTTATTCTATAAGTCAGTCACAGGCGGGCTGTCTCACCTTAATCACCTAAGAAGACATAGGGGGCAACCTGTGGAGAGGGGCAACTCTAGGGTCCCGGAAGAGCTCCGAGCCTACCCGTCATACGGGTGCGTCCCAACCGTAACATCAGGGAGGGACGGAGGATTAGCAGAACATCATCTAATCGAGTTGTGAGGGAACTGTTGTGAACTCTGTTTTTGGGCTCCCTCTTTTGGTCACAGGTGGTATGGTGTGACTTTTGTTTTGGGCTCCCCCTGGTGGCTTTGTTTGTTATCCTGCGGATCTGTGGCTGATCAGCTGCCTCATTATTCACTGGGAGGTTCCTATATAGCTCTGTTTCACTTCCACTTGTTGCTGGCTGTCAATGTATTCAGTGCTATTCATATTCCTTCTGACTACCTTGCTCCCAGTCTCTCCAAGACAAGCTAAGTTTTTGTTCGTTCATTTTCTGATCATCAGTGTTCATTATGTTTTTGTTCCAGCTTGCTAAAATGTGATTCCCTCGCTTGCTGGTTGCTCTAGTGGACTGAGTTTCTCCCCTCACACTGTTAGTTGGTGCGGGGGTTCTTGAAATCCCAGCATGGATATTTTGTAAGGGTTTTTTACTGATCGCATAGACCCCTTTTCTATTTTCTGCTATCTAGTATTAGTGGGCCTCATTTGCTGAATCTGTTTTCACCCCTATGTATGTGCCTTCCTCTTACCTCACCGTTATTATTTGTGGGGGGCTTCTATATCTTTGGGGATTATTTCTCTGGAGGCAAGCGAGGTCTTTCTTTCTCTCTAGGGGTAGTTAGTTTCTTAGGCTGGCTCGAGACGTCTAGGATTTTCAGGCACGTTCACCGGCTACCTCTAGTTGTGTATGGTTAGGATCAGGTATGCGGTCAGTCCAGTTACCATCTCCCTAGAGCTTGTCCAATGTTTAGTTACTTAGCTGGTATATTTGTGATCCTCAGCCACTAAGGATCATAACAGGGAACACGAGAAACAGACACAACAGTTGTGGGGACTTTCCGTAAGCACAGCAGGGGAGGACCACAACACATAGTGCTAGCAGGAAGGCACAGATTTCCACCTGCAAAGAGAACTCTGGAGGTGCCATTGGACCGGCCGGACTTGCGCAGCCTGGTTAACCGTATTTCAGACTGAGGACCCAGAGATCTTCAGTAAAGAGGTAAAGAGACTGCAACCTGGTGTCCTCGTTATTTACTGCGACCGGCACTTCACAACTACACCACCATTCACCACCCTTTCACCGGATGCCCCCCCTGGCAGGCAGGGCAACGGACCGGGTCTGGCCACCGTGACAACCCCAGAACAAGAGACTCAGAGGCCCGGTACCGGGTACCCCTCGGCCCTGCGGCAGTGGGGGCGCCGCAATCTTGGCGTCACGAACAGGATCTACTTAAGCCTGAAGAATCAGATCATGTGTGCCTTGGAACAGTGATTTATAGTGCTTGGACTGTGCTTTATTGAAAAGAACTGTGTGCTGCCATTGCTACAAGGATTACCGCCAAAACCGCCGCCATTGCAGCGCTGAGAAGCGCAGGAGAAGAAGAGGGGCGTGGAGTGGGCGTAGACAAGCTGGAGAGCGCGAAGGACAATGGCCGCCCAGTCTAAATATTTCTGTGTCCTGAGGACGTGTCCGTCAGCAGCCGAGGTCCGCCTCCTGATTTTCTATGGCGGGCGGAGACCGAAGAAATGAAACTATGACTCAGATGAGGTGGGACTGGAAACCAGCGAAGGCCTATGGAAAAGGATGGCCCCGCATCGACCCCCGTCACCGGAGGATTATTCCGATATGCCCCCGCTGGAGGATCTGGACCCGTGGGAGCTGTTGATGGGGCATCCGGTACCTGGAGGGTCCCCAGTTCGCACACCTCCCTCAGGAGAGGAGAGCGGCACCAGGGGAGCTACCTCAAGAAAAGGTACCCCGTGCCGCAGCCTCCGGGGAGGCCGCCTCACCTCTGCATCCGACCCGGCCGCTGCTGCGACCGTGGGCGCCCCAGTGCCCCCGCCGTCTGGCGCCAATGCACCGGGGGGGCATGACCTCGGCCCCTTCCCCTGGGGAGAATATCGGAACCATCTGATCGCGGAGTTCCAACGAGAAGTGGAGCGGGAGGCGCGAGGCGAGCTACTGGAGGTCTCCCTGCCGAAGTGGGGCGTCGTGATCGTCTACCAGCCCCAGGTAGGGAAAGGCTTCGTCCAGGAAATCGGAACGGCCTTGAGGTTTCGCATCACCAGGGACGAAGTAGAGCCCTGCCTGTGTGGGGATGGCGCAAAGTCCTTCCTGGAACCGGGAGACGTAGTGACATACCGCCGGTGCCTGAAGGGGAGCGGCTGGTGGGCCCGGGATATGCAGCGCTGTACGGCCGTCCTGGCAGTATTCAGAACCGAGGGGGAGGAGCTTGCTGCTGAAGCAGTTGCTGCAGCCTCTGCCGCCACCAGTGTTATCCATCGCCCTACGCAGACACTCATCGCGGCGCACGACCTGGCCGTGCAGAAGACCCAAACCCATGGGGTACACCTGGCATCAGGAGTAGACTTGGAGTCCGGCCTGCCTGGGCCGCAGAGGGCCACCTGCCAGGTAAAGCCCCAGGGGGGAACCACCATAAAATGAGTAAGCAGGAATGCTTTATGGATTGTAAATAGTTCTTCAAACTGTTTTCTGCTACGTTGCTGCTAAAACCCATCCAGGGTTAACTCTTAAAGGGATCCCTTTGTTGACCCGGGATCCCTATTGTTTTGTTTGTTTTCTAATTTTTGCACAAGTTCCAAAGACTGCTGGAATCATGAACGATGCATGATACAAACTCCTTGTAAATAGTTTGCACCTTCTTAAAGGTGCTCTTTACTGGTTTTACTTAAAAGAAGGACTCTTTGTGAAGAAACTGTTCCTGGAAACAGCACCGGAGTCCTTACAGTGAACAGACTTGCAGCTTGAGAAGCTGCGCTACCTCATAAAGACTTGGCCCCCTCTTAAAGGGGACGTTTACCTGTTGCACTTATGAGTAGTATTGCCTTAAGACAGTAAAGTGGCAATGATGTTTTGAAAGAGAGTAATAATGCTAATGTGTAAAAGTTAAATGTAACTAACTAGTTGATTGTAGGAACTGTTTAATAATGTTGCTAGTAGATGAGGACAGGAAGTGAACCCGTGGGGATTAGTGGTGAGTCCTCCTATGAGCCATATAGAGATGGCTCAGTAGTCTTGAACTGAAGGAAAAATGTTATGTTCTATACTGTGTATAGTAGTGGAAGGGCAGTAGGCCCGGGCTGAAAGGGGCGGTCCTGTATGGAAAGGAGAGGCAGTAGGTCTGGAGCAGTTAGGACAGGCGGTCCTGCAGACTCAAAGAAGGGGAATGAAGTTAATTGCCTTATAATGTGATTATAAGAAGGTCTTTCGTGGATGCCGAGTGTACGTCCGTAAAGGCAATGTTAAATTATTGTTCGAGAATTTGCACTAAGTAGAATACCCGGTTGGGTAAGAAAAGTTATTTATACTAAGTTATGCAAAGTATTTAACCATGTTTGTAACGTTCAAGTGTCCTCACCTCCCATAAAGGGAAGCTCTGTTAAAGTTTACTTGTTATTGCACTCACAAAAATTGTATGTCTTTTTGCTAACCTGTATTGTTGTTTCTTCCCAGTCCAGGAGTACTGGATTTAACTGGGGGGGAGTGCAGTGCCCCAGAGTCCTGGTCGTTGCAGTACTGAAGCTCTGCCGCTAAGGGGAGCTATGGTACGTCTGATGGCACTGAAGGAGTTCATCTGACCAGGTATCACATACACCAATACATTTCACAGTCGGGCCTCCAGAGGGAGCTAAGGGTGCTATTTATTAGGCCACTCCTCAACTGGTGGGTAAAACTGGGGGTCAGGCAGGAAGTTAGACAGAAAGCTGACTGGGTTGGAACCAGGCAACACCTTGTGGCAGAAGGTGTTGTGGGGGAAGATTCGGTAGGGTCCCTGTCAGGGGTGGGATCCTGACAGAGGCCTGGCAACGAGAAAGAACGTTACGGGACCGTGCCTGCTCAGCATAGCGGCAGTGCCCTAAGAAAGGATAAGAAGCGAGATATATTGTGCTGAGTGAGAAACGAGATCAAAGCAAGAAGGAGAATACCAGTAGGAGTCGTGCTGTAAGACCGAGGCAACATCCTACTGAGGCGCACAGCCGGCGGCCGGAACGCCGAGGAAGTATTTATATATCTAGCTCTAAGCAATACTTCAAACCGACGGCAGGACAGTCAGTCACAGGCGGGCTGTCTCACCTAAATCACCTAAGAAGACATAGGGGGCAACCTGTGGAGAGGGGCGACTCTAGGGTCCCGGAAGAGCTCCGAGCCTACCCGTCATACGGGTGCGTCCCAACCGTAACATCAGGGAGGGACGGAGGATTAGCAGAACATCATCTAATCGAGTTGTGAGGGAACACGAGAAACAGACACAACAGTTGTGGGGACTTTCCGTAAGCACAGCAGGGGAGGACCACAACACATAGTGCTAGCAGGAAGGCACAGATTTCCACCTGCAAAGAGAACTCTGGAGGTGCCATTGGACCGGCCGGACTTGCGCAGCCTGGTTAACCGTATTTCGGACTGAGGACCCAGAGATCTTCAGTAAAGAGGTAAAGAGACTGCAACCTGGTGTCCTCGTTATTTACTGCGACCGGCACTTCACAACTACACCACCATTCACCACCCTTTCACCGGACGCCCCCCCTGGCAGGCAGGGCCACGGACCGGGTCTGGCCACCGTGACAACCCCAGAACAAGAGACTCAGAGGCCCGGTACCGGGTGCCCCTCGGCCCTGCGGCAGTGGGGGCGCCGCACTTGTATTTCCAGTTTCGATCCGACACTCGGATCAAAATCAAACATATTTCCGATTCTTTCCCTTGACCAACTCGGCCCTAGGAAAAAATCGTGTGCACATCTCCATAGAAAATCATGGGTATGAGCTTGCTCATTTAATTCTGGGAATAAAACCAAGTTTGCAGGAGGAAATCTTCTGGTCGATAAACCTGTGCCCCTGCTGGGGAATGATATTTACTTGCTTCCTTTGCTCTGTTTTTGCCCTTGCACGTCTATTATTTATTTTGATCTTCTTTCAGTCCTGTGTTCATGGCACGTTCTGTCGCTCCGTGGGCATCACATGTGTCGTGTATGTTTAGTGCCAGCACCTTTCACACTACTACGGATCTACTCTCAGCTGCTGCTGTTGCTTTTGGATCCAAGTTTGTACAGACAAATATTAAACTGCAAAAAAAAAACCTTTCATTTTGATGTATATTTTATACATGAAAGTTATGTTGATGATGGAACCTCTTATGCTAAAAATCGTCGTTTCCCCTAATTTCCGTACATTAATGCTTTTTGGAGGTGCCTCAAACCAGATGTTCATAGCTCACATAAGCACCAGCACCTCTAATAGTAAAGGTTCTATACAGTATCTTATAATGTTAGGGGTTTTTATATGATTGGTTGTAGTATTTTCTTTTACAGTATTTATGCTATATTTAGTATTTATGCTACATAAAAAGTGTGATCTGTTAAATACAGTAAATTACAGTTTGGTCAAGAAGTATTTGGACAGTGACACAAGTTTTGGCATTTTAGCTGTTTACCAAAACATATTTAACCCCTTCACCCCAAAGCCTGTTTTCACCTAAGTGACACGGCCAATTTTTACAATTCTGACCACTGTCACTTTATGAGGTCATAACTCTGAAACGCTTCAATGGATCCTGGTGATTCTGACATTGTTTTCTCGTGACATATTGTACTTTATGATAGTGGTAAAACTTCTTCGATATGACTTGCATTTATTTGTGAAAAAAACAGAAATTTGTCGAAAATTATGAAAATTTAGCAATTTTCAAATTTTTCATTTTCATGCCCTTAAATTAGAGAGTTATATCACATAATATAGTTAATAAACAACATTTCCCACATGTCTGCTTTACATCAGCACAATTTTGGAAACATAATTTTTTTTGTTAGGGAGTTATAAGGGTTAAAAGTTGACCAGCGATTTCTCATTTTTGCAACAAAATTTGCAAAACCATTTTTTTTACGGACCACCTCACACTTGAAGTGACTTTGAGGGGTCTATATAACAGAAAATGCCCAAAAGTGACACCATTCTAAAAAACTGCACCACTCAAGGTACTCAAAACCACATTCAAAAAGTTTATTAACCCCTCAGGTGCTTCACAGGCATTTTTGGAATGTTTAAAAAAAATTGAACATTTAACTTTTTTTTCACAACATTTTTACTTCAGATCCAATTTGTTTTATTTTACCAAGGGTAACAGGAGAAATTGGACGACAAAAGTCGTTGTACAATTTGTCCTGAGCACGCCGATACCCCATATGTTGGGGTAAACCATTGTTTGGGCACATGGCAGAGCTTGGAAGGGAAGGAGCGCCATTTGACTTTTCAATGCAAGATTTGCTGGAATTGAGATCGGAACCCATGGCTCGATTGGAGAGCCCCTGACGTGCCTAAACAGTGGAAATCCCCACAAGTGACACCATTTTGGAAAGTAGACCCTCTAAGGAACTAATCTAGATGTGTGGTGAGCACTTTGAACCTCCAACTGCTTCACAGAAGTTTATAATGTAGAGCCGTAAAAAAAAATTCATATTAATTTTCACAAAAAATGATATTTTTGCCCCCAATTTTTTATTTTCCCAAGGGTAACAGG
Source organism: Ranitomeya variabilis (assembly GCF_051348905.1). Classification (NCBI taxonomy): domain Eukaryota; kingdom Metazoa; phylum Chordata; class Amphibia; order Anura; family Dendrobatidae; genus Ranitomeya; species Ranitomeya variabilis. The sequence continues at coordinate 182,197,518 of NC_135239.1, forward strand.
ATAAATTGGACCCCAAAAGTTGTTGTGCAATTTGTCCTGAGTACGCTGATACTTCATATATGGGGATAAACCACTGTTTGAGCACATGGCAGAGCTCAGAAGGGAAGGAGCGTTGTTTGACTTTTCAATGCAAAATTGGCTGGAATTGAGATCGGAACCCATGTCGCCTTTGGAGAGCCCCTGACGTGTCTAAACAGTGGAAACCCCCAACAATGGACCCCATTTTGGAAAGAAGACCCCCTAAGGAACTTATCTAGATGTGTGGTGAGCACTTTTAACCCCCAATTGTTTCACTAAAGTTTAGAATGTAGCGCTGTGAAAATTTAAAAAATCATTTTTTCTTTCCACAAAATGATGTTTCAGCCCACAATTTTTTTTTTCCCAAGGGTAGCAGGAGAAATTGGACCACAAATTTTATTGTCCAATTTGTCCTGAGTACGCTGATATCCCATACATGGGGGGGAACCACTGTTTGGGCGCACGGCAGAGTTCGGAAGGGAAGGAGCGCCGTTTGAAATGCAGACTTAGATGGATTGGTCTGCAGGCGTCATGTTGCATTTGCAGAGCCCCTGATGTACCTAAACAGTAGAAACCCCCCAAAAGTGACCCCATATTGGAAACTAGACCCCCCGAGGAACTTATCTAGATGTGTTGTGAGAACTTTGAACCAACAAGTGTTTCACTACAGTTTATAACACAGAGCCGTGAAAATAAAACATATTTTTTTTTTCCACGAAAATGATATTTTAGCCCCCATGTTTTTATTTTCCCAAGGGTATCAGGAGAAATTTGACCACAAAAGTTGTTGTCCAATTTGTCCTGAGTACGCTGATACCCCATATATGGGGGGGAACCACTGTTTGGGCGCACGGCAGAGCTTGGAAGGGAAGGAGCGCAGTTTGAAATGCAGACTTAGATGGATTGGTCTGCAGGCGTCATGTTGCATTTGCAGAGCCCCTGATGTACCTAAACAGTAGAAACCCCCCACAAGTGACCCCATATTGGAAACTAGACCCCCCGAGGAACTTATCTAGATGTGCTGTGAGAACTTTGAACCAACAAGTGTTTCACTACAGTTTATAACGCAGAGCCGTGAAAACAAAAAATAATTTTTTTTTCACGAAAATGATATTTTAGCCCCAATGTTTTTATTTTCCCAAGGGTATCAGGAGAAATTGGACCACAAAAGTTGTTGTCCAATTTGTCCTGAGTACGCTGATACCCCATATATGGGGGGGAACCACTGTTTGGGCGCACGGCAGAGCTTGGAAGGGAAGGAGCGCAGTTTGAAATGCAGACTTAGATGGATTGGTCTGCAGGCATCATGTTGCATTTGCAGAGCCCCTGATGTACCTAAACAGTATAAACCCCCCAAAAGTGACCCCATATCGGAAACTAGACCCCCCAAGGAACTTATCTAGATGTGTTTTGAGAACTTTGAACTAACAAGTGTTTCACTACAGTTTATAACGCAGAGCCGTGAAAATAAAAAATCTTTTTTTTTCCACGAAAATGATATTTTAGCCCCCACGTTTTTATTTTCCCAAGGGTAACAGGACAAATTGGACCCCAAAAGTTGTTCTCCAACTTGTCCTGAGAACGCTGATACACCATATGTTGGGGGGGACCACTGTTTGGGCGCACAGGAGAACTCGGAAGGGAAGGAGCACTGTTTTCGTTTTTCAAAGCAGAATTGGCTGGAATTGAGATCGGACGCCATGTCGCGTTTGGAGAGCCCCTGATGTGCCTAAACAGTGGAAACCTCAAATTCTAACTGAAATCGTAACCCCAACCTTAACCCCAGCCCTAACCCTAGCCCTAACCACAACCCCAACCCTAACCCTAGCCCTAACTCTAGCCCTAACTGTAGCCCTAACCCTAACGCTAATGGGAAAATGGAAATACATACATTTTTTAAAATTTTATTATTGTTCCCTAACTAAGGGGGTGATGAAGGGGGGTTTGATTTACTTTTATAGCGTTTTTTTGGTGGATTTTTATGGTTGGCAGCCATCACACACTAAAAGACACTTTTTATTACAAAAAATAGTTTTTGCATCACCACATTTTGAGAGCTATAATTTATCCATATTTTGGCCCACAGAGTCATGTGAGATCTTGTTTTTTGCGGGACGAGTTGACGTTTTTATTGGTACCATTTTCGGGCACATGACATTTTTTGATCGCTTTTTAGTCTGATTTTTGGGAGGTGGAATGAACAAAAACCAGCAATTCCTGAAATTCTTTTAGGGGGGGCGTTTATACTGTTCCACCTGTGGTAAAATTGATAAAGCAGCTTTATTCTTCAGGTCATTACGATTACAGCGATACCTCATTTATGTAATTTTTTTGCGTTTTGGCGCTTTTACACAATAAAAACTATTTTATATAAAAAAATAATTGTTTTTGCATCGCTTTATTCTGAGAGCTATAACTTTTTTATTTTTCTGCTGATGATGCTGTATGGTGGGTTTTTTTTTTGCGGGACAAGATGACGTTTTCAGCGGTACCATGGTTATTTATATCCGTCTTTTTGATCGCGTGTTATTCCACTTTTTGTTCGCCTGTATGATAATAAAGCGGCGTTTTTTGCCTTGTTTTTTATTTTTTATTTTTTATTTTTGCGGTGTTCACTGAAGGGGTTAACTAGTGGGATAGTTTTATAGAGCGGGTCATTACGGACGCGGCGATACCAAATATGTGTACTTTTATTGTTTTTTTTTATTTACATAAATAAATGGATTTATTGGGAAATGTTTTTTTTTCTTTATTTGGGGATTTTTTTATTTTTTTTTTATACATTGTATTTTTATTTTTTTTTACTTTTTACCATTGTCCCAGGGTGGGACATCACTGTTTTACATCAGATCGTTGATCTGACAGTGTGCATAGCACGTCACAGAGGCTTGCCGGCGCCTGCACTCAGCAGCTCTCAGCAGGCGCCGGCAAGCCAGGTCAGTAAATGACCCGGAAGGAGTCCCGCGGCCATCTTGGATCCGGGGACTCCTTCCAGGTCACCGGAGCAGCGCGATCTCGTCGCGTTGCTCCGGTGGGAGAGCGCAGAGAGCCCCCGTCCCTGCGCGATCCCCCTCTATGCCGCTGTCACTATTGACAGCAGCATCAGAGGGGTTAAATGCCCGCGATCGGCGATAGCGCCGATCGTGGGCATTGCTGCGGGGTGTCAGCTGTCATATACAGCTGACACCCGCACCCGATCACCGCGGCGCTCAGCGCGAGACCGCGGTGATCGAGCCGCCGTACTAGTACTGCGGCTGGCACAAATGCAGTGCCGGCAGCGCAGTACTAGTACGGCGCATGTCGCGAAGGGGTTAAGATAGTTATATAATCAATATGGCCTCAAAGTACCGACTCTCAGCTGTTAATTTGAGGGTGTTTGCATACAAATTGGAGTAAGGGTTTAGGAACTGCAGCACTAATATGTAGCTACCTCTTCTTAAAAAGGCCAAAAGTAATCGGACAATTATCTCAAGAGCTATTTAACCCCTTCATGACCTTGGGATTTTCCGTTTTTACGTGTTCGTTTTTCGCTCCCCTCCTTCCCAGAGCCATAATTTTTTTATTTTTCCGTCAATATGGCCATGTGAGGGCTTATTTTTTGCAAAACAAGTTGTACTTTTGAACAACATCATCGATTTTACCATGTCGTGTACTAGAAAACGGGAAAAAAATTCCAAGTGCTGTGAAATTGCAAAAAAAAGTGCAGTCCCACACTTGTTTTTTGTTTGGCTTTTTTGCTAGATTCACTAAATGTTAAAACTGACCTGCCATTATGATTCTCCAGGTCATTACAAGTTCATAGACACCTAACATTACTAGGTTATTTTTTTATCTAAGTGGTGAAAAAAAATTCCAAACTTTGCTAAAAAAAAAATAAAAAAAAAATAGCGCCATTTTCCGATACCCGTAGCGTCTCCAATTTTCGTGATCTGGGGTCGGGTGAGGGCTTATTTTTTGCGTGCCGAGCTGGCGTTTTTAATGATACCATTTTCGTGCAGATACATTCTTTTGATCGCCCGTTATTGCATTTTAATGCAATGTCGTGGAGACCAAAAAAACGTAATTCTGGAGTTTCAAATTTTTTTCTCGCTATGCTGTTTAGCGTTCAGGTTAATGCTTTTTTTTATAGATAGATTGGGCGATTCTGAACGCTGCGATACCAAATATGTGTAGGTTTGATTTCTTTTTATTGATTTATTTTGAATGGGGCAAAAGGGGGGTGATTTAAACTTTTAGATTTTTTTTATTTTTTTCACATTTTTTTAACTTTTTTTAACTTTTGTCATGGTTCAATAGCCTCCATGGGAGGCTAGAAGCTGGCACAACGCGATCGGCTCTGCTACATAGCAGCGATCATCAGATCGCTGCTATGCAGCAGAATTGCAGATGTGCTATGAGTGCTGACCACAGGGTGGCGCTCACAGCTATCCGGGATCAGTAACCATAGAGGTCTCAAGGACCTCTATGGTTACTCTGCAGAAGCATCGCTGACCTCCGATCATGTGACAGGGGTCAGCGATGCGCTCATTTCCGGCCGCCCGGCCGGAAGAGCTGGTTAAATGCAACTGTCAGCGTTTGACAGCGGCATTTAACTAGTTAATAGCGGCGGGTGAATCGCGATTTCACCCGCCACTATTGCGGGCACATGTCAACTGTTCAAAACAGCTGACATGTCCCGGCTTTGATGCGGGCTCACCGCCGGAGCCCTGCATCAAAGCGGGGTATCTAACCTCGGACGTACTATCCCGTCCGAAGTGAGAAAGGGGTTAAAGGGAACCTGTCACCAGGTTACGGCCACCCTCTTTCAGGGCTTATATACAGCATTCTATTCTGGACAGCAGTATATGCAGTCTCTTATTACCGCAGAATCCCTGATATCTCCACTGTTAGATCAGATAGACAGGGTGGACAGCAGTGTGAGCAGCCTCTTCTTACTTCAGCACTCCTGGTATCTCCAGTACTAGATCAGATATACAGGGTGGACAGCAGTGTGAGCAGCCTATTCTTATCTCAGCACCCTGGTATCTCCAGTATTAGATCAGATAGACAGGGTGAACAGCAGTGTGAGCAGCCTTTTCTTACCTCAGCACCCCTGGTATCTCCAGTATTAGATCAGATAGATAGGGTGGACAGCAGTGTGAGCAGCCTCTTCTTACTTCAGCACCCCTGATATCTCCAGTATTAGATCAGATAGACAGGGTGGACAGCAGTATGAGCAGTCTCTTATAACCTCAGTACTCCTAGTATCTCCAGGATTAGATCAGATAGAGAGGGTGGACAGCAGTGTGAGCAGCCTATTCTTATCTCAGCACCCTGGTATCTCCAGTATTAGATCAGATAGACAGGGTGAACAGCAGTGTGAGCAGCCTCTTCTTACTTCAGCACCCCTGATATCTCCAGTATTAGATCAGATAGACAGGGTGGACAGCAGTGTGAGCAGTCTCTTATAACCTCAGTACTCCTAGTATCTCCAGGATTAGATCAGATAGGGTGGACAGCAGTGTGAGCAGCCTCTTCTTACTTCAGCACCCTGGTATCTCCAGGATTAGATCAGATAGACAGGGTGAACAGCAGTGTGAGCAGCCTCTTCTTATCTCAGCACTCCTGGTAGCTCCGGTATTAGATCAGATTAGACAGAATAGACAGCAGTGTGAGCAGCCTCTTCTTACCTCGATACTCCATTTCTGGCATTTCCAGTATTACATGAGAATATCCACTGGGAGAACATCTTCTTACACATAGTTGGAGAGGCAGAGCTCCTACTATATATGCTCACAGCCATCTGTCCTATTAACATTCTTTGACAGGTTTCTGTCAGTGTAAATGTTTGTAAGGAGGTGAAGCACAAGAAGAGTCCATGGGCGGTTACCTTCTCGGCTCCGTGCCTGGAGCCATTGAGCTGTGCTACAGGTTCCCCAGGGGGCAGACTTGGAGAATGGGACAGGAAGAAAGCGGGAAAGGCGTGCGCGCAAGGGTCAGAGCAGCAGTCAGAGCAGCAGTCAGAGCAGCGTGAGCAGTGGTCAGAGCAGGACGCAGCTGCACTCCGGGAAAGAGAGAGAGCTCCTGGTCAGAGGACAAATACAGGGAGATCGCCCAAAAAGACTGCATCTTGTGAGTACATGAAAGCAGACTCTGCTGTGACTGGAGAGGGGCGCCTTGACACCCATGCGGAGACAGTGGCCCATGCAGAGACTGTGACCCCTGGTACCCACAGTACCAGTGCAGAGCCCTTGATTCCTGTTGAGAGACTTAATAATAGACTGACCATCGATTTCCCGAGATAGGCTGTGCTGTAAAAGTTAAAGACTCAGAGCCGGTGTATATCAAATTAACTCCCGAAACCCCAGGCAGCGGGTTCCTACAGACTCAGCCCACGGACAACAGAGGGACGACAAGTGCCGCTGTTTCTTGGCGCCTACATTGGAGAAGACGACCTTTCAAGCAAGTCCTCATCAGACTGATAAGTGTTTTTCCCAAAAAATTCCGTTTTCTACTGTTACACTGTTTGACTCCCAGATTTTTGCACTGTTATATTGTTAGTTATATTCCACTGCTTCCTCCCTGCGAGGAGAACCTGATTCCTGTTAATAAACCCCTCAACTGTTGGTCTGCCTGTTCCGTGGTGACATACTCAGTACCTGCATACTATTACATGTTCAATAGTGATTCTTCCATAGATAAAGAAGTGTAACTTGCAAAATGAGAATGTGCGCAGAAATAAATATTTATAATGCCACATTTTTGGTTTTATATTTAATTATTTATTCATTTATTTATGTATCATTTTTCTATTTCCAGAGAAACTCTTTTAATCTAACCATGTCAAAGACTTGACCCATTTTAAAGAGATTGTCCATAAGCGAGCAGCGCTACGGTCTGCACACTTTCGGTGGTAAGTTCAGTAGGTAAGCAGCAATGTGGGCACAGTGGCGTTCTGTTTGATTTCTGCGTGTTTGTTCCGTAATTCTTACACTGTGCCTGGTTACTGTCCTCCATGCTACTCCATGATATATTTTAGATCTTTTCAAGGATTTTTTGTAGTTTTTTTAGTCCCTTTTTAACAGAACATTACTTGGCAGAAACTTCTTTTTAATGCATGTTATGTCTCCTCCTAGTGGACAAATGTAAACGCTACAATCAAAATGAGCAGATTTGGTAGCTATTAGGTCAGGTTAAAGAGGTCCTGTCAGCTCTCTCATCATTGATTAGACATAGACAGTGTCAGAGAGTACAGGGACAACCTCGACTGGTAATAGCTATTTGTACCACGACCTTTACCACCCAGCTTATTCATATACAGTATGTCTAGGAGGAATGATAGAGGAACAGAACAATGCCGAGTTCCATGAAAAGAAGCTTCAGAAATGTTATTTTATGAGGAATGTCTAAAATAGACATATCGGGAGGGATGACAGGTCTTGTGTGACCCATGGTCCTTTTGTTTCAAAGGGTCTTCTGTTCCTGTAGTTATATTAATTGGGAAATTTGCTCACTTACCTATAAATGAAATATGCCGCCATGGTGTTAAAATACTATTCTTCTCCAGGTTGTTGTTTGCAGACAGTTAAATTCATTTACTAGTTGCAGAAAGCTACTGAGATAATGGAAACTTGTAAAAGTGTGGAATCGAGAAGTGGTTCCACCACCCTTCACAATAGCCTCGTCGTATTGTTGAGTCTAAAATAACTGCAAAACTAGAGTCATCTTCTATCATTGTTTTCTTATCCTGTCCTAGCTGTTACCAGTAATTATAATTGCAATTATTCTGCTTTATATAGTGCAATGCGGGCATCTTACGCAAGTCGCCAAACTTTACTACTAAACGATTTACATGGGAATAATCTTTATTGCAGGGAAGTGTTGTGAAAATGGTGGATTCGGGCAATGAGCTTTATTCGGTGGGCCCAGAGTTTGGCTTTGTGATAGGTCACCAGTGCGAGATACCGAAGCATGGAGCCACCAAGCTCCGTTCCAATGAAGGTCCTGAGTGTAAAAGAAGCGTTCTACTGCACCCTGTGGTCAGACGCTAGATGAAGCGTGATAGACAGAGGATGACTCTGATGGTTAGCTAAGGAATTGGAGACACTGCAAGCAATGAGTCTGCTGAGAGAAGGAGAGAGAGAATAGGCTCTGTGATGGTGGTTGTGTCCACCCGTGGAAGACTGTAGACATCTTTAGCTAAGTAGAGACAAATCCTGGTCTGAGAGATAAACTCTGGGCTGGAGACACCAGATAGGGCATAAAGAGAACCCGAGTGCCTAATTGAGTGATCGCACAAGCCTGCATGCCCGAAGATCTGAGATCAGAGACTGTGGGCTGCGTGTGAAGTGAGTTGTGGTTTGACACAGAGAAAGAACCTGTATCCTAGATGATGAGATGGACTGTTACCTGAGTCAGAAGGTGGAACTGTAGCAGGTGGTGGTGAACCCTCCTTGGACCCTCTATGGCAGGGATCCACAACCTGAGGCTTGAAAGCATCATGAAGTCTACCAACTTGGTGCATTACATTGCTCGCATAGCTTTTATTCCCACACTAAACCGCTTTCATGGTTATCTGACATTAACTTTAGAGAGGAACATCTGAGATTTTCTGTACAAAAAAATACTCATAATGCATCAGTTATTTACGCACTGCATTTCCTATGGCAGTACCTATGGTCTCATGCATCACACTAAAAAAAAACACACCCCATACAACCTAAGTCAAATAAACCTACACACACAGACTTTAGTCACTGACACTGTATATTATAATAAAGGAGGATATTGTACAGTATATAGTAAAGGAGGGCACTATATGCAATAGATGTCCCAATAGCAGAGAGAAAAAGTCTGATGTGAGCAAGTGATAGGAACAATTTGGTGCAACTCGCAAGGCATGGCAGACACATTACTCAACCTTATGCCATCTCTGTGGAATCTTTCATTTTCACTTGAAAATGGCACGCATCTTAAAGGGAATCTGTCAGCAAGTTTTTGCTATGTATTCTGAGAGCCAGTAGCGTAATTAGAGTCTGATGGGTCCTGGAGCAAATTTTGGACATGGGCCCCACTTTAGATGCATGGGCCCTTGTAGTGTTCTAGATCTTATAAAGCCATGTGTGATTGCTATCCATGTAATAATGTCTCCGATTGTCTGTTCGTGGTGTAATGTCCCCCATCGTGGTTTAATGTCCACCATTCTGGTATAATACCCACATCCTGATAAAATGTCCCAAATCCAGGTCCTTTCCAGTAATAATGCCCCCCATCCAGGGCCTCATGCTATAATATTTTCTCTTATCCTGGGTCTCTTCATGGTATAATATACCCCATTCTGGTATAATGACACAATTCTGGTGTAATGTCCCCAATTCTGGTTTAATGCTCCCATCCTGGTATAATGTCCCTACTCACCGTCTACCGCTCCGATGCTGCGTGGCGTCCTCTTCTGTAGCCGATACAGCAGCCGGCAGCTGATACAGAGAACATAGACCCTTGTCTTCACCCTGTGGCAGAGCCCAGGAACCACCGCTCTTATTCCTCTTTGATTTGAATACATTTCTTCCCATCGGCGTGTGGGTCAGCGATTGGACCAGCAACCATCCATTCTTACAAATGCGGAGTTGTGCCAGGTCGTAACCCAGGCAGGTGAACATGTTCATTCCCTTGATCCATTGGGGGTAACACACTTGGAGCTCTTTTTCTCTTTTTCTTTTCACTTTATAAAGCAGAGGCAGGGAATGCAGCAGCCATTTTGTGGTGAATCTGGTTAGTGAATGGACATCACAGCTTAGCAATAGAAATAGGGAGCGAAAGCTATAAAACACTGAATTATCCTTACAGCTACTATCCATCTCCCCATAGACGTATGCTGAGATTGCTTTGACATTACTAGGGCTGTGGTTGTGTTACAGAGCTTGAAAGAGGCCTCAAAGCAGTCCTCACTCACAAAGAACACACAGTGTTACAATCATGTTTTTAGGGCACTTGGAGGGCAGCGCTGAGATCTCATCTCCCGAGATCTTGGTGCTGAGATCTCCATCTGTCTATGCGCCACCCCCGCCGGCTGCCGTTTTCCCGGAGTCCAGTCCATCACATAGGAAACCATGTCACTGCGGGGACTCTGGGCTTTCAGAAGATGTCGGCAGAGCTCCCGAAGCCCTGGACACCGGCAGCACCGAACACCCACAGCGGCGTGCCACACCGCACATCCGAACACCCCATCATCCCAACCTGCGGCCGGGTACGGTATATCCACGTTATAAGATGCACCCCCATTTTCCCCAAAAAATTTTTGGGAAAAAAGTGCATTTTATAATCTGAAAAATACGGTATATACCTTTTTTTTGGTTTTTGCTTCTGTCTGAGTATAGGTCTTTTTACTCTTTATCATGAAAAGTTAGGTTTTATATTAAAAGGTTGAAGGTAGACTTAAGGCCATCAAGTTCAACCTATAGTTTAACATGTAAATCCAGAGGATGGGGCAGGCCCTAATAGCTTCATATAGCTGATAAATTCTTACCCAACTCCAGATCCACTCCAATCAATTCCAATTTTGGGGAAAAATTAATCGAAGCTGTCAAATTCGAATCTCAAAAGATTTGCTCATCTCTTGTTTATTTCCTTGTCGTTGTGTGCAGTTTAGCGACTCCTTTTGAGACGAGATAGGATGAAGTTCACTATTATCATAACTCTCTCTGAATGACTCAGATGAGTTTATTTTCATTACAGTGGCTTGTGCTAAAGCTGGCGAAACACCAAGAACATTACTAAAATAATATTGTCAGTCATTGCTGGTGTTCCTCGCTGATTAGACCACAAGTAACTAAATCCTGATTGCAGACTATGATAGCTTAACGACAAGTGAAATGTGGCACATTCATATCGCTCAAGACTAATCACTCCGGACTGTGAAATTACACAACTAAATTGAGTTATTCAACCTGTTAAGGCTGATGATCGTTTTCTGAGAGATCTAAAGGAAATTGAGTTGAACGCAGTCCAGAATACATACCGAATCGCGCAGTGTCTGAGCGTGTCAAGGATGTTACAATTAAACCTTCACTTATCCCTATTGCAAACTTTCAAGATCTGTGCATTTATTTTGTCAAGAAATATACCCATTTCTCCATTCGCACGAACTGACTCAGGATTCATGCTTGATGGATGAACAGAGGAACTATTTCAGAAGACATAAGCAGTGAAGTAGGAGACCTTAGGTTATGTAGACACTGGAATCAGCAAGGCTTGTGCTGGTTTGAAGGTGGAGAACAGCATATAAAAGAGACAAACAATCTTAGAAGAAACAAACATACCAGAGTCCCTTGTGCTTCCATTTTGATGTATGGACACATTTTTTACTTGTTGGGAGAAGACAAAGCCGTAACGTTGGGTAAGGAATGTAAACTTTGTTCAAGGCTGTTCAAATGGATGGGAAATAGAGCGACTAAAAACAATCTACAAGATAAAGAGATAAACGAAAGCTGCAAATTTAAATAACTCATTATTATTTTGTTGATTTAACCTATATTTTATTGTATTTTACCCATTGCTGATTTAAAGCTGTCACCGAGCTCCTGTTAAAAAGGTTATTTTGGACATTAACATTAATGGATAGGTCATCAATGTCTGGTTTTTGGTGGTCCGACACCCAGAACCCCACCGATCAGCTGTTCCTGTTTTCTGCATAGTGGCCACGGCTGAGTACTGCACATCTGCCACCTATTCACATCAATAGTGGGCAGATGTGCAGTACCCGCACGTGGACACTACTCCGTCGACAGCTGTGTTGCGCAGCTCCATAATTAAGCAGTACTGTCCGCCGCCGACATTGAGAAAATCTGTTATTCTTGTCATTGTCTTTTTATCACTTTGAAAAGATAAAGGTGTCCTTCTGTAAATGCACATATGAAATAATAAGTGTAATATCACCTTAAGGACTCCTTCACACGTCCTAGTGATTCCTGTACAGGGAAAACCAGTACTGGTGATATCCATGGTCCGTGTATCATCCGTATGTACATACGTGACTTCTGTGTGACATTCGTATATCTGTGTTGTCCGTGTACCAGTGCCTGGGAAGAAGCGGTACAGTTTGCACTGACCCAGGAGCCAGCTGCTGAAGGCAGCTCTCATCATTGTCACCTGGTCTTTCTGAGATTTGCGCGACCAGGCGACAATGATGGGAGTTTTATTCAGCCCCCGCTGTGTACCTCCTGTGTAAAATTAAGAATTAAATAAAAAATGTTGTGGACTCCCGTGTAATTTCCATAACCAGCAGAGGGAAAGTCGACGGCTGTTGGCTGATGTTAATAATCTGGGAAAAGGGACAATATCCCCAAAGGTTCCCAAGCTATTAATAACAACTTACAGCTGTTTGCATAGCCTTGACTGATGAATTTACGGGGACCCCAGAAAAATGAAGTATGGTTCCCCTATAAATTCAACCAGCAAAGGCAAAACAGACAGTTGTGGGTTGATAATAATAGCCTCGGAAAAGGACAGAGATATTGCCCCCTCCCAGGCTACCAAAATCAAACCTTCAGCAGCCCACCAAATCTGGTGCTTAGCCTCGCTCTTCCCACTTGTCCTGTGGTGATGGCAAGTGGGGTAATAGAGTTGGGGTTGATGTCATCTTTGTATTGTCAGATGACAACAAGTCCAGGGGATAGTAATGAAGAGGCATCTATAAGACGCCCCCATTACTAACCTCAGAGTAAGTTTAGAAATAAACATGCAGCATTTATTAAAAATGGAAAAAGTTATACTTACCTTAACACCTAAAATCCATTGAAGTCCATGTCCCCGGTAAAAAAAAAAAAAATGACCATATTCCTTTCCTGTCCAATGTGAAGACGATTCATACTGTCCCACGCTGTAATCCATCTCTGCTATATTTGGTTTTCAAACTGGATGGTGGCATAATGCAAACATTCTGTCATGTCGGACACTGTTCAGACCAGGTCATCTGACAGACAGCGGTAATTCCGCGTTTGACCAGTGTTTGCTCATTGGCGTTGGCTAGTTTTCGTCTGGCTGCTCCGGGGTTAATTTATCTGATCCTCGGATTGGAAGCTGGGCCATGCCCATTTCCTTTAAATGGTTCTCCTTATCTTTGGGCGTCGCCGATTATAGATTCTGTCTTATCCGTAGTTATCTCGGTCCGGAGTGGAGAGCTGGTTGTTGGAGAATCGTTGCTGGTGGTGTATTTTCCTTTGTCTTATTTACTCCTTCCTATATTTGTATTTATTTTGCCCTGCACCTTTATAGTGTATTCCTGATTGACTGCGGAGTGGTGTATATTTTCCTTTATCCTTGTTTGTTATAACTGTGGGTATTGGTCTATTGCATTCACTGGGTGGTGGGCGGTGGTGTTCAGTCTAGGGCTGAATCAGGAGTCAGGGTGAGGGTGGAGGCCTGAACATGCACACCTTCAGTGTAAACTTCAGGTAGAGGGTCAGACAGGGCTTCCCTAGTCTGAGGGAAATTGCAGGGGCCCGGGTTATTAGCTCTCGCCCTCCTTGTATCCCCGTGACATTATAATCGGCCTAACAAAAAAAAAAAAAAAAAAAAAGGGTTCCTTTTTTTTTTTCTTTGTGTTTTGTCATGGATCCCATGACTTCCATAACCCGCCAGCTGGAGGCACTGTCCCTACAGGTCACTGAGTTGAGGGGAGCAGTGCAGCAACAGGGACTAGCAGTATCTAATATACAGGCTGGAGCGACAGGAGGAGTTAATGAGCCCAAGTTTCCTTTGCCTGAAAAATTTACTGGGGAACGCAGTAAATTTGTTTCTTTTCGTGAAGCTTGCAAACTGTATTTCCGTATGCGCCCGATCTCCTCTGGTGATGAGGCTCAACGTGTGGGCCTGGTGTTGTCATTATTAAGCGGGGATCCCCAAGCATGGGCATTTTCGTTGCCATCTGATTCTGCTGCATTTAACTCAGTGGAGAGTCTCTTTTCTGCTCTAGGACACATTTACGACGATCCAGACAGAATGGCTCTAGCAGAATCTAAGTTGCGCACTGTTTGCCAGGGGGAGCGTGTTGCAGAGGATTACTGTTCTGAATTTCGCCGCTGGGCGGTTGACACTCAGTGGAATGAGCCAGCATTGCGGAGTCACTTTATTCATGGAGTTTCTAATAGGGTTAAAAAAGCCCTCCTGATGTACGAGACTCCTGCTTCACTAGATTCCGCTATGAGTCTTGTTGTCCGCATTGATCACCGTTTGCGTCAGGGGAATCATGAGACGCCGCCTGTGGGTGAAGGTTTAGGTTCACGTGAGGTTGCTGCAGGTGAGCCCACGGAATCTATGCAAATCGCAGGGGTGTCACATGTTAAGAATCATACCTCTGTACTCAGGAAGCAGGAAGCCTGTTTTTTCTGCAGTAAAACTGGTCATTTTATTAATATCTGTCCTCTGCTGTTAAAGAAAAACGCAATGGCGGAAAACTTCTGAGCTCAGAGGGTGTGGAGGAGTCCAATCTGAGCTTATGTATATCCTCCATGATGATTTCTCAGTGCATGCTCCCTGCCAAAGTTGTTGTCGCTGGCAGAGAGATACCAATCACTATTTTTGTGGATAGTGGTTCCGCCACAAATCTCATTGATGAGGAGTTTGCGCGCACTGCTGGTTTTAAGATTGAAAAACTGCCTCATCCTATCCGTGTGGTCACCATCAATTCTGCTCCTCTTCCACAGGGGGAGATTACTGAGTTCGTGGCTGAGGTTAAACTCGACATTGGGGTTCTTCATTTCGAGCAGGTCACATGTAAGGTGCTCAAGAGTCTTCCGGCACAATTGGTTCTGGGTTTTCCATGGTTGTCTACACACAACCCGGTGATTGACTGGAAAACTCAGGACATAATCCAGTGGAGTGATTTCTGTCAGGAGAATTGCCTGGCCACATGTGTGTCCGCTGTGACTTCAAGCGTTCCTGAGTCACTTCAGGATTATGCGGATGTGTTCTCTGAGAAGGGTTGTTCAGAGTTGCCGCCACACCGCTCCTATGACTCTTCTATCAGGTTTAAACCAGGGGCCAAGTTGCCTAAAGCAAGGATGTTCAACATCTCCGGTCCGGAGAGACAAGCGCTCAAGGATTACATTTCTGAAAGTTTGAGCAAAGGGCACATCAGGCCGTCATCCTCGCTGGTGGCAGCAGGGTTCTTCTTCGTGAAGAAGAAAGATGGCGGATTACACCCGTGTTTGGATTTCAGGGAGTTGAACCAGATTACGGTTCGTGATCCATATCCTATGCCACTGATACCTGACTTGTTCAACCAGGTGGCAGGTGCTAAGTGGTTTACCAAGCTTGACCTCAGGGGGGCGTACAACCTCATAAGAGTCTGTCAAGGTGATGAGTGGAAGACGGCTTTTAATACCCCTGAGGGTCATTTTGAAAATTTGGTGATGCCTTTTGGGTTAACTAACGCACCTGCAGTGTTCCAACATTTCATCAATGATGTGTTCTCGCATGTTTTGGGGAAATTCGTTATCGTGTACCTAGATGACATCCTCATATATTCTTGCGACCGTGATGCTCATTTAGATCATGTCAGGCAGGTGTTACAGCTTCTCAGAGAGAATAAGCTGTATGCTAAACTTGAGAAATGTGTATTTTTTGCTCAAGAGTTGCCGTTCTTGGGTTATATTGTGTCTGCTTCTGGTTTTAAAATGGACGCCGCTAAGGTGCAAGCGGTGCTGCATTGGGAACGTCCTGATAACCTGAAAGCACTTCAGCGGTTCCTTGGGTTTTCTAACTACTATAGGAAATGTATCAAGGATTTTTCTATCATTGCTAAACCGCTAACTGACATGACTAAAAAGGGTACCAATTTCTCCGTTTGGCCTGAGGCTGCTGTTCGCGCATTTGAATTTCTCAAGAACAGTTTTGTTTCAGCCCCCATTCTTGTGCAGCCAGACGTATCTAAACCCTTTGTCGTGGAAGTCGATGCATCTGAGGTTGGTGTGGGGGCGGTACTATCTCAAGGCTCATCCTTGAGTGGTTTGCGTCCGTGCGCCTATTTCTCAAAAAAACTGTCGTCCGCTGAACGTATCTACGATATCGGCAACAGGGAGTTGTTGGCTATTAAGTTGGCCTTTGAGGAATGGCGACACTTCTTGGAGGGGTCGGTACATCAGGTCACTGTTATTACCGACCATAAGAATCTGCTGTATTTGGAGTCTGCCAAGCGTCTGTCTCCCAGGCAGGCTCGCTGGGCATTGTTTTTCACGCGGTTCAACTTTGTTGTCACTTACAGACCAGGGTCTAAAAACACTAAGGCGGATGCTCTGTCCAGGTGTTTTCCGGGAGGAGAACCTCGGGAAGACCCAGTACCCATTCTCCAAAAGGGTGTTGTGGTTTCAGCCCTCACTACCGAGGTTGAGGCTGAGATTGCCGAGGCTCAGGAGGAGGTACCATCTGAGCTTCCCATCAACAAATCTTTTGTACCGCTTCATCTCTGCCTAAAGGTGTTGGCGGAGCATCATGATACTGTCCTGGCTGGCCACCCAGGGGTTAGAGGTACTTTGGAGTTGGTGTCACGTCGGTTTTGGTGGCCCAAAATCTGACAGGACGTGGTCTCATATGTGTCAGCTTGTACCACGTGCGCTAGGGCTAAGACGCCTCGCTCCCGTCCTGTTGGCACACTACTTCCTCTGGAGGTACCTAGTAAGCCATGGACGGAAATCTCCATGGATTTCATCACTGATTTGCCTCCCTCAGCTGGGAACACGGTCATTTTGGTGATTGTGGATCGGTTTTCAAAAATGTCGCACTTTGTGTCTTTGCCTTCTTTACTTAACGCTAAGACTCTTGCTCAGGTGTTTGTGCAGGAGGTGGTCAGGCTTCATGGAGTTCCGTCTGACATCGTGTCAGATAGGGGTACTCAGTTTGTAGCAAAATTTTGGAAAGCATTTTGCTCACGGCTAGGGATCAAGTTGTCTCATTCGTCTGCGTCTCATCCCCAGTCAAATGGTCAGACCGAGCATATGAACCAAAATTTGGAGCAGTACTTGCGCTGCTTTGTCTCTGATAACCAGGAGGAGTGGTCTACCTTTCTTCCTTTGGCTGAGTTTGCCATCAATAATAACCGCCAGGAGTCGTCTGGGGAGTCTCCGTTTTTTTGTGTTTACGGGCTACATCCTCAGTTTTGTACGTTGAGTCAGAGAGGCTCTTCCGGCGTTCCGGAGGAAGACCAGTTAGGAACACAATTGTCATCAGTCTGGAGGAGAGTGAAACAGCGCCTGTTAAGTGTGGGTGCTAGGTACAAACGTGTGGCTGACAGTAGGCGTGTGCCAGGTCCGGACCTGAGTGTGGATGACTGGGTGTGGTTATCCACAAAAAACATAAGACTCAAGATACCATCCCTTAAATTGGGTCCATGGTTTATTGGTCCATTTAGGGTCACCGCCATCATTAACCCAGTAGCGTACCGACTGTAACTCCCTACGGTGTATAAAATACACAACGTGTTCCACAGGTCTCTTCTTAAGAAGGTGGTGGGTTCTGTGGACGCGGCGCCTATGCCACCTCCAGTCTTGGTGGTTGGTAACCTAGAATTTGAAGTCTCCAGGGTGGTTGACTCTCGTGTGGTGCGCCACACTTTACAATATTTGGTACACTGGCGTGGTTATGGGCCGGAGGAGAGGTCCTGGGTACCAGCCTCGGACATTCATGCGGATCGGCTGGTCAGGTGTTTTCATCGCCGCCATCCGGACAAGCCGGGTCCTATAAGCCGTGAGGGCCCTGGGGTCCCTCGTAGAAGGCGGGGTACTGTCATGTTGGACACTGTTCAGACCAGGTCGTCTGACAGACAGCGGTAATTGCGCGTTTGACCACTGTTTGCTCATTGGCGTCGGCTAGTTTTCGTCTGGCTGCTCCGGGGTTAATTTATCTGTTCCTCGGATTGGAAGCTGGGCCATGCCCATTTCCTTTATATGGTTCTCCTGATCTTTGGGCATCGCCGATTATAGCTTCTGTCTTATTCGTAGTTATCTCGGTCTGGAGTGGAGAGCTGGTTGTTGGAGAATCGTTGCTGGTGGTGTATTTTCCTTTGTCTTATTTACTCCTTCCTATATTTGTATTTATTTTGCCCTGCACCTTTATAGTGTATTCCTGATTGACTGCGGCGTGGTGTATATTTTCCTTTATCCTTGTTTGTTATTACTGTGGGTATTGGTCTATTGCATTCACTGGGTGGTGGGCAGTGGTGTTCAGTCTAGGGCTGAATCAGGAGTCAGGGTGAGGGTGGAGGCCTGAACATGCACACCTTCAGTGTAAACTTCAGGTAGAGGGTCAGACAGGGTTTCCCTAGTCTGAGGGAAATTGCAGGGGCCCAGGTTATTAGCTCTCGCCCTCCTTGTATCCCCGTGACACATTCAGGCTGAAAAGCAGGAGCTGCTGAGAACGCAGCTAGAGTAATGAGTGATAACATAATAGAAGTTACCGACGATCACTAAAGCTGTGTTACCACGTTCAGTTCACTGTGAGCCAGGACAATGAACTGCAATGACGTCAATGAGATCATCGCTAGCACCGTGCATCATGCCACTGTCCAGATTGAAAATCCGATGTAGAAGAGATGGATTACTGGACAGTATAGATTATCTTCACGTCGGACAGGTGAGGGATATGGCTATTTATTATTTTAGGTTTTTTTTTACAGGGGACATGGGCTTCAATTGATTTTAGATGTAAAGGTGAGTATAACTTTGTTTTAATTTTTAATAATTGTGTAAAACAAGGTGTTGAGTTTGATTTCAAATAAGGGATTTTAATCTTGCTGTGTTTATTTCCAAGCTTACTCTGGGTTAGTAATAGGGGTGTCTTATAGGCATCTCCCAATTACTAACCCCTGGGCTTGATGTCAGCTGACAATACACACCTGACATCATCCCCAACCCTATTACCCTATTTGCCATCGCCAGAAAGCAAGTGGGAAGAGAGATTCTAAGTGCCAGATTTGACACATTTTTGGGGGGCACCATTTCGGGGGCAGCTGAGGACTGATGTTGGTGGCCTGGGAGAGGGGCAATTTCTCTGGCCCCTTCTCAGGTTATTAATATCAACCCACAACTGTCTGTTTTGCCTTTCACCAGTAAAGGCGAAGCAAAGAGCTGTGAGCTGTTATGAATAGTCTGGGAAGCTTTTGGGATATTGTCCCTTTTCCCAGAATATTGATATCAGCCCCCAGCTAGGGGCTTTCCCTCTGCTGGTTAACAAAATTATGCGGGAGCACATACCATTTTTTTAACTTAATTCTTAATTTTACACAGGAGCGGGTGCTGAATACAACTCCCACCATTGTCGCCTGGTCACGCTGATCACAGGGAGATCAGGCAACATGGATCAGAGCTGCCTTCAGCAGCCAGGACCCTGGGAACAGCGCAAACTGTACCACTTCTTCCCAATCGTCAGGTCGTGTCATGCTGATGACACACTGATCTCATCTGTATGTCATAAGTGTTCTAGTGTGTGGCGTGCATTTTGTCTGTGCTGCTGATAAAAAACTGACATGTCTGTGGGTTTTTCAAGCAGACACATGGTCCGTGTGTAAAATCTGTCATGTGCGCACCACCATTGAGTACAATGGGTGTGGATGTGTCCGTATTTGCGGTCCTTAAAAGATGGACCACGCAAGGACACAAAAAACAGATGTGTGAAGGGGGCCTAAAGGGAATCTGTCAGCTGTTTTTTGCTATGGAATCTGAGAACATCAGTGTGTAGGGTAAGAGAGCCTATTTCGAGGTATGTGTCATTTATTGGACTCCTTGGTGCCGTTTTCATACAATCCCTGTTTCTATAGATGCAGCAGTTCTCTGAATGCTGAGCTATGTATAACCCCACCCACATCACTGATTGGCAGCTTCCTGTGTACACTGTCAGCAAGCTGACAATCAGTGGTGGGGGTGAGGTTACACAGATAAGCTGGACTGCCTGGCACATGACACTTAGTCCTCTAATAAATATCTCCTGCTGATAAAACACTGATTGTATTGAAACTACAGCAAGGACACATCACTGGAATCAGGGTCTCTGCTTTTACCCTCAGATTAAATAGCAAACACCTGCTGAAAGTTTCCCTTTAAGGGTGTCTTTACACACAGTACTTTTAGTAAAATGTTATAACCTGGCGTTTTTTCCGCTTAACAAAAAGGTGTTGTCTGGAAGGCGACAGCGAGATACGAAAAACCCTTTAGTGTGCTATTTTGGGGCTTTTTTGTCGTCCTTATGCTTTTTAGCTTTGCAGTTAAAAGTAGCGATTTACAAAATTGTGGCCCTTGTTGATTTAAATTGGCACTGTGTACACCATTCTTAACAAAAAGTGCGCTGGAGTAAGATGAAACAAATTCAATAACAGGTGTATTCCTCTTCATAAATTTGGGCTTTTTTATCATTGTCATGCACCTTCGACAAAAATGTTGTTCCGGTGTTACGCCACTTTTCTGGGTGTAAATTGTTCTGAATTTACCATGCCACACAAAATTATCAACTTGAAAATTACTCTGCTATGTTTGGTTAAACGATTATTTAACTCACCCCTAATGTTGTAGCTGGAGCTGCTTCTCTTTGGTGTAGCTTTGATGTTAGGTGATATTAAACATGATGCTTCCCACAACTGATTTTCTAGGTTTGCATCAGTTTGGAGCACAGTTAACTCTTTGTGATCATTTTTGTAAAGCATTTACATTACATAGGAGACACTTAGACTGCTGTTTATACATCACATAAGATAAGTTGGGACTGCTATATACACATCACATAGGAGAGGCTGATAATGCTGTATACTCCTCACATAGGAGACGCTGAGACTGCTGAATTTATGTCACATAGGAGACACTGGCTCTCACTTCTCCAGGCCTGACAGAAGAAATAAATAAAAAAACAACATTCCCCCCCCCTTTTTTAATAACCAGCTAAGCTAAAGGAAAGCAGACAGCTGAGGGCTGATATTAATAGGCTGGGAAGGGCAACATATCCAGGAAAATTCCCAGCCTGATAATATCAGATCACAGCTGTTTGTTTTGCCTCTGCTGGTTATAAAAATGGAGGGACCCTATAAAAAATGACATGGCCCCCCATTTTTGATAACCAGCAAAGGCAAAGCAGACAGCTGTGAGCTGATATTAATTGTGCTTGGAAAGTCCATAGATATCTGGCCCTTACCAGCCTAAAAATACCAGCCTAAGCAGTCCCAGAAATTGCACATTACAATAGATGCTCCAATTCTGGTGCTTGGCCTTGGTAACATTTTTGGGTTTGATGGAGAGGTGTACATGCATTAGTATTGGCGAGGCGTGCATTTTTAGTGCTTTTTTTTACCTGTTTTTTGAATGACGCAGTGTGCACATATCCTAATACTGTCTTCCAAGCAGTGTTATGTTCTAGGCTTGGGATCAATGTTCGCTGAGCTGCTTCGCTCTACTTTTTCCCCACCTGTCAAACAGACTGAGCTGAGTGGGGAAGCAGCCCTTTGGACATTTCTTTCTGAGAACAGTATGTAATTCTAGTGCTTAAAATCATACATTACAAAAGGGTTTTAATAGCATCATGGGACCCACCACTAAGTCCTTGCTGACATGTTCCCTTTATGCACAGGACTGTCCAGTTTTGATAGCATTTCATCTTAAAAAAAATGTATAAAACTCTATATTGGGTATCTAAATGGATTAATATAACTGGTAAGATTATAGTCACTTTTCATAAGAGCATAGGAGAATAATAATCTCTGTGTACATTTGCATTCTCCCATCAAATTTCAATGCACACTAATTATACTCTTTCATCTCAGAACATCTAATGAGCAAATTATAACCACAAACTCCTTTGAAATATAACTGGTTATTCAGACTAACATTAATCAGCGTGTTTTTATTGCTATTCAGGACATGATGTCCAGAAAGGTGCATCGTATTTCACATTGAATAACCTACCAGCAGCACTGCGTCATCACTGCTGCTATGTGCAGAAATTATACAGAACTGTTAATGATGCTGCCATTATTTTGACCCTCAGCCCACTAATGATTAAAGTTTTTGTAGTCTGTTATTTTTCACTTGTTGCATAAGTTAGAAACGCTGCAGGAAATGGGTGACAACTCCTGAGCGACTTCTTTTGGTATGTCTGAAATCTGCAGAAGTTTTTTTTTTTACTATATCGTCAATACGTTTTCTTTTCCAGAACAGAATTAAATAGGATATAGAAACATAAATACACTCCTCAACATTATGTACAATGACAAATTATATAGTGGTACTGTGTTAGCCAGAAAAAATGATGTAAACACTTTTATACCCAATGATGACAAAAGTATTGTCGGGATGATTTATTGGCTAACCAGAAAAAGTTATATGTTTGCAAGATTTCAGAGCACAGAAGCTCGTTCTTCAGGCAGGATTATAAATGAATTAATAAGACAAAAGCACAACATTTAAGAGATGTTACAGCAGGACATTTGTTCATGAGGTGGAAGGGGTGATGCCTCCTAAATATAAGCCAAAGAAATCAAATTAGGCATTATGTTACAAATGGAGCGGCGGTGGGAATGTTCCCTTAGGTATCTGGAGTCTGTCTGGTGGAGGTGTGAATTGTTTCCATGTAGTGAGTCATAAATCCAGGTGTTAATTATTATTTATTTATATAGCACCATTGATTCCATGGTGCTGTACATGAGAAGGGGTTAAATAAAAATACAATTATCACTTAGAGTAGACAAACTAACAAAGGTAGTCTGGTCCAGAGGGACGATGACCGTGCCCTTGCGGGCTTACATTCTACAGGATGATGAGGAAGGAGACAGTAGGTTGGGGGTTGCAGCGATATCGGTGGTGTTGAGGTGGCAGCGTGGTCATTGCAAGTTGTAAGCTTTCTTGAAGAGATGGATTTTCAGGTTCTGTCTGAAGGATCCAAATGTGGTGGATAGTCGGACGTATTGGGGCACAGAGTTCCAGAGGATGGGGGATATTCGGGAGAAGTCTTGGAGGCGATTAGGTGAGGAGCAGATAAGTGTGGAGGAGAGAAAGGGATCTTGGGAGGACCGGAGATTACGTGAGGGAAGATGTTGGGAGATTAGTTTGGACATATACGGAGGAGAAAGGTTATGGATAGCTTTGTAGGTCAGTGTTAGTAGTTTTAATTGGATACGCTGGGAAATTGGGAGCCAGTGAAGGGCAAAGGGAGGAAGCAGGAGTGTAGCAAGGAGAGAGATTAATTAGTCGGGCAGCAGAGTTAAGGACGGACTGGAGAGGGGCGAGAGTGTTAGAAGGTAAGACACAGAGGAGGATGGTGCAGTAGCCAAGGCGGAAGATGATTAGGGCACTCACAAGCATTTTGGTAGAGTGAGGGTTGAGGAAAGGACGGATTCTGGAAATATTTTTGAGCAGGAGGTGGTGAGAGCTTGAATGTGAGGTTTGAAGGACAGGCCAGGTCAAGTTTTACTCCGAGGCAGTGGATTTTCAGAACAGAGGAATTTATTGTGATCGATAGATCAGGTAGGGAAGATATGTGAGATGGAGTAAAGAGATTAAGTTCAGATTTGTCCATATTGAGCTTGAGGAAGTGAGAGAAGGAGGATATGGCTGATAGACACTTTTTTGATTCTGGACAGCATAGAAGCGACATCTGGGCCAGAGAGGGTAGATCTGAGTGTCATCAGCATATAGATGGTACATGAATCCATATGACATTATCAGTTGTCCCAGGCCAAGGGTGTAGATGAAGAAGAGTAGGGGTCCTAGGACAGAGCCTTGAGGGACACAGAGAGAGGGCAAGATGAGGAGGTAGTGTGGGAGTAGGAAATGCTAAATGTGTGGTTGGTAAGGTATGAGGAGATCAGGTCAAGGTCTTTGATGCCAAAGTAATAGAGGATCTGTAGTAGGAGGCAGTGGTCAACTGTATCGAAGGCAGAGGACAAGTCTAGAAGGAGGAGTATAAAGAATTGTCTGTTAGCTTTTGCTGTAAGTAAGTAATTAGTAATTTTGGTCAGGACAATTTCAATGGAATGGTGGGGACGGAAGCCAGATTATAGGTTGTTGAAGAGTGAATTAGATGCAAAGTGAGAGGAATGTTCAGCATGGACGTGCTGCTCAAGGAGTTTGGAAGCAAATGGGAGCAGCGATATGGAGTAATAGCTGGACATAATGTTCGAGTCAAGGGATGACTTTTTGAGGACAGGTTTGATTGTGGCATGTTTGAAAGCAGCGGGGAAGGTACCAGAAGTTAGTGATAGATTGAAGAGATGGGTTAGGGATGGGATAAGTGTGGTGGTGAGGATGGGGAGGAGGTGGGATGGGATAGGGTCAACTGCACAAGTGGTGAGGTGTGCTTTGGTGAGGGGATGAGTAAACTCTCCTTCAGTGATTTTGGAAAGGGAAGTTATGGGTTTAGAGCATTGGTCTGGTATACAAAGGAATTGTGGCAATCGGACAATAAAGACTTGCCTTGCTTGGTCTATCTTATTTTTGAAGTTTGTGGCAAAGTACTCAGCAGAGATTAGGGAAGTCGGCGGGGGTAGTGGCGGGTGGAGGAGGGAGTTGAAAGTGTTGAATAACTGTTTGGGTTGTAGGATAAGGAAGATACGAGGGATGCAAAGTATGCCTGTTTAGCAGAGGTGATCGCTGATTTGAATGCGTGTGTTGCTTGTTTGAATGCGGTGAAGTCATCTTGCAAATGCGTTTTTTCCAACGCCACTTTGCAATTCTTGATACTTGTCGAAGCTTTTTAATGATGTTATTGTGCCATGGTTGCCTATTGATTCGTCGCACTCTGCTATGCATGAGTGGGGCGACTGAGTCAATAGCCGATGCGAGAGTGGCATTGTAGAAACTAGTGGCAGTGTCTATGTTGTGTAGTGAAGATATGGAAGACAGTGGTAGAATAGAGTCAGAGAGTGTGTGAGTGTCTAGCTGTGCGAGGTTTCTGCAGGGATGTGCTAGTTGTTGGACATGGGTAACAGGTGAGGAGGACAGTGATGAGAACGTAAGTAGATGGTGGTCAGATAGTGGGAGAGGAGAGGTTGTGAAGTTAGATAGGGAGTAGAGACAGGTGAAGACCAGGTCTAATGTATGTCTGACTGTTGGTGGTTGAGGAGGACCTCTGAGTAAGTACAAAAGATGAAGTAAAAGACAGGAGTTTGGAGGCTGCTGACTGGCAGGTGTCAATGGAGATGTTGAAGTCACCCATGATGATGGTGGGAATGTCAGCAGAGAGAAAGTGGAGAAGCCAGGTGGAGAACTGGTCAATAAATGCAGTGGTCAGACCTGGAGGTCGGTATACAACAGCCACTTGGAGGTTGCAGGGAGAATAGGTGCAGACAGAGTGGACTTCAAAATAAGGGAGGATGAGTGTTATGACCCCAATGGCAGAGGGTCTCAGGAATAATGCTAAGTCAGTAAATACAGAAAACCAGCTCATAGGGCAGTGGTAACTGGGCTGACCATATAACTAATCCTAGCACCACAAATACCAGCAGCCGGGGAACGTTCCTACGTTGATCCTAGACGTCTCGTGCCAGCCGGAGAGCTAACTACCCCTAGAAGGGAAAAGAAAGACCTTTCTTGCCTCCAGAGGAAATACCCCAAAAAGTTGGATAGAAGCCCCCCACAAATAATAACGGTGAGGTAAGAGGAAAAGACAAACATAAGAATGAGCTAGGAATTTAGCAAAGAGAGGCCCACTAACTAATAGCAGGATATAGAAAGATAACTTATATGGTCAGCAAAAAATCCTATCAAAAATATCCACACTGGAAATTCAAGAACCCCCGAACCGTCTAACGGCCTGGGGGGAGAACACCAGCCCCCTAGAGCTTCCAGCAAGGTCAGGAATCACATTTAGTACAAGCTGGACAAAAATGATAGCAAACAAATAACCCAAAAAACAAGGAAGCAAGACTTAGCTTAATTTAGCACGAACCAGGACCAGCAAACAGGAGCAAACAGAATGTGTCTGATAACACCGATGCCAGGCACTGGACTAAGGGTTCCAGGAGGTTTATATAGCAACACCCCTGAAGTAACGACCCAGCTGGGTGCAGACAGAGGGAAGGAAATCCCAGAGTATATCACTAGTAACCACTAGAGGGAGCCAAAAAAGTCTAATTCACAACAGTACCCCCCCCTTAAGGAGGGGTCACCGAACCCTCACCAAGAGCACCAGGGCGATCAGGATGAGCAGCGTGAAAGGCACGAACCAAATCGGCCGCATGCACATCAGAGGCAACCACCCAGGAATTATCCTCCTGACCATAACCCTTCCACTTGACCAAATACTGAAGCCTCCGCCTGGAGAGACGAGAATCCAAGATCTTCTCCACCACGTACTCCAACTCGCCCTCAACCAACACCGGAGCAGGAGGCTCAGCAGAAGGAACCACAGGCACAATGTAGCGTCGTAACAAAGACCTATGGAACACGTTGTGAATGGCAAACGAAACCGGAAGATCCAAGCGAAAGGACACAGGATTAAGGATTTCCAATATCTTGTAAGGACCGATGAAGCGAGGCTTAAATTTAGGAGAGGAGACCTTCATAGGAACAAATCGAGAAGACAGCCACACCAAATCCCCAACACGAAGTCGGGGACCCACACCGCGGCGGCGGTTGGCAAAACGCTGAGCCTTCTCCTGTGACAACTTCAAGTTGTCCACCACATGATTCCAGATCTGCTGCAACCTATCCACCACAGAATCTACTCCAGGACAATCAGAAGGCTCCACATGTCCCGAGGAAAAACGAGGATGGAAACCAGAGTTGCAGAAAAATGGCGAAACCAAAGTAGCGGAACTAGCCCGATTATTTAGGGCAAACTCAGCCAACGGCAAGAAGGTCACCCAATCATCCTGATCTGCCGAAACAAAACACCTCAAGTAAGCTTCCAGAGTCTGATTAGTTCGCTCAGTTTGTCCATTAGTCTGAGGATGAAAGGCAGACGAGAATGATAAATCAATGCCCATCCTAGCACAAAAGGATCGCCAGAACCTGGAAACAAACTGGGATCCTCTGTCAGACACAATATTCTCAGGAATGCCGTGTAAACGAACCACATTCTGAAAGAACACAGGAACCAGATCGGAAGAGGAAGGCAGCTTAGGCAAAGGCACCAAATGGACCATTTTTGAAAAGCGATAACATACCACCCAGATGACAGACATACCCCGAGACACCGGGAGATCAGAAATGAAATCCATGGAAATATGTGTCCAAGGCCTCTTCGGGACAGGCAAGGGCAAGAGCAACCCGCTGGCACGGGAACAGCAAGGCTTAGCTCGAGCACAAGTCCCACAGGACTGCACAAATGACCGTACATCCCGTGACAAGGAAGGCCACCAAAATGACCTAGCCACCAGATCTCTGGTGCCAAAAATTCCCGGATGACCTGCCAACACCGAGGAATGAACCTCGGAAATGACTCTGCTGGTCCACTTATCAGGAACAAACAGTCTGTCAGGTGGACAAGAGTCAGGTCTACCAGCTTGAAATCTCTGCAACACACGTCGCAAATCAGGAGAAATGGCTGACAAAATAACTCTTTCTTTAAGAATACCAACAGGTTCTGTGACTCCAGGAGAGTCAGGCACAAAGCTCCTTGAAAGAGCATCAGCTTTCACATTCTTTGAACCTGGTAAATACGAGACCACAAAGTCAAAACGGGAGAAAAACAATGACCAGCGGGCCTGTCTAGGATTCAAGCGTTTAGCAGACTCGAGATACATCAATCAGTCAAGACCACCACACGATGCTTAGCACCCTCGAGCCAATGACGCCACTCCTCAAATGCCCACTTCATGGCCAGTAATTCCCGATTGCCCACATCATAATTCCGCTCAGCAGGCGAAAACTTCCTAGAGAAGAAAGCACATGGTCTCATTACCGAGCAACCAGGGCCTCTCTGTGACAAAATGGCCCCTGCCCCAATCTCAGAAGCATCCACCTCGACCTGAAAGGGAAGTGAGACATCAGGCTGGCACAAAACAGGCGCCGAAGTAAACCGGCGCTTCAACTCCTGGAACGCCTCCACGGCTGCAGGAGCCCAGTTAGCAACATCAGAACCTTTCTTGGTCATATCCGTCAAAGGTTTAACAACGCTAGAAAAATTAGCGATAAAACGACGGTAGAAGTTAGCAAAACCCAAGAACTTCTGAAGACTCTTAACTGACGTGGGTTGAGTCCTCTCATGAATAGCTCGGACCTTGACTGGGTCCATCTCCACAGCAGAAGGGGAAAAAATAAACCCCAAAAAGGGAACTTTCTGTACTCCAAAGAGACACTTTGAGCCTTTAACAAACAAGGCATTCTCACGCAAAACCTGAAACACCATCCTGACCTGCTCCACATGTGAGTCCCAATCTTCAGAGAAAACCAGAATATCGTCCAGATAAACAATCATAAATTTATCCAGATACTTCCGGAAAATATCATGCATAAAGGACTGAAATACTGAGGGAGCATTAGAAAGCCCAAAAGGCATCACCAAGTACTCAAAATGACCTTCGGGTGTATTAAATGCAGTCTTCCATTCATCACCTTGCTTAATGCGCACAAGGTTGTATGCACCACGAAGATCTATCTTAGTGAACCACTTGGCACCCTTAATCCGGGCAAACAAGTCCGACAAGAGAGGCAAAGGATACTGAAATTTTACAGTGATTTTATTCAGTAGCCGATAGTCAATACAAGGTCTCAAAGATCCGTCCTTCTTAGCCACAAAAAAGAATCCCGCACCAAGAGGGGAAGAGGATGGACGGATATGCCCCTTCTCCAGAGACTCCTTGATATATGAACGCATTGCGGCATGCTCAGGTACTGACAGATTAAATAATCTTCCCTTAGGAAATTTACTACCTGGAATCAAATCTATGGCGCAGTCACAGTCCCTATGAGGAGGCAGAGCACTGGATCTGGACTCACTGAATACATCCTGATAATCAGACAAATACTCAGGAACTTCCGAAGGAGTAGAGGAAGCAATAGACACCGGCGGGGAATCAGCATGAATTCCCTGACAGCCCCAACTTGACACAGACATTGCCTTCCAATCCAGGACTGGATTGTGGGTCTGTAACCATGGCAGACCCAAAACGACCAAATCATGCATTTTATGCAGAACAAGAAAACGAATCACCTCCCGATGTTCAGGAGTCATGCACATGGTCACCTGCGTCCAAAACTGCGGTTTATTTTCCGCCAATGGCGTAGCATCAATACCTCTAAGAGGAATAGGATTTACTAACGGTTCAAGAACAAAACCACAGCGCTTGGCAAATGACAGATCCATAAGACTCAGGGCGGCACATGAATCCACAAACGCCATAACAGGGTAAGAAGACAAAGAGCAAATTAAAGTCACAGACAAAATAAATTTAGGTTGCAAATTACCAATGGCGACAGGACTAACAACTAGTGTTGAGCGATACCGTCCGATACTTGAAAGTATCGGTATCGGAAAGTATCGGCCGATACCGTCACAGTATCGGAATCCAATCCGATACCGATACCCGATACCAATACAAGTCAATGGGACTCATGTATCGGACGGTATCCCTGATGGTTCCCAGGGTCTGAAGGAGAGGAAACTCTCCTTCAGGCCCTGGGAACCATATAAATGTGTAAAATAAAGAATTAAAATAAAAAATATCGCTATACTCACCTGTCCGACGCAGCCGGGACTTCAGCGAGGGAACCGGCAGCATTGTTTGTTTAAAAATCGCGCTATTACTTGGTTACGTGAATTCCCGGCTTGTGATTGGTCAGGTCGGCCATGTTGCCGGGACGCGGACCAATCACAGCAAGCCGTGACGAAATTACGTCACGGCTTGCTGTGATTGGTCCGCGTCCCGGCAATATGGCCGCCCTGACCAATCACAAGCCGGGACGTCACGGGAGGCTGGACACGCGCTCATTTTAAAATGGGCGCGTGTCCAGCCTCCCGTGACGTCACGGCTTGTGATTGGTTGCGCCGCGATCAACCAATCACAAGCCGGGAGGCTGGACGCGCTCATTTTGAAATGGGCGCGTGTCCAGCCTCCCGTGACGTCACGGCTTGTGATTGGTTGCGCCGCGATCAACCAATCACAAGCCGGGAGGCTGGACGCGCTCATTTTGAAATGGGCGCGTGTCCAGCCTCCCGGCTTGTGATTGGTTGACCGCGACGCAACCAATCACAAGCCGTGACGTCACGGGAGGCTGGACACGCGCCCTTTTTAAAATGAGCGCGTTTCCAGCCTCCCGTGACGTCACGGCTTGTGATTGGTTAATGGCGGCCATGTTGCCGGGACGCGGACCAATCACAGCAAGCCGTGACGTATTTTCGTCACGGCTTGCTGTGATTGGTCCGCGGCCCGGCAACATGGCCGCCCTGACCAATCACAAGCCGGGACTTCGCGTAACCATGTAAAAGCGGGAATTTTAAACAAACAACGCTGCCGGTTCCTGCGCTGAGGTCCCGGCTGCGTCGGACAGGTGAGTATAGCGATATTTTTTATTTTAATTCTCTATTTTACACATTTTAACATTAATGTTGTTCCGATACCCGATACCCGATACCACAAGAGTATCGGAATCCCGGTATCGGAATTCCGATACAGCAAGTATCGGCCGATACCCGATACTTGCAGCATCGGAATGCTCAACACTACTAACAACCCTTGTTAGGCGTTTAGAGCATGCTGATATAACATGTGTAGAATCACCACAGTAAAAACACAACCCATTCTGACGTCTATGATTTTTCCGTTCATTTCTAGTCTGAATTCTATCACATTGCATTAAATCAGGTGTTTGTTCAGACAACACCACCAGAGGATTAGCGGTTTTGCGCTCCCGCAAACGCCGGTCAATTTGAATAGCAAGCGCCATAGAATCATTCAGACTTGTAGGAATGGGGAAACCCACCATCACATTCTTAATGGCTTCAGAAAGGCCATTTCTGAAATTTGCGGCCAGAGCACACTCATTCCACTGAGTAAGCACGGACCATTTCCGAAATTTTTGGCAATACACTTCAGCTTCATCCTTACCCTGAGAAATAGCCAGCAAGGCTTTTTCTGCCTGAATTTCAAGATTGGGTTCCTCGTAAAGCAATCCGAGCGCCAGAAAAAACGCATCAATATTCGCCAATGCCAGATCTCCTGGCGCTAGCGAGAAAGCCCAATCCTGAGGGTCGCCCCGTAAAAAAGAAATAACAATTTTAACTTGCTGAGCAGAATCTCCAGATGAACGGGGTCTCAGAGAAAGAAACAATTTACAATTATTCTTGAAATTCCTAAACCTAAATCGATCTCCAGAAAACAATTCCAGAATAGGTATTTTAGGTTCAGACATAGGACTACTGGTAACAAAATCTTGTATACCCTGCACACGAGCTGCCAGCTGGTCAACACTTGTAATCAAGGTCTGCACATTCATGTCTGCAGCAAGCACACGCCACTCAAAGGTAAAGGGGAGGAAGAGAAGGAAGGAAAAAAAAAACCTCAGAATTTCCTTTCTTATTATCCCACTTCTGCAATGCTTTAAACATTCAATATAGGCCTGGCATACTGTTATGACCCCAATGGCAGAGGGTCTCAGGAATAATGCTAAGTCAGTAAATACAGAAAACCAGCTCATAGGGCAGTGGTAACTGGGCTGACCATATAACTAATCCTAGCACCACAAATACCAGCAGCCGGGGAACGTTCCTACGTTGATCCTAGACGTCTCGCGCCAGCCGGAGAGCTAACTACCCCTAGAAGGGAAAAGAAAGACCTTTCTTGCCTCCAGAGGAAATACCCCAAAAAGTTGGATAGAAGCCCCCCACAAATAATAACGGTGAGGTAAGAGGAAAAGACAAACATAAGAATGAGCTAGGAATTTAGCAAAGAGAGGCCCACTAACTAATAGCAGAATATAGAAAGATAACTTATATGGTCAGCAAAAAATCCTATCAAAAATATCCACACTGGAAATTCAAGAACCCCCGAACCGTCTAACGGCCCGGGGGGAGAACACCAGCCCCCTAGAGCTTCCAGCAAGGTCAGGAATCACATTTAGTACAAGCTGGACAAAAATGATAGCAAACAAATAACCCAAAAAACAAAGAAGCAAGACTTAGCTTAATTTAGCACGAACCAGGACCAGCAAACAGGAGCAAACAGAATGTGTCTGATAACACCGATGCCAGGCACTGGACTAAGGGTTCCAGGAGGTTTATATAGCAACACCCCTGAAGTAACGACCCAGCTGGGTGCAGACAGAGGGAAGGAAATCCCAGAGTATATCACTAGTAACCACTAGAGGGAGCCAAAAAAATCTAATTCACAACAGATGAGAGAGGGAAGAGGTGGAATTGGGTTATAGGTACAGTTGGCAGAAAGGAGAAGGCCCACTCCTTCACCATGTCTGTTGCCAGTGCGAGGAGTGTGGTTGAAGTGGAGGCTGCAGTAACATAGTGCAGTCCTATTGTCCAAGAACTGAACATGTTTATATGCGACCTGCCTCTACATTCATCTCTAACTGGCCCACACAGATAGAGTAGTTAAAGGGGTTGTCTGGTGAAAAATTACCGTCCTCAGAATCGGTTTGGGTCGAACCGCTGGGTCTCCATTTATCAGAATGGAGAACTTGTATCCCCGATGGAGCACTTTTATCCCCATTAGAAAATGGAGCTGCAAGTCGGATGCCCACACTCTAACCATTTGTAAGGGGTTGAGAGCCTTACCCCTTTAAATCCCCATGCTGCTACTGTACATGTATATTTACCGTATACTGTATTACCAATGTATATTCCATGTTGCACCATGTATTTAATAGGGACAGCACAGTTTTGGTTATGACCACTAGATGGGGACATAGAGGTCGTTACTCTGTATTTAGCACTGTAGGGGTTAACTGTAGGAGGGATTAGCTGGGAATAAGCCAGGAAGGTCTTCCTGTATTAGTGAGTCGGGGGTCAGACCCCTTAGTGCTCAGGTGGGCTACATGCCCAAGATGCCAGATAACTTCGTAGCGTTCAAGTGTGTGCCCAGCCATCCAGGGTACATAGAGAAGATCATAGTACAGCAGATCCTACAGTGGAAGAGGTCACTGTAAAAGTGTACGGGCAGGTCACTACAGAAAGTGGCGGATTGCTTTCCGGGGTCAAACGGGCAGACGGATGCTTCACCAAAGTAACCCTTTACAGGTGGGACACTGAGGGTTGTCTGAAGCGCCCCGACCCGCACAAACACTTAGTGATGCAGGAAACAGAGAAGGGAAAGATGAAGTGATATGCTGTATCATCTGTGATGGAAATGCTGAAGACTACTTGGATGAGCTGTGTTTTGAAGTAAATAAATTTGTTCAGTTGAGAGCTACCCTGGACTGTGTCTCTATTCATTGTAATCCAGAAGCAGCCATTTGCCAGCGTAGAAAAGGGGACACTGACAGCACAGTTAGTACGGAGCACAAGATGCAACATATGGAACACCTTTTCCCTGTAGAGGTAGGCCATGGTACCAGACACCCGAAAAGTTCAGCCACGACTACTGCCCTGGCCGACCTTTACAGTTCAACCCCTTACACATTCTCTATGAGATCGCAGAAAAAAGCTGAGCACTGTGCTCTACAGCCCCATAGGGAATGAATGGAGCAGTGGTCGGGCTTGTGCAATGTCACTTCATTCTAATTGGGATGAAAGTGCCCACGAAAGTGTAAAGTGGTGCCATGGGCAAGGTGATTGTCTCCTGCACCCTGGCACATTACATGAAAGTGAAGGTCCTTGTTGGGTGTGTGGACTTGTGCTGTGATGGTATTTCACCCTTGCAGGCTGCATATAACCGTTGGTGGTGCAGGTTTGCCAGGACCAGATGTTTCACAGTTCAATGAGGGAGACCACCATTCAAAAATAAGCTCTCTACTGAATGACAACTTGATAAGGTTTATATACAAGGGAGGGGATGATGAAAGCAACCTTGAATGTTACCCCGCCACCAACACGCCTTGGATTTGGACCTCATGGAAGTGCCTGACACATGAGCACCTTGTTGCTGCACTATCTTCAACACTATGCCCGTATTCTTAGGGCTAGAAATAGTGCTGACTACTGGGTTGCCACTCTGTTATATCCACGGTACAAGAGTAAATTTAGCCAGATGCTTCCCCCCCGGAAAGGGATGCATGCATGCTGGAGTATCGAAACACACTTGTAACAATCTTAAGAGTAGTTTTCCTCAAGACAGCAGTGAGGCACACAGTGTGCATCCCAGTTCTAGACTTCCAACCCTGAGAATGTCAAGGCATCATCGCAAAAACATTAGCAGCAGCAGTGTAAGTGGTATAAGCAATTTCTGTCAGTCATTTCACAGATTTGTTAGCCCAGCCCATGCACCAGAAGAACAGAGTACAAGTTTGACACATTGTGAACAACTGGAGAGGATGGTGCAGGAGTATCTGAAGCTCAATATCAATGCCATCCATGGGGTTTGGACCCTTTTGCATTTTGGTCTTCAAAAATGGCCTGTCATGCCTTGTAGGTTTTGTCATGCTCAGCAGCCAGCGTTCTCTCAGAATGTGTCTTCAGTACTGCTGGTGGTTTCTTGATTGATAAGTGCATCCGATTGTCCTCTGAAAGTGTAGACTGCCTAACTTTCATCAAAATGAACAAGTCATGGATCTCTAATGACTTTTGCACCCCAGTCACAGACTTGGCAGACTAGGCGATGGTGTAGTTTTTAGTGTCATGCATTGATCTCGCTTTATTGCAGTCTGTGCCACCTTTGTGGTGTCTTCTGTGGCATCTGTTTTTACTGCTGCTGATGTTGCAAACTATTTTTTGAAATATGGAGACTCCAAATTGGGTTTCCATCTGGTGGGTTGTCTGTAGTGGAAGGTGTGTCAGAGGCCTATTATAATATTTCTTCTCTGTGGAAATTGATACCACTTTAGTGGTGTGTGACAATTATTTTTTGAAATTTGGAGACTCCAAGTTGGGTCTCCATTGGGTTGCCTGTAGTACTGTTTCTACTCTGTGGAAATTGATGCCACTCTAGTGGTGTGTGACAATTATTTTTTTACATGTGGAGACTCTAAGCTGGGTCTCCATCTGGTGGGTTGTCTGTAGTGGAAAGTGTGTCAAAGTCCTATTATACTGTTTCTACTCTGTGGAAATTGATGCCACCTTAGTGGTGTGTGATAATATTTTTTTGAAATGTGAAAACTACAAGTTGGGTCTCCATCTGGTGGGCTGCCTTTGTAAGTAGGGCTCCCAGACAGGCAGGCATGCACTCACTTTCAGTCAACTACCTGTGTTACTTTCCTTACATTTTTGTACCAATAATACGGTATAAAACTAATGTTTGTGCCATCTGAGCGTGGCTGAAAAAAACCCAACAGGTTTTGCATGAGGTATCAGGGCTCCCAGATAAGAAGGTTTACACCTCTCCCTTAGTCACCACGTCTTAATTGAAACTTAAATTCAAAGCTCTAAATGCTGGCCCAGACCCTGATACCTCATTCATATCACATGGCTGACTTCTGCTGTGCCATTATCAAATTTCAAATTTCTGTTGTAGGTAAATTGATGCCAATTCCTGTTCTCTGCCCCTAATTTGGGGAAATACTTGTACTCCAAGTTTGGTCTCCTTCATGTGTGGTGGCTATTGCAGTATGGCTCCCAGACCGGCAGGCCTGCACTTTTAGTCAACTACTAGTGTTACTATCCTTACATTTTAATAACATTAGTTTTCTACCAAGCTGATATTTGTGCCACCTGAATCTGGCTGGGAAAAAAAATTGAAAAATTGAGCTGTTGCATCAGGTATCAGGGCTCCCAGCAAAGAAGGCTTACACCAGTCCTTTAGCCACCTTGTATTAATTGAAACTTCAATTACTTGCTCTAAATGCTGACCCTGAGCCTGATACAACAAGCATGGCCTATTGCTGACTGCTTCTGTGCCATTATAAAATGTTCTACTGAGGGTCAATTGATCAGTCACCTGCCTGTGTTACTATCCTTACATCTTTCTACCAATATTAGTCGATGAAACTAATGTTTGTTCCACCTGAGTGTGACTGGGGAAATAAAAAAATTGAGCTGTTGCATGAGGTATCTGGGCTCCTGTAGCACCCCAGGAGTCTGGTTGCCACAGTGGCATTGCCTCCCTCACAGGGGGTGATGTCATGCCTGGAAGCAAGGAGGGGTTAACACCAGCATACTCCAGACCAGAAGGGGGAGCTCTAGCACCCGGTTTCAGGGGAGCTTCCCTATAAGTCATGGCCTGGAGGCAGAGTTAGTCAGTAGTCTGAGTCCGAGAGGAGAGGAGGAAAGTCAAGGAGAGCCTGGGGAGTTTAGCTGTGACCAAGCTCACGCCAGAGCTGAGCACCAGAAACCAGACACTGGAGTCCGTGGTTGTGCGGGTACAGAAGTCCCGGCAGCTAAATCCAGAAGGCAGGAGACTGCAGGTCTCCTAGCCCATCTATCATACAGCAGCACAGGAGCATATCAGAGCCCGGAGCCGCCACCAAGGAGCGACACCTGGAATAGGCTCAAGCGGCCTGCCATGCGGATAACGCTTTACATAAATTGACAGACCATGAGAGGGACTTGTGCAGAGTTTCAGTCAGCAAGAACCTTCCCCTTGAGAAAGCGAGGCTGACAGCGGCGAAACGTGCGTCGGGGTGCATGCAGTGGGCTCTTCAGTGCCAAGTGAGACATGCTCTCTTGTTATATCCGCTCTTTAGACCACCCGGTCGGGCATATGTTACGGTTGGACGCTTTATAAGACTGGAGGACTTTTATATAAACACTCCCTTAGGTCACTACAAGTGATTGATTGCATCACAAGGACCTTTATTTATAAGGATGAGGGTTGTGTCTTTTGGGATACTTAAAGGAGTGTTGCTCTCACCGGAGTTATTTGATTATTGTACTGATACAATGAAGTATTTATTATTATACTGAGTGCCACTTACATCTGGTGTCTTTGATCATAGCACTTTCATTACTTTGTTTGTGTTTTAAACTGTTTGTATTGGTATAAAGATTTTTTCACTTTTTATACAAAACTCCTATTTGTTCTCCGGTGTTTCATAAAGCTAATATGTGGAGGTATATGAACTAATTTAGTGACTAACAGGAGTCACAATATGAATCTGGAAATTGTTATACTAAGAACCTAAGAGAACAGCACAGAAGGAAGGCCTCCGAACCCACCTGGCTAGGTGGATCCTAAACTGCTTCCAGGCTGCCCGGACCCCCATCATCACCTATTAGCCATGCTCCGGACTACACCTTCTACTACCAAGTAAAGATAAAGAAAACTACAATCCTTGTGTCCTTCAGTTATTTCCCGCACCCTCAGTCCTGCACACCAGCGGTCACGATTCCTTACAAAACTATACCAGCAGCCCTGGGGCCCTGCTCCACCTGTGGGGAGCAGAACCATCCCAGCTGCATCAACATCGACCCCAGCGGTCTCCTTAAGCAGCGTCAGCCATTCATTGCTGAACACCACAGGTGGCGTCACGTTAAATCTCCTACAACTTTCCCTCATCATTTTTATTGGACGCCCAGGGCCATGGACTGGGTCACAGCTGCCGTACAACCCCTCGAAGAACCGTTGGACCCAGGCCAAGAACCCCACGGTCCTAGCGGATGCTCCATTTTGGCGTCAAGTACAGGATTTCGCAACCCAGTGCCACCAAGTCCTGTGTGTCATAGACTTTATTGAACTATGGTAGCCGCGTGGTGTGCGAGAAGCGGAGGGGGTGCGTTGTCGTGAGCAGAGCCCAAGAAAGGGTGCAAAGAGAAGCCCTGCCACGCATTGTGATGTCAGCCGGCGGCGGGGAGCAGGAGGCCCCGACTTTGACACCCTCAGGAGCTCAATCCATCCCGCCTGTGGAACAGCCGCTTACTACGGTAACAATACCCAGAGCCTGGCTGAGGTTCACTAAGGGAGGAAAGTGTCCAACCCAGGTGAAGATCCAGCGGCGGCCACAGCCACAGCCCCTGTAATGCCACTATCAATGCCGTACATACCCAGAGCGGCCTGGTTGCCACAGTACTCAGGGGAGTCACACACCCTGAGCGATTTCAAGGAGAGGCTGTGTAGTTTGTTTGAAGTGTACCCTCTGAGAGTCAAACAGTCAGCATCCTTACTGGCCAGTTAACTGGTGTGGCCCAGAGGTAGTCCTGGCAGGACACTGATAAAAGAACTGTCAAGCAAATCTTTTTCCAGGCTAAAGACACCTTTAACACCAGCACTGCAGCAGAGATAAAAATGAGATTCTTTGGGTGCAAACAAAGGGTGCAGGACAGTATACGGGATTATGCCCTTAATCTTCACGAGGTGCTGCAGGACATTAAGCAGGTTGACCCTGACAGCGCGCAAGATGAGGATAGATTGCTAAAGGAGCAGTTTATTGAGGTACTCCAGTCCAAGACCCACAGGACACAGCTGCGCATCATGGCCCTACAAAACCCTGAGCTGGACTTTGCGCACTTTAAAAATAGGGCCATCCAGGTGCTGCGTGAACCAAATTCCAGTGGCACAGCGCCCCCCTAGGTGTCTAGCAATTACATTCCACCAAGAAGTGGTATCCTTTCCCCATACCCTCGTTGAGCTCGATGCGCAGACCCTAGATAATAACTCCTCTGGAGACCTACATCTCCAGGTCCAGGAGTTGACAAAAAGTGTGGCTGCACTAACCAAAACCGTGCGGTCCATGCAAGTGTCTCCAAAGGAGAAGATCCAGCTGGCCTCCAGTCCAGATGATGTCCCATGGCGACGGCAGCAGAGAATCCCACCGACCAGAGGAAGAGACAGTGTTCGATATGACGAGGACGGACAGCCCATCTGTCGCCACTGCAACAAGGTGGGGCACATCGCAAGATTCTGCAATTTAAACGAGCAACCCCTGGGGCAGAGAGCCAACCCCCGGGAGTAAGATGACCAGGCCCACAAAGGTGGCGAGACAAGTACGTGAGAGGACAGCTGGTCCTGCCCGTCATGATTGATGGCATCCCGGTGAACACTTTACTGAACACCAGCTCCCAAGCGACGACTATGCCATATATTCTTTACAAACGGTACTGGGCTGACTCTGATATTGCCCGCAGCCCAGATAATGATCTGACAATAGTCGACAGTAATGGTCAGCCTTTGTCACAAGTGGGGTATAAGGAGGTGATCATTAAGATGGAGCGAGTAGAGTTAAAAGCTCAAGGTCTGATAATTGTTTATATTGATCAGCGAGAATGTAACCCAATGTGATAGAAAATTGTCTTGGTGAGGTTATTGTTTTATTGCAACAGGTAGCCGAGACCGCCAGTTCCAGTCAGCACCGTGTCCTGCAAAAAGAGATCAAAGCCCTGATGCAGACACAACAGGTAGAGCTGTCTGGTGAAGAAGTTGGCAGTGTCAGAGTGAGTGACCCAATCCCCATTGCAATACCCCCTAGGAGTGAAACGTTAATCTAGTGTCGAGTAGCAATAGGCCTCGGGGGTCAAGACTACCAGGCCCTGGTAGCACCCATGTACTCTGATAGTAAGCCCACTATCCTGACAGCCAGAGGGGTAGTAGATGTCTGCAAGGGAAGGGTATCTGTACGCATCTTAAATTGTGGGGAGAAAGAGGTCAAACTATCCCGATACACCACCCTTGCTAAGCTGTTTACTATCAGTAACAATGCAATACAGGCAGTAGAACCCTTGGTCCAGTCTGACCAGACGGAGGACAATGGCTCTGCAGAGCAGCTGGAGGATTGGTGTCAGAAGCTGCGCATAGGCATT
This sequence comes from Ranitomeya variabilis, assembly GCF_051348905.1. Taxonomy (NCBI): domain Eukaryota; kingdom Metazoa; phylum Chordata; class Amphibia; order Anura; family Dendrobatidae; genus Ranitomeya; species Ranitomeya variabilis. The sequence goes on from NC_135239.1 coordinate 182,237,256, forward strand.
GACTCCACCCCTTTGCACCAAAAGCATGGGGCTTACCGGGTGGCCCAAGAATATGAGTGGGTCTTTAGCAAACACCCTCCAGACTTTGGACAGGTAAAAGGGGTCCAACATCATATCCCGGAGATCATCCGCCCATTAAAGAGAGGTACCGGCCTGTACCTCCAGCTCACTATCAATGTGCCAAGGGTATGTTACGGAAGATGAAGGAGGCTGGGGTGATCAGAGACAGTTGTAGTCCCTGGGCAGATCCTTTAGTCCTCGCTAGAAAGAAAGATGGTACAATGAGGAAGTGTGTTGACTACAGGCAGATTTACCGCATTACACATAACGACACCTACCCATTACCCAGAATTGAGGAATCATTAGCTGCACTGAAATCCACTATTTCTCCACCTTAGATCTCACCAGTGGGTATTGGCAGATTCCCGTGGCAGAGGCAGAGAGAGAGAAGACAGCGTTTACAACACCAATGGGCCTCTGCGAGTTCAACTGCATGCCATTCGGTGCAATGCACCGGGAACATTCCAGCGGTAAATAGAATGCTGCCTAGGACATTAAAACTTTGAAACCGTTCTGTTGTACCTGGATGACATCATCGTCTTCTCCAAAACCTATGAGGACGACTTGAAGCACCTGGCCTATGTGTTCGAAGCCCTGTCCAACTTTGGTCTGAAAGTGAAGCCATCCAAGTACCACCTGTTGAAGCCCAGGGTGCAGTACGTAGGCCACGTAGTAAGCACAGAAGGCGTGGCACCAGATCCTGACAAAGTCACCGTTATCAGGGACTGGCCAAAACCAAACACCATTCATGAAGTATGGCAGTTCCTCAGGTTGGTAGGCTACTATCGGAGATTCATCAAGGGCTTCACCAAGATAGCCGCACCCCTGCAAGACCTTCTAGTGGGCCAATCCAAAAAGGCCAAGAACAAGAATCCTTCGTTCGAGTGGAACAGCAGGCTGGAAGAATCCTTCACCAGGTTGAAGTTGGCTCTCACCGGAGTGGTAGTCCTGGCCTATTCTGACTATGACCAACCATTCATACTTTACACTGATGCCAGCAACGTTGGATTGGGAGCAGTGCTGTCACAAGTACAGAAAGGCAGAGATAAAGTGATTGTCTATGCCAGCAGAAAGCTTCTTCCCACTGAAAGGAACCCCGACAACTATAGTTCCTTCAAATTGGAGTTTCTCACCTTAGTCTGGGCTGTGACTGAGCGATTCAAACACTACCTGGCTTCAGCGAAGTTTACCGTCTTCATGGACAATAATCTGCTGACTCACTTGGAAACCACAAGGCTAGGTGAATTGGAACAGCGATGCATGGCCCGGCTGTCCAACTACAAGTTTACCATCAAGTACCGAGCAGGGCACAAGAATGCTAATGATGATGCGCTGTCCAGGATGCCCAATTTACCAGATGGGGAGAAGACCCGGAAGTACCAGAAGAAATTGAGCTACCAGCCTTCCACTGCCATGAGGGGACAGAGTGCTCCCATTGCGTGAGGAACAAGCGCTATGTCGTGCAAGAGGCCACGTTTAACCCATTGCCCCACCATGGATGGGCAGAGACGCAGGATAGCGACCTGGCAGTCCACTTAGTAAAGGAGTTGCCGATACAAGCTGACTCACACCCCGGCTTAGATGCTCCACAGGAAATGTAACAGTTGTGGAAGGAGAAGGGCAAGCAAGCTGTTCATCTATGAGGGTAAGCTGTGTAGGAGAAACATCAACTCACACACACAAACTGGTCTGGCAAGTGGTAGTCCCGAAGCAGGATGCGCCACTGGTCTTAGAGGCATACCACGATGGAGCAGGACACTTCGGGTGGAAGAAGCTGGAGGTCCTACTTCGTGAGAGATTCTACTGGATTGGCATGAGGAAAGCCATTGAGAGGTGGTGCCAAGAATGTGGCCCATGCAACCTGCGCAGAAAAGACCGTAACAGCCAGCGGGCCCCATTACAGCTGATCATTACAAAGCAGCCGCTTCAACTGGTAGCTTTGGATCACATGAAGTTGACTCCGAGTAGGACTGGCTACACCTACACTCTGACCATAGAGGACCATTGCTCAAGGTTCCTGGTAGCCGTGCCTGTCAAAGACCAAACCACAAAGACAGCAGCCAAAGCATTTCAAGAACATTTTTGACTACCACACAGTGACCATGAACAAGTGCTCACCGACCAAAGCCCAGTCTTGGGGCCGAAGTGTTCCAGGAGTTCTGTAACCTTTACAGCTGCAAGAAAATCAGGACGACGCGGGACCATCTGCAGACAAATTGCATGTGCGAGAAAATGAACCAGGTGGTAATTGATCTGTTGAAGACCTTGCCCCTGGAAGAGCGAAACCTGTGGCCAGAGAAGTTGCTGGACTTGGTAGATCTATACAATCATACCCCAGGAAACTCCACCAACTGCACTCCAGCCTACCTGATGAGAGCGAGACCTGGCAAGTTATCCATTGACTTGGACATGGGAGTCTTAATACCTGAAATGGCATCACCAGATGCAGACTGGGATACAGAGCAGCAGCAGCAATACCACAAAGTGCAAGAGTGCGTGGAATGAAGTTTGTCCCAAGCCAGGCAGAGACAGGAAAAGAGCTACAACCAACAAGCTCTGGCTACTCCTTTAGTACCAGGAGAACAGGTCCTCAAAAGGAAGAGGAGGATGCACAAACTGGATGATCAGTGGGAGGCTGAGCCATGCACCATTTTACCTTCAGATGTTGATAACACCAAGGTGTGCCTCATCAGTAAAGATGAAGGAGAAACCTCAGTGGAAGTGTCGAGGGATCATCTAAAACCATGCCCTGACCAACTGAAGGAGAGGATTGAGATCAAGAGATTCCTCAACCAGTAGAAGAAGTGGAGGGAAAGATCAGCACAGTACTCGGCGAGTTCTCTCCAAATTGGACAAGAATGAACCTGGCCATAGTCATACCCGTTTTGACCTTTCCCCAGCTAGTAGTGCCAGAAAGAGTTGCGACTCAAGACCAGCCTGAAGACCAGTGGGCTCAAGCAGCAGATGCCACACCAGCAGCGGAGCAAAAGAATCCACCCCCTGCCAGCAGTGAATCTGTCATGCCCACAGTGAGCAGGAGTAGTCCTAGAAAATCAGGTATACCGGTGCTATGTAGAGTCACCCATAGCGTAGCTAATAGAGAGTGCACTACACCAGTGGTAGCAAGCACAGTGAATCCAGTTAGGTCACTACCAGTACTAGTGCTATGAAGATCCACCCACAGTACGAGCGGTCAGATCCCAGCCCGGTATTGGGACTAATATGTAAATAAGTTAATAAAATGTGTGTAATTGCAACTATTAAGCATGAGAGCCTACAGAGACTTGCTTTATGAACTTTTAAATATTCATAATAACCTCTTGAAGGACAATTGGGCCACAGGACTATGTGTGGCCTGCCCCCTACTTGTACATAGTTGCCCCAATTTGGCATTGAAAATAAGCGGATTGCGTGGCCAAAAACCAGGCCCACCGATAGAGTGCCCTGTAGCTATGGCCATGGACGATACACAAAGTGGGTTAAGGCGGTTCCCACCAAGCAAACTCCAGGTACACGGACAAAGACAATTCCTGGACGACAGTGTAAGGACTAGGCCCTGCAGTAACTATATTGTTGTTTTTTCTTTTTGTGATTTTTACATTTTATTAATTGTTTACTTATTAATGTTTATGTTTCCTCAGTCCGAGAGTACTGAATTTCACTAGGGGGGAATGTGGCACCCCAGGAGTCCGGTTGCCACAGTGGCATTGCCTCTCTCACAGGGGGTGATGTCATGCCTGGAAGCAAGGAGGGGTTCCCTTACCAGGTGACACCAGCATCCAACACTTTCCTACTCCAGACCAGAAGGGGGAGCTCTAGCACCCGGTTTCAGGGGAGCTTCCCTATAAGTTTTGGCCTGGAGGCGGAGTTAGTCACTAGTCTGAGTCTGAGAGGAGAGCAGGGAAATCGAGGAGAGCCTGGGGAGTGGAGCTGTGACCAAGCTCACCCCAGTGCTGAGAGCCAGAAACTGGACACTGGAGTCCATGGTTGCATGGGTACAGAAGTCCCAGCAGCTAAATCCAGAGGGCAGGAGACTGCAGGTCTCCTGGTCCATCTAACACCTAGCAGCACAGCAGCATATCAGAGCTCGGAGCCGCCACCAAGGAGGGACACCTGGAATAGGCTCAAGTGGCCTGCCATGTGGGTAACGTTTTACGCAAATGGACAGACAGTGTAAGGCACTTGTGCAGAGTTTCAGGCAGCAAGAACCTAAGAGAACAGCGCAGAAGGAAGGCCTCCAAACCCACCTGGCTAGGTGGATCCTAAATTGCTTCCAGGCTGCCTGGACCCCCCATCATCACCTGTTACCCATGCCCCGGACTGCACCTTCTACTGCCAAGTAAAGGTAAAGAAAACTACAATCCTTGTGTCCTCCAGTTATTTCCCGCACCCTCAGTCTTGCACCCCAACGGTCACGATTCCTTACAAAACTATACCAGCAGCCTTGGGGCCCCGCTCCACCGGTGGGGGGCAGAACCATCCCAGCTGTGTCACCATCGGCCCCAGCGCTCTCCTTAAGCTGCGTCAGTCACTCATTGCCAATCAACACAGATGGCATCACGTTAAATCCCCTACAAACGTTCCCACATCATTTTTAATGGATGCCCAGGGCCACGGGCCGGGTCACAACTGCCGTGACAACCCCCCGAAGAACCGTCGGACCTATCCCAAATACCCCACAGCCCTAGCGGGCACTCCATTCCCAGCAAAGAAGGCTTACACCGCTTCTTTAGCCAACATGTCTTAATTAAAACTTCAATTAAAAGCTTTAAATTCTGGGCCAGACTCATGCCCCATGGCTGACTGCTTCTGTGCATTATAAAAGGTTCTACTGTGGGTCAATTGATCAGTCAGCTACCTGTGTTACTTTCCTTACATTTTTCTACCAATAGTACTGTATGAAAGCTATGTTTGTGCCATCTGAGTGTGGCTGGAATAAAAAAAATTGGAGGTGTTGCATGAGGTATCAGGTCTCACAGCTAAGAAGGCTTACACCGCTCCTTTAACCACCAGGTCCTCATTGAAACTTGAATTCCAAGTTGTAAATGCTGAGCCAGGTCCTGATACCTCATGCATGGCCCATGTCTGACTGCTGCTGTGCCATTTTCAAATTTCTTCTGTGGGTCACTTTTTATGGTGTTTTCCCCTAATTTTATCTGTTTGGGAAGCTTTTGTCACCCCTTAGGGTGTTATGTATACATTTGGTCTGGCCTCCCATTGAATCTAGTGAGGTTCGTTGAACATGTTCGGCGAATGTCTAAACATTCGGCAAATCGAAACGAACCGAATCTTGAAAGGTCCACTCATCTCTACTCCCAGATAGGTTTTCTGGGGGACAGGATAAATTTGTTGTATTCCATGAAGCCTACAAGGTTTATTTTAAGCTTCGTCCTCATTCATCTGGGAGTGAGGAGCGATGGGTTTGGATTTATATTTCTCTCCTTCAAGGACATACTCAATCCTGGGCCTTTCCCTCAGACTCACTGCGTCTCCGGTCGGTTGATTTTTTTTTGAGGCTTTAAGTCTTGTATATTATGATCCGGACCATGTTTTTCTTGCTGAGTCTAAGCTACGTAAGCTCCAGAAGGGGAGACAACCTGGCAGAGGAATTCTGCACAGAGTTCCGTAGATGGGCCATTGACACCCGGTGGAAGGATCCCGCTCTTAGGGGTCATTTTGTCAGAGCCTGTCTGAAAGATTAAAAGATGCACTAGCGCTTTACGAAACTCCTGAGTCTTTGGAGGCCACCATGGATAGATAGATGCCTCAGGGATAGATTTGTTGTGACTCAGCCCCCATGGTACTCCCTAAAGCCGAGGTTTTCCCTGTGTGCCCTGAAGAACCGATGTAGTTAGGAGGGGGCCACTCGGTATGAGTCTCTTGCGGTTTGCCGCGAAACGGGGTTGTGTTTTTTCTGTGGTCAAAAGGGGCATTTCATTGGAGTCAGTACTTCTTTACCAAAGCACAAAAGGCCGTTGGAAAACTTCTAACTCCAAGATGCGTGAAGGATAAGAACATGAATGTATATATCTCCTCCGCTTGTGTATCTTAACAAACTACAAGAAAACTGGTACCTTCCCTTTAAGAATATCCTTGTATTTTTCACCATCCATCTTTCTCTTAACTCGAACCATTTTCACTGTTCCTGCTGCTGAAAAACATCCCCACAGCATGATGCTGCCACCACCAAATTTCACTGTGGGGATGTTGTTCCTGTTGTTCCCACTCAGATGGGTTTTGTGCCCTCTGTGTTAGACTTCTACCTATGATTTTATTATAGATAAAAGATAATTCAGGTTACATAAGATTTCCTTGTATGTAGAAAAACACATCCAGGGATATCATCTACATACACTGTATATTCCATGCATGTGAAACTATGAATTCAACTGCATTGTTCACACTTTATTACAAATGACAAGATGAAAAAGCTTCTCAAGAAACAACCAGCAAGCAAATGCCTGTTATTTAGGTGTCATTATTTACTTATACCACAAGAGGGCGCAATGTGACTAATCATTGAAGGAGGAAATCCTGCAGAAGGGTTTCTTTGCTGGTTTTCTGCTTGGCAGTTCTGCTGACAGATTGTACAGTAGTTTTGTCTTGAGATTGACCAGCAAAGTCGGTTATGGTGCATGATATTATGGTTCATTTGGGAGAACAAAAAAATCAAGATATATTCTAGTTTAGCAAAAATAAAACTTTTTTTCATCACATAATTAAAACGTTTTAATATTCATTGTCCTTTTATTCTTTTCTATTTTCAATCTCTCTACTTGGTATAAATGAATGCAAACTTTCTTCTTTCCATGGATAGAATGAAAATGTGTCCTGATCAAGTGTAACCAATATAGAGTCTGTCAAAGGGATTCTCTTCTTTGGACGATACCTACTTGTTCAAAAAGTGCCTAAAAGCTGTGTGACCACGATGAGTTTTTGCCGCTGTATATTTTTGCTGCATCAAAATGCAGCATCTTACAGTTCCAGCAAAATTCATGGGATTTATAGAAATCTCGTGCCTACTGCGCTTTATTTTTAACCCCTTAACAACTGCCGATACGCCTTTTAATGGCGAAAGTTAAGGGGCCTTATTCCACAGCGCCGCTTTTTAACGAGTTTAATGAGAAATAAGGGTATAGAGCCCCCAGCTTAGGAAAATCTCTTGGGTCTCGGCTACTGGGGGTAGCTGAGACCCCGGAGAACTTGATTCGGGTTGGTTTTCACCATCCCCAGTGTTGTGATCGCCGTTAATCACCGTATAGCGGCGACTGCAAAAAAAAGTCAGATTTCCCATTTCTCTCTCCTCTGATATGATCTAGCATACCAGAGGAGAGAGAACTGGGGTCGCTCGAACCCCCCGGTACCTCCAGCATCCCCGTACCCTCCGGCTCTGTCCCACGGCCCTCCAAGTCATCTTCCCGGAAGAAAATGGCAGGTGCATGCGCAGTGCGTCCACCGAGATCTGCCGGCCGGTACCCATCTACAATAGGAGATTTTTTCTATTGGTTAATTTTGATTAATGTGATAGACCCTATCACAGTGATCAAAATAAAAAAATAGTAAATCAAACCTCCCTTTATCATCCCCTTAGTTGGGCAAAAATAATAAAATAAAAATGTTTTAGTTTTTTTTTCATTAGGGTTAGGGTTGGGGTTAGAGCTAGTGTTAGGGTTGAACTAGGGTTAGTGTCATGATTCTCAATGGCGAGAGAACATAGCCCAGCATATATGAGAACTAGCTCTTGGAAGATGGAAACTATACTGACCATGAACTAAACCTGCCGCACAACTAGAAGTGGCCGGGTAGCATGCCTACGTTTTTTATCCCTAGATGCCCAGCGCCAGCCGGAGAACTACCTAATCCTAGCAGAGGAAAAGACAGTCCTGGCTCACCTCTAGAGAAATTTTCCCAAAAGGCAGACAGAGGCCCCCACATATATTGGCGGTGATTTTAGATGAAATGACAAACGTAGTATGAAAATAGGTTTAGCAAAATCGAGGTCCGCTTACTAGATAGCATGAAGACAGAAAGGGCACTTTCATGGTCAGCAGAAAACCCTATCAAAACACCATCCAGAAATTACTTTAAGACTCTAGCATTAACTCATAACACCAGAGTGGCAATTTCCGCTCACAAGAGCTTTCCAGACACAGTAACGAAACAGCAGCTGTGAACAGGAACAAAATGCAAAAACACACAAGGACAAAAGTCCAACTTAGCTAGGAGTTGTCTAGTAGCAGGAACATGCACAGAAGGCTTCTGATTACATTGTTGACCGGCATGAAACTGACAGAGGAGCAAGGTTATATAGCGACTCCCACATCCTGATAGGAGCAGGAGAACAGAGGGGATGATGCACACAAGTACAATTCCACAAGTGGCCACCGGGGGAGCCCAGAATCCAATTTCACAACAGTACCCCCCCCTCAAGGGGGCACCGAACCCTCACCAGAACCACCAGGGCGATCAGGATGAGCCCTATGAACGGCACGGACAAGATCGGAGGCATGAACATCAGAGGCAGTGACCCAAGAATTATCCTCCTGACCGTATCCCTTCCATTTGACCAGATACTGGAGTTTCCGTCTGGAAACACGAGAGTCTAAGATCTTTTCCACAACGTACTCCAACTCACCCTCAACCAACACCGGAGCAGGAGGCTCAACGGAAGGCACAGCCGGTACCTCATACCTGCGCAACAATGACCGATGAAAAACATTATGAATCGAAAAGGATGCAGGGAGGTCCAAACGGAAGGACACAGGGTTAAGAATCTCCAATATCTTGTACGGGCCGATGAACCGAGGCTTAAACTTAGGAGAAGAAACCCTCATAGGGACAAAACGAGAAGACAACCACACCAAGTCCCCAACACAAAGCCGAGGACCAACACGACGACGGCGTTTGGCAAAAAGCTGAGTCTTCTCCTGGGACAACTTCAAATTGTCCACCACCTGCCCCCAAATCTGATGCAACCTCTCCACCACAGCATCCACTCCAGGACAATCCGAAGATTCCACTTGACCGGAGGAAAATCGAGGATGAAACCCCGAATTACAGAAAAACGGGGACACCAAGGTGGCAGAGCTGGCCCGATTATTGAGGGCGAACTCCGCCAAAGGCAAAAAAGCAACCCAATCATCCTGATCCGCAGACACAAAACACCTCAAATATGTCTCCAAGGTCTGATTAGTCCGCTCGGTCTGGCCATTAGTCTGAGGATGGAAAGCAGACGAAAAAGACAAATCTATGCCCATCCTAGCACAGAATGCCCGCCAAAATCTAGACACGAATTGGGTCCCTCTGTCAGAAACGATATTCTCCGGAATACCATGCAAACGAACAACATTTTGAAAAAACAGAGGAACCAACTCGGAAGAAGAAGGCAACTTAGGCAAGGGAACCAGATGGACCATCTTAGAGAAACGGTCACACACCACCCAGATGACAGACATCTTCTGAGAAACAGGCAGATCCGAAATAAAATCCATCGAGATGTGCGTCCAAGGCCTCTTCGGGATAGGCAAGGGTAACAACAATCCACTAGCCCAAGAACAACAAGGCTTGGCCCGAGCACAAACGTCACAAGACTGCACAAAGCCTCGCACATCTCGTGACAGGGAAGGCCACCAGAAGGACCTTGCCACCAAATCCCTGGTACCAAAGATTCCAGGATGACCTGCCAACGCAGAAGAATGAACCTCAGAGATGACTCTACTGGTCCAATCATCAGGAACAAACAGTCTACCAGGTGGGCAACGATCAGGTCTATCCGCCTGAAACTCCTGCAAGGCCCGCCGCAGGTCTGGAGAAACGGCAGACAATATCACTCCATCTTTAAGGATACCTGTGGGCTCAGAATTACCAGGGGAGTCAGGCTCAAAACTCCTAGAAAGGGCATCCGCCTTAACATTCTTAGAACCCGGTAGGTAAGACACCACAAAATTAAACCGAGAGAAAAACAACGACCAGCGCGCCTGTCTAGGATTCAGGCGCCTGGCAGACTCAAGGTAAATTAAATTTTTGTGGTCAGTCAATACCACCACCTGATGTCTGGCCCCCTCAAGCCAGTGACGCCACTCCTCAAAAGCCCACTTCATGGCCAAAAGCTCCCGATTCCCAATATCATAATTCCGCTCGGCGGGCGAAAATTTACGGGAAAAAAAGGCACAAGGTCTCATCACGGAGCAGTCGGAACTTCTCTGCGACAACACCGCCCCAGCTCCGATTTCAGAAGCGTCGACCTCAACCTGAAAAGGAAGAGCAACATCAGGCTGACGCAACACTGGGGCGGAAGAAAAGCGGCGCTTGAGCTCCCGAAAGGCCTCCACAGCATCAGGGGACCAATCAGCAACATCAGCACCCTTCTTAGTCAAATCAGTCAATGGTTTTACAACATCAGAAAAACCAGCAATAAATCGACGATAAAAGTTAGCAAAGCCCAAAAATTTCTGAAGACTCTTAAGAGAAGAGGGTTGCGTCCAATCACCAATAGCCTGAACCTTGACAGGATCCATCTCGATGGAAGAGGGGGAAAAAATGTATCCCAAGAAGGAAATCTTTTGAACCCCAAAAACACACTTAGAACCCTTCACACACAAGGAATTAGACCGCAAAACCTGAAAAACCCTCCTGACCTGCTGGACATGAGAGTCCCAGTCATCCGAAAAAATCAGAATATCATCCAGATACACAATCATAAATTTATCCAAATAATCGCGGAAAATGTCATGCATAAAGGACTGGAAGACTGAAGGGGCATTTGAAAGACCAAAAGGCATCACCAAATACTCAAAATGGCCCTCGGGCGTATTAAATGCGGTTTTCCACTCATCCCCCTGCTTGATTCGCACCAAATTATACGCCCCACGGAGATCAATCTTAGAGAACCACTTGGCCCCCTTTATACGAGCAAACAAATCAGTAAGCAGTGGTAACGGATATTGATATTTAACCGTGATTTTATTCAAAAGTCGATAATCAATACACGGCCTCAAAGAGCCGTCTTTCTTAGACACAAAGAAAAAACCGGCTCCTAAGGGAGATGACGAAGGACGAATATGTCCCTTTTCCAAGGACTCCTTTATATATTCTCGCATAGCCGCGTGTTCAGGCACAGACAGATTAAATAAACGACCCTTAGGGTATTTACTACCCGGGATCAAGTCTATGGCACAATCGCACTCCCGGTGCGGAGGTAGTGAACCAACCTTGGGTTCTTCAAAAACGTCACGAAAGTCAGACAAGAATTCAGGAATCTCAGAGGGAATAGATGATGAAATGGAAACCAAAGGTACGTCCCCATGAGTTCCTTTACATCCCCAGCTTAACACAGACATAGCTCTCCAGTCGAGGACTGGGTTATGAGATTGCAGCCATGGCAATCCCAGCACCAAAACATCATGTAGATTATACAGCACCAGAAAGCGAATAACCTCCTGGTGATCTGGATTAACACGCATAGTCACTTGTGTCCAGTATTGTGGTTTATTACTAGCCAATGGGGTGGAGTCAATCCCTTTCAGAGGTATCGGAGCCTCCAATGGCTCCAAATCATACCCACAGCGTTTGGCAAAGGACCAATCCATAAGACTCAAAGCAGCGCCAGAGTCGACATAGGCGTCCGCGGTAATAGATGACAAAGAACAAATCAGGGTCACAGATAGAATAAACTTAGACTGTAAAGTGCTAATTGAAACAGACTTGTCAGGCTTCTTAGTACGCTTAAAGCATGCTGATATAACATGAGTTGAATCACCACAATAGAAGCACAACCCATTTTTTCGTCTAAAATTCTGCCGCTCGCTTCTGGACAGAATTCTATCACATTGCATATTTTCTGGCGTTTTCTCAGTAGACACCGCCAAATGGTGCACAGGTTTGCGCTCCCGCAGACGCCTATCGATCTGAATAGCCATCGTCATGGACTCATTCAGACTCGCAGGCACAGGAAACCCCACCATAACATCCTTAATGGCATCAGAGAGACCTTCTCTGAAAATCGCCGCCAGGGCGCACTCATTCCACTGAGTAAGCACAGACCATTTGCGGAATTTTTGGCAGTATATTTCAGCTTCATCTTGCCCCTGAGACAAGGACATCAAGGCCTTTTCCGCCTGAAGCTCTAAATGAGGTTCCTCATAAAGCAACCCCAAGGCCAGAAAAAACGCATCCACATTGAGCAACGCAGGATCCCCTGGTGCCAATGCAAAAGCCCAGTCCTGAGGGTCGCCCCGGAGCAAGGAAATTACAATCCTGACCTGCTGTGCAGGGTCTCCGGCAGAGCGAGACTTCAGGGACAAAAACAATTTGCAATTATTTTTAAAATTTTGAAAGTGAGATCTATTCCCCGAGAAGAATTCAGGCAAAGGAATTCTAGGCTCAGACATAGGTGCATGAACAACAAAATCTTGCAAATTTTGTACCTTTGTGGCGAGATTATTCAAACCTGTAGCTACACTCTGAAGATCCATTTGAAACAGGTGAACACAGAGCCATTCAAGGATTAGAAGGAGAGAAAGAGAGGAAGGCTGCAGTATAGGCAGACTAGCAAGTGATTCAATTAAGAGCACACTCAGAACTAGAGGGAAAAAAAAAAAAAAAAATTGTAGCAGACTTCTTTTTTCTCTCCTTTCTCAGCCAGTAATTTAACCCTTTTTTGGGCCGGTCAAACTGTCATGATTCTCAATGGCGAGAGAACATAGCCCAGCATATATGAGAACTAGCTCTTGGAAGATGGAAACTATACTGACCATGAACTAAACCTGCCGCACAACTAGAAGTGGCCGGGTAGCATGCCTACGTTTTTTATCCCTAGATGCCCAGCGCCAGCCGGAGAACTACCTAATCCTAGCAGAGGAAAAGACAGTCCTGGCTCACCTCTAGAGAAATTTTCCCAAAAGGCAGACAGAGGCCCCCACATATATTGGCGGTGATTTTAGATGAAATGACAAACGTAGTATGAAAATAGGTTTAGCAAAATCGAGGTCCGCTTACTAGATAGCATGAAGACAGAAAGGGCACTTTCATGGTCAGCAGAAAACCCTATCAAAACACCATCCAGAAATTACTTTAAGACTCTAGCATTAACTCATAACACCAGAGTGGCAATTTCCGCTCACAAGAGCTTTCCAGACACAGTAACGAAACAGCAGCTGTGAACAGGAACAAAATGCAAAAACACACAAGGACAAAAGTCCAACTTAGCTAGGAGTTGTCTAGTAGCAGGAACATGCACAGAAGGCTTCTGATTACATTGTTGACCGGCATGAAACTGACAGAGGAGCAAGGTTATATAGCGACTCCCACATCCTGATAGGAGCAGGAGAACAGAGGGGATGATGCACACAAGTACAATTCCACAAGTGGCCACCGGGGGAGCCCAGAATCCAATTTCACAACAGGTTAGGGTTAGAGCTAGGGTTAGGGATGGGCTAAGGTTAGGGTTGAGGCTAAAGTTAGAGCTAGAATTAGGGTTGGGCTAGGGTTAGGTTTGGGGCTATGGTTAAGGATGGGGCTAGGGCTAGGGCTAGGGTTGAGGTTAGGGTTTATTGCTTGGAAATTCGGAAACATGTTGTCAGAAGTTTATAGAATAAAAGAACAATTTACATTTTACTCAAAAATATACCTATAAAGAGAAAAATCAGAAAATCAGATAAACTGAACATTTTGCAGTGGTCTCTTAATTTGTGCCTGAGCTGTATATTATACATAAATAACATGTAATTTTTTTGGGGTGTAAATGCTGCTGCTCTACGGCTATTGTTGTGAAATTGGATTTTGGGCTCCCCCGGTGGCCTCTGGTGGAATTGTACTGGTGCGCATCATCCTCTCTGTTCACCTGTTTCCATCAGGATGTAGGAGTCGCTATTTAGCCTTGCTCCTCTGTCACTTCCATGCCGGTCAACATTGTAATCAGAAGCCTTTCTGTGCATGTTCCTGCTGCTAGACAACTCCCAGCTAAGTTGGACTTTTGTCCTTGTTTGTTTTTGCATTTTGTTCCAGTTCACAGCTGTAGTTTCGTTTCTGTGTCTGGAAAGCTCTTGTGATCTGAAATTGCCACTCTGATGTTATGAGTTAATACTAGAGTCTTAAAGTAATTTCAGGATGGTGTTTTGATAGGGTTTTCAGCTGACCATGAAAGTGCCCTTTCTGTCTTCCTGCTATCTAGTAAGCGGACCTCAATTTTGCTAAACCTATTTTCATACTACGTTTGTCATTTCATCTAAAATCACCGCCAATATTTGTGGGGGCCTCTGTCTGCCTTTCGGGGAAATTTCTCTAGAGGTGAGCCAGGACTATATTTTCCTCTGCCAGGATTAGTTAGTCCTCCGGCCGGCGCTGGGCGTCTAGGGATAAAACGCAGGCTACGCTACCCGGCTACTGTTAGTTGTGCGGCAGGTTTAGTTCATGGTCAGTTTAGTTTCCATCCTTCCAAGAGCTAGTTCTTATGTTTGCTGGGCTATGTTCTCTTGCCATTGAGAACCATAACAGTTTGACCGGCCAAAAAGGGTTAAATTAATTGACTGAGAAAGGAGAGAAAAGAGAAGTCTGCTGAAGATCTTTTTTTTTTTTTTTTTTTTTCCTTCAGTTCTGAGTGTGCTTGTAATTGAATCCTTGCAAGTCTGCCTATATTGCAGCCTTTCTCTCTCTCTCTCCTTCTAATCCTGGAATGGCTCTGTGTTCACCTGTTTAAAATGGATATTCAGAGTTTAGCTGCAGGTTTGAATAATCTCACCACGAAAGTTCAAAATTTACAAGATTTTGTTGTTCATGTTCCTATATCTGAACCTAGAATTCCTTTGCCTGAATTTTTCTCGGGGAATAGATCTTCCTTTCAAAATTTCAAAAATAATTGCAAGTTGTTTTTGTCCCTGAAATCTCGCTCTGCTGGAGATCCTGCTCAGCAGGTCAGGATTGTGATTTCCTTGCTCCGGGGCGACCCTCAGGATTGGGCTTTTGCATTGGCTCCAGGGGATCCTGCGTTGCTCAATGTGGATGCGTTTTTTCTGGCCTTGGGGTTGCTTTATGAGGAACCTCAGTTAGAACTTCAGGTGGAAAAGGCCTTGATGTCCCTATCTCAGGGGCAAGACGAAGCTGAAATATACTGCCAGAAATTCCGTAAATGGGCTATGCTTACTCAGTGGAATGAGTGCGCCCTGGCGGCGAATTTCAGAGAGGGTCTCTCTGATGCCATTAAGGATGTTATGGTGGGGTTCCCTGTGCCTGCGGGTCTGAATGAGTCCATGACAATGGCTATCCAGATCGATAGGCGTCTGCGGGAGCGCAAACCTGTGCACCATTTGGCGGTGTCTACTGAGAAGACGCCAGAGAATATGCAATGTGATAGAATTCTGTCCAGAAGTGAACGGCAGAATTTTAGACGAAAAAATGGGTTGTGCTTCTATTGCGGTGATTCAACTCATGTTATATCAGCATGCTCTAAGCGTACTAAGAAGCTTGATAAGTCTGTTTCAATTGGCACTTTGCAGTCTAAGTTTATTCTATCTGTGACCCTGATTTGTTCTTTATCATCTATTACCGCGGATGCCTATGTCGACTCTGGCGCCGCTTTGAGTCTTATGGATTGGTCCTTTGCCAAACGCTGTGGGTATGATTTGGAGCCTCTTGAAACTCCTATACCCCTGAAGGGGATTGACTCCACCCCATTGGCTAGCAATAAACCACAATACTGGACACAAGTAACTATGCGGATTAATCCGGATCACCAGGAGATTATTCGCTTTCTTGTGCTGTATAACCTACATGATGTGTTGGTGCTTGGATTGCCATGGCTGCAATCTCATAACCCAGTCCTTGACTGGAAAGCTATGTCTGTGTTAAGCTGGGGATGTAAGGGGACGCATGGGGACGTACCTGTGGTTTCCATTTCATCATCTATTCCCTCTGAGATTCCTGAATTCTTGACTGAATATCGTGACGTTTTTGAAGAACCTAAGTTTGGTTCATTACCTCCGCACCGGGAGTGCGATTGTGCCATAGATTTGATTCCGGGTAGTAAATACCCTAAGGGTCGTTTATTTAATCTGTCTGTGCCTGAACATGCTGCTATGTGAGAATATATAAAGGAGTCCTTGGAAAAGGGACATATTCGTCCTTCGTCATCTCCCTTAGGAGCCGGTTTTTTCTTTGTGGCTAAGAAAGATGGCTCTTTGAGGCCGTGCATTGATTATCGGCTTTTGAATAAAATCATGGTTAAATATCAATATCCGTTGCCACTGCTGACTGATTTGTTTGCTCGCATAAAGGGGGCCAAGTGGTTCTCTAAGATAGATCTCCGTGGGGCGTATAATTTGGTGCGAATTAAGCAGGGGGATGAGTGGAAAACCGCATTTAATACGCCCGAGGGCCACTTTGAGTATTTGGTGATGCCTTTTGGTCTTTCAAATGCCCCTTCAGTCTTTCAGTCCTTTATGCATGACATTTTCCGTGATTATTTGGATAAATTTATGATTGTGTATATGGATGATATTTTGATTTTTTCGGATGACTGGGACTCTCATGTCCAGCAGGTCAGGAGGGTTTTTCAGGTTTTGCGGTCTAATTCCTTGTGTGTGAAGGGTTCTAAGTGCGTTTTTGGGGTTCAAAAGATTTCCTTTTTGGGATATATTTTTTCCCCCTCTTCCATCGAGATGGATCCTGTCAAGGTTCAGGCTATTTGTGATTGGACGCAACCCTCTTCTCTTAAGAGTCTTCAGAAATTTTTGGGCTTTGCTAACTTTTATCGTCGATTTATTGCTGGTTTTTCTGATGTTGTTAAACCATTGACTGATTTGACTAAGAAGGGTGCTGATGTTGCTGATTGGTCCCCTGCTGCTGTGGAGGCCTTTCGGGAGCTTAAGCGCCGCTTTTCTTCCGCCCCTGTGTTGCGTCAGCCTGATGTTGCTCTTCCTTTTCAGGTTGAGGTCGACGCTTCTGAAATCGGAGCTGGGGCGGTTTTGTCGCAGAGAAGTTCCGATTGCTCCGTGATGAGACCTTGTGCTTTTTTCTCGCGTAAATTTTCGCCCGCCGAGCGGAATTATGATGTTGGGAATCGGGAGCTTTTGGCCATGAAGTGGGCTTTTGAGGAGTGGCGTCATTGGCTTGAGGGGGCTAGACATCAGGTGGTGGTATTGACTGACCACAAAAATCTAATTTATCTTGAGTCCGCCAGACGCCTGAATCCTAGACAGGCGCGCTGGTCGTTGTTTTTCTCTCGGTTTAATTTTGTGGTGTCCTACCTGCCGGGTTCTATGAATGTTAAGGCGGATGCCCTTTCTAGGAGTTTTGAGCCTGACTCCCCTGGTAATTCTGAACCTACAGGTATCCTTAAGGATGGAGTGATATTGTCTGCCGTTTCTCCAGACTTGCGGCGGGCCTTGCAGGAGTTTCAGGCGGATAGACCTGATCGTTGCCCACCTGGTAGACTGTTTGTTCCTGATGATTGGACCAGTAAAGTCATTTCTGAGGTTCATTCTTCTGCGTTGGCAGGTCATCCTGGAATCTTTGGTACCAGGGATTTGGTGGCAAGGTCCTTCTGGTGGCCTTCCCTGTCTCGAGATGTGCGAGGCTTCGTGCAGTCTTGTGACGTTTGTGCTCGGGCCAAGCCTTGTTGTTCTCGGGCTAGTGGATTGTTGTTGCCCTTGCCTATCCCGAAGAGGCCCTGGACGCACATCTCGATGGATTTTATTTCGGATCTTCCTGTTTCTCAGAGGATGTCTGTCATCTGGGTTGTGTGTGATCGTTTCTCTAAGATGGTCCATTTGGTTCCCCTGCCTAAGTTGCCTTCTTCTTCCGAGTTGGTTCCTCTGTTTTTTCAAAATGTGGTCCGTTTGCATGGTATTCCGGAGAATATCGTTTCTGACAGAGGTACCCAATTCGTGTCTAGATTTTGGCGAGCATTCTGTGCTAGGATGGGTATAGATTTGTCTTTCTCGTCTGCTTTCCATCCTCAGACTAATGGCCAGACCGAGCGGACGAATCAGACCTTGGAGACATATTTGAGGTGTTTTGTGTCTGCAGATCAGGATGATTGGGTTGCTTTTTTGCCTTTAGCGGAGTTTGCCCTCAATAATCGGGCCAGCTCTGCCACCTTGGTGTCTCCCTTTTTCTGTAATTCGGGGTTTCATCCTCGATTTTCTTCTGGTCAGGTGGAATCTTCGGATTGTCCTGGAGTGGATGCTGTGGTGGAGAGGTTGCATCAGATTTGGGGGCAGGTAGTGGACAATTTGAAGTTGTCCCAGGAGAAGACTCAGCTTTTTGCCAACCGCCGGCGTCGGGTTGGTCCTCGGCTTTGTGTTGGGGACTTGGTGTGGTTGTCTTCTCGTTTTGTCCCTATGAGGGTTTCTTCTCCCAAGTTTAAGCCTCGGTTCATCGGCCCGTACAAGATATTGGAGATTCTTAACCCTGTGTCCTTCCGTTTGGACCTCCCTGCATCTTTTTCTATTCATAATGTTTTTCATCGGTCATTATTGCGCAGGTATGAGGTACCGGTTGTGCCTTCCGTTGAGCCTCCTGCTCCGGTGTTGGTTGAGGGCGAGTTGGAGTACGTTGTGGAAAAAATCTTGGACTCCCGTGTTTCCAGACGGAAACTCCAGTATCTGGTCAAATGGAAGGGATACGGTCAGGAGGATAATTCTTGGGTGACTGCCTCTGATGTTCATGCCTCCGATTTGGTCCGTGCCTTTCATAGGGCTCATCCTGATCGCCCTGGTGGTTCTGGTGAGGGTTCGGTGCCCCCTCCTTGAGGGGGGGGTACTGTTGTGAAATTGGATTTTGGGCTCCCCCGGTGGCCTCTGGTGGAATTGTACTGGTGCGCATCATCCTCTCTGTTCACCTGTTTCCATCAGGATGTGGGAGTCGCTATTTAGCCTTGCTCCTCTGTCACTTCCATGCCGGTCAACATTGTAATCAGAAGCCTTTCTGTGCATGTTCCTGCTGCTAGACAACTCCCAGCTAAGTTGGACTTTTGTCCTTGTTTGTTTTTGCATTTTGTTCCAGTTCACAGCTGTAGTTTCGTTTCTGTGTCTGGAAAGCTCTTGTGATCTGAAATTGCCACTCTGATGTTATGAGTTAATACTAGAGTCTTAAAGTAATTTCAGGATGGTGTTTTGATAGGGTTTTCAGCTGACCATGAAAGTGCCCTTTCTGTCTTCCTGCTATCTAGTAAGCGGACCTCAATTTTGCTAAACCTATTTTCATACTACGTTTGTCATTTCATCTAAAATCACCGCCAATATTTGTGGGGGCCTCTGTCTGCCTTTCGGGGAAATTTCTCTAGAGGTGAGCCAGGACTATATTTTCCTCTGCCAGGATTAGTTAGTCCTCCGGCCGGCGCTGGGCGTCTAGGGATAAAACGCAGGCTACGCTACCCGGCTACTGTTAGTTGTGCGGCAGGTTTAGTTCATGGTCAGTTTAGTTTCCATCCTTCCAAGAGCTAGTTCTTATGTTTGCTGGGCTATGTTCTCTTGCCATTGAGAACCATAACAGGCTATGCTGGAAAGATAAAAAAATGATAATTCTTAGAAGAGGGAAGGAAGAGGATGATGAAGGTACAAAAACAAAAAATGGCTCGCGTGAGTCTCTCGCCTCAATTCCTGGCACTGCCGCCGGCACTCAGGACCGGAGTGTGCGGCTACATGTATTTCTATGCAGCTTCACTCTCTGGTCTTAACCGCCGGTGGCAGTGCCAGGAATTGAGGCGAGAGTTTCTCGCATTGCACTCGCAAGTGTGACACCGGCCTTACCCATAGACTATACTGGTGGATCTTTTTACATAGACACCATATTTTGGAGCTCTCCATCCCTGTCCCTGCAAGTGTTGTACTATTCAGCAATACATTATAGTAAAGGACAGCTTCAGGTCTCTGCCATTGGTATAAAATGGACATGGAATATTTTAAGCCCTATTTCCATTTGCAAGAAAAAAAAATCAATGGAATAGTAAACTTATTACAGAATTTTTTTATTATTGATGTGCATTACACATTACACACTGGTGTCAGACTCAGACACTTCGTGCACCGTCCTGCACCGTCCATACCCAGACATGGAAACATTGCATTGAAAGTTCACTATCCGGCTCAGGGAGTTGGTCAGCAACAATATTATGGTAATGCCATTTCTATACTGCATTGTTGTGCTATGCTGGAGGGGAAAAGCAACTTGATGGTCAATATATGTGATTCAGCCCTAAGAAAAAATGTTTACTAATTGAAATGTGTCAAAATTCTGTCTCAAATTGAGCTAGATTTCTTCTTTACCTGTTCCACATTTATTAACCCCTTTACACCCCCCCCAGCCTGTTTCCACTTTTGCCATTTTTTTCAATTCTGACCAGCATCACTTTATGTGGTAATAACTCTGGAACGCTTCAACATATCACAGTGATGTTGTACTTTATGTTAGTGGTAAATTTTGGTTGATATTTTTTGGATTTATTTCAAATTTATGAAAAATTTGACAAAAAAATAGAAAATTTTGCAATTTTCAATCTTTACATTTTTTACACCCTTAAACCAGATAGTTATGTCACACAAAACCAGATAACAAATAACATTTCCCACATGTCTACTTCACATCAGCATCATTTTTTTAAACATACTTTATCTTTGTTAGGAAGTTAGAAAGGTTAACATTTTACCAGCAATTTCTCTTTTTTCCAACAAAATTTACAAAGCCAAAGAGACCACATCCCCTTTGAAGTGACTTTGAAGGCCCTATGTGACAGAAAATACCCCAAAGTGACATCATTTAAAAAAAGCACCCCTCAAGGTGCTCAAAAGCACATTCAATAAGTTTATTAACCCTTTACGGGCTTCCTCAGAATTACAGCAATGCAGAATGAAAAAATGAAAATGTTACTTTTTTCCCACCAAAATTTTGATTTAGCCCGAAATTTTGCATTATCACAAGGCTAACAGGAGAAAGTGGACCATACAATTTGTTGTGCAGTTTCTCCTGTGTATGCAGATACCCCATATGTAGTGGAAAACTACTGTTTTGGGGCACAGCTGGGCTCAGAAGGGAAGGAGCACCATTTGAGTTTTGGAGTGCAAAATTGGCTGAAATCGATAGCAGACACCATGTTGTGATTTTAAAGTCCCTGATGTGCCTAAACAATGGAAACCCTCCACAAGTTACACCATTTTGGAAACTACACCCCCTCATAGAACTTATCTAGAGGTGTGATGACCATCTTGAACCCACAGGTGGTTCACCGAATTTTATAACGTTAAGTTGTGTAAATGAAAAAAATAATTTTTTCCTGCAAAATTGTTGGTTTTGTCCTAAATTTTTCATTTTCACAAGAGTAACGGAAGAAAATGGACCATACAGTTTGTTGTGCAATTTCTCCTGAGTAACCCGATACCCCATATGTAATGGAAAACTACTGTTTGGGCGCACGGCAGAGCTTGAAAAGGGAAGAAGCAACATTTGACTTTTGGAGTGCAAAATTGGCTGGAATCGATAGCAGATGCCATGTTGTGTTTGCAGAGCCCCAGCTGTGCCTAAACAGTAGAAGCCCTCAAAAGCCACTTCATTTTGGTAACTACATCCATCAAAGAACTTCTCTAGATGTGCGATAAGCATCTTGATCTTGCAGGTGCTTTGCCGAATTTTATAACATTGAGTTATGAAAATGAAAATTTTTTTTTCCTGCAAAAATGTAGCTTAGCCCCCAGATTTTTCCTTTTCATAAGGGTAACAGAAGAATATGGGCTACAAAATATGTTTGATTTCTCCTAAGGTCAACAGTACTCTATATTTGGTAGAAAACTACTGTTTGGTCACAAGGCAGGGCTCAAAGGGAGGTAGTGCCAATTGAATTCTGGAGTGCAATTTTTGCTGGAATAGATTTTGGATGCCATATAACATTTGAAGAACCCTTGAGGTGCCAAAAGAGCAGAAACACCCACAAGTGACCCGATTTTGGAAACCACGCCTCTTGAGGAATTATCTTGGGTTGTAGAGAGCATATTTAACCTTCAGGCGATTCACCGAATTGTATAACATTGGGCTGAGTAAACTAAACTAAAATGTTGCTTAGCCCCAAGTTTTTAATTTTCAAAAGGGATGATAGGAGAAATAAACCATGCAAGTTGTTATGCAATTTAACTGGAGTACGCCAATACCCCATATGTGTTCGGAAACTAATTTTGAGGCACTATGGAAAGCTCAGAAGGGAAGGAGCGACATATTTGAGTTCATATTTTGCTGCAATGGTTTGAGGGGGCCATGTCCTATTAGCAGAGCCCCTGAGGTGCCAGAACATCAGAACCTCTGATAAGTGACCCCATTTTACTACATCTCTCAATGGATTAAATTAAGGGTGCAGTGGGCATATTAACACCACATGTGCCTCACAGAATTTTAAACCATTGGGCGGTGAAGAAAGAATAATTACATTTTTACTACTGAAATGTTTTAGCCCCAAGTTTTAAATTTTCTTGAGTGTCAATAGGTGAAAATGGACCTCACAGTTTGCTGTGCAGTTTTAGTTTTTTTGAGTGCACCAATATTCTACATGTATTCGGGAACTACTTTTCAGTCACAGACTTGGATTGGGATGCCAAGGACTCACCAGCCACCATCTTCAGGGCCTCACTTTTCAGCTTCACGCAAAGTAACATCCTCAATCACAAATATATATAAGAATGAACTGGGTAGATTGTTAAATACATAAGATGTTGCCGTTTTTCTGTACATAGTGATTCGTGTACTGTGCCAAGTACTGCTCATGTAAGAGGGTGGTGGTCCACACTTGCATAGGGGGCAAATTGAAAGATTCTCCTGTTCTCCTATGGGCCAGTCCAAGCCTGGCACAGTGGAAAGCTTAGAAGGGAAGAGTCGCAATATTGTAGTTCTGAATTTTACTTTTATGCTTTTCAGATGTCATGACCCACTAGAAGAACTCCTGAGGTGCCAGAACAGTAGAACCTCCCATGTGACCTCAATTTATAATCTACACCTCTCAATGAAGCCATCTAGGGGTGCAGTGTTCATATTGACACCACGGATGTGTCAGAGAATTTTGTACTATTGAGCGGTGAAGAAAGAATGATTACATTTTCACCACAAAAATTTTGTTTCAGCCCCAGATTTTACATTTTCACATGGGGTAATGATTAGTGTTGAGCATTCCGATACTGCAAGTATCAGGTATCGGCCGATATTTGCTGTATCGGAATTCCGATACCGAGTTCCGATATTTTTGCGATATCGGAAATCGGAATCGGAAGTGTGCGGTGCGTATGGTTCCCAGGGTCTGGAGGAGAGGAGACTCTCCTTCAGGCCCTGGGATCCATATTCATGTAAAAAATAAATAATAAAAATAAAAAATATTGATATACTCACCCCTCCGGCGGACCCTGGCTCTTAGCGGTGCCTCCGTTCCTAAGAATGCAGTGAGTGTAGGGCCTGCGATGACGTCGCAGCTTGTGATTGGTCGTGTGAGCGGTCAGGCGACCAATCACAAGCCGCGACGTCATCGAAGGTCCTTCACTCTGCATTCTTAGGGAACGGAGGCAGACGCTTGGACCGGTGAGAGCCGGGGCCGTCAGAGGGGTGAGTATATCAATATTTTTTATTTTTATTCTTTATTTTATACATGAAAATGGATCCCAGGGCCTGAAGGAGAGTTTCCTCTCCTTCAGACCCTGGGAACCATTCCGATATTTTGTGTCCCATTGATATGCATTGGTATCGGGTATCGGTATCGGCGATATCCGATACTTTTTGGGTATCGGCCGATCCAATCCGATACCGATACCTTTGCATATTGGAAGGTATCACTCAACACTAGTAATGAGTAGTGTTGAGCATTCCGATACCGCAAGTATCGGGTATCGGCCGATACTTGCGGTATCGGAATTCTGATACCGAGATCCGATACTTGCCGCGTATCGGATACCGGAATCGGAAGTTCCCAGGATTCAAACTGCACAAATTTGTACAAAATCAGCCAATGAGAATGATTCCAAGTGTGGGCACATCCTGTTTAGCATGGAGGGCATGAAACTACTGGCAAGGCTGTGATTGGCTGCTGAAATGATGTCATGATGCAGTTTAAAAGTCGCTGGCGCCATTTTGCGCTCACTCTGCTGTGAATTCAGTTAGTGACAGGACGCTGTTTGCTGACTGAGGGCCAGTTTTGAGATAGCGATTTGCTTAATTGTTCTTTTCCAAGGCTAATTTAGCAACCGCTGTGTTCACCTGCTAATCACCTTGCTTTTGCCTTGTAGCGCTGTTTTCACAGAGATCTGCAAGGTCTGTGTGTGTGTGTGTGTGTGTGAGTGCAGCCCACTCTCTAGTCTGAGTGCAGCCATAGGCCATCCATAGCTGGTTGTATTCAGTTCAGGGAGGGTGGTTCATTGCCTCATACTGTTCTTTGTTTTTTTGTTTTTTTTTTGAAGTAGTGCAGGCTGCTGCACATTTTTTCAAATAATTCCTATCAGTGACTTTCCACCCGTCTCCAGCTAACTTGTGGAAAAACACTACATAGGATAACGTAGAGGAGGGTTTTTGGGCCTTGCAGCGCCGTTTACGGCTGTCTGCACGGTCTCCGTGTGACTGCAGCTCGCCCTGTAGTCTGTGAGCAGCCATAGCCTGGTTGTCTCCAGCTCAGGGTTCTTCACTGCGTCATACCATAAAATCAATTTTCCTTTTCTTTTAAGTAGTGCAGGCTGCTGCACATTTTTTCAAATAATTCCTATTAGTGACTTTCCACCCGTCTCCAGCTAACTTGTGGAAAAACACTACATAGGATAACGTAGAGGAGGGTTTTTGGGCTTTGCAGCGCCGTTTACGGCTGTCTGCACGGTCTCCGTGTGACTGCAGCTCGCCCTGTAGTCTGTGAGCAGCCATAGCCTGGTTGTCTCCAGCTCAGGGTTCTTCACTGCGTCATACCGTAAAATAAATTTTCCTTTTGCTTTAAGTAGTGCAGTCTGCTGCACATTTTTTCAAAAAATTCCTATTAGTGTCTTTCCACCCGTCTCCAGCTAACTTGTGGAAAAACACTACATAGGATAACATAGAGGAGGGTTTTTGGGCTTTGCAGCGCCGTTTACGGCTGTCTGCACGGTCTCCGTGTGACTGCAGCTCTCTCTGTTGTCAGTTCAGCCCCCAAAAAATAAATAAAAAATAAAGTTCACCAAACACACCAGTGACACCACTTTACATTTGTGTAGGCCACATTAGCTCATATTAAAGTCTAGTCCACACTTTAGAAAATTAGTGTTTCTTATACCTGTTAGGAGCTCTTCAGGAATAAGCACACAAAGCCGTTAGTACTTTTCTGCTTATCTTTATCAGTCAACCAAGATGAAGAAGGCAGTGAGTAAGGCACGTGGGCGTGGGCGCGGAGCAGGGAGAGGACGTGGGGATTCTGTGCCTGCTGCGGGCACCGGTTACTCATCAGCACCCACTTTCACCAGGGAACAGTCGTTCATGCGCAGCTTTGTCACAGAGCACCGTACACCGCTGCTACGTGAAGAACAAATTGAATCCGTTGTCGGATGGATGGCAGCTAATGCATCGACTTCAATTAGTGCCACATCCTCTCAGACACAGAGCACTGGAGAGCAGCCATCTGTCTCTTCACCACCTGCCAAATTGCCCAGGCAGACAGAGATCCCAGGACAGGAGCCGTCTCTACTTCTGTTCTCTGAATCATCTCTTGGCTTGGAAACAGGGGGCCAGCCAAGCAGCATTGGAGAAATGGAAGAAGAGGCAGGGTGCAGTGATGCCCAACCGCTTTTTCTCTCTTCCTCTGAAGAGGCGGGTGGGCCAGTGCCTCTGGTCACCACATCGCAGGCCGCATCCGCTGATGACACTCGGGTGCCACTTTCTGGTGCGTGCTCTGCTGCTGAGACTACCCAGGAGGAGCAGTTGGGGGCAGAGGGTAGTGTAGATGATGAGGTCCTTGACCCATCTTGGCGTGAGGGACAGGAAGGTGGTGGGAGCAGCTCTGAGGAAGAGATTCCCCGTATGGCCCAAAGAGGGAGAGGGAGGGGGAAGACTGCGGATCCTGCAGCCTCCGCTTTGGCACCCATTAGGAGCATGTCTCTTCCAAAAGCCAAAAAGGGCGCTCCCAAGACTTGCAGTGCCTGGTCCTTTTTTGACACAGTTGCAGATGACATTTGCTATGTCAAATGCAAGGTGTGTCATCACAAAGTCAAAAGAGGTCGAAATGTCTGCAACCTCAATACTTCCAACATGTGGAAACATGTGCGCACCAGGCACGCGGCGGAGTTAGAAAAACACACTGAAGAGCTAGGCCAACCAACAGCGGCAGCTACCACCTCTTCAGCTCGTGTTGCCTCTTCCTCCAGCTCACACGCAGCTGGTTCGGCTTCCTCCCAGGATCGCCGTGGAAGAACCTCTGGCCCTGTTGTCCAGAGACCCGCTGTAATTCCACCTGCAGCACCACTTTCCCAGTCATCCACACACTCCCAGCCCAGTCTACAGCCATCGGTAGCACAGGCATGGGAGAAAAGGCGGCCTTTCTCGTCCAACCACCCACGAGCACAGGCTCTGACTGCAGGCATTGCCAAACTTCTGTCACTGGAAATGCTGTCATTCAGGCTGGTGGAGACTGACAGCTTCCGTGACTTGATGTCATTGGCAGTCCCCCAGTACAATGTGCCCAGCCGCTTTTACTTCAGCAGGCAAGCCATCCCTGCCCTGCACAAGCATGTGGAAGGACACATAAAACACGCGCTACTGAATGCCGTCAGTAGCAAGGTCCACCTCACCACCGATGCGTGGACCAGTCAACATGGACAGGGGCGATACCTTTCCCTCACTGCCCATTGGGTTAATGTCATTGAGCCGGGTACAGATCGTGCGAGTGGCGCAGGACGTGTCCTGCCCACTCCAAGGATTGCAGGAATCCATTCTGTACGCATTGACTCCTCCTCTTACACCAGTTCCTCAGAATCATCGCTGCAGGAGCCGTCACAGTCCACCTCCACATGGACCCGTGATGACCGTTTACCTGTTACGACCGACATGAGCACAGCCGTGGCCAAACGTCAACAGGCCGTCTTGAAATTAATTTATTTGGGGAATCGAAGCCACACAGCGCAGGAGCTCTGGAATGCCATCAAGCAGGAGAGCGATGTGTGGTTTGTGCCAGCGAATCTCCAACCAGGCATGGTAGTGTGTGATAATGGCCGAAATCTGGTGGCAGCTCTGGGCCTCGGCAACCTCACTCACATCCCATGTCTGGCACATGTGCTCAATTTGGTCGTGCAGAGTTTTTTGAGGGACTATCCGGATCTTGATGCGCTGCTGCACAAGGTCCGCCTAGAGTGTGCTCACTTGCGGCGTTCCAGCACGGCAAAAGCGCGCATTGCGGCTCTGCAGCGCCGACACCGCCTGCCGGAACATCGCATCATATGTGACCTACCTACCAGGTGGAATTCCACGTTACATATGTTGGAGCGGTTGTGTGAGCAGCAGCAAGCTGTAATGGAGTACCAGCTGCATCAGGCGCAAAGAAGTCGCACTCCGTGCCGTACAGACTTCACAACCACAGAGTGGGCCACTATGAATGACGTCTGCCAGGTTTTGCGTCCCTTTGTTTATTCCACGCGGATGGCGAGTGCAGATGATGCACTAGTCAGCATGACTGTCCCCCTTATCTGCCTGCTTGAAAAATCACTGCAAGCGCTAAGGGATGATGTTGTGGAAGAGGTGGAGGATGAGGATTCATCATTTCCATCATCTTCTGGACAGTCAGCGCCACGTGGTTCCTCACAAACGCGTAGGCAGGGGACAGTTTGTGAGGAGGATGAGGAGGAGTCAATGGAGGAGGAAGACATCCGTCCAGAGGAGGGAGTTACACAATTGTCCAGTACTCAGTGTGTACAGCGAGGGTGGGGTGATGACGAGCGGGCAGAGATCACGCCTCCAGCAGGGGACAGCGTTTCTTGGGCAGTTGGCAGTCTGCAGCACATGGTGGATTACATGCTGCAGTGCCTGAGAAACGACCGCCGCATCGCCCACATTCTCAACATGTCTGATTATTGGGTGTTCACCCTCCTCGATCCTCGCTACCGGGACAACGTAGAAAGCCTCATCACACCGTTGAACCGGGAGCGAAAAATGCGGGAGTACCAAGACACACTGGTGAATTCCATCATCTTCTCCATTCCAACTGAGAGAAGTGCTGCTAGTGCATTACAAAGCAGCTCAGTGCGTCCAGGCAGTGGTGGAGGCTCTGCACAAAGAGGGAGCAGAAGCATTGCCTCTGCCCAAGGCAAGACCAGTATGGCCCAACTGTGGCACAGTTTTCTGTGCCCGCCACAAAAGTCTACACCATCACAGATGGCTCCAGTCAGCAGGAGGCAACGGTTCCGTCAGATGGTGACAGACTACATGTCTTGCCCTCTTGCTGTACTCCCAGACGGCTCTTCACCTTTCAAGTTTTGGGTCTCAAAGCTGGATACATGGCCAGAGCTAAGCCAGTATGCATTGGAGGTGCTGGCTTGCCCTGCGGCTAGTGTATTATCGGAACGCGTCTTTAGTGCTGCAGGTGGTGTACTAACTGACCGTCGCATGCGACTATCCTCCGATAACGTTGATCGGCTTACTTTCCTGAAAATGAACAAGGCCTGGATCTCGAAGGAATTTGCCACTCCTCTTCCTGATTAAATAATTAGGTGACTGTCTACGTTATCCAGGTCTCCTGTTGTGTTCATCTTTCTACCACCTGAACTTAAATTCCTGGGCTCCAACACCGCCAGTTGAGGCTCAGAAGTGCCGTCTGCACAGTCAAAACATACGACCCAGTGTTATTGGGTTTCAGTAACGTCAGCTGATCCCCAGCTGTGTAGCCGGCAATGTGTCCTGCGACCGCCACGCTGACACAACAACTGAAATGTAAGGGAACCTTTCCCCCCCCCCAAGGCGTTTGTTACTGAAAGAGCCACCTTGTGCAGCAGTAATGCTGCACAAGGAAAAGGTATCTATTTTCATTATGCTCCTTGCACACGCAGAACTTAACACTTATAAAATGTGTCCACTGATACCGTAAAACCGTCCTGGAGGTGGGACTTTCCTTCGTAATATGATGCAGCGCAGCTGTCATTCCTACCCCCTCGGCGCCGTGCCCCGGCTCCTCAGCGTTGTTTGATTCCGTCCCGGAGCCTGCGCTGTTATGTTATCCCTTGGCCAGGCACACTTAGCGCTGCCCATCTTCTGACATCATTTGGTGTCAGGCTGGCTGCGCCTGTGCGGCCGCGCTGGCCGAGAGCCCGCCTCGCATTGTCTTCTGATTTAATCCCACTGGGGGCCTGAGATCCATGGACATGCGCAGTGCATATCTGAACCTCCGCCTCTCACTCATCTCCCTACGCTTTCTTCAGACTGTGCGCCGTCAGCTGATCCCTAATAGCATGCCACGGCCGTGACGCCGCACAGTCTGAAGAAGCCGTAGGGAGGGGAGTGAGAGGCGAGGATATGCACTGCGCATGGCCACGGATCCCAGGCCCGCAGTGGGATTACATTAGACGACACTGCGAGGCGGGCTCTCGGCCAGCGCGGCCGCAGAGGCGCAGCCAGCCTGACACCAAATGATGTCAGAAGATGGGCAGCGCTAAGTGTGCCTGGCCAAGGGATAACATAACAGCGCAGGCTCCGGGACGGAATCAAACAACGCTGAGGAGCCGGGGCACAGCGCCAAGGGGGTAGGAATGACAGCTGTGCTGCGTCATATTACGAAGGAAAGTCCCACCTCCGGGACGGTCTCACGGTTTCAGGGGACACATTTTATAAGTGTTTAGTTCTGTGTTTGCAAGGAGCATAATGAAAAGAGCCACCTTTTCCTTTTGCATCTTTTGTGCTGCACAAGCTGTCTCTTTCAGCTACAAACGCCTTGGGGTGGGGGTTAAAGGTTCCCTTTCGACTTTCTCCAATCAGGCTTCGGCCTACATTGTGTTCCTCTGCTTCTCCTGCTGTCCCTGGGCTCCAACACCGCTAGTTGTTGCCTGGTAGTGCTGTACGCACAGTCAACAGTCGCTCCTCTGTTATTGGGGTTCAGTAACGTCAGCTGTTCCCCTGCTGTGTGTGTGGCAATCCCTCCTATCTCCTCCACCTCCTCCTCCTCCTGTCCCTGGGCTCCAACACCACTAGTTGTTGCCTGGTAGTGCTGTACGCACAGTCCCAACAGTCCCTCCTCTGTTATTGGGGTTCAGTAATGTCAGCTGTTCCCCAGCTGTGTGTGTGGCAATCCCTCCTATCTCCTCCACCTCCTCCTCCTGTCCCTGGGCTCCAACACCGCTAGTTGCTGTCCAGAAGTGCTGTACGCACAGTCAACAGTCCCTCCTCTGTTATTGGGGTTCAGTAACATCAGCTGTTCCCCTGCTGTGTGTGTGGCAATCCCTCCTATCTCCTCCACCTCCTCCTCCTCCCGTCCCTGGGCTCCAACACCGCTAGTTGTTGCCTGGTAGTGCTGTACGCACAGTCCCAACAGTCCCTCCTCTGTTATTGGGGTTCAGTAATGTCAGCTGTTCCCCAGCTGTGTGTGTGGCAATCCCTCCTATCTCCTCCACCTCCTCCTCCTCCTGTCCCTGGGCTCCAACACCGCTAGTTGCTGTCCAGAAGTGCTGTACGCACAGTCAACAGTCCCTCCTCTGTTATTGGGGTTCAGTAACGTCAGCTGTTCCCCTGCTGTGTGTGTGGCAATGCCTCCTATCTCCTCCACCTCCTCCTCCTCCTGTCCCTGGGCTCCAACACCGCTAGTTGTTGCCTGGTAGTGCTGTACGCACAGTCCCAACAGTCCCTCCTCTGTTATTGGGGTTCAGTAACGTCAGCTGTTCCCCAGCTGTGTGTGTGGCAATCCCTCCTATCTCCTCCACCTCCTCCTCCTCCTCCGGTCCCTGGGCTCCAACACCGCTAGTTGCTGTCCAGAAGTGCTGTACGCACAGTCAACAGTCCCTCCTCTGTTATTGGGGTTCAGTAACGTCAGCTGTTCCCCTGCTGTGTGTGTGGCAATCCCTCCTATCTCCTCCACCTCCTCCTCCTCCTGTCCCTGGGCTCCAACACCGCTAGTTGCTGTCCAGAAGTGCTGTACGCACAGTCAACAGTCACTCCTCTGTTATTGGGGTTCAGTAACGTCAGCTGTTCCCCAGCTGTGTGTGTGGCAATCCCTCCTATCTCCTCCACCTCCTCCTCCTCCTCCTGTCCCTGGGCTCCAACACCGCTAGTTGTTGCCTGGTAGTGCTGTACGCACAGTCCCAACAGTCCCTCCTCTGTTATTGGGGTTCAGTAACGTCAGCTGTTCCCCAGCTGTGTGTGTGGCAATCCCTCCTATCTCCTCCACCTCCTCCTCCTCCTCCTGTCCCTGGGCTCCAACACCGCTAGTTGTTGCCTGGTAGTGCTGTACGCACAGTCCCAACAGTCCCTCCTCTGTTATTGGGGTTCAGTAACGTCAGCTGTTCCCCAGCTGTGTGTGTGGCAATCCCTCCTATCTCCTCCACCTCCTCCTCCTCCTGTCCCTGGGCTCCAACACCGCTAGTTGCTGTCCAGAAGTGCTGTACGCACAGTCAACAGTCACTCCTCTGTTATTGGGGTTCAGTAACGTCAGCTGTTCCCCAGCTGTGTGTGTGGCAATCCCTCCTATCTCCTCCACCTCCTCCTTCTCCTCCTGCCCCTGGGCTCCAACACCGCTAGTTGCTGTCCAGAAGTGCTGTACGCACAGTCAACAGTCACTCCTCTGTTATTGGGGTTCAGTAACGTCAGCTGTTCCCCAGCTGTGTGTGTGGCAATCCCTCCTATCTCCTCCACCTCCTCCTCCTCCTGTCCCTGGGCTCCAACACCGCTAGTTGTTGCCTGGTAGTGCTGTACGCACAGTCCCAACAGTCCCTCCTCTGTTATTGGGGTTCAGTAACGTCAGCTGTTCCCCAGCTGTGTGTGTGGCAATCCCTCCTATCTCCTCCACCTCCTCCTCCTCCTCCTGTCCCTGGGCTCCAACACCGCTAGTTGCTGTCCAGAAGTGCTGTACGCACAGTCAACAGTCCCTCCTCTGTTATCGGGGTTCAGTAACGTCAGCTGTTCCCCTGCTGTGTGTGTGGCAATCCCTCCTATCTCCTCCACCTCCTCCTCCTCCTCCTCCTGTCCCTGGGCTCCAACACCGCTAGTTGTTGCCTGGTAGTGCTGTACGCACAGTCCCAACAGTCCCTCCTCTGTTATTGGGGTTCAGTAACGTCAGCTGTTCCCCAGCTGTGTGTGTGGCAATCCCTCCTATCTCCTCCACCTCCTCCTGTCCCTGGGCTCCAACACCGCTAGTTGCTGTCCAGAAGTGCTGTACGCACAGTCAACAGTCCCTCCTCTGTTATTGGGGTTCAGTAACGTCAGCTGTTCCCCTGCTTTGTGTGTGGCAATCCCTCCTATCTCCTCCACCTCCTCCTCCTCCTGTCCCTGGGCTCCAACACCGCTAGTTGTTGCCTGGTAGTGCTGTACGCACAGTCCCAACAGTCCCTCCTCTGTTATTGGGGTTCAGTAACGTCAGCTGTTCCCCAGCTGTGTGTGTGGCAATCCCTCCTATCTCCTCCACCTCCTCCTCCTCCTGTCCCTGGGCTCCAACACCGCTAGTTGTTGCTGTTGCCTGGTAGTGCTGTACGCATAGTCCCAACAGTCCCTCCTCTGTTATTGGGGTTCAGTAACGTCAGCTGTTCCCCAGCTGTGTGTGTGGCAATCCCTCCTATCTCCTCCACCTCCTCCTCCTCCTCCTGTCCCTGGGCTCCAACACCGCTAGTTGTTGCCTGGTAGTGCTGTACGCACAGTCCCAACAGTCCCTCCTCTGTTATTGGGGTTCAGTAACGTCAGCTGTTCCCCAGCTGTGTGTGTGGCAATCCCTCCTATCTCCTCCACCTCCTCCTCCTCCTGTCCCTGGGCTCCAACACTGCTAGTTGCTGTCCAGAAGTGCTGTACGCACAGTCAACAGTCACTCCTCTGTTATTGGGGTTCAGTAACGTCAGCTGTTCCCCAGCTGTGTGTGGCAATCCCTCCTATCTCCTCCACCTCCTCCTCCTCCTCCTGTCCCTGGGCTCCAACACCGCTAGTTGTTGCCTGGTAGTGCTGTACGCACAGTCCCAACAGTCCCTCCTCTGTTATTGGGGTTCAGTAACGTCAGCTGTTCCCCAGCTGTGTGTGTGGCAATCCCTCCTATCTCCTCCACCTCCTCCTCCTCCTCCTGTCCCTGGGCTCCAACACCGCTAGTTGTTGCCTGGTAGTGCTGTACGCACAGTCCCAACAGTCCCTCCTCTGTTATTGGGGTTCAGTAATGTCAGCTGTTCCCCAGCTGTGTGTGTGGCAATCCCTCCTATCTCCTCCACCTCCTCCTCCTCCTGTCCCTTGGCTCCAACACCGCTAGTTGCTGTCCAGAAGTGCTGTACGCACAGTCAACAGTCACTCCTCTGTTATTGGGGTTCAGTAACGTCAGCTGTTCCCCAGCTGTGTGTGTGGCAATCCCTCCTATCTCCTCCACCTCCTCCTCCTCCTCCTGTCCCTGGGCTCCAACACCGCTAGTTGCTGTCCAGAAGTGCTGTACGCACAGTCAACAGTCACTCCTCTGTTATTGGGGTTCAGTAACGTCAGCTGTTCCCCAGCTGTGTGTGTGGCAATCCCTCCTATCTCCTCCACCTCCTCCTC
Source organism: Ranitomeya variabilis (assembly GCF_051348905.1). Taxonomy (NCBI): domain Eukaryota; kingdom Metazoa; phylum Chordata; class Amphibia; order Anura; family Dendrobatidae; genus Ranitomeya; species Ranitomeya variabilis. Next base: position 182,270,970 of record NC_135239.1, read on the forward strand.
CTGTCCCTGGGCTCCAACACCGCTAGTTGTTGCCTGGTAGTGCTGTATGCACAGTCCCAACAGTCCCTCCTCTGTTATTGGGGTTCAGTAACGTCAGCTGTTCCCCAGCTGTGTGTGTGGCAATCCCTCCTATCTCCTCCACCTCCTCCTCCTCCTCCTGTCCCTGGGCTCCAACACCGCTAGTTGCTGTCCAGAAGTGCTGTACGCACAGTCAACAGTCCCTCCTCTGTTATTGGGGTTCAGTAACGTCAGCTGTTCCCCTGCTGTGTGTGTGGCAATCCCTCCTATCTCCTCCACCTCCTCCTCCTCCTGTCCCTGGGCTCCAACACCGCTAGTTGTTGCCTGGTAGTGCTGTACGCACAGTCCCAACAGTCCCTCCTCTGTTATTGGGGTTCAGTAACGTCAGCTGTTCCCCAGCTGTGTGTGTGGCAATCCCTCCTATCTCCTCCACCTCCTCCTCCTCCTGTCCCTGGGCTCCAACACCGCTAGTTGCTGTCCAGAAGTGCTGTACGCACAGTCAACAGTCCCTCCTCTGTTATTGGGGTTCAGTAACGTCAGCTGTTCCCCTGCTGTGTGTGTGGCAATCCCTCCTATCTCCTCCACCTCCTCCTCCTCCTGTCCCTGGGCTCCAACACCGCTAGTTGTTGCCTGGTAGTGCTGTACGCACAGTCCCAACAGTCCCTCCTCTGTTATTGGGGTTCAGTAACGTCAGCTGTTCCCCAGCTGTGTGTGTGGCAATCCCTCCTATCTCCTCCACCTCCTCCTCCTGTCCCTGGGCTCCAACACCGCTTGTTGCTGTCCAGAAGTGCTGTACGCACAGAGCCAAACACCTCGCCAATGTGTTAGTGGGGTTCAGCACCGCCAGCTGTTCCCCTGCTGTGTATACGGCAACGTGTACTGCGACCGCCACGCAGGCACAACAAGTTAAATTTAAGGGAACCTGTCCCCCCCCCCAGGCGTTTGTTACTGAAGGAGCCACCTTGTGCAGCAGTAATGATGCAAAGGGAAAAAGTGCCTCTTTTCGTGGTGCTCCTTGCACATGCTGAACCTAACACTTATGAAATGTGTCCCCTCCTACCGTGATACTGTCCGGTAGGTGGAACTTTCCTTTGTGATGTGACGCAGCACAGCCGTCATTCTTACCCCCTTGGCGCCGTGCGCTGCCTCCTCAGCGTTGTTTGAATCAGTCCCGGAGCCTGCACTGTTAGGTTAGCCCTTGGCCATGCACACATTTTGCGCTGCCCGTCTTCTGACATCATTTGGTGTCAGGCTGGCTGAGCCTGTGCGGCCGCGCTGGACGAGATCCCGCCTCGTAGTGTCTTCTGATTTAATCCCACTGGGGGCCTGAGATCCATGGACATGCGCAGTGCATATCTGAACCTCCACCTCTCACTCATCTCCCTACGGCTTCTTCAGACTGTGCGGTGTCAGCTGATCCCTAATAGCATGCCACGGCCGTGACACCGCACAGTCTGAAGAAGCCGTAGGGAGGGGAGTGAGAGGTGAGGATATGCACTGCGCATGGCCACGGATCCCAGGCCCGCGGTGGGATTACATTAGACGACACAGCGAGGCGGGCTCTCGGCCAGCGCAGCCGCACAGGCGCAGCCAGTCTGACACCAAATGATGTCAGAAGACGGGCAGCGCAAAATGTGTGCATGGCCAAGGGCTAACCTAACAGCGCAGGCTCCGGGACTGATTCAAACAACGCTGAGGAGGCGGCGCACGGCGCCAAGGGGGTAAGAATGACGGCTGTGCTGCGTCACATCACAAAGGAAAGTTCCACCTACCGGACGGTATCACGGTAGGAGGGGACACTTTTCATAAGTGTTAGGTTCAGCATGTGCAAGGACCATAATTAAAAGAGCTAAGTTTACCTTTTCCAGCATTAGTGCTGTACACGATGGCTCTTTCAGCTACAAACGCCTGGGGGGGGGGGTTAAAGGTTCCCTTTCAACTTGCTCCAGTGCAGGCTTCGGCCTACACTCTGCTCCACCTGCAGAGCCCGGGCTCCAACACCGCTAGTTGCTGTCCAGAAGTGCTGGCTGCACAGAGCCAAACACCTCGCCAATGTGTCAGTGGGGTCCAGCACCGCCAGCTGTTCCCCTGCTGTGTAGCCGGCAACGTGTCCTGCGACCGCCACGCAGACACAAGAACTGAAATTGAAGGGAACCTGTCCCCCCTCCCCCAGGTGTTTCTATGTTTTACAGCCACCTTGTACAGCAGTAATGCTGCATGTGTGCAAGGTGGCTCAGAAACTTATTCTCCTTGCCCATGGGGAACTGAACACGTCTAAAATGAGTCCTCTGCGACCATTAAAACGTCCCTCAGGTGTGATTTTCCTTTGTATTGACACGCAACAAGCTCCTTGGTAGCGCTGCCTGTCTTTTGGCATCATTGTTTGGCTGCCTGCGCCTCTGCGGCCGCCTTGCCCCACACAACGCCCCTCGGTGTCTTATTTATTTTGACTGCGAGGGTGTGATTGACAGGCATGAACGGTGCATTTCTTCGCCTATCCCTCATCTCCTTCCGCCTTCTTCGGACTGTGCGGCTTCATGGCCGTGGCATGCGATAAGGGATCAGCTGACGCCGCATAGTCTGAAGCAGGTGTAAGAACCCAAGCGAGAGGCGAACATATGTACTGCGCCAGGCCATGAATCCCAGCCCCGCAGTGTTTTAACAATGTTAAGACACTGCGGAGCTGGGATTCTTGGGCATCGCGAACCGCACCGGCCGACATCAAATGTTGTCAGAGGACTGGCAGCGCTAACAGCGCAAGGCCAAGGGATAACACGACAGCGCAGACTCCTGTGCAACAAATAACGATGCTCAGGAGGCCGCGCAAAGCACCAAGGTGGCATTTTTGTCAGCTGTGCTGCATCTCATTACGAAGAGAACTCACGCCTCCAAAACAGTTTGACTGTGTAAGGGCCTAAATGTTATACGTGTTCCTTTCAGCGTGTGCAAGGAGCAAAATTAAAAGAGCAACCTTTGACTTGTGCAGCACTACTGCTGCATAAGCTGTGGCTCTTCTAGTTTGTAACCCCTGAGGGGGGGTTAAAGGTTACTTTTAAAATCGGTTCAATTAGGCTTCGGCCTACACTCTGCTCCACCTGCAGAGCCCGGGCTCCAACACCGCTAGTTGCTGTCCGGAAGTGCTGGCTGCACAGAGCCAAACACCAGCCAATGTGTCAGTGGGGTTCAGCACCGCCAGCTGTTCCCCTGCTGTGCAGCCGGCAACGTGTCCTGCAACTGCCACGCAGGCACAACAGACCCAAAGCTGCCGCCAGTGCAGGCTTCGGCCTACACTCTGCTCCATCTCCTCCTCCTGCTGACCCCGGGCTCTAACACCGCCAGTTGGGGCCCGGTACTGCTAGCTGCACAGAGAAAAACACCAGCCAATGTGTCAGTGGGGTTCAGCACCGCCAGCTGTTCCCCTGCTGTGTAGCCGGCAACGTGTCCTGCGACCGCCACGCAGACACAAGAACTGAAATTGAAGGGAACCTGTCCCCCCTCCCCCAGGTGTTTCTATGTTTTACAGCCACCTTGTACAGCAGTAATGCTGCATGTGTGCAAGGTGGCTCAGAAACTTATCTCCTTGCCCATGGGGAACTGAACATGTCTAAAATGAGTCCTCTGCGACCATTAAAATGTCCCTCAGGTGTGATTTTCCTTTGTATTGACACGCAACAAGCTCCTTGGTAGCGCTGCCCGTCTTTTGGCATCATTGTTTGGCTGCCTGCGCCTCTGCGGCCGCCTTGCCCCACACAACGCCCCTCGGTGTCTTATTTATTTTGACTGCGAGGGTGTGATTGACGGGCATGAACGGTGCATTTCTTTGCCTATTCCTCATCTCCTTCTGCCTTCTTCGGACTGTGCGGCTTCATGGCCGTGGCATGCGATAAGGGATCAGCAGACGCCGCATAGTCTGAAGCAGGTGTAAGAACCCAAGCGAGAGGCGAACATATGTACTGCGCCAGGCCATGAATCCCAGCCCCGAAGTGTTTTAACTATGTAAAGACACTGCGGGGCTGGGATTCATGGTCATCGCGAAGCGCAACGGCCGACATTAAATGATGTCAGAAGATGGGCAGCGCTAACAGCGCAAGGCCAAGGGATAAAATGACAGCGCAGACTCCTGTACAGCAAATAACAACGCTCAGGAGGCTGCGCTCAGCACCAAGGTGGGATTCTTGACATCTGTGCTGCGTCCCATTACGAAGGGAACTCTCGCCTCCAACACAGTTTGACTGTATAAAGGGCTAAATGTTATACGTGTTTCGTTCAGCGTGTGCAAGGAGAAAAATTAAAAGAGCAACCTTTGACTTGTGCAGCACTACTGCTGCATAAGCTGTGGCTCTTCTAGTTTGTAACACCTGAGGGGGGGTTAAAGGTTACCTTTGAAATTGGTTCAATTAGGCTTCGGCCTACACTCCGCTCCCTCTCCTCCTCCTGCTGACCCTGGGCTCTAACACCGCCAGTTGGGGCCCAGATGTGCTAGCTGCACAGAGAAAAACACCAGCCAATGTATCAGTGGGGTTCAGCACCGCCAGCTGTTCCCCTGCTGTGTAGCCGGCAACGTGTCCTGCGACAGCCACGCAGACACAACAGACCCAAAGCTGCCACCAGTGCAGGCTTTGGCCTAAACTCCCCTCCCTTTCCTCCTTCTGCTGACCCTGGGCTCTAACACCGCCAGTTGGGGCTCTAGGAAGACAAGCTTGAATAGGTCCCCATCCTGGTTCCAGTACCGTCAGCTGGTTCCGGGCAGAGCCTTTGGCTTAGGTGCCTCCCTCTGGGTATCCGAGTTCCACCAACGTCAGGTGGTCCTTGGTAGTGCTTTCAGGCACGGGTACCTCCTGCTTAGTAACCGGGTTCCAGTAACGTCAGCTGGTCCTCGGTAGTTCCATTGGCTCTTGGACCTTCGGCTACTCATCCGGGTTCCAGTACCGTCAGCTGGTTCTCGGCAGTGTCTTTTGCTCTTGTACCTTCTGCTCCCCATCCTGGTTCCAGTACCGTCAGCTGGTTCCGGGCAGAGCCTTTGGCTTAGGTGCCTCCCTCTGGGTATCCGAGTTCCACCAACGTCAGGTGGTCCTTGGTAGTGCTTTCAGGCACGGGTACCTCCTGCTTAGTAACCGGGTTCCAGTAATGTCAGCTGGTCCACGGTAGTTCCATTGGCTCTCTTGGACCTTCGGGTAGCCATCCGAGTTCCAGTTCCATCAGCTGTTTCTCGGCATTTTCTCAGCCTTCTTGTACCTTCTGCTACATTTCCAAGTTCAAGACCCTAAAGACGATGACCCGGAAGACCATCCCTAAGATGATGACGACACCAGAGACGAAAACCACCGAGATGACGACGACCCTGGAGACGATGACCCTGAAGACGACCCCGATGACGACGACCCCGGAGACGACGACCCTGGAGACGACGACGACCTGGAAGACCGAGAAGCAGAAGAACAAGAGGCTGCAGAACAAAGAGCAGAAGAACATTAAGCATAACACTAAATATCAGAGCAAAAGATATTATCTAAATTATAAGCAGAAGAAGACTAAGCAGTGTATGGGGGTGAGTCCGTTCCTCCTCATGGTGCCCCTGGATAAAGCCTGATGCTGCAGGCCAAACTGAACGCGGACAAATGTAACTCTTTTGTGACAGGCAGAACGGAAGGTGTAATCTTCAAACTTTTATAGATAACAACTACGGGAATGCCTGTCACAAATAAGAATATGATGAAGAAGTTGAATATGAAGAAGATAATAGTTAAATAAAAAGAATATGAACAATGTAACAAAAAAAAAAAATAGGTAGAAGATGAAGAAGAAGATGAATAAGGTGAAGAAGTTGATGTCAAAGAAGCTGATGAGGATAATGAAGAAGAAAGTGTCGGAGAAGTAAAAAAGAAGGTGAAGGGCGTGGAAGTAGTGAAACATCTATATCTGACAAAATAAGTAAAAAATTAACATAGTCAAAATCTTTCTAACGCCGAACGTCATAAAAAAAAATAAAAATCCTGCTATTCTATTTGATTGGGCTAAACCTCTGTGCCTTTAATGTCTCCGCCACCTCCCCCAATACATCCTACATTATTCTTAGTTGTTTTCCTTCATATAGAATTAACCTACAAGGAAAGAAAGGGTTTAGTTTAATTCCGATATTTTCGTCCCATTGACTTGCATTGGGATCGGGTATCGGTATCGGATTAGATCCGATACTTTGACGGTATCGGCCGATACTTTCCGATACCGATACTTTCCGATATCGGAAGGTATCGCTCAACACTAGTAATGAGTAAACCTGGCAACAAAATTTGTCACACAATTTGTGCTGACCGTAGCAATACCCAATATATGGCTGTACAGTATGGCTTAGCCACAAGGCAAGACTCGGGAGTGATGGAGCGCTGTTTGACTCTCGAAGAACAGATTATCATAGAATAATTTGCAGACTCTATATACAGAACCCCTAAGTGCCAGAAGAGCAGAATCCCCCCTCAAGTGACTCCATTTTGGAAATTACGTCCCTCTGGGAACTTATCTTCAGATGCAATGAGGATTTTGATTCCATGGGTGTTTTGCAGAAACAAGCAGCAGTCGATGTTGGTGAGTGAAAATTGCAAATCTTCCACTGTAGTGCTTGTAGAGTGTAGTGCCCAATATGTTTTAGTGCCCAGTACATTGTAATGCCCGTACATTGTGCCAAGCTCATGCTTCTGGAGACATGGACCGTATAAATTAGGTGGTCTCTCATCGCTACAGAAATGCCAAACATGTGGGCACTAAATATGGTTTAGGCACAATGTGGGGCTCAGAAGAGGGGATAATTTGGATTTGGGAGTGCATAATTCGCTGGATTTCTTTTGGGATTTGAAGACCCATAGCGCTTTTCCAGAGTCCTTGTGATACCAGTAACGTGGAAACCCATTATATTTACGTTAACAGATAACAGACGTGAGTGGGGACTTGCTTTTTTCCTAGATTGAGTTGACGCTTTTGTTGGGAACATTTTTACATAACATTTTGGATCATGCTTATCCTGTGCTCTACGCTGAGCGCTCACATTGGAGTTTCCATCTAAATCTCCGAGTGACGTGAAATGTGAGAGTGATATAAAAAGTGTAAAAAAATATCCAAAATCTAAAAAAAAAAAGTTAAACATAAAAACCTGATTTAAACAATAAGTAGTTTTCTAATTAATCATTCCCATTAACAGTTTTAGACAGCTTTCTGCATCACTATGGCATGGGCACAAAGTCGCTTAAAAGTGTCTAATCATTTAGGGCCCAAATACTGGGTCTTTAAAGGGGTAATTCACTGAAATATCAATGTCATTTTTTTACCTTAAGATTTTATATGACATATGAAAGAATTTTCCATTTTGTTTTTAAAGAAAAAATTGAAAAGTTAAAAAGCAGATTCATCGGTAGCGGTAATATGTCACCCATCCCTTATATGTTATCACACATCAAAGAAAAATTACAGACACTTTTAATACATCTTGGTATGTGTGATTTTGCGCATTCACAACAACATTTAACTATTTTGCCGTATTTCTTTGAGAAATTTGTATTTGTTTTAGATATTTGCCTTATTTAAATATCAATTGAATCAATGAAAGAACAGTTATACATTGTTGTAAAAGTAAGGTCATTACTGAATTTTGGACTTATAAGGCATGTGGAAGAATAATAAATGTAATCTATCCAAAAGTAGTGCACATGCAACTTTCTAAAAGTTGCTGATTTTTTATTTATTAAAAAAAGAAATAAACAAACATAAATATATATAATTATTTTTAAATTATTAGATTAGGTAATATTTGTAACGATTGTACCAATATATATATATATGTATATATATATATATATATATATATATTATACATATAAATATATATTTTTTAATCTATATAAATATATATATAGTTTTTGGTTGTGCAATGATTTAGTAATTTTGGTCTATATATATATGTATATATATATATGTATATATATATATTTGATATCTATATATAAATATATTTTCTTTAATATATATATATATATATATATATATATATATATATATATATATATATATAATCAGATGCAGAATAACGAAACCATAGCACAAGCAAAAACTAACTTATTGCAAGAGAAGGAAAAGAAATGTAGCATTTGGCACATTTTTGCTTGAGAATGAAAGTAAATACTTTTCCGAGAACGATCCTATATATCACATCACTGTGTGTAAGGTGACTTGATGCATCTGTACTATGTAAATCATGTTTAACACGGTCTTTACGACTCAATCCGCTGTTCTTCCCAAAACATTAATGTTCCATTCATACAAATGTTGCTGTCACTTTTTCCAAACACCTTGCACCTCCAAGCGAAAGGTTTCCTGAGTTTCACATGCTCTCATCTAGAAACTGAATAACAGGCCTGATTTTCTAAAGGAGCTACAAGAAGAGAGAGAAAAGCCAAAAAAAAAGCCCAGGAAGATTTTAAGCAAATTTAACAAGAAACAAAAATTGTAAAAAAAAAAAAAAGTGTCTCGGAATTGCAAAAGATGGTCAGAAACTGCTAACTTCCGCCGTTCAGATGCCCTGGAGTGCTTGGTGATGGCCCAGAATAGTACCAAGGTCAGTACCAATTACATCCAGATGCAGGTCAGGTACCGAGAGGAAAAGCAGACTCGGATAATCACCCTCTCGCAGTACCTGCCAGGGTCATAGCTCAGGGGCACAACTGGCGAAAACTTCATCAAACTATTTACAAATAGACATTATCGTTAACTGCTCTTTGTCTCAAGTGTTTTATCCCAGGAAAGAAAGAATCTTGTATCTTGCAGGTTTTTTTTTTTTAACATGCTTTAACACTTACATCTACTTAAAATTGAAAAAAAAAATGGAAGCAAATAAAATATAAGCTTCACCCGAAATTTTACTTAAATTAGTTTTTGAATAATTAGCAATGAGAAAAATAATTCTAAATATATAAATGCAAATGTTATATATATATTAAATCTTTATTCGGTTTATATATATATATATATATATATATATATATATGTATATCCATCTATATAGATATATCTATACATCTATATATAGATATCTATCTATAAATATATTTATTTAACACAAAAAATTGACAGGTGCAAGCTGCATAATATACGAATAAAAGCATACTGCAGCATTCTATGCGCTGACATGTGTGCAGACATTGAACATATAAAATTTGGACTGCATTACTGCTATATACAATCAAGGTTTTAGCGCACAATTTGGCCACTTCATGAGGACCAACCAGCCATGACAAGGCGTACCTTTCTGTTATGGGGCTTTAAATCTAATATTTACCAAATATGCCTCTTCCAGGCTAAGAACCTGCAAATTTAGGGTTCGATCAAAGAAAGGTGCGCCTTGTCATGGCTGGTGGGCTCTCATAAATTGGCCAATTTATGCATTAGGTACCTTCATTTTATAAATATATTCTTTATAGCGGTAACGCAGTTTAAATTTCCCATACTCAATGTCTGCATCTCAGCGAATGGAGCGCTGCTGTATTCTTTTGATATATATGTCTGAAGCACATGAATTGCCAGTAACCATATATAATAAATATGCAGAGTACATGTATTACTTCTACATACACATTATTACTACCACTATTATAATTTCAGTCTTATTTTATCATGACATATTTGGATTGTCCATAGTAAAGTTTAGTGAATTATACAATTGAAGTTTATTTGCGAGATGCGTTTTTTAAGTTTTTCATGTTTTGCCCAGTGTATGTATAGTAGAGCATTTTTGGGGTGATCAAAATTGTTTTATATTTAATTTTTGTAATTTAATTTTTTTTTTAAGAGATGGAAAATTTAAATATTTAGATTTAGACTTTCTTCCAATTTTACCTAATTTGCAACTTACACAAGGGAACTTCAATAGCAAGCAAGGTTGAGTAGTCTAACTAACCAAAGTCTGCCTAAACAGAGAATCTTGCAGGTCTGGTATCTGGCTTTTGAGACATTCCAATATCTAGTATTTTTATTCAGATTCACTTCAATTACGTGATTTACTAAAGATCAGTTGTGTATTGGATATATGCATGTTCAGCACAGCTCTGATTTTGTACATTTTCAGTGCTGCTTTCCTTGTAATTGGGGCAACTATGGTAGGAAAATAATGTAGTATTAAAGATGAACTAATGTTTCATATATATATAGTTTTCTCCAGCATAGAAAGTTATCAAACTTTGCAAATCACTTTATTAGGGGACTTATCTTCATTCCTGATAAAAAAAAAATAGCATGTAAATGGCTTCCTTCTCCAGTCTGTTTGTTTGCCTTCAGCTGCACAGATATCAGAACGTACTCATTTGGAGTACAGATGATGGCAGTGATGGGTCAGCTCCTGTCTCATCCTCTAAGTGATCTGCTTATCTGAACAATCCCCTGCTGCAGCTTACCCCAGAGTTAGTGACAAAAGGACTGAGCTGACCCATCATTGCCATCTAGTGATGACCGTGTTAGGTTAAGATTAGGGATGGGCGAACCCGAACTGTAAAGTTTGGGACCATACCGAACACATAGTGTTCAGTCACACGGTCCTGAACACAAGTTTCCATGGGAAACCCATGTTACAGTTCGGGCTGTAAAAAAAAAGCTGAAAATTAATGATAAATATTGCAATTATACTTACCTGTCCAGTGACGTGTCCTCCCATCCCGCTGTCTCCTGGCTACATCTGCTTCTGGGGCTGCTCATTACCTTCTGCCGGTATTCACTGGACTCAGCAGTCTTCGGCTTTTTCCGGCAGTGTTCGTGTAGTGACGTCACCGCACGAACACTGCCGGAAAAAGCCGAAGACTGCCGAGTGCAGTGAATACTGCTGGCAGTTAATGAGCTGCCCCGGAAGCAGATGTGGCCAGGAGACAGCGGGACGGGAGGATATGTCGCTGGACAGGTAAGTATAATTCTAATGTTTATTATTAATTTTCTGCTTTTCTACAGCTCCCCCGCCCCATCCCATATATGAAAAGTCCGAGTTCGGGGTTCGGACGCAAGTTCTTGTCATCTCCGGCCCCGAACTTTACAAAAAACTCAGGCGAACCCGCCGATCCCGAACATCGGGGGGTTCGCCCATCATGAGTTAAGATGTTATTCAAGCATGTCGAGTGCTCGAGAAATATGTTTTAGTCCCCGTGGCTGCATGTCTCGCGGGTGTTCAACAGCCACAACATATGCGGGGATTACCTGTTTGTTAGGCAATAACTCCATGTACTGTGGCTGTCGAACAGCCGCGAGACATGCAGGAGCGGAGACTTAAACAAATTTTTCGAGCACGCTGAAGTCACTCAGTTAGCACTCGAGCATGCACGCATAACACCGTATCCAAGCACATTCTCTCATCACTACTGCCATCATATGTACTCCAAATGACTATGTTGTAATATCACTGTTCTACAGTCAAATTGGTGCAGATATTTTGTGGTGCTGAAAATTAATATTAAGCTTATATTTGCTGATTGGCTCCAAGTTTCAAGATCCAGGGGAGATTGTAATTACTTATGACACCTTTCAGACAGGCTTGTAGAAACACTGTGTCTTTATTATTTCATCGTCATTATTGAATTGTTAATAGCAAGTCTATTACATCTATTTAGCCTATTGAGACTTCAGCATTCTATCATCTTAGGGTGACCAATCAAAAAACGACAACTCAACTCCAATGACATAATCTTTATTACAGTTGCATCTCCTACTTTTATAAATGCTCTCTGTGTAAGGTATACAGTTTTAGGATTTCTTAACTTAGCTTCTTAGCATATTTACATTTTTTTATATGTTTTTTTTTCAGATACTCCTCATTCTTGCATTAACAAAGCAGATAGTTTTTAGCACATATACGAAGTACCTTTTCCAAGGCGAAACTTGACTACCATTATAAGGAAAGCCTACAACCTGTATTTTGGCTGCAAAATAGGAGATCAGGAAAAGAGTTGGGCTCCACACATATGCTGCGATAGAAGTGCATCACATCTTATTCAGTATTTATATGGGAAGAGGTAATCTAGGCCCTTTACAGTTCCAATGATCTGGAGAGAGCCAACGGATCACACTACCATTTGCTATTTTTGCATGGCGTCTACCATTAGGAAGAGAATTTCAAGGAAGAAGAATTGGACTATACCGTATCCAAACATTCCATCTGCAATATGCCCAGTACCACATACAGAAGAACTGCCGATTCCAGCAGCACCAGAAAAATTTTCAGTTAAGTCAAGTGAGGAAGAAGAGCAAGCTTGGTGTCATGAAGCATTGTCATCTCACGACGCAGACTTTCTGTTAGCAACCTCAACTGAACCACACCTAATAACACAAAGTTAACTGAACAATCTTGTCAGAGATTTGGATCTGGCCAAAACTGTGAGCCCCATCGGGGACAGTGCCAATAATGCCTGTAAAGCGCTGTGGAATTAATAGCACTATATAAATGAGTAAAATAAGTACCGTATATACTCGAGTATAAGCGAAGATTTTCAGCCCAAAAAAACGGGCTGAAAGTACCCCTCTCGGCTTATACTCAAGTCATGGAAGGCGGGGTGGTCGGCGGGTGAGGGAGAGTGACGCCTGTCAAATACTCACCTGCTCCCGGTGCTCCTGGCGCGATCCCTGCATGTCCCACATCTCCGGGAGCGGCAGCTTCTTCCCCTGTTCAGCGGTCACTGGTACCGCTCCTTAAAGTTATGTATATGGACTCCACTCCCATAGGGGTGGAGCTGCATATTCATCACTGTAATGAGCGGTGCCACGTGACTGTTCACTACAGGAAGAAGCTGCCACTCCCGGAGACGTGGGACATGCAGGGAACACTTCAGGAGCGCCGGGAGCGCCAGGAGCAGGTAAGTATTTCATATTCACCTTTCTGCATTCCACCGCCGCCTCGTCTTCCCCGTCCTCTTGCTGTGACTGTTCAGGTCCGAGGGCGCGATGACATATTAGTGTGCGCGCCGCCCTCTGCCTGAACAGTCAGTGCGGAGAGATGGGACACTGAGGAGCAGCGGGCAGCGACGAGAGGTGAGTATGTCATATTTTTTAAGTGCAGCAGCCGCAGCATTACATGTGGCACAATGCTATATGGAGCATCTATGGGGCCATAAAGAACTGCATGGAGCACTATATGGAGCATCTATGGGGCCATAACTCCATGGAGCATTATATGGGGCATCTATGGGGCCAAAACTGCATGGAGCATTATATGGGGCATCTATGGGGCCATAAAGAACTGCATGGAGCATTATATGGAGCATCTATGGGGCCATAACTGCATGGAGCATTATATGGAGCATCTATGGGGCCATAAAGAACTGCATGGAGCATTATATGGGAAATCTATGGGGCTATAACTGCATGGAGCATCATATGGGGCATTATATGGGGCATCTATGGGGCCATAAAGAACTGCATGGAGCATTATATGGAGCATCTATGGGCCATAACTGCATGGAGCATTATATGGAGCATCTATGGGGACATAACTGCATGGAGCATTATATGGGGCATCTATGGGGACATAACTGCATGGAGCATTATATGGGGCATCCATGGGGCCATAAATAACTGCATGGAGCATTATATGGGGAATCTATGGGGCCATAATGAACTGCATGGAGCATTATATGGAGCATTACATGGGGCCATAAAGAACTGCATGGAGCATTATATGGAGCGTCTATGGGCCATAAAGAACTGCATGGAGCATTATATGGAGCATCTATAGGGCCATAAAGAACTGCATGGAGCATCATATTATTATTATTATTATTATTTATTTATTTATATAGCACCATTAATTCCATGGTGCTATACATGAGAAAGGGGTTACATACAGGGTTATAAATATCATTTACAGTAAACAAGTTTACAGTGACAGACTGGTACAGAGGGGAGAGGACCCTGTCCTTTTAGACTTACATTCTATGGGATAGTGGGGAAGAGACAGAAGGTCGGAGGTGCAGCAGCTCTGGCGGTGGTGAGGCGGCTGCTCTGGCGATGGTGAGGCAGCAGAATGGTTATTGCAGGCTGTAGGCTTTCTTGAAGAGATGGGTTTTCAGGTTCCGTCTGAAGGATCCGAGGGTGGTGGATAGTCGGACGTGTTGAGGCATGGAATTCCAGAGGATGGGGGATATTCGGGAGAAATCTTGGAGGCGGTTGTGTGAGGAACGAATAAGTGTGGAGGAGAGTAGGAGGTCTTGGGAGGATTGGAGATTACGTGAGGGAAGGTATTGGGAGATTAGCTCAGAGATATAGGGAGGGGACAGGTTGTGGATGGCTTTGTAGATCAGTGTTAGTAGTTTAAACTGGATTCGTTGGGGAATTGGGAGCCAGTGGAGGGATTTGCAAAGGGGAGAAGCAGGGGAGTAGCGAGGAGAGAGGTGGATTAGCCGGGCAGCAAAGTTGAGGACAGACTGGAGTGGTGCAATAGAGTTAGCGGGGAGGCCACAAAGGAGGGTGTTGCAGTAGTTGAGGCGGGAGATGATAAGGGCATGCACAAGAGTCTTAGTAGATTGTCGGGTGAGGAAGGGACGGATTCTGGCAATAATTTTGAGTTGGAGGCGACAGGAGGTGGCAAGAGTTTGAACGTATCATCATCATATCATCATTATATGGGGCATTTATAGGGCCATAAAGAACTGCATGGCGCATTATATTGGGCATCTATGGGGCCATAAAGAACTGCATGGAGCATTATATGGAGCATCTTATGGGGCCATAATGAACAGTATGGAGAATTATATGGGGCTCCTGATTCAATATGGATGTTCAAAAACACTTAAGCTAATGATGTCTCAATTAATTTTACTTTTATTGGTATCTATTTTTATTTTTGACATTTACCGGTAGCTGCTGCATTTTCCACCCTAGGCTTATACTTGAGTCAATAAGTTTTCCCAGTTTTTTGTTGCAAAATTAGGGGGGTTGGCTTATACTCGGGTCGGCTTATACTCGAGTATATACGGTAATAAAAAAAAATTAATAACGATCGTGTCCAATACTTCTTCATGTAGGGTGATTTTGTGGCATGCAACAACATCAACAGTTTAAAGGAAGTTCTAAAGATAAGTCATAATCCAGAGGAATGGAGGTTCTTCTTTGATTCATCCAAACTAAGCCTGTCTTGCTGCAGAATGGCAAAGAGCTACCTTCAATTACAGTTGGTTATGCAGTCCACATGAAAGATACAGTACATATGTCAACTAGGGATGAGCGAATGTGCTCAGTGATACTCAGCTATTGCTCGAGTATCATGGTGCTCAGATGTGCTCGTTACTCGGCGACTAATGGGCGATGCTCGATGTAAAACTCAAATCCCTGCCCCGCACCTTTGGCACCTGTTACTCAGTCAATAAGCATGCGGGGATTGCCTGAGAGTCACTGTAATGACATAGACATCTTGGCTGTGGCATTACTGTGATTGGTTGGCCATCTGACATAATCAGGGATTATAAAATAACACGCACCACCCAGCTCAGCACACTGACGCCATTGCACAGCTCTGTGACACTTTGTATTGGAAGGAAAGAGTGCTTGCCTAGACTTATGTGCACAGTGTAATGAATCAGAGGACTGTAGCCTTGATACTAGTGCTGAAGCTGAGCCATCATTCTAACAGCCCTTCTAAGGGCTAATCATTTGCAATGCTGTTTGTATCACATACCATCTGAATTTAGCCTAGGGAGGGAGAGAGAGTCACAGGAGCAGAGAGAGTGACATAATGCAGTCTGTAGACAAGAATTAGGCCTGTGCAGGGCATTGGCAAATATATAGCTGCAGGTTTTTTTGTGGGGGCTTTAAAATTTGAACATATTTTGATCCATCAAGTAATACGTGCTTTGAGGTCCTTTTTTGTGTTATATAACACACCCAAAAATCGTTGAAACATTTCCTGGGGTACATTTCTCAGCCATACACTATGCCGTAGTGTGGAGTACATTTCTGTGATCTCTAAAACTGAGACAAAGCTTTTAAAAATGTTGTAGGCTTCTATTTCTCAGCCCTATACTGGAGTGTTACGTGGTCTGTGAACATTTCTGCGATCTCTGAAACTGATAAAAAGCTTTTCAAAATTTTGTAAGCTTCCATTTTTCAGTCCTACAGTGTTACGTGGTCTATGAACATTTTTGTGATCTCGAAAACTGATAAAAAGCTTTTCAAAATTGTGTAGGCTTCCATTTCTCAGCCCTACAGTGTTACGTGGTCTGTGAACATTTCCTTGATCTCAAAAACTGAAAAAAAAACATTGAAACATTTTTCTGGATTGAATGTGATTGTCAGCAAAACAGTTTTGCTTTTTTTCTATTACATTATGGTGGAGATGACCAATTCTTTCCTTTTATTAAAATAAACTTGGTTTCAAGAGACCTAAAAAACACCAGAACACAGGCATGCTTACCTGTTCAAGGCCTCCAACAATTGCACTACCCAGGGTGCACCAGGCCCAAATGAAGATAGCGAAAACACAGGTGCAAATAATACCGATGCAGCCAACCTACAATCAGGAATTGGCTGCTTGGAGCACCCGTGCAAAAAAAAAAATAGTCTGTATGTGGCATGTTCACACAGGAATGCAAAGTATATGGTGAAAAGCCTATTAATGACGCCATATATATAGCGGGCTAACCATGATGCATCCTGTGTGAATAGAGGCCACAGTGTACAGAGCCATCTAGGGCCCAGGCGCACCCTGGAAAAATGTACAGTGCACCAAAAACATAACAATGTATGCAATGTATTGGTTGATATTATGGCCACAATATTGAAGCTGCCAACCCACGTCAAGGGTCCTTGTATCTTGGCAGTCCTAATCTAAAAAAACACTAGATTAGGACTGCCAAGATACAAGGACCCTTGACGTGGGTTGGCAGCTTCAATATTGTGGCCATAATATCAACCAATACATTGCATACATTGTTATGTTTTTGGTGCACTGTACATTTTTCCAGGGTGCGCCTGGGCCCTAGATGGCTCTGTACACTGTGGCCTCTATTCACACAGGATGCATCATGGTTAGCCCGCTATATATATGGCGTCATTAATAGGCTTTTCACCATATATTTTGCATTCCTGTGTGAACATGCCACATACAGACTATTTTTTTTTGCACGGGTGCTCCAAGCAGCCAATTCCTGATTGTAGGTTGGCTGCATCGGTATTATTTGCACCTGTGTTTTCGCTATCTTCATTTGGGCCTGGTGCACCCTGGGTAGTGCAATTGTTGGAGGCCTTGAACAGGTAAGCATGCCTGTGTTCTGGTGTTTTTTTTGAGTTTAGTGGAGGGTTTCCTCCAATGGTGTTTTTTTAGATTAGGACTGCCAAGATACAAGGACCCTTGACGTGGGTTGGCAGCTTCAATATTGTGGCCATAATATCAACCAATACATTGCATACATTGTTATGTTTTTGGTGCACTGTACATTTTTCCAGGGTGCGCCTGGGCCCTAGATGGCTCTGTACACTGTGGCCTCTATTCACACAGGATGCATCATGGTTAGCCCGCTATATATATGGCGTCATTAATAGGCTTTTCACCATATATTTTGCATTCCTGTGTGAACATGCCACATACAGACTATTTTTTTTGCACGGGTGCTCCAAGCAGCCAATTCCTGATTGTAGGTTGGCTGCATCGGTATTATTTGCACCTGTGTTTTCGCTATCTTCATTTGGGCCTGGTGCACCCTGGGTAGTGCAATTGTTGGAGGCCTTGAACAGGTAAGCATGCCTGTGTTCTGGTGTTTTTTTTGAGTTTAGTGGAGGGTTTCCTCCAATGGTGTTTTTCAAGAGACCTAGCAATTACAAGATGTGTAAGGCATGTGTTAAGGGACGGGGAAGTGGAAGTGCTGATGATTGTGCACGCGAATGCTGAGAACGTGGGGCAGGTGTGGCTACACCTGTTGCTGGAGCACAATAAACGCCCTTCCACAACACATGGATTCCTGTCCCACCTTTCAGGGAGGCACGGTAAACCACTTCTGAAGCCATAGCAGTGCGAACAGGTTATGAGTTGGATAGCAGATAAAGCTTCCAGCAGGCTTGGCAGCACCACGCAGTCCTTCATGAGGTCAAGTCTTGTCAGCCTAAAGTCTGGATCACTTAATTCTCATTCTAATCCTCCTTCCTCCCACCATGGTTAGTCCCAGGAGACTAGTGATCCCACACTAGGACACTCTGAGAAGCTCTTTAGAACAACATTTCTTGATTGTGGTCTCTCAACCTGCATGCTTCAAAAGGGACAGGAGGACATGCTGCTTAGTGATGCACAAAATTTTAATGCAGCCATAGCCACAAGAACATGACTGTGGGGAAGAGCAAAATTTAGATAAGGAGGAAGATGATTTTAAAGTACAGTTGCTGCTAAGTCTTGCTGTTTAATCACGAAGTCAGGAGGACTAGGGTGCGGTGGTGGAAGACGAGGTGGTGGATGATGACATCACCGACTCAACCATGGAAGCTGGCATGCAGAGCGAAACCAGCAGTGCTGAGAGAGAAAGACCAGCAGCTTGGAAACAGACACGAACAAGCAGTGGGGGTGACCAGAGAATTATCTAAGTACCCAACTCGGTAGGCCGAACGCCTGGGTCCACGATAGGCATGGACCAATTTCATGACACCAGCCCAGCGCCCAGGGCCTGATGTCTAGGTATTTTTGACAAGGAAGGAAAAGTTTTTAAAGATGGCGAAGTAATACCTGGCCGACCAAACCAACTTACTCGCTATTTCTACTGCGACTTTCAACTATTGGGGCTCAAAGCTGGACACCTGGCATGAGCTATCCCTATATGTCTTGATGGTGTTGTACTGCCCTGCCCTATCTTCTTTTCTGAGTGGGTTTTTTGTGCTGCCGGGGGTGTCATAACAGACAGGCGCTTTCGCCTGTCAACAGAGAATGCAGACAGGTTCACTTCATAATAATAAACAAAGCCTAGATTATAGAAATCTTTTCCACACCACCAGATGACAGCAGCACTTAAAGTGTTTATAATATTCAATATTTTAATGAGGCCCACCAGTTGTTGCCTTTCAGGGGTCTGTGGAAGACCCTTCTCATAATTTCTGTCTGGCTTTCCACTTTCTTCAAAGCCTTTATGACTGTATCAGTACATCAATTACACTTTCAAAATATTTTATTTCAACATTTTTTTATGGAGGTACATTTGTGTAATATATAAGACTCAAAAAAATTTCAAAATTTTGCTCGGTTACAGTTCTCAGCAATACACTATTATGTATTCTTGGATACATTTCTATGGTATATAACACTCAAAAAACTTGTTAAAAATTAAATTGGTATTATATTGCTCATCCATAGGGTATTACATTTTCTTGGGTACATTTTCTCAAAAAATTGTTCAAAATATATCTAAGGAGTAAGGTTTCTCCTTGTGGAGAGTGGCATACCATCTCTGGCTTGTCAAGGTAAGGAGGCTTATTCGCCATGCAATGCTCCTCTGGGAAATTTAATATGCAAATTGCGTCTTCAGAGAAAAAGAGGACTTGAACTCTACTGCGCCACCTATTGGAAGTAGTGATCCTACATATCACAATCAACCCTTTAATGAATCTTGCAATATGACTTAGGATAACAGCCAAATCAGTATGTCAATTCCCAGACACGGTGTTTCGGGCTGTTGGCCCTCATCACTGCAAAGCATGAGAACTGATTTGGCTAGGTGAGAGGCTCTGGACTGAGGTCTAAGTGGTAAGGTTTCTCCTTGTAGAGAGTGACATACCAGCTCTGGCTTGTCAAGGTAAGGAGGCTTATTCGCCGTGCAATGCTCCTCTGGGAAATTTAATATGCAAATTGCCTCTTCAGAGAAAAAGAGGACTTGACAAGCCAGAGCTGGTATGTCACTCCCACAAGGAGAAACCTTACCTCTAACACCGCAGTCCAGAACCTCTCACCTAGCCAAATCAGTTCTCATGCTTTGCACTTACGAGGACCAACAGCCTGAAGCACAGTATCTGCAAATTGAGATACTGATTTGGCTATTATCCTATTCCTAGTCATATTGCAAGACTCGTTAAAGGGTTGATTGTGACGTGTAGGATCGCTACTTCCAATAGGTGGCGTATAGAGTTCAAGTCCTCTTTTTTTCTGAAGAGGCAATTTGCATATTAAATTTCTCAGAGGAGCATTGTACGGCAAATAAGCCTCCTGTCCTTGCCTTGACAAGTCAGAGCTGGTATGTCACTCTCTACAAGGAGAAACTTTACCCCTTAGACCTCAGTCCAGAGCCTCTCACCTAGCCAAATCAGTTCTCATGCTTTGCACTGACGAGGGCCAACAGCCCCAAACAGTTTCTGCGAATTGAGATACTGATTTGGTTCTTATCCTAAGTCATATTGCAAGACTCGTTAAAGAGTTGATTGTGACTTGTATGATTGCTACTTCCAACAGGTGGCGCTATAGAGTTCAAGTCCACTTTTTCTCTGAAGAGGTAATTTGCATATCAAAATATATCAGCATTACAGTATATTGATCACCCATAGACAATTACATGGTCTGGAGTACATTTCTTTAGTATGTAATCCTCAAAAAACGTATTCAAAATGTATCGGCATTGCTCACCCATAGGGTATTCCATCTTCTTGGGTATATTTAGTTGCTATATATGCCTGAAAAAACTTGGTCAAAATTTATCAATATTATATTGCTCACCTATAGACTATTACGTCCATTTTATAATAAAACAAAGAAACGGAGTATAAAAATCCCACAAAACATACTAATCATAAAAAAGGGACTTTATTAATACAATTATGTTTACAAATCAATAAATAACAAACATTGTAGCCCATACAGTGAGGAAATATGGAGGACACATGAAGGTACGCTGGTTTAGGTAGGATGAGCTAAAGAACATTCAGAGCAAGTTATCTATCAATGACCGTAATTACATAATACCATTCACATGGCAGAGAGGTTTGACAACTAAGTGGGTGCCAAAGGCAGTGTCCCGAAAATCACTCCCAGTCAATTGGTCATTCATACATGCTTACCCATAAGTGAATGGACAGCTCTCCCAGCAGCCCCCTGACGCGCGTTTCGAGGTCAAGCTTTCTCAAAAGGGGTTGAACATTGACCATTCTAATATGTTTAAGTAGTCCACATACCGGAACTGCAGCTGATTCATGACTAATAAGGACCTCACACATCTAGCTGACACGCGCTACATCAATATTAATTCTAAGCAATTGAAAGTCAAGTGCCCAATACTCAAACACTTTACAACAAAGTGTTTCCAAGATTGTGACCTAATATAATGCTGCAAATTGAAAGTACAGCATAAGTACCCTGAATACACACGGCATATCATAAATGGAAACAACAAAATCACACAACGGACACAGCAGCTACCAAAGGACCTCATTGACTTGTAATGTGGTTCATCAAGGTCAGTTGCTTTTTAATAGGAAACAACTGACCTTATACTCAACTTACTGCTCACCTCTCTGGGCCCGCCACTCCGTACCGTCGCCTTTCCAGTTCTTGTCGCATCTTCTGATTGCTGCCTCTCATTCTGCACTAGGGCTTTCAGGTTTAAGTAAGCCTGAAAAGGGTTCCTTTGGCACACAATTGCACAGAACCCTCCTGGGCCTCATCAGATACAGAAGTCAAGGCACAACAATCAGAAGATGTGATGAGGACCAGGCGGGTGACGGTGAGGGGCGGAAGGGTCAAAGAGGTGACCAGTAAAGTATTTTTTCATTTTTCACATATTATGTTTATTATGTTCTGGGGTCTAGAGAGCTCCCAGCGCACAATAAGGGACATGAAATTTACTAAGAATAAATTGAAAAATCCAGGCAAACAGATCAACTCAAGTTTTGTCTGATAGGCTCATTTCTAGTATTGACCACTATTTTTTGGTCATAATGCAAAAAAAGGTATAAGGCATAGGGGCTTCATGTTATATTCAGGGGGGCACAGTGGCTTCATGTTATATTCAGAGAGCACAGTGGTTTCAGGTGATACTCATGGGATACAGTGGCTTCAGGTGATACTCATGGGGCACAGTGGTTTCCGGTGATACTCATGGGGCACAGTGGCTTCAGGTGATACTCGAGCACAGTGGCTTCAGGTGATACTCATGGGGCACAGTGGCTTCAGGTGATACTCATGGGGCACAGTGGCTTCAAGTGATAATCAGGGGGCACAGTTTCTTCAGGTGATACTCATGTGACACAGTGGCTTCAGGTGATACTCAGGGGTCACAGTGGCTTCAGGTGATACTCATGGGGAACAGTGGCTTCAGGAGATACTCATGTGACACAGTGGCTTCAGGTGATACTCAGGGGTCACAGTGGCTTCAGGTGATACTCATGGGGAACAGTGGCCTCAGGTGATACTCATGGGGCACAGTGGCTTCAGGTGATACTCAGGTGGCACAGAGGCTTCAGGTGATACTCATGGGGCACAGTGGTTTCAGGTGATACTCAGGTGGCACAGAGGCTTCAGGAGATACTCAGGGGGCACAGTGGCTTCATGTTAAATTCAGGAGGTAGAGTGGCTTCATATTAGATTCAGGGAGCATAGGGGCTTTATATTAAATTCAGGGGGCACATAAGTCATGTTATTTTAGGCTGGCACCATGGCTTCATTTTATTTTCAGGAAGCACAGTGGTTTCAGGCTATATTTAGGGAGCACAAAGGCTTCAGGTTATAATCAGGGAGCACAAAGGCTTCAGGTTATAGTCAATGGGCTCTGTCTTTTATGAGATCAACCCATGTTCTTCTTTCAGGTTGAACTGAGAATTTGGAAAACTGTAAAAACCTTTCTGATTTGAGCTTGCCATAGGATTCCAGCAGGAGCGGGGAAAGATTCCCACAAAGAAGAAATAAGTATTGGGGGTAAGCACAGCAAAAGTTCACACATTGTGGCCATTGTAGTAGCTGATAGCTAATAGTGATTTATAGGTAGAGTGCATTGTTTTTTAGATGTATTTGATCATTAGTAAAAAAAAATGTGATAATGGTGCTCAAAGGCCAAAATGGTTAGAAAAAAATGGTATATGAAGTTAAAAACTATGAAACTGAGTGGGTGCTGTAAAAATCGTTATGCAGTGATCTGCAGCAAGTTCTAGGAAGTGCTATGACTGTGTTTCATGGAGCACTTGCATCCTAGGACCCTCTTACCAGAGACCCCAGAAGAGTCATATTTCCCTGACAGATGGATTGTACACAAGTTGTAACCTATAAATGGATTGTGAAGAATGGATCCGTTGTAGCTATGATTGATACCGTTTTGTAAACGGGTATGAGAATTAGTTCAGCCTATAGAGTCCCTGACATTTATTCTAAATACTTCCGCTACCCAATCTGTTACTCCGTTATTCCTCTTTGAAATGTAGAAATAAACTTTTAGCTGGTGTTACCATACCCAGGGTCAAAGGGATGTGTCACTATACAGTCTGATATTATCAGCACTGATTGGATAGTAGAAGACTATGGAGTTATAATTGAAGGTTCTGCAGACCAACCAATTGCTGGGGCCAGTCAGTAGATCAATGGCAGGGTGGGTTCATTGTATTGTGGGTGTGGTTTAGAGATTTAAGATGCTTTTTCCTAATTCATTAATGGCCACCTTTTGAAAAGTCACAAAATTTGTTGCAAATGTACCCCAGTCCCCAAAGTGATCTTACGTATGCCTGAAATTTTGGGACAATCTTTGCAACCTTTTAGGAGAACTTATGTGCAACTTTTTGCCCTGAATAGTCACAAAATAGGTTAAAGGCAAAAATAAACAGCAATTTTATTTTTGGGCAAAATTCAGGAACCGCGTGAACCATGTGAATTAATTTGGTGCAAAAAAAGTCACCGAAAATCGAAAGACAAAGAAAAAAGAGAAAAGGGACTTAAAGAAAAAAGCAAATGATGAATCAGGCGCAGAGTTCTAAAAAAAAATGCTCCAACATTATTACATGCGGAAAACAAATATTGACCATAGGTGATATGTCATGGGAGATGACAGGTCCACTTTGGGTTTGATTCTGCTGATGGACACGTCAGTGATTGAGCAGACAATACAGAGGTGTATTGAGCATATGGGCAATTCCACATTCAATGTCATCATAACCTGCTCAGATGAAGAATCCACTAACGTGACTGACGCGTTTCACAATCACCTCTAAAGAAAATAATCACAGTTCACACATGGATGTGATGGCGCGTTGACAGAAAATCCAGCACGTAGACACAGACATGTCTTTATACAATGACTAAATGTTTCTTTAGCACAAAAAAGACCTAGAAGAAAAACAAACATTGTCAATGGCGAGAATATTACACTACACTAGAGAAACAACCTGGGCTCTGTATTGTGATATTCCTGAAATATTTTATCATCACTCATTTTTTGTAGTTCTGTATTGTTTGACCTTTTGGAAATGTTTCTACCATATACACTGAATGTATAGCCTGGATGTATGCAATTCTGTAGGCTGCACAGTTGCCTAAGTCCCTCATTGAGATGCATTGTAAAAAAATAGTATACATTGTTGTTGGATTCCCGTGATATAGCACTTGACCAAATGCCAAAATGACAACCTGTTACACCCACTGACAATTTACATGGCTACCATACAAAATAATACCCAAAACGAAGGAAAAACATAAACCATAACTAAACTAAGTCACCGAGGAGCTACGTTTTTTTTTAGAAATGCTTATAAATTAAGTTATCAATAATAATATTAATAACAATATTAATAATAATAATGATATATATAATTAGAAAAATGCCTCTTTCCCCCCTTATCATCCCACTATCATTCATTTCTTCCCCTCTGTACTAATTAGAGATGATTAGAACAATCCGCGGAGGATCGCGTTCGAGGCAAATTTCATAAAATTTGCATTTTCAATCAAATTCAAACATTTTGAGATTTGATTCACGGTTTGCAAAAAAAAAACAAAAAAAACTTGACCTAACTTTTTCCACACTGCTGAAGCACCAGAGAGAGAGGGCGATTTTCTTTCTTTGTAGCCCCTTGACCCTCTTCATAACTCCCTGTATCTATGATGTCTTGTGGATTAGCATACTCTATCGGGAGTGGTGGAGCCACTGTGCCGTGGTACGAGGAGAGCCTGGAGGGGTGTGACTAGGTGAACACCTGATTTTTCACTAGAGCCCTGATGGCGGCGTTAGGCTTGGAACACAATGGACACCAGGTGCTACTCCAGGACAGATCTCAGTGCACGGCAGCTGACCCCCAAGGGACAGGTAGCTGGAATGGCCCAAAGGAGAGTGTGGCTGATATACAGACTGGCATGGCAGGTGAAGGCAGGTCCGACTGATATACATACTGGCATGGCAAGCGGAGGTGGGTCCGGTTGATATAAAGACTGGCACAGCAGGTGCAGGCAGGTCTGACTGATATACAGACTGGCACGGCAGGTGTGGACAGGTCCGGCTGATATTCACATTGGCATAGCAGATGCAGGCAGGTACCAGCTGAAATTCAGACTGACAAGGCAGGTACTAGCAAGTAGGATAGGGATGGACAGATGGAAACTAGCAGAACTAGTAGGTACTAGCAGACAGGGACCTGATAACTAGCAAGCATGCATTTGGAGGTGCCTTAAATAGTAGGTGTCTCCCAGCCATTGGCTGAGGACACTTTAGGATAGCGCACTCAGCCCCTTTAAGAAGACGAGAGCATGCATGAGTGGGCCATAAGCAGAGGGCCCGGGGTTGTGCGCACCGTGCATGCACACCAGGCAGAATCAGATGGGGAAGGAAGAGGAAGAGCTGGACGAGGTCTGTGGCAGTGAGTGAGTAGGCATTCATGCCAGGGAGAGGGGCAGCGCACAAGGACGCCAGCAATACATATACATTGTACAGTGGTTCAAAAAAAAGAAGCGGAGTATAAAAATCCCACAAAACATAATAATCGTTAGAAAAAACTTTATTTAAACAATAACAAATACAAATCACTGTATAAAAAACAATGTAACCCATACAGTGAGGAGATATGGAGGATACATGAAGGTAAGCTGGTTTAGGCAGGAAAAGCTAAATACATCCTGAGCAAGCTATCCATGAATGACAATGGTTACACAATACCACCCATATGGCAGAGGATTCTAGCAGAATAAATGGGTGCAAAAAGCAGTACCCCGCAAATCACTCCCAACTACTAGTCATTGATACATGCTTACCCATAAGTACACGGATGGCTTATCCCACTTGGCCCAGCAGCCCCTTGATGCACTTTTCGCGGTCCAGCTTTCTCAAGAAGCTTTTTGCACCCATTTATTCTGCTAGAATCCAGCTTACCTTCATGTCTCCTCCATATCTCCTCACTGTATGGGTTACATTGTTTTTTATACAGTGATTTTTATTTGTATTTGTTTAAATAAAGTTTTTTCTAACGGTTATTATGTTTTATGCATATATAGTAGTATACAACTCAGTGTATACAGGTACGCGCTGAAATAATAGCGCAGTAGGATAAGAGCTGATAATCTTCCTTATATAGAGTGTAACCACTCATATAGTGTCCCACTGTATAATAATCTAATACTTAGATGAACAGGGTTAACCTCCGGTGTGCTCACTAAAATGACCAAGGAGTTAATGCATGAAAAAGTCTTCCTACTTCCGTTGGTAAATGAGAGGCTGTAGCGTTCCTCCTGTCGTTCCGAGTGTATACAGGCAGAAGATATAATTCCCCCTGAGGAAGGAGACTGGCGTCTCCGAAACGCGTTGGTTGTTTGATCCTAGCTGCACTTCGTACTCACTCTCTGGGAATTACGGTCACGTGACTGATTACGTCACACAGGTCCTGCACACCTGTGCACCGCTCGTACTCACCGCTGTAAGCACACACGGCATCGACTCTGCAGGACCCTGTCTCTATTAGGAGGTTAGTTAGTGGTGGCTTGCTGCCGGCCGGGGCAGCCACCGGTTTCTATTATATCTTCTGCCTGGATACACTCGGAACGACAGGAGGAACGCTACAGCCTCTCATTTACCAACGGAGGTTGGAAGACTTTTTCATGCATTAACTCCTTGGTCATTTTAGTGAGCACACCAGAGGTTAACCCTGTTCATCTAAGTATTAGATTATTATACAGTGGGACACTATATGAGCGGTTACACTCTATATAAGGAAGATTATCAGCTCTTATCCTACTGCGCTATTTTTTCAGCACGTACCTGTATACACTGAGTTGTATACTACTATATATGCATATTCACTTTTTTACAAACTATTTGTGGAGGTTTGTTGGTATCGCTGCAGGAAATCTTTTAATAGCATTGAGACTTTGCGCCACCATTTAAAAGACTTTTATTGGTTATTATGTTTTGTGGGATTTTTATACTCCACTTCTATGTTTTGCTCTATGTATATTGGAGTTGTCCTGTTATCCCAGTGATTCTGGGCACTGACTCTGGGATAGCTTTATTTTTTTGCTCTCGGCCACAATCTATTGATGTACTTTATGATTATTGGTATGATTGTACAGTGGTTGTCAGTACCTGAGCCATCACAGATCAGCGGTCCTCAGCGGTGCCGAGTTTGTGTTTCAAAGTCTATTTCCATCCCAAAAGTCACTGGATAATTCTCTTTCCTGTAGAGTGTAAGCTCTTATGTCAGTGGGTCCTCTTTCTCCTGTAGAGTGTAAGCTCTTATGTCAGTGGGTCCTCTCTCTCCTGTAGAGTGTAAGCTCTTATGTCAGTGGGTCCTCTCTCTCCTGTAGAGTGTAAGCTCTTATGTCAGTGGGGTCCCATAAACATGTCCCATATTGATTCAAGTGTCAGATCAAAAGCGTCTGTGCAAGTCTATGGAGCTGTGAAAAATCGGACAGCACTCAGATGCCATCTGTGTTGCCTGTTTTTCTCAGACTGCTAGATAGGAGAAGGTAGAGAACTTTTTTTTGTCTCATCTAAGAAAAACTGATGAAATCTGGTTAAACTCTTATGACACCCTGCTGAAACTTGGAAGAAACTCGGATCAGAAACACTGATGAAACTTTGTCCCTTTTGGTAGTATGTGAAATAAAACTGATGTTTGAATGAGCCCTAACTTGTTACAGAAGGTTATCTCAATTAAGAGGATTAAAGGGGATATCCAGGACTATATTAATTTTTAACTGGGGGCATATGAGCCAACAAGCAGGTAGTTGCTAACCGCCTGTCTGTTCTGTCCAGCACAAATCTCTGCTCGCACAAAGCGGCGTCCGCTGATGTTAAGTCCCCAGAGCAGTGGCTTCTCTTCCGCTCTGCTCTGTCAATGAGGCGTTACTGATGATGTCATCCTAATTGACAGCCGGTTCCCCGCTCCCTAACTGCAGGGAGCCAGCTATCAATCAGCATGAAGTCACGCCCCATCGACAGAGCTGCCCAGAAGAGGAAGAGCTGCTCTGTTGATGACGAGCAGCTGAGTCGCCGACAGGAGTGGCAAGTGAGCGCTCTGTGCTAGCGGCTGATAGAAAAGGCAAGAAGTTACTAATGACTTTGAAACTGCCTGCCTGTTAGATTTTTTGACTCATAGTAAAAAAAAATAATTTAGTCCTGGACAACCCCATTTAGGATAACATTGCACAAGCCTTAGACTGATGTCAAATTTGGTGCCCAATTACACTTTTAGATGCCCTTTTGTTTGAGTCATGGTAACCTTTGTTAGATCTGTATTTAGCCAACAAAACCTTGTAGTGACTGGATACAATCATAAGTTCTTATCTTAGCAGGACTAACTGAGTTAGCAATGTGCAGCTACAACAGGACAAATTTACTAACACTTCCCAATATCTAGATCTCATTTACTACAGCTGTTTCTTTACCCCATCTCCAGTTGCCGACCCTTGGATGTTGTTATTCCCGCCTAAGCCGTGAGAGGTTCATATGGAAATAACTTATGAAGTTTTATTATCATTAGATTATAGCAGAAGGGAACCGTCCTCCTGATTTGTGCAATGTTTAGTTCCCTATAGATTATGATTTCCCAAGAGACGGGTGTCAAAGCCGTATCTGGCAAACATCTGTTAGTATTTAGGAACATTGCTTCTTTATCTATAATTTGACACATTCCCCACTCTATAAGTCACTAATTTCATCTCCTTAAAGAACAGAGGTTTCCATAGAAAGATATTAAGTCCTCAAAGCATTAGTCTTTACAGGTTAATAGCAGATGACATTTCTGGCAGATGATGTTTTCAGGATGAACAGGTTACGTTGGTCTGCGCTGGAGACTCCAGGAACGGGAGCTGACTGGTAGAAGAGGTGGCATGTGGAAGAAATTAGGACGAGTGCAGGATCAGACTACACAAATTGGAAAATATTTTTAATCAAAGTCGTCGTACTTTATATTTTATGTCCATTTAAGTGTAAATTTCAATGTGAAGTGTATTTTTATTTTCCTGTTTCTGACTATGTTTGCACATATTTTCTTGGTTTTTGGTATATTAGTTGTGTCTGGTCAGTTCTATTATGCCTGAACTTGACACCATAGATGCCAAAGTTTTGCACTTTTTGCAATGGTCTGACATCCATAGCCACATCAGAAACTCTTCTGTCTGGGTTTTTTGTAGTGTTTTGGTTAGGTTAAAACTGCGCTTTTTGGCCACATTTGCTAAAGAGAAATACCGGACACTCGACAGTGGTCACAGTCTGGGTGGATGCCTGGGCATTAGAGATTAGCGGATCGATCCACGAAGGATGTTGTCTCTTTCTCCTTTTTTTCTGTAGAGTAAGCAAAAGGTAGGAATATAAAACTTAACATTTAATAAGATCGTAAGAAAGACATAACAAGACACTTATTTAAAAAAGTTAAAAACAGACCTGCCTTCCATACTTTCAGGTCAGAGGAACTGTCAATAATAGAATTTGGCTACTTATGTCCTTGACAAAGACGTGGTTCGTTGAACCACATCTGTTTTTGACTCTTTGCCGGATCAAAATAAATTTACACTGCAGTAAGACTTACAGTTTCATTTTCTTTTGTGGTCCAGAGGTTCCTACTAGTGATGAGCAAGTGTGCTCGTTACTTGAGTTTTCCGAGCATGCTCGGGTGTTCTCCGAGTATCTTGGCCGTGCTCGTAGATTAAGTTTGTGTTGTCGCAGCTGCATGATTTTCGGCTGTTAGACAGCCTGAACACATGCAGGGATTGCCTGTTTGTTAGGTAATCCACACATGTATTCAGGCTGTCTAGCAGCCTCAAATCATGCCGCTGCGGGGAGACAAACATGATCTACAAGCACACCCAAGATACTCAGAGAACACCCGAGCATGCTCAGAAAACTTGAGTAACGAGCACACTTGCTCATCATTAGTTCCTACCTCTATTAGTCTGGAACACGAGTCCCTTCGTCGAGTTCACAATTCTTTTAAAAGGACAGTGTGCTGGTCTTTCTCCTTCCAGGTTACAGTGTGGTCAGATGATTCCTAGATCAGACACATGAAACAACAAATGATGAATATTTCATTAGGCATACACATATGAACAAAGCGGGAAATAAAAAAAAAAATCGCTGGAATTCTCTTTTAAGTAAACAATATCCAGATACATAATGACCAGGTGGAGGTCAAAGAAAAGAGAATACCTGCAAAAGCTCCTAATTATTGATGAGCAAGCATGCATGGGTGTTATCCGGGTATCTTGGGCATAGCCGTATATTTTGTTCAAGTCCCCGCGGCAGCATATCTTGCTGCTGTTAGACAGCCTGAACACATGCTGAGATTGCCTGTTTGTTAGGGAATCCCTGCATGTGTTGAGGCTGTCTAACAGCTGAAAATCTTGCAGCAGCAGGGACTTGAACATAATATACGAGCATATCCAATATACTCGGATAACACAGAGTCTCTACCGCTGCATGATTTGTGGCTGTTAGACAGCCTTAACACATGCAGGGATTTCCTAATGAACAGGCAATCTCAGCATGTGTTCAGGCTGTGTAACAGCCGCAAGATATGCAGCCGCGGGGACTCGAACATAATATACTAGTACGCCCAAGATACCCGGATAACACCCGAGCATGCTCAGATAATACATTATCTAAGCACATTTGCTCATCACTACTAGTGATGGGCGAACCCCCTGATGTTCGGGATCAGCGGGTTCTCCCGAGTTTTTTGTAAAGTTCGATTTCGGGGCTGGAGATGACACGAACTTGTGTCTGAACCCCGAACTAGGACTTTACGTATATGGGATTTGGAGGGGGAGCTGTAAAAAAAGCAGAAAATTAATAATAAACATTATAATTGTACTTACCGGTCCAGTGACGCATCCTCCCATCCCACTGTCTCCCGGCCACATCTGCTTCTGGGCCGCTCATTAACTGCCGGCAGTATTCACTGCTCTTGGTAGTCTTCAGCTTTTTCCGGCAGTGTTCATGCAGTGACGTCACCGCACGAACACTGCCGGAAAAAGCCGAAGACTTCCGAGTGCAGTGAATACCGGCAGATGGTAATGAGCGGCTCCGGAAGCAGATGCGGCCGGGAGACAGTGGGACGGGAGGACGCGTCGCTGGACCGGTAAGTATAATTAAAATGTTTATTGTTAATTTTCTGCTTTTTTTTAATTTATAGCCCGAACTGCACCCGAACTGTAACACGGGTTTCCCATGGAAACCCTTGTTCGGGATTGTGTGACCGAACACTGTGTGTTAGGTACGGTCCTGAACTTTACAGTTCGGGTTCGCCAATCCCTAATCACTGCTCCTGGTGCATACTCTAGGCTAAGCAGTGTGAACTTAGTCTAATTTTGTATTGAATGCCCATAATTCAATTTTTTTCTAAAATCAGATAACCTTTTTCAGAAAAACAGTTCTGCGCATGCTCCTTGCTCCACCAGCTTCTTCTTCCTGTACCTGAAACAACGTTATAGCAGCTATGAAGTTATCATTTAAAGGCAAAAAATTGTGATAAATCAGTAAAATTTAGAAACATGAAGGTAGTCAAGCTTTCCACCGTTTCTAAGCATAGTCTACACTATTTTTTGAGCACTCTAAGCAGTATAGGAATGTTCTACATGAAAATAACATAGGAAATTAATTTTATTGGGGCAACTCAGGAACAGAGCAGTTATTCAAAATATTAACTGAGCTCACCTGAAAGTAAACAAAGTTAAAAGTACAGCGAGCCTGGGCTTCA
Source organism: Ranitomeya variabilis (assembly GCF_051348905.1). Lineage (NCBI taxonomy): Eukaryota > Metazoa > Chordata > Amphibia > Anura > Dendrobatidae > Ranitomeya > Ranitomeya variabilis. The sequence continues at coordinate 182,303,112 of NC_135239.1, forward strand.
AAATCATTTATTCTGGCAAATGATTAATAAAATCCATTTCCCGAAATGTCCGTTTTTACTCATTTATGTCAGATCCATAGTTGTCCATGATGGACACTCACTTAATTTGCCATTAGTGTAATTTCTTGTATTTGTGGAATGGGGGTTTTAGTTATTGACTATAATAATGAATTATGATTTAGCACACATTGCTGTAACGTAATGTGTTGCTGCAAATGGTGTCAGTTGGCTCCGGTAAAGCAACAGTAAAAAAGTAGATGTGAAGTCAGCACAATTATAGATTAGATTATGGCGTAAAAGCTATGTATAGTAGAAGTGCTTCCTACGATGTGACATATTTGCAATTGTCCCCATGAAATGACTGCTCATGGAAGAGAGGAATAAACACACCTACTGTATATCCCTCCCCTATTTCCTTTCCAAAATATAAAAATTTAATAAGGTGCTAGAGGCCCCGGCACTAACTAGTGTCCTTGCCATTATAAATCCTGACTTTACACAGGCAAAGATGAATGGGAGTCAAATAAAACACATTTTTCCTCCAAAATATGGTGTTATTTTTATCATTGAATTTATGATGTAAAATTGTAAATATGGCCACAACTATCACATTCACCATCTCCTTCCATCTCAGGTCTTTTAAACATAAATTATTAGGAACACTTTGTTCATTGATGTAAAACAGCTGTTCTAATTTGTTAAACATTTACAGCAGTGAGTACAGAAGTCGATGGTAGCCGACGGCACTGTTCTCCTCCCCGGTGCTAGCTCAATTGTGTTATTGGCAGTAGCCTGGACCTGTAGACATAGCGCAGTGATGGGAGGCCGATTTCTTAGTGGGCCATTACTCTGTAACTGGAAACAGGGGCACTAAAGTGTCTATCATGTCCATATTTATTAAGGAGACTTTCCTTGAATTCATCAGTGATACCCAGAAAACTAGGCAAAAATGTGAAGACCAATGCTGTAGAAGAGACTTTCTTCAATGGAAGGGGTGCTGGTAAGAGTCTGATGGAGGTAATTGTCAGCTTGGTGGTTACACATGTGGCACAACTCTTACTGGTAAGGCTAGCCTCACACTAGCATTCTGCAGGGCTGCGGATGGCAGCCCTCTTCCTCCGTGAAGCCCCACCCACTGTCGCTACTCTTCCATCAGCTCTGCCTACATATCCATGCATTCTGTGTACCCTATCTTTAACATTAGGTATGGAGGCCATGCGGATGTATGCGGATGCTTCTGCATGTGTCGTTTTGAAGCTGCGCTGACCGCAACAAAATCTAACATGTGTTTGACGCAGGTCAGCGAAGTGTCAAGACGACACATGCCGAGGCTTCCGCATACATCTGCATGGCCTGCATACCCAATGTTAAAGATAGGGTATGCAGGACGCATGCAGATGTAGGCGGAGCTGAAGGAAGAGGCACGGCAGTGGGCGGGCCTTAACAGAGGAACTATGCAGTCCTTGTCCGCAAATATGAAACCAGCCTTAGTCTCACCATGATGGGCACAAAGCTGAGCCTAGAAACTGCTGCATATCATCAGCAGTGGAGGTCTCCATCAATTATGAATACAATCTTAGCGAAGAGGTGGCTATCTCCATGTTGCAGGGTCTTTCTATTAGTTGAGTTTGCTTCACTAATGTGCACTTGTTCTTAGGACATTAACAGGCTGGTGCTTTGCTACTACAGCTATATAAGCTCTCTATAGTGAGAAAACAGCGATCGCTCAGCGCTACCACTGCACCTACAGTCTCTCTGTGTCACTTATCTGCAGCCACTTCACAATGGATGGACCTTGTCTTTTCTTTGCTACTAGAGTTAAGCGAATTTGTTCTGATTTGGTCGCCGAATCTGAATTTGCCATATTCATGCCATATTGATGTCCTATTCGTGCCGAATTTATGTCTGATGATCGGTTCCGAACATGTTCGGTAATTTCTCCTCTCATTGACTCTAATGATGTTCAGCTGTGTTCGACGAATATTGCAAAAACAATATTCGCTGCCAATCATATTTGGACCCAAATCTGAACAAATTCGCTAGGCTCAGTGTCCACCAGCTTGTCTCACACTTTTGATTCCATTTCTTTCATTTGCCTCTCCTAGCTTGTCTGAGATAACAGAGTTCTGACATGTCTCTCATCTGTCATGCTTCCTGGCTCTTTGTGTATTACAGCCTGTGATCCTGACTTCCCAGACACTCCGTGCGTTTACAGCCACACACTAACTAACTTCCTCTTTTACAGCCCATTTTATAGTCTGTGACTCTAACGCGGCATCTAGTGACCAGAAGTAACATTACAAGCAAACATTTGCTATATGATTTACCCTTACAGATGCAAACAGTCTGGCACATTTTTTTCTAATGGCTTCACCTCGATATTGAGCCATGGTGACTTGATAGATGAACAATTTGTAGGAATATCAATCTCGTGCAAAATATATGGTGCATATAAGATCTGAGAATGGCTTTGTCCAGCACATAGTATTGAAGTATGGCGACCAGACAACATTTATGCCTAATGTTTGCAAAAAATTTTTTTTTGGCTCTGATGACATAGCATCTTTTCTTAATTGTGCCAGATGTAAATTCCATAGGCCCAGAATCATAGACTATTGTCTGAATAATTGACTCTTCTTGTAGGTTGTATTGATATTTGTAAATTGAGAAATAGTTGTTAGTTACCTCTTATATCAGCTCCTACAGTGTATTGTACTCTTATCTTTGCAAAACAGGGGCTCAAGATCACATAACAATGATGTTTGATAATATGTTGATTACGCATTATACCTGGCCATGCAGTTTGTTGCAAACATTGAAGGATAAATTGTAAACAATCAAACAAAGCGTGTTAACCTCATAACTCTTTCCCATTGACCTGTGATTGATGGCTTGAAGGACAGTTGTCAACTATATAAGCAGATTTTGTCTCTGTTCAAATGACTCTACAGGATGTCAGCTTAGGGGACCATGGCCCCAGCTGGAAGAACACAGATCTATTCTATTTACCATCGCTGAACCCTCAGAGACATCTTCAAGAATCCAGGTTGGGACCATCAGGTCATGTGGACAAATACCTCACTGTTCTTTGTTAGCTTCTTAATCTTGTCATTGCCTCCTCTCTGTGGGTGCACTCCAAAAGTGGGGTGTCACTGGTGGCCCTGGAAGAGTCTCCAATCCCGGTGAGTCAGCTGAAGGGTAAGACTCTGTAATTTGGGTATTTTGCTGGGACTGTTCTATGTGTTATTTGACTGTTTTATGGTTCAGTAAAGTATTGCCACACTGTTTTACCCTCAACCTGTGTTGTCTGAGTAGTATTACGCCCATAGTTAAAGGAGAGCGGGAGTTCAGTGGAATGAGCCCTGGTCCATGTGGTTTCGGGCTAGCGGATTAGAGCACCCCCTGACCCCCCGTATCTCCACAATTGCTCCTTATAATTTATACTAGTAGAGAAAAAAAATGTTGAGCAAGCAACTATAATAACATTAAAAATAGTTTTGTCTATAAAATTAGAAATAGGAAACTGTACAATGTTACATATTAGATGGTCATGTACTGTACCTTCTTGGACTTTAAAGGCTAGAAAAAATGTCTATTATGTATTGTAGCCTGCATCTTTACACAAAACAAAACAAATGGACACTCAAAAGTTTTTTGTTGAATCACATTTAATGAAGAAATAATAAAAAAATGTGAAATATTTATTCATTTATATGATGTAAGTACTAAATAAAGTTACATAGATTATGATAATTGTATAATGTTGCTGCATCTAGCATTTTTTAATAACTTTTTCAATTACCCCCTAAACTTTTGCAGCCGTTACCTAATACAACATAGACAGCATTGTATCATCATTAATAACAATATAAACACTATTACAGAGCAGTCAGTAAATGGATATAGGAAAACTATTTCTGCTGTATAGACTGGAGGGCTGTGAATATAAGTCTCCATTTAGTATGTAGACAAGTAAAATATCTCATTTTTAAAGCTGTTTGCAGTCATTTTGGTGGAAAGTGCATATTTGCCCGAAGGCAATAGTTACTATTGAAGGGGCGTTAGTTAAAGATTGACTCTATGGATGCCAAATCATCATCGCAGGTCTTTCTAAAATAGACACACAGACACTGTAGTTTGTATATTTAGCTCCGTAAAATAATATTATTTTAAGCATGAAGCTACAGGCCGCAAGTATTTTACTGAAACAGAAAAGCAGTGAAAATAAGTACGGTAATAGTTTTTGCAGCCGTTAGAATTAGACCTTTCTTTAATAAAAAAATAATAGAATTTTTGAATTTCTTCAAAATGGAAATTCCAGATGCCAGCAGCAGAAATTCTCTTGGAGTGATGCTGTCAATCACTTACTTTCTATAATTTACACTTAAAGACTATTCACTTTTTTAATTTTGTAGATGTGAAAACTTTATGAGTCACTTCCAGCTATTTCTACAAGTGGTGGTAAATGGACGTTTTGGGGAGGTAATGATTTTGGTAGAAGCTTAGTTTTGAGGCTTTCAAAGTTAATGTCATGTAATATCACACAAAGAAACCATTGTTAAATGCCCTCTCAGAGCATTTTGAGGTAGGAGATTGAGATCCCCCTGTATAGGTCAGAATTAATAAAAAAAAAATGTGTCTCGGTGCTTTGGTGTTGATGTTGAAAATGTGTCTCGGTGCTTTGGTGTTAGTTTTGAAGCACAGCTTGGGTGAAAACTGGAATAGAAGTCACTTTCTGGGTTGTTATAATGAGCAATATTTGGGCATAAGATGATGTCGAATTCAGATATCGATATATCTAAATAGAGTGACCAAAGTAGAAAAATTAGCGATTCCCTGGTTTAGAAGATCTGGTGTGTCTATTGAAATTAAAGGAAAAACAGAAAGCGGTGAAATGGAATATAAGTTGGTATGTATGTAATGTGTAGGCGCATGCTCACACTGGCCACTAAACAGACCAAACCCAAGATAAAAAAAAAATACTCTGCAATAAATAAATAGCAATAGTGCAAGGAAACCACATAGGGAACTTGATTAACATAATTTTGATCAATAAAACATAAAAGCCATCCCACCGCGTCAAGGTGACCCTATTAAGGATGGTACTAAACTCGAATATTAAAACCATACCATATGTCAAGTGATGTAAATATGAATAACAACCGAGCAGGATTGAGATCCCAAATAATGGATACCCAGCCATGGGGAGCTATATAACGTATTGTCCTGCTCGGCCCCTATTCCCATTTTCGTCATTTGACATATGGTAAGGTTTTAATACTAGAGGTTAGGACTGTCCTGAATAGGGTCACCTTGACGCAGTGGGATGGCTTCTAAGTTTTTTTTTCATTAAAATTATGTTACCTAAGTACCCTATGTTATTTCCATGCACTATTGCTGTTTATTTACTGCAGAATATTTTCTAATTTTGTCTTTTCTCTTAGTTTTTGAAATGAAAGAAGTTGTCCCATTCATGTTCCCTGTTAGGTTTCCTTCAGATATGGGGATCATTGGTCCAATCTTGGCTCACACTGCATGGACTGGCCTTCAGTCTCCTGACACTGAATGTAACAGCTTCATATATTTCTATGAGGTTGTGAGACACGTTTGCCAGTCCGCGCATTGTGATCTGAGACCGGACCGATGGTCACAGATGTCTGTAGGAGCTCTAAGGGAATACAGACTTAATAAAAGGTCATCCTCTATTCATTATCCGAAGTCTTGAAAAAAAGGCAGAATGGTTACAAAAAGCATCTGTCATTCAGGAGGACGTATCTTCTATTGTATTACTAAAACAACACATTGATTTGAATGGGAACTGTTTAATACCTCATATTCCCTGTGGTGGTGCTCTAGGGAAATTGAAAACTTATTGGCAGGTTTCTCGAATGATTAGAACTGATTACTAGGGATCTAAACAGGAAAACATTGTGTGATAAATTTATTGTCAATGGACGCTTCTAACAAGGTAGGACTTCCAAAACAGACATACCTTTCACTGGATGGCCCGTTTTTTCCATATGACAATATGTAATGCTTTTTCTCATCTTCAGGCTTGAAACAGAAGAAATTAATATTAGTACTTAACTAAGAGTGAAAAATTACTGCAGTCAGGGCCTCGTTACTTAACTTGGTGTCTGGGGGCTTATGGAAACAAAAGGGCTGTCCAAAATTGGTGTGACCCCACTTTGCTTTCAAAACAGCATCAAATCAACAGTTTTCCTAGGTACACTTGCGCATAATTTTTGAAGGAACTTTGAATCTTTTCTTGGGAGAGACCTTGCTGATGCAGTATAATTACCTTGTGTTTTTTCGCTATGCTCAGGCAGTCTTGTCATGGTGTAGAACCCCTGCGACATGAAACTGTCTTCCAAAACCAAACCTTTTGTAGCAGTTTTAAGCCTCCTGTGCAGCTTTTTCTGTTTTAGTTAATGACTCTGTTTTAATCTGCATATTTTAAAAAAACATCCTTACTCTGCTGCATTTTTCCACTCCTGCCTATATACAGTATATACAGTGGGGAAAATAAGTATTTGATACACTGCCGATTAAGCAATTTTTCCCACTTTCAAAGAATTGCTAGGTCTGTAATTTTTATCGTAGATAAACTCCAACTGTGGAAGACAAAATCAAAAATAAACAACAGAAAATCACATTGTGTGATTTTTAAATAATTACATTGCATTTTATTGCATGAAATAAGTATTTGATCACCTACCAACCAGCAAGATTTCTGGCTCTCACTGACCTGTTAGTTTTTCTTTGAGAAGCCTCCTACCCTGCACTCATTAGCCGGCTGAACTCGTTACCTGCATAAAAGACACGTGTCCACTTGCACTCAATCACACTCCAGCCTTAGCCAAGTCCAAAGAACTCTCTAAGGACACCAGGGACAAAATTGTAGACCTGCACAAGGCTGGGATGAGCTACAGGACAATAGGCAAGCAGCTTGATGAAAAGACAACTGTTGGCACAATTATTAGAAAATGAAAGAAACACAAGATGACTGTCATTCTTACTCGGTCTATGGCTCCATGCAAGATCTCGCTTCATGGGTAAGGATGATTCGGAGAAAGGTCAGGAATCAGCCGAGAACTACATGGGATGACCTGGTTAATGGCTCGAAGAGAGCTGGGACCAAAGTTTCAAATATAACTGTTAGTAACACACTACACCGTCATGGATTAAAATCCTGCAGGGCATGCAAGGTCCCCCTGCTCATGGCAACACATGCTCAGGCCCATTTGAAGTTCGCCAATGACCATATGGATGATCCAGAGGAGACAATGGAGAATGTCATGTGGTCAGATGAGACCAAAATAGAACTTTTTCAACTCCACTTCCCATGTTAGGAGGAAGAAGAAGGATGAGTACAACCTCATGAACACAGTCCCAACTGTGAAGCAGTATATATATATATATATATATATATATATATATATCTACTATATAATTGTCTAAGGGTCACTTCCGCCTGTCTGTCTGTCTTTCTGCCTGCCTGTCTGTCTGTCTGTCACAGATATTCATTGGTCGCGGCCTCTGTCTGTCATGGAAATCCAAGTCGCTGATTGGTCACAGCAAAATGGCCACGACCAATCAGCGACGGGCACAGTCCAGCGGCAAAATGGCCGCTCCTTACTCCCCGCAGTCAGTGCCCGGCGCCCGCTCCATACTCCCCTCCAGTCAGCGCTCACACAGGGTTAATGGCAGCGGTAACAGACTGCGTTATGCCGTGGGTAACGCACTCCGTTACCGCTGCTATTAACCATGTGTCCCCAACTTTTTACTATTGATGCTGCCTATGCAGCCTATGTAATGTTAAAAATAATAAAAAAAACAAAAAACCTGCCATTCTCACCCTCCATAGTCCGCCGAGCCGCAGGCGGCTGCCGCCATTTTCCGTTCCCAGAGATGCATTGCAAAATTACCCAGAAGACTTAGTGGTCTCGTGAGACCGCTAAGTCTTCTGGGTAATTTCGCAATGCATCCTGGGAACGGAAGATGGCAGCAGCCGCGCGCCATCGCCAGAGCTTCGGTGGATCCCGGTGGGTGAGTATATCACTATTTTTTATTTTAATTATTTTTTTTAACAGGGATATGGTGCTCACACTACTAAATACTGCGTGGGCTGTGTGATATACTGCGAGGGCTGTGCTATATACTACATGGGCAATGTGATATACTGCATGGGTATAACGGGCAAGACAGAAACTAGAGTGGACCCTCTGGACCGTGGGGGACCTACCCCTGGGCGAACGGACCTAGAGTGGAACCGACCCCTATACAGGGATCGTTAGGAGCAGGCCCAGAGGTCACTTACCCACGGTGGAGTACCAGGAGGGATGGCTCCAGGAAGGAAGGAGGAAGACTGCCGAGGCTGGAGAGGCAATACAGGCTGGAGGCTCAGGAAGGCAGAAACTGATAGGAGGACTGGAAGCCGGAGCGGAGAGGCTGATGGAAAGAAACAAAAGAACAATAAGACAAGGGGAAAGGGAAGAAGCGGGTACAGGAAGGAAGCAGGGAACAAACGAAGAGACTAGGCGAAGAACCAAACGGAGTAGGTACGCAGCACTGTAGCGGAAGGGGCCAGACGCACAAGCTAAGGCTAATGACAATCAGGCGCAGGGAAACAGGAGCACCTGCCTTTTATAGCAGGAGCTGGAGCGGGATTGGTTACTGAGGTATTGACCTGGAAGACCTCAGGGCGGAGGAACGGAAAGGAGGTGCCTGCGTCCCTTGGGGAAACTAGAGCGCCTGCGCAAACTCTGCACGCTCCCCAGAGAGCCAGGCACAGGAAGTGGAGGAGGGAACAGGGGACGTCCGGACCCGGAAGTAGATAGCTGGGAGCGCGCAGCAGCAGGGAGAGAAGGACCGGCGCGCCCAGACCCAGAGCGGCAGCAGCGCACAGCGCCAGCACTAGGTGCTGCAGCCGAGGGAGGAGAACGGAGGCGCCCGGACCCTGCAGCAGATGGACGGCGCCGCAGAGCAGCGGGGGAGGTGGTAACAATGGGCTGTGTGATATACTGCGGGGGCCGTGCTATATACTACATGGGCAGTGTGATATACTGCGTGGGCTGTGTGATATACTGTGGGGGCTGTGCTATATACTACATGGGCAGTGTTATATACTATGTGGGCTGTGTGATATACTGCAGGGGCTGTGCTATATACTACATGGGCAGTGTGATATACTGCGTGGGCTGTGTGATATACTGGGGGGGCTGTGCTATATACTACATATGCAGTGTGATATACTGCAGGGGCTGTGCTATATACTACATGGGCAGTGTGATATACTGCGTGGGCTATGTGATATACTGTGGGGGCTGTGCTATATACTACATGGGCAGTGTTATATATTACGTGGGCTGTGTGATATACTGCGGGGGCTGTGCTATATACTACATGGGCAGTGTGATATACTGCGGGGGCTGTGTGATTTACTGCGGGGGCTGTGCTATATACTACATGGGCAGTGTGATATACTACGTGGGCTGTGTGATATACTGCGGGGGCTGTGTGATATACTGCGGGGGCTGTGCTATATACTACATGGGCAGTGTTATATATTACGTGGGCTGTGTGATATACTGCGGGGGCTGTGCTATATACTACATGGGCAATGTGATATACTGCATGGGTATAACGGGCAAGACAGAAACTAGAGTGGACCCTCTGGACCGTGGGGGACCTACCCCTGGGCGAGCGGACCTAGAGTGGAACCGACCCCTATACAGGGATCGTTAGGAGCAGGCCCAGAGGTCACTTACCCACGGTGGAGTACCAGGAGGGATGGCTCCAGGAAGGAAGGAGGAAGACTGCCGAGGCTGGAGAGGCAATACAGGCTGGAGGCTCAGGAAGGCAGAAACTGATAGGAGGACTGGAAGCCGGAGCGGAGAGGCTGATGGAAAGAAACAAAAGAACAATAAGACAAGGGGAAAGGGAAGAAGCGGGTACAGGAAGGAAGCAGGGAACAAACGAAGAGACTAGGCGAAGAACCAAACGGAGTAGGTACGCAGCACTGTAGCGGAAGGGGCCAGACGCACAAGCTAAGGCTAATGACAATCAGGCGCAGGGAAACAGGAGCACCTGCCTTTTATAGCAGGAGCTGGAGCGGGATTGGTTACTGAGGTATTGACCTGGAAGACCTCAGGGCGGAGGAACGGAAAGGAGGTGCCTGCGTCCCTTGGGGAAACTAGAGCACCTGCGCAAACTCTGCACGCTCCCCAGAGAGCCAGGCACAGGAAGTGGAGGAGGGAACAGGGGACGTCCGGACCCGGAAGTAGATAGCTGGGAGCGCGCAGCAGCAGGGAGAGAAGGACCGGCGCGCCCAGACCCAGAGCGGCAGCAGCGCACAGCGCCAGCACTAGGTGCTGCAGCCGAGGGAGGAGAACGGAGGCGCCCGGACCCTGCAGCAGATGGACGGCGCCGCAGAGCAGCGGGGGAGGTGGTAACAATGGGCTGTGTGATATACTGCGGGGGCCGTGCTATATACTACATGGGCAGTGTGATATACTGCGTGGGCTGTGTGATATACTGTGGGGGCTGTGCTATATACTACATGGGCAGTGTTATATACTATGTGGGCTGTGTGATATACTGCAGGGGCTGTGCTATATACTACATGGGCAGTGTGATATACTGCGTGGGCTGTGTGATATACTGGGGGGGCTGTGCTATATACTACATATGCAGTGTGATATACTGCAGGGGCTGTGCTATATACTACATGGGCAGTGTGATATACTGCGTGGGCTATGTGATATACTGTGGGGGCTGTGCTATATACTACATGGGCAGTGTTATATATTACGTGGGCTGTGTGATATACTGCGGGGGCTGTGCTATATACTACATGGGCAGTGTGATATACTGCGTGGGCTGTGTGATTTACTGCGGGGGCTGTGCTATATACTACATGGGCAGTGTGATATACTACGTGGGCTGTGTGATATACTGCGGGGGCTGTGTGATATACTGCGGGGGCTGTGCTATATACTACATGGGCAGTGTTATATATTACGTGGGCTGTGTGATATACTGCGGGGGCTGTGCTATATACTACATGGGCAGTGTGATATACTGCGTGGGCTGTGTGATTTACTGCGGGGGCTGTGCTATATACTACATGGGCAGTGTGATATACTACGTGGGCTGTGTGATATACTGCGGGGGCTGTGTGATATACTGCGGGGGCTGTGCTATATACTACATGGGCAGTGTGATATACTACGTGGGCTGTGTGATATACTGCGGGGGCTGTGCTATATACTACATGGGCAGTGTGATATACTGCGTGGGCTGTGTGATTTACTGCGGGGGCTGTGCTATATACTACATGGGCAGTGTGATATACTACGTGGGCTGTGCTATATACTGCGTGGGCTGTGTGATATACTGCGGGGGCTGTGCTATATACTACATGGGCAGTGTTATATACTACGTGGGCTGTGTGATATACTGCGGGGGCTGTGCTATATACTACATGGGCAGTGTTATATACTGTGTGGGCTGTGTTATATACTGCATGGGCTGTGCTATATACTATGTGCCCTGTGTTATATACTGCGTGGCCTGTATTATACACTACGTCGCCTGTGTTATATACTGCGTGGCTGCTATATACTGCGTGGGCTGTGTTATATAGTACGTGGGCTGTGTTATGTACTGCGTGGCCTGTATTAATGCATCGGGTATTCTACAATATGTATGTATGTATATAGCAGCCACATAGTATATAGCACAGGCCACGTAGTATTTGTCTGCTATATACTACATGCCTCCTATATACTATGTGGCCTGTGCTATATACTATGTGGCTGCTATATACATACATACATACATATTCTAGAATACCCGATACGTTAGAATCGGGCCACCACCTAGTATATATATATATATATATATATATATATATATATACATATACAGTACAGACCAAAAGTTTGGGCACATCTTCTCATTTAAAGGCTTTCTGTATTTTCATGACTATGACAATTGTACATTCACACTGAAGGCATCAAAACCATGAATTAACACATGCGGAATTATATACTTAACAAAAAAGTGTGAAACAACTAAAACTATGTCTTATATTCTAGGTAGCCACCTTTTGCTTTGATGACTGCTTTGCACACTCTTGGCATTCTCTTGATGAGCTTCAAGAAGTAGTCACCGGGAATGGTTTTCACTTCACAGGTGTGCCCTGTCAGGTTTAATAAGTGGGATTTCTTGCCTTATAAATGGGGTTGGGACCATCAATTGTGTTGTGCAGAAGTCTGGTGGATACACAGGTGATAGTCCTACTGAACAGACTGTTTGAATTTGTATTATGGCAAGAAAAAAGCAGCTAAGTAAAGAAAAATGAGTGGCCATCATTACTTTAAGAAATGAAGGTCAGTCAGTCTGAAAAATTGGGAAAACTTTGAAAGTGTCCCCAAGTGCAGTGGCAAAAACCATCAAGCGCTACAAAGAAACTGGCTCACATGAGGACCGCCCCAGAAAAGGAAGACCAAGAGTCACCTCTGCTTATGAGGATAAGTTTATCCGAGTCACCAGCCTCAGAAATCGCAGGTTAACAGCAGCTAAGATTAGACACCAGGTCAATGCCACACAGAGTTCTAGCAGCAGACACATCTCTACAACAACTGTTAAGAGGAGACTTTGTGCAGCAGGCCTTCATGGTAAAATAGCCACATGGAAACCACTGCTAAGGACAGGCAACAAGCAGAAGAGACTTGTTTGGGCTTAAGAACACAAGGAATGGACACTAGACCAGTGGAAACCTGTGCTTTGGTCTGATGAGTCCAAATTTGAGATCTTTGGTTTCAACCACCGTGTCTTTGTGCGATGCAGAAAAGGTGAACAGAAGGACTCTACATGCCTGGTTCCCACCAGGTGTGATAGTGAGGGGGTGCTTTGCTGGTGACACTGTTGGGGATTTATTCAAAATTGAAGGCATACTGAACCAGCATGGCTACCACAGAATCTTGCAGCGGCATGCTATTCCATGCGGTTTGAGTGTAATAATTATAGGGGATAACTCAGGAGACTCTTTGCGTGGAAAAAGACAACTACAGGACACAATTTTATAAGTGGTAAAGTCTATATTATAACACGGTCATTCAAACAGGTGCAGAGAGAAACTCAAGTCCACAACACTTGGTGTAAATATTAAACGCAGCTTAGCAGTCAATAGGAAACTTCAGAGGAAAATGCAAACAAGCAGAAAGTCTATGAAGCACAGTTATACTTGAGGATACTTGACACGAATAAATCCTTGTCTTTAGTCCAGACACAGATAGATATGCTTATAAGGAAGTTCAAATCATAACTTAGCTCAACCAGGGAGGCCTGATTAATAGTCTCAGGTTTTGCAGAGCAGCAAACAGCTTACATGTCCAGCAAATGCTGATGGAAGTAACACGAGCAGCAGATGAAGGAGGATTACTGAACACTGGTATATGCAGCAGGAACTCAGAGCAGAGTGGCAGGATCTCCAACACAGGTTCACAGGAGCAGGTGCAGGTGCAAGACCAGGGAGTAATCAGGAGCTGGAGGTGGCTAGGGTGGAGTTTTATAGCAGGAAGACAAGTGCACATGTGTCATGATCTCAATGGCAAGAGAACATAGCATAAGCATATATAGGAACTAGCTCTTGGAAGATGGGAACTGAGCTGACCATGAACTAAACCTAACGCACAACTAGCAGTGGCCGGGTAGCATGCCTACGCTGATTCTAGATGCCCAGCCCAGCCGGAGGACTAAATAAAGCTAGCAGAAGAAAATATTAGTCCTAGCTCACCTCTAGAGAAATACCCCGAAAGGAGACAGAGGCCCCCCACATGTATTGGCGGTGAGTTGAGATGAAATAACAAACGCAGTATGAAAATAGGTTTAGCAAATTTGAGGTCCACTTACTACATAGCAGAAGACAGAAAGGACACTTTCATGGTCAGCTGAAAACCCTATCAAAAATACCATCCAGAAATTACTTTAAAACTCTGGCATTAACTCATAACACCAGAGTGGCAATTCCCGTTCACAAGAGCTTTCCAGACACAGTAACGAAACTACAGCTGTGAACTGGAACAAAATGCAAAAACAAACATGGACAAGAGTCCAACTTATCTAGTAGTTGTCTAGGAGCAGGAACAAGCACAGAGAGGCTTCTGATAACATTGTTGACCGGCAAGCAACTAACAGAGCAGCAAGGTTATATAGCGACTCCCACATCTTGATGGGAACAGGTGAACAGAGAAGATGAAGACACCAGTTCAATTCCACCAGTAGCCACCGGGGGAGCCCAGAATCCAAATTCACAACAGTACCCCCCCCTCAAGGAGGGGGCACCGAACCCTCACCAGAACCACCAGGGCGATCAGGATGGGCCCTATGAAAGGCACGAACCAGATCGGAGGCATGAACATCAGATGCATTCACCCAAGAATTATCCTCCTGGCCGTATCCCTTCCACTTGACCAGATACTGGAGTCTCCGTCTGGAAACACGAGAGTCCAAGATTTTCTCCACAACGTACTCCAACTCACCCTCAACCAACACCGGAGCAGGAGGCTCAACGGAAGGCACAACCGGTACCTCATACCTGCGCAATAATGACCGATGAAAAACGTTATGAATAGAAAAGGATGCAGGGAGGTCCAAACGGAAGGAAACAGGGTTAAGAATCTCCAATATCTTATACGGGCCGATAAACCGAGGCTTAAACTTAGGAGAAGAGACCCTCATAGGGACAAAACGAGAAGACAACCACACCAAATCCCCAACAGAAAGCCGAGGACCAACACGACGGTGGCGGTTGGCAAAAAGCTGAGTCTTCTCCTGGGACAACCTCAAATTGTCCACCACCTGCCCCCAGATCTGATGCAATCTCTCCACCACAGCATCCACTCCAGGACAATCCGAAGATTCCACCTGACCAGAGGAAAATCGAGGATGAAACCCCGAATTACAGAAAAACGGGGACACCAAAGTGGCAGAGCTGGCCCGATTATTGAGAGCGAACTCCGCCAATGGCAAAAAAGCAACCCAATCATCCTGGTCAGCAGACACAAAACACCTCAGATATGTCTCCAGGGTCTGATTAATCCGCTCGGTCTGGCCATTCGTCTGAGGATGGAAAGCGGACGAAAAAGATAACTCTATGCCCATCCTAGCACAGAATGCCCGCCAAAATCTAGACACGAATTGGGTCCCTCTGTCAGAAACGATATTCTCAGGAATACCATGCAAACGAACAACATTTTGAAAAAACAGAGGAACCAACTCGGAAGAAGAAGGTAACTTGGGCAGAGGAACCAAATGGACCATCTTAGAAAAACGGTCACACACCACCCAGATGACAGACATCTTCTGAGAAACAGGCAGATCTGAAATAAAATCCATCGAGATGTGCGTCCAAGGCCTCTTAGGAATAGGCAAGGGCAACAATAATCCACTAGCCCGAGAACAACAAGGCTTGGCCCGAGCACAAACGTCACAAGACTGCACAAAGCCTCGCACATCTCGTGACAGGGAAGGCCACCAGAAGGACCTTGCCACCAAATCCCTGGTACCAAAAATGCCAGGATGACCTGCCAACGCAGAAGAATGAACCTCATAGATGACTCTACTGGTCCAATCATCAGGAACAAACAGTTTATCAGGTGGGCAACGATCAGGTCTCTCCGCCTGAAACTCCTGCAAGGCCCGCCGCAGGTCTGGAGAAACGGCTGACAATACCACTCCATCCTTAAGGATACCTGTGGGCTCAGAGTTACCAGGCGAGTCAGGCTCAAAACTCCTAGAAAGGGCATCCGCCTTAACATTCTTAGAACCCGGTAGGTATGACACCACAAAATTAAACCGAGAGAAAAATAATGACCAGCGCGCCTGTCTAGGATTCAGGCGCCTGGCGGTCTCAAGATAAATCAAATTTTTGTGGTCAGTCAATACCACCACCTGATGTCTGGCCCCCTCAAGCCAATGGCGCCACTCCTCAAAAGCCCACTTCATGGCCAAAAGCTCCCGATTCCCAACATCATAATTCCGCTCAGCGGGCGAAAATTTACGGGAAAAGAAGGCACAAGGCCTCATCACGGAGCAGTCAGAACTTTTCTGCGACAACACTGCCCCAGCTCCGATCTCAGAAGCGTCGACCTCAACCTGAAAAGGTAGAGCAACATCAGGCTGACGCAACACAGGGGCAGAGGAAAAACGGCGCTTAAGCTCCCGAAAGGCCTCCACAGCATCAGGGGACCAATCAGCAACATCAGCACCCTTCTTAGTCAAATCGGTCAATGGCTTAGCAATATCCGAAAAACCAGCAATAAATCGACGATAAAAGTTAGCAAAGCCCAAAAATTTCTGAAGACTCTTAAGAGAAGAGGGCTGCGTCCAATCACAAATAGCTTGAACCTTGACAGGATCCATTTCAATGGAAGAGGGGGAAAAAATATATCCCAAAAAGGAAATCCTCTGTACCCCAAAAACACACTTAGAACCCTTCACACACAAAGAATTAGACCGCAAAACCTGAAAAACCCTCCTGACTTGCTGGACATGAGAGTCCCAGTCATCCGAAAAAATCAGAATATCATCCAGATACACAATCATAAATTTATCCAAATAATCGCGAAAAATATCATGCATAAAGGACTGGAAAACTGACGGAGCATTAGAAAGACCAAAAGGCATCACTAAATACTCAAAGTGGCCCTCGGGCGTATTAAATGCGGTTTTCCACTCATCCCCCTGCCTGATTCGCACCAAATTATACGCCCCACGAAGGTCAATCTTAGAGAACCACTTGGCCCCCTTTATGCGAGCAAACAAATCAGTCAGCAACGGCAATGGGTATTGATATTTAACAGTGATTTTATTCAAAAGCCGATAATCAATACATGGTCTCAAAGAGCCGTCTTTTTTTGACACAAAGAAAAAACCGGCTCCTAAGGGAGATGACGATGGACGAATATGTCCCTTTTCCAAGGACTCCTTTATATATTCTCGCATAGCAGCATGTTCAGGCACAGACAGATTAAATAAACGACCCTTTGGGTATTTACTACCCGGGATTAAATCTATGGCACAATCGCACTCTCGGTGCGGAGGTAACGAACCAAGCTTGGATTCTTCAAAGACGTCACGATAGTCAGACAGGAACTCAGGAATTTCAGAGGGAATGGATGATGAAATGGAAACCACAGGTACATCCCCATGAGCCCCCTTACATCCCCAGCTCAACACAGACATAGCTCTCCAGTCGAGGACTGGGTTGTGAGATTGCAGCCAAGGCAATCCTAGCACCAAATCATCATGTAGATTATACAGCACCAGAAAGCGAATAATCTCCTGGTGATCCGGATTAATACGCATAGTTACTTGTGTCCAGTATTGTGGTTTATTATTAGCCAATGGGGTGGAGTCAATCCCCTTCAGAGGAATAGGAGTCTCCAAAGGCTCTAAATCATACCCACAGCGTTTGGCAAAGGACCAATCCATAAGACTCAAAGCGGCGCCAGAGTCGACATAGGCGTCCGTGGTAATAGATGACAAAGAGCAAATCAGGGTCACAGATAGAATAAATTTAGACGGTAAGGTGCAAATGGAAACAGATTTACCAAGCTTTTTAGTGCGCTTAGAGCATGCTGATATAACATGAGTAGAATCACCACAATAGAAACACAACCCATTTTTCCGTCTAAAATTCTGCCGCTCGCTTCGGGACAGAATTCTATCACACTGCATACTCTCTGGCGACTTCTCAGTGGACACCGCCAGATGGTGCACTGGTTTGCGCTCCCGCAAACGCCTATCGATCTGAATAGCCATTGTCATGGACTCATTCAGACCCGCAGGCACAGGGAACCCCACCATAACATCCTTAATGGCATCAGAGAGACCCTCTCTGAAAGTCGCCGCCAGGGCGCACTCATTCCACTGAGTAAGCACAGACCATTTACGGAATCTTTGGCAGTAAATTTCCGCTTCATCTTGCCCCTGAGATAGGGACATCAAAGTTTTTTCTGCCTGAAGCTCCAAATGAGGTTCGTCATAAAGCAACCCCAAGGCCAGAAAAAACGCATCCACATTGAGCAACGCAGGATCCCCTGGTGTCAATGAAAAAGCCCAGTCTTGAGGGTCGCCCCGGAGCAAGGAAATCACAATCCTGACCTGCTGTGCAGGGTCTCCGGCAGAGCGAGATTTCAAAGACAAAAATAATTTGCAATTATTTCGAAAATTCTGAAACCCGGATCTATTCCCCGAGAAAAATTCCGGCAAAGGAATTCTCGGCTCAGATACAGGTGCATGACAAACAAAATCTTGCAAATTTTGTACCTTCGTGGCGAGATTATTCAAACCTGCAATTACACTCTGAAGATCCATTACAAACAGATGGACACAGAGCCATTCAAGGGTTAAGAGGAGGTAAGAAGCAGCTAGACAGCAATTAAGGGCTAGGCAGCAAAACTCTGAGGGGAAAAAAAAAAAAAAAAAAAAAAAATTTCCCTTCAACACTTCTTTTTCTCCTGCTTCAGCCCAAACAATTAACACTTTGTTGGCCGGTCAAACTGTCATGATCTCAATGGCAAGAGAACATAGCATAAGCATATATAGGAACTAGCTCTTGGAAGATGGGAACTGAGCTGACCATGAACTAAACCTAACGCACAACTAGCAGTGGCCGGGTAGCATGCCTACGCTGATTCTAGATGCCCAGCCCAGCCGGAGGACTAAATAAAGCTAGCAGAAGAAAATATTAGTCCTAGCTCACCTCTAGAGAAATACCCCGAAAGGAGACAGAGGCCCCCCACATGTATTGGCGGTGAGTTGAGATGAAATAACAAACGCAGTATGAAAATAGGTTTAGCAAATTTGAGGTCCACTTACTACATAGCAGAAGACAGAAAGGACACTTTCATGGTCAGCTGAAAACCCTATCAAAAATACCATCCAGAAATTACTTTAAAACTCTGGCATTAACTCATAACACCAGAGTGGCAATTCCCGTTCACAAGAGCTTTCCAGACACAGTAACGAAACTACAGCTGTGAACTGGAACAAAATGCAAAAACAAACATGGACAAGAGTCCAACTTATCTAGTAGTTGTCTAGGAGCAGGAACAAGCACAGAGAGGCTTCTGATAACATTGTTGACCGGCAAGCAACTAACAGAGCAGCAAGGTTATATAGCGACTCCCACATCTTGATGGGAACAGGTGAACAGAGAAGATGAAGACACCAGTTCAATTCCACCAGTAGCCACCGGGGGAGCCCAGAATCCAAATTCACAACACACATGAGACCAAAGACGTCATCTTGAAAAAGGGCAGTAATTCACAAAAGGTAATAAAAAATGTTCAGAGTCCTGACATTGAGTTTAGTTGGACCATCATTTATTTTTCAACAGGACAATGACCCCAAACGCACCTCCAGGCTGTGTAAGGGCTATTTGACCAAGAAGGAGAGTGATTGGGTGCTACGCAGATGACCTGGCCTCCACAGCCACCAGACCTGAACCCAATTAAGATGGTTTGGGGTGAGCTGGACCGCAGAGTGAAGGCAAAAGGGCCAACAAGTGCTATGCATCTCTGGGAACTCCTTCAAGATTGTTGGAAGACCATTCCCGGTGACTACCTCTTGAAGCTCATCAAGAGAATGCCAAGAGTGTGCAAAGCAGTCATCAAAGCAAAAGGTGGCTACTTTTCAGTCTCTTGATGTACAAAACTGATAGACATACCCCAAGCGACTTGCAGCTGTAATCACAGCAAAAGGTGGCACAACAAAGTATTAGGATAAAGGGGCCGAATAATATTGCACGCCCCACAGTTTTTGAATTTCCACAAAAATGTAAAATAACCAATACATTTCGTTCAACTTCACAATTGTGTTCCACTTGTTGATTCTTCACCAAAAGTTTACATTTGGTATCTTTATGTTTGAAGCATGATATGTGGGAAAAGGTTGAAAAGTTCCAGGGAGCCGAATACTTTTGCAAGGCACTGTATATATATATATATATATATATATATATATATATATATATAGTTGAAACTCGAAGTTTACATACGCTGCTGTATATAAAAAACACATCTGCATGTTTTTCCTCAATATCTGACATGAAATCAGGATAAATCTTTCCCCTTTAAGGTAAATTAGGGTTACCATAACTATAAATATTTGCCAAATGCCAGAATAATGAGAGAGAATGTTTTAAGGCATTTTTATTACTTACTGAAAAGTCAAAAGTTTACATACATTTCATTAGTATTTGGTACCATTGCCCGTAACTGAATAACTGGAATCAAAAGTTTGGGATATCCTTCCACAAGCTTCTCACAATAGTTGGTTGGAATTTGGGCCCATTCCTACTGTCAAAACTGGTGTAACTGATCCAGGTTGGTAGGTCTCCATCCTCGCATCAGTCTTTTCAGCTTTGCCCATACATTTTCAATAGGATTGAGATCAGGGCTTTGTAATGACCCTCTCCAAAGCATTTACTTTGTTATCCTTAAGCCACTTTGTTACCATTTGTATGCTTCTGGTCATTGTCTATTTGGAAGACCCATTTCCGCCCAAGGTTTAACTTCCTGGCTGATGTCTTGAGATGTTGCTTCAGTATTGTCACATAATCATCTTTTCTCATGATACCATCTATCTTGTGAAGTGCACCAGTTCCTCCTGCAGCAAAACAAACCCACAACATGATGCTGCCACCCCTGTGTTTCACAGTTGGGATGGTGTTCTTAAGCTTTCAAGCTTCTCCCTTTTTCCTCCAGACGTAACGATGGTCACTACACCCAAAAAGTTCAATTATAGTTTCATCAGACCACAGGACAGGTCTCCAAAAATTAAGGTCTTTGTTCCTGTGTGCATTGGCAAAAATTAATCTGGTTTTTTATGTTTCTTTTGGAGTAATGGCTTCTTCCTGGCAGAGTGACCTTTCAGCCCATGTTGATGCAGTACTTGTTTCACTGTGGATATTGACACAATTTTACCAGCTTCCGTCATCATCTTCACAAGGTCTTTTGCTTTTGACCTTGGGTTGAAATGCACATGTCGTCCAAAGCACGTTCATCTCTGGGACACAGAACCCGTTTCCTTTTTGAGCAGTGTGATGGGTGGACAATTAACATCTTGTTTGTACTTGCGTATAATTGTTTTTATAGATGAGCGAGGCACCTTCAGGTATCTTGAAATTGTACCCAAGGATGAGCCAGACTTGTGCAAGTTCACAATTCTGTTTCTGAGATATCTTGGCTAATTTCTTGAGACTTTCCCATGATGCTATGCAAAGAAGCAGTCTGTTTCAGGTGTGCATTAAAATACATCCACACGTGTGTCTCTAATTTACTCAGATGTTGCCAAAAAACCCATCGGAAGCATCCAAACTAGTGATGAGCGAATATACTCGTTACTCGAGATTTCCCGAGCATGCTCGGGTGGTCTCCGGGTATTTTTTAGTGCTCGGAGATTTAATTTTCATCGCCGCAGCTGAATGATTTACATCTATTAGCTAGCATAAGTACATGTGGGGCTTGCCTGGTTGCTAGTGAATCCCCACATGTAATCAAGCTGGCTAAGAGATGTGAATCATTCAGCTGAGGTGAGGAAAACTAAATCTCCGAGCACTAAAAAATACTCGGAGGTCACCCGAGCATGCTTGGGAAATCTCGATTAACGAGTATATTCGCTCATCACTAGTCCAAACACATGATATCATCATATGGGCAGTCCATAATTGTTTAAAAGCATTGTAATCTTAGTGTATGTAAACTTTTGACTTTGAAATAAGTAATAAAAATGCCTTAAAACATTCTCTCTCTCATTATTCTGGCATTTGGCAAATATTAATAATTTTAATAATTATGGTAATCCTACTGGACCTAAAACAGGAAAGGCTTTTTCTGATTTCATGTCAGATATTGAGAAAAACATGCATGTGTGTCTTTTTATATAGTGTATGTAACCTTCTGGTTTCAACTATATATATATAGAGAGAGAGAGAGAGAGAGAGAGAGAGAGAGAGAGAGAGAAAGGAAAAACAGCACAGTACAGTTAAAAAATAGGGCGAAGAGCCTCACAGGCACATACCAGTCCTTGCATATAAGGTCAAAAAGAGTTGAAGCAGCCCACCATATTGTAGTTGTAATATGCTCTTTATTAGCTGATATGGCGATGTTTCAGTCCTACGTGTGGACCTTTCTCAAGCTTGAGAAAGGTCCACATCTATTACTGAAATGTCACCACATGGGTTAGTAAAGAGCATCTTACAACTACAATATGGTGGGCTGCTTCAACTCTTTCTGACTATATATATATATATATATATATATATATATACTGTATATATATATCCTTTAAATCACAAATTTATTTTATACATTTTTCACATTACAAAATAAATGCAAAAAAAAATAAATAGCCCCTCCTCCCATCCCAACAAACCTGCAATTCAGTCTCATGTCAGTCAGTCCATAAACTAGAAGATTAATACAACTTTCACCAGTTGGGTAAAACAGGGAGACTATGACCGCAAATGGGTTTATCTGGTAGACAAGAAGAAGGTGAAGCAACAGAAAAATGCTCACCTTCTGGGGTGGTAAAACCCACAACTTAGGTATCAAGGTGAATTCAGCTGCTTAAGTGCCCCCCCAGGGCAGAACCGATTATCATATAGAGCAATGCTTGGAGAATGGAATGGGAGTGGTGATCTGCGATTGCTGGGATGTTTAAAATGAGATCCAATAGACGTTATGCAAATAACCATATTTTGCAGACTATAAGACGCACCGGACCATAAAATGCACCACAAATTTGGGGAGGAAAATGGGAAATCTTTTTTTAATAAAAAACGCACATTTTTATTTTAAATCCAAAGTACAAATAAAAATAATTTATATATTTCTTATACACATAAAATGTATTTTCCAATTTTTATAACTGCACAGATTTCACAATCTCATTAAATGGTTTTACACACGCGCTTTTTTGAGTCTGTTTTTTATAACTTTATCAACACAAAAACAAGTCTGCAGTCACATGTACCACATAAGGGCGGTTCTGTTTCATTTCAAATTGGCAACTTTTTTCTACATTTTTAAGTATTTAAACATTCTTTGTTCTATTATGTACTGTTATTGTGGTTCTCCTGATGAAGGCATTAGACCAACTGCGAAACACGTCGAGAATACACCACTTTTGAATAAATCTTGCATCACGTCTGGTGGATCCCATTGGAAACATCCCAGCAAGTGCAGATCACCAGTCCCATCCTTCAAGAATTGCACAACTTCCACCAGTGACACACATATACATAAGTAAAAAAAACCTGAAAAAACTGAAAAAACTGTCCAAAAACTTCTTGCTTATGAAGCTGGTATGTCTGCAGACCCATTGAAGCGCCAGCACTGCGCGAAACGGCCGTCGTCTCCTCCTGCACATTTGAGCTCCACTCCTCTTCCCTCGGTTATGAAGTTTTATTCATGAAGATTTAAATAAAGCTGCTATTTATAGAAGATTGGTGAGTGCATTCCGTGCTTTTTTCTCTTTTTTTCATCTTATGGAACACATATACATAAGCAGACACATAACATACAGTCTCAATACAGTAGGATTACTTACATCCAAAATATACAGAAGAGAAACGCTTGGTATTATACCTTTCTGGTATATTCATTTAGTTAAGACTGTGAAACGCAGAAGAA
The DNA here is from genome assembly GCF_051348905.1 of Ranitomeya variabilis. Classification (NCBI taxonomy): domain Eukaryota; kingdom Metazoa; phylum Chordata; class Amphibia; order Anura; family Dendrobatidae; genus Ranitomeya; species Ranitomeya variabilis. The sequence continues at coordinate 182,326,820 of NC_135239.1, forward strand.
AGATTAATGCATTTTAGGACCATCAACTTGCAAACATTCTGTATTTTAACAATATAAAAGATTCTAATATAGATGTATCCTCACAAGAAGAGCCCCAACTTCAGAGCCCAGTTTTGATTTGAGTGGAGGTCTACATACTCCATCTCTACTCCATTCATGATTTATGGGACTGCTGGAGACAGTAGAGTACAGAGTTTGGCTATTTCCAGCAGTACCATGGACCAAGGTTGGACAATGTCCACCTCTGCGTGATTCAAAACAAGGCTCCTCAGAGTGTGGTTCCTTTGATCCACAGGCACAGTCTTGGGGTCACGGGGCAGGGGGAGTCCAGAGATTGCACCAAAAGTGATCACACTATTATTACCAACATGGGCAGCACTCAGCAGTTAACACTGGGTACAAATTCTACCAAGGATAACATCTAAGAGAACAAAATCCATGCATGACTAAACTATTAAGTAGCAAAAAAATTCTACCTAACATGGCTGCAAAAAGCAACTGCATAATAGAACATTGAAAAGCAGAGAGCAAAAATGGAATTTAATGCATAATACATATGAGGTTATTAATGCAAATATTTATAAAAAATGCGAAGACTGTAATACAAGACAAAAGGAACAGTACATAGGTAGACAAACAAATCCAGCAAAAATAAACACAATGGTCCCAAACCTAATATGCAGGCATAAAAAGTGACACTACTTCAGGGAGGTACCACCTCTCTTCTCTGAAGAAGCTGTATACTTTTAACACTCGAAACATACATTGAGGTCCTTCTCTTCCTGGTAGCCTTCACTCAGCATACCTCCATAGGTATGGAAAAAGTTTTTTTCAAGCATTAATGCAGTAGTGTCACTTTTGTATGCCAGCATTTAAGGTTTTGGACCACTGTGTCTATTATGCTTCTTCCCACTTTATATAATGCAGGCATTTCTTTAATATCCTACACACTTTTTGGTTGTGTTGTTTTGTTTGGCTACCTATGTATGATTCAATTTGTCTTGTATTATTATGCATTTTCATATTATATGCATTTTTTATAAATATTTGTATTAATAAACTTATATTTATTAAGAATTAAACTCCAATTGTTTCTCATATTTTTTAAAAGATAACATCTGCAAACAGTTTGTATGTTCTTCCCATGTCTGTTTAGGTTACTTTTGGGTTCTCAAGTTTCCTCCCACACTTTGGACTGTGAGCCCGAACGGGGACAATGATGATAATGTCACTAAAATGCTGTGGACTATGATGGTGTAACGCTCGTGCCCAGACTGGTTGGCGCTGGCGTCTGGGGGTGTGGCCCCACTGGACCACAGACAAAACTTCCCTGGAAGGGGCATAACTAAGTAGCTTCCTAGGTGTTCGCTGGAGCCTCTGATGGTGAGGTCAGACTTGTGCAATAGGAAGCTACCAGGTACCACTCCAGGGTGGAGTCTGACTGTGGATGCTGATCCCACCGGGGACAAGACACAGGCTGGCAGGCACAGCTGTGACACTGGCTGACGGACGGGTACAGCAGAGGCCCTGATGAGTAGACTGGCTTGACGGAGAAACAGGCAGACGGGCACGGCTGGCACTCTGGTAGGCACTGGAATACAGGCGGGTGTATGGAAACAGGTAATAATAATAATAATAATAATATTCTTTATTTATATAGCGCCAACATATTCCGCAGCACTTTACAATTAAGTGGGGACATATACAGACACATTCAATACAAGTTAAGACAATTTAAACAGTGACATTAGGAGTGAGGTCCCTGCTCGCAAGCTTACAATCTACAAGGAAATGGGGGGGACACAATAGGTGAAAAGTGCTTGTTATTTCAGGTCTGGCAATTATAATAAATAGGGATTTTCATATAAAGCTGCATGATCCGGTCATCAGCCCGTGTGTTTAAGTGCAATAGTCAAGTATCAAATGCAGTTATCATGTGCATGGAGGGTGTGGAGACAGATGAATAGTAGGGTGCAGATTTAGAATAATATTTGGAAGGAGGGAACAGGGCAAAGTTAGTTTACTGAGTAGTTGGTGTGGTAAGCTTGTTTGAAGAGATGGGTTTTTAAAGCTCACTTGAATAGGTCGGGGCTAGGTATCAGTCTGATCGTCTGGGGAAGTGCATTCCAGAGAGCTGGCGCAGCATGAGAGAAGTCTTGTAGACGGAGGTGCGAGGTTCGGATTACGGGGGATGTTAGCCTTAGGTCATTTGTAGAATGGAGGGCACGTGTAGGGCGATAGACAGAGATGAGAGAGGAGATATAAGGCGGTGCAGAACTGTGGAGGGCTTTGTGGGTGAGAGAGATGAGTTTATACTGGACCCTGTAGCGAATGGGTAGCCAGTGTAATGACTGGCACAAGATGGAGGCATCGGTGAAGCGGTTGGACAGAAATATGACCCTGGCTGCCGCATTCAAGATGGATTGGAGAGGAGAAAGTTTGTTAAGAGGGAGACCGATCAGAAGAGAGTTGCAGTAGTCCAGACGAGAATGAATAAGAGCGACAGTAAGAGTCTTAGCAGTTTCAAAGGTGAGAAAAGGTCAGATTCTGGAGATGTTTTTATGATGCAGGTGACAAGAGCAAGTGAGTGATCGGATATAGGGAGTAAAGGAAAGATCGGTGTCGAATATGACCCCAAGACAGCGGGCATGCTGCTTGGGAGTTATGGTTGAACCCTCCAGGGTAATTTCGATGTTGGGAAGAGTGAGGTTAGTAGAAGGGAGAAACACAAGAAGTTCCGTTTTGGAGAGATTTAGTTTCAGATAGAGGGAGGACATGATGTTAGAGACAGCAGACAGACAATCCTTGGTATTTTGAATTAGGGTAGGGGTGATGTCAGGGGAAGAAGTGTATAATTGGGTGTCATCAGCATAGAGATGATACTGGAACCCAAATCTGCTGATTGTTTGTCCAATAGGGGCCGTGTATAGAGAGAAGAGGAGGGGGCCTAGGACTGAGCCCTGCGGAACCTCGATAGGAAGGGGACGAGGAGAGGAAGAGGAGCTGGCAAAGTATACAGTGAAGGAGCGGTCAGTGAGGTAGGAGGAGAACCAGGAGAGGGCTGTGTCCTTGAGGCCTATGGAGCGTAGCATAGTGAGAAGGAGCTGGTGATCCACAGTGTCAAATGTGGCAGAGAGATCCAGGAGAATCAGTAGAGAGCAATGACCTTTGGATTTAGCTGTTAGTAGGTCATTAGAGACTTTAGTGAGGGCAGTTTCAGTGAAGTGTAAAGAGCGGAAACCAGATTGTAAGGGGTCGAGAAGAGAGTTATCCGAGAGATAGCGGATTAGACAGGAGTGGACCAAGCGTTCCAGGAGTTTAGAGATGAAGGAAAGGTTAGAGACAGGTCTGTAGTTAGCAGTGCAGTTCTGGTCCAGGGATGGCTTTTTAAGTAAAGGGGTTATGATGGCATGTTTAAATGAGGAGGGAAAGATACCTGAAGAAAGAGAGAGGTTAAGTATTTTAGTCAGGTGAGTGGTGACCACTGGTGAGAGAGACTGCAGGAGAGGTGAAGGAATGTGGTCATGGTTGCAGGTTGTAGGCCGAGCAGAAGCGAGGAGCTTGGAAACTTCTTCTTCTGAGACAGGCTCAAAGATGTCTAGTGAGCTTGAGGTGTGGCAGGGAAGGGGATCCAGGCACTGAGGAAATTGGGCTGAGATATCCTGATGGATGTGGTTGATTTTTTCTAGGAAGTAAGTGGCCAGATCCTCACCACTGAGATTGTTGATGGGGGCCTGTACTTTAGGTTTCAGGAGGGAGTGTAAGGTTTCAAAAAGTCGTTTTGGGTTGTTGGATAGTGAGGTGATGAGGTGTTATGAACTATACTTTTGGGCTCCCTCTTGTGGTCACTCGCGGTATGGCTCTTGGATTCTCTTTCCTCAGCTTGGTAGTCACCTGTTCGTTAAGACTCTGGGTGTTTCTATTTAAACTTCCTGGAGTCTTAGTCCATTGCCTGGCATCCATGTAATCAGTCCTTGTCTGGTTGCTCTTGTCTACTGGTCCTGATTTTTGCAACATAAGCTAAGTCCTGCTTTCTTGTTTTTGTTTATTTGTATTATTCTGTTTTTTGTCCAGCTTGTTCATAATGTGATTCCTGATTTTGCTGGAAGCTCTTAGGGGGCTGATATTCTCCCCCATACCGTTAGTCGGTACGGGGGTTCTTGGATATTCAGCGTGGATATTTTAGTAGGGTTTTTCGCTGACCACATAAGTCCGCTTTCTATATTTCTGCTATTATTTAGTGGGCCTCTCTTTGCTGAATCTAGTTCATACTTACGTTTGTCCTTTCCTCTTACCTCACCGTTATTATTTGTTGGGGGCCTGTATCTACTTTGGGGTATCTTTCTCTGGAGGCAAGTGAGGTCTGTATTTTCTCTGAAAGGGTTAGTTAGATCTCCGGCTGGCGCGAGACGTCTAGAACCAACGTAGGCACGTTCCCCGGCTGCTATTATTTGTGGGCTAGGATCAGGTATGTGGTCAGCTCAGTTACCACCTCCCTAAGAGCTAGTTTTTATGTTTGCAGACTTTGCTGAAGACCCTGAGATCCTCTGCCATTAGGATCACAACAATGAGGGTGGTGAAGTAGGATTGTTTGGCCAGATAAAGGGCAGAGTTATAGGTTTTGAGCATGAACTTATAGTGGATGAAGTCTTCTGCTAAGAGAGACTTTCTCCACTGCCGCTCTGCACACCTTGAACAACGCTGAAGAAAGCGTGTTTGCATAGTGTGTCGGGGCTGCCGTTGTCTGTGTCGGGTCTTTCTGCATGTAGAAGGTGCTGCTTCATCTAGGGCATTCTTCAGTGTATTATTGAAGTGTGACAATGCTAAGTCTGGACAGGAGAGGGAGGAGATGGGGGCTAAAGATGTGTGGAAATTGTCCATAAGCTGCTGGGTATTAATGGAACGTGTATTCAGATAAGTGTGGTAAGTGGGGGTGTCCCAAGTGAGGAGACAATTCTTGACAGAGAAGGAAAGAAGGTTGTGGTCCGAAAGCGGGAGAGGGGAGTTAGTAAAGTCATGCAGCGATCCGGGACGGGAGAAAACCAGGTCCAGAGTATTCCCGTCCTCATGCGTAGGAGAATTAGTAAACTGAGAGGCTGAATGAAGAAGTTAGAGAAAGAAGATGAGAGGCAGATTGGGAGAGGGGATCATTGATGGGGATGTTAAAGTCTCCCATGATGAGGGTGGGGATGTCACAAAATAGAAGCGTTTGGTGACATCCATGGCTTCCAAACTTCAGGCAGTCATTGCCTGCAAAGGATTCTCTACAAAGTATTAATAATAAATATTTTATTTATGGTAATGTGAATTTGTCCAATTACTTTTGAGCTCCTGAAATGAGGAAGTTTTGTAGAAAAATGGCTGCAATTCCTAAACGTTTCACAGGATATTTTTGTTCAAAGCCTTTAAGTAAACCTGAAAGTCTCCACAACAACACGTATTGGGCTTATGGAGGCAAATTGTGTGTTTTTTGTTTTTTCAACATTTTTTTTTTAAACTGTTTAGATCCTGACACATTATCTGTCATTTTGAGCTGATATCAGTAGTTACAAGTCCTGACCTATTACACCATCTCTGTCTGCTAATCAGTATTCTTTAGATGACCTATGTCATCACTGCACTCCTGGAAAAATGTAGGATGATGGTTTACACTAGTAGAGATAAGAAACCCATCACTTCCCAGTCTACAAGCTTCACTGTTCCAGGCAATAGATATCTTGTAGGATAATGAAAAGCAACCAGCTCATCATCTTTAGCTTTTCTTATGATTCGAGCAGGAAGGGCATTTCTGCCTGGATGCCGGATATAGCAGTGGAAGTGCAGAGAATCCAGCTTCACAAACTCATAAAACGTTTTCTTTAAAGGGAACCTGTCACCCCAAGATGGATACATGAGATAAGGCCACCGACATCAGGGGCTTATCTACAGCATTCTGTAATGCTGTAGATAAGCCCCTGATGTATCCTGAAAGGTAAGAAAAACAGGTTATATTATACTCACCCAGTGGCTGTCCTGCTGTGGTTCGGGTCCGATGAGTGTCGCGGTCCGGCGCCTCCCATCTTCATACGATCACGTCCTCTTCTTGTCTTCCTGCCGTGGCCCTGGCGCAGGTGTACTTTGTCTACCCTGTTGAGGACAGAGCAAAGTACTGCAGTGCGCAGATGCCTGTCTGCTCTGACCTTTCGCGGCGCCTGTGCACTGCAGTACTTTGCTTTGCCCTCAACAGGGCAGACAAAGTACACCTGCACTGGAGCGGCAGCAGGAAGACAAGAAGAGGACTTGATCATATGAAGATGGGAGTCGCTGGACCGGACCGTGACACCCATCGGACCCGAACCGCAGCGGGACCACCCCTGGGTGAGTATAATATAACCTGTTTTTCTTACCTTTCAGGATACATTACAGAATGCTGTAGATAAGCCCCTGATGCCGGTGGCATTATCTCATATACGATTTTTGGGGTGACAGATTCACTTTAATAGTGAAGATAGCAATCCAGTGCAAAAATAAAATCTGTAATATTCAAGGCACAAAGCTAGAGCTATGAAAAGTACAATTCAAGGTTGAGGACATCCTTTCATCTATGCGTTTTGGATACGTTAACCATTAGTCATGACTAGGGATGGGCGAACCCGAATGGTAAAGTTCAGGGTCATTATCATCAAACACTTAGTTTCCGTGCACGAACCCCAAACACAGACTTCTCCCTGAAATCTGTTACTGTTCGTGTTTGGCAGCCCAAATATCCAGCGTTTCCCATGCTGTCATGCGTGTGACAGCGCCAGACTCACCGGCTCTGATCAGCGGTAAGTTCTTTACTGCCAGTCAGAGTGCTATGATTCCTATGCTGTCATACAGATAACAGTGTGTGAGCCAAAGCGCAGTGTGACCCGCAGTAAAATGGTTACCACCAATCGCAGGTGTTGGCTGATGAGAGTACTACTCGCTGAGGGAAAGCCGACAGCTAAGACTGATATTGCTATTCTGGAAAGGGGCCAATATCCATTAAGCTTCCAAGCTATTAATATCAGCTCACAGCTGTCTGCTTAGCCTTTACTGGTTAGTAAAGGAGGGACCCATCCAAAATCTGATGTGGGGTCCCCCTAATAGTTATAAACCAACAAAGGCTAAACAGACAGCTGCAGGCTGATATTAATTAAGGGGCCATGGATATTGGCCCCCTCCTTCAATAAAAATACCTGCCCTCAGCTGCCACAGAAATGGCGCCTCCATTAGATACCCCAAATCTGGTGCTTAGCCTCAGCTATTCCCACTTGCACTGATGTGGTGGCAAGTTAGGTAATAATTTTGAGATTGATATCAACTGTTTTATGTCCACTGACATCAAGTCCAGGTGTTAGTAATGGAGAGGCATCTATAAGACACCCCCCTTACTAACCTCTTTGTGAAAATTAAATAAAGATACACACTTGAAAAGGTATTTTAATCGAACAAAACACACATAAAAATCTTTCCTCACCTGTCCAACGACAATCCATTTGTCCCATGAAGAGGCCAACTCTGTTTCATTTAGATTGCATGACTGAGCGATGGCATAATGCAACTGCTTAGTCGTGAATCCAAGAAACATTGAGCCTCAGCTTCAGTGACCTGCAGTGACGTCATTGAGGTTACCGCCAGTCACAGGCAGTGGTTCTCATGCACAGCTCAGTGTCTCCTGGATTCACAGCTTTTTCAGTGTCTCCTGGATTCACGTAGTTTTCACTACATGGTTAGTAATGGGGGCATCTTATAAACGTTTTTCCATTACTAACCCCTGGTCTTCAGATCAGCTGACATTACAAAGCTGACATCAACACCGTAAATATTACCTCACTTGCCAATGCACCAGGGCAAGTGGGAAGAGCCGGGCAAAGCACGTCTACTAGATGCACCTTTTCTGGAGCAGATGAGGGCTGCTATTTTTAGGCTGAGGAGGGCCAATATCCGTGACCTCTTCCCAGACTGAGAATACCAGCCCCCAGCTTTCTGCTTTAGTTTAGCTTGTTGTCAAAAATGAAGGGGACTCCACATAGTTTTTTTTAAATTATTTGTATAAATAATTTTTAAAAATGGTGTTTGATAACTAGGGAATATAAAGCTGACAGCTGGGGACTGCAGGCCACACCTGTCAGCTTTACCTGCTCTGGTTAGAAAAAATAGATCGGTCCCACGCCATTTTTTTATTTTATTTATTTATAGCACAGGCGTTGGCTGATGAATATACTCATCATTGTACGCCTGCTCTCGCTGCTATCAGCAGGCGTACAATGATGAGGAATATGTTATATCAGCGGTGAGTGTAGTACTTTCACCAGCTGATGGCTGTAACACCGGTAACCTTTTCACCGTCGGTCATAGCTACTGGCTCACATGCTGTCATCTGTGTGACTGCGTAGGATCTTAGCGCTCTGAGCCGGTGTTCCTCGAGCTGTCATACAGATGACAGCGTTGGAAATTCAGAATGTTCGAGCTCCCCGTTAATTTGAATGGGGTCCGGTTTCGAGTTTGGGTACCGTTCTGGTACCAGAACCAAACTTTTTTAAATGTTCGCCAAACCCGAAGTACCCAAACATCCATGGGTCTGCCCATCACTAGTCATCATGACTAATCTTGCATTGTACTTTTCTTGGCTCTGGATTGTGATCTTCACCATTGAATAAAACGTTTTATGGGTTTGTGCTGGATTCTTTGCATTTCGACTGCAAATCATGTAAAGCTTAGCATCTAAGGTCATCCAGTTTCACTGATTGGTGCAATTAATAATCATTGTTGATGATGGATAGGCCACAAATGGAAAATATAATGCAAATTTGAAGGCAGATTATTGGAAAATTGATTTAAAAAGGGAAAGACACAAGTGATATGTAGGCCAAAAGATAATAAAACTCTTGTTTTCATTTCGTGCTACTAAAAGTGGCCATTGTAGCATGGGTCCCCATTACAAGTTTTGCTAGTAGGGAGTGGGACCCATGGCCACTTGCTACCCTTCTGATCATATTGTCATAAAATAGACATAACATCAAAGTTTATTATGTAATCAAAAGTGGATGTGTGAGATGGGGTGATGGTTATTTCCTCCTGAGGACTAAAGGAACCTCAGTCTAAAGGCTTGTGCACATGACCGTATTTTCTGTCAAAACATTTGATGGCATGCACCCATGCAAGACTGCATGGAAATAATTGGACTGCACTTGGATGACATCTGAGTGCAGTCCAATATCCACACACTGACACGATGGAGAAGTTTTTGCTCTCCATCTTTTCTTTACAGTGTCTCTGATACTCTCTTCAAAGAATCTACCTAGAGTTTGATAAGTGAAATTTGCATAATTGACCCGATTCTTTCCGATGAGAATCTCTACGGCCTTCTACACCATTAAAAATTTATTTCAAGGAATATTTTAGCTCAATTTGCAAAAAAAAATGCCTTGCTCTTCATTTATTGAGAAGAGTTTAGTATCAAATCTATGCCTTTTGCTAGGCACAAAAAAAAAAATGCAAATTTTGTTGCAACCTGCATTCGTGTAAAATTGTGCAACTTTTTGAAGTTTTGTGCTTCCCTTGTAAAAAGCAAGTAATGAAGTGTGCAGAGTTGAGCAGGAAGGGGCAGAGCCAACTGTACACCAACAAATGTGCCATAGCCTAGGCAAAAACGGTAATACATTATGGTGCAAACCTATTTCTTTTAATAGCCGGCATTGATTTTCTTTTTTGGGGGGTATAGACAGCCAAAAGATGCACCAAATTATTAAGAGGCCTGTGTACCTCAATATTTTTGGTGCATTGTACTCCACCCCATTTTAGGTTAAGGTTGGTATATGAAATGCCAGACTTAGTAATTTCTGCATGTTTCATTTTTGCGACTCACTTGACAAGTAGGCATGGATTAGTGGAAAGGGCATGCAAATGACAAGTTCGGTAGGCATGGATTAGTGGAAAGGGCATGCAAACATGCTCCAAAATTCGGTTGTAAAATTTTGCTATAAATTAAGTCGAAAAGTATAATATTCCATGATTTACTGGCCCAGTGTAGTCGTATAATTCATCATGGCTATAGCAGTAGATCGTTGGTGATTACTACTCAGTGTATAAAATGATCACTGAACCGCAGTGAATCACTTGTGTGAAGAATTCATGGGAAAACATTTGTCTATTTTAAGAACTCATAACTAAAACAAGAAAAAATACTTAAAGGAAAGAATGCAAAAATAAATTAACAAAAATCCAAACAGTGAAAAGGCCATTTTAGTGAGTAGGACACGGGGAACACTCCGATGTGTAGTGCAATAATGTCATAGAAAGGTTCTTGATAATATATGATGGGTGGTGCTAATTTAAATACAGGTTGTGTTATATACTATCGGCATTACCACCATTATCATGCTAAGACAATATAAAAAACACATAAAAATGAAGAATATGTCATTGTTGTATCCTGTAGGCCTCATTCAGAAATTCATGATTCAGGTACATATTTTATTCAGGAGGGACCATCATAACCTGTATAAAAGCCAAGGTGGAGAGTGCAGCAGCCATTTTAGGATGATTCTGGATAGCGAGAGAACGTCAGAACTCAGCAGTAGAGATAAGAAAAGAAAAACATTGGACAAGTACTACAGACAGTGTGTGCTATACAACTGCTGCAGTGAAGATGTCGATCCTTAGTAATCTAAGAATAATACAGAGATTCAATTGATAAGAGGAGAATGTGATTGATCACACAAAGATCTGGTGTAGCTGATAGGTTGTTTGTGAATTACACATTTTTTTCATTCTTTATGCACAAGAAATCATCAAGCCCACACAATATTTCTTAAAGAAAAAAATATATATTTTTTTTTTGTATTTCCTGTTCAATCCTTTTGGGGAAGGGAATAATTGTGTTCAAAAATACAAAATAAAATTAACCAAAATTCTGACATTTAACTGTCTACCTCACAAACTATACATGTCACAAAATATTTTTTACATATCTATTTTAGCAGTTAAATGTGACAATTGTACACACAACACAAATACAGCCTGTTGACTAGCTTTTCTTCTCAATGAGCAGCAGCACCACCATCATTACAGGCACCAGTTGTCTGGGCAGTAATACTACCAAATGCAGATGGCAACTGTCCAGCTTTGACTCAGGCAAAAGTATTTTGGGAGGAAGCAGAAGACATTAAGGAATATATGGCACATCACTCATCTCAGTCACAGCAGGATGATGTTACCTCTGACAGTGACACCGGCAGTTTGAGTCAGTGACCTGTACATACTCCTTCTCCAAGGCTGCTGTAACAGTTACTTTATTATGTTGATGACTGTTAATTCTTGATCTGTTGTGTCCTTTAGTGCCCTAAGCCACAGCACTCCAGTTGCTAAAGAAGATGTTCCACAACAATTCCTTCCAGATGATTTATTGGATGAGATGAATAATAAGTGTTTGCACTCAGATGAGATGAGGCCTGAGGAGTTATTGAACATGATTCAAACGCCTGGCTGTGTTGGTGGCACTGGTAGCTGTGGTTGTAGGGGCATTATCAGTGGTGGCCAAGATCGCAGTGGCTCTCTGAGTTAGGCGTATGCTCCGGTCAGGAATGCTGGGTATTGAGGCGAGAGACTCGTGCAAGTTTTTCACATTGCCCTGGAAAGTGTGACCCCAGCCTTAAAGGGAGCCTTTTGGCATGGCCAAGGGGTCAGCGCACAGTTACGCCCCCTCAATTTGCATTATGAACAGTTCCCCTAATTCTGATTGACAGGGCTCACTTGGCCAAAGTGAGCGCTGCTTGATCTCAAACCGCGGCACTGTGCATGCACTGAAGGAGTTGATGGTGCAGACATAGTACGGTTGGCCCCATTTTCTCAATATCTCCTATCAGGAGCTTCAGACTGGAGGAGAAGGTGGAGAGGATTAGTTACATGCTCCATCTGTCTTCACTGCATCGCAGAATAGGTCAATGTCAGTGGTGATATTATTGACCTGAAAGCTTCTATCATGTGTAACGTGACTTGTTCCACCTGATGAAGACGGTATTTCCATTGAAACGTGTTGTGGCTTAACCCCATCCTGGTGTCAGAGCCTTCTTTCTGCGCTCCTTGGACTGAATTTTTTTTTTGTTTGTATCCTCCATCGGAGGTGTTCGGCTGGAGCTGCGGGGGGACTTTGCACCTCCCCCTTCCCTTTGAGGCTACCTTCTCAGCGCTCCGTAGTAAACCGCCCACTATTGATTTTATTTATAGTTGTTTACTTGTCACTTTCAAGGTTCCTTCTCATTATCTGCACATGGATCAGAGATTGTAACATTGACCTTTTGTTGAGTCCCTTTTCAAACTTATTTCTATTGTTCTGCTTTCCATGTTTTATTGTCTTCTTTAATTATGTCTAATTTTTTGCACGTGAAACTTTGGACCTCGCATCCATCGTTTTACGAACGATTCCACTGTCACATTCTGTGGAAGAGTTCTGCACAAGTTCTTGTTATTCTCTGATATTCATCTGCTAGCCTATTCTTAAATTCTAGTATCACATCTGACTCAGGCTTATCTCTGGAACTTTAATCAGTCCACTAAATGTGTCAGGTGAACTGTTCACCAATATGGCTACAACATGGCTGTCTTCTATATCCTCACCCACTGATCTCACTTCCGACATTGCATTTATGTGCTCCTGCAAACACTTCTCTTTTTTTTGAGTTTGATGTTGTAATTTTCTTAGCAGAAATAATTTGCTGTTTAGACGGGATCTCCCATGTAGCTCTTGTTGTGCGTTCCACATGCTTTCTGTAGTGTTCTCATCATGTCTTATATGGGTCAGTTGATCATCCCCCACTAATAAGCATGTCTGCCTGTTTTTCTTATCCCGTTACTGATTACTAATCTCTGGTCTCTCTGTAGTAATAACCTCCCACGAGTCATCTGTGGACAGTTACATTTCCACTTTAAACTTCCATAGCTGTTAATTGTCATTATTCAGTTTGGCCATTATAAGTTCAGTATTTCAGCTGCTGGCCGTTTTCCTCCTTTCTTTTATATGTATATACTTAGTTTCATACTCGAGGAGATGAGAACCTCTGGTAGATTTCTTATATCTGTCGGTTCTCCGAGCTGTCTTGTGCTTTGTTCTTTGATGAGTTGTGTCTTGGCCTACAACCTATTGCAGATTTCAGCTTTCAGCAGAGTCATCAGCATACAGACATTGCGGGAGAATGAGCTGTTTTACTTGGTACCTAGAGCAATCATTATATGCACCATGAAAACATTGAGGATTACTGAGAAGCTAACAAACACAAACCAAAGAGGTCAATAGTAAAATAAACTCAACGCAGTTCCTCCAGCATGAGTCTGCAGCTGTTGTATATAGAGATCCAGGTGCTGGGCGCTTCCAAATAAATGACAAGAATCTCAAAAGTGGTTATAAAATACTGAACACCTGAAGAAGGCTGTCTTCAGCCGAAACGCGTTGTTTTTTAAATAAATTTCACTATTATTGTTGATCGCTGTTTTATACCTACTATTGGGATTCTTCTAACTTGTTTCGGAGCACCAAGCAATTGGATCTCTCACCTTTTATTGCCTTCTGTTGGAATCTTTGCTTGAGGATTACCCCACAGTCCATTTGGTTTGCTGCACCTATTTCTTTCCAGCTTACATGTATCTGGATTTTGTCTTTTTGACTTTTATGATTTTTTGTTATATCTATGTATGCTTTGAATTGATGCAATAAACTTTTTTAATCTTATTAAATATTGGTGGACTTAGACTTCGTTTTGTGTAGGAATAATGTATATGGAGTTGTACTCTATCTGCACAACTTCACTAGATGAGATAATGAGATATTTTACTCGCCAATATTTAATTGATTTAAAAGGGGTATTCCCATCTCCAAGATCCTATCCCAGAATGTAGTAGGTTTAATATTAATAATAATAATAATAATATTATTAGCAAATATCTCCAATTAGAAATTTAGGATAGTTCTTCTGATTAGCTATGTTGCTTAGCATGTTCACAGCATTGCAGTGGCTTAGGTATCTATGGTTATGCCCATTAAAAAAACTAACTGTCACTATATTAGTAGTCATAATCATGGATACCTAAGCTACTGCAGCGCCCTGCACATGGGGTAAGCAACATAGCGAATCAGAAGAACTATACTACATTTCGAATTGCAGGTATTTGCTATTATTATTACTGTGCCTACTACATATTGGGCTAGGATCTTAGAGATGGGAACACCCCTTTAATACTCACTAGTGCTGTCTCTTTTCCCTTTCCTGCAGGGATCATTGACTTTTTATACAGCCGTTGTATGTAACAAATTGTTTCCTATGTGATGCAAGTTATTTCTGTTTATCTTGTAATATATAATCCTTATTGTATGATAGCCAGATATATAACAACCCCGATTTTTGTTATGACCAGCTCTTCTCTATAAACTGTTATCCCAATGTAATTGATCTCCTTGCTCACCTCTCTTGTGCTTTGCATAGGAAATAGTATACCACCATGTAAGATCCGATAAGATCCTATTTGGTGCAACATGGGTATTTATTCTTTGCGTCCTTCAGTATCCTGATTTCATCCTGTACTTTCTATGACACTACGTACTGAAAGAGAGACACAATGATTACGTGTTTATATACATTCTCTCATTAGATCATTCCACCATAGGACTGATATCGTTGGTGCAACTGCGGCCAATTCAAAGTGATTCATTAAAAAAAAAAAACAACACGAAATGGAAAAAAACAGAAGAGATAAAGTGAATTTAAACAATTGTAATTCTTCCATACTTTGTGTTATCAAAAAAGTTAGAAAAAAGTTTAAAAAAGTTTAAAAAAATTTAAAAAAGTTTTCTGCTGCTACCGACAAAGAACGTGTGAAATGACGATGTATATAGACTGCGTATTTAGAATATTTGGGACTCAGAAACACATTAGTGTGCTTGTGTATGTGCACTTGCATACAATATATTACAGAAAAAGGCAGGAAAGGACACATAAAGTAATAGTGTACTAACAGTGAAATAGGGGGATGATTGTGAAAAAAAGAGAAAAGTTGATACCAGCCCATCTATAGCAGCATAGCAGCGTGCCGAAGCGCGGGACTCAATATGAAAAAAGAGGAAATGTTCCCACTTCATAAAATCCAAAAAGTTCATTAGAAACATCTTTTGTAAAAAAGCAATGACAGCAAAAAAGGTTAAAGTATGCGTCAACGCGTTTCAGACTCTCGGAGGCGTCCTTTCTAAGGTCTGCAGCCTCAGATCAAAGAAGATTTCCTTCTGCATGTAGATTGAGGACAAGTAGAAGTTCTGATAGTCCGAACCTTTTCTCAAAACTGAACTACATGACTCGGCTCAGTACGAACCTGAAACGCGTTAATAAAAGTTACTAATTCTTCACAGCGGTCCCTTTCTCAAAACTGAACTGCATGACTCGGTTCAGTGCGAACCTGAAACGCGTTAATAAAAGTTACTAATTCTTCACAGTGGTCCCTTTCTCAAAACTGAACTACATGACTCGGTTCAGTGCGAACCTGAAACGCGTTAATAAAAGTGACTAATTCTTCACAGCGGTCCCTTTCTCAAAACTGAACCACATGTCTCGATTCAATATGAACCTGAAACGCGTTAATAAAAGTTACTAATTCTTCACAGCAGTCCCTTTCTCAAAACTGAACTGCATGACTCGGTTCAGTATGAACCTGAAACGCGTTAATAAAAGTTACTAATTTTTGACTGCAGTCCCGTTCTCAAAATTGAACTGCATGACTCGGTTCAGTATGAACCTGAAACGTGTTAATAAAAGTTACTAATTCTTCACAGCGGTCCCTTTCTCAAAACTGAAGTACATGACTCGGTTCAGTACGAACCTGAAACGACTTAATAAAAGTTACTGATTTTTCACAGCGGTCCCTTTCTCAAAACTGAAATATATGACTTGATTCAGTATGAACCTGAAACGCGTTAATAAAAGTTACTAATTCTTCACAGCGGTCTCTTTCTCAAAACTGAACTACATGACTCGGCTCAGTACGAACCTGAAACGCGTTAATAAAAGTTACTAATTCTTCACAGCGGTCCCTTTCTCAAAACTGAACTGCTTGACTCGGTTCAGTGCGAACCTGAAACGCGTTAATAAAAGTTACTAATTCTTCACAGCGATCCCTTTCTCGAAACTGAACTACATGACTCGGTTCAGTGCGAACCTGAAACGCGTTAATAAAAGTTACTAATTCTTCACAGCGATCCCTTTCTCAAAACTGAACCACATGACTCGATTCAATATGAACCTGAAACGCGTTAATAAAAGTTACTAATTCTTCACAGCAGTCCCTTTCTCAAAACTGAACTGCATGATTCGGTTCAGTATGAACCTGAAACGCGTTAATAAAAGTTACTAATTTTTCACAGCAGTCCCTTTCTCAAAATTGAACTGCATGACTCGGTTCAGTATGAACCTGAAACGTGTTAAGAAAAGTTACTGATTTTTCACAGCGGTCCCTTTCTCAAAACTGAACTATATGACTCGATTCAGTATGAACCTGAAACGCGTTAATAAAAGTTACTAATTCTCCACAGCGGTCCCTTTCTCAAAACTGAACTACATGACTCGGTTCAGTACGAACCTGAAACGCGTTAATAAAAGTTACTAATCCTTCACAGTGGTCTCTTTCTCAAAACTGAACTACATGACTCGGCTCAATACGAACCTGAAACGCGTTAATAAAAGTTACTAATTCTCCACAGCGGTCCCTTTCTCAAAACTGAACTACATGACTCGGTTCAGTACAAACCTGAAACGCGTTAATAAAAGTTACTAATTCTTCACAATGGTCCCTTTCTCAAAACTGAACCATATGACTCGATTCAATATGAACCTGAAACGCGTTAATAAAAGTTACTAATTCTTCACAGCAGTCCCTTTCTCAAAACTGAACTGCATGACTCGGTTCAGTATGAACCTGAAACGCGTTAATAAAAGTTACTAATTTTTCACAGCAGTCCCTTTCTCAAAATTGAACTGCATGACTCGGTTCAGTATGAACCTGAAACGCGTTAATAAAAGTTACTAATTCTTCACGGCGGTACCTTTCTCAAAACTGAAGTACATGACTCGGTTCAGTACGAACCTGAAACGTGTTAATAAAAGTTACTGATTCTTCACAGCGGTCCCTTTCTCAAAACTGAACTACATGACTTGGTTCAGTACGAACCTGAAATGCGTTAATAAAAGTTACTGATTTTTCTCAGCGGTCCCTTTCTCAAAACTGAACTACATGACTCGATTCAGTACGAACCTGAAACGCGTTAATAAAAGTTACAGATTTTTCACAGCGGTCCATTTCTCAAAACTGAACTACGTGACTCAGTTCAGTACGAACCTGAAACACGTTAATAAAAGTTACTGATTTTTCACAGTGGTCCCTTTCTCAAAACTGAACTACATGACTCGATTCAGTACGAACCTGAAACGCGTTAATAAAAGTTACTGATTCTTCACAGCGGTCTCTGTTATGACCTGGTGGGTATGGAGCGGTACTGAGATGACCTGGTGGGCAAAACCAATCATGAACTCGCTAAGGAGCAGCACTGAAATGACCTGGTGGGTAAAACAAAAATAGGACTAGCTCTGAGGAGGTGGTAACTTTACTGACCGCAATCCCTACTCCTAACACCAACACTAGAAATAGCCGTGGAGCGTTCCTATCTCTGCCTAGACGCCTCTGCACAGCCTAAGAACTAGCTACCCCTGAAGATGGAAACGGAAAGCTATCTCACCTCAGAGAAACCCCCAAAGGAAGATAGCCCCCCACAAATATTGACGGTGAGTGGAGAGGGAAAATGACAAACTCAGAAATGAAACTAGATTTTTTAGCAAAGGGGGCCAATACTACCTAAATAGACAGAGATAGAAAAGGCTACTGTGCGGTCAGTATAAAAACTAAAAGTCCACGCAGAGTTTACAAAAATAACCACCACACCGACTCATGGTGTGGAGGGACAAATCTGCGACCCCAGAGCTTCCAACTGGCCGGAATATTTCATAAAGACAAGCTGGACAAAAGAGACATAAATTGAACTGAACAGAAGGTCATAAGCAGGGAAACACCCCAAAAATAGCAGACTTATCTTAAGCTGAAAATGGACTGGCCAACAGAGAACTTCCAGGAAAGGACTGAATCCACAGGAAATACATTGACAGCTGGCATCCACTAAAGCCAAAAGCCCAGTTAAATAACAAGGCCAGGAAACCGATTAGTGACCGCAGCTGCTAAGTTCCACTTGAAACCACCAGAGGGAGCCCAAGAGCAGAACTCCCAAAAATACCATTCGCAACCACAGGATGGAGCCCAAGAACGGAATTCACAACAGGTCCCTTTCTCAAAACTGAACTACATGACTCGGTTCAGTACGAACCTGGAACGCGTTAATAAAATTTACTGATTTTTCTCAGCGGTCCCTTTCTCAAAACTGAACTACATGACTCGATTCAGTACAAACCTGAAACGCGTTAATAAAAGTTACTGATTTTTCACAGCGGTCCCTTTCTCAAAACTGAACTACATGACTCGGTTCAGTACGAACCTGAAACGCGTTAATAAAAGTTACTAATTCTTCACAGCGGTCCCGTTCTCAAAACTGAACTATATGACTCGGTTCAGTACGAACCTGAAACGCGTTAATAAAAGTTACTGATTTTTCACAGCGGTCCCTTTCTCAAAACTGAACTACATGACTCGATTCAGTAGGAACCTGAAACGTGTTAATAAAAGTTACTGATTTTTCACAGCGGTCCCTTTCTCAAAACTGAACTACATGACTCGGTTTAGTACGAACCTGAAACGCGTTAATAAAAGTTACTAATTTTTCACAGCGGTCCCTTTCTCCAAACTGAACTACATGACTCGGTTCAGTACGAACCTGAAACGCGTTAATAAAAGTTACTGATTTTTCACAGCGGTCCCTTTCTCAAAACTGAACTATATGACTCGATTCAGTACAAACCTGAAACGCGTTAATAAAAGTTACTGATTTTTCACAGTGGTGCCTTTCTCCAAACTGAACTATATGACTCGATTCAGTACAAACCTGAAACGCGTTAATAAAAGTTACTAATTTTTCACAGCGGTCCCTTTCTCCAAACTGAACTACATGACTCGGTTCAGTACAAACCTGAAACGCGTTAATAAAAGTTACTGATTTTTCACAGTGGTGCCTTTCTCCAAACTGAACTATATGACTCGATTCAGTACAAACCTGAAACGCGTTAATAAAAGTTACTGATTTTTCACAGTGGTGCCTTTCTCCAAACTGAACTATATGACTCGATTCAGTACAAACCTGAAACGCGTTAATAAAAGTTACTGATTTTTCACAGTGGTGCCTTTCTCCAAACTGAACTATATGACTCGATTCAGTACAAACCTGAAACGCGTTACTAAAAGTTACTGATTTTTCACAGTGGTGCCTTTCTCCAAACTGAACTATATGACTCGATTCAGTACAAACCTGGAACGCGTTAATAAAAGTTATGGATTTTTCACAGTGGTGCTATCTACCGGAACGTCTATCTACTACTTCTCCTCAATCTACATACAATATATACAGTATAATACTAGGTGTATAAGGCGTGTATGTTACGAATATCAATATGCAGACGCGTTTTTATCATTGTAACATTGGCAATAGCCTATTGACGTTCTCACAATGACATAATTTGCATGTATCTCTGGATACGTCTTTCTGAAGCTGTTGTTCCTAAGAATTATTATCGTTATTTATGGAGAGATCGGCTGGTAATTTAGTGTAAACTACCCCAGGAGCTGCAGATAGAGTCAGTTCTGGAGATTTATGATCTGGATAGCGCAGTGACACATTACTTAGGATCACATAATCGCCTTGTAGATCTGTTCTAAATTAAAAGTAAGAGTGAAATGTGGCTGATAATAACGTGCCCTGCTGGGAGTAACGTGTTGTTCTATGGAGGGTGCTGTTCTGCCTCTCACCATCATCACTGTAGTGTGGGAGGTCAAGGTATTACTATGCGGGACCTTATAGGCTTCTGCACAGGGCGGGGAGGAGACAAGGAACTCAGTCTCAGAAGTTTGGAAACTTTCAGGCTGCTGCACACTTTACCCAACACTAAGCAGAAACACCAGGATCCAATGCTTCTCCACCGCCCCCAGAAGTGACCCAGGCTCCTCCAACTCCACAGAAGAAGACACAGTCGCCCCTATAGGAGAATGTCAGCAAGTCAACGGGGGTCACAGAGAAGTTTGCCGGATTTGGACTACTTGCTTTAGTTTTATCCAGAACTCTGCTCGGATATAGAGAGAGAATACAATCACTTCCCCTGTAGAGCAGTCTGAAGAGGAGGCAATCATGCAGCACCCCCTGGATATTGGGGCTCACTATTTCCCACACGAAACCTTTGTTGACCACAGGTCTCATCGATACAGGAGTTTCATGATAGAAGAAATTTTAACTGACCATCAGGACCCCAAAACATCTCCGCCCACGGGAGAGCTGCTTAAATTTGGGGTACAGGCCCTTCTGTCTACCCGACCGTACCACAATCACCTGGGTAGGTTCCGCTACACACACACATATATATGTACTTTATTATTATTATTAATCGCAATTATGAATATTGTTGTTATTATTCATATATTAAAAAAGAGATAGACCCACTATGGTTAGGTAGTTGTCCCCAATTGTGTGTGACCATATAATCCTGTATGAACAGATATGAACTGTTACAAAAGTTTTCGTTTATCAGTCAGTTTATATATGAATATATGTGTATATAGTTATATATTATTATTTTTTATAAATCTTAAATGAGCAATACCTAAACCCCTACAGCCCCCTAGAGAAGCCCACATAGACAAGATTAAAAATAAAATAGACAGATCATAGATAAATGGATACATAGACATATAAGTATAATTTTAATATATTAATATAGATAGATCGTAGATAAAATAGACATAAACTTAGAAGTGTAGAAATACAGATATAAAAATTGTGGCAATGATACATTAATATCTATACATCAAAAATGTATCTCATTATCTATCTATTTATCTATCTGTCATCTATCTATTATCTATCTATCATCTATCTATCTATTTATCTCGATGTAGATAGATAATAGATAGATGATAGATAATAGATAGATCATAAATAGATAATAGATAGATAATAGATAGATAATAGATAATAAATGAAAGATACATAACAGATAGATAATAGATAGATGATAGATAATAGATAGATAATAGATAGATGATAGATAATAGATAGATAATAGATAATAAATAAAAGATACATAACAGATAGATAATAGATAGATAATAGATAGATAATAGATAGATGATAGATAATAGATAGATAATAGATAATAAATAAAAGATAGATAACAGATAGATAACAGATAGATAATAGATAGATAATAGATATTTTTTTATTTTTTTTACCTATTCATGCATGATTGCTTACTCCTGGACAATATCTAAAATTACATTTTTAGGAGAGCTAGCCAAATATGTGGACAAATTCACTATACAGTAATAAATGTCTTTGAGTTACATGCCAACTATACAAACGTGTATATATATATATATATATATACTTGCATGTAAAAAAGTGTATATTTTCCACAGTATATTAAAAATGGGGAAAAAAATAACGAAAAATAATCACTCTTTTTTTTCCCATTTCATTCACTGGTTTTGATTCAAGGTTACAAGGTTTTTACCTGTAGCTGACTGAGTCTCAGACATTCTGGAAAACAGAAGAAAGGCTATGGCTATTAAGTGTATATATATATATATATATATATATATATATATATATATATATATATATATATATATATATATATATTTATCATATCTAAAAAGAATACTCATAAGATTACCATTAATAGTCATAATATTAACTATGGATAAAAATGTATAATAAGAAAATAACAGTATATATATATATATATATATATATATATATATATATATATATATATATATATATATTACTACAACCTATTATTTTTCTCATTATATATATTAATTATAATATTGTTATAGTATAATGTCCTAATTAATCATAATAATTTTAGCATAATGACTATTATTGATATTCTCATGTGAATTGTTTTTATGATTACCATTTTCATCATTATATACCAAATATTGAAATGCTCAGTGACAGTAATATCTACGTATTTTCCTTAAATACAAACAGAATACCGTAAGGTCTCGAGATAATAATAATAATAATAGTAAATGATAGAACCTATAAAGTTAGAAAGTTGAAAATTCTGTCCCTTTGTTATTTATACAGTCTGTTATATTCTAGTTCTAAAAAAAAAATCTAATTTATATAAAGTTTAAATTGTGAAAAGAGCCGTTTGTCTCACGTTTGCGGATCAGTCATGTAAATAGTTCTTGAGATCGGTGGCTCTGGTATCCATTTAGAAATACTACTTTTTTACCTTTAGTATTTGTATTATAGGTATTTTATGTTATTCTCATATCACATCAGTTATGTCAAATCTCAGATTGTAATTGTTTCTATTTCTGGTTATTTAAAGTGCAAAAGTAGCTTGATAGAAAGGTTTGTCAATGTACAGATATGAATTAGTGTCATCTGTTTTTTAGATTGGTATTTCTATTTTCCACGTATTTACTATGATCTGTCTATGTTATTGGTGAACTTGTGTAAGCGAATTTCTCTATAGGGCTGTAGGGGTTTAATATATAACATTATATATATATATATATATATATATATATATATACTGTATATATATATATATATATATATATATATGTATATATATATATAAAAACGTATATATATATTTGCACATATATAACACTTATAAACTTAATATAAGTATATATACATATTATAAAATATGTAAAAAAATAGAAAAATTATAATAGCTATATTGTATATCATATATATATATATATATATATATATATATATATACCATATATATATAGAGAGAGTGAGAGATAGATATATAAAATCAAATTTAGGTAAAACTAGATTAAATTATAAATATTATTATAATTATGATTATTTAAAGCACAGAGATCGATAGATAGTAAGATAGATAAATGGGAAATATAGGAGATGTATAGATTGCTAAATAAATATGTAGATAAAATGTGTAGATTCATGATAGGTATATAGTGGATCAATAATATATTCACATAAAAAATAGATTGATAAATAGTTTGATCTGTAAATAGATAGAAAGAAATGTAGATAATAAATCAGTTACTTTTTAGAAAAATATAGCAGCTATATGCATAGAATCTGAATAGAATCTGACAGCAGATGAATATGGTGTTTTAATATTTTCTTTCTCCAGAACCAAAAATATTCTGGTCCTAAAAAAGTTTAGAAAATGTGATAATTGTAGGGCAATGCACAAATAAATTGTGAAATAATAATATTTTTTTTACTTACCGTATGTATATACGTTTTTATTCTATGTTATGTGTATTCTAAACAAAAAATGAAAATTTGGTTTCTTAATTCTGGCATGTAAAATAGGGTATGTTTTCAAGAGTATATTAAAAGCAGAAAAAATAAATGGGAAAAAAACAAATCACTCTTCTTTTTTTTTCCATTTCATGCAATGGGTTTGATGTGAGATTTTTACCTGTAGCTAACTGAGTCCCAGAGAGAGCTCTGGTTATTAAGAGAAAAAAAAAAGAAAGCAAAAAAAGGAAAACAAGAGATAGATAAACATGGTAGATGATGAAAGAAAGAAATGAAATGAACAGAGAAAGAATGAAAGAAAGAGAAAAAAGGGAGAAAGAAAAATAACAAAAGGAGGAGCATAAGAAAGAATAAAAGAAAGAGAAAGAATAAACGTAAAAGAGAAAGAAGTAACGAGAACGAATGAATGCATGAATGAATGAAAGAGAAAAGAAAGAAAGGACAAATGAGATGATAGAATGATGTGTACCTCTTCCTTCCTTTGCTTTCTGCATATATTATTCCGGGGGGCACTTACATATTGCGTATGTGTGTATTAGGCAGCTACATTACTACGTTAATATCAGTAGCGCTTGTGTGAATGATAATAATGGCTACTGGGTTTATGTGTTATATATGAGATTTGTGGAGACAAGCTATGATCATGTTTCCACCCCTGATCATTTAAGTTATTAGGAATACTTTATCTGACCTGCTCATTCATGTGTCTTCTACAGCTCTACTGAAGGCAGAACAAGCCTCCATGTTCAAGTTTCCCCTGAGCCCCTTGAACTGCCCGGGACTGAGCTCTCCCATCAGCTCGGCCCTTCTGGCTGCCAGCTCGGGTCTGCAAGGAGGGTCAGGGTCTCCTCATCACCTGCCACTAGAACTGCACCTCAGGGGGAAATTAGAGGCAGGAATCTCGGAGCAGGGAAGCAAGGCCAAAAAGGGGAGAAGAAGCCGGACAGTGTTTACTGAGCTGCAGCTGATGGGGCTGGAGAAGAGGTTTGAAAAACAGAAGTATCTCTCCACACCTGACAGGTAACCATTCTCACCATCATCATCATCACCATCCTCACCATCCTCACCATCATCATCATCACCATCCTCACCATCCTCACCATCATCATCATCACCATCCTGACCATCCTCACCACTATCATCATCATCACCATCCTCACCATCCTCACCATCATCATCATCACCATCCTGACCATCCTCACCACTATCATCATCATCACCATCCTCACCATCCTCACCATCATCATCATCACCATCCTCACCATCCTCACCATCATCACCATCACCATCCTCACTATCTTCACCATCATCATCATCACCATCCTGACCATCCTCACCATCATCATCATCACCATCCTCACCATCATCATCATCACCATCCTCACCATCATCATTACCATCCTCACCATCCTCACCATCATCATCATATCATTTGAATGAGCTTAATGCTACAATAGGCTTTTAAAGACACAATAACATTAAGTGTATTGTATCTCTACTGTGAAATTGCATAAAGTATCAATAATGTCTATGTTATCAGCCATTAAGGCTGACTGTAGGGGTTCTGCAATGAAAATACATAAAATGTTTTCCCCCCAAGATGACGTCATTATCTACAGTTCTGGAAATGTTTACAAGTAAATATGTCAAGTAGAATAATAGCTTTTCCATAGATTTCCATTTACTGGCCCTTTAAATAAGTTGGGATTTATGGAATCCGCTGAATATTGAGCATCTAATGAGCCACCGACATCAGACCGTTACACGGAGCTCATTGTGATCTCACGTAATAAGAATCCGGTGCTCAAAATGGCATGATATGAGGCGGTCCCTTCTAACAGGATCTTCCTCATATTATGCCATTTTGAGCGCCAGATTCTTTTCCATATATTTAAGGGTCGGGCCCCTATCTGAGCACCAACCATTTCTAGGAGTGACGTATATCAATACTACGCATCTCACATAATAAGCATATATTATGTAGAATTTATTTAAGACTAAGATACATTAAAAAACCTCTAAAATTAAATTATTCATCCAATTTGAAGCATTATTATCCTAAACCCTGACAGCATTAGCATATAGCACAAATTACACTTGCCTTTAGGTATCCCCAAGGCTTTGAGCCTAATACTGGGCAATATGGTATTTGTATTAAGCTGTCTTATATTAAATCTAAACCACTTTTTTTTTTTTAAATAAAGTAAATATTTGCACTTATTAACCAATTAAATCGTTTTATTTATAAATGTATTTAGACAATATAATGTTCGCACATTGCGTTTTGCTGTGTTTTTTTCTGCAGGCAAATCCTGCTGTCTTGGCAGTAAAGAAGCTGCTTAAAAAAAGAGGAGATTTCGCTGAGTTTTCTGCACCAAAATGCAGCAAACCTGATCCCTGCGATTTTGTTGCATTTTTGCTGTGTTTTTGCTCTTACTCATTCCTTTCTATGGGTGCAAAAGCACAGAAAGAAGCGACATTCTGCAGTTTCATAAACGCAGCAGTTTTCCAATTCAGTCAGGAAAAAAACAAATGTGTGCATCAGATTTCTGAAATCACAGTCTTTGCTGATACTGTAAAACGCAGCTTTTAATTTTCATAAAAAAATGCAGCAAAAAAAAAACTCAGCAAAAACACAACGTGTGAATACAGCCTTACAGTTAATTTAATGTTTTACATCCAACGTGCATGATATACAGGTTACCGTATATAAAAAATAGTAAAAAAATAAAAACATAAATGATTATACTAGATATTTTCATTCTCTATCTATCCATCTATCTAACACACATCAATCTATCTATTATCTATCTATCTATTATCTATCTATCTATTATCTATCTATATATTATCTATATATCTATCTATTATCTATCTACCTACTATATATCCATCAATCTATATATTATCTATCTATCTATCTATCCATTATCTATCATCTATCTATATATCTATCTATCTATCTAGCTATTATCTATCTATCATCTATCTATCTATTATCTATTATCTATCTATTATCTATCTATCCATTCTCTCTCTATCTATTATCTATCTATCTATATATTTTCTATCTATTATTTATCTATTATCTATCTATCACCTATCTATCTATCTATCTATCTATCTATCTATCTATCTATCTATCTATCTATCATCTATTATGTATCTATCTATCAATCTATCTATCTATCCATTACCTATCTATCTATCTATCTATCTATCTATCTATCTATCTATCTATCTATTATCTATCTATTTAGCTATTATCTATCTATTATTTGTCTATGATCTATGTATTATTTATCTATCTATCTATCTATCTATTATCTATCTGTCTAGTATTTATCTATTATCTATCTATCTATCTATCTATCTATCTATTTACCATCTCCTTTTGTATAAAAATAACTATATTCTCCTTTAGTAAAAAAATGTTTGTACTGTATATACTTTTTCTTTCTTTCTTTCTTTCTTTCTTTCTTTCTTTCTTTCTTTTTCTTTCTCTCTTTCCTTCTTTCTTTCCTTCTTCCTTTCCTCATGTATCCCTTTTTCATAAAAATAACTATTCTTCTTTAGTAAAAAAAAAGAGTTGAAACAAAACTCGAAAAAGTAGTAGTGAGAATATTGTGAGTTTATTCCCTCGTTTCAGCTGCCAGGCTGCAGCCTTTATCCAGCATTTGTTATAGATTACTTTCTCCTTCATGTTTTCCAGGATAGATCTGGCAGAATCTCTGGGACTTAGTCAGCTACAGGTGAAAACCTGGTATCAAAACCGACGCATGAAATGGAAAAAAATAGTGAGTGCATTTTTTCCATATATTTTGTTTTACTTTTCTGTTTTTCAGAGTACTGTGCAAAGCACAGATTATTTTACATAACATTCTATTACATTTTGTTTAATGTGTAAATAATATACGCATGAAAAATAAGTAAAAAAAATAATATTGCTATAATGAGTATTGATTAGCTGTGGTTGATAGATTCCTAAACTTTTTTTGGGAACTGGAATATTTTTGTTTTAGTGAAGCAAAATATTAAAAACCTGTATCCCATTTACAGGACGAAGTGAGTTTCTATGTTTATATCTGTTGTTTTTTTTTCTTCTAAAAAAGTCCATCTGTTTGTGCTTAAGGTTTTACAAGGTGGGGGACTTGAATCTCCAACTAAACCCAAAGGTCGTCCAAAGAAAAATTCCATCCCGAGCAGCGAGCAACTTTCGGAACAGGAGAGAGCAAAGGAGGCAGAAAAACAGATGGAGGAGCTGGACTCACCTTGTGAGGTCAATCAGGAGGAGTAAAGGGAGTAATGAAGACCCCATAGCGGTGCCACAAAAATGAATGGAGGAGCGCACTGATTTACCCCAAGGAGAACTTATTGAAACTCACCTCCAAGAGGATAAGAGTTCTTAAGATGGAGCATGTCACAAAGAGGTTTACTAAGAAGCACTGGGACTAATTTAAAGCAACACAAGACTTATCTAAGAAGGTGCACAGAAAATTTCTAAGGAACAAAAACACTTACCTACTGTATGGTCCAGACCATACACTAAAGACTCAGTCGAAGGCCCTGTTGGCTGTATTATGGGATTTTAGGCCACAGCTTAGCTAATATTTTGGCCCCCATTGGTACAAAACCCTGTTAAATATGCTGTCTTCAGAATGTGGATTTCTCTAATTCATGGAAATAGGGATTTAAGCTACAGATTCTCTTTTGTTATCTCACCAGAAGATACAGTAACACGAGCTGAGTGGCACAAGGGTTAGTAGACTATTCTCTAATCTTCCTTGTCCTTTGTATTTAATATTATATTTGTATGTGTTTCAGTGTATATATGTTAAACTACACAAACATTTCTAACATTGTTCTGTATGAGTTTTTGCCATGTTAAATTTTGTATTTTTATCTATTAAAATGTATAAATGGTTTTTCACAACATGGCCTGCTGTCATGTATTACTCTCCGGCTAGGGGCCCAGGTTCAGCTTCCACACAGCCCACAGACCAGATATAATATCAGGGCAATGTCCAGTGTCTTTTCTCTGATTCAATCAGAAATTGCCGTGTATGTAGCAGACAAGAGCCGTAATGACGATTATATAGAAATCTGGCTACTTGGTCATTGTCAGTATTCCCACCTTCTGCTATAGAAATGTGCTATGTTAATAGGGAGGCGGAATTCCAAAACTGCATTATAAGGTCATTTATGTTCATTGAAGTCTTCTCTATTTCCACGTGATCTTAATATTTCGCATAGTAATGGAGATTTTAATTGTCAGTTTTATAGGTCGTTCTTAATTTTTGACTTTTTTCTTTGTTTCTATTTTTTTCTTTCTTTCTTTCTTTCTTTCTCTTTCCTCCTTTCTTTGTTTCTAGCACTTACAGTATATCTATCTATTGTTCTTTCTTTTTTCTTTTTCATTCTCTAACTAGAACTAACAGTATATCTTTCTATAGCTTTCGTTCTCTCTTTCTTTTTCTTTCTTTCTTTCTTTCTTTCTTTCTTTCTTTCTTTCGCATGTACTTACAGTATATTTAGCTTTATTTATTTCTCTAGGTAGTATAGCAAATCGTTCTATAGCTCTTTCTTTCTTTCTTTCTTTCTTTCTTTCTTTCTTTTCTTCTCTAGTACCTACACTGTGTCTTTCTATTTCTTTATTGTCACTCTATCTTAGTGTAACAAATATTTTACTAATGAATATAATTTTTGATATATTTACATTTATTACCTTTTTAGTATTTTATACCTTTCCAAAAAGCATCTATATGTCCACATCACTGTTCCCTGTAAGCTGTGCGCTCTGGAAATGATAAAGTAAAAAAAAATCCTAATTGTTGTTGAACTCATTGATCCTCGTTAGTATGTTGTTTTCACTGTTTCCTATCCAGTGTGTACAGCTTGGAGGGAACTGTGGTCCACATATTTCTAGTCTATCTCCTATCTATCTATCTATCTATCTATCTATCTATCTATCTATCATCTATCTATCTATTATCTATCTATTTATTATCTGTCTATCTATCTATTATATATCTATCTATCCATCTATTATATATCTACTATCTATCTATCTATCTATCTATCTATCTATCTATCTATCTATCATCTATCTATCTATTATCTATCTATCTATTATCTGTCTATCTATCTATTATATATCTATTATCTATATATCTCTCTATTATCTATCTATTATCTATCTACTATCTATCTATTATCTATCTATCTATCTAGCTATCTATTATCTATCATCTATCTACTATCTATCTATCTATCATCTCTCTATCTATTATCTATCTATCTATATATTATCTATCATCTATCTATTATCTATCTACTATCTATCTATTTATCTATCTATCATCTATCTATCTATCTATCTATCTATCTATCTATTATCTATCTACTATCTATCTATCTATCTATCTATCTATCTATCTATTATCTATCTATCTATCTATCTATCTATTATCTATCTATCTATCTATATATTATCTATCTATCTATCTATCTATCTATCTATCATCTATCTATCCATTATCTATCATCTATCTACTATCTATTTATCTATCATCTATCTATCTATTATCTATCTATCTATATATTATCTATCATCTATCTATTATCTATCTACTATCTATCTATTTATCTATATATCATCTATCTATGTATCTATCTATCTATTATCTATCTATTATCTATCTATCTATCATCTATCTATCTATCTATCTATCTATCTATCTATCTATTATCTATCTACTATCTATCTATCTATTATCTATCTATCTATCTATCTATCTATCTATCTATCTATCTATCTATTATCTATCTATCTATATCTATCTATCTATCTATCTATCTATCTATCTATTATCTATCTATCTATCTATCTATTTATCTATCTATCTATCATCTATCTATCTATTATCTATCTATCTATCTATCTATCTATCTATCTATCTATATCTATTATCCATCGATCATCTATCGTCTGTGTCTGACATTACACATTTATGCCTATGCAGCATTTCCTCCACACTGCTGCTGATCTCCCAGAATACAGGTGGTCTCAGGCAGTTCTATTACCCTTTACCCCCTCATACACTTGAGTCTGTCAATCAAGAAAAGAAATAGCTTGGGTGTGCTGAAAAGACCCTCTTCATACAGGATCGTTCTTGTGCTAGAAATGGTAAAAAGGGAACTTCATACTTAGAGCTAATTGCGCCGGTTCCTCAGCCCCACGGTCCGCAGTCACTTCTAACAACACGTCCCTTCTTTGCTGTGTACGGTGCAATGTAACGGAGAAGATCATTATGGCAGAATTTGCTTTTTCTGTGGATCAGGAGCTGGATGAGCAGAGCTGCATTTCTATTATTTCCTATGTATTATACAGTGATAGCCGTAAGTCTGAATCACAACTGTTTGGTATAAAGATATAAATGGCGCTATTGCCCAAACCAACCAATGAGATAGCAGTTTTAATTTCCCAGGGCATTATAAGAAATAAAAGAAAGGTTTTAATTGGGAGCTATGAGCAATTGCGAGTTGATGCAAATGAAAATAAGATTTTTTTTTTAAGGAATTAAATTAACATCCGAACTGGCAAATTTAGACAGATGAACACCCCACATATTACTAGCTATAGCCCCATGAGCAGATGTTTTTAGGGGTCCAATAATATTATCTGCATGGGTGGTTGTCTGGTGGACACATCCCATCGAGCATACTCCTGGTGATACCCATTAAAGGGTTATTTCCAAAATAGCTATTAATAGGATATTCCCATGAGACAGGAGAAAACTTACTGATCTTTATAGGTCTGAACACTGGGACCCCAAAAATGTAGAGATCAGCGCTTTGAAATCCAAAGAACTGCTCCATTTATTGACTATGGGACTGCTGGAGAAGGCTGAGCACTGTTTCCAGCAGTCCCATAGTCAACCAGTGGAGCAGTGTCTGAGCATGTTCACCTCCAACCCGTTCATTACAAGGTCCTTCTGAGCCCGATTGCCAGGTTCCTGAGCCTTAATCTTGGGATCACAGCATTTGGACCCTTAGCGACCAGCATGTTAGCCCCAATACTATGGATCGGGATTGATATAATATTTTGGAAATATTCTTTTAATGAACTGGATACACAGATATACAAAAAGGGACTTCCAAACTGTCAGGTCCACCTGTCTATTACTACAAAAAGTGAGAGAAAAGGTGCTTTTATGCTTTTAGGGTACGTGTATTTTTCATCATAGAAAGCAATGAGAAATTGCAAAATAAAAACGCTACAAAATTGCAATGTGTGTACAGACCCTTAAATGGATTCCATTATTATTAGGAAATTAGGACAAATTTCATTGTTATGACTGGCTTTTATATTTGTTTCTTTATTTGACCTTATTGATATCAATGAGGATCATAATTTGGGGGGATTGCTCTGACCCAGACAGATACAAAAAAAAAATTCTAGAGGAGGAGCTCATCCCTTGATTGAAAAAAAATATATATAAAAAATAAAACATAAATATCAAAAAATGTTTTAAAAAAATGTATCAGAAAAAAAGAACAGCTACTCAGCGACATTTATCATTTTTTTAAGCGTACACTTATATGAACACCCACAAACTGCCCAAGCACGGAGTCTTAGTACGCAGCGGGGGATTGGTAAATTAGAGGCCTTTTTAAGCCCTTTGGATAAACTGGAGGTCTCCTGAGCCCCCTATATAATTGGGAGGCCCGGCTTCAACGCGTTCCTTCCACGATGTGTCATTTTTTTCCCAATGAAATGTTACAACATATTAATTCATTAAGTCGGAGGCATCTGGGGCTGACAATAAGAAAGAGACATTAAAGTGAAGTCAATCTTAACTCCGTTTCCTGCAGATCTGAATACAATAGAGGTTGTGTATCCACAGTGACGTGCGTACAATGTAGCCGTCATTTATCACTTGTATACACGCTGTGGCGTAACGAGAGTCCGATGGCCCCAGTGCAAGATTTAGACCTGGGTCCCATCTACATGACATATAAAGACATATATGCTCACCCTCCCCCCATAATTATGTAGTTATACCCCCCCATACTATAATAATGTCCACCTCCTTCCATGTATATACGTCCCCCATCCCGGTCCTTTTCCTGGTATGTATGTCCCTAATCCTGGAAGCCTTCCTGATATATGATCCCCATCCTGATATATATGTCCCCCATCCTGGTGTATATGTCCCCCATCCTGTTATATATGTTCCCCATCCTTGTATATATGTCCACCATCCTGGTATATATGTCCCCCATCCTGGTGTATATGTCCCCTATCCTGGTATATATGTTCCCCATCCTGGTATATATGTTCACCATCCTGGTATATATGTCCCCCATCCTGATATATATGTCCCCCATCCTGGTATATATGTCCTCCATCCTGGTATATATGTCCCCCATCCTGGTATATATGTCCCCCATCCTGATATATATGTCCCCCATCCTGGTATATATGTTCCCTATCCTGGTATATATGTTCACCATCCTGGTATATATGTCCCCCATCCTGGCGTATATGTCCCCTATCCTGATATATATGTTCCCCATCCTGGTATATATGTTCACCATGCTGGTATATATGTCCCCATCCTGGTATATATGTCCTCCATCCTGGTATATTTGTCCCCCATCCTGGTATATATGTTCCCTATCCTGGTATATATGTCCCCCATCCTGGTGTATATGTCCCCTATCCTGGTATATATGTTCCCCATCCTGGTATATATGTTCACCATGCTGGTATATATGTCCCCATCCTGGTATATATGTCCTCCATCCTGGTATATATGTTCCCTATCCTGGTATATATGTCCTCCATCCTGGTATATATGTCCCCATCCTGGTATATATGTCCACCATCCTGGTATATATGTCCCCCATCCTGATATATACAGGGTGGTCCAAAAGTAGGTGGACAGTATGTGTAATAGGGTTATGAAGGGGGGGATTTATCAAACATGGTGTAAAGTGAAACTGACTCAGTTGCCCTAAGGAACCAATTAGATTCCTCTTTTCATTCTTCACAGACTCTTTGGAAAATGAAAGGTGGAATCTGATTGGTTGCTAAGTTTCACTTTACACCATTTTTGATAAATCTCCCCCTTCATAACCCTATTACACATGCTGTCCACCTACTTTTGGACCACCCTGTATATATCCCCCATCCTGATATATACAGTATGTCCCCCATCCTGGTATATATGTCCCTCATCCTGATATATATGTCCCCCATCCTGATATATATGTCCCCATCCTGATATATATGAGTATGTCCCCCATCCTGGTATATATGTCCCTCATCCTGATATATATGTCCCCCATCCTGATATATATGTCCCCATCCTGATATATATGTCCCCCATCCTGGTATATATGTCCCTCATCCGGATATATATGTCCCCCATCCTAATATATATGTCCCCCATCCTGATATATATGTCCCCCATCCTGGTATATATGTCCCCATCCTGGTATATATGTCCCTCATCCTGATATATATATCCCCCATCCTGATATATATGTCCCCCATCCTGATATATATGTCCCCCATCCTGATATATATGTCCCCCATCCTGGTATATATGTCCCTCATCCTGGTATATATGTCCCCCATGCTGATATATATGTCCCCCATCCTGATATATATGTCCCCCATACTGTTATATGTGTCCCTCATCCTGATATATATGTCCCTCATCCTGGTATATATGTCCCCCATCCAGATATATATGTCCCCCATCCTGATATATATGTCCACCATCCTGATATATATGTCCCCCATCCTGGTATATATGTCCCTCATCCTGATATATATGTTCCCCATCCTGATATATATGTCCCCCATCCTGATATATACGTCCCCAATCCTGATATATATGTCCCCCATCCTGATATATATGTCCCCCATCCTGGTATATATGTCCCCCATCCTGATATATACATCCCCAATCCTGATATATATGTCCCCCATCCTGATATATATGTCCCCCATCCTGGTACATATGTCCCTCATCCTGGTATATATGTCCCCCATCCTGATATATATGTCCCCCATCCTGATATATATGTCCCCCATCCTGGTATATATGTCCCTCATCCTGATATATATGTCCCCCATCCTGGTATATATGTCCCCCATCCTGATATATATGTCCCCCATCCTGATATATATGTCCCCCATCCTGATATATATGTCCCCCATGCTGATATATATGTCCCACATCCTGATATATATGTCCCCCATCCTGATACATATGTCCACCATCCTGATATATATGTCCCCCATCCTGGTATATATGTCCCTCATCCTGGTACATATGTCCCCCATCCTGATATATATGTCCCCATCCTGGTATATATGTCCCTCATCCTGATATATATGTCCCCCATCCTGATATATATGTCCCCCATCCTGGTATATATGTCCCCCATCCTGATATATACATCCCCAATCCTGATATATATGTCCCCCATCCTGATATATATGTCCCCCATCCTGGTATATATGTCCCTCATCCTGGTATATATGTCCCCCATCCTGATATATATGTCCCCCATCCTGGTCTATATGTCCCTCATCCTGATATATATGTCCCCCATCCTGATATATGTCCCCCATCCTGATATATATGTCCCCCATCCTGATATATATGTCCCCCATCCTAATATATATGTCCCCTATGCTGATATATATGTCCCCCATCCTGATATATATGTTCCCCATCCTGATACATATGTCCACCATCCTGATATATATGTCCCCCATCCTGGTATATATGTCCCTCATCCTGGTACATATGTCCCCCATCATGATATATATGTCCCCATCCTGGTATATATGTCCCTCATCCTGATATATATGTCCCCCATGCTGATATATATGTCCCCCATCCTGATACATATGTCCACCATCCTGATATATATGTCCCCCATCCTGGTATATATGTCCCTCATCCTGATATATATGTCCCCCATGCTGATATATATGTCCCCCATCCTGATACATATGTCCACCATCCTGATATATATGTCCCCCATCCTGATATATATGTCCACCATCCTGGTATATATGTCCCCCATCCTGATATATATGTCCCTCATCCTGGTATATATGTCCCCCATCCTGATATAAATGTCCCCATCGTGGTATATATGTCCCCCATCCTGATATATATGTCCCACATCCTGCTATATATGTCCCCCATGCTGATATATATGTCCCCCATCCTGATATATATGTCCCCATCCTGGTATATATGTCCCCCATCCTGATATATATGTCCCCCATCCTGGTATATATGTCCCCATCGTGGTATATATGTCCCCCATCCTGATATATATGTCCCACATCCTGCTATATATGTCCCCCATGCTGATATATATGTCCCCCATCCTGATATATATGTCCCCATCCTGGTATATATGTCCACATCCTGGTATATATGTCCCCCATCCTGATATATATGTCCCCCATCCTGGTATATATGTCCCCATCCTGGTATATATGTCCCCCATCCTGATATATATGTCCCCCATCGTGGTATATATGTCCCCCATCCTGATATATATGTCCACCATCCTGATATATATGTCCCCCATCCCGATATATATGTCCCCTATCCTGGTATATATGTCCCCCATGCTGGTATATATGTTTTCCATCCTGGTATATATGATCCAATTCCTGGTATATATGTCCCCCATCCTGGTATATATGTCCCCCATCCTGATATATATGTCCCCCATCCTGGTATATATGTCCCCCATCCTAGTATATGTGTCCCTCATCCTGATATATATGTCCCTCATCCTGGTATATATGTCCCCCATCCAGATATATATGTCCCCCATCCTGATATATATGTCCACCATCCTGATATATATGTCCCCCATCCTGGTATATATGTCCCTCATCCTGATATATATGTCCCCCATCCTGATATATATGTCCCCCATCCTGATATATACGTCCCCAATCCTGATATATATGTCCCCCATCCTGATATATATGTCCCCCATCCTGGTATATATGTCCCCCATCCTGATATATACATCCCCAATCCTGATATATATGTCCCCCATCCTGATATATATGTCCCCCATCCTGGTATATATGTCCCTCATCCTGGTATATATGTCCCCCATCCTGATATATATGTCTCCCATCCTGATATATATGTCCCCCATCCTGGTATATATGTCCCTCATCCTGATATATATGTCCCCCATCCTGGTATATATGTCCCCCATGCTGGTATATATGTTTTCCATCCTGGTATATATGATCCAATTCCTGGTATATATGTCCCCCATCCTGATATATATGTCCCCCATCCTGGTATATATGTCCCCTATCCTGATATATATGTCCCCCATCCTGGTATATATGTCCCCCATCCTGATATATATGTCCCCCATCCTGGTATATATGTCCCCCATGCTGGTATATATGTTTTCCATCCTGGTATATATGATCCAATTCCTGGTATATATGTCCCCCATCCTGATCTATATGTCCCCCCCATCCTGATCTATATGTCCCCCATCCTGGTATATATGTCCCCCCCATCCTGATCTATATGTCCCCCATCCTGGTATATATGTCCCCCATCCTGGTATATATGTCCCCCATCCTGGGCCCCCTCTCATAAACATGTCTCCCGTTCTGCCTCTGTATAAAAAAAATCATTCTTCTCACCTTTCTCCGCTCCTCCGACATTCAGCGTTCTCTTCTGAGGCCGGCAGCTGACATCACCATTCCTGCTGTGAGGACGCATGACGTCACTGCCAAGCGACGCCAATACATCATGGCACGCCAACGTCAGCTTCGGGCATCTGATTGAATGGTCTTTCAAAGAACCCTCCACTGGCTATTTCCAGTATTATAACTCTTCTACATTCAATTAAAGGGAATGTCCACTGTTGGGGCATTTTTTTGTTTACTTAAATGCTAAAAAACATTTTTGCAATTGGGTGTCGTTAAAAATATTGCACCTTTTGGCTTTGACTGTCTATTTGGTTTTCTGCTCATTGAAATTGTTGTTGTCCATGGATATGAATCAGATGGGAGAAGCTCAGAAAAAGGCAGGTAAAAGAGTTAGAAACTCTACTGTTAGAACGAGCTCACTGGTGGATTTTCAGTTAACTCATTTTACCCTTCTTTTTTACACATTTGGTCTGCGGTCATACACCAGATGAGACAAGCTAGTAAAAGAGACAGGTAAAAGAGTTATAAACTACTCTGTTGTAACAAGCTCTCTCATGGATTCTCAGTTAACTCATTTAACACTTTTTTTTTACACTTATTTGAACTTTAATGTGGTCTGCAGTCATTAAGTAGAAGAAAGAAAAAAACAGGCAAAAAGTTGTAAACTCTGAGCTCACTGATGGATTTTCAGTGAACTAATTTTTTAACACATTTTTGAACTTTGATATGGTCTGCTGTCATAAATTACATGAGAGGAGCACAGAAAAAGAGAGATAAAGAGTTATAAACGCTTCTGTCAGAACAAGTTCACTGATATGTTCTCGGGTAAACAATTATACACATTTAATTTACACAGTTTGAACTTTGATGTGGTCTACAGTCATAAATTAGATGAGAGGAGCTTAAAAAAACCAACAGGTGAAAAAGTTATAAACTCTTCTGTCATAACAAGCTCACTTATGGATTCTCAGTTAACTCGTTTTACACTTTTGTTTTACACATTTTTTAACTTTAATGTGGTCTGTGTTCGTAAATTATACGAGAGGAGCTCAGAAAAAGGCAAGAAAAAGTTATGAACTCTGCTGTCAGACAAAGATCACTTATGAATTCTCCATGAACTCATTTTACACATTTTTTGAACTTTGATGTGGTCTGCAGTCATAAACTAGATGAGAGAAGCTAAAAAAAACTACAGGTAAAGGAGTTAGAAACTCTTTTGTCCTAATAAGTTCACCTATGGATTCTCAGTTAACTCATTTTACACATTTTTTGAACTTTGATGTGGTCTGCAGTCATAAATTAGATGAGAAGCTAAAAAAACAACAACAGGTAATGGAGTTATATACTCTTTTGTCCTAATAAGTTCACCTATGGATTCTCAGTTAACTCATTTTACACACTTTTTGAACTTTGATGTGGTCTCCAGTCATTAACTAGATGAGAGGAGCTAAAAATCAACAGGTAAAGGAGTTAGAAACTCTTCTGTCCTGATAAGCTCACTTATCAATTCTAAAGGCCCCGTCTCACATAGCGAGATCGCTAGCGAGATCGCTGCTGAGTCACAAGTTTTGTGACGCAACAGCGACCTCAGTAGCGATCTCGCTATGTGTGACACGTACCAGCGATCAGGCCCCTGCTGTGAGATCGCTGGTCGTGTCGGAATGGCCTGGACCGTTTTTTGGTCGTTGAGGCCCCGCTGACATCGCTGAATCGGTGTGTGTGACACCGATCCAGCGATGTCTTCACTGGTAACCAGGGTAAACATCGGGTTACTAAGCGCAGGGCCGCGCTTAGTAACCCGATGTTTACCCTGGTTACCAAAAAAAACAAACAGTACATACTCGCCTTTCGGTGTCCAGGTCCCTTGCCGTCTGCTTCCTGCTCTCACTGAGTGCCGCCGTACAGTGAGAAGTGAGAGCACAGCGGTGACGTCACTGCTGTGCTCTCACTGTACGGCGGCTCAGTCAGAGCAGGAAGCAGACGGCAAGGGACCTGGACACCGAAAGGCGAGTATGTACTGTTTGTTTTTTTTGGTAACCAGGGTAAACATCGGGTTACTAAGCG
This sequence comes from Ranitomeya variabilis, assembly GCF_051348905.1. Lineage (NCBI taxonomy): Eukaryota > Metazoa > Chordata > Amphibia > Anura > Dendrobatidae > Ranitomeya > Ranitomeya variabilis. The sequence goes on from NC_135239.1 coordinate 182,366,137, forward strand.
CGGCCCTGCACTTAGTAACCCGATGTTTACCCTGGTTACCCGGGTGCTGCAGGGGGACTTCGGCATCGTTGAAGACAGTTTCAACGATGCCGAAGTCGTTCCCCTGATCGTTGGTCGCTGGAGAGAGCGGTCTGTGTGACAGCTCCCCAGCGACCACACAGCGACTTACCAACGATCACGGCCAGGTCGTATCGCTGGTCGTGATCGTTGGTAAATCGCTTAGTGAGACGGGGCCTTAAGTTAACTCATTTTACACCTTTTTTTTAACTTTGATGTGGTCTGCAGTCATAAATTAGATGAGAAGCTAAAAAACAAAACAACAGGTAAAGGAGTTATAAACTCTTCTGTCCTAATAAGCTCATCTATGGATTCTCAGGTAACTCATTTTACACATTTTTGAACTTTGATGTGGTCTGCAGTCATAAACTAGATGAGAGGAGCTAAAAAAACAGGTAAAGGAGTTATAAACTCTTCTGTCCTAATAAGCTCACTTATGAATTCTCAGTTAACTCATTTTACACATTTTTTTGAACTTTGATGTGGTCTGCCGTCATAAATTAGATGAGAGAAGCTAAAAAAAGAGACAGGCAAAATAGTTACAAACTCTCCCTTCAGAGCGAGAGCTCACTGATGGATTTTCAGGTAACTCATTTTACCAGTCACTGATAAACAGTGCAATAGAAAGCAAACTATTATTATTATTATTATTCATTTTTTATAGCGCCATTTATTCCATGGTGCTTTACATGTGAAAAAGGGGCAACATTTTTAATAAAACCCAATTGAAATAATGATTTTTAGCCACAACTATATGCGTTTAGGTGACTTTCCTAGTAATATTTTCGCTGACTTCTAACTCCAGGCACAATATTGATGTGTGACCCCGGCGGCCGCACACAATACATAGCCCCGGAACGACTGCTACAATAGATTGGCTTCTCTGTCCTGACCTGTGTGATTCCCAATCTAATAGATATTAATCCTTCGTATCCAAGAAGCAATTCATCTGGAACAGCCTTTCACGTGTTAAGACAATCAAAGGTAATGTTTGCCGGTTGCCTTTGGATACTACACGTTATGTATGTTGTAAGACTTGTATCATTCAACAGCCGCGTTTATAAAAACAATCAATGGTTTTCACTTAAGAAAATGGATTTAATTAGAATAAAGCCCCCCGGGGGCAATGACAGAATGGAAATAAAGAGCAGTAAGCTGAGGTTAGATTTACTACATGTATTGTGTGCAGAGTCGGACTGGCGGGCCAAGGGCCCACCACTAACCTCAACTCCAGGGCCCCACTTCTCAGCTATATACAAATATGACTTTATTCTCACTCACAAATGTATATAACGATGAACTGGGCAGATTGTTGAATGAATAAGATGCCGCCATTGTCTGAATAGTGCTGTTCAGATAAAAGGCTGGTGGCGCATTCCTGAATGAGGGCCCACCGGAGAATTCCCCTGTTCTCCCGAGGACCAGTCCAAGCCTGATTGTGTGTATCAGAGGCATGGACTCTCCCTACTTACAGCAAGCACACAATGTATGTGATCATATAGTGATCGGATAAGGTGTAATCTGAGCATGCTCGGGTCCTAACCGAGTGTCTTCGTCGTGCTCGAAAAATATGTTCTATAGGGCCATTCCCATGCCCAATTTTTTTCCTTGGACCGAGCTGTCTGCAGAAAAATATCAGAGACATGTCCAATTTTGAACCAAGTGTCGGATCAAAATCAGCAACGAAAGTCTGCGAGTCCATGATAAAAATTTAACATTTTCACGGACTGGCACAATGGAGGAGATGTAGACACTTTTTTTTCTCCGAGAAAAACTGATCAAAGTCAGATCCGATGAATTGGATCAGTTTTCTCGGATGTAGAGAAAACGGCCTGGTGACTCGACCCTAAGGCTGAGTTCACACATGTCATCCATATCACATCCGTCTTTATAAATCAGCAGTTATTACATTTTACGAGACCAAATACAGGTTCCCTTATTAAAGAATTACAATGGCGGAAGTTGTACAAATTGGATGTTAGTACAAGTTTTATCCATGATCTGATTTTTCTTCTCGCGCACCCACAGACTCGAATAGGTGATTCTCATCCAAAATTAAGGCAAACGTTGGGATTTTTTCACTCGGACTTTCGATCATCTGAACATCACAATTGAATAACGTTGTTCCGAGCGACTCGGACCGTGTGATCGTAGCCTAATTACAAGAATAACGACCTGTAAGTGGATGATTAGCCGTTACATTATCAGTAGCCTTAACCCAGGGTCATTTATTATTTTAATTCATTACAAATTGATTGAAAATATCAGAATCTGGCAAATCTGAAATTCCGAGGATTTAATTTGTAGAATATTCTTTTGCAAGTCAGGAATTAAATAAAATAAAAAATAAATGAAATTAAAATAAATGAAAAATAAATAAATAAATTACCGGTATATATATATATATATATATATATATATATATATATATATATATATATATATATATATATATATATATATATATATATATATATATATATATATATATATATATATATATATATATATATATATATATTATATATATATATATATATATATATAATTTATATCTATATATATTATATATAGATTCATTTATATATATATATATATATATATATATATATTATTTATTTATTTTAATTCTATATATTATAACTATATATACTCATGTGTTTTAGGCCCTCGCTGGACCTTTTTTGTCGCCTCCGCAGTTCCCGTTCATTAGTGTTAATAGGCACCAGTTTTGCTTCATTTGCTCTCATTACAAAGGTGTTTAAATACTATTTGAAGGGTCATTATAAAGTTGATATTATCTCCTATTGACAGGATAGGGAATAACTTATAGATTATTGGGGGTCCGACCACTGGGATTCCCAGCAATTCTGAAAATGGGGTTCTAAAGGACACTATGTGACTGGTGATCGAGCAATTGCACCACTGCTCCATTCATTGTCTATGGAGCTGCCAAATACAGTCTCATAGACAATGAATGGGGCGGTGGTGTGCGGGATCGACCTTCGCTCCATTCATTCTCTATGGTAAAAGGTAGTTGGACGTCCGGTGATCAATAAGTTATCCCCCAATCTACTTATTAACTTGGTATCAACCCTTTAGATGACAATTAAAGGCACATTGATGGCATTTTGCCCTTTCTAGGTGAAGAGGCAGATGGATATAACTCCTGCAGACAGACATCTTCCCCATTTATATCTAGGCAGCTGTCTCACAATGTATATGTCACTGAGTGTGAAACTCTGGGCCAACTAAGAGGAGGATGGAGCGACCGTACTGTCATACTGTAATTGGGAGGCTAATTATACCTTCCGGCTATTCCACAATCACAAGGATTTGCTGGGACTTGGAATCTGCACCTGTCAGGTTTTCTTGGCAGGGAAGGCAGTGGGATAGGTCAAAAAGTTAAATAAATTGTCAGTTTGTGGAAAGGCAAGTGCAGGCACACACCTCGGCCTGACTGATGATGGAGGGTGTGTATTGCTCCCCAGTCAAGCGTGCTACCTGCAATCCATGTTTCCTTGCAGCATGCACAGGGTTAAATGGTATCTGTGACCGGGTGCATACTCTCCAGGGAAACATGCTGTCTAGTTACCAGTGCCGGCTGTCAGATCGTTATCAGGCGCTGGATATAATATTGTGTTTATACCATAAACAAGGCAACTGGATAGAGAGTTGGCAACTGATCGAAGATTTATTGGTATAGATCAAAACCGAGCAAAGGCCGGACTGGAACAACGAGATGGCCGGATGTGGCCCGTGGGACCGCACTTTGCTTGGTTTTGATCTATACCAATAAATCTTCGAAACAGCCAAAGGGCTGAAAACATTGACCCACAAGTAGCGCGGCCGCCCTCCCCCGCCCCCTGATTTCACCGCTATCTACATCCTCAGGATGGGCTCATGCTGTATAAAGGGGCCAGTGTGCAGGCTCATACTTTATATATGGGGCTCATCCTGAATGTAGAGGGCTGTGGGTGGGATTATATTGTATTTATGTGGCTATGATTGTGGTATCATACTATATGTAGGGGGCTTTGGGGGTCTCAAAATGTATATGGAGCTGTGTGGGGGGCTCATAATGTATATAGGGGGCTTATTGTGGGATCATACTGTATATAGGGTAGGCTGTGTGGGGGCTCGTATTGTATATAAGAGGCTGAATGTGGGATCATATTGTGTATACACAGGATATGTTTGGAGGTCCATACTTTATGTAGGGGGCTGTGGTGGCTCATAATGTATAAGGGGGCCCGATTGTGGGATCATGCTGTACATAGGGAGCTGTGTAGGGGCTCATAATGTATATGGGGCTTTGTGGTGGCTCATAAGGTACATAGGGGAGTGAGTGTGACTGTATATACAGGGGGTTGGGGGGCTCATACTTTAAATAGTGGACTATGTGGTGGCTCATAATGTATATAGGGGCCAATTGTGGGATCATACTGTACATAGGGAGCTGTGTAGGGGCTCATAATGTACCGTATTTTTCGGACTATAAGACGCACCGGACTATAAGGCGCACCCAGGTTTTAGAGGTGGAAAATAGGGAAAAAAATATTTGAAGCAAAAAAATGTGGTAAAATATTTAATAACATAAATAACATACTATTATATGTGGTGTTATTATATATAATAGTATGTTATTATGTTGGAAGCTGCGGGACCAGTGTGGTGTCTGTACAGTACTATATGAAGATGCTGGAGGGTGAGTATAAGAATGGGGGCACAGGGCTTATAGTGAAAGCACCACTCCAGCACTGCAAAATAACACTGGAGTGCTGCTTTAAAATCCCATGGGAGAACTATAACTCCCAGCATGTCCTGCAGATCCTATGACATGCTGGGAGTTATAGTGCACTAAAGGAGTGGCAGAGTGCTTTATTGTGTTTTGGAAAGACTAACCTCTTAATTGTGGCAGCCAGCCACACTGTGGTGAGGTAAAAGCATCCCATGGCTGCACACACAGAGCCCTCCCTCTTGTTGCCTCTCCACAGCACAGGTTATGAGGAAGCCAGCAGATTCTAGTGTTGGAGTCTGAAGGACCTGTGATGATGTCAAGAAGAGGGAGGGCTCTGTGCTGCCATGTGATGCTCCAGCCCGCCCACTTCTGACATCATCACAGGTCCTCCTTGTGCACACTGCACAGCACTCGGCTCCAGCCCAGGAAGGTATGCAGCGATCTCCTCTCCCCCGGATCCTTCTGCTGCTGCTTCTCCTCCCCCGGACACAGGGATCTCCCCAGCTGCTGCAGGAATCAGCGCTGAGGAATCCATGTGTGTCGCTGCTTAAGTGCAGTATTCATTTGCTGCTCCTGGCTCACTGCTCAGCTGATAGGTGGGCGGGGAGTAGCTAATGAATATTCACTGCACTTAATCATTGGGACCACATTGTTTCCCCAGTGCTTATTCCTGGCAGTGGGGACATTTTTCTGCCTCCTGAAGTGGGATAACAGTGCGATCCCACTTGCTGCTGCCCCCCTCCCCACATGCTACATCCCTACCATAAGACGCACCCACACTTTCCTCCCAAATTTGGAGGAAAAAAAGTGCGTCTTATGGTCAGAAAAATACGGTATATGGGAGCTGTGTGGTGGCTCATAAGGTATATAGGGGACTGAGTGTGACTGTATATACAGGGGCTATGTTTGGGGCTCATACTTTATATGTGGCCTATGTGGGGACTCAAAGCTGTGCGCCGGTCCGCCATCCATTACTCAGGATACCATGTTTTCTGATCTGACCCTGAAACCAATATGGTGCCACAACTGATGTGCCAGAAGAAGGGGAACAATCCCATGGAAAATGGGACAACAGTTTCCCTCCTGCATTTTTATACCATAGTGTAGGGAAAAAACACTTGATGGCTATATAAATGAAACCAGGCCTTATCAGTTGTGGCACCATATTGGTTTCAGGGTCAGATCAGAAAACATGGTATCCTGAGTAATGGATGGCGGACCGGCGCACAGCTTTGTATCAGTTACATATACTTTATCTGAACCGGCACAATCCGACATGAAGTCTCATTTACATAAGTTATTTTACATACATCAGGTAAATATCTGTGATTGATTACTTATGTTTGTAAGGATAATTACACCATGAAAAATAACAAAAAAATATTACATATGTATGAACGTCTCATTGTGGCTCCTATTGGGCACTGTCCCCGAACCACGGTCACTCCAGGTTCTTACTGATAGATGATAGATAGATAACAGATAGATAGATAATAGATAGATGACAGATAGAAAATACATAGATAGATAATAAATAGATAGATAATAGATAGATGATAGATAGATAGATAATAGATAATAGATATAGATAGATGATAGATAGATGATAGATGATAGATAGATATATAATAGATAGATCGATAATAGATAGATAGATAATAGATAGATAATAGATAGATAATAGATAGATATATAATAGATAGATCGATAATAGATAGATAGATAATAGATAGATGATAGATAGATATATAATAGATAGATGACAGATAGATAATAGATCAATGATAGATAGATAATAGATAAATAACAGATAGATGATAGATAGATAGATAGATAGATAGATACATAGAAAATAGATAGATAATAGATAGATAGATGATAGATAGATAGATAGATAGATAGATAGATAGATAGATAGATAGATAGATAGATAAATAGTGTATAAGGATAGATGAAGGAATGGATGGATGGGCAGACAGAGAGACAGATAGTTAGATAAATAGACAAAAGATAGATAATAGACAATACAATATTCCGTCACATACAATGTTACTGTAAAGGATCTGTCTGTTATTTACATGAAAGATTCATAAAGTGTCTTGTAGGAGAATACATATAGTGTGAGCTGTGTTTTATTTTCCATTGATACAATATCTAATGGACTGTTTGGTACAGCAGACATACAGGAGCAGCACAGATTTATAATATATTTAACATTATATAAACTTACATCTCACAAGTATACAATGAGCGCTGATCTTAATAACGATTATCTTATAATAAGATTGTGATATCTAGATGTCAATGTTTAATATCCGCTGCTTTGTGAAACCTTCTATTTCTATTGTTCTTCGCGACGTGCCTTTTTTGAGTTCGACATAAAAAAAATAAATATAAGATGTAAAAACTAGAAAATAAATTACCAAAATACATCAAAAAATATACAGACAGGTTGTTATTATTTTCTAAATAATTTGCACGTCTTATGTAGTCCCAAAGCAGACAAACATAATCGTCGTTTACTTTATTAATGGACTCTTCATGGTTTCCACTGTACATATTAGGAACAGCCTTTTCATTATTTTAATGTTGTCTTCTATATAAAATGAGACTCGAGAAATGTTTGTGTGGAAATAATTTTTTTTAAAAAAACGAGATTATTATTCTCATTCCGTAAATAAAAGTAAAAAAAATAGTTACATAAATATATATATGTATTTTGACTATTGGTATTTATAAGGCATCATTTTATAGAAACTGCAATTATTATTATTAATTTGCCTCTTCTCTATGAAAAAATGAGACTTTTATGTCATGAATTATTATCCCTTATGATTTAAGGGATAATAATTTTAGAAATAATTTTTAGTATTAAATAATTGTAATATTAAATTATATAATTTTCATATAAAATGTTAATTTGAGAATGCATTTGGGGATCCGTTCAATAGAAGCGACTATAGAGGGGATCATATAATAAGCGGTAAGTACATCTGATTATTAACCCTTCAGAGAGACATTCTAAAGAGCTTTAATAAACAGATACGTGTAATTCTAGTAATTGGTGTGATATTTGCTTGTGTGATGACGGCGGGAATCTCTGGTTCCTTCCTGCAGGGACTCGTCAGAGCGTTTCCAGGACTTGTGATCAGAGTGATACATGATACTATAGTGACGCTGCGAGAACAAGGCTGATAATATCACCGTTACCTAACGTGTGTGCACAACGCTTCCTCTAATGTCTGACGATTAATCAGATGGCACGAAAATCATTTTCTACATAAGGAACGGACATTTTTACAATGCCATAGTAATAATGATTATTATCACTACTGATATTTGTATTCCGATATCGATCTATATTATTAGTATTATCATATAATTAGTATTGTATCTATTCACACGACTATGAAAATTCCGCATGTTGCGTCACATCTATGTCTGCCCACAATTTACCCTCTGTGATCACTATTTCTCACTATATGGGATTCTAGCCCTATAGGCATCACCTTATTAAATAGCATCATATCCATTTACTATTATCATTTAATTAGGATTGTATCTATCCATTCTATCCATAGGAGTCGGAAAAAAAAATCTGAAAATTCTGCATGTGTGTTGTATGTACATAACTCATCGTTACTAATTTATGTTCAATATTTACTTTTTAAAAGTCCAAATATTGACGCAAGGAACTTGACCGCGAATGATAATGTTTTTATGGATTTACTGGACAAACTTTTTTTTTTAAGGCTTTACATACCGCATACCTATAGGCTTTTTTTTTAAAAGTAACAAAATATAATATTTAAAAAAAAAGATTTGATTTTGGAAGTTTCAATATCTGCATCTATCTGTGGTAGTAGATTGTAGCAATGCAGGAAATAAAGGAAACTAGATGCCTGATGTATAGAGATGTTGGCATTGTTACCCAGCCTCCAGAAATTCCGGGACAATTTTTTCCTGTCCGTAAAAAAGAATTGATTTTTTTTTTTTTTAGACTTGATAAATACAGTTTACGTCTTCATAAAGGATTTGTGGGCTGCAGACATCACTTTATATTTTTAATGATTTGCTATGGTCATCTAATGTGTTCGTAAAATAAAAGTGATGTTTTTTTTTTTTGAAAAATTGTCGAGAAAAAATAAAAAAAAGGCCATTTTTTGCAGCTTTTTTTTTTATATAGGATGAAAAAAAGCCATATAAAACACATTTTTAGTTCCCATGCTGAGGTTTTTGGAGACTTTTTTGATTTTGCAGATTTTCTGCACCCATTAGGTAAAATAGGTCGCTTGCATTTTTTTTTCAAAAATCTGCATCATCACAAAACTCACCAAATACTCATCATGGGAACTTAACTTTAGCTAAATTGCATTTTTTTTTTTTTGCATGCGCTTTTATCAGTTTTTGTCTCTTTTTGCTATTTTTTTTTCTTTGTTTTTGACACTTCCTTGTATTTTGCTTTGACAAAACTTTCTTCATACAGTTATATGCGGATTATATGCGTTTTTAGTGATTGTCTGCAGCGGAAACGCACTAAAACCGAATATGAACTTTTTACTTGCAGTTTTTCAGTAACTAATGCAATTCTATGGGGAAGATCCGCACATAAAACTCAGCATGATTGATGGATTTATTGCGGATTTCAAAAACACAGTTTATGCAAAAAAAAAAAGAAGCAGAATGGGCATGAGATCTTTATAAATTTTCTGGAAATATTTTTTTTTGTGTTTTTTTTGTGCAAATCAAAATCTCACCATGGAAACTTAAACTTAATGACCGAATCAAAGATTTTCTGTACAAGAGAAAATAAATAATGCATTAAAAAAAATCTGCGTCAAATCTGCATCAATGCAACAAATAAGAAACTGATAAAAAATATATAAAAGAATAAAAAATAAATAAACATAAAAAAAAAGAAAAAAATAAATTTATAAAAATATATTAAATAATATAAAATAATGAAAGAAAAAAAATAATAAAGCAATATAATAAAAAATAAAAATCAAATTAAAAAGTCAAATAATAAAATGTTACAAAATATAAAATAGTAAAAAAATAAAAAATCAAATAATAAAAATGTATAAAATAATAACAAATCTAATCAAATAATAAAATGATAAAAATATGAAATAATAATAAAAAATATAAAAAATAAAAAAATTTAAAAATGCATTAAACACAATGGAAAATGCAACAAAAAAAATAAAAATTTATAATCGTTAGAAAATATTCCTATTATGTATTTTGGTTTGGACACCTGCAGAAAACATATGAATAACAAGCAGCATTAAAAGCATTTGTAAAAGAAAAAAAAAGAGACTTGGATATAAAGGATAGGTCAGGGATCTAAAAAATGTATGTTCAGGATAAAATGTTACATAAATGTATATGGCGCTATTAAATAAGGTGATGCCTATAGGGCTAGAATCCCATATAGTGAGAAATGGTGATCACAGAGGGTAAACTGTGTGCAGACATAGATGTGACGCAACATGCGGAATTTTCAGAGTCATGTGAATAGATACAATACTAATTATATGATAATACTAATAGATCAATATCAGAATACAAATATCAGTAGTGATAATAATCATTATTACTATGCCATTGTAAAAATGTCCGTTCCTTATGTAGAAAATTATTTTAGTGCCATCTGATTGTGCACACACATTAGGTAACGGTGATATTATCAGTCTTGTTCTCGCAGCGTCACTATAGTATCATGTATCACTCTGATCACAAGTCCTGGAAACGCTCTGACGAGTCCCTGCAGGAAGGAACCAGAGATTCCTGCCATCATCACACAAGCAAATATCACACCAATTACTAGAATTACACGTATCCGTTTATTAAAGCTCTTTAGAATGTCTCTCTGAAGGGTTAATAATCAGATCTACCCCATGTACTTACCGCTTATTATATCACCCCCCGTTCTCCTTTACTCCTCTATATTTGCTTCTATTTAACGGATCCTCAAACGCATCTCGAATTTAATTTAATATTACAATTATTTCATAAGGGATAATATAAAAGTATTACGTTTTATATAATAGATGGAAATGAACAACTATTGCTATTTCTATAACATTTTGCATAAGGCTGTGCTATAATGATGAGTATTTGGTGAGTTTTTGATGTTGCAACTTTTTTGCCTCCATTAAGTAAAATCGGCTACTTGTATTTTTTCCACAAATATGCAATTTAAAAAAAATCGCCAAAAATGCATCATGGGAACATAGCCTAATAAATATCATAAATCATAATAGTAGCAATTTTCTGATTTATGGTTGATACTTTTGTTTCATTTTTGGAGTGAAAATATTTAGAATCTTCATGTAATTTTTTTTTACACATTTGTATACGAGAAGGAATTAATAGGAATATATTTTTTTTATGGAATTCTTACTACCCAGTGAGGTCTCACAAATCTCTCCAGGCTTTATATACTGTGGATATATAGAGGCATGTGGCTTTCCTCTCCATCAAGAGGTACGAAATTAAAAATAATCCAATATTGGAGTTTTATTCAAAGGATTTCAAAAATGCTTCAATATTTTTCCTTCTCTAAAAGGTAAAGTGAAAGACTAATCCCCGATCTGGTTTATTCAGTATCAGACTAAACAAGAGTTGCAAAAAATTAATAACGCATTAATAATCACCCGTATATATATGTATATTTTTTTTTCTTGTATTACCGTAAGTTCTTTATTTATATTTACTTGCTGTTAAGTCTTTTATACTTTTACAGATCGATCTGAAAGTGTTTCGGTGTGATGAACGAGGGGCAAACAGACGGCTTTATAAAAATGCAGCATCTACTGCTCGCGATTGTCGCAAAGTTCATGAATGAAAAATCAATATCTTGTTGTCGTACGTTAAATACAATGAAGATGGAAGCGTGAAAGCGTGTCTCCTCAATGAGTATTATGAATGCAACATTTAAAAAAAAGGAATATACATGCAGTATTTAAGGAAATCTGTCCTGTACCTCTGTATCTTTTGCGCAGAATATTCCATAACATTTTATATGAATGCAAAAAAAAAGCCCGGAAATCATAGTCTGTGTGTCTCGTATTCTTTGCATGAGTTTTGTATAATGCAAGTGTCTGACAATTCTGGACAGTAATGTTGTATATTGGGAACATTGTATAGATTTGTGTTATTAATAAATTATTGCAGAGGCAGAAAAAGGTATCCATCTACAGTCTATCTATTATCTATCTATTATCTATCTATCTATTATCTATCTATTATCTATTATCTATCTATCTATCTATCTATCTATCTATTATCTATCTATCTATCTATCTATTATCTATCTATCTATCTATCTATCTATCTATTATCTATCTATCTATCTATCTATCTATCTATCTATCTATCTATTATCTATCTATCTATCTATCTATTATCTATCTATCTATCTATCTATCTATCTATCTATTATCTATCTATCTATCTATCTATCTATTATCTATCTATCTATCTATCTATCTATCTATCTATCTCTCTATTATCTATCTATCTATCTCTCTATTATCTATCTATCTATCTATCTATCTATCTATCTATTATCTATCTATCATCTATTATATTTCTATCTATTATCTATCTATCTATCTATCTATCTATCTATCTATTATCTTTCTATTATCTATCTATCTATCTATTATCTATCTATCTATTTTCTATTGTCTATTTATCTGTCTATATATCTGTTATTACCTACCTATATATTATCTATCTATCTATTATCTATTATCTATCAATCTATTATCTTTCTATTATCTATCTATCTATCTATCTATCTAATATCTATTATCTATCTATCTACAGTATCTATCATCTATTTCATATCTATCTATCATCTATCTCATATCTTTCTATCTATTTATCTCTAACAGTCTAACCAAAAAAGGATGGCAGCACACGACTATTTCATGGGCAAAGGAGACGGAATCTTCGCCCATAAAGTGCAGGGATCATCAACATTGAGCCTTTCTCAAGCAACAACACTGTATAGTGACAAGGTTTATATAGTGTTCTGTGTATATCATCATAAATGATCAATTAAGATAATTCATGTGTAAATATGTCATATTACAATCATCGTAAGTACATAAAGTGCAATAAATACTAAAGTGCTGGTGAAAAATTCATTGCAACATTCCATCTGTCAAATCTATCATAAGGTTACATTAAAAAGTGCAAATAAAGTTAATAAACATCATTAACTTAGAAGTGTAGTGTCTGACAATTACTGGCTCAGCCCCACAAGAGGCTGCATGGCTCAGAGCACGTCGATTCCAGCATTTAGCCGGAGTGCGCATGCTCCAAAATCTAATTACAGTCCAACTGCACAGGAATACATCGTGCGTGATCACATACACACACTAAGCATTAAGCGATGATATGTCATCTCAGAATAAGGCAGCCGGTGTCACAGCGAGGTGGCCGCTCTGAACATGCGCAAAGCCTCACATCCACCTCTGACTTCATTTTACTAATGGGCAATAAGGATGGACCACAAAATGACATTAGATTCCCTAATATTGGAGGGAAAATACCTATAGCATCTATCTATATACAGGTCCTTCTCAAAAAATTAGCATATAGTGTTAAATTTCATTATTTACCATAATGTAATGATTACAATTAAACTTTCATATATTATAGATTCATTAGCCACCAACTGAAATTTGTCAGGTCTTTTATTGTTTTAATACTGATGATTTTGGCATACAACTCCTGATAACCCAAAAAACCTGTCTCAATAAATTAGCATATTTCAACCGTCCAATCAAATAAAAGTGTTTTTTAATAACAAACCAAAAAACCAACAAATAATAATGTTCAGTTATGCACTCAATACTTGGTCGGGAATCCTTTGGCAGAAATGACTGCTTCAATGCGGCGTGGCATGGAGGCAATCAGCCTGTGACACTGCTGAGATGTTATGGAGGCCCAGGATGCTTCAATAGCGGCCTTAAGCTCATCCAGAGTGTTGGGTCTTGCGTCTCTCAACTTTCTCTTCACAATATCCCACAGATTCTCTATGGGGTTCAGGTCAGGAGAGTTGGCAGGCCAATTGAGCACAGTAATACCATGGACAGTAAACCATTTACCAGTGGTTTTGGCACTGTGAGCAGGTGCCAGGTCGTGCTGAAAAATGAAATCTTCATCTCCATAAAGCATTTCAGCCGATGGAAGCATGAAGTGCTCCAAAATCTCCTGATAGCTAGCTGCATTGACCCTGCCCTTGATGAAACACAGTGGACCAACACCAGCAGCTGACATGGCACCCCACACCATCACTGACTGTGGGTACTTGACACTGGACTTCAGGCATTTTGGCATTTCCTTCTCCCCAGTCTTCCTCCAGACTCTGGCACCTTGATTTCCGAATGACATGCAAAATTTGCTTTCATCAGAAAAAAGTACTTGGGACCACTTAGCAACAGTCCAGTGCTGCTTCTCTGTAGCCCAGGTCAGGCGCTTCTGCCGCTGTTTATGGTTCAAAAGTGGCTTTACCTGGGGAATGCGGCACCTGTAGCCCATTTCCTGCACACGCCTGTGCACGGTGGCTCTGGATGTTTCCACACCAGACTCAGTCCACTGCTTCCTCAGGTTCCCCAAGGTCTGGAATCGGTCCTTCTCCACAATCTTCCTCAGGGTCCGGTCACCTCTTCTCGTTGTACAGCGTTTTCTGCCACATTTTTTCCTTCCAACAGACTTACCATTGAGGTGCCTTGATACAGCACTCTGGGAACAGCCTATTTGTTGAGAAATTTCTTTCTGGGTCTTACCCTCTTGCTTGAGGGTGTCAATGATGGCCTTCTTGACATCTGTCAGGTCGCTAGTCTTACCCATGATGGGGGTTTTGAGTAATGAACCAGGCTGGGAGTTTTTAAAAGCCTCAGGTATCTTTTGCATGTGTTTAGAGTTAATTAGTTGATTCAGAAGATTAGGGTAATAGGTCGTTTAGAGAACCTTTTCTTGATATGCTAATTTATTGAGACAGGTTTTTTGGGTTATCAGGAGTTGTATGCCAAAATCATCAGTATTAAAACAATAAAAGACCTGACAAATTTCAGTTGGTGGATAATGAATCTATAATATATGAAAGTTTAATTGTAATCATTACATTATGGTAAATAATGAAATTTAACACTATATGCTAATTTTTTTAGAAGGACCTGTATATAAAGCTGAGTGTATGTATGTGTGTGTATGTATCAAGCCCCACCCACTCCACATAGGCCCGCCCACTCCGCATAGCCACACTCACTCCACACACAAAGCCCCATCCACACGGCCCACGTTGTTAGCGCACACAGGTGGAGGCTCATTCACCTCAAAAGCCACCCTGCAAAACTCACCAGCTGTGACGTCCCAGCCACCGCAAGCTACAATCAGGGCCACCGCCTTCAGAGTATCAGTGCACGGCAGGCACAGGCCACATCTAGCTCCATCATATCTACAATAGAGTTGCTCCTGTGAGGCATGACATCAAGGAAAGGGAGGAGCCTTATGGATTACACCACTGTACTCATAACAGGAAGTTGCTGTGCACGTGTGAGGGGGAGAGAGGGAAAAATAGTGGAGTGAGGGGAAATGAGAGGAGTGAGGGGAAAATGAGAGGAGTGAAGAGAAAATGAGAGGAGTGAGGGGAAAATGAGAGGAGTGAGAGGAAAATAGGGAAGTGAGGGGAAAATAGTGGAGTGAGGGGAATATGAGAAGTGTGAGGTGAAAATGAAAGGTGTGAGGTGAAAATGAAGAGGTCTGAGTGGAAAATGAGAGGAGTGAGGGGAAAATAGTGGAGTGAATGGAAAATGACAAGTGTGAGGACAAAATGACAGTTGTGAGGGGGAAAAATGAGAGGAGTGAGGGGGGAAAATGAGAGGTGTAAGGGGAAAATGAGAGGAGTGAGGGGAAAATGAGAGATGTGAGGGGGAAAATGAGAGGCGTGATGGGAAAATGAGAGAAGTGAGGTGCTGCTGCAGTATGCGGCTGTGTATAGAGAAGAGTGAGGTGCTGCAGGTGGAGGCTGTGTATAAGGCCACATTCACACGTTCAGCATTTGGTCAGTATTTTACCTCGGTATTTATAAGCCTAAAACCACGAGTGGGAGAAAAAAAACAGAAGTGTTGACGTGCTTCTAATATACTTTTCCTCTGATTGTTTTACTCCAACTTTTACCTTACAAATACTGAGGTAAAAATACTGACCAAATAACGTGTGAATGAGGTCCAAAGGAGAAAAGTGTGGTGCTGCAGAAGATGTAGGCTGTGTATACGATACGCTTTATTGCAACTAGGGCAATTTCTCTCGGGATCAAGTGTTTCCTATTGTATATGGAAGAGAAGTATGAGGTGCTACCGGAGGAGGCGACTATAAAGCAGAAAAGCTGTACTGCAGAAAAATGCTGTGTATAGAGGAGGAGCGTGAGGTGCAGGAGGAGGCTGTGTGAAAAGAAGGAGCATGAGGACAAGGAGAATAAGGCCCCTTAATTGCCGCTGTTAAAAGTCATATCGGCAGTGGTTAATGGGTTAATATTGTGTTAAAGGGAACCTGTCACCACGTTTTTGGAAGATGGGATAAAAATAGCGTTAAATAGGGGCAGAGGTGGGTGTTACATTTGTGTGTTTGTTATGCGTTTATTACCCACCTAAGTTGCCGAAATACCTTTGCAAAGTCTCTGTTTTCGCCTGTCAATCAGGCTGGTCTGGTCAAAAGGGATTGTTGTCTTCCCCCAGATTTTGCGTAGTTTTCCGTTGGTGGCGTAGTGGTGTGCGCATGCCCAAGGTCCCGAATCCTCTGCCAGGGGATTTAAAAGAGCGCGCTGTTCGTTATTTCATTGGTGATCGGTGGGCGCGGCCATCTTCCTTTGGCCGCGCGTGCGCAGAAGCGGCGCTCTGCTGGCCGCGGCTTCAGGAAAATGGCCGCGGGATGCCGCGCGTGCGCAGATGGATATCGCGGCGGCCAATTTCCTGAAGCCGCGGCCAGCAGAGCGCCGCTTCTGCGCACGCGCGGCCAAAGGAAGATGGCCGCGCCCACCGATCACCAATGAAATAACGAACAGCGCGCTCTTTTAAATCCCCTGGCAGAGGATTCGGGACCTTGGGCATGCGCACACCACTACGCCACCAACGGAAAACTACGCAAAATCTGGGGGAAGACAACACGCCTTTTTGACCAGACCAGCCTGATTGACAGGCGAAAACGGAGACTTTGCAAAGGTATTTCGGCAACTTAGGTGGGTAATAAACGCATAACAAACACACTAATGTAACGCCCACCTCTGCCCCTATTTAACGCTATTTTTATCCCATCTTCCAAAAACGTGGTGACAGGTTCCCTTTAAAAGAAACTTTTGCTTCAACAAAGAGTTTTTATATTATTATTATTTATTATTATAGTGCCATTTATTCCATGGCGCTTTACATGTGAGAAGGGGTATACATAATAAAAACAAGTACAATAATCTTAAACAATACAAGTCACAACTCGTACAGGTGGACAGAGGACCCTGCCCGCGAGGGCTCACAATCTACAAGGGATGGGTGAGGATACAGTAGTTGAGGATAGAGCTGGTTGTCCAGTGGTTTGGTCGATCGGTGGTGGTTACTGCAGTCTGTAGGCTTGTCGGAAGAGGTGGGTCTTCAGGTTCTTTTTGAAGGTTTCGATGGTAGGCGAGAGTCAGATATGTTGTGGTAGAGAGTTCCAGAGTAGGGGTGATGCACAAGAGAAATCTTGTATACGATTGTGGGAAGAGGAGATAAGAGGGGAGTAGAGAAGCAGATCTTGTGAGGATCGGAGGTTGCGTGCAGGAAAGTACTGGGAGACGAGGTCACAGATGTATGGAGGAGACAGGTTGTGGATGGCTTTGTATGTCATGGTTAGGCTTTTGTACTGGAGTCTCTGGGTAATGGGGAGCCAGTGAAGGGATTGACAGTGGGGAGAAGCTGGGGAATAGCGGGGGGACAGGTGGATTAGTAGCCGAGTTTAGAATAGATTGGAGGGGTGCGAGAGTGTTAGAGGGGAGGCCACAGAGCAGGAGGTTACAGTAGTTGAGGCGGGAGATGATGAGGGCATGGACTAGGGCTATTGCAGAATCTTGGTTTAGGAATGTATGGATCCGTGAAATATTTTTTAGTTGAAGGCGGCAGGAAGTGGAAAGGGCTTGGATATGTGGTTTCAATGAGAGATCAGTGTCAAGGATTACCCCGAGACAGTGAGCTTGTGGGACTGGGGAGAGTGGGCAGCCCTTTACTGTAATGGATAGGTTCGTTGGCGGGGTCGCATGAGATGGGGGAAAGACGATGAATTCTGTTTTGTCCATGTTAAGTTTTAGAAATCTAGTGGAGAAGAAGGATGAAATAGCGGATAGACATTGAGGGATTCTTGTTAGTAGGGTGTTGATATAGTTGGTCCAGAGATGTAGATCTGCGTGTCGTCAGCATAGCGATGATACTGAAAACTGTGAGATTCTATGAGCTGTCCCTGGCCAAAAGTGTAAATGGAGAAGAGCAGGGGCCCTAGAACTGAACCTTGCGGGACTCCGACAGATAGGGGGCGAGGTGAGGAGGTGGTGTGTGAATGGGAGACGTTGAATTTTCGGTCATTTAGGTATGACGAGATCCAGGATAGGGCCAAGTCTGTGATGCCAAGGGATGAGAGGGTCCGCAGCAACAGGGAATGGTCCACTGTGTCAAAGGCAGAGGACAGGTCCAGGAGGAGGAGGATAGAGTAGTGTCGCTTGCTCTTGACGGTTAATAGGTCATTGGTGACCTTAGTTAGGGCAGTTTCAGTGGAGTGGTGTGACCGGAAGCCTGATTGTAAGCGGTCGAAGAGAGAGCAGGAAGATAGATGGGAGGACAGTTCAAGATGGACGTGTTGTTCCAGTAGTTTTGAGGCATAGGGGAGAAGTGATATAGGGCGATAGCTAGATACAGAGGATGGGTCAAGAGAGGGCTTTTTGAGGATAGGTGTGATTGAGGCATGTTTAAAGCTTGAGGGGAAAACACCAGTTGTTAGTGATAGGTTGAAGAGATGGGTTAGGGTTGGGATGAAGACTGTGGCGAGGTTTGGGATGAAGTGGGAAGGGATCGGGTCAAGTGCACAGGTGGTGAGATGCGATCTTGAGAGTAGAGTGGAGAGTCGATCTTCTGTAATGGTGGAGAAGTTGGTTTTGGAGGTGGAGGGCTGGGTAGTTGGGAGGAAGGGCTCTGGGGGTTGTCGACTAAAGCTGTCTCTGATGTTCTCAATCTTCTGCTCGAAAAATGAGGCAAAGTCTTCAGGTGAGATGAGTGGGGAGGGAGGGGGTGCTGGTAGTGCTGTGCTTTATATGAATATAATCATTATAATTTGTTATAACTAACCACAGTTAGTTACAATGCCCATCTTATCCTAGTTCTGCTACTTAATTATGCACTGTTATTTCTCTACTATTACATCACCGTGTTTGTTATTCCTGCATGGTGACATCACTGTGTGCATTATTCCTGTACTGTGACATCACTGTGTGCTGTTCCTGTACTGTGACATCACTGTGTGCATTATTACTGTACTGTGACATCACTGTGTGTATTATTACTGCACTGTGACATCACTGTGTGCTAT
Source organism: Ranitomeya variabilis (assembly GCF_051348905.1). Lineage (NCBI taxonomy): Eukaryota > Metazoa > Chordata > Amphibia > Anura > Dendrobatidae > Ranitomeya > Ranitomeya variabilis. The sequence continues at coordinate 182,385,560 of NC_135239.1, forward strand.
TCCTGTACTGTGACATCACTGTGTGCATTATTACTGTACTGTGACATCACTGTATGCATTATTACTGCACTGTGGCATCACTGTGTGCATTGTTACTGTACTGTGACATCACTGTGTGTCATTCCTGTACTGTGACATCACTGTGTGTTGTTCCTGTACTGTGACATCACTGTGTGCATTATTACTGTACTGTACATCACTGTGTGGTATTCCTGTACTGTGACATCACTATTTGCATTATTACTGTACTGTGACATCACTGTGTGTTATTCCTGTACTGTGACATCACTGTGTGCATTATTACTGTACTGTGACATCACTGTGTGTTATTCCTCTACTGTGACATCACTCTGTGCGTTATTACTGTACTGTGACATCACTGTGTGTTATTCCTGTACTGTGACATCCCTGTTTGTATTATTACTGTACTGTGACATCACAGTGTGCTATTCCTGTACTGTGACATCACTGTGTGTATTATTCCTGTATTGTGACATCACTGTGTGCATTATTACTGCACTGTGACATCACTGTGTGTGTTATTCCTGTGCTGGGACATTATTGGGTGTTTTATCTTTGTTTTATGGCAGAACTGTAAAAATGATTCCATTGTAGTGATATTATTGTGTGCATCAGGCAGTAGCAGACACCGTGGATCCTTACTGCTAGAGATCTCTGTACAAAGAAATCTGTTTAGGATGGAATACTTTTCCAGTAATTGCAAAAATAAGAAATTCCATATATTAATACAATTAACCATTACTTACTTTGTGTTTTATTAGCTGCATTGATAATGTGCCATTTACACATGTGTACACAAGTGACCGCTGTAGCCAATCACTGCCCTTAGTGTTGTGATGTCTATGGCCAATAATTGGCTGCAGTGGTCAAGTGTTGATGTGATGCCATCGGTGCATCACATCTATAGTCACTCATATGCATTAGGCTAATAAATGCCTCCACCGTTCAATTTGTTAACAAGCAATTTGACTGAGTCCCAACTTCTGATTATGATGGCCTAATAGATTTCCAGAAAATTAATTTCCCTAAATTGGTCCTCAATGATTAGAGATCAGTGAGGGTACGGCAACATCTGCATAGGCTTTTTAATGCATGCAACATGCTTCCTTTTCTCCCTTTCCAATACTTAGAAGATGGACATCCAGCTTGGTGGGAATCCAGCTACTAGTATAGCACTTTTGGGCTTTTTTATGGACATCCTAACCTATGTAAGGTCTTATGTACTCGATAAAGCAATCAACCATCATAGATGTGTCATTTCTCATGTGTTTTGACCAGGACTGCAGGTTTTTGTTACAGCTAAAATTGGAACCAAAGGGAGGAAGAGGAAATATGGTTTTCATAGAGATGTGCAAGATGTGGTGTATCCGACTGTGCAGCCAAAATGGAATTTATGAATTCGCTGTATTAAAAAAATGATGAATATTTTCAAGTTCAAAATTGGAAATAAAATCTTTTAGTTTGCATATTACACTTCATAAAACATGACTGAAGCCAAGTCTGCGGTTCGTATGTAATGACCAGATGTAGGAGAAGCACCTGTCCGCTCCAACATCTCTTCTGACATATGGTCTTGCTCAATGGACATATACACAGTATATATATTTTTATATATACATATATATATATATATATATATATATATATATATATACACTGCTCGAAAAAATAAAAGGAACACTTAAACAACAGAATATAACTCCAAGTACATCAAACGTCTGTAAAATCAAACTGTCCACTTAGGAAGCAACACTGTTTGACAATCAATTTCACATGCTGTTGTGCAAATGGAATAGACAACAGATGGAAATTATTGGCAATTATCAAGACACCCTCAATAAAGGAGTGGTTCTGCAGGTGGGGACCACAGACCACATCTCAGTACCAATGCTTTCTGGCTGATGTTTTGGTCACTTTTGAATGTTGGTTGTGCTTTCACACTCGTGGTAGCATGAGACGGACTCTACAACCCACACAAGTGGCTCAGGTAGTGCAGCTCATCCAGGATGGCACATCAATGCGAGCTGTGGCAAGGTTTGCTGTGTCCGTTAGCGTAGTGTCCAGAGGCTGGAGGCGCTACCAGGAGACAGGCCAGTACACCAGGAGACGTGGAGGGGGCCATAGGAGGGCAACAACCCAGCAGCAGGACCGCTACCTCAGCCTTTGTGCAAGGAGGAACCGGAGGAGCCCTGAAAAATGTAATCAAGCAGGCCACAAATGTGCATGTGTCTGCACAAATGGTTAGAAACCAATACTCCATGAGGATGGTCTCCACAGATGGGGGTTGTGCTCACAGACCAACACCATGGAGGACGCTTGGCATTTGCCACAGAACACCAGGATTGGCAAATTCACCACTGGTGCCCTGGGCTCTTCACAGATGAAAGCAGGTTCACACTGAGCACATGTGACAGACATGACAGAGTCTGGAGATGCTGTGGAGAGCAATCTGTTGCCAGCAACATCCTTCAGCATGACCGGTTTGGCAGTGGGTCAGTAATGGTGTGGGGTGGCACTTCTTTGGAGGGATGCACAGCCCTCCATATGCTCGCCAGAAGTAGCCTGACTCCCATTAGGTACCGAGATGAGATCCTCAGACCCCTTGTGAGACCATATGCTGGTGTGGTTGGCCCTGGGTTCCTCCTAATGCAGGATAATGCCAGACCTCATATGGCTGGAGTGTGTCAGCAGTTCCTGCAAGATGAAGGCATTCAAGCTATGGACTGGCCCACCCATTCCCTAGACCTGAATCCGATCGAGCACATCTAGGACATGTCTCGCTCCATCCACCGTCACGCTGCACCACAGACTGTCCAGGAGTTGGCGGATGCTTTAGTCCAGGTCTGGGAGGAAATCCCTCAGGAGACCATCCGCCGCCTCATCAGGAGCATGCCCAGGCATTGTAGAGTAGGGAGGTCATACAGGCACATGGAGGCCACACGCAATACTGAGCATCTTTTCCTTGTCATGAGGCATTTCCACTGAAGTTGGATCAGCCTGTAATTTGATTTTCCACTTCGATTTTGAGTATGATTCCAAATCCAGACCTCCATGGGATATTCATTTTGATTTACATTGCTAATTGTTATGTTTTATTGTTTTGAACACATTCCACTATGCAATGAATAAAAATTTGCAACTGTAATATTTCATTCAGAGATATCTAAGATGTGGTTTTTTAGTTTCCTTTTATTTTTTTAGCAGTGTATATATATTTATTGTAATGCAGCAGGGTTCACACAGTGCGGTAAAGAGGCACTGACCCTGGTTAAACGTCTTTATTTTAGCAACTGACAACAAAAAGGCAAATGTTACCCTCTGGATCACAGCTGGATCGTCCATAACAGTCCATAAGACTCAGTTGCCATGGGCAATGGCACCACCGTATCTTTCTTGGGTATGTCAGTGCCTTTGTTTCTTCTTGCTCTGGTCTGTCTTCACTCACACAAAGCTGTACTGTAGAGAGCTCATGCTCTCAAGCTTGCAAAACGAAACACTGACACGCTCAAACCTCAACTCAAAGATTAAATGTGAATAGTGGACATGGGGCACTTGCAACACCTGGAGTGGAGGGAGAGATCTGCCCACTACCATCACACAGATCTTTCCAAAAATAAAACCCCGAAATCACTTCTCTCCTATGCACCATGATGCCATTCTCCTGTGCTGTTTCTACATCCATTTGACCTGTATAATTTTATGCTGTGTGGCTCCAGCCATTCACACTCCTTGCCACTCTCTATTCTGAAGAAGGGTGTTTTTTGGCCAAAACATCAATTTTTTGCAAACAGTACATGAAATAAATAGTTTTTGCACCATTATCTAGAGTGCCAAATTTCTTATACTATATACACATACATTGTCAGAAATCTGGGTTTGCGTCTACTCTTAAGTCATGCATCTTCCAGCAGGACTATTACCCCAGATATAATTTAGGAAGCCCCCAGAAATGGATGGAAACAAAGCACTGTAGAGTTCAGAAATGGTCAGAAATGAGTCCGGATCTACAGTAAATCTTATTGAATATCTGTAGAGAGATCTTAAAATTGCTGTTGGGAGAAGGCGCCTTCAAATATCAGAGACCTGGAGCAGTTCGCAAAAGAAGAGTGGACCACAATTTCAGTTGAAAGGTGTAAGAAGTTGGAAAGAACCGATTGATTGCAGTTATTTATTCCAAAGGGTGTGCAAACAAATATTAAGTTGAGGGTGCCAACATTTTTGTCCGGGCCATTTTGTGGGTTTTGTGAAAAATTATATCCAATTTGCCTTTTTTCCTCTGTTTTTTGTGTTGTTGCAATACACATAAAGGAAATAATCATGTGTAACAAGACGTATGTAATTGCAAACATTTTTTTGGAGAAATACTTCATTTTCTGGAACAATTTCAAGAGTGCCAACACTTATGGCCATGACTGTATAACGTTATCTTAGGTTCATGTACAGACACCATCTGGCCACTTCTGATCACGTAATCACATGTAAAAGCTCTCATTTCATGCTTAACTAACACACCTTTGCTCTAAATCCGGGTCATTTTCCAGAAGAGGTCACATAAACACAAGACCTTGGGAAAAAAAAAGTTCAAGGACAACAAATCTGTAAACTATGATCTACGAAGTTACGCACAACCAAGGAGACCGGCATCTGTTTTCTTCCATAATAAAATGATGTTTGGTTGCGTGATGTGGCTCACGCAGGTTCATCTCACTGGATTATAATTAACCCTTTGAGAAAGTGTATAGGCACATAATCGCATGCAATTACATAGTATGGTTGGAAAAAAAAGACGTATGTTCACCAAACTCGACCAAAGGGCGGAATAAAATGAAGACCAAGGTATGAGATGTGGGTAAAATTTAAAAATTTGCAAAATTTGCTTTCCTATTAATTCAGTCAAAGGTGACTCAGATTGGGTTCAAAGCAAAAAAAAAGTACATACACTATTTAATTAAGCACTTTTGTTCTAAGATATGCCCAGACAGGAAAAATAGCCTTGTCTCAAGACTTAATAAATTATTTTAATATTCACTTATAACTAAGATCTCCATATCAGTTTTGTGGATCTTCTGTGTACCTTCTCTAGCTCTAGGCATCCTTTCTGCAAATTGGTGCCCAATACTGAACTGCATATTCCAGAGGAGGTTGCACTAATGCTTTGTAAAGTGGTAGTATTACTTCTCTGTCTGACGAGTGCATGCCTTTTTTAATACCTGGCAATATTCTGCTGGCCTTAGCAGCCGCTGATTGACACTACATGCTAATTAGTCCATAATCTACAAGAACATCCTTCTCTACAAGTGACTCTACTAGTTTTATTCCTCTATCAGATATGATGCCTGCTAATTAAAAGAAAAATAGATATTAATCTCATCTTCTGTCATTATTAACCCCTTTACCCCTGAGCCTGTCTTTACCTTCCTGACCAGGCCAAATTTTACAATTTTGATTGATCAGTGTCACTTTAAATGTTAACAACTCTGGAATGCGTCAATGTATCCCAGTGGTTCTGGGATTGTTTTTTGTGACACATTATACTTCATGTTCGTGGGTCATTTGGGCTGATATTTTTGGCATTTATTTGTGAAAATACTGGACTTTTGGTGAAAATTTTGCAATTTTCAAACTTTTCATTTTTATGCCCTTAAACTAAATAGATATATCACACAACACAGTTAGTAAATAACATTTACCACATCTCTACTTTACATCAGCATCATTATAGAAACATCATTTTTTGTCAGGAAATTAGAAGGGTTAAAAGTTGATCATCAATTTCTCAATTTTCCAACAAAATTTACAAAACCAATTTCTGTAGGGACCACATCACATTTGAAGTGACTTTGAGGAGCCTATATGACAGAAAAGAACCAAGAGTGACACCATTTAAAAAACTGAAGCCCTCAAAGTGCTCAAAACCACATGCAATATGCTTATTAACCCTTCAGTTGCTTTCCAAATAAAGCAATGTGGAAGAAAAAAATTAAAATTTTACTGTTTTCCACAAAAATATTGATTTAGCCTCAAATTTTGCATTTTTACAAGGGTAACAGGAGAAAATGAATAGTACAATTTGTTGATCAATTTCTACTGAGTATTTCGATAATCCACATGTGGTGGATAACTACTGTTTGGGTGCACGGCAGGGCTCAGAAGGGAAGGAGCACACTTTGACTTTTGGAATGCAAAATTGGCTTGAATTGAGAGCAGACACCATGTTGTGTTTGCAGATCCCCTGATGTGTGCAAAACAGGGAATGCTTCCCCACAAGAGACCCCAGTTTAGAAACTACACCCCTCAAGAAACTTACAGTATCTATTGCTTCACAGAATTTTATAACATTGAACCATGAAATTGAAAAACATAATTTTTTCTGCAAAAATGTTGGTTTTTCCCCAAATTTTTCATATTTTCAGGATAATAGGATAAAATAGATCATACAATTTGTTGTGCATTTTCTCCTGACTACACCGATACCCCATATGTGGTTGAAAACTACTGCTTTGACACACGGCAGGGCTTGGAAGGGAAGGCACACCAATTGAATTCTGGATTGCGGATGCCATGTCACATTTGAAGAGCCCTTGACATGTCAAAACAGAAGAAACCCCCACAAGTGACCCCATTTTGGAAACTACACCTCTTGAGGAATTTATCTAGGCATGTAGTGAGCATTTTTAACCTTCAGGCGAGTCCCAGAATTGTATAAGAGTAGGCTGAATAAATAGAAAATTAGCATTTTTTTCACACAATTTCTGTTGAACGTGGCAATACTCCATATGCGTTTGTACAGTATAGCGTAGCCACACAGTGAGACTCCGGAGGGAAGGAGAGCTATTTGACTCTTGTAGAACAAATTATCATAGAATAGTTTGCGGACTCCGACAGAGCCCTTAAATGCGAGAAGAGCAGACTCCCATCTCAGATGCCCCCATTTGGGAAATTGCACCCCTCTGGGAATTTATTTACAGGTGCAGTGATGATTTTTACTCCATGGGTGTTTTCCAGAAACAAGCAGCAATGGATGTTGCAAAGTGAAAATTGAAAATCTGCTATTGCAGTGCCCAGTAATGCAGAGACTTCTGGGGTCACACTTGTGAGTTCAATGCGAGAAACTCGCGTAAGTCTTTCGCCTCAATTCCCGGCACTGCCGCCGGCACTCGGGACCGGAGCGTTCAGCTGCATAGAAATACATGCAGCCGCACACTCTGGTCCCGAGTGCCGGGTATTGATGCGAAAGACTCGTGCGAGTTTCTCACATTGAACGCTCAAGTGTGACCCCGGCCTCAAGCGCAGTGTGCCTCTCTGAAGCTGGCACTCGTACACCCGGCTTCAGAGGATGAAAAGAGGGAAAGAAGCTGCGCGCATGCGTGAGATAAGTATAGCCCTTGCGATGATGCTCGTGCTTGTAAGTTATGTTATGTTTAAGCCGTTCACCATATGGAAAAATTGATAAGCCAGCTTTATTCTTCGGGTCAGTACGATTACAGAGAAAGTGAGATATCACTTTTATATCATTTTTGTATGTTTTGCCGCTTTTGCCCAACAAAAACTATTTTTATAGAAAAAAATGTTTTTTGCCTTGCTATATTCTGATGTCATTAACTTTTTTATTTCACAGTTGACAGCTGTATGTTGGTTTTGTTTTTTGCAGGACAAGATGATGTTTTCAGTGTTACCATTTTTATTTACATTCGACTTTTTGATCACATTTTATTTCACTTTTTTTTGTGATATGATGAAAAAGCAGTTTTTTGGCCTCATTTGTAATCAATTTTTTTTTACAGAGTTCACTGAAGGGGTTAAATAGCTTTACAGTTTTGTAGGTCAGGTCATTCTGGACATGTCAATGCCACTTAATGTGTATTTTTTTGCTTATTTTTATTTTTTAAATAAACATTCTTATTTATTGATTTAATATTTTTTTCTTTTTTTGTGTATTTATTTTATGCCTTTTTTAATATATATTTTTTAACCTTTTTAAACTTTTTTACTTACTTTTTCTATGGAACATGGGACTTTAACTATTCTTACTGATTGCTGGTATAATGCATTGCAATGCACCAGTATTGGAATGCATTATCCATGTCTGTTCTGCACTCACAGGTCGCCTTTTAGACCATGCTCCTGGCATGGACTAAATAGGCCTCCATAGCTGGCAGAATCGGAGGTTGTCATGACAATCTCTTGTTGTCATTGTAAGGATCGGGCCCTAGCGATGACATTACAGGGGTGCTGGTCGCACAGGGAGGGAGCCCTTCTGGTCTTGTCAATGAGAGCTCAGCTATAGCTTACATCATACTCCTGGCTGCTGAACCCGCTTGATCGCCATGAAGTAAATTTACGTCATTTTGTGGGAACCGCTTCCAGCCATGACATAAACTTATGTCAAATGTCGTGAAGGGGTTAACTAAGTTAAATAATAGCGGAACCAGCACAGAACTTGAAGGTGCAACCCTTATAACCCGGGACTGGTAATCAATAGCCACAATGTTTTGCTTATGGTTCTTGAGCCATTTTCACTCAAATTACAGGTTTTATTTTTTTTAATCCTGATTCATAAGTTGCTTTTCTTTTGTCTTGTGGTATTCATTGATGTGTTTTGCTCCAAATTCTTCAAAATTACGCTTTCGGTTGATGATTTTTACTCAAAGTAAAAAAATGCTCTTTATTTTCTTTTAGACCTTTTCTTAGACTTTTTAATGGAAAAAATTACACGCATTGCTTAATGTTGGAAAATTTGAGAGTGGTCCAAGTATCACTGAGTACGAATTGATTTTTTCACTAACCCGTAGACTTGCATTGGTGATTTCGATCTGAAGCTCGAATCAAAATCGCACATGTCTCTCGATTTTCAGGGAGCCGCTCGCTCTATGAAAAATCCCTGATAGTGAAAAACTCGGATAGCACTCGTACAGAAACCAGAACTGCAGATAATCAGTATCACATCCTTTCCAAAGTATCAAGTTACTTATTCTACACACTGATTAAAAAAAATAAAAAAACTTACGGTAAAAACTATACCAGAATAGTATTTTATTTTTGCTTTTTTTTTCCTCCCAAAAATAAAAATGAATAAAAAGTGCTCGAAAGTCATATCTATCCTTTAATGCAAGCGAAGAAAACTACAATTTAGCCAAAAAATAAAGAAGAATGAAACGGTTATGAGTCTTGGAAAGAAATGATGTAAAAACATTTTTTGTTAACAAAATAGTTCAAAAATAGTAAAACATAAATTCAATATAAATATAATTGTCTCTACTTGTCAAATAAAGTTAACACGTAAATTTTATGAAACATGGAAAAAGCCATAAACATCACATACAATGATGCTATTAAATGACATGTAACTCCACAAAATAATGTTTATATAGAAAAATAAAAATGTGGAGATGAAAAAAAAATCACAAGTTAAAAAAATGAAACAAAGACTTAAAAATAAATAAATTAAAAAAGCATGCATTTTTGTTACCCAATTAAGGGAGGGAGGAGTTTCACAATGACTTCAGCATAGATGGCTTACCCTTAGGTTAGGCGATCGATGTTTGATCATTGGGGTCTGACCATGTCCATGTCAGATTGAATGAGACTGAATGAACCGTACAAACATGCTAAAGTGCCTGTGTAAACAAGAAAGGTGATGTAGCACTCAGGTGTGGATCGGACCTTTTATTGTGTTAAGTAAAAAACGTCCCAAAGGTCCAATCCCCACCATATTAAGGCCATTTATTATTTTTGGTTAGAGTTTTAAGGCAAAAGTTAATTCAAATTTTTTTCATATTTGATATATGCAAAAAAAGACCGGATTATGTTATGTAGGAAATAACTGAAATTCATAAATCAATGGAGGATAAGTGATATCATGTTTTCTTGGCGAGTGAAATGAATCGGCTTGTACGGTAATTGACAGGATGTTAAAAACAAACAGAATGTCATTCAGGGATGTGGTGTGAGGGAGAACACCTTCAGTCTGCAGCATGTAGGAGCAAAAGGTTAACCGGCTAATTAACCTTTCTAATTGGAGGGTTACTTTAAATCACTTGATTTGTAGTGGAAAAAGAAAAGATTAATAAAACATATGGAAATGAATTAAGTTTTACAACGCAGTGAAAGGAACAGGGCATAATAAATGTAAAAATTTATCTTTTGCGTTGTCTGCCTCATATATGTATAAAATAAGCAAATACTGTATTCTCTTCTACATGTATACAGCAGAGTCTGTACAGAGGCACACGTAGGATACTGCGGAGCCATAGACAATCTGTGTACCACTGGACGATACATATTGAGATATTCATTCCTAGAAGCAATGCTTGTAAGAGAGGATGTATCCGAAATGCGACATCTGTTGGTAGGGCCAGAAATGCCAAACTAGGAGAGCCCTTCACAATAAATCTAGGAGAGGCCTTCACAATAAAACTAGAAGAGGCCTTCACAGCAAAACTAGGAGAGGCCTTCACAATAAAACTAGGAGAGGCCTTCACAATAAAACTAGGAGAGGCCTTCACAACAAAACTAGGAGAGGCCTTCACAATAAAACTAGGAGAGGCCTTCACAATAAAACTAGGAGAGGCCTTCACAATAAAACCAGGAGAGGCCTTCACAACAAAACTAGGAAAGCCCTTCACAACAAAACTAGGAAAGCCCTTCACAACAGAAATAGGAGAGGCCTTCTTAAGAGGTGTGGCATATTAAAAACCAGTAGGTATCCATGGTTAAGACCAGTAGCAACTAGCTAACTAACTGTCAATATATCAGTGGTCGAAACCATGAATACCTAAGGTCCCGCAATGCTTGCACATGAGGAAAGAGACATAGCGAATTAGAAAAACTACACTACACTTCTAATTTGGTATTTGTTAATATTATTATTACACCTACTACATATTGGTATAGGACCTTGGAGATGGGAATACCACTTTAAGGATGATTTCAAGGATTCTGTTGGTAGGATCAACCCTTCTAAACCATCTATGTGGGTATGTAGGTCAGAGAAAGTTGAATAAAATGATACCTTGATATCCAAGTTCTTATTTGTAAATGAGTTGAAAAGATCTCTGTGCTTGATTTATATTAAACAGATCTTTTCTCCTCATTTGCATAAAAGAACAAACGTGGATTTCTCGGGAACCTTTCATCAGATTGCAGATATCAAGGTATCATTTTATTCCTCTTCCTATGACCTACAGGCCCATATAGACGGTGTAGGAGGGTTAATCCTGCTAACAGATTCCCTTTAAGCAGGGAATTTAAATTATAGTCTACTTACATTAATTATGTAAATCTAGTGCACAGATGGCATTTAATGCATAATCATTCTCTTTTCTACAATTTTCCCATGTCATTTTGACCATGAATCTCTATGATTAAATTATTGCCTAGTAGACAACCGAATATACAGCTAAGATGCCTGACTGCAAGATAAAAAATCTCTCTAATGTTACAAAAATAAATATGATGCTCATAGTCATAACTATTCATGATCAGCCCATTTATTATCTACTCACTTAGGCTATTGGACTGTTTTTGTCGTGGATCTGCTCCAAAATCCTCCACATAAACTGTTTCACAAATGCTTGGAAAACTATTTGTATTAATTTCTAAGAGAAATTTACTTTGAGGTTCTTATGAGATGTTTTTGAGCAATTTTTTTTACACAAAGCTGTCCCTGATGGAATATTCTTCAATCTAGGCACTGTCCAATGAAAAGGCTGCACAAAATACTTCAGCAAAGAAAAAAAAATCTCTTCCAAAGCTTTTTAGGGTATGTTCACAACTGAGTATTTATTGGAGTTTTTCGAGCAGCCGAAGACAGAGATAGGCAGATCTTTTGAAATTAGAATGTGGCCGCTTTGCCAAATATTACAAAAATTTGATTAGTGGCGAAAAAATTCTTGCAACTCTCGATGATGAAAAGCTTGTAATTGCTTGGAAAATGGGAGAAAGGGGATAGAGAGGGGGATGGACCCTGATGACCAAAGTAGCTTACGCTCTACAGGCGAGAGAGAGGACCTTGCTGACCATAGAAGGTGGAGATATAACCCTGCTGATCATAAGAGCTTACATTCTACAGGGAAGAGAGAGAGAGAGACTTTCCCAGTGATTTTGGAGATGGAAAACAACTCTGACAAACTGTGTTCCACTGTTAACCACTGATTTCTCTGATGACCCAGGTACTGACCACCACTGTACAAGGTATGATAATTCACTAGATGTTATAGCCGCAGGGTATTATGGGGAAGCCCACTTGGAAATGCACTCCCTGATGCTTCAGCAGTGTGGAAAATGGTGCTGGACAAGTTATTTTTTTTATGAACCGAAAATCTTTTAGGATATCCAACTTGAACTTGATCTGTCTCAAATCGATCCACTCATACCTACCAAAAACTCTCCAAAAACCATGAGTTTCGATTGGAGTGTTGGAGAGATTTTGCTTCAAAGACTCCAGAAAAAACTCAGTCTGAACATCCCTTTAGGGTCTGTTCACATTGTTTTTTCAGGCAGTCAAAATCCAGGAGTTTTCAAGTGGAAACCACTTCAGAAAACTCTCCTTCTTTGGAGAGTTTTTGGCGAAATTTTGCATTTCTTAAAGGTTTTGAAGAGTTTTTCAAATGTTTTTGCTGTAATGCATTTTTTGTAGATTTTCGACTGGACAATGTATATAAGTGACATTCACATTATTTTCTCCATCAAGGTGTTTTTGAAAACCTGAAATGTTTAAAGATTCTGAAAAGCCTGATCATATAAACAACATATCATTTTTCCATAGAGATGGATGGAAAGATTCTTTTACTGTTTTGTGAATGCCTTTCCTTTCATTTTTAGGGGCATAGTCACTTAAAGTTCACAGAAAAAGATGCAAAGTGGCCTAAAACTGTTTCTAGAGAAGAAAAACATCTCCAAAAACTCACCAAAAGTTAGTGTCTCATGAAGGGGTTTCCGATTGAAATTTCGGTAGATTTATCCACCTCCAAAAACTTAATGATAAAATAACCTTAGGCCAAGCTTTAACAATCTAAAACGATAATAATGATGATTTCCATTTCACATTTGGATGGATTGTGTGGGTGAGAGGTTCAGTTGTTAACAAACATTATCATTAATCCATATCTATTTACTATTTTCTAAATATAATTCTCAAGATTAACCGGGATTAAAACATCTGCTATAACTGAAATGTCTTTCAAAAGGTCTACATTACTTGTACATTAGGAAAACATAAAATATAGAAGATGACCCCATGATCCATAAGCCAGGCAGCAGTCACTGTTTGTCCTACAGTAGACATGTGCTTAACGGGGATGTATCTTTTAGGGAATAACAGGCTTTGTATCAAGCGTTTATTATTAACAAATATTTTTTTAAATGTTTTCAATTTTATTTAACTATCTGATATAGCACTATTAATTTCACAGCATCTAATAAACATCGTCATCACTGTCCCCATTGGGGCTCACAATGTAAACTCTTCAACAGTATGTCTTTTTAGAGTGGAAGGAAACCAGAGAACCCAGAGGAAACAAACGTAAACTCGGGGAGAACATACAAACTCCTTGCAGGTGTTGTTCCTTGTCGAATTAGAAGCCATTTAATTTTTTTTAACTTATTTCCATTTTGATGATGTTTGAGAATCCCTAGTGCAAGCGGTCACTGCTGCAACCTCTGCCCCCCCCTGAAACAAAGCATTATCAGTAATATCCACTTCAGGGGTTGGGCTAGTCCTTGCTGTACTGACAGAGCATGGGTCAGTTGTCAATTCCAACGTATGCTCATTAGGATCTTGTCATTGTTCAATATTCTTTTCTATGCACAATGGCAGTGCCCTCCCTCGCTGGATTTAATGAAAAGTGAAGTGAAGATTCTGCAAGTGAACGCACTGTCAGTGCGCATTGTAAGGAGATAACCCAGTGAACAGCAAAAGCCAGTCATGCCTCCGAAACCAACTTTACTATCAAGATGGTGGTGGTCTCTGTTCTCACTGCTTTCCGTGTTATGTAAGTACAGGGATTTCTATCAATGAGGTTATTAATGGTTGTCTGGGGAATGTTCTGTCATGATTAATGCAATTCATGAAATTTCAAGACTTCTTCTTGTTTTTTTATTTCAAGGAGTATAAATCTAGACTTGATGGCTCAACTCTTCTCTATGGTAGTCTTCTTCAGGGCCATGCCCATTTGGTTATCAAGACTACGGCTGGTGTCCCACTTTTAAGTGCAATGCGAGAAACTCACGCGAGTCTCTTACATCAATACTCGGCACTGCCACCGGCAGCTCGGACCGGAGCATTCAGCTGCATAGAAATACATGCAGTCACACACCCTGGCCCCGAGTGTCGGCGGCAATACCGGTATTGATGCGCGAGTTTCTCGCATTGCACTCGCAAGTGTGACCCCGGCCTACATCAACATATACAACGTAACCTGCAAACAGCAATTGTGTTTTTAACTATTTTATTTTTCTTTATCATGTTCATCTTTTGTAAACTTCTTAAGATTATGCCATTATGGATGCAGAAGTCATTTTTTTTTTCCGTTTTTTCTCCTTAGTCACGATAAATGTCTTCTCCTCTACAAGTGTTTTTTCCACTCCATTTATACTGCAACTTATTGGTTATTTTAATTTTTCCCAAAATTGAGCATAAACAGTACAACGTTTTGATAAGTTTGGTGCAAAATCTTTTGGTATAAAAAAGAAGCATACATCAAAAGCATGACTTCTAAAATTCCCCTGAAGACATCATACCCCTATTGCTTTTTTAAGATAACTGTAATTTAATGAACTTTTTATTACAAAGGACCAGGATTTTTTTTCCCAAAGTACTGAATTACTTTAGCGCTGTACATTTGTAAGTTAGGCTGAGTTGTCTGTCTTCACTACCCACTGAGCCATAGCAATGGCTGCCAACGGAGACATTTACAGCAGTAGTGGTTTCCTGAAAGATGGTTATGAAGCTGTAGTTCCTGGCAAGGCTTATTCGTTGTGTCTGGATTCATATTGTTAGAGGACAGGAAGATTCTAATGGTCCCAGTTACTGTTCTCCATTTACTTATCCACGTCATGGACTCTTTTATTTTCTGGTAACTTTATCCTTACTTAATTTTCCTCCCACATTCCAAAAAGTGCATGTTTGATGAAATTGGAGCCTGCATTACAGAGTATGGTAAGACTCACTTGGTTCACGGTCAGGTACTTTCTTGGTTGGGCTGCTGCAATCTGAAACATTTTGGTCTGTCTGAATTAGTTTAACATATATTTCAATTGCTCTGGAATTTGGCAGGAAGTACTGACTTCAGACCAGTAATCAATTCGTTTGCTGCTATTATAATAATCCACGTTGGTGGGTTTCCATTGTATCTCTGCAGATTTTCATGTTCCCTTTGTTAAAAAGAGACAGGGTTTTATGTTATTTGTGAACACATAGGACTTCCATACTGAAATTTTCTCTGTCTTGCTTTCTAAAGAAAAATAAAATAACTTAATTTGAAAAATCTTTAGTGACTTTTATTGAGCTCATTCGGGATTCAGAATGGTTGAGAATGTTTTCTAGGGATTCCAGATTTCAACTCTCAATATAAGAATCGGACCAATGCGATAGACATTTCGAGAATCATCTACTTGGCCGCAAGTGTACTTGAATATATTCATGTCTTTCCTTTGGATTACCTGATACTTTTTTTTTTCAGAATGAGCTACCTTATGGTGTCTGCTACAAGTCTACAATAGGTCTAATCTCAGTTTAGTGATGGAAAAGGTGACTGCTTGGTCATTCTCCACCCATTGAAGCTTTTCATGACTGGACATTTAGTATTTCCCTCAAACTCTTTGGCTCTTTTCTCTTATTGACCTCTTTGTTTACTAATGGCAGCTCACCATGTATTTGTGACTAATGGTGTTATTATTTAAGCCCACACCAATGCCATTTACGGCACAAATTTAAGCTAAAAGTAGTAGACACCACAGAAAAGGCAACAGCATTAATGACTGCTCAAGAAGTCCTGGATACAAACAGGCGCTGAAAATGCCACTGCACCCCATCACCACAATTTTTTTTACTATAGCACCTGCCTTAACCCAGTTATCCTTAAATAAAGTGCAAAAATTACACTAATAACCCAACAAATCAAACTGGTTTAATCTGGGTTTCCAATTATGCATCGGAATTTTTTGTGCCCCCACTGATGTCAAAATGGCATCAGTTGTTACCAGTTTCTACCCAAAAACATGGAGCCGGAATGAAAAATGCAATATGGCTTCTTGAAGGATGCATTAGAACAAATTTGGCACATGGTGATGTCAGTGGTTTCATAGAAACTATGGAATCATTTATCAGTGGGCAGAAAGAATGGGCAGCCAGAAAGATGGAAACGAGCTCTTAGTCCTTCAATATACACATACTAAAAAATCTAAAATTATATTGTGTTGGAGTCCTAAAATAACCTAGACCTGAATTGGTTACCCTGCACTTGACCTACTTTTCCTCTACCTGAAATAACACATTCTACTGCAAATGACAAATAATTATCTTTAAATCAATTCTGGGGTAAGAGTTCACTTTGTCCCTGCATTTAAACTTTGCAACCATGATCTCAGCTTAAAATCGTCTTCATCTTTCCATTTCTATTGAAGAAGTGTTGGGAAAACTGGAATATAGAAGGCGGTTTGTAGAACTCCGGTCTACCGGCCACAAACTACCGGCCTGACTGCTGAACCAGAGTTTTAAAAATCTTTTAGCTGAACTCTAATTGTGGGTTTTTTCTAATGGATCTCTTCTTTAAATATCTTGTTCTGATCATGTTGAGGCTTCAAAACCTTTAAGCAAAATGTTACATCTTCCAACAAGCTTATCAACTATCACCTGGCATTAAGACTATCTTCCCTTGAAAAATGGGTCCAGTGGCCTGCCTGAAGAGTCATTCTCACCCCAATACTGCATGATATTTGGTTCAAAAATAGACTCGAAAAATGCATGCTTACCAAGATTTAGTGAGGTTGTCAATTAGCTACACTAGATGTTACTTTCTAATTACAGCTATCAGCACAATCTTGTGCTATAACTGTCACCATTAGAATAAGTGGTGGTTTAAAGGTCATGATGAACATGAACATGATCAACAATGACAAAGTCTGGAAGTGCACAGCTAATTTCTTTACCTCTTTTTACTTTTCTAATGTATTGTTGCTATAAGGTTGGTATACTGTGATATAAGCTTATTACCTGCAAATGCTTGACACTGTGTATTTTTTAATTATGCTGAAAGGTTTGTAATCATTGCGCAGACACAATCTATTATAATGTAAGGTCAAGATTGTGAATTAAACCAAGAAAAAGATCACAGAGGCAAATTCTGGCCTTCAATATCAACTCCAGTCGTGACTATCCTTTGAGACCATTTTTGTGTTAGAAACTGGAGACCCACTGGAGGATCATCTAGTTCTCTGAAATCTCAGTCTAACCTTTTCTGTAAATCTCCCATACACGTTAGAGAAAATCCAACATTTTCGAATGGCTCTGCCAACCATAATATGTGTATAGGGATCTCCTCACTCTCTTCCGACAGAAGAAGTCAAGAAGAGAAGGATCGGGCTGTTGAATTTCACTATTCCCATGTATTTGTTGAACTTTTAGGAAGCAGTTTTTCTGCCTTTCCCCATTGAAAATACATAACCAATTGATTTATGTGTATCAAAGAGTAAGGAGAAATAGCTGGCACATGAACAAATTATTTGTATAATAAAAAGGTTCTTTTTTATTATACCTCCTAGGTTTCCTTAGATAAGATTAGATAAGATTATACTTTAAGATTGCCCTTCTCCTGACTATAATTTGTAATATGCGAGTATGGAAAAAATTGACTACATCTCACATATTTATCAAATGTAAAACCACCGACAGATGCCTCAAATAAAGTTTAAATACATTTTTTCTTAGTTACACATTAAATATCCTAAGGGTAGAACTTTTCTGCAAATGACAGATTCTTATCTCATGTTTTCATATGATAGATGATAGCTTTCAAACTAGGATATTAAAAAATAGTAATTTTATTGTTTAGTCCATAGGAAAAAAAGCCCACATTTTTAATCTTACAACTATTATCAATATTGATTTTACAGAATGAAGCATGCAAGTCACATTTTATTTAAGGCCTACAAAGGATAAGTATCTTAAATAAGGCTTTAATCACAATGCTTTTCAAATAAATCTGGAATGAGATGACATTTCCGTGTTGCTGTGGTTATTTAATTATTAATAGTAATTGCAAGGTGACTTCAACTCTTGTTGGCTTTGCCGATTTCAAAGTGGCTTCAATTCTTGGTGGCTATGCCGATTGCAAGGTGGCTTCAACTCTTGGTGGCTATGCCAATTGCAAGGTGGCTTCAACTCTTGGTGGCTATGCTGATTGTAAGATGGCTATGCTGATTGTAGGATGGCTTCGACTCTTGGTGGCTATGCTGATTGCGAGGTGGCTTCAATCGGCTATGCCTATGGGATTTTTCCAGAAACTTCTTCCTTTTGTCTAGTTAGGCTTCTCAAATACATGTTCAAAGTACTGGATGAACATCTCTGTATCTTGTAGGCACACACAATGATCAGTGGTAAGATCAGACAGTGCTGATGTAGCAGTAAGCACCAACATCCAAACGTTTGTCAGAAATGGTTAAGCACAATACAATGGTTGAATTGTATGAACGGATACTGTCGCGTGAACTTTCACTGTTTGGACTATAAGTTAGCTATGAATCTATGTACTAGGTGCCATTTGCTATAGAGCTGACCATTAGCTATAGGTACTGACCTCTTGTACGTTATATACTGGCCTGGCACGTTTATGATGTCCACCCATCAATTTCGTGTCTGTTTGCTTTTCTATATTTTTTCTCAGAAAGGGTTTGATAGGCTTTTTTTCTGAATGTTGGCTAAGCCATGATAATTTCATCAGTTATGGTGGAATGACCATAGCTGCAGCATGGTGGCTCAGTGGTTAGCCTGCAGCGCTGGGGTCCTGGGTTCAAATCCCATCAAGGACAACATATGCAAGGAGTTTGTATGTTCTCCCCATGTTTGTGTGGGTTTCCTCCGGGTACTCTGGTTTGCTAGCACACTACAAAGACATACTGATAGGGAATTTAGATTGTAAGCCCCATCTGGGTCAGCGACGAAAATGTGTGCAAACTGTAAAAGCAATACCCAAATGTGGAGGAAAATAACTTATTGGGTGCATGGCAGGGCTTAGAAGTGAAAGAGCACTATTTTACTTTTTGATTGCAAAATTTGCCTGGATAATTAGGGTACACCCTGTGGTGTTTTTCAGAGCCCCTGATGTGCATAAACAATTGAAATCCCCCCAAGTTACTCTATTTTGGAAACTAAACCTCTCAAGGAACTTATCTAGATCTGTGGTGAGCATCTTGTACCCCCAGGTGCTTCACAGGAGTTTATAATGTTCAGTCATGAAAATAAAAAAATCAAATTTTTCCCACAAAAATGTTCTTTTAGACTCAATTTTTGTTATTTTCACAAGGGTAGCAGGAATAAATGGACCCCAAAATTTGTTGTTCAACTTCTCCTGAGTATGCAGATACACTATATGTGGGGGAAACTACTGTTTGGAAGCACGGCAGGGCTCTGAAGGGAAGGAGCTTTATTTGACTTTTGGAGGTCAAAATTAGCTGGAGTAATTAGTGGATGCCATTGTTATGATCCTTAGTGGTTGAGGATCACAAATTACTCCAGCTAAGTAACAAACATAGGACAAGCTCTAGGGAGGTGGTAAACTGGACTGACCGCAAAACTGAACCTATCCAAACACACTAGAGGTAGCCGGTGAACGTGTCTAAAAATCCTAGACGTCTCGAGCTAGCCTGAGGAACTAACTACCCCTAGAGAGAAAGAAAGACATCTCTTGCCTCCAGAGAAATAATCCCCAAAGATATAGAAGCCCCCAACATGTAATAACGGTGAGGTAAGTGGAAGGCACATACACAGGGGTGAAAACAGATTCAGCAAATGAGGCCCACTAATACTAGATAGCAGAAAATAGAAAAGGGGTCTGTGCGGTCAGTAAAAAACCCTTACAAAATATCCACACTGAGATTTCAAGAACCCCCGCACCAACTAACGGTGTGGGGGGGAGAAACTCAGTCCCCTAGAGCAACCAGCAAGCGAGGAGATCACATTTTAGCAAGCTGGACAAGAAACATGATGAATGCTGATAATCAAAAAATGAACAAACAAAAACTTAGCTTGTCTTGGAGAGACTGGGAGCAAGGTAGTCACAAGGAATCTGAAGAGCACTGAATACATTGATAGCAGGCAAGGAACTGAGTATCCAGGTGAGCTAAATAGGAAACCAACCAAGGATAACGAACCAGCTGATGCAGCCAACCTGCAGAAAGACAACACTACACAGTACCGCTTGTGACCACCAGAGGGAGCCCAAAAATAGAGCTCACAACAGTACCCCCCCCTTGAGGAGGGGTCACCGAACCCTCATCAAGACCCCCAGGGCGATCAGGATGAGCCGCGTGGAAGGCACGAACCAAATCGGCCGCATGAACATCAGAGGCGACAACCCAGGAATTATCCTCCTGACCAAAGCCCTTCCACTTAACCAAATACTGAAGCGTCCGTCTAGAGATACGAGAATCCAAAATCTTCTCCACCACGTACTCCAATTCGCCCTCGACCAGCACCGGAGCAGGAGGCTCAACAGAAGGAACCACAGGTACCACATACCTCTGCAACAAAGACCTATGGAACACATTATGAATGGCAAACGATGCTGGGAGATCCAAACGAAAAGACACCGGGTTAAGGATTTCCAAGATCTTATAAGGACCGATGAAGCGAGGCTTGAATTTAGGAGAGGAGACCTTCATAGGAACATACCGAGAAGACAGCCACACCAAATCCCCAACACGAAGTCGGGGACCCACACCGCGGCGGCGGTTGGCAAAGCGCTGAGCCTTCTCCTGTGACAACCTCAAATTGTCCACCACATGGTTCCAAATCTGCTGCAACCTATCCACCACAGAATCCACCCCAGGACAGTCGGAAGACTCAACCTGACCCGAGGAAAAACGAGGATGGAAACCAGAATTGCAGAAAAAAGGCGAAACCAAAGTAGCAGAACTAGCCCGATTATTAAGGGCAAACTCGGCCAATGGCAAAAAAGTCACCCAATCATCCTGATCAGCAGAAACAAAACATCTCAAATAAGTTTCCAACGTCTGATTAGTTCGCTCGGTTTGGCCATTAGTCTGAGGATGGAAGGCCGAAGAAAAAGACAAATCAATGCCCATCTTAGTACAAAAAGTCCGCCAAAACCTGGACACAAACTGGGATCCTCTATCAGACACAATATTTTCAGGAATGCCGTGCAAGCGAACCACATTCTGAAAAAATAGAGGAACCAAATCGGAGGAGGAAGGCAACTTAGGCAAGGGCACCAAATGGACCATCTTGGAAAAACGATCACACACCACCCAGATGACAGACATTTTCTGAGATACTGGAAGATCCGAAATAAAATCCATGGAAATGTGCGTCCAAGGCCTCTTCGGGACAGGCAAAGGCAAAAGCAAACCGCTGGCACGAGAACAGCAAGGCTTAGCCCGAGCACAAATCCCACAAGACTGCACAAAGGAACGCACATCCCGCGACAAGGAAGGCCACCAGAAGGACCTAGCCACCAAATCTCTGGTACCAAAAATCCCAGGATGAGCCGCCAACACCGAAGAATGAACCTCAGAAATAACTCTGCTGGTCCATCTATCCGGGACAAAAACAATCTCTCTGGTGGACAACGGTCAGGTCTATCCGCCTGAAATTTCTGCAGCACTCGTCGCAAATCTGGGGAAATGGCAGACAAAATCACTCCCTCTCTGAGAATACCAGCCGGCTCAGAAACTCCCGGAGAGTCAGGCACAAAACTCCTAGAAAGTGCATCAGCCTTCACGTTGTTCGAACCAGGCAGGTATGAGACCACGAAGTTGAAACGGGAGAAAAACAACGACCAACGAGCCTGTCTAGGATTCAGGCGCTTGGCAGACTCGAGGTAAATCAGATTTTTGTGATCAGTCAAGACCACCACACGATGTTTAGCTCCTTCGAGCCAATGTCGCCACTCCTCAAATGCCCACTTCATAGCCAACAACTCCCGATTACCAACATCATAATTCCGCTTGGCAGGCGAAAATTTTCTTGAAAAGAAAGCACATGGCTTCATTACAGAGCCATCAGAGCTTCTCTGCGACAAAACAGCCCCTGCTCCAATCTCAGAAGCATCAACCTCGACCTGGAAGGGGAGAGAGACATCTGGCTGACATAAGACTGGAGCTGAAGAAAACCGGTGCTTCAGCTCCCGAAAGGCCTCCACGGCTGCAGGAGACCAATTAGTCACATCAGAACCCTTCTTGGTCAAATCCGTCAAAGGTTTAACCACGCTAGAAAAATTAGCGATGAAACGACGGTAAAAATTAGCAAAACCCAAGAACTTCTGAAGACTCTTAACAGACGTGGGCTGAGTCCAGTCATGAATAGCCTGGACCTTGACTGGGTCCATCTCCACAGTAGAAGGGGAAAAAATAAAACCCAAAAAGGAGATCTTCTGTACTCCGAAGAGGCATTTTGAGCCTTCACAAATAAAGCATTAGCACGCAGGACCTGAAACACCATCCTGACCTGCTTCACATGGGACTCCCAATGATCAGAAAAGACCAAAATGTCATCCAGATAAACAATCATAAATTTATCCAGATATTCTCGGAAGATGTCATGCATGAAGGACTGAAACACAGAAGGAGCATTAGAGAGTCCAAAAGGCATCACCAAGTACTCAAAATGGCCTTCGGGCGTATTAAATGCTGTTTTCCATTCATCTCCCTGCTTAATGCGCACAAGGTTATACGCACCACGGAGATCTATCTTGGTGAACCAACTGGCACCCTTAATCCGAGCAAACAAATCAGACAATAATGGCAGAGGATACTGAAATTTGACTGTGATTTTATTCAGAAGACGATAATCTATACAAGGTCTCAAAGAACCGTCCTTCTTGGCCACAAAATAAAATCCTGCACCAAGAGGGGAAGAGGATGGGCAAATATGTCCCTTCTCCAAAGACTCCTTTATATAACTCCGCATCGCGGCATGCTCTGGTATAGACAAATTAAAAAGTCGTCCCTTAGGGAATTTACTACCAGGAATTAAATTTATAGCACAGTCACAATCCCTATGAGGGGGCAGGGCACTGGACCTGGGCTCATCAAATACATCCTGGTAGTCAGACAAAAACTCAGGGACCTCAGAAGGAGTGGAAGAAGCAATAGACACCAACGGAGTATAGCCATGAATTCCCTGACAACCCCAACTTGACACAGACATAGCTTTCCAATCTAAAACTGGATTATGAGCCTGCAGCCATGGCAGACCCAAAACGACAACATCATGCAAATTATGCAAAACTAGAAAGCGAATCACCTCCTGATATACGGGAGTCATGCACATGGTCATTTGCGTCCAATACTGAGGCTTATTCTCAGCCAATGGCGTAGCATCAATTCCCCTCAGAGGAATAGGAAATTCCAAAGGCTCCAGGACAAAACCACAGCGCCTGGCAAACGACAAATCCATCAGATTCAGGGCAGCACCCGAATCCACAAAAGCCATAACCGGGTAAGACGACAAAGAACAAATCAAAGTAACAGACAAAATAAATTTAGGCTGTATAGTACCAATGGTGACAGGTTTAGCGATTTTCTTTAAGCGTTTAGAGCATGCTGAGATAACATGAGTAGAATCACCACAGTAAAAGCACAACCCATTTTGACGTCTATGACTTTGTCACTCAATTCTGGTCAGAGTTCGGTCACATTGCATAGACTCAGGTCTCTGTTCAGAAAATACCGCCAAAGGATGAGCAGATTTGCGCTCCCGCAAACGCCGATCAACCTGAATGGCTAAAGCCATAGAATCACTCAGACTTGTAGGGGTGGGAAACCCCACCATAACATTCTTAATGGCTTCAGAAAGACCTTCTCTGAAATTTGCAGCTGGGGCACACTCATTCCATTGAGTAAGCACCGACCATTTCCGAAATTTTTGACAATACACCTCTGCTTCATCCTGACCTTGAGAGATAGCCAGCAACGCTTTTTCTGCCTGATTCTCAAGATTAGGCTCCTCATAAAGCAGTCCAAGAGCCAGAAAAAATGCATCTACATTAAGCAATGCAGGATCTCCTGGCGCCAGAGAGAAGGCCCAATCTTGAGGGTCGCCAAGTGTTATGACCCCAGTGGACAGGGTCTCAGAGGAACGTGTAAGTCTGCGAGATTCAAAAATCCAGCTCATAGGGCTGTGGTAACTGGGTTGACCAAATAGCTACTCCTAACGCCAACACTAGAAGTAGCCGGGGATCATGCCTACGGTGATCGCTAGATGACTCGCGCCAGCCGGAGAATCTAACTACCCCTAGGAGAAGAAAACAAAGACCTCTCTTGCCTCCAGAGAAAGGGACCCCAAAGCAAGATACAAGCCCCCCACAAATAATAACGGTGAGGTAAGAGGAAATGACAAACACAGAAATGAACCAGGTTCAGCAAAGAGAGGCCAGCTTACTAATAGCAGAATATAGCAAGATAACTTATCTGGTCAACAAAAACCCTATAAAAATCCACGCTGGAGATTCAAGAACCCCCGAACCGTCTAACGGTCCGGGGGGGAGAACACCAGCCCCCTAGAGCTTCCAGCAAAGGTCAGGATACAGATTGGAACAAGCTGGACAAAAATACCAAACAAAACAAAAGCAAAAAGCAAGGAAGCAGACTTAGCTTGAAATACAGGAACCAGGATCATAGGACAAGAGCACAACAGATTAGCTCTGATTTCAACGATGCCAGGCATTGAACTGAAGGTCCAGGGAGCTTATATAGCAACGCCCCTGAACTAACGGCCCAGGTGAGGATATAGGAAAAGACAGAAGCTCCAGAGTCAAATCACTAATGACCACTAGAGGGAGCAAAAAGCAAAATCACAACAGTACCCCCCCCTTAGTGAGGGGTCACCGAACCCTCACCACGACCACCAGGGCGATCAGGACGAGCGGCGTGAAAGGCACGAACTAAATCGGCCGCATGAACATCAGAGGCGACCACCCAGGAATTATCTTCCTGACCATAGCCCTTCCACTTGACCAGGTACTGAAGCCTCCGCCTGGAGAGACGAGAATCCAAGATCTTCTCCACCACGTACTCCAACTCGCCCTCAACCAACACCAGAGCAGGAGGCTCAGCAGAAGGAACCACAGGCACAACGTACCGCCGCAACAAGGACCTATGAAACACGTTGTGGATAGCAAACGACACAGGAAGATCCAGGCGAAAGGATACAGGATTAAGGATTTCCAATATCTTGTAAGGACCAATAAAACGAGGTTTAAATTTGGGAGAGGAAACCTTCATAGGAACAAAGCGGGAAGAAAGCCACACCAAATCCCCAACACGTAGTCGGGGACCCACACCGCGGCGGCGGTTGGCAAAGCGCTGAGCCCTCTCCTGTGACAACTTCAAGTTGTCCACCACAAGATTCCAGATCTGCTGCAACCTATCCACCACAGAATCCACCCCAGGGCAGTCAGAAGGTTCCACATGACCCAAAGAAAAACGAGGGTGGAAACCAGAGTTGCAGAAAAACGGCGAAACCAAGGTGGCGGAACTAGCCCGATTATTAAGGGCAAACTCAGCCAACGGCAAGAAGGTCACCCAATCGTCCTGATCAGCAGAGACAAAACACCTCAAATAAGCCTCCAAAGTCTGATTAGTTCGCTCCGTCTGTCCATTAGTCTGAGGATGGAAAGCAGACGAAAACGACAAGTCAATGCCCATCCTACTACAAAAGGATCGCCAGAATCTGGAAACGAACTGGGATCCTCTGTCTGACACAATATTCTCAGGGATGCCGTGCAAACGAACCACGTTCTGGAAAAACACAGGAACCAGATCAGAAGAGGAAGGCAGCTTAGGCAAAGGAACCAAATGGACCATCTTGGAGAAGCGATCACATATCACCCAGATAACAGACATGCCTTGAGACACCGGAAGATCAGAAATGAAATCCATGGAGATATGTGTCCAAGGTCTCTTAGGGACAGGCAAGGGCAAGAGCAACCCGCCGGCATGAGAACAGCAAGGCTTAGCTCGAGCACAAGTCCCACAGGACTGTACAAATGACCGCACATCCCTAGACAAGGAAGGCCACCAAAAGGATCTGGCCACCAGATCTCTGGTGCCAAAAATTCCTGGGTGACCTGCCAACACCGAGGAATGAACCTCGGAAATGACTCTGCTGGTCCACTTATCAGGCACAAACAGTCTGTCAGGTGGACAAGAATCAGGCCTATCAGCCTGAAATCTCTGCAACACACGTCGCAGATCTGGAGAAATAGCTGACAAGATAATACCATCCTTAAGAATACCAACAGGTTCAGCGACTCCAGGAGCATAAGGCACAAAGCTCCTGGAAAGAGCATCGGCCTTCACATTTTTTGAACCTGGTAAATACGAGACAACAAAGTCAAAATGGGAGAAAAACAATGACCAGCGGGCCTGTCTAGGATTCAGGCGTTTAGCAGACTCGAGATACATCAGATTTTTGTGATCAGTCAAGACCACCACACGATGCTTAGCACCCTCGAGCCAATGACGCCACTCCTCAAATGCCCATTTCATGGCCAACAACTCCCGATTGCCCACATCATAATTTCGCTCCGCAGGCGAAAACTTCCTAGAGAAAAAGGCGCAAGGTCTCATAACAGAGCAACCAGGGCCTCTCTGCGACAAAACGGCCCCTGCTCCAATCTCTGAAGCATCCACCTCAACCTGAAAGGAAAGCGAGACATCAGGCTGGCACAAAACAGGCGCCGAAGTAAACCGACGTTTCAACTCCTGGAAAGCCTCCACGGCAGCAGGAGCCCAATTAACCACATCGGAGCCCTTCTTGGTCATATCCGTCAAAGGTTTCACAATGCTAGAAAAGTTAGCGATAAAACGACGGTAGAAGTTAGCGAAACCCAAGAACTTCTGAAGACTCTTAACTGACGAGGGCTGAGTCCAATCAAGAATAGCTCGGACCTTGACTGGGTCCATCTCCACAGCAGAAGGGGAAAAAATGAACCCCAAAAAGGGAACCTTCTGTACACCAAAAAGACACTTTGAGCCCTTGACAAACAAAGAATTTTCACGCAAAATTTTAAAGACCATCCTGACCTGCTCCACATGCGAGTCCCAATTATCAGAAAAAACCAGAATATCATCCAGATAAACGATCAAAAATTTATCCAGATAGTTCCGGAAAATGTCATGCATAAAGGACTGAAAAACTGAAGGGGCATTAGAGAACCCAAAAGGCATCACCAAGTACTCAAAATGACCTTCAGGCGTATTGAATGCGGTTTTCCATTCATCCCCTTGCTTAATGCGCACAAGGTTGTACGCACCACGAAGGTCTATCTTGGTAAACCACTTGGCACCTTTAATCCGGGCAAACAAGTCAGACAACAGCGGCAAAGGATACTGAAATTTGACAGTGATCTTATTTAAAAGCCGATAGTCAATACAAGGCCTCAAAGATCCGTCCTTTTTAGCCACAAAAAAGAATCCCGCACCAAGAGGGGAAGAAGACGGACGGATGTGTCCTTTCTCCAGAGACTCCTTGATATATGAACGCATAGCGGTATGTTCAGGTATCGACAGATTAAACAGTCTTCCCTTAGGAAATTTACTGCCTGGAATCAAATCTATTGCACAGTCACATTCCCTATGAGGAGGCAATGCACTGGACCTGGACTCGCTAAAGACATCCTGATAATCAGACAAATACTCCGGAACTTCCGAAGGCGTAGAAGAAGCAATAGACACAGGCAGGGAATCCTCATGAATACCACGACAGCCCCAACTAGACACTGACATAGCCTTCCAGTCAAGGACTGGATTATGGGTCTGTAACCATGGCAGCCCCAAAACAACCAAATCATGCATTTTATGTAGAACGAGAAAACGTATCACCTCGCGGTGTTCAGGAGTCATGCACATGGTAACCTGTGTCCAATACTGCGGTTTATTTTCTGCTAATGGCGTAGCATCAATACCCCTAAGAGGGATAGGATTTTCTAATGGTTCAAGAATAAAACCACAGCGCTTAGCAAATGAGAGATTCATAAGACTCAGGGCAGCACCTGAATCTACAAACGCCATGACAGGATAAGATGACAGTGAGCAAATCAAAGTTACAGACAGAATAAACTTAGGATGCAAATTACCAACGGTGACAGGACTAACAACCTTAGATATATGTTTAGAGCATGCTGAGATAACATGTGTAGAATCACCACAGTAGTAGCACAAGCCATTCCGGCGTCTATGAATTTTCCTCTCATTTCTAGTCAGGATTCTATCACATTGCATCAAATCAGGTGTCCGTTCAGACAACACCATGAGGGAATTTGCGGTTTTTCTATCACATTGCATCACATCAGGTGTCTGTTCAGACAACAACATGAGGGAATTTGCGGTTTTGCGCTCCCGCAACCGCCGGTCAATTTGAATAGCCAGGGACATGGTATCATTCAGACCTGTGGGAATGGGAAAACCCACCATAACATTCTTAATGGCCTCAGAAAGGCCATTTCTAAAATTAGCGGCCAGTGCACACTCGTTCCAATGTGTCAGCACGGACCATTTCCGAAATTTTTGGCAATACACCTCAGCCTCGTCCTGGCCCTGAGACATAGCCAGCAAGGCTTTCTCTGCCTGAATCTCAAGATTGGGTTCCTCATAAAGTAAACCGAGCGCCAGAAAAAACGCATCAATATCAGCCAATGCCGGATCTCCTGGCGCCAACGAAAAAGCCCAATCTTGAGGGTCACCCCGTAAGAATGAAATAACAATTTTTACTTGTTGAGCAGAGTCTCCAGACGAACAAGGTTTCAGGGACAAAAACAATTTACAATTATTCCTGAAATTCCTAAACTTAAATCGGTCTCCTGAAAACAGTTCAGGAATCGGAATCTTGGGTTCAGACCTAGGATTTCTGGTAACATAATCTTGTATACCCTGCACACGAGCGGCAAGCTGGTCCACACTTGTAATCAAGGTCTGGACATTCATGTCTGCAGCAAGCTTAAGCCACTCTGAGGTAAAGGGGAAAAGAAAAAAAAAAAAAAAAAAAATGAGAGAGGGAAAAAAAAACTCAGAATTTTCTTTCTTATAATCCCACTTCTGCAATGCATTAAACATTTAATACTGGCCTGGCATACTGTTATGACCCCAGTGGACAGGGTCTCAGAGGAACGTGTAAGTCTGCGAGATTCAAAAATCCAGCTCATAGGGCTGTGGTAACTGGGTTGACCAAATAGCTACTCCTAACGCCAACACTAGAAGTAGCCGGGGATCATGCCTACGGTGATCGCTAGATGACTCGCGCCAGCCGGAGAATCTAACTACCCCTAGGAGAAGAAAACAAAGACCTCTCTTGCCTCCAGAGAAAGGGACCCCAAAGCAAGATACAAGCCCCCCACAAATAATAACGGTGAGGTAAGAGGAAATGACAAACACAGAAATGAACCAGGTTCAGCAAAGAGAGGCCAGCTTACTAATAGCAGAATATAGCAAGATAACTTATCTGGTCAACAAAAACCCTATAAAAATCCACGCTGGAGATTCAAGAACCCCCGAACCGTCTAACGGTCCGGGGGGAGAACACCAGCCCCCTAGAGCTTCCAGCAAAGGTCAGGATACAGATTGGAACAAGCTGGACAAAAATACCAAACAAAACAAAAGCAAAAAGCAAGGAAGCAGACTTAGCTTGAAATACAGGAACCAGGATCATAGGACAAGAGCACAACAGATTAGCTCTGATTTCAACGATGCCAGGCATTGAACTGAAGGTCCAGGGAGCTTATATAGCAACGCCCCTGAACTAACGGCCCAGGTGAGGATATAGGAAAAGACAGAAGCTCCAGAGTCAAATCACTAATGACCACTAGAGGGAGCAAAAAGCAAAATCACAACAGCCAAGCAACAAGGAGATAACAATTTTAACTTGCTGAGTGGAATCACCAGAGGAACGAGGTCTCAGAGATAGAAATAACTTACAATTATTCTTAAAATTCAGGAATGGGTATCTTTGGTTCTGACATAGGGCTATGAATAACAAAATCCTGAATACTTTGCACCCGTGCAGTAAGATGATCCACACTAGAAGTCAGAGTCTGAATATTCATGTCTGCAGCTGAGCTCAAAACCACCCAGAGTTCAAGGGGATGAAAGAAGCTAAACAGACTGCAGCAAAGGAAAAGCGGGAGGAAAAAAAAAATGTACTCAGGTCTTCTTTTTATCCCACTTCTGCGATGCATTAAAAACTTGTTGGCCTGCTATACTGTTATGATCCTTAGTGGTTGAGGATCACAAATTACTCCAGCTAAGTAACAAACATAGGACAAGCTCTAGGGAGGTGGTAAACTGGACTGACCGCAAAACTGAACCTATCCAAACACACTAGAGGTAGCCGGTGAACGTGTCTAAAAATCCTAGACGTCTCGAGCCAGCCTGAGGAACTAACTACCCCTAGAGAGAAAGAAAGACATCTCTTGCCTCCAGAGAAATAATCCCCAAAGATATAGAAGCCCCCAACATGTAATAACGGTGAGGTAAGTGGAAGGCACATACACAGGGGTGAAAACAGATTCAGCAAATGAGGCCCACTAATACTAGATAGCAGAAAATAGAAAAGGGGTCTGTGCGGTCAGTAAAAAACCCTTACAAAATATCCACACTGAGATTTCAAGAACCCCCGCACCAACTAACGGTGTGGGGGGGAGAAACTCAGTCCCCTAGAGCAACCAGCAAGCGAGGAGATCACATTTTAGCAAGCTGGACAAGAAACATGATGAATGCTGATAATCAAAAAATGAACAAACAAAAACTTAGCTTGTCTTGGAGAGACTGGGAGCAAGGTAGTCACAAGGAATCTGAAGAGCACTGAATACATTGATAGCAGGCAAGGAACTGAGTATCCAGGTGAGCTAAATAGGAAACCAACCAAGGATAACGAACCAGCTGATGCAGCCAACCTGCAGAAAGACAACACTACACAGTACCGCTTGTGACCACCAGAGGGAGCCCAAAAATAGAGTTCACAACACGCCATGTCGCTTATGGAAAAGTCCTTGATGTGCCTAAAGAGTGGAAATCCCCCACATGTGATTGCATTTTGGAAACTAGAACCCTTAAGGAATGTATCTTGATACGTTGTGAGCACCTTGAATCCCAAGGTGCTTCACAGAAGTTTATAACGTTGGGCTGTGAAAGTAAAAAAATCTAATTTTCCCCACAACATTTTTTAGCCTCAAATTTATTATTTTCACAAGGGTAAGAGGAGAAAATTATCCCAAAAATCTGTTGCGCAATTTCTCCTAAGTATGTAGATACCCCATATGTGAAGGAAAACTACTGTTTGAGTGCACAGCAAGGCTCAAAAAGGAAGGCGTGATGTCTTGAAATGCAGAATTTGATGGAATAGTCTGTGAGTGTCATGTTACAGGTGTAGTGATGATTTGACTTCATGTGTGTTTTTCAGAAACAAGCAACAGTGGATGTTGCTGAGTGAAAATTGCAAACTGCCATTGTAGAGCCCAGTACGTTGTAGTCACCAGTACATTGTAGTTGCCAGTATGTGGTAATGTCCAGCTCATGCTTCCGGAGACACGCACCTATAAATTAAGCCGGCTCCCATTGCTACAGAAATGCCAAACATGTAGACGTTAAATGTGGTTTAGGCACACTGGAGCTCAGAAGTGAGGGGGGGCATTTGGATTGGGGAGCACAGAATATTCTGCATTCCTTTTGTGGAGTGAGGAGGCATAGTGCTTTTTCAGAGCCTTTGTGCTACCAGAAACGTGAAAGCGCCCTATATATCTGTTAACACATGACAGACTTGAGTGGGGACTTGCTTTTCGGTGGATTGAGTTGAAGCATTTATTGGGAACATTTTACATAACATTTGGGATAACATTTATCCAGCACTCTACACCATCAACTTACTTTGGGTTTCCATCTAAGTATCTGAGTGGCGTGATTCAGATGAAACCCCCGAGGGATCCATTCACTATAATGAGGCAGCAGAGTTACTCTCGACTCCATCTGGCCTCTGTTCAGCGGTGTCCTTCTTTTCAGAAGTGCACTTTTATGCTATCCTAAAAAGACGGACACCGCCGGGTCACAGGTCAGACAGCGTCCACAGTGCCTCCATCTGCCTCATTATAGTGAATCTGCCGTCGGTGATTCCGTCTGAATGACGTATTACAGAGATCTACCCCAATGTAAGTGCTCAGCATAGCGCGCAGTATAAATGTGAGCCAAGCCTTACTGCAATCTTTGGGAGACAGAATGAAAAATCCGTAGCAGGTCAAAAATTACTTCTATTTATTTTTTATGCTGTTCTGGTAAAAACTCTTTTGCAGAAAAAATAATTATTTTAGCATCGCATTATTCTGAGAGATATAAACTTTTTAATTTTTTCGCTGATGGAACTTTATGGCAGTTTGTTTTTTGTGGGACAAGATTATGTTTTCACTTACACAATTTTTATTTACATTCGTATTTTTTATCACGTTTTATTCCACTTTTTGTTAGGCGGCATGATGAAAAATAATAGTTTTTTTGCCTTTTTTTTATGGTGTTCACTGAATGGGTTAACTAATGAGATAGTTCTATAGGTCAGGTAGTTCCAGAAACATAAATATCAAATGTGTGTACTTTTTTTTGCTTATTTTTATTTTCATAAAAATATTTATGTGTGGGTACAGTATATTTTTGTTTTTTTATTAGAATTTTGTGGATTTTTTTATATTTTTACTTTTACATTTAGTTCTATTATGGGACTCCCACTTTCAGCAGTCTGATTGCAGTTATAAAGGATAGCAATGCATGAGTATTGCTATGCTTTATATCCTGTCAGTGCTGCAGAGAGAAGTTTCTTAGACCATGCACTGTGCATGGTCAAGCAAACTTGCTAGTGCTTGATGACACAGATGTCATTATGACTACATCAGGTCACCATGGAAATGATTGGTCCCTCGCAATGATGTTGCAGGGGCGCCAGTCAGAGGGCAGAGGGAGCCACCTCCCTCTGCCTGCCTTCTAAATGCTGCGATCAAAAAGATGAAGAAGCCTCAGCTTCAAAGTCGTCATAAGAAGCTTCGGCTGAAGTTTGAAAAAAGTGCAAAAAGTCGACAGTAGAAGATTGGAAATGGGTGATTTGGAGATATGAGATGAAAGTCAAAAGACAAGGCTCTGATGCATGCAAATGGGTCTGGAAGAAACAAGGAAGAATGTGGCTAACGCATCAAGAACTTGAAGGAAGTTTCAAGTTTGGTGGAGGAAGCCTGATGATATGGGGTTGTTTCACAGCCAAAGGTGTTGAATACTTGACCAGGATTGATGGTGATCTCAATGTTGAGTTATATCTGAGTATCCTACAAGACAAGTTATTTTGTACATTCGAGTACTATAAGTATGGAAAGGAGGACATAGTATTCCAGCAGGACAACGACCCAAACCAAATGTCTAGATTGGCAAACAAATGTTTCAATGACAATGAAGTAGAGGTGCTGGATTCACTTCAACAGTCCACAGACCTCAATCCAACCGAACACTTGTGGGTAGAGTTGAAGAAAAAATTGTATATGCAGCGCCCCAGAGTCCTGGTCGTTGCAGTACTGTTGCTCCGCCACTAAGGGGAGTGATGGTACGTCTGATTGCACTAAAGGAGTTCACCTGACCAGGTATTGCAGACACACACTACACCTCACACTCCAGCCACCAGGGGGGGGGGTTCTATCTATTAGACCACTCCTCACACTTGGGTAAAACTGGGGGTTGGACAGAAAGTCGGAGAGAAAGGAGCTGGGAAGAGCTCGAGAGAGGACCTGTCAGAGGTGGGATCCTGGCAGAGCCCTAGTGAACAGGAAAGAATGTTACGGAGCCGTGCCTGTGCTTACAGCGGCAGTCTCCTAGAAAAGGACAAGAAGTGAG
This sequence comes from Ranitomeya variabilis, assembly GCF_051348905.1. Classification (NCBI taxonomy): domain Eukaryota; kingdom Metazoa; phylum Chordata; class Amphibia; order Anura; family Dendrobatidae; genus Ranitomeya; species Ranitomeya variabilis. Next base: position 182,419,667 of record NC_135239.1, read on the forward strand.
GGTTATTGTGAAGGAGTGAGAAACGGGAATACAGCGCAGAGGTGATAGGACCAGAAGGAGTCGTGCTGTAAGATCGAGGCAACATCCTTCTGAGGCACAAAGTTGGTGGCCGGAACGCCGAGAAAGTAAGAGACTCTAAGCATTACTTCAAACCACGGCAGGACAGCCAATTTTAGGTTGGCTGTCTCACTTAAACACCTAAGCAGACAACGGAGGCAGCTGTGGGAGAGGGGCGACTCTAGGGTCCCGGAAGAACACCAGGCCTACCCCGTCATATGGGTGCATCCTAACCATATCATCTGGGGGACGGAGAGAACGAACATCAGAGACAGACACAACAGTTGTGAGGACTATCCCGGGGTGCTCAGCAGGGAAGGACTACGACACACAGGCGCTAGAAGGTAGACACTGATTCCCACCTGCTAAGGGAACTCCGGATGTGCCTTTGGACCAGCCGGTCTCAGCCAGCCCTGTTAACAGTGCTCTGGATTGAGTATCTCGAAACCTTCAGTAAAGAGGTAAAGAGACTGCAACCCTGTGTCCTCGTTATTCATCGCACCCTGCACCACACATCATCACTCTCAACTTTTACTGGACGCCCCTTAGCAGGGTCACGGACCGGGTCTAGCCACCGTGACAATCCCAGAACTGAGACAGAGAGGCCCGGTACCGGGTACCCCTCGGCTCTGCGACTGTGGGGGCGCTCCATATACATACCCAAATGAGTCAACCAGTACGCACCAACTTTGGTAACGCGTAGAATAGACCAGGAATCAGATTTAGGTCAAGACATGTTTGAATCTGATAGAGAGCAAGTCCAGAAGAATTCAGGCAGTGCTGAAAGCCAAAGGTGGATTAACAAAAAAATAAAAATTAAGATATAGATTTTTAGGTGTGAAACAGTAACAATGCCGTGACATGGCAAGAATCCTTTTGTTCATCACTGTATGTACTTCATCGGTCTGGAAGTACTTCCCAACCATGATGTATATACACTGCAAATGTTGGGAAGGGGTTAATCATTTCCTTCATAGCAAAATGGATTACAAAAAAAATGCAAAAACTTTGAACAGTCCTTTGATTGTGACAAACACACTTTCTCTTACTAACACTGAGGTCATTTTTTTGTTTTTGTAAAATAATATGTTGGCTTGCTGCTTTCTAGTGCATGAAGAATTAAGAAAAAATGTGTAATTCAAATACAGCAGGACAAGTTGCTAACCCAAGTACACTATATTGGTGATTAATAACACTGGTACATCTCCTATCGTTATCTCCCTATCAAATGAATTTCTGTCTTATTCGAAGGCCACTATACTCATCTTCTTTAGTGCTGTAGTTGTACACACACTATTTGTAGTATTTGTCTATATCGCTGAGCTGTTATGTCCTCTCAATATCTTAAATCACCTTAAATTTGCTGCTGCATTCCCTACTTAGGTTTTTATATTGGCTAGGATAGTCCCTCTTAATTCACTATGCTATGCCTTGTGATGTGATGACTGAAAGGCATGATGTGAAAGCCTGCACAGCTGTTCCTGATGCCATGTGAGTCTTCTTTGACTGTTGCAATCTTTTGCAATGTGTAAAATGGTAGCAGCCTTTTTTTCGTAATTTGCGCAAATCAGATCGCAATATTGCAGGAACAAACAGATTTCTGGAAACTCAACACGAATTTAATACCCATCAAATTGATTCACACCTCTTTAGTTATTAAGCAGTGTATCACTAGTATTTAGAATTTTTTTTAAATTACTCAACTTTCCCTTAAAACTGGATTTGACAAAAGAGGGATTGGAGAGGTAGTTAGTAGTGATGAGCGAGTATACTCATTGCTCAGGTTTCTCCGTGCACGCTCGGGTGGCCTCCGAGTATTTGTGAGTGCTTGAATGCAGCTGCATTGACAAAAAATAAATCTCTGAGCACTCACAAATACTCGTATACCACCCGAGCATGCTCGGGAAAACCCGAGTAACCAGTATACTCGCTCATCACTAGTAGTTAGCAGTCATGCCAAGCATGCCATTCCCAGTCTACATTAGTGATCAGATTTTTCCAAAAACATAAATGTAAACAGAGGTCTTCTTTAAGGTAGTGTTCTGTCTGGGTCAATATTAAAAGTTAAAATATGAAACTTGCCTATTGATAGCTTGGGAAGAAATATTCAGTACAAAGAGCCTGTACAGTATATTTGTGTCCACAGCTTGATGTTAAAATTGAAACAAGATGATGAATCTTTTACACGTTCAAAGTGATTGTTCTGCATATTTCATAAATGGTTTACAGACAGAACACTGATGTTACTTTCTCTTCATTTAACTGCACCCCTCGTTCTATTTGATGCTTTAGATTAGATTGTCAGATTTACTTTCTTCTCTGACACAAGTTCAGTACGAGTGACCAGATGTTCTACTTTGGCTTCCAGCTCTTTTGTCTTTTTTAGGCAGTGGACTTTTAAATTCTTGATTTTCTCAAGGCCATCTTTGAAGTTTTTAAGAATCTTGATGGAGTAGCGAGAGACTGTTTTTTGCTGTCACAATTAGCCAAGATGTCACTGAAGTCTCCATCGAAGCTTGCAGACATGTGACATGCAATTTATTTATTTAATCAGTTCTCCCATCCTGTCTTGGGTATAGTGAAATGCTCAGCATAATACCGAAATATGCATGATCGGAATAATTCCATATATAGGATGATTCCTTTTCATCCTTTTGATTTCCATTTTGATGCCTCATATTGACAATGTATTTAATCTATCACATTCATAGGCTCTTTGGAAATATAGGCAGCACCACAATTAGTTTAGATGAGAGCCAATGTTTCACTTTTCCTTTGTACCAGTTTCCAGCTATCTCCTTTATTGTATTAGTAGACACAAAATTTAATTTACGAAAGATTTAGAACTAAGGTCATATTTTTGGATGATGAATGGTTGACTCCAAGATAAATGTAATGGAAATAATAATTTGGGTAATTATAACTGTTTTGGAACTATAAGTTCCCAACAATTTGATTGCTATATGTTCTCCCTCAAATGCAGTCAATTCAACTGTAGAAAAACTGTTATTAGAAAATAAATATTTTCTTCAATTCCTTTTGTTTAGAAGCCTGCCCTGAAAAAATGTCAATGTCAAGGTTTTCCACTGCTGCAACCTCCAGAGGTCAGCTGTAATCTATGAAGGAACTTGTTATCAAGTCAAGTGATCGACTCCTCTTCAGTGCACTACAGGGGAAATTAAGTATTAAACTGTGCCCATTGAAATAATTAATTTCTCTATTTACTACATGGATAGGCATTTTATACAGTTTGTGGAATCAGTTGACTAATCAGCTGTTGTTTTGACATGCACAAGAGATGAGTGAAAAGATTTTCTCTACTTCCAGTCTGTCATTGAATGCTGGCCTCCTGAGTGTCTCTTTCTATCATTAGACCCCATGACGTCATGATGTTGTGTCAGACCTATTGACTTGGTGGTGACCCTTATAATCACAAGAAGCGCTCAGGATGCTAGCATTCAAGTTCTGAGGAAATTCACGCTGACCTTGACACTCTACTAGAGAGTACCAAAGTGGTACGCATCTATCTTGACTTCTGTTCTGGGCTCCCCTCCCTTTCCCTATGGCCTTTCTGCCTCAATGACATCATCATCCAATGCCATCATACCTTTCCTTATGGCCACTGCTCTTTGCTGTGTTTCACGTGAAGCTTTACAAGTTGCCAAGGGTGCCTCAATGAAGTCATCATACAAAGCCTTTTAAGATCCACTTTGACACATCTAAGTTATCTGATTATTAATTCAGTGTACTGTTGTGTTCAGTTGCTGTGTGTTCAGTTCCTGAGATGCATCTTCATTGCAAACTTTTGTGAAAACCTGTTGGTTAACCCGTCATTTGCTGTAAGCATTACAAACTGTTATTTGAGTTTGTTTGCCTTATGCTGTAAACTGCAGTGAATTCAACAATTCCCATCTACTGTTTTTGTGACCTTATGGTTAACCAATTGTTTATTGTAACATTGCAAACTGTTACTAGAGACTGTACACACTACATATTTTATTTTGCTGTAGATTCTACAACTTGAATCTCCTACTTCTCACTCCTCTTGGTTTTCCCATTGCTTGATATAGCATTATGAACAACTTTTCAGAGACTATTTACTATATTCAAGCACCATGTGCCTTGCCAACCTGCTGTGCCAACACCCTGGCTTCATGTGTTCACCCCGACCTATGGCATTGTAAATGTACCTCACGTGGTGTACTCTAACCTACAAACCAGGATAGTGCAAATCGTTTTGCTCTTCTCCAGCATATAGAGTTTGTGAAATCTGCCTGCTATTCATCATTGGCTCACTTATCATCTACAGATGCTCTCAGTTTATCTCGTGCTAAAGCAGCATCACATAATATCAATGTGTGGAGATATAAACTCAATAGTCTCGCTCAATACGAGACGGCATGAGTGGATATCATCTGCATGAGCTCAGAATGGAAGTATAGGCAACAACTCCAGCTCAGGTTTATCAACAACAAGGTGATCCTGATGAACACCAAGATCGAGTTCTGCATTCCGTCATCTATTTCATCGGTGTGGTGAGAGGCAGATATGCACTATAGGTGCATACTTTATATATTATATACCTTTATTTTCTTTACTCACAGTGCAGTCTTTTGTGGAATTATCATTTGTATGTGCAGATTTATAGCTGACAATAAGCTATTTTGACATAATGTTCTTCAGATACTATCTATTGGCAATGGGTAAAAACTTTGATGTAACATTCTTTCTCTTTCTCTATATATAATATATACAGTGGGGAAAATAAGTATTTGATACATTGTCGATTTTACAAGTTTTCCCACCTACAAAGAATGGAAAGGGCTGTAACTTGTATTGTACACTTCAACTGTGAGAGACAGAATCTAAGAAGAAAAAACAGAAAATCACATTGTATGATTTTTACATAGTTCATTTGCATTTTATTGCATGAAATAAGTATTTGATACAATGAAAAAATAGAAATTAATTTTTGGTACAGAAACCTTTGTTTGCAATTACAGAGGTCAGATGTTTCTTGTAATTCTTGACCAAGTTTGCACACGTTGCAGTAGGGATTTTGGCCCCCTCCTCTATACAGATCTTCTACAGATTTTTCAGGTTTAGTGCCTGTCACTTTGTAACTTTGAGTTTCAGCTCCCTCCAAAGATTTTCTATTGGGTTCAGGTCTGGAGACTGGCTAGGCCACTCCGGGACCTTGAAATGCTTCTTACAGAGCCACTCCTTAATTCCCCTGGCTTTGTGTTTCTGGTCATTGTCATGCTGAATAGCCAGCCACAATGCATCTTCAATGCTCTTACTGATCGAAGGAGGTTGTTGGTCAAAATCTTGTGATACATGACCCCATCCATTCTCCCTTCAGTATGGTGCAGTTGCCTGTCCCCTTGGCAGAAAAGAACTCACAAAGTATGATGTTTCCCCCACCTTGCTTGATGGTTAGGATGGTGTTCTTGGATTTGTACTCATCTTTCTTCTTCCAAACACGGCAATTAGAGTTGATACCAAAAAGTTCTATTTTGATCTCATGTGACCACAAGACCTTCTCCCATGCCTCTTCTGGTTTCTAAATATGGTCATTGGAGAACTTAGAATGGGCGTGGACATGTCCTGGCGTGTGCAGGAGGACTTGCGTGCCCTGCAGGATTTTAATCCATGATGGTGTAGTGTGTTACTACCGGTAATGTTTTAGACTGTGGCCCCATCTCTCTTCAAGTCATAGACCAGGTCCTCCCATGTAATTCTGGGCTGATTCCTGACCTTTCTCAGAATCATGCTTAGCCCACGAAGCGAGCTCTAGACGGAGGAAGATTGACAGTCATCATGTGTTTCTTCCATTTTCTAATAATTGTGCCAACAGTTGTTGCCTACTCACCAGGCTGCTTTCCCTTTGTCCTGTAGCATATTCCACCCTTGTGCAGGTCTACAATTTTGTCCCTGGTGACCTTAGACAGCATTTTGGTCTTGGCCATGGTGGAGAGGTTGGAGTATGATTGAGTGTGTGAACAAGATATCTTTTATACAGATAAGAGTTCAAACAGGTGAAATTAATACAGGTAATGAGTGCAGAGTAGGAGGGCTTCTCAATAAAATAAAGTTGAGGTGTAAGGTTCAATACCTTATTAATATATACAGTATATGTATGTATACCGAGACCCAGATTCCAGTGATGTGTCACTTATTGGGCTGTTTGCTGCTGTTTTGATAAAATAACAGTTTTTTTCTGCTGCACATCTACCAGTTCTATGAATGCTGAGCCCTGTACAACTCCATCCACACCCTGATAGGCAGCTTTTTGTGTACCCTGTCTATCGACAGAAATCTGCCAGCGGGGTTATACAGAGCTCATGAATATGAGGACCACCTGGTAGCAGGCTTACTAGTCCTTTAATGAGAATCTCCTGTTGATAAAAAAGTGATTTTATCAAAACTACAGAAAGCAACCCAGAACGTGACACATTGCTGTTTTCTTGCCCTTATATTACGCGGCCCTCAGATTAGATGATAAAAACCTGGGGACAGATTCCCTTTAATGTAGTAAATGAGTTTGTCATCAATTATTTACATTAGTGATGTGACATGGTTCTGTCTATCAGACATTAAAACTATTGTGTTGAAATGTCCTATCTCTTACCAAATATCGCTTTGAATTTAATGAAGAGGTTTAGCCATTAGTGATGTTTTTCCATAGAGGAATTAGAAAAACTTTTAGGACTTCACTGTCTCAAAGTTCATGAGTATAGAAATTATGCCAAGTTCCATTCCTATGGTGCACATAGACATTAGACTTTAGTTCATGAAAATTAATGCTATTAACTGAAATGATTGTTTTTCAGGTAAGGCTAAAGAATAAAGTAGCATTTTAGCCATCCGATCACAGACCTTCATCATCTGAAGTGAAGTTGACAGTGTTTGTTTTTTCGGGTCTGAAGTCAGACAAACTATCTATGACTCACGAACGATATGTTGGTGAAAGAATATTCCCATAAAGATCATTAATTCATTGCCTTGTGTCATTGAGCGTGTATGGCCATGGGCTCTGAATCTGATATGTAGCTGCATCTGTGTAACTATCGTTCACTAGACGATTGCTTATTCAATGGTTGCTCAACCATCAATCTACTTTTATCTAATGTGTAAGGCAACCCTTAGGGAAAAAGTATGTGCTGTGCTATGGTGCGTTGGAGTATTGTGAGTTTCAAAGCAGCATCTTTTTGTCATAGTGGAGGATCTATGGGAAGCCATTTTGAACTCATAAAAATGATCTTCTTTACTTCCTCAGAAGTTCCTAGTCAGGGTTGCAATTACTAAGAATGGAGTTTCTTCTTAACTAATACCTCAATGTCCAAATTAAATTGTGACCCTGATTAAAAATTCTGCAAATCGATTCACAGGACTCAGTCCATCGGCCGGGCCTGTAATTTGTGTCAATATGTTATATACCTTTTCTGGGTCTAGGCTCTGCTCCCTTCACCCCGGTCTGCTAAATTCACTGGTGCTCAAAGTCGGTCTTTACAAGCAGGACGACATGCTCTCATGTGATAATCTAACTAGACCAATATAAGGCCTACCAAAACACACACCTGTGTCTTTGTATTATGACTTGTACTGTTCTTGAGTACTGTCTGCCTACTGCTTCCACTACCTCTGTTACCTGTGTTCCGATCTTCTGTCGGCCTGCAGCCTCCAGTGCCTTATCAGGGTTGCAATTACTAAGATGGGAGTTTCTTCTTAACTATTAGTTCAATGTCCAAATTAAATTGTGATCCTGATTAGAATTTCTGCAAATCGATTCACAGGACTCAGTCCATCGACCGGGCCTGTAATTTGCAGCAATATGTTGCATACCTTTTCCGTTTTCCAGGTCTAGGCCCTGTTCCCTTTACAATTAGGATGACATGCTCTCAGGTGATCATGTATCTACACCTATATAAGGCCTGTGTCTTTGTATTAAGACTTTTAGTGTTCTAGAGTTCTGTCTGCCAACTGCTTCCACTACCTCTGTTGTCTGTTTTCCAGTCTTCTGTCTGCCTGCAGTCTCCAGTGCTTCTTCTACCTACTTCCTAGTTCTCCAGTGCTTCTACTACCAGTATCCCTTGTGCCTCATCTGCCTGTTGCACCGATGCACGTAGTGTGCCTACCTGGACCTTAGGATTGAGTAACAACCCTGCCGGCATCACTGCATGGCCTTCCATCGCCCACCTGCCTGTTACATCAACTCACTCTCTCAGTGCCATGCTGTGAGATCTGCCTGCTGCCGGCTCCATGCCGTGTGCTCCATGGCCACTTACTCTGTGTACACTTCCTGGCTGTGTGCATAGGGGGCGGCGCCAGCAACTCCAGATTCCTATTGAGACTGTGTGCACCTCCCTAAAGTGTCCCTGGCAATAGCCTAGAGGCCTCTGATACTTAAGGCATCCTCACCCATTGGGGGTGCCTGAGCAAACTATTTCCCTCAGTTAGCACTTGCTACTGAGCTGCCAGGTCGTGTCTGTTTCCTGTCTCTGATGGCTGCAATATGCAGGCCTTTATCTGTGTTCTGTTTTTGTCTCTGTGTATGCCACCCAGTGGGGCGTTGTACCCTGGTCTGAATCTGTGTTCCGTTACTTCTGTGTCTGAACTCTGGTCTATGTCCGTTCCTGTTCCTTCTTTGTTTATTTACCATTCTCACTCTGCTGTGTTTATCTCTGTGTTACCTCTCTGCTCTGCTTGCCACTATCAGTGGCTCTGCATCTCTCTGCTCTGTTCGTCACTACCAGTGGCTCTGTGCTTCTCTGCTTTGCTCACCACAACCTGTGGCTCTGCACCCTCTGGCTCTTGGTGTTGCCTCCAGCATCTCCGCTCTTGGCTCTGCCTCTGGCATCTCTGCTCTTTGCTTCGCCTCCGGCGTCTCTGCTCTTGGCTCCGCCTCCAGTGTCTCCACTCTTGGCTCCACCTCCAGCATCTCCGCTCTTGGATCCACCTCCAGTGTCTCTGCTCTTGGCTCCGCCTCCAGCATCTCCGCTCTTGGCTCCGTCTCCGCTCTTAGCTCCACCTCCTCCTCTGCCTTCTCCTTCCCTGCTCTTATTTCTGCCTTCTCCTTCTCTGCTCTTATCTCTGCCTTTTCCTTCTCTGCTCTTAGCTCTGCCTTTTCCTTCTCTGCTCTTAGCTCTGCTTTTTCCTTCTCTGCTCTTAGCTCTGCCTTCTCCTTCTCTGCTCTTAGCTCTGCCTTCTCCTTGTCTGCTCTTAGCTCTGCCTTCTCCTTCTCTGCTCTTAGCTCTGCCTTCTCCTTCTCTGCTCTTAGCTCTGCCTTCTCCATCTCTGCTCTTATTTCTGCCTTCTCCTTCTCTGCTCTTATCTCTGCCTTTTCCTTCTCTGCTCTTAGCTCTGCCTTTTCCTTCTCTGCTCTTAGCTCTGCTTTTTCCTTCTCTGCTTTTAGCTCTGCCTTCTCCTTCTCTGCTCTTAGCTCTGCCTTCTCCTTCTCTGCTCTTAGCTCTGCCTTCTCCTTCTCTGCTCTTAGCTCCGTATTTCTCCTTCTCTGCTCTTAGCTTCACCTCCTGCTCTTACTCTGCCTCCTGTGATTCTGCTTTGCATCCGCTCTTGCTCTACCTCTGTTCAGCAATTTGCCATACAGGTCTCAACCTGTTTCTTTATATTCACCAGTCTGAACAGGTTCTTACCTGTGTCCATATACTCTCCAGTCTGAACAAGTTCTTACCTGTTTCCAAACACCTGCCTGTATACCAGTTCCTACCAGAGTGCCAGCCGTGCCCGCCTGTCTGCCAGAGTTCCAGCCATGCCCATCTGCCTGCCTGTATCTCCGTCAAGCCAGTCTGCTCGTCAGGGCCTCTGCCGTATCCATCCGTCAGCCAGTGTCACTGTTGTGCCTGCCTGTGTCTAGCCCCTGGTGGGATCAGCATCCACAGTCAGACTCCACCCTGGAGTGGTACCTGGTAGCTACCTACTGCACAAGTCTGACCTCATCATCGGAGGCTCCAGCGAACACCTAAGAAGCTACTTAGTTACGCCCCTATATTATAACTGGAGAAAAACGAGTTACACTAGGTATAAATAAAGTGAAAAAAAGTTCAAATTTTATTAGAAATACACATAGCATAAACTAAACATTAGACATAAATGGAGTACAATGGTACATGTGCAAAGATAGTACATAAAAGTAACCAGAAAGCCCTCCAATAACCCAAGTGTTATGGTTCTCAATGGCAAGAGAACATAGCCCAGCAAACATAAGTACTAGCTCTTGGAAGGATGGAAACTAAACTGACCATGAACTAAACCTGCCGCACAACTAACAGTAGCCGGGTAGCGTTGCCTACGTTTTTTATCCCTAGACGCCCAGCGCCGGCCGGAGGACTAACTAATCCTGGCAGAGGAAAATATAGTCCTGGCTCACCTCTAGAGAAATTTCCCCGATAGGCAGACAGAGGCCCCCACATATATTGGCGGTGATTTTAGATGAAATGACAAACGTAGTATGAAAATAGGTTTAGCAAAATTGAGGTCCGCTTACTAGATAGCAGGAAGACAGAAAGGGCACTTTCATGGTCAGCTGAAAACCCTATCAAAATACCATCCTGAAATTACTTTAAGACTCTAGTATTAACTCATAACATCAGAGTGGCAATTTCAGATCACAAGAGCTTTCCAGACACAGAAACGAAACTACAGCTGTGAACTGGAACAAAATGCAAAAACAAACGAGGACTAAAGTCCAACTTAGCTGGGAGTTGTCTAGCAGCAGGAACATGCACAGAAAGGCTTCTGATTACAATGTTGACCGGCATGGAAGTGACAGAGGAGCAAGGTTAAATAGCGACTCCCACATCCTGATGGAAACAGGTGAACAGAGGGGATGATGCACACCAGTTCAATTCCACCAGTGGCCACCGGGGGAGCCCAAAATCCAATTTCACAACAGTACCCCCCCCTCAAGGAGGGGGCACCGAACCCTCACCAGAACCACCAGGGCGATCAGGATGAGCCCTATGAAAGGCACGGACCAGATCGGAGGCATGAACATCAGAGGCAGTCACCCAAGAATTATCCTCCTGACCGTATCCCTTCCATTTGACCAGATACTGGAGTTTCTGTCTGGAAACACGGGAGTCCAAGATTTTTTCCACAACGTACTCCAACTCGCCCTCAACCAACACCGGAGCAGGAGGCTCAACGGAAGGCACAACCGGTACCTCATACCTGCGCAACAATGACCGATGAAAAACATTATGAATAGAAAAAGATGCAGGGAGGTCCAAACGGAAGGACACAGGGTTAAGAATCTCCAATATCTTGTACGGGCCGATGAACCGAGGCTTAAACTTAGGAGAAGAAACCCTCATAGGGACAAAACGAGAAGACAACCACACCAAGTCCCCAACACAAAGCCGAGGACCAACCCGACGCCGGCGGTTGGCAAAAAGCTGAGTCTTCTCCTGGGACAACTTCAAATTGTCCACTACCTGCCCCCAAATCTGATGCAACCTCTCCACCACAGCATCCACTCCAGGACAATCCGAAGATTCCACCTGACCAGAAGAAAATCGAGGATGAAACCCCGAATTACAGAAAAAAGGAGACACCAAGGTGGCAGAGCTGGCCCGATTATTGAGGGCAAACTCCGCTAAAGGCAAAAAAGCAACCCAATCATCCTGATCTGCAGACACAAAACACCTCAAATATGTCTCCAAGGTCTGATTCGTCCGCTCGGTCTGGCCATTAGTCTGAGGATGGAAAGCAGACGAGAAAGACAAATCTATGCCCATCCTAGCACAGAATGCTCGCCAAAATCTAGACACGAACTGGGTTCCTCTGTCAGAAACGATATTCTCCGGAATACCATGCAAACGGACCACATTTTGAAAAAACAGAGGAACCAACTCGGAAGAAGAAGGCAACTTAGGCAGGGGAACCAAATGGACCATCTTAGAGAAACGGTCACACACCACCCAGATGACAGACATCTTCTGAGAAACAGGAAGATCCGAAATAAAATCCATCGAGATGTGCGTCCAGGGCCTCTTCGGGATAGGCAAGGGCAACAACAATCCACTAGCCCGAGAACAACAAGGCTTGGCCCGAGCACAAACGTCACAAGACTGCACAAAGCCTCGCACATCTCGAGACAGGGAAGGCCACCAGAAGGACCTTGCCACCAAATCCCTGGTACCAAAGATTCCAGGATGACCTGTCAACGCAGAAGAATGAACCTCAGAAATGACTTTACTGGTCCAATCATCAGGAACAAACAGTCTACCAGGTGGGCAACGATCAGGTCTATCCGCCTGAAACTCCTGCAAGGCCCGCCGCAGGTCTGGAGAAACGGCAGACAATATCACTCCATCCTTAAGGATACCTGTAGGTTCAGAGTTACCAGGGGAGTCAGGCTCAAAACTCCTAGAAAGGGCATCCGCCTTAACATTCTTAGAACCCGGCAGGTAGGACACCACAAAATTAAACCGAGAGAAAAACAACGACCAGCGCGCCTGTCTAGGATTCAGGCGTCTGGCGGACTCAAGATAAATTAGATTTTTGTGGTCAGTCAATACCACCACCTGATGTCTAGCCCCCTCAAGCCAATGACACCACTCCTCAAAAGCCCACTTCATGGCCAAAAGCTCCCGATTCCCAACATCATAATTCCGCTCGGCGGGCGAAAATTTACGCGAGAAAAAGGCACAAGGTCTCATCACGGAACAATCGGAACTTCTCTGCGACAAAACTGCCCCAGCTCCGATTTCAGAAGCGTCTACCTCAACCTGAAAAGGAAGAGCAACATCAGGCTGACGCAACACAGGGGCGGAAGAAAAGCGGCGCTTAAGCTCCCGAAAGGCCTCCACAGCAGCAGGGGACCAATCAGCAACATCAGCACCCTTCTTAGTCAAATCAGTCAATGGTTTAACAACATCAGAAAAACCAGCAATAAATCGACGATAAAAGTTAGCAAAGCCCAAAAATTTCTGAAGACTCTTAAGAGAAGAGGGTTGCATCCAATCACAAATAGCCTGAACCTTGACAGGATCCATCTCGATGGAAGAGGGGGAAAAAATATATCCCAAAAAGGAAATCTTTTGAACCCCAAAAACGCACTTAGAACCCTTCACACACAAGGAATTAGACCGCAAAACCTGAAAAACCCTCCTGACCTGCTGGACATGAGAGTCCCAGTCATCCGAAAAAATCAAAATATCATCCAGATACACAATCATAAATTTATCCAAATAATCACGGAAAATGTCATGCATAAAGGACTGAAAGACTGAAGGGGCATTTGAAAGACCAAAAGGCATCACCAAATACTCAAAGTGGCCCTCGGGCGTATTAAATGCGGTCTTCCACTCATCCCCCTGCTTAATTCGCACCAAATTATACGCCCCACGGAGATCTATCTTAGAGAACCACTTGGCCCCCTTTATGCGAGCAAACAAATCAGTCAGCAGTGGCAACGGATATTGATATTTAACCGTGATTTTATTCAAAAGCCGATAATCAATACACGGTCTCAAAGAGCCATCTTTCTTAGCCACAAAGAAAAAACCGGCTCCTAAGGGAGATGACGAAGGACGAATATGTCCCTTTTCCAAGGACTCCTTTATATATTCTCGCATAGCAGCATGTTCAGGCACAGACAGATTAAATAAACGACCCTTAGGGTATTTACTACCCGGAATCAAATCTATGGCACAATCGCACTCCCGGTGCAGAGGTAATGAACCAAGCTTAGGTTCTTCAAAAACGTCACGAAATTCAGTCAAGAATTCAGGAATCTCAGAGGGAATAGATGATGAAATGGAAACCACAGGTACGTCCCCATGCGTCCCCTTACATCCCCAGCTTAACACAGACATAGCTTTCCAGTCAAGGACTGGGTTATGAGATTGCAGCCACGGCAATCCAAGCACCAACACATCATGTAGGTTATACAGCACAAGAAAGCGAATAATCTCCTGATGATCCGGATTAATCCGCATAGTTACTTGTGTCCAGTATTGTGGTTTATTACTAGCCAATGGGGTGGAGTCAATCCCCTTCAGGGGTATAGGAGTTTCAAGAGGCTCCAAATCATACCCACAGCGTTTGGCAAAGGACCAATCCATAAGACTCAAAGCGGCGCCAGAGTCAACATAGGCATCCGCGGTAATAGATGATAAAGAACAAATCAGGGTCACAGATAGAATAAACTTAGACTGTAAAGTGCCAATTGAAACAGACTTATCAAGCTTCCTAGTACGCTTAGAGCATGCTGATATAACATGAGTTGAATCACCGCAATAGAAGCACAACCCATTTTTTTGTCTTAAATTCTGCCGTTCACTTCTGGACAGAATTCTATCACATTGCATATTCTCTGGCGTCTTCTCAGTAGACACCGCCAAATGGTGCACAGGTTTGCGCTCCCGCAGACGCCTATCGATCTGGATAGCCATTGTCATGGACTCATTCAGACCCGCAGGCACAGGGAACCCCACCATAACATCCTTAATGGCATCAGAGAGACCCTCTCTGAAATTCGCCGCCAGGGCGCACTCATTCCACTGAGTAAGCACAGCCCATTTACGGAATTTCTGGCAGTATATTTCAGCTTCGTCTTGCCCCTGAGATAGGGACATCAAGGCCTTTTCCGCCTGAAGCTCTAACTGAGGTTCCTCATAAAGCAACCCCAAGGCCAGAAAAAACGCATCCACATTGAGCAACGCAGGATCCCCTGGAGCCAATGCAAAAGCCCAATCCTGAGGGTCGCCCCGGAGCAAGGAAATCACAATCCTGACCTGCTGAGCAGGATCTCCAGCAGAGCGAGATTTCAGGGACAAAAACAACTTGCAATTATTTTTAAAATTTTGAAAGCAAGATCTATTCCCTGAGAAAAATTCAGGCAAAGGAATTCTAGGTTCAGATATAGGAACATGAACAACAAAATCTTGTAAATTTTGAACTTTCGTGGTGAGATTATTCAAACCTGCAGCTAAACTCTGAATATCCATTGTAAACAGGTGAACACAGAGCCATTCAGGATTAGAAGGAGAGAGAGAGAGAGAAAGGCTGCAATATAGGCAGACTTGCAAGAGATTCAATTACAAGCACACTCAGAACTGAAGGGAAGGGGAAAAAAAAAAAAAAAAAAATCTTCAGCAGACTTCTCTTTTCTCTCCTTTCTCTGTCAATTAATTTAACCCTTTTTGGGCCGGTCAAACTGTTATGGTTCTCAATGGCAAGAGAACATAGCCCAGCAAACATAAGTACTAGCTCTTGGAAGGATGGAAACTAAACTGACCATGAACTAAACCTGCCACACAACTAACAGTAGCCGGGTAGCGTTGCCTACGTTTTTTATCCCTAGACGCCCAGCGCCGGCCGGAGGACTAACTAATCCTGGCAGAGGAAAATATAGTCCTGGCTCACCTCTAGAGAAATTTCCCCGATAGGCAGACAGAGGCCCCCACATATATTGGCGGTGATTTTAGATGAAATGACAAACGTAGTATGAAAATAGGTTTAGCAAAATTGAGGTCCGCTTACTAGATAGCAGGAAGACAGAAAGGGCACTTTCATGGTCAGCTGAAAACCCTATCAAAATACCATCCTGAAATTACTTTAAGACTCTAGTATTAACTCATAACATCAGAGTGGCAATTTCAGATCACAAGAGCTTTCCAGACACAGAAACGAAACTACAGCTGTGAACTGGAACAAAATGCAAAAACAAACGAGGACTAAAGTCCAACTTAGCTGGGAGTTGTCTAGCAGCAGGAACATGCACAGAAAGGCTTCTGATTACAATGTTGACCGGCATGGAAGTGACAGAGGAGCAAGGTTAAATAGCGACTCCCACATCCTGATGGAAACAGGTGAACAGAGGGGATGATGCACACCAGTTCAATTCCACCAGTGGCCACCGGGGGAGCCCAAAATCCAATTTCACAACACCCAAGTCACTTGGAGCCTATCACTCCATATATAAAGTGCGTATGCATAGTATAGGGGCACAGAAAAATGAGTATCCTGCCAAATAAGAGTCTATCTAGCACCACAATGGGAAGATAATTAATTCATAGGGAATTGGCAGTAACTCAGTGCAAACCAATCTATATCTAAAGTGCATATGCATAATATAAGAGCACAAGGCAATAAGTGGAGTGACCTCCTTGATAAAGCGGTCAATTTGTGACGCGAAACGCGCGTCGGGGGGCTTTTAGTTGTACATCCGTCCCAGGACCCTCCAACCCCTGTCAGCGGTAAGTGACTGCCAACTCCCCATGAAGCACTTATCTTCCTACTGCAGCGCTGGATAGGGTTTTGTTTGGCAGAACTCTTATTTGGCAGGATACTCATTTTTCTGTGCCCCTATACTATGCATACGCACTTTATATATGGAGTGATAGGCTCCAAGTGACTTGGGTTATTGGAGGGCTTTCTGGTTACTTTTATGTACTATCTTTGCACATGTACCATTGTACTCCATTTATGTCTAATGTTTAGTTTATGCTATGTGTATTTCTAATAAAATTTGAACTTTTTTTCACTTTATTTATACCTAGTGTAACTCGTTTTTCTCCAGTTATAATATATTGCTTTGAGTAGGTATACTTTCTTTTTCTGTATGGGCTTATTATAGCCCTTGTTTCTGACTTAAATATGTCAGAGAGGTTTTTGTGGTTATTAGTTACGCCCCTTCCAGGGAAGTCTGGTCTGTGGTCCAGTGGGGCCACACCCCCGCACGCCCATGCCAACCAGTCTGGGTGCGAGCATTACAGATTGGAGGATCCACCTCACAAGGTGAGTCAAAACACAATGGACCGGAAGCCCTGAGAATCTCTCTTTTTTTTATTAACTGGCCTGGTATCATTATGCATGTGGCATAAATCCAGGCTGGCTAGTCAAAAGAAGAGCTGTGGATGTCATCAGGTTGGAGGCATTTCTCAGGACTCCTGTTGAATGGCCATAGTTTACTACCGTGGCCGATGGACCGTGTCATGTGAATCAGTCCGTACTAATTCTTGTCCTGATTATATGAAAGCCGAAAACTGGGATCAAGAGAATGTTATTACGGTTTTGGGTATTGTTTCTTTCCCGTTAGTCTATTATTGTAATTATTGTATTAATGAGATATACGAGGCTGACAATGGAACATGGATCGACTGAACTATAAGATATTAGACTTTGCCTTTCTAATGACATTTTCAATTTTCTTTTTAATCAAGATTTTTTCCCATTTAAAAAAAAACAAAACAAAACACATTAGCCATTGATTAAAATGAGTTTTCAGCTTTTCAATCAGTAATGAGAGTTAATCTTCAGGAATTCTGTGCGTCTGTAAAAAAAAAAAAAAAAAGTGTAAACGTATCGCTTCATGTACAGAGAATTATTTCTCTTCCGGACAGCAAAATCATTTGCAGAAGTTTGGTAAATGCTAAATAAATATTTTACTGGCAAATTCTAAAGCGCCGTGAAAAAGCAGTCGATATAAACAATTGAATGCAGAAAGCGACTCTGATTGCTGTTCAAAAGCTTCTAATTGATATCACAGGATCCTGGCTAACATCTGGGCTAATGTGCTCATCTGAAAGACGATAGGGTTCTATGCACTATTATAAGAAATGTTATTTAATGTAATATTAATTAGAGCTCATTATAAGAAAATTGACTCTTAGTTGTGTTTAGAGCTTTCCAAATGACTGTTCTGCAAGTTCGACATTCTGTAAATGTGCAGGGCTTTCAAACACACAAGCATCAAACTTGGAAGATCAAACACAGGTCCAAAAAACACATTTTAGCTCCTCGCCACAAATATGCGGTGTGGTTTGGAACCTTTGGAAATGAGCGTGACCCAATGGATGGGTGAAAGGTTCGGCTCCTCCCCGGTGACGGACTTGATCCTGCCGTCATTCCATTCCTCAAAGTAATTGAGTGGTGTGGAAATTATGAAATGGTCGGGATGATGTGAATCATTAGTTTGTGGGTCAGACTGATGTTTTTAACTTCCATAGAACACAGTTTTTAGATTATTAAACCGCAATATTATTGCTTTTCTACTGTAAGTCCATAAGAAAGTATCTGAGGCTGTGGCAAAAAAAGTGAATTTTCCCATGATTAAGATTGTCAAAATTAGTGCCAGAGAAAAGATGATTAATTTTCCTGTAGTCTTAAAGAGAACCTGTCACCAAGTATTCCCAAAATAAACTATGGCCACCACCTTTAATGCCTCTTTTACAGTAGTCCAGCAAGCTGTATATAAGTCCCCAACCAAAAATTAGTTTTGTAATCCCACCATATGACGCAGACTGGTCCAATGAGCATCGCTGGCCTTGCTTCTATGACTCCTCTCTCCTTGCAAATCGCTGTCTTCCTCTTTGATTCAAGTGGATGACGAATTGAACATAATCCACACAATGTCCCCAATTATGCTCCTGCGAAGGCACACTGCCAAGTGCAGAGAGTACTATAATCCGCATGCTCCGGCTTTACTTCTTGGTTATCGGCTCTCTTCAGTCTCTATTGGCACATGCACATTATAATTATTTTCTCTGCCCTCGGCACAATAGAAAGAAGTACGCCTGTGGAAAAGTGTGAACGGGGACACTGTGTAGATGACGTAGGATGCGCTATCCACATCACACAAAGCGGGGAAGGAGGACAGCTTTTGCAAGGAAAAAGGATGTGTCGTATCAAGACCAGAGATGCCCATTGGACCAGTCTGCACTGTATTATAAAAGGTATGTTGGGACTATGGAAGAAACGTGTTTCTGGTGATCAAACACCCTTAGTCATACCATGACTAAGGGTGTTTGATCACCAGAAACGCGTTGATATCGCATTTTATCCTTTGTAATTGCTGATGTTTTTATCCTCCACTGAACACATTTTTCAAGTGAATAAAGAAAAGAATTTTTTCACTATCTCGTTGAGCTGGATTCCTCGTTTCTTCCCTAACTTCTCAAAGCCTTCACACAGCGGTTCCGTGCTCCGAGTTACCAAGGATGTCAATCATGGTGAGCTGGACTTTGTTCGATGTTGGGGCTATGCAGAGGGAGTTGGGGTCTTATGTACTGTTTACTAAACTACTGTAACAGAGGCATTAGAGCTGGTGGCCTTAGTTTATATTGCTAAAACCTGGACTCTTTTAAAGGAAGAATGTTCTTAAACCCTTCACAAAATCTGCAGTACATGTACGACTCTGTGGGAGGTGTGTTCCCGCAAACTACCGGGCATGCACGGAATGATAATCATGCGAGATAACACCAAGCACTGGTGGGATAAAAAGCATGTGTCAACGATGCTAGCTTCACTCATGGGCGTGTAACCCCTCTGATGCTGCTGTCAATTGCCGACATTGATCGGTGTGGCAGAGAGAGAGAGCTGCCTCTCTGCTCCGATCGACACAACGCAATTGCGATCACGTTGTGCCGATGGCCTCCATGGCGACCCCTGGCCAAAAGATGGCCGCGTGGTCACCCAGGGACGGTGTTCTGTAAGCTCCTTCTCAGAGCAGTAGTCGACACGCTTCTCCCATGTGTGCGATGCACAGATATAATGCCTTGCAAAGCAAACGCATTGCAGAGTATTAGATCAACGTTCAGAGCATTGAAAATTGATGTACCATCCTCGGACAAGGTAAAAAAGTAAAGAAAGTTTTTAAAAATTGTAAAAAAAAATAAATCACAAAATAAGGAACAACAACAAAAAAAGAAAATATGTTAATCCAATAAATTCATACATTTATAAACAAAAAATAAATAAAATAACGTATACATATTTGGTATCACTGCGTTAGGAACAACCTGCCCTATAAAACTTTCCAACTAGTTAGCCCCTACAGGGAACACAGTAAAAAGATGGCAAAAAATTATGCTTTTTCAATATACTGCTGAACAAAAAGTGGAATAAAATGCAATCAAAAAGTCGAATGTGAATAAAAATAGTATAGGTAAAAACGTCATCTTGTACTGGAAAAAAAAAAGCCGCCATATAGCTCCATCAGCCAAAAAATAAAAAAGCTGTAGTTCTCAGATATGAGTGATGCAAAAACAATTCTTTTTTCTGCAAAATAGTTTTTGTTGTGTAAAAGTGCATAAACATAAAAAATATATACTGTATAAATGTGATAATCGTACTGACCCGAAGAGTAAAGCTGGGACTAAATCAACATTTTTGTGCGAAAAATTAAAATGTTCATTTTTTCCTTCCACATTGCTTTAACTCCTGTGAAGCACCTAATGGGTGAATACACTTCTTCAATGTAGTTTTGAGCATATTGAGGGGTTTTTAAAATGGTGCCACTTTGGGGTATTTTCTGTCATATAGGCCCCTCAACGTCACTTCAAACTTGATGTGATCCCTAAAACAATGGTTTTGTAAATGTTGTTGAAAAAAATGAGAAATTGCTGATAAACTTTTCACCCATCTAACTTTCTAACAAAAAAAAGTTGTCTTTCAAAAATTATGCTGATATAAAGTAGACATATTGGAATTGTTATTTATCAATTATTTTGTACAGCATGACTAACTGGTTTAAGGATATAGAAATTAAAAGTTTCAAAATTGCTGAATTTTCACCCAAGTTCCTATATTTTCACAAATAAACACAAAAATTTTCAACATAAGTTTACCACTAACATAAAGTATAATGTATCACGAATAAACAGTTATAGAATCACTGAGATTTGTTGAAGTGTTCCAGAGTTATCACCACATAAAGTAACAGTGGTCAGAATTGTAAAATTTGGTCTGGTCAGGAAGGTGAAAACAGGCTTGGAGGTGAAGGGGTTAAAGCAAAGGATGTCCATGGTGGACCTCAACTAATATGTAGGGAATAGTTCTATCAGTTCCCAAGTGATAATTGGACAGCTACAGTTGCTGTGAAATTAATTCAAATGTGACAACTACTATGGCTGCTCTTCCAGTCAGTAGGACATAATTACCAAACACTCTGTCTTACCAAAACAGGCTTCCTCAGCCAGGCTTGGCACTAACCCATCTGCGTAGTGTAGTGTAGGGACTCACTGGTTTTCACTCTTTATTTATGAAGGGAATTAGACTGTACTGCAGGGGCCTTGAGGTTGGGTCAGAGTAGTAATTTCGGACCAGAGGAATGAGCTGAGGTGGGAAACCAATATAAGCTGGGTCAGAATAGAGATGACTTAATCTGCCAAAATTAGAATTTGGCAAATCCCTCTAATTTGAAAGGAAAATTCAATTTGCATCATATTTATTCAATGCAAATTCATTGTTGCTTATAATGCTCTGCTGTCTTTCCAAACCAGATCTTAATAAGGGTAGGTTGTATTAAAAAAGAAAAGAATGGTCACCTCATCGCTAACCTATCCTGCCACTGCAGCAGCCAGTCGTCATGTCCTCCGAGCCTCTTCTTTTTGCCATTCCTTATCGTGTGCATCCTCTTCAGCCTACTTTACTCTGTTTAGGCCTATGATGTTATGACATTTTGCATGCAGGTTGTGATGTCATGATTTACACAGCTATGGCACCATGCACAGTAACTTCAGTGGCCTACTCGGCATACGGATGCATGTAATGGAGAAAGGCAAAAAGAAGAGGTGTGGAAGACCGGATGGTGAGCTCCGGTTGTCAGGACAGGTGAGTGGACAGATGAGTATTATTTTTTTTAAGCCAGCTGGATGCCATTTTACTGAATGTGTGCCAAGTAAATTGCAAAAAAAATTAGATTGAGGAGAATTCGATTTTTTTTTAAATTTGAGGGGAATTCAAAAATTCTTGAATAAACTTGCTTAGACACAAGCTAACTGTCACTCTTGGACACATCTAAGTCCGGCAGACAACACAGCATATAAATAAGATGGGATGGAAGAAGGAAAAGACTTCCCTAATGATAGGGAGCGGGGGATGGGACATCTACTGACACCAAATTGTGCCTTTCCCTAAGCTTCCCTAACACCCTATGCCGGTCCTTCCCACCGCCGTCACATGCCTAGTCCCTGAATGTCACCCTTATGAACTCTGGCTAGTGCACTGACCAGCAAAGATGCCAGACTCCACAGCAGCAGAGCAAATGGCACCAAGTCAGTAGAACTCTCACAGCAAAGTACCACCATCACAGGCGAGCTCCACACACCTAGCTGGTCTGAATAGAAGTAACTCTATAACCAACGATCAGCTGAAGGGTCACCAAACAAATAGATGGAGAGTCGGTCAGCAGAAAAAAGGCCCAAGACTGGGAATCACCCCTAAGAAGGGAGACTACAATCCCCACTCATTGTTCCTCAGTCCCTGAGGAATGAGGGCAGAGTCCGAAATATATTTTGCAGGCTTTCTTGAAGACTGTAAATGTATCTAACCCTCCAGAGAACATAACAGGGAGAGATAATTAGGTCTCCTGTTGAGCCAGGCCATAAGCTGAGATTAAGAACCCAGACATCTGCTGAAGCTGCTGCACCCCTTGCGACTGCAACTCAGCAACCTCATCTGTGAGGGTCTGAATCAGGCATGCAAAAGCCTCAGCTTGAGCCATGGAAACTCCAGAAAATGGTGCGGGTCAGTTGTATTGTCAAGCTCAGACACAGGTAAGTCCGGCAGATGACACAGCATATAAATAAGACGGGATTAGAAAAGGAAAGGAAGGCCCCAATGGTACGGAGCTAGGGATGGGACACCTCCTGACATCGACCTGTGCCTGTCCCTAAGCTTCCCTAACGCCCTGTGTGGGTCCTTCCTCTCACCGCCGTGCCTAGTTCCTAACTGTCACCTTTATGAACCCTAGCTAGTGCACTGGCTGGCAAGGACACTAGCCTCACCACTGCAGATGGTAACACACAGAGGAAGAGATGAACAGGGGACAGACAAAAGAAAACTACTCAGCTTAGACTCTGCTGCCAATCTCCACAGCAGAAGAGTAAGAGGCACAATGACAGCAGAACTCCCACAGCAGCAACATCACCATCACAGGCGAGCTCCACACACCTAGCTGGTCTGAATAGAAGTAACTCTGTAACCGACGATCAGCTGATGGGTCATGTGGCTATTTAAAGGGAGGTGGAAGTGGTTACAAACTAGTATCAGCTGACCAGCCTAAAAGACAACTTCCAGCAACATTTCAATTTCAGCAGACCCAGAGTTGCCACGACTCCCTTAATGATTTGTGACACTAACAATTGGATCCAAATGCATATTCTTGAATAACCAAGCCAGGATGAATTCAGGAGATCAATTAGAATAAAAGGCATATAGGAATCAATCAGACCAAGGGTCAAACTATGGTGGGGTTCAGGAGAATGGTTAAGTATTCAGTTGGGTCAAAAGCCAAAGCACAGAATTGCAGCCAAAAAGCTCAACAATAGTTGGCACAAATAACAGGACACTAGGGATTAAACAAAATGCTGATTGAGGTCATTGGCCACAAAATTTCCACTTTTATTAGTCCAATGAAGCAGATCCTGTGATTGACCAGACTGCGCTTGTGCCCCCCTCGTCTTTATCAGTATCTTGTGAATTTGAACACATGCAGAAAATAACATGGCACTAGCCAAAATTTAGAAAAAAAGCTCCACCATCTTGCTAGATACAATTTGTACCACACGACTTTTTGCTGACACTTCATATTACATTCTCCAAACATTCGGACTAGATCCAAAGTCAAATCTTTGGTTGTAAGTAAAACGCTCTGTAAAGCTTCTATGGAACCAGTTCAAGCAAATGCAGTTTTTGTTATGAATATTGTTTGTAAACATGACAATCACTGTCATTTAGGCATCTAAGTGCTTACTTACGTTTCAATTGGGATTTATTTCATTTACGCTTCAAAAGTGAATCGCATGTTCTATTTATTATGCGAAATATAGAATACATATAAGCTAATTGCTGTTGTTCTAAACGGCAATATGTTTTCTATTTAAAGTTCACTTGGGGAAAAACAAAGCAAACGTTTTTTCAGTTTAATGAAGTAATAGGTTATTATGAGATTTTGCTGCATGGAAATGTTTCCTAGAAGAATGTTTAAAAGAAAAAAAAAGCCCTCAAATTTGAAACAGCTTTGATTCCGCTCCATTGACTTAATACATCATTAAAACAGTATTACTTTACTGCATCAGAAAAAAATAATTTGCATATAAATCAATAAAAAAAAGTCACTATAGCTAGAAAAACTTACACACACACAGGGGAGAGGTTTAGAAGATTGATTTTTTGGTGGGAATTCATATGTGGTCCAGGTAAAGGTAAATGTTTGATCATGGGTGCAAATAAATAGGTGTTATGGTTTCCTTGGGGAACAGGGGGATCTGAAGGTCCTACTTAAAGGGCATCTGTCAGTAGGATCAACCCTCCTAAGCCGTCTATGTGATCATGTAGGTCATAGAAAGTTGAATAAAATGATACTTTGATATCTACGATCCAATGTCTTATTCCAGAGAAATCCACGTTTTTCTTAATAGGTAAATGAGCTGTAAAGATCTATGGGCCGGACATAGAACTCCCTGAGAATCTGCCTCCGGAGATTATGTTAAATGAAAGGGTGCATAACCAGTATGAGACATGTAGATCAGGAGAGCAGATTGTCAGTCATTGTCACAATTCTTCCTATCAGTGTGTCTGGATCCTTTTCAATCTAGGAGAGGGGCGTGCTGAGCTGTCAGTATGGTGATTGACAGCTCAGCCGTCAAATCGGATGCTGGGACGTGCTGAGCTGTCAGTTTCTTGCGTAACAGTGTAGCCGTCCAATCAGGAGCAGGGTGTGCCAGAGTTTCGTCCATGTGTCTCCTGTTCAGAGTAATTACCTGGCTATTTAGCCAGCTCTTTGCCTTAGATTGCTGCCAATTGTAGCTTTGCTCAAGAGATGTTTCTTTGCTCTGTGCTCCTAGTTTTGTATTCTGATTTTTGCTGTTCCACCTTGGATTTGCCTTGCCCATCTGTTTGTCTGGCCTTTTTGCCATGATCCGCTACCTTCTTGGAATTCTGACCTTGGACTTTTACCTGACAATGCCTCTGTTTCTTCCCCCCGACTATGACGTACCCTCTTAGCTTTTGACCTCAGACCTCTTGACTAGCCAGGCTCACGGCTTGCCCATGAGTAGTGACTAGCGTTATATTCATTACATGTCTCACTCTGGTATTGCCCTTTCATATGAAATAAGCTCTGGAGGCAGATTCTTAGGGAGATCTATATCCGGCCCTTAGATCTTAACAGCTCATTTACACATTAAGAAAAATGTGGATTACTCTGGAATAAAACAACAGATCGCTAATATCAAGGCATCGTTTTATTCAACTTCCTACAACCTACATGCCTATACAGACAGATTAGGAGGGTTGATCTTAATGACTGATGCCCTTTAAGGAGATCAGGGCTACAAATAATGGATTATGCTGTAAATACAAGACTCAAACTGTTGATTTGAAGCCCAGAGGCTTGTAGTTATGCTGAAACAGAATAGCATGAAGGCAATATGTGACACCTGTCCATAGGTTGTGTCTTGGATTGCTGCTTTGATCCATTTAAGTGAATGAGGGTGAACTGCAATACCAAACATGATCTGTGGATAGGTGTGGTGCATTTTTCTAAAAATACAGCCAAGTTTTTCTAATTCTCTACAATCCCTTGAAGGAAAAATGTAAAATGGTCTAAAGTGTAGAAATGCTGTTTTAAGTACAAATTTATGGAGAAGGCACCGTGGTATCCTGGTACATGGCCATAGGTAGATATTTTCTCACCATAAAAGGTTGATGACCAGAATGGATTTTATGCTTCATGGTGGTCTTATTCCAGTCTGAAAATAGGACTTAATGTCAGCAGTAAATACTCGCAAAAAAAAAAAATGAAGTTTTGCTATGTATAAGAAAAATTTCCTTTCTGGTTAATAGAATATATGGTTATTTTGTGATGCGGCACAATTTCAGTTAAAGGAGCTCTTGACTGCATACTTTTAGACCTATGAACTCTCTATTTGCATCTAAATTGTTAAAGAGAATCTGTCAGCAGGGCTTTGTTATGTAATCTAAGAGGATCATGATGTAGGGGCTGAGAACCTGATTCCAGTGATGTGTCACTTACTGGGCTATGTACTTTTGTGTCCCAAAAATGTATGTTTTATCAGCAGGATATTATCGCTACAGGACAAGGTGTCAGGTGCCCCCTAGTCAACTGCTATGTGCAACCCTGCCCCTTCACCGATTAACAGCTTTCTGTTAATATACAGTGTACACAGAAAGCTGCCAATCAGTGGTGTGGGTGGGGTTACACAGGCGTCAGCATTCTGAGCTCTGCTAGATCTGCAGTAGATACAGTAAAACTGTGATTGTATTAAAATGACAGCATGCAGACCAGCAAGTGATACATCGCTGGAATCAGGCTGCTCTCAGCTCCTACATCGCGCTGCTCTCAGATTATGTAGCAAAGATTTGCTGATAGATTTCCTCTACAGATAAACTATTAATAATAATAGTAACAATAATAATAAAAATAATACTTTCTGATGCTGCTGTGTAGATTGGGGAAGAGTCAGCGGAGTCATCTCATAGACATTAATGAGAAATGACATCTTTACTGTATTAGTAGTGGCTTAGAACAGCAGGACAGTAATGCTACACACTATATACTTATATAAAGCTCTGTATACAGCTTCCATGCTCTTTTCATGTATCTGTAGTGACAAGGAGATATATTCCTTCTCTTCTAGAAGACTATTAGCTTATTGATACTTTTATGACCTTGGTGTTAGTGTATCTAACATGGACACAACCAACAAATAGTCCAAAAATAAGCATGGTATTTCACGTGTACACATTTACATTTAACGAAATATTAAGTAATGAAGCTAAATACAAAACATAATACTTTGGTTTCGGCTTCTATTTTTATCCAAATTCGAAAGAAATTTTTTTTTTATAAACGAATTATGTGCCAAATTTTAAGAGGCTGAATATGTCAGTATTGATTTTTATTACTATGATTATTATTTTTGTTTATTATAATGCAAATAATAATATTTTAATCCATTTTAGCGCTCCAAACCACAAACACCTAGCGTTTTCAGCACCAAGCAGACATTAGAGTTTCCACGTAAGAAAAGGCTGTCCAAGTACGAGGAGACGCGGCCTTTTGTGAGACCACACTCCTGTTTTATTTCTCTTACGGCCACAGCAATAGGATGGCAAATAGAGCTCTTTATACGTAGGCTCACAAATTAAATAAACTGGAAGAATTCTGAAGTTACCGTACCAAACATTGGCACGGTTGTTTAGACTCTGCTTTGGGCAGAAATAAAATGTGTTTGCCTTGGAACAAGTCAAGTAAAGTGGGAGAAGGCCGCCAAGCACACAATCCCACCTTTGTCCTAAGAGAAATGATTAGCCATCAAGTAAATGAGTTGCCATAATGTGAGGTTTTCAGAGATTAGGTAGCACTTTGTATGCAACAGTCATTAGAAAAAGTATTGCATATCCTGAGCGGGGAAAAAAAATGATGTGCTTTATAATACTAATTCACTTACTGCATCAAAACTGGGGCTGAGCAGAGACTGTCAGGACAGATATCTCCGGGATGCATGTCAATGCTTAAGATTCAATGAAAATAAATGAAAAATTTGCAAACTATTGATTTTTTTTTCACTCCTAGAATTAAATGCTTATCTGGGACATTACAGTTAATAATGAATGTAAACAGTATGCAGTAGCGGTTATATTACATGAAACTACAATCGTAGACCTACCATCAATGATAAGGGGTTCACAGAGGGAGGGAAACAACTGGTAAATTTTGCTTCACTTAAAGAAGCACTCCTCCTCCTCCCATTAAAGTCTTTATCCTCTTAATAAATTGTAATGATCATATTATACAGCACTGTGCACTTACAATTGCTCATTTTGCCTTTCTACCCAGCTAATTATTCTCTTTTCTATTAAGTCTATGACATCACATGAATAAAAACTGACTGGCTGATTCCTTCTAAGCTCTTTGTCTTTTTTCCTTGAATATGTCATCACCTGAACTATAGTTCTTATTTATGCTCAGATAAATTCTCACTATCCTAAAATCACCCTAAATGGCTGCTGCATTTCTTGCCTTGGCTTTTATAGAGCTTATAAGAGTACCTCCTGATTGGCTGCTCTATACCATGTGATGTAATAGCTGTGAGACAATATGATGGCTGTGCCGGAGGTCATGTCCGCCTTCTGTGACTGATGCAATGTTCTGCAATGTGTAAAATGGCAGTAGACATTTTTTTTTTGCGATTTGCATGAATCATATTACAAATTGTTTGAATTTGCCAGGATCTGCTAATTTCATCAAATTCAATTTCAACAAACCAGTGCTATAGAATAATTAAATTTTACATAAAGTACACAAGTGCTGCCCAACATGTTCAAATAACTGTGACATACAACTTATAGGTACACTTGTAAAAGTTGTAATAATTACGCTAAACTGTGCATACATACTATCTCCACAAAAAGTCAAAACAATCACATTATTCAGTGCTCAAATATTACTGCCATGCAATACCTAAATCACACAATATAGCAGTATATGCACCTGAATATGTGAATATACACATAATACAGGGCAGCACGGTGGCTCAGTGGTTAGCACTACAGCGCTGGAGTCCTGGGTTCAAATCCCACCAAAGGCAACATCTGCAAGAAGTTTGTATGTTCTCCCCGTGTTTGTGTGGGTTTCCTCCAGTTTCTTTCCACACTCCAAAGACAAACTAATAAGGAATTTAGATTGTGAGCCCCAATGGGGACAGTGATAATAATGTCTGTAAAGTGCTGTGGTGCTATACAAGTGAGTACAATATGTAATGGCGCTATATAAGTGAGTAAAATACTCAACTTTTACCTTTTTAAGATAGGGAATTTAAAGCTGGGGCTAGGGATATTGGTAGATAATCTAGGCTGAGTGATAGCTTTCAATACTCATATTGACTCAAAGGCAAAGCAAAACTGCCATCTGGGACCAAGTAAAAACTAAGCGGAAGTCTGTCAGCACAATATAACTGTTCCAACCAAGCACAGGCTCTCTGAGGCCTCTTGGCTGTGGCTTAACAGTTCAGTCCACCTTCCCACCTACTTGTGTTCCATCTATCTTCGAACTTTTCTAGATCCTGTAAAGTTAGAGCTGTTAATAAAGGAAGGACAGAGAGGGGCCAGAAGACCGCAATCTGTGATTGCACATACTCCTGCGCTGAATAGAAACACTTCCCCTTCATATTAAATGTTTCTGCTAGTAGTGCAGGGGTTAAATCTGTTCAGTTAAGAGTGTGTAGTTTTCCTGCTTTGATGATCTCAGCTGTTTAGTGTTGGCCACTCCCATCTGCTATATACTCGCCTCTGGCAATCAGAATTGTCAATGCTTTTTTTATACTGCCTGGTATGGAGTTGGAGATGTGTTTTGGAGTGGTGTTGTTAGTGTTGATCTAAAGACTGTTGCTGTTATGACCTGGTGGTTAAGGAGCAGCACTGATATGACCTGGTGGTTAAAATGAAACATGGGACAAGCTCTGAGGAGGTGGTAACTTTACTGACCGCAATCCCTAATCCTAACACCAACACTAGAAATAGCCGTGGGACGTTCCTGTCACTCCCTAGACACCTCGTCACAGCCTAAGAACTAACTACCCCTAAAGATGGAAACAGAAAACTATCTTGCCTCAGAGAAATTCCCAAAAGGAAAGATAGCCCCCCACAAATATTGACTGTGAGGGGAGAGGGAAATGACATACACAGAAATGAAAACAGCTTTTAGCAAAGGAGGCCAATTCTAATCTAGATAGACAGAAACAGGAAAGGGTACTATGCGGTCAGTATTAAAAAACTAAAAATCCACGCAGAGTTTACAAAAATGAACTCCACACCGACTCACGGTATGGAGGGGCAAATCTGCTTCCCCAGAGCTTCCAGCTAGCCTGAATATATCATAATGACAAGCTGGACAAAAAGAAACAACTGAGCTGAGCAATAGAGTCCAAAGCAAATGGACAACCCAAGAACTAGCAAGAACTTATCTTTTGCTGAAATGGACAGGCCATATGAGAAATCCAAGGAGAGATCTGAATCCAACCCAGAAAACATTGACAACTGGCATGAACTAAAGACCAGAGCCAGGTTAAATAGCAAGGCCAGGGGAGATGATAAGTGAAAGCAGCTGCTACAGCCAAACTCAAGGAGCAGCAGTTCCACTCGAAACCACCAGAGGGAGGCCAAGGGCAGAACTCACAAAAGTACCATTAACAACCACAGGAGGGAGCCCCAGAACGGAATTCACAGCAGTACCCCCATCTTGAGGAGGGGTCACCAAACCCTCACCAGAGCCCCCAGGCCAATCAGGATGAGCCAAGTGAAAAGCCCGAACCAAATCGGCAGCATGGACATCGGAGGCAACAACCCAAGAATTATCCTCCTGGCCATAACCCTTCCACTTAACCAGATACTGAAGCTTCCGCCTTGAAAAACGAGAATCCAAAATCTTCTCCACCACATATTCCAATTCCCCCTCAACCAACACCGGAGCAGGAGGATCAACGGAGGGAACCATAGGTACCACATATCTCCGCAACAAAGATCTATGGAACACATTATGAATGGAAAAAGAAGCTGGAAGGGCCAAACGAAAAGACACCGGATTGATAATTTCAGAAATCTTAT
The DNA here is from genome assembly GCF_051348905.1 of Ranitomeya variabilis. Lineage (NCBI taxonomy): Eukaryota > Metazoa > Chordata > Amphibia > Anura > Dendrobatidae > Ranitomeya > Ranitomeya variabilis. Next base: position 182,450,324 of record NC_135239.1, read on the forward strand.
AAGGACCAATAAAGCAAGGCTTGAACTTAGGGGAAGAAACCTTCATAGGAACAAGATGAGAAGACAACCAGACCAAATCCCCAACACGAAGCCGGGGACCAACACACCGACGACGGTTAGCAAAACGTTGAGCCTTTTCCTGAGACAACGTTAAATTGTCCACCACATGAGTCCAAATTTGCTGCAACCTGTCCACCACAGAATTCACACCAGGACAGTCAGAAGGCTCAACCTGCCCCAAAGAAAAACGAGGATGAAAACCAAAGTTACAAAAGAAAGGCGAAACCAAGGTAGCCGAACTAGCCCGATTATTAAGGGCAAACTCGGCCAACGGCAAGAAGGTCATCCAATCATCCTGATCAGCAGACACGAAGCATCTCAAATAGGTTTCCAAGGTCTGATTGGTTCGCTCCGTTTGGCCATTTGTCTGAGGATGAAATGCTGAAGAAAAAGACAAATCAATGCCCATTCTAGCACAAAAAGACCGCCAAAACCTAGAAACAAACTGGGAACCTCTGTCAGACACAATATTCTCCGGAATACCATGCAAACGAACCACATGCTGAAAAAATAATGGAACCAAATCAGAGGAGGAAGGCAACTTAGGCAAAGGTACCAAATGGACCATCTTAGAAAACCGGTCACAAACCACCCAGATGACAGACATCTTGTGAGAAACAGGAAGATCAGAAATAAAATCCATGGAAATATGCGTCCAGGGCCTCTCAGGGATAGGCAAAGGCAAAAGCAACCCACTAGCACGGGAGCAGCAAGGCTTGGCCCGAGCACAAGTCCCACAGGACTGCACAAAAGAACGCACATCCCGCGACAAGGAAGGCCACCAAAAGGACCTAGCAACCAAATCTCTGGTACCAAAAATCCCAGGATGACCAGCCAACACTGAACAATGAACCTCAGAAATTACCTTGCTAGTCCATCTATCAGGAACAAACAGTTTCCCCACTGGACAGCGGTCAGGTTTATCAGCCTGAAACTCCTAAAGTACCCGCCGCTAGGGTTGAGCGAAACGGGTCGTTCATTTTCAAAAGTCGCCGACTTTTGGCAAAGTCGGCGTCTCATGAAACCGAGCCGATCCCAGCGTTGCATCGGCCATGCGGTACGCGACTTTCGCGCCAAAGTTGCGTTTCAATGACGCGAAAAGCGCCATTTCTCAGCCAATGAAGGTGAACGCAGAGTGTGGGCAGCGTGATGACATAGGTCCTGGTCCCCACCATCTTAGAGAAGGGCATTGCAGTGATTGGCTTGCTGTCTGCGGCGTCACAGGGGCTATAAAGGGGCGTTCCCGCCGACCGCCATCTCACTGCTGCTGCTCTGAGCTTAGGGAGAGGTTGCTGCCGCTTCATTAGAAGCAGGGAGAGCATTAGGCAGGGTCCATTAACCACCAAACCGCTTGTGCTGTAGCGATTTCCACTGTCCAACACCACCTTCGGTGTGCAGGGACAGTGGAAGCTACATTTTTTTTTTTTCTCTCAGCGCTGTAGCTCATTGGGCTGCCCTAGAAGGCTCCGTGGTAGCTGTATTGCTGTGTGTACGCCACTGTGCAAACCAACTGCTTTTTTCAAAGCACATATCCTCTTGTTCCTTCCTTTCTGCACAGCTATCTTTTTTGTTTGTCCACACTTTTTATTTAATTTGTGCATCAGTCCACTCCTTATTGCTGCCTGCCATACCTGGCTGAGATTACTGCAGGGAGATAGTAATTGTAGGACAGTTTTTTTTTGTTTTTTTTGTGGGAGATTAAGATTGGCATTTCTGCTAGAGTGCCATCCCTGTGTGTGCCATCTCTCACTCAGTGGGCCATAGAAAGCCTATTAATTTTTTTGCTTGATTTTGGTTCTAAAATCTACCTGAAAATAAAACACTACATCAATCAGTGGGAGAAAAATATTGGCCTCAGTCAGGGCTTGTGTGCCACTCCTGACTCCTGTGTGTGCCATCTCTCATTCAGTGGGCCATAGAAAGCCTATTAATTTTTTTGCTTGATTTGGGTTCTAAAATCTACCTGAAAAAAAAACACTACATCAATCAGTGGGAGAAAAATATTGGCCTCAGTCAGGGCTTGTGTGCCACTCCTGACTCCTGTGTGTGCCATCTCTCACTCAGTGGGCCATAGAAAGCCTATTTATTTTTTATTATTTGGTTTCTAAAGTCTCCCTGAAAAAGAAAAAAAAAAGAAAACAGTGGGAGATTAATATTGCCCTTTCTGCTTGTGTGCCACTCCTGACTCCTGTGTGTGCCATCTCTCACTCATTGGGCCATAGAAAGCCTATTTATTTTTTATTATTTTGTTTCTAAAGTCTCCCTGAAAAAGAAAAAAAAAATAAAACAGTGGGAGATTAATATTGCCCTTTCTGCTTGTGTGCCACTCCTGACTCCTGTGTGTGCCATCTCTCACTCAGTGGGCCATAGAAAGCCTATTTATTTTTTATTATTTGGTTTCTAAAGTCTCCCTGAAAAAGAAAAAAAAAATAAAACAGTGGGAGATTAATATTGACATTTGTGCTTGAGTGACAGTCCTGCGTGTGTGGCATCTCTGTGATTTGGTGCCACAGAAAACAGAGTGTGTAACATTGTGCCTGATTTTCCTTGTGGTCTCACCAACCTGTTAAGGGATATTGAAATCATACTGAAGTTATAGCTCACCGTGTAAGTTGTTTGACAGCAACAAATAAAGTTACTTTGGTTAAGTTTTTAAAACAATGAGGAAGTCTGGTGCAAGAGGTCGTTGTGGCCGTGGGCGTTCATTGTCAGCTGGTAATGATGGTAGTGGTAGTGGAGCATCAGGTGGTCGTGGGGATAAAAATATTCCACCTAAGTCTGGAGCTGTGGAGCCAGTTTCGTCGTCTGGCTACACAAGGCCTCGAACGCTCTCTTTTCTGGGAGTACGAAAACCGCTTTTAAAGGCGGAGCAGCAACAGCAAGTTTTGGCTTACATTGCAGACTCAGCCTCTAGCTCTTTTGCCTCCTCTTCTGAAACTGGTAAATGTAAAAGCAGCGCGTCGCTTGTGGATGTTCACGGTCAGGGACAAGTCGCTTCCTTGTCCTCTTCAGCAAAAACTACAACAAGAGAGAAGGATGCAGCAGGCGACACAACGGGTTACTCCATGGAGCTCTTTACACATACCGTCCCTGGCTTAGAAAGTGAAACACTTAACAGGCCATGCCCATTACAAGTAGATTCTGACATGGAGTGCACTGATGCACAGCCACAGCCAGAGTACTATGCTGCTCCTTTGACTCAGACCACCACATTGCCCTCTCAGGGTACTGATCCACAATCAGACCCTGATGAGACTATGTTGCCCCGCCACGAACGCTATACCACCGACCGACACAGTGACACAGACGAAGTTGCACACGAGCTCGAAGAGGAGGTAATAGATGACCCAGTAGTTGACCCCGATTGGCAGCCATTGGGGGAACAGGGTGCAGGCGGCAGTAGTTCAGAAGCGGAGGTGGAGGAGGGGCCGCAGCAGGCATCAACATCGCAACAGGTTCCATCTGCCGGGCCCGTATCTGGCCCAAAACGCGTGTCAAAGCCAAAACCAGTTGGAGCACAGCGTGGCCATCCGGTTAAAGCTCAGTCTGCAATCCCTGAAAAGGGATCCGATGCTAGGAAGAGTGCAGTCTGGCATTTTTTTAAACAACATCCAATTGATCAGCGCAAAGTCATCTGTCAAAAATGTTCAACTAGCTTAAGCAGAGGTCAGAATCTGAAAAGTCTCAATACTAGTTGCATGCATAGCCACTTAACCACCATGCATTTTCAAGCCTGGACTAACTACCAAATGTCCCTTAAGGTTGTAGCACCCTCGGCCAATGAAGCTAGTCAGCAACGCAACATCCCTTCCGTCACTGAAAGGCCACCATTTTCCGCACCACCGGCAGTATCTGTGCAGGTTTCTTTGCCAGCCAAAAGCAGTCAGGGTCAGGGAATCACCAGTTTTGTAGGAGAAAATATTGCATCTAGGGCACCGGCGGAAACAATACCGTCTCCAACCGTCTCTCAGTCTGCCATGTCCACCGGCACACCCGAAAGTTCCACGATCTCCAGCTCTCCAGTCCAGCTCACACTACATGAGACTCTGGTTAGAAAAAGGAAGTACTTATCCTCGCATCCGCGTACACAGGGTTTTAACGCCCACATAGCTAGACTAATCTCGTTAGAGATGATGCCCTACCGGTTAGTTGAAAGCGAAGCTTTCAAAGCCCTGATGGAGTACGCTGAACCACGATACGAGCTACCCAGTCGACACTTTTTTTCCAGAAAAGCCATCCCAGCCCTGCACCAGCATGTTAAACAGCGCATCGTCCATGCACTCAGGCAATCTGTGAGTACAAAGGTGCACCTGACTACAGATGCATGGACCAGTAGGCATGGCCAGGGACGTTATGTGTCCATCACGGCACACTGGGTGAATGTGGTGGATGCAGGGTCCACAGGGGACATCAATTTCGGGACAGTTGTGCCTAGCCCACGGTCTAGGAAACAGTTGACTGTAGGCGTTCGCACCCCCTCCTCCTCGTCCTCCTGCAGAAGCTACAGCTCTTCCACAGACCGCAGTCGGCCAACCACTCCATCGGCAGATGACACTGTTGCACACCAGTGGTCCCATTATGGGCCAGCTACTGGCAAGCGTCAGCAGGCTGTATTGGCTATGAAGTGTTTGGGCGACAACAGACACACCGCGGAAGTTCTGTCCGAGTTCTTGCAACAAGAAACGCAGTCGTGGCTGGGCACAGTAGATCTTGAGGCAGGCAAGGTAGTGAGTGATAACGGAAGGAATTTCATGGCTGCCATCTCCCTTTCCCAACTGAAACACATTCCTTGCCTGGCTCGCACCTTAAACCTGGTGGTGCAGTGCTTATTGAAAACTTATCCTGGGTTCTCCGACCTGCTCCTCAAAGTGCGTGGACTTTGCTCACATATCCGACGTTCGCCTGTACACTCCAGCCGTATGCAGACCTATCAGCGGTCTTTGAACCTTCCCCAGCATCGCCTAATCATAGACGTTGCAACACGGTGGAACTCAACACTGCACATGCTTCAGAGACTGTGCCAACAGAGGCGGGCTGTTATGTTTTTGTGGGAGGATACACATACATGGGCAGGCAGTAGGATGGCAGACATGGAGTTGTCTGGTGTGCAGTGGTCGAAGATACAAGACATGTGTCAAGTCCTTCAGTGTTTTGAGGAATGCACACGGCTGGTTAGTGCAGACAACGCCATAATAAGCATGAGCATCCCCCTAATGTGTCTGCTGATGCAAAGTTTGACGCACATAAAGGATCAGGCGTCTGCACCAGAGGAAGAGGAAAGCCTTGATGACAGTCAGCCATTGTCTGGTCAGGGCAGTGTACAGGACGAGTTAGCGGGCGAAGAGGAGGTGGAGGACGAGGAGGATGATGGGGATGAGTATATTTTTAATGAGGAAGCTTTCCCGGGGGCACTGGAAATTGGTTGCGTGGCAAGGCCGGGTTCTGTTTTTTTGAGGGACACAAGGGACGTAGATTTGCCTAAAACTGCCCCTCAACCAATCACAACCGGAGATTTGACAACTGGAACTTTGGCCCACATGGCGGATTATGCCTTACGTATCCTAAAAAGGGACACACGCATTACGAAAATGATGAACGATGACGATTACTGGTTGGCCTGCCTCCTTGATCCACGCTATAAAGGCAAATTGCAAAATATTATGCCACATGAGAACTTGGAACTAATATTAGCAACCAAACAATCAACTCTTGTTGACCGTTTGCTTCAGGCATTCCCAGCACACAGCGCACGTGATCGTTCTCACACGAGCTCCAGGGGGCAGCAGACTAGGAGTGTTAGGGGTGCACACATCAGAAGTGGCATTGGACAGAGGGGTTTTCTGACCAGGTTGTGGAGTGATTTTGCTATGACCGCAGACAGGGCAGGTACTGCTGCATCAATTGAAAGTGACAGGCGACAACATTTGTCCAGTATGGTTACTAACTATTTTTCATCCATTATCGATGTTATCCCTCAACCGTCATTCCCATTTGATTACTGGGCATCAAAATTAGACACCTGGCCAGAATTGGCAGAATATGCATTGCAGGAGCTTGCTTGCCCGGCAGCAAGTGTCCTATCAGAAAGAGTATTCAGTGCTGCAGGTTCAATATTAACCGAAAAAAGGACTCGTCTGGCTACCCAAAATGTTGACGATCTAACATTCATTAAAATGAACCACAACTGGATTTCGAATTCTTTTGCCCCACCTTGCCCGGCCGACACCTAGCTTTCCTATGAAAAGCTCTTGCCTGTGGACTACTGTGAATTACTTTTCTAATGTCTAATTTTCTGCAGCTGATTGTCCAGCATACGACATGTTTACACCTCCCTAAATGGCCAAACTCCCCACACGGGGCCGTGGTATCGCGACTTGGCGCAAGCACCCGTGAGACTGCTGTTTGTCTGAAGAGGTGGGTGTGCTTGCTTTTGGTCGACGGCATTGCTACTGGGTCCCTCATAGTACAATAAAGTGTCTCTGGCGGTGGTGGTGCGCACCCAACGTCAGACACACTGTTGTAACATGAGGGGCCCTGGGCCTGTACCGCCGGCCACAAGAGAGTTCACCCACCCCCAGGTCAAACATTGCTCTACCACTTCCACAGTTATCTCTCACACTTCCACCAATGTTTAGTCTATGCGCTGACATCCTTCCATACCTGCCACTGACAATACCATTGTGTTGACATGTATGATGGTACTTAACATAGTCAGGGGCAGTGTCCTCTATTTACCACAGTAAATACTTTGCGCTAAATTAGTAGGTCTGAAACAACGCAGAGGATCCCACCCCTGAACCTAATGATTGCACCCTTTAGTGTTTTTGTTTTGTTTTAATGCGAGACATTCACATTTAATTGTTGTTTTTGACTACTAACTGGCAGACACTCATTACAATCGGCCTCCGTTGACCAGACCACTGCTGCCCGTGTACCCCTGGAAACAATTATAAAGTGCCTACAGCCAGCCCATTCTATTGTGTTAGGCCTTCGAAGCCTGTCTGCGGTCCCTCCTTCCACTAGGCCTCCACTGACCAGACCACTGCTGCCCGTGTACCCCTGGAACCTATTTTACAGTGCCTACAGCCAGCCCATTTTATTATGTTAGGCCTTCGAAGCCTGTCTGCGGTCCCTCCTTCCACTAGGCCTCCACTGACCAGACCACTGCTGCCCGTGTACCCTTGGAAACAATTATAAAGTGCCTACAGCCAGCCCATTCTATTGTGTTAGGCCTTCGAAGCCTGTCTGCGGTCCCTCCTTCCACTAGGCCTCCACTGACCAGACCACTGCTGCCCGTGTACCCCTGGAACCTATTTTACAGTGCCTACAGCCAGCCCATTTTATTATGTTAGGCCTTCGAAGCCTGTCTGCGGTCCCTCCTTCCACTAGGCCTCCACTGACCAGACCACTGCTGCCCGTGTACCCTTGGAAACAATTATAAAGTGCCTACAGCCAGCCCATTCTATTGTGTTAGGCCTTCGAAGCCTGTCTGCGGTCCCTCCTTCCACTAGGCCTCCACTGACCAGACCACTGCTGCCCGTGTACCCCTGGAAACAATTATAAAGTGCCTACAGCCAGCCCATTTTATTGTGTTAGGCCTTCGAAGCCTGTCTGCGGTCCCTCCTTCCACTAGGCCTCCACTGACCAGACCACTGCTGCCCGTGTACCCTTGGAAACAATTATAAAGTGCCTACAGCCAGCCCATTTTATTGTGTTAGGCCTTCGAAGCCTGTCTGCGGTCCCTCCTTCCACTAGGCCTCCACTGACCAGACCACTGCTGCCCGTGTACCCCTGGAACCTATTTTACAGTGCCTACAGCCAGCCCATTTTATTATGTTAGGCCTTCGAAGCCTGTCTGCGGTCCCTCCTTCCACTAGGCCTCCACTGACCAGACCACTGCTGCCCGTGTACCCCTGGAAACAATTATAAAGTGCCTACAGCCAGCCCATTTTATTGTGTTAGGCCTTCGAAGCCTGTCTGCGGTCCCTCCTTCCACTAGGCCTCCACTGACCAGACCACTGCTGCCCGTGTACCCCTGGAACCTATTTTACAGTGCCTACAGCCAGCCCATTTTATTATGTTAGGCCTTCGAAGCCTGTCTGCAGTCCCTCCTTCCACTAGGCCTCCACTGACCAGACCACTGCTGCCCGTGTACCCCTGGAACCTAATTTACAGTGCATAGAGCCTATTTTTTTATTTTTTTTAATATTAATAAAGCCATGATGGACTACGCTGTACCACGCTATGAGCTACCCAGTTGACAATTCTTTTGCGAGAAAAGCCATCCCACCCCTCCACCAGCATGTTAAAGACTGCATTGTCCTTGCATTCTGTCAATCTGTGAGTCCAAAGGTACACCTGACAACAGACACATGGACCTGTAGGCATGGCCACGGAAGGTTACGTGTCCTTTGTGGCGCAATGGGTTAATGTATTGGATGCATGGTCCACACAGGGGACAGCCTGCTAAGTCTGTCTGCAGTCCCTAATTCAAGTTGTCCTCAACTGAATACAGCTGAGCTTCTACCTTCTGGCTCTGATTAACTGCTGTTTTTTAAAAAATTGGTGGTTCCGGCCTACTAACGGTGTCTGCTCCTGCCTGGTGTTGTCCTCAACTGAATAAAGCTGAGCTTCTACCTTCTGGCTCAGATTAACTGCTGTTTTTTAAAAAATTGGTAGTTCCGGCCTACTAACGGTGTCTGCTCCTGCCTGGTGTTGTCCTCAACTGAATAAAGCTGAGCTTCTACCTTCTGGCTCTGATTAACTGCTGTTTTTTAAAAAATTGGTGGTTCCGGCCTACTAACGGTGTCTGCCCCTGCCTGGTGTTGTCCTCAACTGAATAAAGCTGAGCTTCTACCTTCTGGCTCAGATTAACTGCTGTTTTTTTAAAAATTGGTGGTTCCGGCCTACTAACGGTGTCTGCCCCTGCCTGGTGTTGTCCTCAACTGAATAAAGCTGAGCTTCTACCTTCTGGCTCAGATTAACTGCTGTTTTTTTAAAAATTGGTGGTTCCGGCCTACTAACGGTGTCTGCCCCTGCCTGGTGTTGTCCTCAACTGAATAAAGCTGAGCTTCTACCTTCTGGCTCTGATTAAGTTTTTTTTTTTTTTTTTAATTGCTGGATGGGGCCTAATACCTCTGTTTGCTGCTCCCTGGTGTTTGTCCTCAACTGAATAAAGCTGAGCTTCTACCTTCTGGCTCTGATTAACTGCTGTTTTTTAAAAAATTGGTGGTTCCGGCCTACTAACGGTGTCTGCCCCTCCCTGGTGTTGTCCTCAACTGAATAAAGCTGAGCTTCTACCTTCTGGCTCTGATTAACTGCTGTTTTTTTAAAAATTGGTGGTTCCGGCCTACTAACGGTTTCTGCCCCTGCCTGGTGTTGTCCTCAACTGAATAAAGCTGAGCTTCTACCTTCTGGCTCTGATTAACTGCTGTTTTTTTTAAAAATTGGTGGTTCCGGCCTACTAATGGTGTCTGCCCCTGCCTGGTGTTGTCCTCAACTGAATAAAGCTGAGCTTCTACCTTCTGGCTTTCGGCCTATACTATCAGATATTAAACTGCATTTGGCCTACTAGTGTGGTTGGGCCCTTGAAACAGTGTCTGCTGCTCTTGGGTTTGCTACTCCACTGAACAAAGCAATGCCGCCTGTTTAGTCCTGTTACCAATTTTGCACTGCATTTAGCCTACTTTATTCTTTGGCCCTATATCTGTTTCCTCTTCATCCTGCCCATTGCCCAGCCACTGCTAGATGAGTCTGCTGGTACATTGACCTAGACCACTACATTCCCCTTGCACTCTACACAGCCAGAATCTGACCCTGCTGAAAGTAAGGTTCCCCTTCCCGCATGTTATACCACCTTACACAGGGACAAAGAGGAAGGTGCAGATGAAAGTGCAGGTTCCTTCATCAGGTGGGGGGGGGCATACTCGTTGGCGACGTCACTGGCACAGGGCCCCTCAGAGTACGCAAAAGTGTCGCTGCTGGTGGGAGGCGCCCCCGCCATGCAAACACACCGCCGTACTTTGAGGGGCCCTGTGCCAGTGCCAATGCGAACGAGTGGGCCCCCCCTGCTTGCTCAGGATCACAGCACTTGCAACGTTGAAATACTTACCTCTCCCTGCTCCACCGCCGTGACGTAGTCCGCGTTTCCTGGGCCCACGAAAAACTTGAGCCAGCCCTACTCCCCCCACAACTTTTGCCAAATGACCCCCAATTTCCTATGCCCAACTATTATTATAAAGTTAATTAAGATTGACAAGCTTCAGAAACAAGAATGGATGTTTTTGGCATTAAAATGGGCACTATAGGTGTTTTCCTGGCCTCCACTCACTGCCGACTATGCTTCCCCATTGACTTGCATTGGGTTTCGTGTTTCGGTTGATCCCCGACTTTCAGCGATAATCGGCCGACTGCACTCGTCTCGACTCTGGACAAAGTCAGGTTTCACAAAACCCGACTCGATCTTAAAAAAATGAAAGTCGCTCAACCCTACCCGCCGCAAATCAGGGGAGATGGCAGAAAGAATCACCCTCTCCTTGAGAATACCAGCCGGCTCAAGGACTCCCGGATAATCAGGCAAAAAACTCCTAGAAAGGGCATCAGCCTTCACATTCTTAGATCCCGGAATATACGAGACCACAAAATCAAAACGGGAGAAAAACAAAGACAATCAAGCTTGTCTAGAATTCAACCGCTTAGCAGACTCGAGGTAAATCAGATTCTTTTGATCAGTCAAGACCACAACGCAATGCTTGGCTCCCTCAAGCCAATGTCGCCACTCCTCAAATGCCCACTTCATAGCCAACAACTCCCGATTGCCGACATCATAATTATGCTCAGCAGGCAAAAACTTTCTAGAGAAGAAAGCACACGGTTTCATCAAAGAGCCATCAGAACTTCTCTGAGACAAAACGGCCCCTGCCCCAATCTCAGAAGCGTCAACCTCAACCTGAAAAGGGAGAGAAACATCTGGCTGATGCAACACAGGGGCAGAAGTAAAATAACGTTTAAGCTCCTGAAAGGCTTCAACAGCCGCAGAGGACCAATTCATCACATCAGCGCCTTTCTTCGTCAAATCGGTCAGAGGCTTCACCACACTGGAAAAATTAGCAATAAAGCGGCGATAAAAATTAGCAAAGCCCAAAAATTTCTGAAGGCTCTTTACAGATGTGGGTTGAGTCCAATCATGAAGGGCCTGGACTTTAACAGGGTCCATTTCAATAGCCGAGGGTGAAAAAATGAAACCCAAAAAAGAAACCTTCTGAACTCCAAAGAGGCGCTTAGACCCCTTCACAAATAACGCATTAGCACGAAGGACCTGAAATACCATCCTGACCTGCTTCACATAAGACTCCCAATCATCGGAAAAAAACTAAATATCATCCAAATATACAATCATGACTTTATCCAGATAATCCCGGAAGATATCATGCATAAAGGACTGAAACACAGATGGAGCATTAGAGAGCCCGAAAGGCATCACAAGGTATTCAAAATGGCCTTCGGGCGTATTAAATGCTGTTTTCCATTCATCATCCTGTTTAATACGAACAAGATTATATGCCCCTCGAAGGTCGATCTTAGTAAACCAACTAGCCCCCTTAATCCGAGCAAACAAATCAGAAAGCAAAGGTAAAGGGTACTGGAATTTGACCGTGATCTTATTGAGAAGGCGATAATCTATACAAGGCCGCAAGGAGCCATCCTTCTTGGCAACAAAAAAGAACCCCGCTCCCAACGGTGACGAAGACGGGCGAATATGGCCCTTCTCCAAGGACTCCTTTACATAACTCCGCATAGCGGCATGCTCTGGCACAGACAGATTGAAAAGTCGGCCCTTAGGGAACTTACAGCCAGGAATGAAATTAATAGCGCAATCACAGTCCCTATGAGGAGGTAGGGAACTGGACTTGGGCTCATCAAATATATCCTGGAAATCCGACAAAAACTCAGGAACTTCAGAAGAAGGGGATGAGGAAATTGACATCAAAGGAATATCACTATGTATCCCTTGGCAACCCCAACTAGTCACAGACATAGATTTCCAATCCAGCACTGGATTATGTACCTGTAACCATGGAAAACCCAGCACAACAACATCATGCAAATTATGCAACACCAAAAAGCGAATATTTTCCTGATGTGCTGGAGTCATGTACATGGTTAACTGTGTCCAGTACTGAGGTTTATTCTTGGCCAATGGCGTAGCATCAATCCCCCTTAAGGGAATAGGGCTCTGCAAAGGCTCCAAGGAAAAACCACAGCGTTTGGCAAATTCTAAGTCCATTAAGTACAGGGCAGCGCCAGAATCCACAAATGCCATAACAGAAAAGGACGACAATGAGCAAATCAGGGTAACAGACAATAGAAATTTAGGCTGTACAGTACTAATGGTAACAGACCTAGCGACCCTCTTAGTACGCTTCGGACAATCAGAAATAGCATGAGTAGAGTCACCACAGTAAAAGCACAGCCCATTCTGACGTCTGAATTTCTGCCGTTCTGCTCTAGTCAAAATCCTATCACATTGCATAGGCTCAGGACTCTGCTCGGAAGACACTGCCATATGGTGCACCATCTTGCGCTCGCGCAGGCGCCGATCAATCTGAATGGCCAAAGACATTGATTCGTTCAAACCAGCAGGCGTGGGGAACCCCACCATAACATCTTTAAGGGCTTCAGAGAGACCCTTTCTGAAAATCGCTGCCAGGGCATACTCATTCCATTTTGTGAGCACAGACCACTTTCTAAATTTCTGGCAGTATACCTCTGCCGCTTCCTGACCCTGACACAGAGCCAGCAAGGTTTTTTCTGCCCGATCCACAGAATTAGTCATACAGCAATCCGAGCACTTGAAAAAATGCGTCTATATTGAGCAATGCAGGATTTCCTGGCTCAAGGGAGAATGCCCAGTCCTGCGGGTCGCCACGCAGCAGAGAAATAACAGTCTTCACCTGCTGAATGGGGTCACCAGAGGAACGGGGTCTCAGAGCAAAAAACAATCTGCAGTTATTTTTAAAGTTCAAAAATTTAGATCTATCCCCAGAAAACAAATCAGGAATAGGAATTCTAGGCTCTAAAACCGGAGTCTGGACAACATAATCTTGGATACTCTGTACCCTTGCAGCGAGTTGATCCACACGCAAGGACAGACCCTGAACCTCCATATCAGCACCAGAATCCTGAACCACCCAGAGATTAAGGGGGAAAAAAAAGACAAAACAGGCTGCAAAGAAAAAAAAAATGGCTCAGAACTTTCTTTTCCCTCTTTTGAGATGCATTCAACACATTGTGTGCCAGCTGTACTGTTATGACCTGGTGGTTAAGGAGCAGCACTGATATGACCTGGTGGTTAAAATAAAACATGGGACAAGCCCTGAGGAGGTGGTAACTTTACTGACCGCAATCCCTAATCCTAACACCAACACTAGAAATAGCCGTGGGACGTTCCTGTCACTCCCTAGACGCCTCGTCACAGCCTAAGAACTAGCTACCCCTAAAGATGGAAACAGAAAACTATCTTGCCTCAGAGAAATTCCCAAAAGGAAAGATAGCCCCCCACAAATATTGACTGTGAGTGGAGAGGGAAATTACATACACAGAAATGAAAACAGATTTTAGCAAAGGAGGCCAATTCTAATCTAGATAGACAGAAACAGGAAAGGCTACTATGCGGTCAGTATTAAAAAACTAAAAATCCACGCAGAGTTTACAAAAATGAACTCCACACCGACTCACGGTGTGGAGGGGCAAATCTGCTTCCCCAGAGCTTCCAGCTAGCCTGAATATATCATAATGACAAGCTGGACAAAAAGAAACATAACTGAGCTGAGCAATAGAGTCCAAAGCAAATGGACAACCCAAGAACTAGCAAGAACTTATCTTTTGCTGAAATGGACAGGCCATATGAGAAATCCAAGGAGAGATCTGAATCCAACCCAGAAAACATTGACAACTGGCATGAACTAAAGACCAGAGCCAGGTTAAATAGCAAGGCCAGGGGAGACGATAAGTGAAAGCAGCTGCTACAGCCAAACTCAAGGAGCAGCAGTTCCACTCGAAACCACCAGAGGGAGCCCAAGGGCAGAACTCACAAAAGTACCATTAACAACCACAAGAGGGAGCCCCAGAACGGAATTCACAACAGTTGCTTGGTGACCTGTCTGTGTAGGTATCCTCCTCCTCTCCTATTTGGCTGTTCCTTCCTCTTGCTTCCCGGTGTTCCACTCTGTTGTCTGTGAGTGCATATTTGTATGATTGGTATTTTCAGTTATCCCTGTAAGTCTTCCCTGGTTAGTCTGGTATATTTTAATAGGATTATTTGTTCCATTCAAATACAGTTTGGGAAATGTCTGACTGCTGATCATAAAAATTTGCCGTCCATATTTTAGTGGAATGGTGATCAAGTACAAGCACTTCTCCACGCAAAGTCTATGGAACTGGTGGAAATACTCAAGCACTCTACTTAGCTAAGTCAGTCCCATAGACTTTGCATGGAGTATTATGAAGTATGCCTCTTAGTTCAAATAAGGGGCATAATATCCCTGTTCTTTTGATTGGTGGAGGTCCTAGTGGTGAAATCGCCAGCGATCAGAAGACACCTATAGTATCATGTCGATAGGTGATAAGTTGTGTTAATGAGAACACTCCTGTAAAGAGGTTGTTGAGTTCCACCATGTCAATGACCTATCCACAGGATATGTCGTCAACTAAAGACTAGTGGGGATCTGACACCCAACACCCCCACTGATTACCTCTTATTTACTCTTGTGGCCACCAGATATAAACAATATAATCAGAGCTGTGAACCACAGCTCGGTTCAATGTGTAGCAACCACTGCCAGGAACCGCAGAACAGCTCCTATGGGAAATTTACTGTAGTACCTGGCAATGGCTGCTTCACATTGAAAGGAGCTTCATTCATCTGTTTACATCCATTCAAAGTGCTTACATTCTAGACAATCTACATATTTACTTTCCGAGAAGAGCATTGATTGACCTATAAGTCTCCTTACACTGTCGTGTGACTCTCCGCTCTCCTTAAATCCCAGTCATAGGCCTCACATACAATCAAATCAGCCCTCTTGTTTTGCTCTGAGGAGGATCAACATTAATTAATTTAATTAATTTTTCCCAATATTTTTAGTTCAAGAAATATGACAAAGAATGCATACAGGCTTTTTATCTCGTAAGGCCTAAAATACTGGAACCATTTACAATCAAAATATTTCAATTTTCTCGTCACATTATATCGTAGGCTCCTTTCATTGCATTAGAAATGTTCATTTTGAATTTTAGTACTATAAATATGTCTAACAGGTTCAATAAATGTCTCCCAAACCAAAACTAGGAAATTAATTTTTAGGAAGGAAATTTTATTTAGCAATGTATATTTTGGCAGCCAGCTCAAATACATGAAAATAAATCAGGAAGTCATTTTACCAAACTATTAAAGAAGACTATGAAATCATTTTCGAGTGCGGTTTTACATCATTAAAGTACATTGAAACATACACATTGCAGTCAGGAACAGTTCTGTACTAATAACATGCTTCTAAGAAGTTTTCCATTCAATTCAGGTGTGAAATTAATGCTTTCTCGAATACAGTATCATTCGCGTGCAATAAATTACTGGTGAAGGCAACCCATAAATTAGCTTAAATAACATTACCATGACATGTTGTCAAGGAGTGAAACGTGGCTGCTTTAAATTTGACTGCCTCGGCCATGAATCATTAGCCAATTAAGTAATGTCTTGGGTAAAGATGGAAGCACAGTTTTATACTAGGTCCATGAACCTATTTTGGGGGTGCACTTATTTTACAAATTTTTGTCCAAGTCTGAATTCCCAAAATTCAACTTCAATCGAAAACTTTCATTCGAGTTTGTAAAGTTTCACACATGTTCTGGCTTTGCAAAACACGCTTCGTAGCACATAAATCATATTTTTTTTTGCAAGATTTCTTTAATGGAATATTTATTTTTTTACAATTTAACTAATTACATTAAACAGCTATGACAATAAGGATGGTGCAAATGAAACTTTGTCGTCACGATGTAATATGTCATTTTGTTTTAGAATCTGATATGTATCGGCTAATCTTGACTGAATTAATGCTATGAATGTACATTAGATAGATAATGGCCAAACATGGCGATATCGCAGGAAACGATAACTGTCCATTGTGTGTTGGGATGTTCCAAAGAACTATGTTGGATTTCATTATGTCAAATTTTTTGTTTTCATGGGAGAATGAAGAAAATGGCAGAAAATGGAAGACAATCTCCTCACCAACTAAAAACACATGCACGCTGGGCCAAACTGAGCATGCATATGAAGGGGGGAAGTCAGAAGGAACAGCTGTCCAGTGGATGACCATCTTTGGTACAATATTTTCCTGTTGAAGAATTTGTATTTCTAGGAGGGTGGATCTTACTTGTCTAATTTTAGACAATTATCTGGACCAGCAGTGTCTGGCAACCATTTTTCTCACTCTTATCTAAAAGGAGTATTCCAGTAAGAGAAGATTATCATCAATTCAAAGGATAGGTCATAATAACTATATTGGTTGGAATGATCGAATACAGTGCTCTGCTATTTCTGGAAATCCTGTAGAGAATGAATTAATGAAAAGTACACTTGCGCTACTGCAGCTCCATTTACATGGGTGCACAAGTCCCCCATAAAGTTGATTGGTGAGGACTAGAAATGAGCAGATAAATCCACAGAGGATTACGTTCAAGTTAAATTTACAGAAATGTATGGTTCCATTCACCGATTATCATACCTTGTACAGTGGTGGTCAGTACTGGGGTGATCACAGATCAAAATTTCCCAGAGTAGCACAGTTTGTAGTCATTTTCCATTTCCAGAGTCAATGGTAAGTCTTTCTCTTCTGTAGAGTGTAACCTCTCATGGTCAACAAGGTCCTCTTTTCCTTCCTCTTCTGCAGATTGTAGGTTCTCATAGTCAGTGGGGTCCTCTCTCTCTTCTGTAGGGTGTAAGCTCTTATAGTCAGCGGGGTCCTCTCTCTCTTCTGTAGGGTGTAAGCTCTTATGGTCAACGAGGTCATCTATCTCTCTTTTGTAAAGTGCAAGCTCTTATGGTCACCTGGTTCCTCTCTCTTGCTGTTTTGTAGAGTGTAAGCTCTTATGGCCTGTGGGGTCATCATTCTCCTCTCCCATTCATGTATTTTCCCAGTAATTACAAGTTTTCAAGTATTGAGATTCATACTAATTTATTAGCGCTGAATCAAAGTCTTAGGGATAATTCAGTGATGCTTGCGAATTCCAATTTCAAAGGATCTGTTCATCTCTAGGTGAGCAGATCTCTTTCTGCATGACCATGCCTGCTTTCCATAAAACCCTGCCGCTGTGACATACTGTACCTTCTATAATTGTGATATCTTCCAAATTGGTGGTCAGTTCCTGGGTCATCAGAGATCAGCTGTTCCCAGTGGAGCACAGTCGTACACAGGACTGACAACTTGTATGGCAGAGTTGGTTTTCATCTCCAGATTTCCCTAAATGGAATGTACATATCATGACAAAATGTCTTTCTCTCGTTCTCTCCCTCCCTCTCTTTATCTATTCTTTCCTGTACTGAAATCTGCACCAATTTATTTGTTACTAATCAAATTTGTGGGGAAAATTAGACAAAGCTGGTCAATTCTAATTTCAATTTATCCTATCATTGTTATTAGTAAAAAAAAAAGTTACATTAAAAAATAATCAATAAAATAAAAACAAAAAACCCAAAATAAATCACAATAAAATATTTTGCCATTAAAACCTTACGTTTTTGTGTAAAAAGAATAATAAACAAAAAGACATAAATATAATTACTATTGATGCATTTGGAATGACCTGAAACCTATTTGTGACCCACTACAATAAATACAATATACTTCCAAATAACACAAAAAATATAAACAACACAAGCATGAATTAAAAAAAATACCAATAAACATTATACACAATTCATGAAAAAATGTGATTAAAATTATTCAATTAAAAGAGAGTATCGCACAGGAGTGACAATCTGTATCACCAGGCTTGGACTGGCCCACAAGAGAAGAGGAGAATCCTCTGGTGGGCTTCCATACAGGAGTGGGCCACCACTGTCTCATGTGAGTAGCACTTGGCACAATATACAGACAAACAAAATATTCTATTAATTTAATAATCTCATTATATCATTGTTATATCAATTTATGATTGAGGATAATGTCAAAATTTGCATGCAGTTGAATAGTGGGGCCCTGTATTTGGTTACTGGTAAGCTCTTTGCACCTCAGTCCGACACTGTGTATCACTGCATGATATCTCAGACATATCAACAATTCAGCAATAAACAAGGATATCAAACTGTATCATTAGTACAAATATAAGGCTACGTGGCCAAAACAACCAGAGAATACAAACAAATAAGTAAATTATGTATAATAATTAGCCAAAAGACATAATGAATCAATGCCCTGTAGGGAAACCCAAGTGGGAGCACATCACCCCTGTTATGTTATTATGTAACATATAGTTAACACTCTAAAAATGAAAGATAAAAAATTTTCCAAAAATGCTGCAGTTTCATCATGTGACCACAAAAAATGGTTTAAAAAGTGATCAAAAAGTTGTAAGTACAAAATTTGTTATCCTTGAAAATGTTAACTCCTGCAAAAAAGAAACTGTCACTCTGCTCTGTCAGCAGAAAAATTAAAAAGTTATAGCACTCGGTAGAGGTACATGTAAATCCAAATTATTTTGTTGTAAAAACCTTTTTAGTGTGCAAAAGTAGCAAAAAGATAAAAAAAACCCTATGTACATCTGGTATTGCTGTAGTTGTACAGGCCCAAAGATTAATGTTGACTTATCACTTTTATCACACAGTGAACAGCATAAAAATACTGTAAAGAAAAAGAATTTATGAATTGCTGTTTTTTTTGTTTATTCTACATCCCAAAAAATCAGAATAGAAAGCGACCAAAAAATGTTAAGTACCTCAAAATAGTATCAATAAAAACCTCTACTCATCAAGCCAAAATAAGCCCTCATAGAGCTCTGTTGGCAAAAAATTAAAGACGTCTTGGCTTTCAAAGTTTGGCCATCCAAAAGAAATTTTCTGTTGTAGAAAAGCATTTTAGCGTGCAAAAGTATCAAAACATACAAACGTAATCAAAGAGTAAAATTGTTATCACACTTATACTACAGACTGAACGGCGTAGAAAAATAAAATCCTCATATGTTGTTTATTTGTTCATTTTGCCTCTCAAAAATCGGAATAAAGCTCAGTTTACATTTGAATGGAGCAGCAAGGATCATATTTTTTTCCAGCTGCTACACCGATGGCTCTACCCTGTGCCAGTCGTTGCACTCGTTGCCCATCCAATATAGAGTTCAATATAAACTTATCACTTTCACCCACAAAGCACTCCATGCTTCTGCACCGCCCTACATCTCCTCCCTCGTCTCTGGCTACCATCCTACCCATGCCCTACATTCTGCTAATGACCTGAGGTTAACATCTTCAATAGTGTTGAGCATTCCGATACCGCAAGTATCGGGTATCGGCCGATATTTGCTGTATCGGAATTCCGATACCGAGATCCGATACTTTTGTGGTATCGGGAATCGGTATCGGGATCGATATTAATGTGTAAAATAAAGAATAAAAATAAAAAATATTGATATACTCACCTCTCCGTCGCAGCCTGGACCTTACCGATGTAACCGCCAGCTTCTGTTCCTAAGAATGAGCGCTTGAAAGTCCTTAGATGACGTCGCGGCCTGTGATTGGTCGCGGAGCGGTCACGTGACCGCTCCGCGACCAATCACAGGCCGCGACATCATCTAAGGACTTTCAAGCGCTCATTCTTAGGAACGGAAGCTGGCGGTTACAACCAGGGCGCGTCAGAGGGTGAGTATATCAATATTTTTTATTTTTATTCTTTTTTTTACACATTAATATGGATCCCAGGGCCTGAAGGGGAGTTTCCTCTCCTTCAGACCCTGGGAACCATCAGGATACCTTCCGATACTTGGTGTCCCATTGACTTGTATTGGTATCGGGTATCAGTATCGGCGATATCCGATACTTTTCGGGTATCGGCCGATACTATCCGATACCGATACTTGCAAGTATCGGACGGTATCGCTCAACACTAATCTTCAATTATCTGAACCTTCCATTCTTGTCTCCAAGACTTCTCACGAGCTGCACCAAATCTTTGGAATGCACTACCCAGGACATATTGATTAATCCCCTATTCCCCCAGTTTTAAGTGTGCCCTAAAAACACATTTTTTTTAGGTTGGCTTATCACCTCAACATACTTATCTAAATATCCCTGCTTTATCCCATACAAAACGTTCGTCAAAATAAGGACCCTTGTATCATCTGTTCACACACACACCCTCCATGCACTTACTAGCCCTCTGTGTCCATACAGATACTGATTGGTGACGGATTCATGCAGCATTACGTGAATACCCTACTTATTGCATTGATTGCTGGACTTTACAATGAAAGCAATTGTTACCATCCACCTTTTGTGTCTCCCCTATTTTCTCACATATTATAAGCTTGTGATCAGCAGGGCCCTCACTCCTCTTGGTATCTGTTGATGTATGTGATTATTGTTATTCTGCAATGTCTTTATTGTCTGTACAAGTCTGGTCTAAAATGTAAAGTGCTGCGGAATATGTTGGCGCATTAGAAATAAAATTATTGTTATTTTTTATTATTATCCTGTGCCCTGTATTGAGCACTTACATCAGATTTTCTGTCTAAATCCATGAAAAATATAATTCAGTTTGAACCACTCACTATAGCGACGTAGGTAGAGTCACCATGGACTCCATATGGCCTTTCATCCAAGCGTATCCGTCTTTTTAGGCGTGTTCAAAAGTTTCATTGTCCACAGTTTTATGAAAGTCTAAAAAAGATGGGATGCGTTACTGATAGCTCAAAATTTCTGGAAAAGTGACATGTTTCAACCCCAAAAATTGTAGTTGAATGCCCCTTTGGGTTCAAAATTCTCACTGCACTCCTTGATGATTTTACGACATGTGGTCATATGTATGTGCGTTTAGTGAGGGGGGATTGCCAAAACATTAGTTTCTGATAACATATGAGGTATCATTGCATTTCGGAGAAAAAGTCTAACATACTGTTGAGTCCATTTTTTCTCTCTTACCCTTTGTGAAAATGAAATATATGGAATATATTACACACATCTTAGTGTGTATTCTCTTGCAATTTTTCATTTTCACGACACAATGTTATAAAATTCTATGAAGGAACTGTGGTTTCACAATTTTAACAATGTCTATAGATCAATTTCTTAGGGATGTGATATGGTGTCCGCAATATAGTCCAAACAAATTTTCACTGCAAACATGAAATAGGGCTCCTTCCTGCATGAGCCCTGATGTCTGCCCAAATAATAGCTATGGTACAAGGTATCACCACATTCAGGAAAAAGTGCATAACAATTTGTGTGGCTCATTTTCACCTATTAACTTTTGTGAAAATGAAAATTAAGGGCTAAAGCAACATTTTAGTGGAAAAAATATAATTTTTAATTCCATCCATATTCCACATTGTGTGAAGGATTAATAAATTTCATGACATAATTTTTCAATACTTTGGTGGATGCAGTTTTCTGAATGGTAATTTTAGGGAGTTTTGCAATATATAAGGATGCTTTCACATTGCGTTCTGTGTCCCCATCGGGGCATAAGTCCGAAATCCGATGCAAAACTGGACGCATGTGCCGATGGGGCCAATAGACTGTAATGGTGATAGCAGAGCAAACGTGAGCAATGCCATGCACTTTTTCAGGGCGTGTACCCCTACAGGAGGCGGATACTCAGACACAGTCTAATACGTCTGCCTACACTCCTGAAAATGATGCATGGCAGAGAGAACATCCACTCTGCCATCGCCATTACAGTGTATTGGCCCCGTCGGCGCATGTGTCTGGACCCCGTTTTGTGGGGGATATGTCCCTGACAGGTATACAGAACATAATGTGAAAGCACCCTTAGGCATTCAAAGTCACTTCAAGACTGAATAGGTTGGTAAAAATATATGTTTTATACATTTTCTTAAAAATATAAAAAATTCATGCTAAAATTTCAAGCCATCTAAAATCCTAACAAAATGACAAGTCATTGAAAAATGAAGCTGATATAAAGTAAACATATGATGAATGTTATTTATTAATTTCTTTTTTGCATAACTATCTGGTTTAAGGTTTAAAAAAGAATCAAAATGTGAAAATTGCTATTTTTTATACTTTCATCAAATCATATATTTTCAGAAATCTCAAACATGTAGACCTAAATATACCACACACATAAAATACTATGTGTCTCCCCAAAAGATATCAGAATCACTGGGATCTTGGGAAGTATTCCAGTGTCACTCCTTAGTGTGAATTTCATATTTTATTGTATAGACAATCCAAAATAAATAAAATCATTGATGTTTCAGTCTATAGACAATCAGACCTTCTTCAGACAGTCTTCTGATTAGTAGGCTTTCATGGCTTGGTTTTTCAGACAGTCTTCTGATTAGTAGGCTATCATGACTTGGTTTGGGGATTCGATCAGTTGCTTCGTTGTCAGTTCTTTTGCCTGTTGAGCTCTAGCACTTTTTCCTTCCCTGTCCAAATGCTGATGGACTACAGATGTGGTCACTGGACAAGGACCCTGCCAATCTTTTTGATCTTCTCAACTATATAATCATCAGTCAAAATTAAGTTTCCAATTTTTATCTGAAAATTAACTTTGTTATGTACCGTAAATATTCAAGCACAGACTGGATCCCACCAATGGAGGAGTCTTATGTAGGAAATGAGTGAGCACATTAACCCTAATTGCCTCCAAATTTGATAAATGGAAGCCTACAAATGACAATCTGATGCTTGGAAAGTGTTGGTCAAAAAGAAATTAAATTGCCATTGATATCGTAGAAGAACAATAAATATGTTATTCCTTTTAATAGTTTCCTCTCCTTTTCGAAAACCATGTAACTTCTATTTTGAGTACAAAGGGGGTCACATAATTCCACTGTTCAAACCCCCATCCGAGATCAAACTAATGCCTGTGAGTAACGGCTTGTTAACACGTATCTATGTTTGTTCAGCTTTTCCTTGGGTCCAGGCTGTGAAATATCTTTCAAGCCCTGTCTGTTCACTTAATTACAACATCCTAAATGAAGAAATAACTGGAGAAGTCCTTGTTCCCAGTCCACCTTATATTCGGCAATTACATTCTTCCAGCACATAAACACTTATAAATAATCTATGTTTAATGTACTTATTGAAGGTAATGTATAGATTTTTAATCTCCCTTGTCCCGCGCCATCTGTTTTGTGTTTAACGGTATACAGTAACCTTTGATCTCTGCTATTTAGAAATTGTAATATGTATTCGGAATGACGGAGAAATATTCACGTATCATAAATCTCAGGTCAGCCCGAAGGTTTCCCAACACAGTCACATTGGAAATGGTTACATGGGCTTCATCCAACCTTTAGTTTTTTGTATATGGTCCAGTAATGTGCGTTCATGTCAGACAGGTCCAAGTGACTGTGGTTTCGATGATAAGAAAATAAGAGAAAATTCTCTATTATGTCAAGACGGTAAAGGAAAGTTATAGTAAATGTTATAAATGTTTCTCTTAATGCATTCAACATGCTCAAATTATTTTTGTCTTCAAGCACTTAAAGTACAGGTTCATCTTTTGTGAACTCAAAGAAATATAGTATGTACTTGCCAAGTGGCAATTTTCTATTATTATGGTATTTTAGGGATCTCTAGATCAGTGTTCCTCAACTCCAGTCCTGAAGAGCCACCATTCCCTAGGCAATACTAAGGAAACACGATCTGTTGGTGGTTCTTCAGAACTGAAGTTGGGGAACACTGCTATAGATGGTGGCAGATTGGTGGTCTGGGCTAGTGGTTATTGAAGTTCATGGACCTTTTAACAACCACTATAATCATAACTGACTTATAGGCCCTAATTCATCATTTGCTTTTTTTGTCTTGACTCTTGAGACATTAGTTGTTTTTCGCACCAAATTTTTCAAAATGGTGCACACGTTTCATGAAAGTCAAAAATGGTCTTTTTTTCTAATCTTGAATTATTTTTGCAACATTGCAACGATTAGCATCAAAAAACACATGTTGTGCAAAATGGAGCAAAAATTATGGCATGCTAAAAAAAAGACACCTGGGGTTACTGTAATTGTTTTGTGACAAATTTTGCGACTTTTTAAAAATTAATAATTGACGAATCAGGAGAAAACATTTGGAAGCACTGAACTCTGTCCGTAAAGTGGAAAACCAAACAAAAAAACAGTCCATGTCATATAAAATAGACTTTAAAAAAGGCACAAAATAGAATAATGAATAGGGTGCAATTAAACAAAGAGGCGCAAAACACAAAACTTGACCAAAAAAACAGACATAAAGGCAATGATGAATCTTGGCCGGAGTAATTGAGAGACATTTTTTTTAGGTCTGCATTTTGACATTAAATCATATCTGTAATTTCTCTTAAAGCTCTTGTTCGACCATAATAAAACTAAACTGCTTTTGGTGCACACGCCAATCTAATTTGTCCTCGAACTATCCTGACTCTTACGCTCTGTATCTTGCCATTTGCTCACTTTGAATTGACAGCTTTTCTCCATCAGCATTTTGCCAGCGCAATAAGTGCTAAAACCTTTTCTCACTACCCAGAATGCATCGTTCCTGCCATTTTCTAGTGTCTTGCCTATCCGAAAGACTGAAAGATCACATTTTTATTATTCTTTTACGCAGTTTTACAGACAGGAACAAGAGCAAAGATACAAATGCTCCAAAATTTCTGATCTCTGGCTCAGCTTCTCTGCTTACGATGGATAACATTTGACAACAGGCGGTAGACAAAACCAAACAGAATAGACAGAAGAAAGACCCATTGTGGTCTGCACTTTGGAGGGATTTTACAGGCTGGACATAATTTAGGTAAATAAAGTTCTTGGCAATTTTGGTAGCCTTTCCTTTGGAGAAATATGGCATTGTGCCCAATCTTATGAACAAGTGACCATGTAATACATATTGGTACTAAGTCTACCATAGTGGAAAATGATCTTTCGTATTCCCCTCTTTGACCTAATTGACAGGACTTTAGTAGCATTCTGAAAACGTAGATAATTGTAACCGATATCCAGTCCTCTTGGGGACATTCCTTTTGTCTCCTTATTCAGTAATACCTGAAGAATGAACAGAGATTTGCATCGACCAATATAATGTTTAAGTGATAGGAGTACAGCAGCTGCCATAGGGCACTGCGGG
The DNA here is from genome assembly GCF_051348905.1 of Ranitomeya variabilis. Lineage (NCBI taxonomy): Eukaryota > Metazoa > Chordata > Amphibia > Anura > Dendrobatidae > Ranitomeya > Ranitomeya variabilis. Next base: position 182,475,726 of record NC_135239.1, read on the forward strand.
TAAAAAGCAGGGTAGAGGTGCCACATGGCTGTGCCTTTGGTTCATATTTTGCTTCTTTCTCTATTCTAATGGGGTTTTTGGTATAGAATGGATTTCTTCTCTGGAGGATTGTTGGAAATTACTGAAATCAAATGACACCAATTGATTTTTGGTGACCAACATGTAATATATTTCATTATGGCAATAAGTAAGTGGTAGTGCCAATACAAGTAGGTGGCAGTGGCAGTACATTTAGTGCCATACCGTAAATCAACCATTAAAATAGCTGGACCAATATGACTCAAAAAACACAAGGTTTTTGTCCTCTTAATATACTGCAGTCATCATATTATGTAGTACTGTGTTCTTATAATTTTACCCTCCTACCCAGTAAATTCTGCTCTTTTCCCTGCTCTATGTAAAAAGGAAAGTCTCTTTTCCCTGTAAAAATCATTTCCCTCTTAAACTCCTAATCGAGATGCTCCTTCTGCCCCCCCCCCCCCCTTCTAGGGACTATTGTAGTGATGTAGAATTGTAGCTCTAATGATGACTCATGCAGGGAAAATAGACTTCCTGATTCTTCATATAGCTTAAAAGGATTCAGCTAGTTTGTTTTTAATAATGTGATGTCATAGACCTAATGGAAAAGAGGAGAATTAACTGGGTAGAAAGGAAAAATGAGCAATTGTATGTACACAGTGCTCTATAATGTCATTACTGCAATATATTAAGATAAACATTTTGATGAAAGCGCTTCTTTAACAGGGCAGATAGAAAGGCATTAATGATCTCTAAATGGCTTCGCAATCTATGAAAATGAGATTCCTTTAACTGAGTTTTATACATGAGAAAAGCATTATTGAGGTATTTAAGATCTTCATTCCGATTAAACAATTTTACTGCTGAAAAGGACAATGACAGTAATTAAGAATCTCATATATCAATGTACAGGAATGAGCAACTATTGTATACAATATGGCAATTTCTCAGAGAAAATCTTGGCTGATTCCTGAGTGCTAATCTCAAAGTCGATGTTAATTTTAGTTCAGAACAAAATAACATTCTTGTAGGATTACAGTCGGCAAGAAAGCACAAGGTTCTGTAATGATTGAGCGCCCTATTTTATCCAGCGGAGGAAAAGATTTCTCCAGAGAGTTTAGGTAATATGAATTAAAAGTCTGTAACAAATTCAGCATAGGAGCAGAAAGTCTTCCATGAAGTCATACATTAACCTCTGCGGTTTACGAAGAATTTTAAAATGTGTCTTCTCTACGGTTAGACATATCAGATAGCTACAGGTGTTTGATATGAATGGTTTTAGTAGTGCGGGCCATGGCCATAGACTATCCTTGACTTAGTCAGTCAAACTAGAAGAGTTCATGAAAGGTAATTCCAGTTATTTAGCTGTCAACGTTCAGGAGTTAATCAGAATTTTGTTGTTTGACTTTCCAGTGAAAAAGTAAAATCTTGTAACAGTTTCTAGTAGGATGTTTGATTGATTTCTTGCTCACACCAATGACCATTTGATTACAGAAGGACGTGTGTAATGCTTTATTTCCCCTATGGTAGCGCCCTAAGGAAATTAGAAACTCACTCCTAAGTTCCCTCAGAGGCTTCACCTTGATTCCATTGGCAGGAGATGTTTTGATCAGCTCATGGTTAGGGGACCTTTTTTATTTTTTAACAAAAAGGGATTTTCCAAGATAAATATGGTTTAAAAATGGAACAATGCTGTTGGATAATTTGTTTTACCATAATTCTGAGATTTTCCTTACTTTTAGTCAGGCTTGTCAAACTGCTGTTGGGTTGGCGACATAGTGAGAAAATTTTACAAGAGTGTGTTAAAATACAAAAAAAAATTGCAACCACTCAGACAACTCCATCAACTTCTTGAAAAGTTGTACATTTTCCAGGAAGGGGCACATCTGAGAAATTCATCACAGTTTACATAAAAAATGGTGTAAATTACAACATACATGTACTCCAAATTACGACATTACGACATAAATTACGACAACCCCTCAACTGGAGTACATTTCTTGTTGTGGGCACAGCAAGATATGCCAAATGGGCACAACTGGAAGCTATGTCAAATTTATTAAGAGCCACATTTACTCCTGCTAATTCCTCTTCAAGATTGGTGAACAAAAAGCCATTGGCCCCGATTCATCAACACAAACGATGTTCACGTGGGAGCAGGGTGGAGTCATATACTTGTGATTCATTAAGAGGTGCATGTCTCTTAATGAATCAGGAGCGTCTGATGGGTGTCATGAGCCTCTGTACACCTCGCCACAAACCTTACTACAGTCAAAGACTGGACTGAGATTTCTGACGTAAGGAACACCACATCTCTAAAGGTATTACACTAACTGCAGAGTCATGCCCCGTCCTACCCCATTTCCGCACATTTTGGTGGAGTTGAGGAAAACTGGCATAAGAATGGCAAAAGTCACAAAATTTGGGGCAAAAATGTTGCTATTTTTCAAAGCAATTTAGCACAGTATTTTGGTATAAAAGCTTTGATGAATCGGAGTCTTTGTCTCTTTGCCCCAAATTACAATCTAGTCAGTCTTTTTCTCAGACTGGATATCAAGGCTTTTTGTATGTTATTGAAGAAAAAAATGTTTATGTTTGTTTTTTTATAGAATTACATTGTAGAAACTGTTATAGAAATATGTGGACCTCATGAATGTCTTGGTTTTCTTAGTTCCATTTTTTCTGGAAAACGTGGCTAAAACATAAATAGCTACATTTCTTGATGTACACACTAAAAAAAAAAGAATTAACTATAAATACTGTATTGAACATTAACAATAGATTTAATTTGAAATGACGCTGCGTCACAAATACAATAACAATTGCAGTATCAAATAAACATGTCCAAATTAATATATGAAAACCAAAAATGATCAGCACACTCATAATAAAGTGGTGCCCCTGTAGCTTCAAATAATAAACTTCAATAAAGTAGCGGCACTCATTGATGAAAGCTTGGGATTGGCTGAAATGCCTTTTGTTTACTTGCTGAATTATAGACAAGTTTATTGATATGTATCTTTAGTGATGAGCGAATACATTTGGCACTATTCGTTACTCGCACGAATAGTACAGCATTCGTTACTTGTCAAGAAATTAAGTATTCACCTCAGGATATTCGAGTGACCAATCCAGCATGTTTGATGCTTTATTTGCAGCCAATGAACATGCTGTGCTGGCTTGCCAATCACAGTAATACCAGCGCCATCTTTGATATGGCATTACTGTGATTGGCTGGCCTTCCAGTGTCATAGGGGATATTTCAAGGCTGCTGACGTCATCTTGCGTACATTGCACCCAGAAACAAGGTAGGGAGAGTGTATTTTGATCATAGGGAGAGTGAACGGATTGTAGTGAGAGTGAAAGGAGCTTATAGTAAGCGTCATTCATTCCAAAATTGAATCATCTTTGGTTTGTGAATAGGGTTTTGTCACTTGCAAAAGCTGGTTTCTCTGTGTATGTACAGCACGATGAAAGGCCTTTTGAAGAGGTTTGCAAGTATAGCTTCTTTCTTTAAACCATTTGCATAAAGCAGAACATTTCTCCAAAAAGTCTTCATCTTTTGAGTAATTTCATCTTGCTCTCAAATATTGTCCAGTTGGAATACCCTTTTTTAATGGACCTGGATGGAAACATTCCCAATGGAGGAAGCTATTAGTTGAGGTTTCCTTTCTATATGTTTTTGTCTGGTTTCATCAATCCAAATGGTGAGATCTAGGATGAGTCTGTCGTTTATCTCATGGGTTAACCTCCAAACTACTTTGTTGTTGAGAATGTGGAGAAAATCCCCCAAAAAAGATTTAGGACCATTCCAAAAAATTAGAATATCATCAATAAAACGTGCCAAAAGTAAAATGTGACTTGTGTAAAGTGAAAGGTCTTCATTAAACACAAATTGATCTACCCACCAACCTAGGAATAGATTGGCATATGAGGGGTCACATACCGTCCCCATAGTGGTACCTCCTGAGATGGTGGAAGATGTTCCCATTAATCAGAAAAAATTGTGCTCCAAAACATATCTAAGAAGTGTGAGTACAAAATGATTGTGTTTGCGACTGGGGTTATGATTTTAATAAAATTTTAACTTATGAACCTTAATATCTATTGGTTACTTTGTAGTATCAATTAGTGCATAACTTGCAAGTTAGTAAGCAATTTTCATCAGCAAAAACACAAAATATAATATGATGAATCAAACTACAGTGATTTTGTACGTTAGCCCACTGACAAAAACATGAACAGTCTATAATTTTAAGGGTAGGTTAATTTTAACCATTGAGAAATAGAATTTCAAAAATAAAATCCAGAAAATCACATTGTATAAATTATATACCGTATATACTCGAGTATAAGCTGACTCAATTATAAGCCGACCCCCCTAATTTTGCCACAAAAAACTGGGAAAACTTAATGACTCGAGTATAAGCCTAGGGTGGAAAATGCAGCAGCTACCGGTAAATGTCAAAAATACAAATAGATACCAATAAAAGTAAAATTAATTGAGACATCAGTAGGTTAAGTGTTTTTGAATATCCATATTGAATCAGGAGCCCCGTATAATGCTCCATAAAGTTTATGATGGGCCCCATAAGATGCTCCATATTAAAATATGCCCCATATAATGCTGCACAAATGTGGATTATGGCCCCATAAGATGCTCCATACAGACATTTCCCATTATAATGCTGCACAAACATTGATTATGACCCCATAAGATGCTCTATAAAGATATTTGCCCCATATAATGCTGCACAAACGTTAATAATGGCCCCATAAGATGCTCAATAAAGATATTTGCCCCATATAAAGCTGACAAACACTGATTATGCCCCATAAGATGCTCCATGTAGACATTTGCCCCATATAAAGCTGCACAAACATTGATCATGCCCCATAAGATGCTCCATGTAGACATTTGCCCCATATAAAGCTGCACAAACATTGATTATGCCCCATAAGATGCTCCATGTAGACGTTTGCCCCATATAAAGCTGCACAAACATTGATTATGCCCCATAAGATGCTCCATGTAGACATTTGCCCAATATAAAGCTGCACAAACACTGATTATGCCCCATAAGATGCTCCATGTAGACATTTGCCCCATATAAAGCTGCACAGACACTGTTTATGCCCCATAAGATGCTCCATGTAGACATTTGCCCCATATAATGCTGCACAAACACTGATTATGCCCCATAAGATGCTCCATGTAGACATTTGCCCCATATAAAGCTGCACAAACATTGACTATGCCCCATAAGATGCTCCATGTAGACATTTGCCCCATATGGTGTTGCTGCGATAACAAAAAATCACATACTCACCTCTCATCGCTCAGGCCCCTGACACTTGATATACTCACCTTCCCCGTTCCACCGCCGCTGGCCACCTCTGCATCTTCCCCATCCTCTGCACTGACGTTCAGGCAGAGGGTGGCGCGCACACTAATTGCGTCATCGCGCCCTCTGACTTGAGCATCAGTGCAGAGGATGGGGAATACGCAGAGGCAGCCGGCGGTGGTGGAACGGGGAGCAGGTGAATATCACGCACTGCGTTATACTCACCTGCTCCTGGCGTGGTCCCTGGTTCCTCGGCACCGGCAGCTTCTTCCTGTAGTGAGCGGTCACATGGTACCGCTCATTACAGTAATGAATATGCAGCTCCACCCCTATGGGAGTGGAGTGGGGTCCATATTCAATACTGTAATGAGCGGTACCATGTGACCGCTCACTACAGGAAGAAGCTGTCAGTGCCGGGGAATGAGGGACTGCGCCAGGAGCAGGTGAGTATGATTACACAGCTGCTGCTCCACCTCCCCTGCTGACCCCTGGGTATGACTCGAGTATAAGCCGAGAGGGGCAACTTCAGCCTAAAAAAATGTACTGAAATTCTCGGCTTATACTCGAGTATATACGGTAAATTTATTTGCATTTTGCATTGATAAATAAGTATTTGATTCCTCTGGAAAGCAAGACTTAATACTTGGTGGCAAAACCCTTGTTGGCAAGCACAGCAGTCAGATGTTTTTTGAAGTTGATGATGAGGTTTGCGCACATGTCAGGAGGAATTTTGTTCCACTCCTCTTTGCAGATCATCCCTAAACCATTAAGATTTTGAGGCTGTCGCTTGGTAACTTGGAGCTTCAACTCCCTTCATAAGTTTTCTATGGGATTAAGGTCTGGAGTCTGGGGTTCTTACCCTTTTTGCTAATTCAATATTATTGAGATCACCGACACACTAAGAGGACTTAGAAATCCTCCAGAAAATAAAAATTAAAAAAAAAAACAGAAAAGAGGCAGAGATGCTTACCTGCCCAGGTCTCCAAACAAATGCACTATCAGGGTGCAGTGGACCAAATAAAAGATGGCAGTAACACAGGTGCAGCAAAACCAATGAAACAGCCACTCTGAACCTACCAATCCATGGAGGGGGTGGCTGTTTGGTATATTAGTGCACAAAAAATTATAAAAATCTGTATGCGGCATTGTTCACATCAGGTGATGCAGAGCATCTGGCTTACAGACTCTTAGATCAGGCAGGCTGCCCAGTGCTAACCAAAAGCATCCTGTGTGAACAAAGGCCACAGTTTACAAAGCCATCTGGTCCCAACTGCACCCTGAATGATAACAAAGTGCAAAAAAACACATATCAACATATGGGAGGTATTAGTTGATATCATGGCCAAAATATGGAAGCTCGCAACCTACATCAACCCACGTCACATTTGCGAGTACTATCACTAAACAACAAAAAAACACCTGTGTTACTGCCATCTTTACTTGGGTCCACTGCATCCTGATAGTGCATTTGTTTGGAGGCCTGGGCAGGTAAGCATCTCTGCCTCTTTTGTGGTGTGTGTTTTTTTTTTTAATCAATAATAATGCAAAATTAAGAGTTGTGCAAAACTGGCACTACTTTTGACGTTTTCATGCCAATTTCTCAAAGCTCTGCCAGTAGGAGTGGAGTTAGGGCAGAACAGGGCCTAACAGAGGAGTGGCGCTCAGCTCATGTAATTCAAGTGGTGTTCATTAAATTATATAAGAAATATATAAAATTAGGCTTGAAGAAGAGAAAGTAGATCCAACTTTGCTACCTGCTGATTGAGTAAACACGCTAAAGCCTCATTGATAGGGTTTGTGTGAATTGATACCCTGCTCATAGGCCACGACAATAATTTGGCGCCATCAGACAAGAGTCCTGAGAACCGCCTCTTGCTTGATGGCATTTGTGGCTCTTCTTCTGATTAGTTCTCACAGATCTCACAGCTTACATCCAGCTGCCAGAGATTACTGTCATGACCATGCAAATCGATTTGAACCAACTCTACTCATTAATGATAATTCCAATGAGAAACTCCAGCTAACAATTTTTTTCTAGATTTATTTAAGCTTGTTTTTAGCTACCTTTAGGCCGATTTACCAAGCATATATGAGGCTATCGAATTCGAGCCTATAGACCAGCCGCTAGTTCAGACATCATAGTCCGTATTCGAACCATGAATGTCAGAAGTGTGAATGTTGGTGTGCCTCAAAAGGACACCAACAGTTGTCTAACAATTTTCTATGAAGTTGAATTCCATTTTCTGCTACACTTTTAGTCTGGGGGAGACTTGCTATGATGTTTATTAATGAGATTAATTAAAAGTAAAAAGAAAATATATCTAGCTCATACAAATTTACTTAAAACCCACACCTATATGCAAATCCTAGTACTCACTTTTTTGTTAAGCTTCACTTATGTTAGCTGCTGATTTTATGTAGAATGTTCCTTTAAATGTAACCAAGGCAAGAAAAAATAATAATGTTTTCAATTTTAGGAATTTTGGCGCATGAATATTCTGCACTGGGGTAGGATTTTCCTAATTTTATTTATGTGCTGCAATTTAATAGTAATTATACATGCACAGAACAATAACATATCTCAAAATCTCATGTAGAGTGACTTAGAGGTCAACTTCGTTCATTGGAAGAGAATAATCCTCCAGTAACTACAATGTTTTCATCCAGGAACAATTTTCATGCCGTATGTTGTAGTTGGGAGAATATTTTTTCTTTTTTTTTGTTCTTCCTAGCATATATTAAGCCAAAGGTGCAGGCTACAAAGATGGGTCAACAACAGACTTCCTTTTCTGGCACGGGCCGGAGACATTATCCACGATAAAAGAGTTTTTTGATTAATACAAGTTATATGCCAAAACTACACATGCCACGTATGATCTCAATTAGAAGGAAATCTTATTCTCCAAGGCTGCGCTCCAGAATCATTTAGTAATTTCTTTTTCTTTTTCTTTTGTTAACTTTTACTCTTTCCCGACGAAAGAGTATTTTAAGAAAACTATTACCAACTGTGAATCACAACTACGAGTCCTGGTGGTTTGAAAACAGCTTGAGTCGTAAAAATGGAGTATTGGCAGCTCGTCATAATGGAAGCGCAGAATAGTTTTTGTGTTATGGAAATGATGCAAAATACTTATCAGTGTGTGTTCACACAGAAGAGGTGCCAGCTGCCAAAGCAAACTTCTCAGAAAAAGAAATGAGTGTATCAAAGCTTGCCCATTATAATAAACCTAAAATCAATAATGGAAGAAGTGTCTAAAGCTTAGGAATAATAATACCCTTCTAGGAAAGAAAAAATCCTGAGCACTGATCGCAATGTCATTTGGCATAAAAGAGAAGTATAATTACCCATCTCTCTTATGAAAAATGGAACTTAGGACTAGACAGACATATCCAGACACTTATGAAATTGTATCCAGGGTGAATTATCCCATCGGAGGGAAACTGAGGTTCCCAAAAGAAATATAGGCACTTATGTAGCATAAAGTCAGAACCACAGACATGGAGCTAATGAGACAGTAAGTATGGTGGTTACAAGCTAGAACTGATTCTTCCCTACAACATCACCTAGGCCATAATACATAACATAGGGATCCAATAGAAAAGATTAATGTCATCAGCATAACGCAAGTTCAAAAAGTAGAATGACTATTAGGGATGGGCGAACCCAAACTGTAAAGGTTTTCATGGGAAACCCTTGTTACTGTTCGGGTCAAGTTCGGGTCCAGGGCCTGTAGCATAAAATTAATAATAAACATTATAATTATACTTCCTGATCCAACGACGCATCCTCCCATCCCGCTGTCTCCCAGCCGCATCTGCTTCCGGGGCCGCTCATTAACTTCCGGCGGTATTCACTGCACTCGGTAGTCTTCGGCTTTTTCCGGCAGTGTTCGTGCCCGAACAGCTGTGCACTGTTAGCCACTCCCATCTACTATATAAACTAGGCCCTGGCTAGCACTCATTGTCAGAGTATCTTATCCTGCATGGCTGGAGGTTGTTGTTAGCTATTTTTGGAGAAGGTGTTTGGCTGATTATCTGTGACTGTTGCTGGGTTTGGAGTGGGTGATAATTTTATTTCTTCTGCTACTATAGTTTAACCCTATCCTCCACTCCAGGATGCATTCCTCTGTTGTATGTGTGAGTATATTTGTATGCTTGGTATTTTTCGTTACCACTGTTCGTATTACCTTGTTAGTCTGGTTGGTGCATTACTGTACACTACTACTCCCCGTTTCCCTGGATGGGGAAGGATACAGACTGAGGACAGATTCAGAAGCTAAGGCAAGGTACTTGGCCCTGGAGTCTTCCCCATCAGAAGTAATCCAGGGAGCAGGGCAAGCTTGGACGCCCCCTAGCGTTAGGGACAGGGAAGGAGCCCCTCATTCCTGGACACCTGACAACAGAGTTTATGTTTGGACATACTGTATATTTTTTGGATGCGGCAATACCAAATAGAATTTTTAATTTATTTTAAAATAAGGAAAAGAGAGGCAATTATATTTTTTATATTCTTTATATTTTGGAAAACTTTTGGCACCTGTACTTTCTAGCACCTGTAGGGGACTTGAACCTGCAATCAGAAGTCATGAAGTCATGTTATAGCAGCATATGGCGAATGTGAAAATCGTTGTTCTGGCAAGATTTGGTGTGGATCAATTTGCATGTAAATCTATATGAGCCTTGGTCCTGAGACCTTGCCAAAGCTTTTAGCTCATGTATAGCATGCACACATTACTGTATGAATTCTGTAGACTTTCTACATAATGTTGCATGATCAGAGCTTTTCTGCCCTGTGGTCTCAGGCACCCACAGACCTACAGGACTCTTAATCATTAAATGATTAATTAAAGTTTACTTTAAAGAGGTTTCCAGATCTTAATAATTGATGACCTATCAAAAGGATATATGAATGGGAGATAAAATACAGTACCAGGCAATGGCCACTATGTAATGTATGGGGCTGCTTTGCTCTGTCCTGTAAACCTGGCTACTGCTATAGCAGTTTTCAATTAATCGGTGGAAGTATCGGGTGTCATGCCCTTACCATCTCATATTGAGGTCCTATGCTATTCATAAGTCCTGAAGAACCTCTTTTAAGCGGTTGCCCAGGTTTGGAATGAAAGTCTGTAGTCATACTCAACACATGCGGTCAGGATTCTCAGCAAAAAGAGCGAGCAATCACGTGACCACAAGTATACGATTGGCATATTTCCGGCTACATTCCAACTAGACATGCATGGCCTCACTTATTACAAGTAAATGGAGCAAGGCTGCACACGTCTAGTAGGCATGTGATCTCATGCCGGCAAATCGCATACTTACAGTCACTTGGTCCATTCTCACCATCGGCACAGGAAAATCCTGACAGTATGTGATGCTCTTGCAGTAAAGATTCATTCTATGTGACTGCAGAGTTCTATCCCAAACCTGGACAACCCCTTTAATTTTTGCAAAAGGAAACCAAAAAATGTATTGCGTATCTAGATAACTGTCAAGCATTGCAGATTTGTCACAGATTTTTGTTGTGGGTTCAGCACTTAAAATCTGCCACAATTTATGGTAAAATACATGGTTATGGGTTTTTCAAAACTCTGTCCACATGGAACAGAAAAAAAATCAGTGTAAAGCTGTAAATCTCTACTGTGCTGATTTTGGTACAGAAATGCAAAAACTTTTGCAGTGGATTTTGTGCTAGACAATTTGCATACTTTTATCTTGCCCATCCACTACCAAAAATGATAAGTCAATGATTAAAAATGTGTCAATGACTACTGGAAGTCTATTAATTGGGTTGTCTTACTAGGAACCCATTAAGACTTTTTGAGTTTGTTGTTTTGATGAATTAATCCTTGACTTATTTGGGGGATTTATTTCTCTAAATGCAAAAAATAACTTCTAAATAAATCCAAAATGGTTAAAAACCATTCTCGGTGACTGGCTCTGTGTCTGATCGTTGTGTCGGAGCAAATAATAACAACATTAGTGTTAATGTTCTACATACTGTTTTAGTAGGTAAAATTAAATCAAATTGATCTTCTGGGAAAACCTCTCTGAAGGAACGTTAGAAAAGAAAAACTATTTAGCACCTTTGGCGTATACAAACACTCCTTTAAAAGTCACACACCATAAAAACTTTAGGAACAAATTATTTTTTGATATGGCTGAACTAAACCTTCGAGATGAAAAACATGTGTAGACTGAGCCATTCTGAGAGCTCAATGTCTAACAGGAAGAGACTTCTGTCCTGAGGAGACCTCTCTGCTCATTAAAATAATGTATCCTCTACTGAAGGCATTTCCATTTTTAAATGGACTGCAATTAAACCGAATATTTATTAATAACAGTGTCAGGTGTTTGAGCCAAGCTGTAAATGAGGTTTGGGTGCCATATCTCTCATGGAGGAAGCTTTTTGGTCTGAACATCAATATAAACAAGTGGACTTAATTCCATCTGCTTTTAGCAATCTGTTGTCCCTTTTAAGTACATTTTCCCCGTTTGTCTTTTGGACACAGTTTGGAGGAAACGTCAGATTGGGTGATTGATTGTAGAAGACTGGATGCAGTGACTTCAGGCTTTCATAAAACAGCTGCTGGTTGTAAGTCCCTCGTCGGAGCTGGAATGGGTTGAATTTTCCATCTCTTTAGCTTATATTTTACTAGATGAGTAAATAAGAAGATGGGCGAAATGTACAGGGTCGTTTTTAATGATCCTTAAGGAGCAATTATAGATTAAAAATATATAATGCTCTTACTTCTTGAGAACATAGTGGCATTTATTTTACAAGGAACAGATTGCTCCTAATGGCAGAAGAAGACATGTTGAATAAACGGCGTGCCAATAAAGAGTATTAAATAACAATAAGGTTATGATGTGTTTTTTCCTTAGAACATTTATTTGATTTATAGGAAAATTGGAAAACATAATATTTTGTAGTTACATTATTATGTAGAGTGATAGGTGATCATTTTTGAATCTGTGGAGGCTTATATTTGACCCTGTTTTGGATTTTGTATATATTTTTCAAAATTGAGATGAGTAACAGTTTAACTACAACCTGTTAATACACTAAAATAACCTACAGAAAAATAGAAATTCTGAGCCCAAATTAAATGTATAATGTTTATTAGTAATAATTAAAAGACAAGTTTTTAAAAAGAAATATATAAGTTGTAGAAATGAGAACAGAGATAGCCACTGGTGAGAGACCATACAGGAAAAAAAACATCCAAGTTACACAGAAAAATATAAATTGATACTGTGAGTATGAGAGTAGTGTGAGTGTACTCCCCCTATAGAAAAATCTATACGTGAAACGCGCGTCGGGGTCCTTTGCTGCCACGTTGTGACCACCCATCCAGGTTGGTGTGCACTTGCACCTTACATTGATATCATGTCTACTTACTTACTTATGATCTAATGGCTAGATAGTTTAGCACAGCACTTAATTTTCTTACCTGGTATATGTATATATATTTTTTATTATGATGAAACCTCTTTTTGTAATATTTGTTGCAGAGCACTTTATTTATTAATCATGTATACGTCCATCCAATAATTTTGTCACTTGATTATATTTATTTAATTGTTTGGACACTACGCAAATTATGTATTTAAATTTTGCTTTGTAACTTGGATGTATTTTTACCTGTATGGTCTCCCACCGGTAGCTATCTCTGTTCTCATCTCCACAAGTTATATATTTCTTTTTAAAAACTTGTCTTTTAATTATTACTAATAAACATTATACATTTAATTTGGGCTCAGCACTTCTATTTTTCTGTAGATTATTTTTGGTATTTTTGATGTTGCCCCTATGTATTTATAGCCTCCCCCCTCTTTTTAGGAATTATTCTGTTAACACACTAAGTATGTCAAAATTTTAGGCTTCTTTTTTTAATCAAAATGGATTTAACCACCAGAGGACACAGATAGAAGAGTGTCCCTGTTCAAGAACAATATGCGAGCAGAACAATATATGGGCCCTTTTGCAGTCCAATAACCCATCATAATGCTCAATTCCACCTGTTTCTGCAGTGGAAATGGGACCCCTTACCATGGCTGCACAGGTTGCATCAATAAAATGTCCACCCCAAGACTTACCGGAAGGACAACTGTAAAAGACTGTTGCACTCTCCCAACTTTTCTATTTGTGAATACTTACATGCAGGAAGCAAACCCCTTCTGGGAAAAAACCTTACCGAGCAGTGACCAAGAGGGAACTCCCTGTAAAAAAGTGATTGCCAGATTTGAGTACATGATTGTCATGACTGCTGACAGTATGGAAAAAGACCAAGAAATGGCACAAGTATCTAGAGCTATGTCTGATAAATCCATAGAAACTCCAATAAAAGACCACCTTTTGACAAGTCATCTTAGATACATTGTCCATAACAGATTTTTTCAGTTCCACCATGCAGTATAATATGCATGCTGGTGACTAGTGATGAGTCTTCATTTTGCTGGACACTTTTGAGAGCTGGAAAAGGGTTAAAATAAAAAAACACATTATACTCACCTGTCCTGTGCACTCGCCTAATTGCCTCTGCTGCCACTGCAGCTTCCTGCCATCCCCGATTCCTTGCATAAATTTTTGGTTCTACTGAGACCCATGTAGTCATGTGAGGGTAAGGAGATGGTTTAAGCAGTCAGGTAATGTCCTAGGACAGGTGAAAATAATGTGGTTTATTATATTTGAATGGCATAAGTTGAATGGAGCAGGTCAGATATAACCTTGGTAAGATGCGACATCATTTGAAGTGACATCAGAAATATACCAGAATGGTAACCCATGGTATATTCTCCTTCATGCTGTCATGCCCTGATCCTGCTTTCATCCACAGGTACATCTAAACTATCTCTTAATCCAGACTACCCACTGCACCCCAGAATCCCATGTGCTCCTCTTCCTCTGTTCTAACTGGTACATCTGAACTATCTCTTAATCCAGAATACTCACTGCACACCAGAATCCCATGTGCTCCTCTTCCTCTGTTCTAGCTGGTACGCTGCTGCTTTTTCACTGACTTTAATTCCATATATAATACTTCAAATTCACTGAAAGCGTATTGATATATCCAACCTACTCACACCTAGCCCTATCCTTCTATTTCATTCTGTCTTTCTTCAGCTTTGTTGCTAGTCAAATGTTCTATTAACTGAAATCTGTTAATTGCTCTCTGCTGTGAACTGTCCTCCTGCTCCTCCCTCCTCCCCTTTCTCTCTCACCTGGCTTCATTTCATGGACATTTGAATGGCATAAGTTGAATGGAGCAGGTCAGATGCGACATCATTTAAAGTGACATCTTTAAAGTATAACATCAGAAATATACCAGAAATAGTCCAGAAATTGGTCAGAAGGTAAGAAAAATCAGTCTTCTAATTTTACTTGCCTTTTTTTTCCCCTGCTTTTTAACCATGCTCACATTTCCCTCACCGTTTTTGCTCCACTAATCCTCACTCTCCTTTGCTATCCCCAAAACCCCTGCACCCTCGAACAAAATAATTATCTCCCCCTCTCTCTTACCCCCCTACCTTGCTTCATCTGCAGACCTGCTCCTTAACCTCAGACCTCTCCTACTAAAATATAATATAAGCCGATCACTCTCCTTCACCCACCTGCTTTCCCTTTCTATGCTTCTTCTTACTGCTGGTGATATATCCCCCAATCCTGCCCCCCCCCCCCGCCTCATACATTCCACTAATCCTCACCCCTATCCTTCTCATACTAAGTGAAACTACTGCAATCCCTCACACTTAAAATCTGTGCCACTGACCCCACCCCCTGCTTCCTCTCTCTGAGGCACTTTGGAATGCCCGCTCCGTCTGCAACAAGCTCCACGTGATCCACAATCTCTTTACTTCCCCAAACCTTTCCTTCCTGGCCCTCACTGAGACCTGGCTGATGCCCCCTGACACAGCCTCCCCTGCTGCACTGAGTTACGGTGGCCTCCAATTTACCAACACTCATCACTCTGGCAAGAGACATGGCAGAGGAGTGGGTTTCCGTCTTTCTAAAAACTGCTTCTTCAACTCGATTCAACCCCCACTCTCCCTTATCTGTTATGATCTGGTGGCCTAGGAGCAGCATGAGACGTACTCTGGAGAAGGTGGTACCTGTACTGACCGCGGACCCTGAACTTAACATCGCAACTAGAAGTAGCCGTGGGATGTTCCTGTCACTCCCTAGACACCTCGACACAGCCGGAGGACTAAATACCCCTAGAGAAAGAAACGGAAAAACTATCTTGCCTCAGAGAAAATCCCCAAAGGATAGACAGCCCCCCACAAATATTGACTGTGAGAGGAGAGGGAATTACCATACACAGACTGAAATCAGGATTTAGCAAAGGAGGCCATTTTAGCTAGATAGAAAGGGTAGGACAGAGTACTATGCGGTCAGTATTAAAACACTAGAAAATATCCACCCAGAAAATACAAAATCTCCACATCTAACTAAAGGTACGGAGGGTATATCTGCATCTCCAGAGATACCAGCTTGGATGAGCAAGTCCTTATACAGACCAAGCTGGACAAGACAAAACATAGAAATGCACTGAACTATAAGGCCCACAGCATGTGGACTGCAAAAACAAAGCCAGAACTTATCTTTGTTGAAATGAACAGCAAAGCAGGAGAGACCAGAAGAGATGTGAATCCTCCAGGAACAATGGACAACTGGCACTGACTAAAGGGTGCACCAAAACTAAATAGCCCAGTGGATTGCATTAAGTGGACACACCTGATGAAATGCTGTGATTGAAGACAGCAGCGCTACCACTTATAACCACCGGAGGGAGCCCAAGAGCAGAATTCACAACACTCATCCTCCCTTCTTTCGAGGTTCACTCTGTCCATATCTACTCTCCCTCTAATCTCCAAATTGTTGTCATATACCGACCACCGGGCTCAGCCCCTGCCTTCATTGACCAATTCTCCACATGGCTTCTTCACTTTCTCTCTGCTAACATCCCCACCATCATTATGGGTGACTTTAATATCACTACTGCCACCCACCAGCCAGCAGGCTCCAAACTCCTGGCCCTTACTTCATCCTTTGGATTTACACAGTGGTCCTCCACAGCCACCCACACAGACGGACATACACTAGACCTCATCTTCACCCACCTCTGTTCCATATCTAATCTCACAACCTCTCCCTTCCCCCTATCTGACCACCATCTACTCACCTTCTCATCCTTGTACTCCTCACCCGCCCCCCACGTCCAGCCACTACTACATTCTCGCAGAAACCTTGCACACCTAGACATTCACAGACTCTCAGACTCTCTTCTATCCCTGTCCTCCATATCTTCACTCCATGACCTGGACAGCGCCACCGCGTTCTATAACGCCACCCTCACATCAGCCATAGACTCTGTCACACCTCTTCGCATGGCGAAGTGCGACAAATCAATAGGCAACCCTGGCACAACAATCTCACCAAAAAATTTTGACAAGCATCCAGGGTTGCAGAGCGGCGTTGGAAGAAAACATGCCTGCCAGACAACTTCACTGCTTTCAAACAAGCTACACTTGCCTTCATATTAGCCCTCACCTCTCCTAAACAGACCTATTTCACAAACCTTGTATCTTCATTATCCCACAACCCAAAACAACGGTCCAGCACATTTAACTCTCTCCTCTGCCCACCACTGCCACCCCCAACTCCCCTCATCTCTTCCGAGGACTTTGTCACCTACTTAAAAAACAAGATCACCCAAACAAGGCAAACCTTTACTGTTCCACCACCCCAACCACTCCATATACCAGACCCGTGCCCTTCCTTAATAACCTCCCTCTCCAACATCACTGAAGGAGAGCTTAATCACCTCCTTTAAAAATCCAACCTCATCACCTGTGCACTTGACCCCATCGCTTCCCACCTACTCCCCAACCTCACTAACATGCTCATTCCAGCCCTAACCCATCTCTTCAACCTATCGCTATCTTCTGGTACCTTTCCCTCTGCCTTCAAACATGCCACAATCACACCCATCCTCAAAAAAACAAACCTTGACCCAACTGCTATGCCCAGCAATCGCCCCATATCACTGCTCCCGTTTGCTTCAAAACTCCTTGAGTAGCATGTCCATGCTCAACTTTCCTCCCACCTCTCATCTAACTCTCTCCATGACAAACTCCAATCTGGCTTCCGCTCCCACCACTCCACCGAAACTGCCCTGACCAAAATTACTAATGACTTACTCACAGCCAAAGCTAACAGACAGTTCTCCATCCTCCTCCTTCTTGACCTGTCCTCTGCCTTCGACACAGTCGAACACTGCCTACTGCTACAGATTCTTTCTTCCCTTGGCATCAAAGACCTTGCCCTGTCCTGGATTGTCTCATACCTTTCCGACTGCACATTTGGCATTTCCTGATCTCACACTACCTCACACTACCTCCTCATTCCATCCTCTCTCTCTGCTAGAGTCACTCAAGGCTCTGTCCTGGGGCTCCTACTTTTTTCCATCTATACCCTTGGCCTAGGAAAACTCATAGTGTCCCATGGCTTCCAGTACCACCTATATGCAGACGACACTCAGATCTACCTTTCTGGCCCAGATGACATCTCTCTGCTGTCCAGAATCCCAGAGTGTCTATCAGCCATATCCTCCTTCTTCACCTCTTGATTCCTAAAACTAAATGTAGACAAAACCGAACTCATCATCTTTCCTCCATCTTGCGTATCCCCCTACCCGATCTAACTATTAGGGTAAGCAACATCACGCTCTCTCCCGCACCTAAAATCTGCTGTCTCGGAATAACTCTTGACTCTGCCCTGTCCTTCAAACCGCACGTCCAAACTCTTGCCACCTCCTGTTGCCTCCAACTCTAAAATATTGCCATCCCTTCCTTAGCCCTCAATCTACTAAAACTCTTGTGCATGCCCTCATCATCTCCCACCTTGATTACTGCAACACCCTCCTCTATGGCATCCCTGCTAACTCTCTTGCACCACTCCAGTCTGTCCTCAACTCTGCTGCCCGGCTAATCCACCTCTCTCCTCGCTACTCCCCTGTTTCTCCCCTCTGCAAATCCCTCCACTGGCTTCCAATTCTCCAATGAATCCAGTTCAAACTATTAACACTGATCTACAAAGCCATCCACAACCTGTCCCCTCTCTATATCTCTGAACTATCCCCCAATACCTTACCTCACGTAATCTTTGATCCTCCCAAGACCTTCGACTCTCCTTCGCAATTATTCGTTCCTCATACAACCACCTCCAAGATTTCTCCTGAATATCCCCCATTCTCTGGAATTCCATGCCTCAACACGTTCGATTATCCACCACCCTCGGATCCTTCTGATGGAACCTGAAAACCCATCTCTTCAGGAAAGCCTACAGCCTGCAATAACCATTCTGCTGCCTCAACACCACACGAGCTGCCGCCTCTCCACCACCCGAGCTGCCGCCTCACCACGACCTGAGCTGTCTCCTCACCACCACCCAAGCTGCTGAACCCCCGGCCTTCTGTCTCTTCCCCATTATCCCGTAGAATGTTAGTCTGCAAGGACAGGGTCCTCTCACCTCTGTACCAGTCTGTCATTGTAAATTTATTCACTGTAAATTTTATCTATAACTCTGTATGTAATCCCCTTTCTCATGTACAGCACCATGGAATTTATGGTGCTATATAATTAAATAATAATAATAATAATAATATTTTATGCCCTTACATCCTCTCCGCTTATTAGGTTCACATTGCATTAATGTGTGCACGCTAACGGACAGCGTTGCACGGCGAAAATGTCGCAATTAACGCCGTGCAACGGGTCCGTTAGCGCACCCATTGACAGCAATGTAAATTTCGCCTGCAGCGCATCACTAGCGCGTGCCTTTTTCGGCTCGCGCTAGCGATGTGCCGTTCTTCTGTGGCGCGCCTCGGACGCTGCTTGCAGCGTACGCGGCGTGCCCGAGGTCCGTTCCCCGCTCTCGCAGATCGGGGATCTGCGAGAGCGGGGACGTTAATGCGACCCCTAACGCGGCCCCTAAATAAACATTGCGTTAGCGCAATCCGCTAGCGCTAGCACTAAACGGATTGCCCTAACGCAATGTGAACCTAGCCTTAGGCTTTATGGCCTGAAGAAATGTCAAAGGTAAAAGGGGCACTTCAAGCCAAAATAAAATTTGCTAAGTAATTTGATCGAATATTGCCAAAACTAATTTCTGAATATTTGCTCATTTCTATTGGCCATCATCTTTGAGAATACCAACCCATAGAAGACCAGTTTTCAAAGCAATTTAGGGTGGTTATCCCAAAGAAGTGTCTTTACATATTGCTTTGCACAGATACAATATAACAACAACTCCTATACATGTCATTATATTGCATCTGGGCAAAGAAACATGTACAGGTATCTCCTGAAAATTAAAAACGATTGACAGCTTTTTCTTGTATGGTTTTGTATGCAGGAAGAATTGTCAATTTGTCAAGGAGCACTGTCAGTGGAAGCATGGCAGGACTTAAAATGGCTTTCATGGACAGGTTTTGTGCAAGCTGCTCTGCCTCTATTTAAGGATCTGGATTTACTCAGGGGCCGCTTGGGTTGAGTCCATGGAGTGGCTGCTGATCTTTAAAGAGGGCTACCAGATGATGGTCAGAAAGCTAGATCAGTAAAAAAGAGGTCAGGATCAGGAACAAAATCTTCAAAGAGTAGAATAGTCAAACACAAGCTAAGGTCAGAATCAGTACTCAAGCTAGCTAAGCAGAAACAAAGGAAAAGGAGTGAACCAGGGTAAGTTTAACTTATAACTGGAAACTGGGTAACACCCCTACCACCCATGCTCATAGAAGGGAGCTAATTAAAAAAGCATGTAAGGAATTATTCCCCAAGCTTACTGGCTGTATGGCACAACACGTTTCATAAAATTAAAAAGAACTTCTGTATTCTCACCCCTCATTACTCACCACAAAGGTGTGGCATGCCGACAGAAGCAGAGGGAGCAAATACAAGCATGGATGTTACACAATCACACTGTGAAGTAGGGAAAGCACGATTTACAGATGATTTTAAGTCTTTGCTGCATTTTAATGTAGATTTTCATGGAAATACTTAATCTCTTTAGAGAAAACTCTATATCTCTTGAACTAGTTATTTACAGTCCTCAGGTAGGGCAGCATAGCAACCACTTTAAATCCCTTGCGCTCTGCTGACCCTGTCCCAGTCTACACAAAAAAGCTGAATAGTTGAGATACAGGGTACTGAAAGTATAATTTCAGGGGTGTAATGATCATGGTAGCAGAAGTCGCATCCGGGCTGGTGTAGGAGGGGGGCCTGGTGATGCCAGTGGAGTGCCCCCACCGCCGCAGGGCCAAGGAGTACTCGGTACCGGGCCTCTGAGTCTCTGTTCTGGGGTTGTAGAAACAGGAGGGACGCACTCTCTATATAAGTAGAAGGTGCTCAGAGAGACAAATATTCAATATTTATATGAAAAACCTCTGGCACTCAAAAAACTGTTCTGGGGTTGTCACAGTGGCTAGACCCAGTCCGTGACCCTGCTGAGGGGCGCCCAATAAAAGATGTGGGTGGTGGTGATGTTGTGGTGCGGTGCTGGTGAGGTTGTGGTGCGGTGCTGGTCGCAGTAAATAACAAGGACACCAGGTTGCAGTCTCTTTACCTCTTTACTGATGGCTTCAGGATCCTCAGTCCGGAATACGGTTCACCGGGCTGCGCAAGTCCGGCTGGTCCGATGGCACCTCCAGAGTTCCCTTTGCAGGTGGAAATCTGTGCCTACCTTCTAGCGCTTGTGTGTTGTGGTCCTCCCCTGCTGTGCTTACGGGATAGTCCCCACAACTGTTGTGTCTGTTTCTTAAGTTCCCTCACAACTCGATTATGATGTTCTTCTTCGTCCCCCAGATGCTATGGCTAGGACGCACCCGTATGACGGGTAGGCTCGGAGCTCTTCCTGGACCCTAGTGTCGCCCTTCTCCTGTTGTTGCCCCCTATGTCTTCTTAGGTGAATTGGGTGAGACAGCCCGCCTATAACTGACTGTCCTGTAGGTTTGAAGTTAGGCCTGGAGCTCTATACTTCCTCGGCGTTCCGGCCACCGGCTGCGCGCCTCAGTAGGATGTTGCCTCGTCTTACAGCACGACTCCTACTGGTGTTTCTCCTTGTTGCATTGATCTCGTTTCTCACTCAGCACAATAAACCTCGCTTCTTGTCCTTTCTTAGGGCACCGCCGCTATCTCATGCAGGCGCGGTCCCGTAACGTTCTCTCTGTTCACTAGGCCTCTGTCAGGATCCCACCCCTGACAGGGACCCCTCTGAATCTTCCCCTGCAACACCCTCTGCCACAAGATGTTGCCTGGTTCCAACCCAGTCAGCTTTCTGTCTAACTTCCTATCCAACCCCCAGTTTTACCAGACTGTGAGGAGTGGCCTAATACATAGCACCCTTAGCTCCCCCTGGAGGCCAGACTGTGAAGTGTATTGGTGTCTGTGATACCTGGTCAGGTGAACTCCTTCAGTGCCATCAGACGTACCATAGCCCCCCTTAGCGGCGGAGCATCAGTACTGCAATGACCAGGACTCTGGGGCGCTGCACTAGCATATACTTCAGCTGGATGTGCAGCTGAGAAAGCACATTCAGCTGAAGTGCTTTGCTGCGCCGAGACCCGACAGTCCTTGCATTGTAATACACACTGCAATCGAATCAGAGACTGACAGCTGACATTGAGAAGCCAGTCACAGGCTGTACATGGCAGTGACCTCATGCGCTCCCCGTTGCTTGCATGCAGAAGTCAGCTGTTGGCTTCAGGAGAGGATGCCATGGCGAGCAGAGGAAAGATGAGTAGTATTTTTTTTTATGTGTTAGAAGAATAGCGGCAGAACAGGGGACATATATACCAGGAGGGGGAACACAAATACCAGGATGGAGGACTTATGGGGGCATATATACCAGGATATATGTATATTTATACCAGGATGGGCCCAGATGGGCACATATATACCAGGATGGGCCCAGATGGGGCACATAAATGTCAAGATGGGCCCAGATGGGGGACATATATATCAGGATAGGGTCAAATGAGGGACATATATACCAGGATGGGCCCTGGATGGGAGACATATACCAGGATGGGGTACATACAGTACATACCATGATAAGACCAGGATGGTGGACATATAGACCAGGAAGTGGCCTAGGATAAGCAACAGATATATAAGAATGGGGGACATCTATACCAGGATGGAGCTCAGGATGAGGGACATATATTTCTGGAAGGTGCCCAGGAAGGGGGACATTAGTATAGGATGGGGGACATTACTACATAATGAGGGGGCAATAAATATGTCCTTATAGGATTTGGGTCCAAGGGGTAATGTTTTTCCTTGTGGAGAGTGATATGCCAAGCCAGCATGTCAGAGTGAGGTGACTTATATACGTCATGCATGCTCCTCTAAATATGCAAATTGCCTCTTCAGAGAGGAAGATGGCTAGAACTCTATTGTCACCTATTGGAAGTAGTATTGTTAAAACTCAATATCAATCCTTTAGCAAGCCTTGCCAAATGACTTAAGATAAAAGCCAAACTAGAATCTAAATTTGCAGACAAGGTATTTTGGAGTACTGCACCTCATAAGTGCAAAATGTGAGATCTGGTTTAGCTAGGTGAGAGGCTTCTGACTGGGTCCAAGGGGTAACGTTTGTCCTTGTGGAGAGTGAAATGCCAAGCCTGGAATGTTACATAGTTACATAGGTTGAAAAAAGACCTAGGTCCATAAAGTATAACCTTCCTCCTCCAATTGTACATTTTGTCACTAATTTAACTATAATGTACAATGTTATGTGTATTGAAGAAATCATCCAGCCCTTTTTTTAAAACTGTTATATTGTCGGCCATTACTCCCTCTTGTGGTCAACATTCCACTGTCTGACTGCTCTAATTGTAAAAAACCCTTTCCTATATAGCTGCCGAAATGGCAGCACCCGTAATGAGTGCCCCTTGGTCCTTAATGTGGTCTTTGGAAGGAATAAATCATGTGTCAGTCCTTTGTACCAGCCACACATATTTTTATACAATTAAATGAGGTCTCTTCTGAGGTGTCTTCTAAGCTAAACAAGCCCAACTTTACCAACCTGTCATCATATGAGAGGCCTCCATCCCATGTAATAATCTAGTTGCCCATCTATGAACTGATTCTAACTTCTGAATATCCTTTTTAAAATGTGGAGGCCAAAACTGGATCCCATATTCTAGATGAGGCCCCACCAGTGATTTATAGAGGGGTAATAATACGATGGGATAGCGGGATTTTCTCTCTACATGCATCCTAAAATCTTCTTTGCTTTTGCGGCTGCTGCCTGACATTGAGTACTACTGCTCAGCTTACTTGTAACTAGAATACCCAAGTCCTTCTCTTGTTCTGTAGTCCAGAGTATGGTCCCATTTAATGTATATGTAACAATAGGATTATTCTGTCCTAGGTGCATTACTCTACATTTATCTACATTAAACCTCATTTGCCAAGTGTTTGCCCATTTGGTCATCTTAAACAGATCGTTTTGCAATATTTTCATGTCAAGGTCATATTTTAATATCTTACATAGTTTGGTGTCGTCAGCAAAGACTGACACTTTACTCTCAATCACATCCACCAGGTCATTAATAAAGAGGTTAAAAAGAATTGGTCCAGGCACAGATCCCTGCGGTCCCCACAGCTCCCTGTACAGATCTCTGCGGTCCCCACAGCTCCCTGTACAGATTCCCTGCAGTCCCCACTGCTGACTATATCCCATTTGAAGAACGTACCCCTTATGACAACTCTTTATTTCCTGTCATTTAGCCACTTTCTTACTCATCTGCATATAGTCTCCCTCAGTCCTTGCTTCAGTATAAGGCTGCTATGTGGTACAGCATCATATGCAAAGTCCAAAAAAATCACTTCAGCCGCATTATTAACATCGAGATTTGTACTTACCTCCTCATAAAAATCTAACATATTAGTTAGACACCACTTACTTACTTAATTTTCATTAATCCATGCTGGTTGTCAGTTATTATATTATTATCTGCAACAGGTCATCTGTTATAATGTGTTTAACTATGCACTTATCTGCAGCCCCAGACTTAAAAAGTCAGAGTGAGTAGACTTATACAGCTCTGGCAAAAATGAAGAGACCACTGCAAATTAAATAAATATAAAATGATGATATAAAGGTGGAATATTTTCTCAATATTTCTAGGGAGTTATTAGTTTTCATCGAAGAGATCCAGCTGATGCATGAAAACTCACTTAAAGGGTGTCAGCCCAAACTAAAAGAGCATAGCCCCAACATAAATGGATCTTTAGTGCTCTAATCACTGACTTTATTCTTCGGAAACTGAAGTTTAATCAAATATGCTAATAAGAGTACTTTGCGCACCCTCGATGTGGCCAAGAAGCTCAGTTCTCCGTTCTGTCCTCTGGTATGGCATGACCTCACCTCCCTCACTGATGGTTGACAGTGCTGTCTTGCCTAGGGTCGGTGAGTCAGTGAAACAACTCTATCCAAATGTACAGCTCTGGCTAAAATTAGGAGACCACTGAAAAAATGTTCAGTTTTTCTGATTCTTTTCTTTATAGGTGTATTTTTGAGTAAAATGTAAATTGTTCTTTTATTCTATAAACTTCTGACAACATATCTCCGAATTTCCAAGCAATACATTTTGGGTTTTTTTTCTGAAAAGGAGAAATTGTCAAAATTTAAAAAAAACCAGTGCTTTCAGACCTCAAATAATGCAAAGAAAACATTTTCATAATCATTTAGAAACAACAATACTAATGTTTTAACTCAGGAAGAGTTCAGAAATCAATATTTTGTGGCATAACCATGATTTTTAATCACAGCTTTTATGAGTCTTGGCATGCTTTCCACCAGTCTTTCACACTGCTTCTGGAGCAAAAATGTCAGCAGTTCTTCTTTGTTTAATGCCTTGTGACTATCCATCATCCTCTTGATTACATTCCAGAGGCTTTCAATGGGGTTCAGGCAGCTTCGGACTGGAGCACCTTGGGTCCACCAAAGAAAATCATTCTTGTGGCCCACTATGTAGCTACATAGAAATAAATACAAGACCACCAATAGTGTGGTAAAATGCGCTAATATCAGGGTATAATATAAGGTAGTACATGTCTTAATTATGTAGCAGGGGCTGGGGTATACAATGTAGCCTCCCTCATAGAATTTAATGCAGTCCCCTCATAGAATATAATGCAGCCCCCCTCATAGGGTATAATGCAGCACCCCACTAAATATAATGCAACCCCCTCATAAGGTATAATGCAGCCCCCCATAGAATATAATGTAGCACCCTCATAGTTTAATGCAGCCTCTCCACAGAATATAATGTAGCCCCCTCAGAGTATAATGCAACATCCTCATATGGCAGCCCCCACATACAATATACTGTAGCCCTCTCATATGGCATAATGCATCCCCCTCATATAGTATGATGTAGCCCCCTGAGAGAATAATGCAACCCCCAGACAGAATATAATGCAGCCCCCACACAGAACATAATGTAGCCCCTCATAAAGGATAACACAGCTCCCCTCATAGGGTATAATGCAGCCCCTTTCCACCTACATCATTATTCTCCCCCTCCATCCCCATCATTGTACTCATCACCACCTCCATCATTGCCTTCTCACCCACCACCCCTATCATTGCCCTTTCCAGCACCTCCATCATTGCCTCCTCCCCCAAAACCACTGTCCTTTCCATCACTTCCATCATTATCCTTTCCACCACAACCATCATTGCTTTCTCCCTCACCACCCCATCATTGCCCATTCCAACACCTCCATTATTGACTCCCCCCACCACCACCATCATTGTCCTTTCCACCACAACCATCATTGCCTTCTCCCCCACCACCTCCATCATTGCCTTCTCTGCCACCACCCTCATCAACCTTTCCACCACCATCAACATTGCCTTCTCCCCCACCACCCCATCACTGCTCTCTCTATCACCCACATCATCCAATACACACACCGCACCATTCTCTCTCTCACACACACACACACACACACACACACACAAAGCACCGCACCACATATATACACATGCAGGCAGGCAGACAGACACACAAACAGCACCACTCACCTCTCCGCACATTCCACGCAGCACAACTCAGGCAGCTTTCTCTCTGAAACAGCTACATTAAATGATGATGTCATCCAGCTGTGCTGTGTCAGACAGGAAGTGCCAGGCAGGAAGCAGGACGGCATCGGATCCCTGCAGCTCTGCTCCGCTGCCAAGGGGCAGGGATCACTTCTTGCCCAACAATTGCCTTCAGGGTTAGCTGCCCTGCAGGGGCCCACCTCCGGGGCCCCAATGCAGCCGCACTGGCTTTACATGCGGCAGTGTTAGCCTCAGTCTGTAGCTAACACTGCCCGCTATTAAAGTGAAATGGTATTCACTCCTCTCCATGCCCATGGGGGCATGGGGAAGCAAGAATATTCATTGCAATTTAGAAGCAGGGACAGGCTCCTGTCTCCAGCTGCTGCTCCGCTGGCATCGGGAGGGCCTCCCTGACTCAGGGGCCCCATAGCAGTTGTTTGTGCTGTTATTAGCAACATGCCACTGTCTGGTGGCCCCTGGACCAGTGGGGACCCTAGGCAGCTGCTGGCCAGTATGCCAGCAGGTGTCAGTGCGTGGGCCCACCGGAGCATCCTCCAGTTCTCCAGTGGGCCAGTCCGACCCTGGGTTCAGGTCTGGAGATTGGGCTGCCCACGACAGGGTTTTGATGTGATGATCTCTTAATTTTTGCCAGAGCTGTATATGCCATGACACATGACTTAGGATAAAAGTCAAATCAGAATCTCAATTTGCAAACACAGTATTTCAGGGTGCTGCCCCTCATCAGTGCAAAGTGTGCACTGGTTTGTCTTTTATCCTAAGTTATATGGCAAGGCTCTTTAAAGGGTAGATATTGACTGTTAGGATTGCTACTTCCAATAGGTGGCACTAGAGTTTTAGCCCTCTTCCTCTCTGAAGAGGCAATTTTACTGCTTATAGGATTTAAAACGCTACAATACATCTGATTAACATACAGGAAAAGGGGAGGGGCAGGTACAATTTTTGCACTGGAGCCCATTGGACTCCAGTTATGTCACTGTGTAAGTTTATTATATTTCTTGCTGTGATCAGTATGAAAAATTAACTCTTGTTTAATGCTAATAACAAGCTTAAAAACAACAACAAAAGATGTAAAAAAAGACTATAATATAAATTTGATACAAATAACGTCACTGCCTGATGAAGCATTCGTTATAATAATACAGTTAATGTAATTATAAGTACTGTAAATTACATCTTATTTAATTTTTATTAACTATTGATTTTTAATTGTAACATAAAAACATAGACATCAAATTAATAATATTTATAAATTAGGTGAAGAATCTTTAGATCATTTTCCAAATCTCAGTTCCATTTATCATCAACTCCACTAATATGGCATCTATAATTTGGCTGCTTTATTTTCTCTTTAAATGTCAAGTTTGTAAGGTAATACCGCTTAAAAAAAGAATATAAATAGATTTTTGGAGATTAAAATATTAGGACAGTTCCCTTTTTAACTCCTCTTTATACTTCATTTTATTTACTATTAGTTATACTTGTTTTGCATATTTTGTTGATATATTTTTAATTAGTGAAAAATCTACAAATCTATAAAATTAAAATGCAGAAAAAAAATACTACCGTATTTCATAACTGTAACAGAGCTAATAAAAGTGAATTTTACATATCTGAAAACATCCTATGAAAGTAAAGTGAGCCTTTGATGCTGGCACTTTTGCATTAAATTTACCCTTATATGACGATTTTATATGAATTCATTATGATGTGTCAGTGCCATTTTATAAAAGCTTGAGTTACCAGGTGATGGTCAGATCACAAGACAGGATTTATGGTCTGTTGACTCGAATGAGCTGTAAAGCATAATCCACTACCCAGCTGTATAATACGGCATAAAATTATATTACCCTAAATCCCCTTGAGAATAACAAAATTTTATTATATTATATTTCCAAGGATTCTAAAAGGAACCTTTCATGATAATTTTGCAATTATGTTTTCAAACAATTTGCCTACAAAATATAAAGTGCTACGTTGCACTCCCCGTGATTCCTCATAATGCCCTTGGTGTTATGTGGATTTATTTAATCAGTAATCAGATAATGTGACTGATTAGCAAACATCTCAGAGTCCACAGTTTCCTAAAAAAAAAAAAAGTTTCTTAAATGGAAGGAAATGAATTTCCGCCATAAAATTACAGGCTCAGAAAAGTGCGTTTTACTCCACCTGTTTTGCCAATTTTATCACATAAGGGTCTATTCACGGTGATTTGCAGGACGGCGTGGTCGTATTTAAATATTTATAGAGCTAATGCTCACAAATCACGAACATATACTTTACAGATGTCTCCCAAAATTTCAGTTAATAGTTAATAAGGTTCTCTTAATTATGATTCTGCAGTGATTTGCGCTTCTATTATTATTGGTACACACAAGTAAAATACATGATTTAAAGCGGTTGTCCAGTAGATAAAATATATTTTTAAAAAAGCTCAGACTGGAAGAAAAATAATCATGAAAAACTGATACCCCGTTCGAAATCTCACAGCTCCCATTATGATACTTAATTGGTTTCCCTAATGTCTACTTCCTTTTCCCACTTGACACCCAGGAAGCAGCAGTAAATACATGTTTAGCCTATCACTTCCTGAGGCGGGACTCTGTAATACCTAGTGATTGGATGAGGGGCATTTCCTACCATTTATAGTCTGTTAAGAGGGACCAGGAAGTAGAAAACACTGGAGACCAGGTTGGCATTGAAACTGAAGCTATAGGCGATCAATAAGGCAGAGTAATGAACATAATAACAATAATAATAATTTTAAATAGCACTAATATATTTTGCCGCACTTTTATTTTTTTTTATACCAGCCATAGACCTTTTAAAAATATTTACCGTATATACTCGAGTATAAGCCGACCCGAGTATAAGCCAACCCCCCTAATTTTGCCACAAAAAACTGGGAAAACTTATTGACTCGAGTATAAGCCTAGGGTGGAAAATGCAGCAGCTACCGGTGAATTTCAAAATTAAAAATAGATGCTCCATATTGTTCATTATGGCCCCATAGATGCTCCACATAAAGCTGTGCCACATATAATGCTCTGCACCGTTCAGTATAGCCCCATAGATGCTCCACATAAAGTTGCCCCATATATAATGCTCTGCACAGTTCATTATGGCCCCATAGATGCTCCATAGAAAGCTGTGCCATATACAATGCTCTGCACCTTTGATTATGGCCCCATAGATGCTCCATAGAAAGCTGTGCCATATACAATGCTCTGCACCTTTGATTATGGCCCCATAGATGCTCCATAGAAAGCTGTGCCATATATAATGCTCTGCACCTTTGATTATGGCCCCATAGATAGCTGTGCCATATATAATGCTCTGCACCTTTGATTATGGCCCCATAGATAGCTGTGCCATATACAATGCTCTGCACCTTTGATTATGGCCCCATAGATAGCTGTGCCATATATAATGCCCTGCACCTTTGATTATGGCCCCATAGATAGCTGTGCCATATATAATGCCCTGCACCTTTGATTATGTCCCCATAGAAAGCTGTGCCATATATAATGCCCTGCACCTTTGATTATGGCCCCATAGATAGCTGTGCCATATATAATGCTCTGCACCTTTGATTATGGGCCCATAGATGCTCCACATAAAGCTGTGCCATATATATAATGCTCTGCACCGTTGCCCCATAGATGCTCCACATAAATCTGTGCAATATATAATGCTGCTGCTGCAATAAAAAAAAAAACACATACTCACCTCTCTTGCTTGCAGCTCCTCAGCGTCCCGTCTCGGCGTCTCTCCGCACTGACTGATCAGGCAGAGGGCGGCGCGCACACTATATGCATCATCGCGCCCTCTGACCTGAACAGTCAGAACAAGAGGACACGAAGACAGAGCGGCGCTCGGCGTGTGGAACGCGGACAGGTAACTATGACATACTCACCTGCTCCCGGCGTCCCTGGCTCCTTCTCCCAGACAGCTGGTCTCCGGGTGCCGCAGCCTCTTCCTCTGTCAGCGGTCACCGTTACCGCTGATTAGAGGAATGAATTTGCAGCTCCACCCCTATGGGAGTGGAGTCCATATTCATGACAGGTATGTTCATCCAGCTCTCCTACATGAAGCGCACATAATACATCACCCAGCTTTGCGCATAGACTTTCCCCTGCTCCTAGCATTGTGATGGTATGTTCATCCAGCTCTCCTACATGAAGCGCACATAATACATCACCCAGCTTTGCGCATAGACTTTCCCCTGCTCCTAGCATTGTGATGGTATGCCTTTCAGCTAACCCCCAACTTACTGTGTGATATTTATGACCTTGTTTACTTAGTCTTGATTGTATGCATCTGGTCGACCCTTAATTCTCTGACCAAGATGAGCAGAGACCACTCCTCTCTGCTCCACACCTGACCGCACTTAGTTTTCCATATATTGCATAGCACAAGTCTGCTAGACTTCAGTCTGCAGTGTGATTTCTAGAAGTGTGTTCTAAAAGTGTGGATTACATTAGAATTAAAACCTGAATTGAACCTGAAGGGAACTGAAGGTAACTGGCCTGTCACTGCAAACAATGTTTCTGTTTGTTGTCACTTTTACCCCTATAATCTTTCACTTTCTGCAACCTCCCCCAATCCCCACACCAAGAAAGGAACTGTTCATCTCCTCTTCAATCCTCCCCATCCATCTCACCTCCTCCTCAGAACTGTTCCTTAACATACAATCCTCTGTCTCCAAACACAGGCAGCCCCCTCATGCCCTCTCCTGCTCCCACCTGCTAACACTATCCCTGCTCCTTCTCACTGCTGGTGATATCTCTCCAAATCCTGGTCCTCCTCACCACATTCCCACAGTCATTTCTACCTCCCATCCACGCTCCATCACAAACTTCCGTAACCTCTCTAACCTTATACCCATTCGCCCAGCCCCCGCTTCCCCAGTCCCACTAACAGGAGCTCTGTGGAACGCTCGCTCTGTCTGTAACAAGCTTTCCTACATCCATGATCTTTTTGTTACTACCAAACTTTCCTTCCTCGCCATCACCGAAACCTGGCTCACCCCTTCTGACACGGCCTCCCCTGCTGCACTCTCTTACGGTGGCTTCCACCTTTCTCACACACCCCGCCCCAGCAGCAAGCATGGTGGAGGAGTTGGTTTTCTCCTGTCAGATAACTGCTCCTTCACCCCAATCCCACTGCCACCCTCTGTTACCCTCCCTTCCTTTGAGGTGCACTCTGTGCGCATCTACTCCCCCTCCAACCTCCAACTGGCTGTCATTTACCGCCCCCCAGGGCCAGCCACCACCTTCTTTGACCACTTCACCACCTGGCTACTTCATTTCCTTTCTGCAGACATCCCCACTATCATCATGGGCGATTTTAACATCTCCATTGACACTTCCCTCTCAGCTGCCACTAAACTTCTATCTCTCTCTTCCTCCTTCGGCCTCACTCAATGGTCTTCTGCAGCCACTCACAAAGATGGTCACACACTGGACCTAATCTTCACCCGCCTCTGCTCCCTATCTAACCTCTCTAACTCACCTCTTCCTCTCTCTGACCACAACCTTCTCACATTCTCATCTCTCTCCACTCCATGTCTAGAGTCCCCACCCCACAAACTTTCACACCCTCGCAGAAATCTTAAACATCTTGACCTACATTCATTCTCTGAATCCCTCCTCCCTCTCACAGACATAATTTCCATACACAATGCGGATGACGCTGCCGCTCTATATAACACCACAATAGCTGTAGCTTTGGAATCTGCTGCCCCACTTACACATACCAAAGCTCGCAAAATCAACAGACAGCCCTGGCACACCAGCCTGACCAAAGAACTGAGGCGAGCTTCCAGGGCTGCTGAGCGCAGATGGAAAAGATCCCACTCCAACGACCACTTAATCGCATTCAAACAGTCCCTCACTACTTTCAAGACCGCACTCGCCACAGCTAAACAAACCTACTTCTCATCTCTCATATCCTCCCTGTCTCACAACCCTAAACAGTTATTCAACACCTTCAATTCTCTCCTCCGTCCCCCAGCACCTCCTCCCTCCTCACTTATCTCTGCTGAAGACTTTGCCTCATTCTTCAAGCAGAAGATTGATAACATCAGAGACAGTTTTGGTCAACAAGCCCCAGAGCCCTTCCTCCCAACTTCCCTACCCTCCACCTCCAAAACCAACTACTCCACCATTACAGAAGATCAACTCGCCACTCTACTCTCAAGATCGCATCTCACCACCTGTGCACTTGACCCGCTCCCAACCCACCTCATCCCAAACCTCACCACAATCTTCATCCCAACCCTAACCCATCTCTTCAACCTATCACTAACAAATGGTGTTTTCCCCTCAAGCTTTAAACATGCCTCCATCACACCTATCCTCAAAAAGCCCTCTCTTGACCCATCCTCTGTATCTAGCTATCGCCCTATATCACTTCTCCCCTATGCCTCAAAACTACTGGAACAACACGTCTACCTTGAACTGTCCTCCCATCTCTCTTCTTGCTCCCTCTTTGACCGCTTACAATCTGGCTTCCGGCCACACCATTCCACTGAAACTGCCCTAACTAAGGTCACCACTGACCTTTTAACCGCCAAGAGCAAGCGACACTACTCTGTTCTCCTCCTCCTCGACCTGTCGGCTGCCTTTGACACAGTGGACCATTCCCTATTATTACAGACCCTCTCATCCCTTGGCATCACAGACTTGGCCCTATCCTGGATCTCATCATACCTAACAGACCGGACATTCAGCGTCTCCCACTCACACACCACCTCCTCACCTCGCCCCCTATCTGTCGGAGTCCCACAAGGTTCAGTCCTTGGGCCCCTGCTCTTCTCCATTTACACCTTTGGCCTGGGACAGCTCATAGAATCTCATGGCTTTCAGTATCACCTCTATGCTGATGACACACAGATCTACATCTCTGGACCAGATATCACCTCCCTACTAACCAGAATCCCTCAATGTCTGTCCACTATTTCATCCTTCTTCTCCGCTAAATTTCTGAAACTTAACATGGACAAAACAGAATTCATCATCTTTCCCCCATCTCACGTGACCCCCCCAACGAACCTATCCATTACAGTAAATGGCTGCCCACTCTCCCCAGTCCCACAAGCTCGCTGCCTCGGGGTTATCCTTGACGCTGATCTCTCCTTCAAACCACATATCCAAGCCCTTTCCACTTCCTGCCGACTTCAACTCAAAAATATTGCACGAATCCGTTCATTCCTCAACCAAGAATCTGCAAAAACCCTAGTCCATGCCCTCATCATCTCTCGTCTTGACTACTGCAACCTCCTGCTCTGTGGCCTCCCCTCAAACACTCTCGCACCCCTCCAATCTATTCTAAACTCTGCTGCCCGACTAATCCACCTGTCCCCCCGCTATTCTCCGGCCTCTCCCCTCTGTCAATCCCTTCACTGGCTCCCCATTGCCCAGAGACTCCAGTACAAAACCCTAACCATGACGTACAAAGCCATCCACAACCTGTCTCCTCCTTACATCTGTGACCTCATCTCCCGGTACTTTCCTACACGCAACCTCCGATCCTCACAAGATCTCCTTCTCTACTCCCCTCTTATCTCCTCTTCCCAC
This sequence comes from Ranitomeya variabilis, assembly GCF_051348905.1. NCBI lineage: Eukaryota > Metazoa > Chordata > Amphibia > Anura > Dendrobatidae > Ranitomeya > Ranitomeya variabilis. The sequence goes on from NC_135239.1 coordinate 182,509,805, forward strand.
AATCGTATACAAGATTTCTCTCGCGTACCACCCCTACTCTGGAACCCTCTACCACAACACATCAGACTCTCGCCCACCATCGAAACCTTCAAAAAGAATCTGAAGACCCACCTCTTCCGACAAGCCTACAACCTGCAGTAACCACCGATCAACCAACCGCTGCACGATCAGCTCTATCCTCACCTACTGTATTCTCACCCATCCCTTGTAGATTGTGAGCCCTCGCGGGCAGGGTCCTCACTCCTCCTGTACCAGTTATGACTTGTATTGTTCAAGATTATTGTACTTGTTTTTATTATGTATACCCCTCCTCACTTGTAAAGCGCCATGGAATAAATGGCGCTATAACAATAAATAATAAATAATAATAATTTCTCTAATGAGCGGTCCCACGTGACCGCTGAACAGGGGACGAGCTGCAGCACCGAAGACCGTGGGATGGGCAGGGGGAGCGCCAGGAGCGCCGGGACTAGGTGAGTATGCGACACGCTCTCTCCCCCTCACCCGCCGACCCCACCGCCGACCGTGACTCGAGTATAAGCCGAGAGGGGCACTTTCAGCCCAAAAATTTGGGCTGAAAATCTCGGCTTATACTCGAGTATATACGGTATATCTGTTGGAAAAAAAACTTTAACATAACACAATGCTGCAATTTTTAATATTTTAGGTCTGGATATGATCTTCATACATAAAGAAATGTCTACTTTAGAAACTCCATCCCATACAGCTCTGGCAAAAATTAAGAGACCACCACATCAAAACCCTGTCCTGGACAGCCCAATCTCCAGACCTGAACCCCATTGAACACCTCTGGAATGTAAGCAAGAGGATGATGGATAGTCGCAAGCCATCAAACAAAGAAGAACTGCTTACATTTTTGCACCAGAAGCAGTGTGAAAGACTGGTGGAAAGCATGCCAAGACACATGAAAGCTGTGATTAAAAATCATGGTTATTCCACAAAATATTGATTTCTGAACTCTCCCTGAGTTAAAAGATTAGTATTTTTGTTTCTAAATGATTATGAACTTGTTTTCTTTGCATTATTTGAGGTCTGAAAGCCCTTGGGTTTTTTTTAATTTGGACCATTTCTCCTTTTTCAGAAAAAAACAAAACAAAATGTATTGCTTGGAAATTCGGAGACATGTTGTCATAAGTTTATAGACTAAAATAACAATTTACAGTTTACTCAAAAATATACTTATAAAGAGAAAAATCAGACAAACTGAACATTTTGCAGTGGTCTCTTAATTTTTGCCAGAGCTGTACATTTGTATAGAGTTGTTTCACTGACTCACTGACCCTAGGCAAGACAGCACTGTCAATCATCAGTGAGGGAGGTGAGGTCATGCCATACCAGTGGACAGAATGGTGAACTGAGCTTCTTGGCCACATCGAGGGTCCGCAAAGTACTCTTATTAGCATATTTGATTAAACTTCAGTTTCCGAAGAATAAAGGCAGAGATTACAGCACTAAAGATCCAATTATGTTGGGGCTATGCTCTTTTAGTTTGGGCTGACACCCTTTAAGTGAGTTTTCATGCATCAGCTGGATCTCTTCAATGAAAACTAATAACTCCCTAGAAATATTGAGACAATATTCCGCCTTTATATCATTAGTTTACTTCCAAAAAGTTCAAAAAATACTGGAGAAGATAAGCTGAAAAGAAAAAAAAATGCATATAGGGTGTTGTCCAGGTAGATGTGTTGTTGGGGTGCATCAACTGTTCAGATGGTTGAGCTGTGAGAAAGCACAACTCTTACAAGGGCTCAATAGGACATCCATCTGCTGCTGCTCCGCTAGTTGGGGGATCCAATATAGAGATCAAGCTAAAAATTGGAGAAGTGGATGTGATATATGTGGTATATTCTCAAAGCATTTCAAAGTCTTTCCGACTTCTTCCTCAGGAAATCCACAAATGTGCACACCTGCTTCTCCTCTTTTTATCTTAAAGAAGCACTCCTCCCATCAAAGTTTGTATCCTTTAATATATTGCAGTCACCATATTATATAGCACTGAGTACTTACAATTGCTCATTTTACCTTTCTACTCACCTAATTCTTCTCTTTTCCAATAGGTCTATGGCATCACATGATTATAAACTGACTAGATGAATACTTCTAAGCTCTAAAAAACAGGAAGTCTCTTTCACTGTATAAGTTATCACTGCAAAAGTTCTTTGTAGGGGGAGGAGGATGAAGCTGGGGCAGGAGTTGAAGAGAGGAATAATAAATGTAGGGAAAAGAGACTTCCTTGTTCAACAATGTGCCAAGAAAATAGAAAAGAGAAGAATTAGTTGGTAGAAATGCAAAATGAGCAATTGTAAGTACAGAGTGCTGTATAATGTGATGACTGCAATATAATAAGAGAACGACTTTGATGAGAGTGCTTCTTTAAAAATACTGGAGATGCATGTTAAGATCATTAAATTTACTGTTGTTATAACTCTGAATCCATTTGTACAATAATCCATCTATAATGTAGCCGTTATAAAAAACAATGTCCATTCTAATTCTGTTAAAAATTAAAATCGTGAAACAATTCAACTCCTCCTAAGGACATGCTTGATGCTTTACAAATGAAAACTTTTTTTTATATTTATTAGATGGAGTTAGAAATGTCACGTCTTACTATAACAGATTGCTCTTAACACCTGCCTCTGCCGCGTCTCATAAACTACTTTAGAAGGCACAAACAATGTTAGATTAGTGGAGCTATGTCAGCCGATCTGTCCTTACGATTGTGCATTATGGATCTCTAATGACCAGGTAAGAGGGTAGGTGATTTGATTTATTTACATTACAACCACCAGCTCCGCAGGGAAGACCACTTAAGTTCCTAAGGGTCACAGGGACATTTCTGTTTGCAAGATGAAGATTTATTACTTCCAGAATACTACTGTCACTTACATACAAGCTACTGCATGGAATACAAACTTCTCCTTGGCTTAATGGGAACTGTGTATAGTTATTACTAAATGCAAAAAATTATACATATATATTTCTGCTGGAACCAGGAAAGAACAGGCTAAAGGGTCGAGAAGGTTAACAGTTGAAAGAAGGTGCAATATTCAGCAAATAATATTGCGTGCATTGAATTTCACAAATTAGAAAATCACAAACCAGTTTTTGGCTCTGGATAGGAACCTTCATCAGGCAATACTGATCGCAGTTTGCAAAAAAAAGAACCTTTCCTAGCATCGTTTCCCACATGCTGAAGCATCAGAGAATGGGTTAATGTCATTTGGTGTTGCGTTGTCCCCATATTGCTCTGCAGCTATGACATTTAACAATTTATCATTCCTTGTACAGTGGTGGTCAGTAAATAGCTGGGTAGCCACAAATCAGAGCTTCCCAATGCAGCACAATTTGTATTGTTGTTCTCCATTTCCACAGCCACTGGGTAAGTCTCTGTCTCCTGTAAAGTGTAAGCTCTTATGGTCAGCAAGGACCTTTCTCTATTGTTTGTAAATTGTAAGCTTTTATAGTAAGTTCTTTTCTGTCTCCTGTAGAGTGTAAAGCTCTTATGGTCAGCGGGGTCCTCTCTCTCTCATAGAGTGTAAGCTCTTATGATCAGTGGGGTCCTCTCTGTCTCCTGTAGAGTGTAAGCTCTTATGGTCAGCAGGGTCCTCTCTGTCTCCTATAGAGTGTAAAGCTCTTATAGTCAGCGGGGTTCTCTCTGTCTCCTGTAGAGTGTAAAGCTCTTATGGTCAGTGGGGTCCTCTTTGTCTCTTGTAGAGTGTAAGCTCTTATGGTCAGCTGGGTCCTCTCTGTCTCTTGTAGAGTGTAAGCTTTTATGGTCAGTGGTGTCCTCTCTCTCTCCTGTAGAGTGTAAGCTCTTATGGTCAGTGGGTTCCTCTCTGTCTCCTGTAGAGTGTAAAGCTCTTATGGCCAGTGAGGTCCTCTCTCTTTATTTTGTCATGATCCAGTTCTGTGTTTATGTTCAGCTGTCTTGTCTCTGGACTGGTCATGTGGGAGTTAATTCCCTCTGCCTCACTTTAAAGCTGGCTGAGCTATTTAAGTCCTCTGCAGCCTGTGGGCCAGTGTCTGCTATAGTTCATGCTGCACGGCTTGAGCACCTGACCTGGTCACTAGTACTAGTGTTCCTTTTTGCCTCTGACTGCCTGTACCCGTTTATGACTTGTTCTGACCCTTGGCTTGTATCCCGACTCCGTCTTACGTCTCACGTTTTGTTACCACGTTCCCGGTAGGCTCTGACTTCTTGTTTATCCCCGACCATTCTTCTGATTTCCCCCGTGTACTGCGCTTACCTCTATGTGTATGACCTTTGGCTTGTCTGACTTCTCTTGCATTACCTGTGACACCTGTGTTGTTGTTCAGTATTGCTGTGCTGTGTGTACATCCTCTTTTCCTGAACCAGCTCCCCCTGGTGGAAGTTGCACGAAACCACACTGCAGCAGCACATTACATATTTATTGTAAAGTGTAAGCTCTTATGGTCAGCGGGGTCCTCTCTGTCTCCTGTAGAGTGTAAGTTGTTATTGTCAGTGGGGTCCTCTCTGTCTCCTGTAGAGTGTACAGCTCTTATGGTCAGCGGGGTCCCCTGTCTCCTGTAGAGTGTAAGCTCTTATGGTCAGTGGTGTCCTCTCTCTCTCCTGTAGAATGTAAGTTGTTATGGTCAGTGTGGTCCTCTCTGTCTCCTGTATAGTGTAAAGCTCTTCTGATCAGTGGGGTCCTCTCTCTTTCTTTACTGTAAAGTGTAAGCTCTAATGGTAAGCAGGGTCCTCTCTCTCGTTTGTAGAGTGTAAGCTCTTCTAGTGAGTTTCTCTCTGTCTCCTGTAGAGTGTAAGCTCTTATAGTCAGTGGGGTTCTCTCTCTCTCTACTGTAAAATTTAAGCTCTTATGGTTAGCAAGGACCTCTCTCTTTCTCCTCCCCATGTGTATTTTTCAAGCAATTACAACTTACAAGCTTTCCAGTATTGAGATTCATACAAATTTATTTGCAGCAAATCCATATTTTGGGAAAAAATTGTCAAAGTCAGCAAATTCCATTTTCAAAAGATCTGCTCATTCATCTCTAATTACCTGTCAAAAATACCAAGTTATCCAAAAGTACAGGAATCATTGAAAGCCAAAATCAATAGAACTCTCGCCCAAACTGAAAGAGCATAGCCCCATCATGCTGCTGTACAATTGCCTCTCAAGTCCTCCCTTACGCATGTTCTGGTCACCACCTTCTCCTCTTATGTCAAGGACCAATAGAGATGACCAAGCTGCCCATACATGCAGCAGACACAATAGTGGTGCTCACCGATATTCGTCCTAGCAGGACCATCTCTGGTATTGGGCAGCATGGTGGCTCAGTTAGTTCTCTTTTTCTTGCATCATTGGACTCCTGGGATCCTAGGTTTCAATCTGACCAGAAGCATGAAGTTTCTATGTACTCCCTATGTTTCCTCCAGGTAGTCCAGCTTTATCTGAGCCCCAATAACATACTAATAGTTTATTTGAAGATACATTTTGAGTCCAATGAGAACAGTGAGTATTGTTGAATGTGGTGGAAGCACTACATAAATAAAATACATACAGGGTAGGGTTCCGAAATTGTTGTTTTCATAATTATTTCCTATGTTGGGTGGAGAGATGATGAAGAAAGTAAGAAGCATCAGAAGAGCTATTCCGGGGTAAGGTGATGTATATGGAACACACAGCATCAATTTCCAGTTTTCTGCTATAATTACATTCAAAAGAGAGGTATTCATCATGTCCCCGAGGATTTACAACTTACTGCTATTTAAATACAGATATTCCCTAAATCAGTTCTGAATTCTCTGACTTAAATTAGTTGAAAAAATGATCAATTACCCATGATTAGGGTTGAGCGAAACGGATCAGTCAATTTCATAAGTCGGTGACTTTCGGCAAAGTTGGGTTTCGTGAAACCCGAGCCGATCCCAGCGTGGGATCGGCCATGCGGTCGGCGATCTTCGCACCAAAGTCGTGTTTCGTATGGCGCTTTAACCGCCATTTTTTCAGCCAATGAAGGAGTGTGGGCAGAGTGATGACATAGGTCTTGTCTTGCTTTCTGCGGCGTCACAGGGGGTGGGGGTATAAATGCCATCCTACCGTTTTGGATGTAGCGATTTACACAGTCCGAGGAATGTACTGATTTACACTCTGTCTGAGGAGAGAGAGAGAGAGAGAAAGAGAGAGAGAGAGAAGAAGAAGAAGAAAAAAAAAATCCCCATTGACTTGCATTGGGTTTCGTGTTTGGGTTTCATGTTTCGGGTCGGCCCCCCGACTTTTCACAATAATCGGCCGATTTCACACGATCCGACTTTCGAGAAAGTCGGGTTTCACGAAACCCGACTCGATACTAAAAAAAGCAAAAGTCGCTCAACCCTACCCATGATCAGAAGACTTGCAGATTTAAGAGGGTCTTTTGTTAGCCTCTGAATGACATTGACCAGTAATGTCATATTCTGTGACACTACTGTGTAGACCAGGAAGAAAGACCTAGATCTGCATTGTATAACTTAAAGGGAATCTGTCAGTAGGTTTAACTATCCTAATCCATCTATATGGGCATTTAGGTCATAGGAAGCTGAATAAAATGATACCTTGATATCTGGGATCTGATGTCTTATTCCGGAGAAATTCATGTTTTTCTTATATGCAAATGAGCTGTAAATATCTATTATCTGGACATAGATCTTCCTGAGAATCTGCCTCCAGAGATTATTTGTAAAATTTTGATCAGCAAAAAGTAAGTCTTCAAATGGCTATATTGACAAAAAACTAAAATAAACTATGGCTCTCAGAAGAAGGGGAGGAAAAACTGAAAAAAGAAAAAGTTTGAGGGTGAAGGAGTTAACTTGCTGCTTCATATTCTAAAATAAAAACTTGTGAGAGTGGGATATTGATGGATGATACTTTCAAATGATGATATTCTCACAATATGCATCTTTTCAAACTACGGGGAAGATGAATAATATAGACGGCTGATGTTTACCGTCTTCCTGAGAATTATTTAAATGAAGTGTTAAATTTATTCTAAATGTTGAAGCTTAATGTGTAAGTGAAAATCTCACGTACCCCATCCACTGAGCTCAGTAGAAGGCTTGATTACATTTCATCATTCATAGCCAGCGGTGTGTGCTAAGGCTACGTTCACATTTGCGTTGTGCGCCGCAGCGTCGGCGCTGCAACGCACAACGCAAACAAAAACGCAGCAAAACGCATGCACAACGCTGCGTTTTGCGCCGCAAGCGTCCTTTTTTTGATTGATTTTGGACGCAGCAAAAATGCAACTTGCTGCGTCCTCTGCGCCCGGACGCGTGCGCCGCAGTGACGCATGCGGCGCAGAACGCAAGTGCGACGCATGTCCATGCGCCCCCATGTTAAATATAGGGGCGCATGATGCATGCAGCGACGCTGCGGCGCCCGACGCTGCGGCGCAGACCGCAAATGTGAACGTAGACTTAGGAAGGAGAAAGGGAGGTATTTTGAGCTTTTTCTACCAAATAAGATAATTTCTCAAGGTGAAAAATGTGCATTATAGAATGAATCAGGGTTTTAATAGATTTTACTAGATAAAAATTATTTTACCAAATTGAAGACTTGCAGGGAATCATGGTAAATTGGATTATTTAAAACTGATGCAGAATAAAAAAAATTAAGATTTTCCAGTATCTAAGAAATGATGGTCTGTTGGAAGAATCCCGGCACCAAGCAGTAGAAAGAAGTAACCAATGTGCTCCTCCACAAGCAGTTCCATAGCCAATTCGCAGACCGGTAATCCAGCACCCAATAGCATAAATGATCGAGTCAATGCTTTGTTGAATGTTGAGTGGGTAAAACTTGAAAAAAAAGTCCTTGGTGAACTTAAAATCATTTTGGCACATAGAATAGTTTCATAGTCCTTAAGGTTCAAAAACGACACATGTCAATCATGTTATACAACAAATGTACAACACTGTTAAGGCAGGTATGAAAAAAATGCTGTAAAATAAGAATCTAAAGTGAATGAACAAAAGAAAAATCTAAATCAAACCAATACTTGGTGTGACCGCCATTTGTCTTCGAAACAGCTTCAATTCTTCTAGGTACATTTGCATAAGTCAAAAATTTTGTAGGATTCAAATCTGGCGTATGATTAACCAATCAAAATCTGGCGTATGATTAACCAATCATACTGGACAGATGATAATGATTACTATTTTAATCTTATATATATATCTTAAATATAGGTTAGATCTTATAGATGTAGTTTGCAGCACAGTCATTTATTGAAACACAAACAGATGTGTTAGATGCTTAAAACTGTGTGATAAACAGACAAACTCTGCTACAAAGGTGAGGTGGTGGAAGACAGTTTCATGTTGCAGGCCATATTTCATGACAAGACTGAGCACAGCAACAAGTCACGGGGTAGTTATACTGCATCAGTAAGGACTCTCCCAGGCAGAGATTTTAAAGCAGACTAGGGTTTCAAGATGTGCTGTTCACGCTCTTTTGAGGAAGATCTAAAAATTTGTCAATGTTGAGGACCGTAGATGTAGTTGGCCAAGAAAACTTAGTGCAGCAGATGAAAGACACATCATGTTTTTTTCCCTTCAAAATCATAAGATGTCCAGCAGAGCCACTAATTCAGAATTGATAGCAACCAGTAGAACTTAGCTACACCCACCTATTGTTTGGAGACATCTGGCCAGAATTGGTCTTCATGGAAGAAAGTCCAAAAGTCCATACGTTCCAAATGGCAATAAGCCTAAGCAGCTCAACTATTATTATTATTATTTATTATTATAGCGCCATTTATTCCATGGCGCTTTACGTGTGAGGAGGGGTATACATAATAAAAACAGGTACAATAATCTTGAACAATACAAGTCACAACTGGTACAGGAGGAGAGAGGACCCTGCCCGCGAGGGCTCACAATCTACAAAACTATGTATGAAACATATAATTTGGGGTGCACAAAAATGGCAGCTAGTGCTCTGTATTGATGAGTCAAAATTTTAAATATTTGAAAATGACAGAAGGCAATTTGTTTGAGAAAAATGTACAAAAATGAGTGTCTGCAAGCAATAGTGAAGCACGGTGGAGGCTCTTTGCTGGTTTGGAGCTGCATTTCTGCAAATGGAATTGGGGATTGGGTCAGGATTATTGGTGTCTTCAATGCTGAGAAATACAAGCAGATATTTATCCAACATGCAATTCCATCATTGAGTTTTAATTTAAAAAGGATGGTAGAGACATTCTGAATTGGATTATCAAAGTAAGTACACCGGCCCGATTAGGTTTAAGACATCTCTTTAATTAATGAATGCAGTTCATACTCTGAAATCTGGTTATAGATCTGACTTAAGTGACAAGGAAATTTAAAATTTACTGGAACAAAATATCAGGTTGGGTTTTCGTATAGATGTCAAGTAGGCATTCCTAAATCTTACCAAGGATGAAATTGTAAGGTTATAATGCAATTAATATGGCAGGTAGTTAGACACCTAATGTGACTTCTTGCACTGATTCATAATGTGAAAGTAAACAATATAAAGAAGTAGTAAAATAAGTGTCCTGCCCACTGGGCTGTAGACTAGCGAGACTTTTCACAGCAGGTTGATCCACAAGAGGGAACAATAAACAAAAGGTCTTTTGGATACAGAATGTGAGATCATGTGATATACAATATAGGGGCAAATTTAATTTTTAGAGCTCTCAGATGTACTTGTAAATGAGTGTTGGCTACAAAAAGTTTTGTTATGTTTTGAACTTTTCCGACATAATATTTACTCTCACACATTTGCATTTATTGCGCTATTAAATTATCACAATGTTATGCTTACCCATAACTAATTTTGACACATTAATTTCATGTACAATTGGAGAGACAGTATATAAAGAACAGGTGATAAAATCCAACACCAACTTCTAGTACATTGCTGCGCAGTCTACCGGCCAGCTGCACTTCCCTTCTGAATACCTGCTGTTTCTTTTTAATTACTAGAACCTGCAGGCAAGTGTTATAAGCTTTGATTTTAATTTAAAATATGGATCAAATAAAATACAGCTGAATGGTGGGCCTGACTACTGGAATATGTCTCTGGTAAGAGGAGCATGCATAGTTGAGCCATACAGAGCTCTGTACTTTGCTGTATCAAGTACAATGGCACATTACAATGAGTAGCTTGATTAGAGAAGTTGTCCTATGAAAACAAGTTATATGGATACGAGACAATGTATTGATAAGTGAGGCACTGACTGACACTTTTATCTCTATGAGGACTCGTACCCATCACTGTGAAAAAAAGCAATCTGATTTCAGTCCAGAAAAGTGGGACGAGTATCATGCAATTTTTATGTGAGTACAAACCGATTCTTAACTCCCATCATCCAATTAACATCCGATTTACATGCGAATGAGATTCGACTGCAATGCGATCTTGAAAGGAGCACCAGATGAATGGAAGAACCATTTACAGGGTAAATGTTCCATTTTTTCTTGCTGGGGGCAGCATCAGGAAGCCTGTTCCTGACACTGCGCGCTACAGAAGAAGAATGAATACTCACTGCTCTATGAGTGCACAGTGTCGGTGAATATTCCGGCAAGCTGTGCTCTGCTGGCGTCCCTGCCATGCACTGCTTACAAGTTTAAAGCAGTTGCTGGCAGCGGAGCTTGAAGCTGCGAGGGAGTGCTGGGTAGGTGAGTTTAATGATTTGTTTTTTTTAAAGTTTTCTGATGGGGCCATGTATACCAGGATGGGGATGGGGCGCTGCATACCATGATAGGCATGAGACCATGCATACATGATAGGGATGGGACCATGCATACCATGATAGGGATGATGGATCAATGCATACCAGGATGGGGATGAGGGGGCCATGCATACCAGGATAGAGATGAGTGGGCCATGCATACCAGGGTAGGGATGAGGAGACCATATATACCACTATAGAGGATAATAATTACAGAACTGACCACATTTTTTTGCTTCAATTTTTTTTCCTAATTTACTCTTCTAAAACCTAGGTGCGTCTTATGGTCTGGTGCGTCTTATAGTCTGAAAAATATGGCTATATAATAAATGAAGCAGTATTATGTAAACTGTCTGAAAGCAATTCTAAATTAAAGCATACAAAATATATCAAGATTTTAAAATAAATATTGAAATTAAAAAGTATAACATTAATAATAATAATAATAATACACATGTATTTACCTAAATAACCATATAATTAAATAACATATTAGAGATAAAGTTTTTATAAAAACATTTCAACTATATATAATAAATATGGTTGCTATTATTATGTTTACTATCTGTAATAAAAAAAATGTGCTATCATCACACAGGTGACTTGTCTACAAAATAATCGGATGGTTAAAATAACTGAAAGTTAATATGGCACTTTCTCGAAATGTTGGAATTAGCCAAAAATAAAGTTAGAGGAAACAGGCTTTTGAATTCTACAACAAAGCTTTGTTTAAAATAAGAGTTAAAACAGCTGAGGATTTCTGACATGTTGACACAACCGATGGCAGAGGAGTTGGCTGAAGTTATGTGCGTAAAGGTCCAACTAGGAACATCTGCATTAAGAAGCTAATTCTCTTAAACACACTGATCACAATATTAATGGTACGTGTAAACACGAGTGCTTTATCTGACAGCGATTTACATTTAGAATAGCCTAATCCAACCGCTCTGCATCCTTATTCATTAGCAGCCGCCTTTGGTTAACGCTTCGTGGCCACTTGTACAGGTGGACGATCTTCTCAAGTAATGATTGTATTTATGTTATTTTTTCATAAGCCAGGTTTGAAATTTGTCAAACTGCATCATTGTTTAACTATGTGCCACTCAAAAAGCCATTGCCAGATGTAGCGGCTTTTCCCTAACTTTGCTTCAGGCATCGAAATTACACATGGGCCACAGTGTGTATGTCAAGGCATTTTTTTTTTTTTTTTTCATCTCTTCCTAAGCCAATCCATGAATAGGTTAGACTATGCATGTTCATAATTCCCGGCTGTATTACGCCACTAATTTTGTGTGAAGTTTCATGCCAGCTTTTTTTTCTTCTTTCTTTTAAATCCCTGTCCATCATGTCACTTATAAAGAAATAAGTATAATTTATATGTTTAACACCAGAGTGGCCACTGAGTCGTCATACAGTCATCTGAGTCTTGTAGGTGCAAGGGTTTGCATGAAATTCTAAAGAGGTGTTGAACCAAAAGACACTGGAGAAAAAAAAACAGGCTTGGGCTATCTGTCATATAGAACAATGACTTTTATTGATCAGGTGTTTTCAGAATGTGCTAGATAACTAAATACAGAAACAAAAAGATAGACGGATTGATAGATATTACATTGATAGATAGATAGTTAGATATGTGGATAGAAATTGGATAGATAGATTGATAGATAGATAGATAGATAGATAGATAGATAGATAGATAGATAGATAGATAGATAGATAGATAGATAGATTTTAGGATGGGCAAACGTGCTCGGTGATTCTCAGTTATCACTTGAGTACCTGGATGCTCGGATGTGCTCTGCACTCGGCGAGCATTGACTTGTACCACCGTATGACAGAAACGGAACATAAAATCAAATCCAGTTTTTTGTATTATTTTCTGGTCTATTTGCATGCACCCCTTCCCACCTAAACATGGGTATACACTTCAGGATTTTGTCTTTTGTCTCAAGACGGCAAGGGACCTGAAGGACACCGGAATGTGAGTATGTACTGTTTGTTTTTTTTTACTTTTACGCTGGTAACCACGGTAAACATCGGGTTACTAAGCGCGGCCCCTGCGCTTAGTAACCTGATGTTTACCCTGGTTACCCGGGACCTCGGCATCGTTGGTCGCTGGAGAGCGGTTTATGTGACAGCTCCCCAGCGACCACACAACGACTTTCCAACGAACACGGCCAGGTCGTATCGCTGGTCGTGATCGTTGGAAAGTTGCAGAGTGTGACAGTACCCTTACCAAAAAACTCTATCTTGGTCTCATCTGTCCACAAGACACCTGCTGGCCCTGTAACAATAGAAAGGACCACCTAATAGCCCTCTACAAATAGTAATGACTGATCATGTCTCACACACCACATGGCCAAATAAGTTATTAAAATAATAAATTTAAATTTCCTGTGGAATGATTTTTTCATCATTGAAGGCAATCTAAATGTGCAAAAATGCAACCGAAGCAATGCATGTGAACTTAGCCTAAGTTGTGGCAGAGCATTTTATTTTCTCTTATTTATTTTACTTTATATTCAACTTATTATCCTGGAAAGAATATTTATTGACATTTTTTTTACTTTCAAATCCATTTTAAGTGTGGTTTTGTATGTTTCATTGTCAGTACATAAAAGTGGCGTAATACACTGACAACATTTTTTCCAGCAGCGACCTGGGATTCAGAGATGATTCCAGGGATCTTCCCCATGCTGTTCCCATGTAATTTAAGTGCTGTTTACATAGTTTTCAGCAATTTTTAGATCCCCCCAGACAGACCTCCGGGGGGCCACCGGAAAAATGCTCCAGTTTCCCATTGACTTCCATTATACCCTTTGCTCGGGTCGAGCACCCGAACATTACGATTTGCTCAACATGAGTAATGAGTACCAGAGCATTTAAGTGCTTGCTCATCACTTATTAGAAATAGTGCTAATTACTTGGTTGCCACTCTGTTAGACCTATGGTATAACAGGAAATTTTTCCAGATACTTCCCCTCCTGGTAAAAGATGCGCTCAGGCTGGAGTACTGAAACATGCTTGTAGGCAATCTTAAGAGTGATTTTCCCCAAGACAGCAGTGAAACACACTGTGTGCATCGTCGTTACAGACTTCCAACCCTGGGAACGTCGAGTCGTCAATGTAAAAACATTAGCAGCAGTAGTGTATGTGGCAGAAGCAATTTCTGTGAGTCGTTTCACACAATCATTAGACCAGTTGGTGCACCAGGAGAACATAGTACATGTCTAACACAAAGTGATTATAAACATAAGGGTGAATGACCTCGGGGAGATCAAAACATCCAACACCGCGGAGACACCACCACGTGTTTCTCAACTCAGTGATCCAGAACACCGCCCCCATCCCTAATGGGAAATATGCAAATGCATGTAGAAAAGCCGCAGAGACACCATCACATGTTTTGGCATAGGTGGTTTTCCTTTATTGGATGCTGCCCTTCCCATGGTTGTTCCTTCCCGGTGAAAGACCTGGCTATTAATTGCTTGCGTTGAGAAACACGTGATGGTGTCTCCACGGCTTTTCTACATGCATTTGCATATTTCCCATTAGGGATGGGGGCGGTGTTCTGGATCGCTGCATTGAGTAACACGTGGTGGTGTCTGTTATGATCCTAGTGGCTTAGGATCACAAATCTAACCAGCTAAGTAGAAAATAATAGGACGAGCTCTGGGGATGTGGTAACTGGACTAACCGCAAACCTGATCCTAACCGCACACACTATAGGCAGCCGTGGAATGTTTCCTGAAATCCTAGACGTCTCTTCACGGCCTGAGAAACTGACTACCCCTAAAGAGAAAGTAAAGACCTCACTGGCCTCAGAGAAATCCCCCAGAGATATAGAAGCCCCCCACAAATAATAACGGTGAGTTAAGAGGAAAAGACAAACGCAGAGATGAAACAGGTTAAGCAAATGAGGCCCGCTAACGCTAGATAGCAGAAAATAGCAAGGGATCTGTGCGGTCAGTAAAAAACCCTATGCAAAAATATCCACGCAGAGAATGCGAGAACCCCCACACCAACTAACGATGTGGGGGGAGCAACTCAGCACCCCAGAGCACCAGCAAGCAGGGAAATCACATATTAGCAAGCTGGACAAAAACTCATCATATACTAGGAATCATCTTGAACACAGATGAGCAAAAATAAGCAAACAGAACTTAGCTTCTCTTGGAGAGACTGATAACGGATGTAGACAGGAGCAATCAGAATAGCACTGAATACAACGGCAACAGGCAAGGAATGAAGGACCAGGTGGATTAAATAGGAAACCTAACTAGCAGATGACGAGACAGCTGATCCTGCCAGAAACCTGCAAAATAACAAAAAGAGCCACCAGGAGGAGCCCAAAGAGAGAACTCACACAGTACCACTCATGACCACAGGAGGGAGCCCGGAAACAGAGTTCACAACAGTACCCACCCCTTGAGGAGGGGTCACCGAACCCTCACCAGAACCCCCAGGGCGATCAGGGTGAGCCACATGGAAGGCACGAATCAAATCGGCCGCATGAACATCAGAGGCGACAACCCAGGAATTATCGTCCTGACCATAGCCCTTCCACTTAACCAAATACTGGCGCCTCCATCTTGAAATACGAGAATCCAAGATCTTCTCCACCACGTATTCCAATTCTCCCTCAACCAGCACCGGAGCAGGAGGCTCAACAGAAGGAACCACAGGCACCACATACCTCCGCAACAAAGACCTATGGAACACATTATGGATGGTAAACGATGCCAGGAGGTCCAAGCGAAATGACACAGGGTTGAGGATTTCCAAAATGTTATAAGGACCGATAAAACGAGGTTTAAACTTAGGAGAAGAAACCTTCATAGGAACATAACGAGAAGACAACCACACCAAATCCCCCACACGAAGTCAGGGACCCACACAGCGACGACGGTTAGCAAAGCGCTGAGCCTTCTCTTGTGACAACATCAAATTGTCCACCACATGGTTCCAAATCTGCTGCAACCTATCCACCACAGAATCCACCCCAGGACAGTCAGAAGACTCAACCTGACCCGAGGAAAAACGAGGGTGAAAACCAGAATTACAAAAAAAAGGCGAAACCAAAGTAGCCGAACTAGCACGATTATTATGGGCAAACTCGGCCAATGGCAAAAAAGTCCCCCAATCATCCTGGTCAGCAGAAACAAAACATCTCAAATAAGTTTCCAAGGTCTGGTTAGTTCGCTCGGTTTGGCCATTCGTCTGAGGATGGAAGGCCGACGAAAAAGACAAATCAATGCCCATCTTAGCACAAAAGGACCGCTAAAATCTGGACACAAACTGGGATCCTCTGTCAGACACAATGTTTTCAGGGATGCCATGCAGACGAACCACATTCTGAAAAAATAACGGAACCAAATCGGAGGAAGAAGGCAACTTAGGCAAGGGCACCAAATGGACTATTTTAGAAAAACGATCACAAACCACCCAGATGACAGACATTCTCTAAGAGACCGGAAGATCCGAAATGAAATCCATGGAAATATGCGTCCAAGGCCTCTTAGGAACCGGCAAAGGCAAAAGCAAACCACTGGCACGAGAACAGCAAGGCTTAGCCCGAGCACAAATCCCACAGGACTGCACAAAGGAACGCACATCCCGCGACAAGGAAGGCCACCAGAAGGATCTAGCCACCAAATCTCTGGTACCAAAAATCCCAGGATGACCCGCCAACACTGAAGAATGGACCTCGGAAATAACTCTGCTGGTCCATCTATCTGGGACAAACAGTCTCTCTGATGGACAACGGTCAGGTCTATCCGCCTGAAATTCCTGTAACACCCGTCGCAAATCTGGGGAAATGGCAGACAAAATTAGCCCCTCTTTGAGGATACAAACCGGCTCAGAAACTCCAGGGGAGTCAGGCACAAAACTCCTAGAAAGAGCATCAGCCTTCACGTTCTTCGAACCAGGAAGGTACGAGACCACGAAATCGAAACGTGAGAAAAACAATGACCAACGAGCCTGTCTAGGATTCAACCGCTTGGCCGACTCAAGATAAATCAAATTTTTATGATCAGTCAAGACCACCACACGATGCTTAGCTCCCTCTAGCCAGTGTCGCCACTCCTCAAATGCCCACTTCATTGCCAACAACTCCCGATTACCAACATCATAATTTCGTTCAGCCGGCGAAAATTTTCTTAAAAAGAAGGCACATGGCTTCATCACAGAGCGATCAGAGCTTCTCTGTGACAAAACAGCCCCTGCTCCAATTTCAGAAGCATCAACCTCGACCTGGAAGGGAAGAGAGACATCTGGCTGACATAAAACTGGAGCCGAAGAAAACCGGCGCTTCAGCTCCTGAAAGGCCTCAACGGCCGCAGGAGACCAGTTAGTCACATCAGAACCATTCTTGGTCAAATCCGTCAAAGGTTTAACCACACCAGAAAAATTAGCAATGAAGCTACGGTAAAAATTAGCAAAGCCCAAGAACTTCTGAAGACTCTTAACCGATGTAGGTTGAGTCCAATCATGAATAGCCTGGACCTTGACTGGGTCCATCTCAATAGAAGAAGGAGAAAAAATAAAGCCCAAAAAGGAAACTTTCTGGACTCCGAATAGACATTTGGAACCCTTCACAAACAAGGCATTGGCACGCAGGACCTGAAATACCATCCTGACCTGCTTCACATGGGATTCCCAATCATCTGAAAAGACCAAAATATCATCCAGATACACAATCATAAATTTATCCAGATATTCTCGGAAGATATCGTGCATGAAGGACTGAAACACAGAAGGGGCATTAGAAAGTCCAAAAGGCATCACCAAGTACTCAAAATGGCCTTCGGGCGTATTAAATGCTGTTTTCCATTCATCGCCCTGTTTTATACGCACAAGATTATACGCACCGCGAAGATCTATCTTGGTGAACCAACTAGACCCCCTAATCCGAGCAAACAGATCAGACAACAATGGCAAGGGATACTGGAATTTGACCGTGATTTTATTTAGAAGGCGATAATCTATACAGGGTCTCAACGAACCATCCTTCTTGGCCACAAAAAAGAATCCCGCACCAAGAGGGGACGAGGAGGGGCGAATATGTCCCTTCTCCAAAGACTCCTTTACATAGCTCCACATAGCGGCATGCTCTGGTACAGACAAATTAAACAGTCGTCCCTTAGGGAACTTACTACCGGGAATCAAATTTATAGCACAATCACAATCCCTATGAGGAGTTAGGGCACTGGATTTGGGCTCATCAAATACATCCTGGTAGTCCGACAAAAACTCAGGGACTTTAGAAGGAGTAGAGGAAGCAATTGATACCAAGGGAGCATCGCCATGAATTCCCTGGCAACCCCAACTCAACACAGACATAGCTTTCCAATCCAGGACTGGATTATGAGCCTGCAACCATGGCAGACTCAACACGACAACGTCATGCAAATTATATAACACAAGAAAGCGAATCACCTCCTGATGTGCAGGAGTCATACACATGGTCACTTGAGTCCAGTACTGAGGTTTATTCTTGGCCAATGGTGTAGCATCAATTCCCTTCAATGGAATAGGGAACTGTAATGGCTCAAGGATAAAACCACAGCGCTTGGCAAATGACAAATCCATCAGATTCAGGGCGGCACCTGAATCTACAAAAGCCATAACTGAGTAGGATGACAGAGAGCAAATCAAAGTAACAGACAAAATGAATTTAGGCTGTACAGTACCAATGGTGACAGATCTAGCAAAGTTTTTTGTGCGCTTATAGCATGCTGAGATAACATGAGCTGAATCACCACAGTAAAAGCACAACCCATTCTGACGTCTATGATTTTGCCGTTCAATTCTGGTCAGAATCCTATCACATTGCATAGACTCAGGTCTCTGTTCAGAAAACACCGCCAGATGGTGCGCAGGTTTGCGCTCCCGCAAACGCCGATCAATCTGAATGGCCAAAGCCATTGACTCATTCAGACTCGAAGGCGTGGGGAACCCCACCATAACATTCTTAATGGCTTCAGAAAGACCTTCTCTGAAATTTGCAGCCAGGGCACACTCATTCCATTGAGTAAGCACCGACCATTTCCGAAATTTTTGACAATACACCTCAGCTTCATCCTGACCCTGAGAGAGAGCCAGCAAGGCCTTTTCTGCCTGGTTCTCCAGATTAGGTTCCTCATAAAGCAATCCAAGCGCCAGAAAAAACGCATCCACATTCAGCAATGCAGGATCTCCTGGCGCCAGGGAGAAGGCCCAATCTTGAGGGTCGCCGCGTAACAGAGAGATAACAATTCTAACTTGCTGAGCGGAATCACCAGAGGAACGAGGTCTCAAAGAAAGAAATAATTTACAATTATTCTTAAAATTCAGAAACCTAGATCTATCTCCAGAAAAAAACTCAGGAATAGGTACTTTTGGCTCAGACATAGGACTGTGAACAACAAAATCCTGAATGCTTTGCACCCTTGCAGCAAGATGATCCACACTAGAAGTCAGACTCTGAATATCCATGTCTGCAGCAGAACTCAAAGCCACCCAGAGATTAAGGGGAGGAGAGAAGCAGGACAGACTGCAGAGCAGAAAAAAAAATTGAACTCAGGATTTCTCTTATCCCACTTTTGCGATGCATTTAACACTTTTGGCCTGTTGCACTGTTATGATTAGTGTTGAGCATTCCGATACCGCAAGTATCGGGTATCGGCCGATATTTGCTGTATCGGAATTCCGATACCGAGATCCGATACTTTTGTGGTATCGGGTATCGGTATCGAAACAACATTAATGTGTAAAATAAAGAATTAAAATAAAAAATATTGCTATACTCACCTCTCCGACGCAGCCTGGACTTCAGCGAGGGAACCGGCAGCGTTGTTTGCTTAAAATTTGCGCTTTAACTTCCTTACTTGAAGTCCCGGCTTGTGATTGGTCGCGCGCCGCCCATGTGACCGCGACGCGACCAATCACAGCAAGCCGTGACGTAATTTTAGGTCCTTCAGGATTTTAAAATTACGTTCCGGCGTTGTGATTGGTTGCGTCGCGGCCACATGGGCGACGCGACCAATCACAAGCCGTGACGTCACGGGAGGCTGGACACGCGCGCATTTTAAAATGCGCGCGTCTCCTGCCTCCCGTGACGTCATGGCTTGTGATTGGTCGCGTCGCCCATGTGACCGCGACGCGACCAATCACAGCAAGCCGTGACATAATTTTAGGTCCTTCAGGATTTTAAAATTACGTTCCGGCGTTGTGATTGGTCGCGTCGCGGTCACATGGGCGGCGCGCGACCAATCACAAGCCGGGACTTCAAGTAAGGAAGTTAAAGCGCGAATTTTAAGCGTCGGAGAGGTGAGTATAGCAATATTTTTTATTTTAATTCTTTATTTTACACATTAATATGGTTCCCAGGGCCTGAAGGAGAGTTTCCTCTCCTTCAGACCCTGGGAACCATCAGCAATACCGTCCGATACATGAGTCCCATTGACTTGTATTGGTATCGGGTATCGGTATCGGATTAGATCCGATACTTTGCCGGTATCGGCCGATACTTTCCGATACCGATACTTTCAAGTATCGGACGGTATCGCTCAACACTAGTTATGATCCTAGTGGCTTAGGATCACAAATCTAACCAGCTAAGTAGAAAATAATAGGACAAGCTCTGGGGATGTGGTAACTGGACTAACCGCAAACCTGATCCTAACTGCACACACTATAGGCAGCCGTGGAACGTTTCTTGAAATCCTAGACGTCTCTTCACGGCCTGAGAAACTGACTACCCCTAAAGAGAAAGTAAAGACCTCACTGGCCTCAGAGAAATCCCCCAGAGATACAGAAGCCCCCCACAAATAATAACGGTGAGTTAAGAGGAAAAGACAAACGCAGAGATGAAACAGGTTAAGCAAATGAGGCCCGCTAATGCTAGATAGCAGAAAATAGCAAGGGATCTGTGCGGTCAGTAAAAAACCCTATGCAAAAATATTCACGCAGAGAATGCGAGAACCCCCACACCAACTAACGATGTGGGGGGAGCAACTCAGCACCCCAGAGCACCAGCAAGCAGGGAAATCACATATTAGCAAGCTGGACAAAAACTCATCATATACTAGGAAACATCTTGAACACAGATGAGCAAAAATAAGCAAACAGAACTTAGCTTCTCTTGGATAGACTGATAACGGATGTAGACAGGAGCAATCAGAATAGCACTGAATACAATGGCAACAGGCAAGGAATGAAGGACCAGGTGGATTAAATAGGAAACCTAACTAGCAGATGACGAGACAGCTGATCCTGCCAGAAACCTGCAAAATAACAAAAAGAGCCACTAGGAGGAGCCCAAAGAGAGAACTCACACAGTACCACTCATGACCACAGGAGGGAGCCCGGAAACAGAGTTCACAGCAGGTGTCTCCGCGGTGTTGGATGTTCTGATCTCCCCGAGGTCATTCACCTTTATGTTTATAGTCTTTTCACTAGGCACTGCTCCTAATGGCCAGTTTCCTACTCCACACTGATGAGGGGCAAATACGCCGAAACAGCTGTCTGTGGATGGATACCATGTTTTGGCATAGGTGGTTTTCCTTTATTGGATGCTGCCCTTCCCGTGGTTGTTCCTTCCCGGTGAAAGACCTGGCTATTAATTGCTTGCATTGAGAAACACGTGATGGTGTCTCCACGGCTTTTGTAACACAAAGTGATTGACTGGAGAGGATGGTGCAGAAGTATCTTGACCTCAATATTAGTGCCATCATGGGGGGTTTAGACCCTTTTGCATTTTGGCTTCAAAAATGAAAAAGTGGCCTGAGCTCACCTGTCATGTCTTGGAGGTTTCGTCATGCCTGGCAGCAAGCACTGCTGGTGTTGTCCTGAAGGATAAGAACATCTGGCTGACCCCTGGACCCGTTGAAGCGGTAACATGTGAAACGGCCGTTGTCCATTCCTGCACTCCCCGCATTCCTCCTAAGCCCACTTTCCAGACTCAAATGCCTACGTCCTAGAGGTGAAATAAAGGATTTTTTTTAGACTTTCTGCAACATGGTGAGTGCTGCAATTTTTTCTTCTAAGTATTTGCTATGAATAAATTACACGTGCAACCCTCTGGCAGACATATCCCCCAAGAAGAAGCAAATGCAAAACCCGCGTCTAGGCCCATGACTACATCTCAGGTTGTGTACTTTAAACTTTTCTTTACTACTACTTTGCCATTCATTTCTCCTGCATATCTGTTCCACAGGCATTTACTTTGCATGCTTCCTTTACAGGCAACATGCCACCTCAGTATATGTCATAGGCCTCAGGACTGATATATGAAGTATGTAATATTAATGTCTTTCCATATCCGGCTATAATCTGCTGCTATAAATACACTATATGCACTTTATTGAGGATACATGTATCAGTGAATGACACACTTCATGATGCATTATGCTATACATATGACCTACTGATATAACAACAAGCACTAATCACTGTGTAATACTCATCAAGCACCTTAATAAGTATATTAATGTATTTCACATATGCATTGACCTAATTTAAGTAGTAATATAGCCTACAATAATGTAATTTACTCTGTGAGACCTGAATCAAGGAATATGAATACTATATGAGACTTGACCTCTTTATGACAAAGTAACATGTACTTGTATTCTTTTTAACAACAATAATGCACACTGGTGAGTGTAGCCTATTTTGTACCTGCTTCTTCATTGGAAAAGATTTTTATCAAATTCTGTATGTTTAACAAAGGTGAAAAATATTTTTTAAGAAATACTTTGGCGTTGACTCCCTTTATCTGTAGGAGTATTTATAAGCAGAAAGAATTTAGATTTTAAAATGTGGACTCCTGGCTGGACGACACTATTAGCCCAAACTATTTAGATTTTGAAATATGGACTCCAGGCATCACCACACTATTAGCACAAACGACTTAGATGTGACTTAGATGCTGGAAGGTCGATTTGACAAAGGATCCTATTTAGCTGAACTAGCTGATAATAAACCGCCTAGCTAACTATCTGACTATTTGCAGCAGGAGCAGTCTCTCTGCACTGTTACATTGACAGAATGGCGCAAAAACAACTTATCCACTTTTCATAGGGAGAGGAACCTGTGACTTCAGCAGCCAATGACAGAAGCCCTTGTGTCTTGACATTGTGTATGGTTTCTGTGCCTTGATTGGCTGCCGGAATCTCCACACATTACGATAATAAAAAAAATACAGTCCTCCGCTACTCTGACCACTGCCCAACACCTACCGTCATCAAACATGCCCTCCCCCCGCTCAGCACCACTATCCTTGTCAAAGTCCTAACAAAAGCATTGGTGGAAACTCAATCATTTACCGATTGCTGAATTTTGCCGATTTTGAGGAAAATGCTTGGGAATCCGAACACGAACCCGAATGTGCAACCTTCTTGTCAGATTTGAGATTGGTGAACGTTTTCTGAACAAGTTTGCTCATTTCTACTCAGCAACAAGGTAACCAACAACTTTTTATTTCTTTTCTTGACTGCTTATTAAAAAATCACGTACAGATAATTTTTGTTTACATTGGGAAGCCATCATAAATCATTATGATTATAGGTGATACACTTCTGATGTGAAGACATTAGCTGCATTCACTGTAAACTGCAAAATAATGATAATTACAGTCAAAATAAATACATAAGTTTCTTCAGCTTCAGACATCTTACAATTTTTTAATGACAGGGTATAAAATTGGTTTATTTTTATATACTGTCCTGGAATATCTGGACATTAAATTACAAGAGATTTGTAGATATGTAAAGGATGTCAAGTTTGCATACCACAAAATTGCAAAATAATGCAATTGTATTTGGATACAGTTTGTGTGGGATGTCTCCTACCAACAGCTTGCCAAGAAACTTAAAAATGAGACTCCTGCTTTGGAAAACAAAAGGTTAGCGCCAGGCAGACCAGGCAGCTGCCTAGGGCTCCCGCTCCCCCAGGGGCCCTCAGCTAGCAGCACATCATTCATCCACTATGGGGCCCGTGAAGCAGGGGGGCCCGCCTGCTGCCAGCACCGACTCCCCCCACCAGCACTGCCGCCGCATCGACGCCAGTACAGTTCAAAGCAATGATGTAGGAGAGAGCGTCTGCTGACACTCCCTCTCTCATCAGTCCCCTCTGCCTCTGACACTGGGGGTGCGCGATGATGTCATATCATCGCGCACCCACTGTGTGCCGAGCCCGGGCAGTGCAGCCACTGAGACCGAACCCTGGAGCAGTGTGGGGCATGAGGAGAGGTGAGGATTGTGTGTTGTTGTTTTTTTTTAATATATCCGTGAGTACTGGACTGTGGCGCTATTGGGGGGCACTACATTATATTCTATAGAGGAGGCTGTGTTATATACTAAGGGGGCACATTATATTCTATGGAGAAGGCTGTGTTATATACTATGGGGGGTACATTATATTCTATGGAGGAGGCTGTGTTATATACTATGGGGGTACATTATATTCTATGGAGGAGGCTGTTATATACTATGGGGGGTACATCATATTCTATTGAGGAGGCTGTGTTATATACTATGGGAGGCACATTATATTCTATGGAGGAGGCTGTGTTATATACTATGGGGCAGATTATGCTCTATTGAGGAGGCTGTGTTATATACTATGGGAGGCACATTATATTCTATGGAGGAGGCTGTGTTATAAACTATGGGGGTACATTATATTCTATGGAGGAGGCTGTTATAAACTATGGGGGGTACATCATATTCTATTGAGGAGGCTGTGTTATATACTATGGGAGGCACATTATATTCTATGGAGGAGGCTGTGTTATATACTATGGGGCAGATTATGCTCTATTGAGGAGGCTGTGTTATATACTATGGGGGGTACATCATATTCTATGGAGGAGGCTGTGTTATATACTACTAGACTGTGGCCCGATTCTAATGCATCGGGTATTCTAGAATATGCATGTCCCCGTAGTATGTGATTCGCGGCAGACTGTGCCCGTCGCTGATTGGTCGAGGCAACCTTTATGACATCATCGTCGCCATGGCAACCATTATGACATCATCGTCGCCATGCTGTGCCCATCTCTGATTGGTCGAGGCCGCCCGACAAACCGTTGACCACTCCATATAAGGTATGGTCTACAAACCGCCAACCACTCCATATAAGGTATGGTCTACAAACCGCCGACCACTCCATATAAGGTATGGTCTACAAACCGCCGACCACTCCATATAAGGTATGGTCTACAAACCGCCGACCACTCCATATAAGGTATCCTGTTTGTAGACCATACCTTATATGGAGTGATTTCCAGGACAGACAGACAGACAGACAGACAGACAGACAGAAAGACAGACAGACAGACAGACAGACAGACAGACAGACAGACGGAAAAACCCTTAGACAATTATATATATAGATGGGGGCACATTATATTCTATGGAGGAGGCTGTGTTACATTCTATGGGGGGCACATTATATTCTATGGAGGAGGCTGTGTTTTATACTATGGGGGTACATTATATTCTATGGGCAGGCTGTGTTATATGCAGTACTTTGGGGGGGCACATTATATTCTATGGAGGAGGCTGTGTTATATACTGTGGGGGTACATCATATTCTATGGAGGAGGCTGTGTTATAAACTATGGGGGTACATTATATTCTATGGAGGAGGCTGTTATATACTATGGGAGGTACATTACATTCTATGGGGAAGCTGTAATATATACAGTACTATGGGGGCATATTATATTCTTTGGAGGAGACTGTGTTATATACTATGGAAGGCACATTACATTCTATGGGGAGGCTGTGTTATATACTATGGGGGGCACATTATATTCTATGGAGGAGGCTGTGTTATATGCTAAATAGGGGCATATTATATTCTATGGAGGAGGCTGTGTTATATACTATAGGGGCACACATTATATTCTATGGAGGATGCTGTGTTATATACTGTGGGGGGGCACATTATATTCTATGGAGGAGACTGTGTTATATACTATGGTGGGTACATTATATTCTATGGAGGAGGCTGTGTTATATACTATGGGGGTACATTATATTCTATGGAGGAGGCTGTGTTATATACTATGGGGGGTACATTATATTCTATAGAGGAGGCTGTGTTATATACTATGGGGGTACATTATATTCCATGGAGGAGCCTGTGTTATATACTATGGGGGTACATTATATTCTATGGAGGAGGTTGTGTTATATACTATGGAGGGCACATTATATTCTATGGAGGAGGCTGTGTTATATTCTATGGGGGGCACATTATATTCTATAGAAGAGGCTGTGTTATATACTATGGGGGTACATTATATTCCATGGAGGAGGCTGTGTTATATACTATGGGGGTACATTATATTCTATGGAGGAGGCTGTGTTATATACTATGGAGGGCACATTATATTCTATGGAGGAGGCTGTTATACACATTATATACTATGTGGGGTACATTATGTTCTATGGGGGAGGCTGTGTTATATACTATGGGGTCGCTACACTATATTCTATGGAGGTGCTGCATTATACTATATGAGGGGGGCTGCGTTATATTCTATGGGGGGTTACATTATATTGTATGGCGGGGCTGCATTATACTCTGGGGTGGCTGCATTATACTCTGTGGGGTGGCTGCATTATGCTCTATGGGATGGCTGCATTATACTATATGTGGGCTGCGCTATACTGTATCGAGGACTATGGGTAATACATTATGCTATATGAAAAACTATGAGGTCCATTATACTATGGGAAGTGAATTATACTACATGGAAGATTATAGCGGTGCATTATACTATATGAAGCACTACGATGAGTGTATTATACTATATAGAGGACTGAGTAGTGTATTATACTATATGGAATACTAAGTGTATTGTAATACATAGAAGGCTATGAGGAGTGTATTATACTATATGGAGGACTGAGGGGTGTATTATACTATATGGAGGACTGAGGAGTGTATTTTAATATATGGAGGACTATGAGGAGTGTATTATACTATATGGAGGACTGAATAGTGTATTTTAATATATGGAGGACTATAGGGAGTGTATTATACTATATTGAGGACTATAGGGAGTGTATTATACTATATGGAGGACCGTGGGGAGTGTATTATGCTATATGGAGGACTATGGGGAGTGTATTATACTATATGGAGAACTATGGGGCACATTATAATATATGGAGGACTATGGGGTGTATTATACTAAATAAGCAAAATGTTGCATATTCATCGAGTGATTGGATTGTTTATGCCGAAACAAAAATCATTGTTCTCAGCGGCACATCGCCCAATGTAAACTGTAGATGTGCTGCTGATAACATGATACTGTATGGGGACAGATTGATTTAATAGTGATTGTTCTGTTCCCATCATTCTTTCTCAGGTGGTGTAAAGAGGCCGGGAAACAAGCAACGAACAACTTCAGTATCACACTCATTTAGCGGCCTGAACTCAGCACATGTAAATACAACAGAAATGCTTCTGTGTGATGTGCAATATGTCAGCATTTGGGGCCCTATTTTAAACTTTTGCCTAGGGCCACACTTTGCCTCAAATCGGCCCTGCAAAAGGGGTCACAGTTTTAAGCTCCCCTACAAATCTGTGTTCTAATTTTTTTTTTTATATATATATATATATATATATATATATATATATATATATATATATATACACTCACTGGCCACTTTATTAGGTACACCTGTCCAACTTCTTGTTAACACTTAATTTCTAATCAGCCAATCACATGGCGGCAACTCAGTGCATTTAGGCATGTAGACATGGTCAAGACAATCTCCTGCAGTTCAAACCGAGCATCAGTATGGGGAAGAAAGGTGATTTGAGTGCCTTTGAACGTGGCATGGTTGTTGGTGCCAGAAGGGCTGGTCTGAGTATTTCAGAAACTGCTGATCTACTGGGATTTTCACGCACAACCATCTCTAGGGTTTACAGAGAATGGTCCGAAAAAGAAAAAAAATCCAGTGAGCGGCAGTTCTGTGGGCGGAAATGCCTTGTTGATGCCAGAGGTCAGAGGAGAATGGGCAGACTGGTTCGAGCTGATAGAAAGGCAACAGTGACTCAAATCGCCACCCGTTACAACCAAGGTAGGCCTAAGAGCATCTCTGAACGCACAGTGCGTCGAACTTTGAGGCAGATGGGCTACAGCAGCAGAAGACCACACCGGGTACCACTCCTTTCAGCTAAGAACAGGAAACTGAGGCTACAATTTGTACAAGCTCATCGAAATTGGACAGTAGAAGATTGGAAAAACGTTGCTTGGTGTGATGAGTCTCGATTTCTGCTGCGACATTCGGATGGTAGGGTCAGAATTTGGCGTAAACAACATGAAAGCATGGATCCATCCTGCCTTGTATGGAGCATCTTTGGGATGTGCAGCCGACAAATCTGCGGCAACTGTGTGATGCCATCATGTCAATATGGACCAAAATCTCTGAGGAATGCTTCCAGCACCTTGTTGAATCTATGCCACGAAGAATTGAGGCAGTTCTGAAGGCAAAAGGGGTCCAACCCGTTACTAGCATGGTGTACCTAATAAAGTGGCCGGTGAGTGTATATATATATATATATATATATATATATATATATATATATATATATTAACCCCTTCATGACCCAGCCTATTTTGGCCTTAATGACCTTGCCATTTTTTGCAATTCTGACCAGTGTCCCTTTATGAGGTAATAACTCAGGAACGCTTCAACGGATCCTTGCGGTTCTGAGATTGTTTTTTCGTGACATATTGGGCTTCATGTTAGTGGTAAATTTAGGTCGATAATTTCTGAGTTTATTTGTGAAAAAAACGGAAATTTGGCGAAAATTTTGAAAATTTCGCAATTTTCACATTTTGAATTTTTATTCTGTTAAACCAGAGAGTTATGTGACACAAAATAGTTCATAAATAACATTTCCCACATGTCTACTTTACATCAGCACAATTTTGGAAATAAATTTTTTTTTTGCTAGGAAGTTATAAGGGTTAAAATTTGACCAGTGATTTCTCATTTTTACAACAAAATTTACAAAACCATTTTTTTTAGGGACCACCTCACATTTGAAGTCAGTTTCAGGGTTCTATATGGCCGAAAATACCCAAAAGTGACACCATTCTAAAAACTGCACCCCTCAAGGTGCTCAAAACCACATTCAAGAAGTTTATTAACCCTTCAGGTGTTTCACAACAGCAGAAGCAACATGGAAGGAAAAAGTGAACATTTAACTTTTTAGTCACAAAAATGATCTTTTAGCAACAATTTTTTTTATTTTCCCAAGGGTAAAAGGAGAAACTGGACCACAAAAGTTGTTGTCCAATTTGTCCTGAGTACGTTGATACCTCATATGTGGGGGTAAACCACTGTTTGTGGGCACGGCAGGGCTCGGAAGCGAAGGAGCGCCATTTGACTTTTTCAATGAAAAATTGGCTCCAATCTTTAGCGGACACCATGTCGCGTTTGGAGAGCCCCCGTGTGCCTAAACATTGGAGCTCCCCCACAAGTGACCCCATTTTGGAAACTAGACGCCCCAAGGAACTTATCTAGATGCATAGTGAGCACTTTAATCCCCCAGGTGCTTCACAAATTGATCCGTAAAAATGAAAAAGTACTTTTTTTTCACAAAAATTTTTTTTAGCCTCAATTTTTTCATTTTCACATGGGCAACAGGATAAAATGGATCCTAAAATCTGTTGGGCAATTTCTCCTGAGTACGCCGATACCTCATATGTGGGGGTAAACCACTGTTTGGGTGCACGGCAAGGCTCGGAAGGGAAGGCGCGCCATTTGACTTTTTGAATGAAAAATTATCTCCATCGTTAGCGGACACCATGTCGCGTTTGGAGAGACCCTGTGTGCCTAAACATTGAAGCTCCCCCACATGTGACCCCATTTTGGAAACTAGACCCCCCAAGGAACTTATCTAGATGCATAGTGAGCACTTTAAACTCTCAGGTGCTTCACAAATTGATCCGTAAAAAATGAAAAAGTACTTTTTTTTCACAAAAAATTTTTTTTAGCCTCAATTTTTTCATTTTCACATGGGCAACAGGATAAAATGGATCCTAAAATTTGTTGGGCAATTTCTCTTGAGTACGCCAATACCTCATATGTGGGGGTAAACCACTGTTTGGGTGCACGGCAAGGCTTGGAAGGGAAGGCGCGCCATTTGACTTTTTCAATGGAAAATTAGCTCCAATCGTTAGTGGACACCATGTTGCGTTCGGAGAGCCCCTGTGTGCCTAAACATTAGAGCTCCCCTACAAGTGACCCCATTTTGGAAACTAGACCCCCCAAGGAACTAATCTAGATGTATAGTGAGCACTTAAAACCCCCAGGTGCTTCACAGAAGTTTATAACGCAGAGCCATGAAAATAAAAAAATATTTTTCTTTCCTCAAAAATGATTTTTAGCCCGGAGTTTTTTATTTTCCCAAGGATAATAGGAGAAATTGGACCCCAAATATTGTTGTCCAGTTTGTCCTGAGTACGATGATACCCCATATGTGGGGGTAAACCACTGTTTGGGCGCACGGCAGGGCTCGGAAGGGAAGGCACGCCATTTGGCTTTTTGAATGGAAAATTAGCTCCAATCATTAGCGGACACCATGTCGCGTTTGGAGAGCCCCTGTGTGCCTAAACATTGGAGCTCCCACACAAGTGACCCCATTTTGGAAACTAGACCTCCCAAGGAACTAATCTAGATGTGTGGTGAGCACTTTGAACCCTCAAGTGCTTCACAGAAGTTTATAACGCAGAGCCATGAAAATATAAAATTATTTTTCTTTCCTCAAAAATGATTTTTTAACCCACAATTTTTTATTTTCCCAAGGGTAACAGGAGAAATTGGACCCCAAAAGTTGTTGTGCAGTTTCTCCTGAGTACCCTGATACCCCATATGTGGGGGTAAACCACTGTTTTGGCACACGTCGGGGAGCGGAAGGTAAGTAGTGACGTTTTGAAATGCAGACTTTAATGGAATGCTCTGCGGGCGTCACATTGCGTTTGCAGAGCCCCTGATGTGCCTAAACAGTAGGAACTCCCCACAATTGACCCCACTTTGGAAATTAGACCCCCAAGGGAACTTATCTAGATGTGTGGTGAGCACTTTGAACCCCCAAGTGCTTCACAGAAGTTTATAACGCAGAGACGTGAAAATAAAAAATGTGTTTTCTTTCCTGAAAAATATTTTTTTAGCCCAGAATTTTTTAATTTTCCCAAGGGTAACAGGAAAAATTTGACCCCAAAAGTTGTTGTCCAGTTTCTCCTGAGTACGCTGATACCCCATATGTGGGGGTAAACCACTGTTTGGGCACATGGCGGGGCTCGGAAGGGAAGTAGTGACGATTTGGAATGCAGACTTTGATGGAATGGTCTGCGGGAATCATGTTATGTTTGCAGAGCCCCTGATGTGCCTAAACAGTAGAAACCCCCCACAAGTGACCCCATTTTGGAAACTAGACCCCCCAAGGAACTTATCTAGATGTGTGGTGAGCACGTTCAACCCCCAAGTGCTTCACAGAAGTTTACAACGCAGAGCCGTGAAAATAAAAAATCATTTTTTCTTTCCTCAAAAAAGATGTTTTAGCAAGCAATTGTTTATTTTCACAAGGGTAACAGGAGAAATTGGACCCCAATATTTGTTTCCCAGTTTGTTGTGAGTACGCTGGTACCCCATATGTGGGGGTAAACCACTGTTTGGGCGCACGTCAGGGCTCGGAAGGGAAGTAGTGACATTTGAAATGCAGACTTTGATGGAATGGTCTGCGGGCGTCACGTTGCATTTGCAGAGCCCCTGATGTGCCTAAACAGTAGAAACACCCCACAAGTGACCCCATTTTGGAAACTAGACCCCAAAAGGATCTTATCTAGATGTGTGGTGAGCACTTTCAACCCCCAAGTGTTTCACATAAGTTTATAACGTAGAGCCGTGAAAATAAAAAATAATTGTTCTTTCCTCAAAATTATGTTTTAGCAAGTAATTTTTTATTTTTGCAAGGGTAACAGGAGAAAATGGACCCCAATAGTTGTTGCCCAGTTTGTCCTGAGTACGCTGGTATCCCATATGTGGGGGTAAACCACTGTTTGGGCGCACGTCGGGGCTTGGAAGGGAGGGCGCATCATTTGACTTTTTGAACGCAAGATTGGCTGGAATCATTGGTGGCGCCATGTTGCGTTTGGAGACCCCTGATGTGCCTAAACAGTGGAAACCCCTCAATTCTAACTTCAACACTAACCCCAACACACCCCTAACCCTAATCCCAACTGTAGCCATAACCCTAATCACAACCCTAACCCCAACACACCCCTAACCACAACCCTAACCCCAACACACCCGTAACCCTAAATCCAACCCTAATCCTAACCCTAATCCCAACCCTACCCACAACTGTAACCCCAACACAACCCTAACCCTATCCTTAACCCTAACCACAAGCCTAATCTTAACCCTAATTCCAACCCTAAGGGTACCGTCTCACATAACGATTTACCAACGATCACGACCAGCGATACGACCTGGCCGTGATCGTTGGAAAGTCATTGTGTGGTCGCTGGGGAGCTGTCACACAGACCGCTCTCCAGCGACCAACGATGCCAAGGTCCCGGGTAACCAGGGTAAACATCGGGTTACTAAGCGCAGGGCCGCGCTTAGTAACCCGATGTTTACCGTGGTTACCAGCATAAAAGTAAAAAAAAAAACGTACATACTCACATTTTGGTGTCCTTCAGGTCCCTTGCCGTCTGCTTCCCGCTCTGACTGAGCGCCGCCGTACAGTGAGAGCACAGCACAGCGGTGACGTCACCGCTGCGCTCTGCTCTCACTTTCCGGCCGGCAGACAGTCAGAGCGGGAAGCAGACGGCAAGGGACCTGAAGGACACCGAAATGTGAGTATGTACGTTTTTTTTTTTTTTTACTTTTACGCTGGTAACCACGGTAAACATCGAGTTACTAAGCGCGGCCCTGCGCTTAGTAACCCGATGTTTACCCTGGTTACAAGTGAACGCATCGCTGGATAGCTGTCACACACAACGATCCAGCGATGACAGCGGGAGATCCAGCGACGAAAGAAAGTTCCAAACGATCTGCTACGACGTACGATTCTCAGCAGGGTCCCTGATCGCTGCTGCGTGTCAGACACAGCGATATCGTATGGATATCCCTGGAACGTCACAGATCGTACCGTCGTAGCGATCAAAGTGCCACTGTGAGACGGTACCCTAACTCTAATTCCAACCCTAACCCTAAGGCTATGTGCCCACTTTGCGGATTCGTGTGAGATTTTTCCGCACCATTTTTGAAAAATCCGCAGGTAAAAGGCACTGCGTTTTACCTACGGATTTACAGCGGATTTCCAGTGTTTTTTTGTGCGGATTTCACCTGCGGATTCCTATTGAGGAACAGGTGTAAAACGCTGCGGAATCCGCACAAAATTGACATGCTGCGGAAAATACACAGCGTTTCCGCACGGTATTTTCCGCACCATGGGCACAGCAGATTTGGTTTTCCATAGGTGTACATAGTACTGTAAACCTGATGGAAAACTGCTACGAATTCGCAGCGGCCAATCCGCTGCGGATCCGCTGCGGATCCGCGGCCGATCCGCTGCGGATCCGCGGCAATCCGCTGCGGATTCGCAGCCAAATCCGCACTGTGTGCACATGCCCTAACCCTACCCCTAACCCTAACCCTACCCCTAATTCTAACCCTAATTCTAACCCTAGTTCTAACCCTAACCCTAGCAGAAAAAAAAAATATATATTTTATTTATTTTTATTATTGTCCCTATGGGGGTGATAAAGGGGGGTCATTTACTTTTTTTTATTTTGATCACTGTGATAGGCTATATCGCAGTGATCAAAATACTTCTGAAATGAATCTGCCAGCCGGCAGACTCTGCGGGCGCAGTGCACATGCGCCCGCCATATTGGAAGATGGCGGCGCCCATGGAGAAGCCGGACGGACATCGGGAGGCCCGGTAAGTATGAAGGGGGGGTGATCGGATCACGGGGGGGGGACCGGAGCACAGGGGGGGGGGGGACCGGAGCACAGGGAGGGGGCACCGGAGCACGGGGGGAGCGGACAGGAGAACGGAGGAGCGGACAGAACGAATTAGGGGGGCGGACCGCGCACCGGAGCACTGGGGGGGCGATCGGTGGGGTGGGGTGGGGGCAGATTAGGTTTTCCAGCCATGGCCGATGATATTGCAGCATCGGCCATGGCTGGATTGTAATATTTCACCGTTTTTTGGGGTGAAATATTACAAATCGCTCTGATTGGCTGTTGAAAGTGAAACTGCCAATCAGAGCGATCGTAGCCACGGGGGGGTGAAGCCACCCCCCCTGGGCTGAAGCACCACTCCCCCTGTTCCTGGAGATCGGGTGAAATTGGAGTTAACCCTTTCACCCGATCTGCAGGAGCGCGATCCCTCCATGACGCATACGCTGCGTCACAGGTCGTGAAGGCACCGACTTTCATGACGCAGCGTATGCGTCAAAGGTCGTTAAGGGGTTAATGTTGTGTAAAATGCAATGGCGATCAAATTAAGGGTGTCCTTGCACCTTCAATAGCTGTTGACCGAGTATTCATGTGTTCTGCATAGGAAGAGTCGAGTGAGCTGCTACAAGACTCAAAGATCTCTGTAGTGTCTAAATTCGAAAAGCCCCATCCTTATCTCCCCAAACATTAATTTTGGAAAATTCGCTCTTCTCTGTTTGCTAACTTTTAACACAACTTGCATTAACTATGGCCACAATGCGATCAGCAATTCTTCCATGGAAATAAGAAAATTGTATAAGACCGGTAAACATGGTCAATATTTCAGATGAGGATGTACGGAATTTATCTACTTTATTCAAAATTGACCTATTTGCCTTATTTGCTCGTCATCCAGTATAAAGTTGGCATGTATCCATATGAGAGGGTTAAGGTGTCTTTCACCCTAGTCCAAACTGTCCATTTCGGTCAATCAAGACCCTAGAACTGTCTCCTATTCTCATCTTTTGCCTCCTCGGTAAAGCTCTTAGCAGCTACAAGTGGTCTAATAATATTCACGTTGAGTTTGTTTTCCCAAACAACACATTACATCACCTACATCATCCAGCTCCATTCATCATCATCATCATCATCATCGTCCACACATTGATATATGGATTAGATAAGTCATGCATTTTTAAGCCTGGAATGTTATTTGTGATCTAATGAGAGAAATAAGGATTGACGGATATAAGTCAATGAGCCTCGAACACAATGACATTTTCACCTACTGACTAAGACTCAGGCTTTTACCATTACATCAGGGATTTTACAATGTGCAGTTTATTATGTGCCAAACACTGTAATGGCAGATGATGAATTTAACGTGGAGCCATTTACATGGTATAACATGTAGCGTGACGTGCCGGGAGGTTCAGTCTTGTTGTGACCTTGGTAGGTTATGCAGGTTTTGTGCTCATTCAGCTTCGTCTTGTCAGTTATGGATAATATCACCATTTAATGCTTCTTTTTAGGAAAGGCGTCCTAGGAAAACAGAGCTGAATAGCACCGCTAATGCTCCTAATTACAAATGCTATATAATTTATGCTATGAAATTTGCTCTTTGAATACACAGTCCCTCTTTCTGGCTCATTACTCAAAGCAATGGCTCAATTTTTTAATGAATGTGAACAGCTTGTTCAGGGAACGTCAATGTTTACCCAAAAAGTCACATCATTTTTCAAATTATACAAGGTGTCAGTACCAACAACCTTTCTGTTAGCTTTCCAAAGTCTCCAGTACTGCTGGGCTATTCGTTTTCTAGACTCCTGCTATTTTCTGTAAACTCAGGCTTAGGAGCGGACTTCTTACTTGTGTAGGTGTGAGCATTAACGATTGGCGGGTATGCTATGACGTGGGTGGGTCTGGGCAACATCACTTTGGCCCTTTCTAACTATTTTTTTTTACTATCTTTGCGATGCCAACATGAAGAAAATAAGCAGCAAAGTATTCTTAATGTGGTTGTATAACATGTTTACAATGAAGACAAGAAACTAAATAAGAAAGAAAGAGAAAGAAAGAAAGAAAGAAAGAAAGAAAGAAAGAAAGAAAGAAAGAAAGAAAGAAAGAAAGAAAAAGAAAGACAGAAAGAAAGAAAGAGATACATTCACTATATGGATAAAAAGATTCGGACACACTTCTTCATCATTGAATTCTGGTTTTTCATCCAGTCCCATTGTCCCCAGTGTATAATATCAAGCCCCTCGCCACCTGGTGTATAATATCCAGTCCCTTGCCCCCTAGTATATAACATCCAGCCTCTCACTCCAGTGTATAACATCCAGCCCCTCACCCCCCGGTATATAACATCTGGCCCCTCACACCCCCGGTGTATAATATCCAGCCCCTTGCCCACTGTTATATAACATTCAGCCTCTCGCCTCCAGTGTGTAACATCCAGCGTCTCGCCCCCAGTGTATAACATCTGGCCCCTCACACCCCCAGTTTATAACATTTACCCCTTCACCCCCGGTATATAACATCCAGCCCCTTGCACCTGGTGTATAATATCCAGTCCCTTGCCCCCTAGTATATAACATCCAGCCTCTCACCCCAGTATATAACATCCAGCCCCTCTACCCCAGTGTATAACATCCAGCCCTTCTCCCCGGTGTATAACATCCGGCCTCACACCCCCAGTGTATAACATCCGGACCCTCGCCCCCAGTGTATAACATCTGGCCCCTCGCCACTGGTGTATAATATCCGACCCTTGCCCCTGGTGTATATCATTTGGCCCCTCACACTTGGTGTATAATGTCCGGCCCTTCACACTCCCCCAGTGAATAACATCCATCCCCTCGCCCTCTGGTATATAACATCCAACCTCTCACTCCCAGTGTATAGCATCCAGCCCCCCACTCTTCCCGGTGTATAGCATCCAGCCCCTTGCCACCTGGTACGTAACATCCAACCTTTCACCCCCAGTGTATAACATTCAGTCTCTTGCCTCTTGGTATATAACATCCAGCCCCTCACCCCCGGTATATAACATCCTGCCCCTTTCCCCCGATGTATAATATTTTGCCCCTCGCCTGCAGCCTGCCTTTACTAGCATGTGACAGAGCGGCTGATGGTGCAGAGCTTCCTGATACCAGCGCGGTCCTGTAATAGGAGCCATCAGTGTAGCAAGTCCAGTCATGACATTTCCTCCCTCCTCAATTTTCCCCCATGACCTGTGAGTGATATTATTGAGGAATGGAAGGAACCGCAGCAACTCAGGCACAAAGTGGAGACCATGTAACGTTACCGATTACTGCACTTTTAGTGCATAAGCGTCATCCACTCCTCTCTGACTCAATAAGAGCAGAGTGGACACCTGATTTGGCATTAACATGAGCACATAAACTGCAACGGGAGCAGTTATTGAATTGTCATTACACAAAATGCTATTGCTAGAGATGAGCTGATCAATTGAAATTCAAATTTGCTAACTTTACAGAAATTTTCCCCAAAATT
This sequence comes from Ranitomeya variabilis, assembly GCF_051348905.1. Classification (NCBI taxonomy): domain Eukaryota; kingdom Metazoa; phylum Chordata; class Amphibia; order Anura; family Dendrobatidae; genus Ranitomeya; species Ranitomeya variabilis. The sequence goes on from NC_135239.1 coordinate 182,547,010, forward strand.
TGATTGGAGTTGAATAAATTTGCAATCACAATACTGGAAAGCTTATAATTGGTTAGAAAATACACGTTGGAAAGAGGAGAAAGAGAGAATGGCCCCTCTGACCATTAGAGATTAGACTTTACAGGCAGAGAGGACTCCTCTGAACATAAGTGCTTATACATTAGAGAAGAGAGAGAGAGAGAGAGAGAGAGAGAGGAACACACTGAGGATCAGAGAATACACTCTACAGGAGAGAGACAAAGAGAGAACCTCGCTGATCATGAGAGTTTACACTCTACGGAAGAGAGGACCCTGTTGATCATAAAAGTTTGCACTCTACAAAAGAGAGGACCCTGTTGATCATGAGTTTGCACTCTACATAAGAGAGGAACCCACTGATCATAAGAGTTTGCACTCTACAGAAGAGAGGAACCTGCTGATCATAAGAGTTTACACTCTACGGAAGAGAGGACCCTGTTGATCATAAAAGTTTGCACTCTACATAAGAGAGGAACCCGTTGATCATAAGAGTTTGCACTCTACAGAAGAGAGAAACCCACTGATCATAAGAGTTTGCACTCTACAGAAGAGAGAAACCCCCTGATCATAAGAGTTTGCACTCTACAGAAGAGAGGAACCAGCTGATCATAATAGTTTACACTCTACGGAAGAGAGGACCCTGTTGATCATAAAAATTTGCACTCTACAGAAGAGAGGACGCTGTTGATCATGAGTTTGCACTCTACATAAGAGAGGAAGCCGCTGATCATAAGAGTTTGCACTCTACAAAAGAAAGGAACCTGCTGATCATAAGAGTTTGCACTCTACAGAAGAGAGGAACCCACTGATCATAAGAGTTTGCACTCTACATAAGAGAGGAACCCACTGATCATAAGAGTTTGCACTCTACATAAGAGAGGAACCCACTGATCATAAGAGTTTGCACTCTACAGAAGAGAGGAACCCACTGATCATAAGAGTTTGCACTCTACAGAAGAGAGGAACCCGCAGATCATAAGAGTTTACACTCTACAGAAGAGAGGATCCTGTTGATCATAAGAGTTTGCATTCTACAGAAGAGAGGAACCCACTGATCATAAGAGTTTACACTCTACCGAAGAGAGGACTCTTCTGTCCATAAGAGTTTACTCCCTACAGGAGAGAGACTTATCCAGTGACTCTCGAAATGGAAAATGACTCTGCCGTCCAAACTGTGCTGCATTGGGAACCACTGATCTGTGATGGCCCAGGTACTGACCACCACTGTAGAAGGTATGATAATCCGTAAGATGTCATTGCTGCCGGGCCTTATGGAGAAACCTGCTCGGCAACACAAAAAAAAAACCACCATTTGCCCATTCTCTGATGCCTTAATAGTGTAGGAAATGGTTTGGGGCTAGATTTATCTTTTTTTTTTGCAAACCACGAATCTTAAAATGTTTGAATTAACGTGAAATTGCAAATTTCAGGAAATTCACCTCAGACTTGCTCTTCTGCGGTTCGATCACTCATCTCTAGTTATTATCAACTCTTAAAAACCAACAATCACTGTTGGTGGTGCTGACAAGGTAACACCTTGTAGTAATGACCAATGTATAAATGAATGTTGGTGAGAAGATTGGGAATTATATTTTCAATTCTTTGTCCTGTTTTGAAAATAAAGACATTGGATAATGTTACTCTACGAGTCCATGTGTGAGCACAAATGTCAGTAATATTCTCTCATATTTACTCTTTTGTCAGATTCACAAAAGAGATGTTACCCTTGAGCCAGCAATCAATTCAGGAAGTTTGACTTCAGAAAACACAACAGGCAGGGGGAACAGGTTACATGGGATTCTGATAGTGATGAGTGAGCTACTACTGACCTGATTCTAGAACCAACTTGAACCATTATTGCATTGTTTGCTTGTCTTATTCTGCCTGTGTTGAAGGGTCTTGCAAGAATATGTCTGTTTTTCAATCAGCAGTGAATGGCTCGAGGGATCATTGTTCTTCAGCTGAACGTGACATGGTGGATACCAGCAAATGATATTAATTAAAACACAATTTATTCTGATACATATGAAATATTATTGTTATTTTTTATGTCAGTACTAGGTAACAAAAGGTAACATAGGGACACAAAGTTCTATAAAAGAAATGCACAATTTTTTATAATGGTAATATCTAGAAGAGCATGGAATACCATCTCTTGGATCCCTACTGGGGGAATAGGTTGTAGATGCAGTTGAAGACTACCCAAAGGTGGTACAAAAAAGGAACAATGCCAAACCAAGTCACGTTATACTAACCCAACTGGTAACTGTCCCAAAATTCTATCCAAGTACTATTTCCGTGAAAAGGCAAGTCTTATTGTTCTTCTGATGTGATCTTAATTTCACATTACTGTCTGGGCTGTCTTAGGGTGTATTTTCGTTGGACAACTCGTAGCCATTAAATGACTGCTAATCGATTACATTGAAGTGATTGTATAGCAGTCTGTTTAGAGTGGCCAACAAGAAAGTATCATTGCTCTTGGCAGGAATATGAATTCTACCTGTGTTTACAAATTACTTGGTGCTGTCGATAATAATGGGTTTCAACCCAACTTAAAGCACCACTTTCATCATGTTTATTGCTTTTAGTGCTGGAGTGGTAATACTAATCTAAGTTCCCTGTCCCTAGTCTTATACGTAGCCCAGTGGGAGCGAGCAGAGGACCCAGAGGAGAGCAAATGGGTGATGGGTGGGAATTGGACAGGTCAGTAGTGATGAACGAACGTGCTGGGATAAGGTGTTATCCGAGCATGCTCGGGAGCTAACTGAGTAACTTTGGCGTTCTCGAATAATATTTGCGAGTCCCTGCGACTACATGTCTCGCGGCTATTCGACAACCGTAACACATGCAGGGATTGTCTAAGAAACAGGCAGTCTAACAGCCACGAGACATGCAGCCGCGGAGACTTGAACATATTTTTTGAGCACACCAAGGTCACTCTTTTAGCACTTGAGCACATTCGCTCATCACTACAGGTGAATGTGAAGTTTTGAACTTCTTTCTGTCCCTCCTTTTATTATTCATTAGGGTCTGTAGAGAACCCCATGACATAATAAACATCTTTTCACAGCAAGTTTAATTAAGACAAAGTTTATTAGGACAGGCTCGAATCTGCTGTCCAATTTGAGTAAATCTGCCCAAAATGAGTTTCTAATAAAAAGTGGTCCAGCTAATCTACAGCAAGCAAAGTAATGTTCTGTTCCCAAAAAAAAATAAAAAGTGTTGCACTTAAGTTTTTTTTAGCTTTCAAATTGACATTTTGGAAACATTTTGGCTTTACATAAAATCTCCATGGAAGCCTTGGTTCTTTTTCCAATTTCTTTTCTTTTTTCAATTTCTTTGTCCCTTTTTTTCCTCTTTTATTCACACAGAATAAATATTTCTGTCCTCCCCGGCACAAAAGGATTTTTGTCATTATTGAAAGGGCATTCCAGAAGTAATGAGACAAAAGTTTTGCTTCCATCTAGCCGAGATGATATAGCGCAGGTGGTTCCAAAGACAGTTTTCACTATGTCTCAAAAACATTAAGCAGGATTTCCAGCTTCCTCTGTGGCTATTAGTATAAGATGTAGGTCATGTTATGGATTTATAGGACCATAAATCACCTGACCTTTCATTTTGTTTCTCACTATCTTGACGTGTCGATGGATTCAAACTGAATGTATCTGCAGCTGATAAAATGAATCCGCCTCGTTGTGCATTATGGTCTTACTTTCAACGCTCTTGTTTATACAAATTGCTATTAATCTGGGGTTGCCTTTAATCATGTACTAGTGTTTGCAGGTGGATTTATATCTACAGAAAGTGGTAAAGAGGAAATATTCAGTCGTGTCATGTATTTATTACCTAACCGTTGCATCTTGAGGTAGATAAATTACGGTCTGCACATTGTTAGAGGAACAATCACTATAGTTAGGAAAACTTCTGAAAACAATAAAACAATAAAAATATTTTAAAAAGATCTTCTGAAGAATAATATTCGGGATACATATATCCGTTGGATGCCTGAGATCCTTTTTAACGCACTACGAGTTAATAGAGTGGAATCCATCATTTAAAAAAAAAGACTCTTTCACTCTGGAGGACTTAGCCCATTTATTACATAGAACACGGTGTAATACTTCTTTTATCCAGTGGGAGTGCTGCAGAGAAATAAAATGTAATTCCAGGTTTCTACTCTGATCGAAGCAAAATTGTTGGGGGTCCAAGCTGTAGGGACACTCAGTGATCAGCTTGTCATCATTTAATGTATTGTCAAAAACTGACAGTAAAGAGATTTTCAGAAGCTAGTTTAAAAAGAACCTTTCACTTGCCATTAAAAGGAACTTGTCATGCTGAAAATGATGTCTGACTTACAAGCAGGAAGTTATAATACAGCATGAAGAACTGATCAGATTGATAGGCATTTTTGTGGGAAGTTTTAAGAAGCACTCCCATTAAGTTTGTATCTTCTTAATACTGTATATTGCAATCATCACATTATATAGTACTGTGTACTTACAATTTCTTATTTTGGTTTTCTACCCAGTTAATTATTTTCTGTTTTATTAGGTCTATGATATCGCGTGATTAAAACTGACTAGCTGAGTCTATGTCTATGTAGAAAGAGGAGGTTGCTGCACGAGTAATCATTAGAGTCCAGTCCTACTAGTGGTTGACAGTAGTGTTGAGCAATAACTTCCGATATTTGAAAGTATCGGTATCGGATTGGATCGGCCGATACGGGCAAAATATCGGATCTCGCCAATACCGATACCCAATACCAATACAAGTCAATGGGACACAAATATCGGAAGGTATCCTGGATGGTTCCCAGGGTCTGAAGGAGAGGAAACTCTCCTTCAGGCCCTGGGATCCATATTCATGTAAAAAATAAAGAATAAAAATTTAAAAAAATGGATATACTCACCCTCGGACGGCCCCTGGCTGTCACCGCTGCAAGCGTCTGCCTCCGTTCCCAAGAATGCAGAGTGAAGGACCTTCGATGACGTCACGGCTTGTGATTGGTCGCGTGACCGCTCATGTGACCGCTCACACGACCAATCACAAGCCGCGACGTCATCGCAGGTCCTACACTCACTGCATTCTTAGGAACAGAGGCTGCCGGTTACACCGCTAAGGTCCAGGGTCCGCCGGAGGGGTGAGTATATCCATATTTTTTATTTTTATTCTTTATTTTTTACATTAATATGGATCCCAGGGCCTGAAGGAGAGTCTCCTCTCCTCCAGACCCTGGGAACCACACACTGGGAACTTCCAATTCCGATTTCCGATATCACAAAAATATCGGAACTCGGTATCGGAATTTCGATACAGCGAAAATCGGCCGATACCCAATATTTGCAGTATCGGAATGCTCAACACTAGTTGACAGTGATCCCTGTATGACTGTTAATGCAGATATATTAGTTAGTCACTGAGTAGCCCCACCTACTGGACTTCTATACATACAAACACCAGGGATTTTAATGAATAAAACACAAAAGTTATACTGAATCTTTTCCTACTCACCAATACATTACTCTGCTCAGCATCTCCTCCTTTATACCATGCTAGCCACAGATCGGACTACATGTACAGTGAGACAGGTTCCCTTTAAAATGTAATTGTTTTATCTGGTCTAAATGTTGCTGCTCCCCTGATTCATTTTTTTTCTCTACCTGAGCCTCTCCATGTCTGATATATTGCCCCTCTTTTCTGTACATAAATTTAGTATTGTTGAGTCCAAGAGGTCCACAGAGAAATGTTGAGGGTCCCACCTCCTCACAGACAAATAATGCAAAATTCAGTATGTCAGTGGTATATACTCAAACAAAGAATTCCATATTTATAGGGTAACTATCACCAAAATCAACTAAATTTTTTTATCAGTCAGAAAAGAAAAACTATTGAACTTTATAAATGCACTTCCTTCAAATTATACATACAGCCTCAGCAGAAAAAGTACACTCCTTTGAAAAGTAAGATTTTAACCAATATCTCACTGAACACAAGAACAATTTTCTAAATTTTGGCAAGACTGATCTACAAAGCCATCCACAACCTGTCCCCTCCATATATCTCTGAACTAATCTCCCAATATCTTCCCTCACGTAATCTTCGATCCTCCTCTCCTCCACACTTATTCGTTCCTCACACAACCGCCTCCAAGATTTCTCCCGAATATCCCCCATCCTCTGGAATTCCATGCCTCAACACGTCCGCTTATACACCACCCTCGGATCCTTCAGACGGAACCTGAAAACCCATCTCTTCAGGAAACCCTACAGCCTAGAATAACCATTCCGCCGACCACCCTCAGATCCTTCAGATGGAACCTGAAAATCTATCTCTTCAGGAAAGCCTACACCCTGCAATAACTATTCCGCCGCCTCACCACCACCCGAGCTGCCGCCTCACCACCACCTGATCTGCCGCCTCAACACCACCAGAGCTGCCGCCTCACCACCACCAGAGCTGCCGCACCCCCAACCTTCTGTCTCTTCCCCATTATCCCATAGAATGTAAGTCAGCAAGAACAGGGTCCTCTCCCCTCTGTACCAGTCTGCATTGTAAATTTGTTTCCTGTAGACAATATCTATAACTCTGTACATAACCCCTTTCCCATGTACAGCACCATGGAATAATGGTGCTATATAAATAAATAATAATAATATCAGAACATTTTTTAACTCACAACTTGAAATTAATGTTAATAATATAAAACTTTCATTACAAATTCTCCAGTTTTACTCAAATTAGGTAATGTATAAATGAGTATATCCCACATCAAAAACTATTACTTCCAGTGTTAGGAGTTGAGTTCCCACTGCTGCACAGGGGGAATCTCGAACCATGTCTGCTGCGGTCTCTCATTCTGCATCAGCCGCAGTGGAGCCTGCTCGGCGGAGACGTCGGTCCCAGTGTCTTGCTCAGTCTCACTCTGTGCAAAGGGTTACTGCTGCTTTTCCAGCTTCTGCCATGGAAGCCAGTGCTGGGCAGTGGCGAGCAGACGCTTTTGGGACTAAGTTCTGCTTTTCCCCTTCTGAGCATGCCCAGGGCAAGATCTTCCGTTGGAGATCGAGGGTCACATGCTCAGATACTGCAGCAGATCCCATTGGTCCTCCAGGAATGTCCAGAAGGTGCTCAACTTCTGTGGCAGCCTCCCATTGGTCCTTCTGGGAAGGTCCTGTACATGCTGCAGCTGCATCCCGTTTTTCAAGACTTTGTGAACGACATCTTCCAGGAGATGCTCACTACCTCGGTCATAGTCTATCTGGATGATATTCTCATCTACTCTCCAGATATTGACTCCCATCGGAGAGATGTTCGCAACGTTTTTGACCTCTTATGGGCAAACTCCCTCCACGCCAAGTTGGAGAAGTGTGTGTTTGAGCAGGAGTTCTAGCCTTTCCTTGGCTATATCATCTCTGCCCAGGGATTGGCTATGGATCCTGCCAAGCTACAGGCTGTGATGGACTGGCAAGAACCCCATACTTTTAAAGCAGTGCAGCGCTTTATGGGGTTCATTAATTACTATCGCCAGTTCATCCCACACTTCTGAACTTTGGTAGCTCCCTTGGTTGCCCTCACCAAGAAGGGAGCAAATCCCAAGTTGTGGTCGGAGGAGGTTTCCAAGGCCTTTCTCTTGACTAAGTCACACTTTGCTAGTGCTCCCATCCTACATCGCCCGATGTAGATAAGCCATTTATTATGGAGGTGGATGCCTCATCCGTTGGTGCTGGAGCAGTCCTCTTCCAAAAGGATGCTCAAGGTCGGAAGTATCCTTGCTTCTTCTTCTCCAAGACCCTTTCACCAGCGGAGAGGAATTATTCCATCGGGGACAGGGAGTTGCTAGCCATGAAGTTGGCTTTCTCAGAGTGGAGACACCTCTTGGAGGGAGCTCGCTTTCCCTTCCAAGTGTTCACAGACCACAAGAACTTGGTGTACTTACAGATGGCCCAGAGGCTGAATTCTCGCCAGGCTAGATGGTCCCTGTTCTCTGTTCCATTTTACTCTCCATTTTGTCTCCGGGGAGAAGAACATTCGTGCCGATGCTCTCTCTCGCTCCGTAGTGTCATCTGAGGAGGAGGAGGAGCCTCGGCTTATTGTCCCTTCTGAGAGCCTGAGAACTGAGGCTCCGGTTTCGCTAGAGTCTGTGTCCCCAGGCAAGACTTTCGTTCCATCTAATTTGCGACCGGAAGTTCTCTCTTGGGCTCACTCGTCCAGGGTGGGTGGACATTTTGGGACCAAGAGGACATCTGAGCTTTTGGTGAGGACGTACTGGTGGCCGCATATGGCCCGTGATGTTGGGGACTATATTCGGCCGTGTGTCTCCTGCGCCAAGAATCGGTCTCCTCGGCAACGGCCTGCTGGGCAACTTTACCCCCTGCCGGTGGCAGACAGGCCCTGGGAGATGGTCAGGATGGACTTCGGGGTGGGCTTACCCAAGTCTCGTAACTGCACCATTCTCTGGGTTGTCACTGATCATTTCTCTAAGATGGTGCACTTGGTGCCGCTTCCACGGTTACCTTCTGCACTGGCCTTGGCGGCATTGTTCATTAAACATATTTTCCGTTTACATGGCATGCCTGATAAAATTGTCAGTGACTGGGGTCTCCAGTTTGCATCTCAGTTTTGGAGGGAGCTCTGTCGTTTACTCAGCATAGAACTAAATCTCTCCTCTGCATATCACCCTGAGACGAATGGGTTGGTAGAGAGGGCCAACCAGACTCTGGTGACATATTTGCGACATTTTGTCTCTGCTAGGCAGGATGACTGGGCATCTTTGCTACCTTGGGCAGAATTTCCTCTGAACAACGACGTAGCCGATTCCACTGGGCAGACTCCTTTTCTCCTTAATTACGGCCAGCATCCACGTGTCCCTGTGCCCATGCCCGTGTCATCCACTGATTCCAGGGTGGCAGACTGGGCAGTGGAAGCACGCAACATTTGGGACCGCACACAGGATGCCATTTGGGCTTCCAAGGAGAGAATGAGGGTTTCTGCCAATGCTCACCGGCGCCCTGCTCCGACCTTTGCTCCTGGCGATTTAGTGTGGCTCTCCGCCCATAACATCAGGCTGCGAGTTGAGTCCACTAAGTTTGCGCCTTGCTACATTGGTCCTTTCAAGGTTCTGGAACAGGTTAACCCTGTGGTCTACCGTTTGGCTATTCCTCCGCGCCTTGGTATCACCGACACCTTCCACGTTTCCCTCTTAAAGCCCGTCTATATGTCCCGGTTTTCTGAGTCATCTGCCAGGACATCAGGTTCGTCCACGGATGAGTACGAGGTGAATGCTATCGTGGGGTGCAAGGTAGTACGTGGCAAAAAAAACCTATCTGGTTGACTGGAAGGGCCACGGCCCTACGGACAGAACCTGGGAACCTGTAGAGAACATTCGGGCTCTGCTGCTCATTGCAGCCTTTGAGCGTAGCGAGGCCCAAGGAGGGGGGGTAATGTTAGGAGTCGAGTTCCCGCTGCTGCGCAGGGGGAATCTCGAACAAGGTCTGCTGCGGTCTCTCATTCTGCATCAGCCGCAGTGGAGCCTGCTCAGTGGAGATGTCAGTCCCAGCATCTTGCTCAGTCTCACTCTGTGCAAAGGGTTACTGCTGCTTTTCCAGCTTCTGCCATGGAAGCCAGTGCTGGGCAGCGGCGAGCAGATGCTTTTTGGACTAAGTCCTGCTTTTCCCCTTCTGAGCATGCTCAGGGCAAGATCTCCCGTTGGAGATCGAGGGTCACATGCTCAGATACTGCAGCAGATCCCATTAGTCCTCCAAGAAGGTCCTGAAGGTGCTCAACTTCTGTGGCAGCCTCCCTTTGGTCCTTCTGGGAAGGTCCTGTACATGCTGCAGCTATAAGAGGTTTGCATGGCCGCCCGGCCATGCGCTAGTATACACTTGTTTATGTGTGTGTTGTGAGTGAAAGTCGCTCTTAATCATCCCCTCCCTTGTGTTTGAATGCTCGCGTAAGTAGGATGATTGTAATCTAGCGCCCGACTAGTAACCAACACTGGTACACAAACAGTGTCTATTGCTGTGACCGCCAGTGCGGCGCCATGCGCTATCACCGCGCTTTCCAAACCCAAGTCTGGGTGGTTAGTGGCGTCCGCCAGTGCGGCATCGCATGCACTCTCATGCTATTTAATTATTAGTTTTGTTATGTGCGGTACTGCGGCTCTGTGACACAACAGGGTTCGACTATTTCATACAGGGTGAAGCTAACCAGTGTGTATCCTCATTGTACCGCCATATAGTCCGTCATTGCTTAGCAGCAGGTTCCATCTCTGCACGGTGGACCCCGGGCTGCGAACGCACCTTATTCTTTTTCTCTAATTATTTGGTGCATTCCGCTAGCCCTAACATCCAGTATATTAAATGACCTACATGATTTTTAAGAACAGCACCATGTTTTGTAGGACTGGGATGAACAAATTGGTGACATATTGCAACATTTATCTTTTTCCATTCTTCATTAACGACCTCTTTTAAAGCTTGGATGCTGGATGGAGAGTGATGACAACTTGTCTCTGCTGAATTCCTCATAGGTGGTCCATTGGATTCAGATCAGGAGACACTTGGCCACTGAATCACTTTCACCCTGTTCTTCACAAATGCATAATTATTTAAACAGCATAAAGGATCCCTTAAAAATGTAACCTTTAATAATCTTACTAAAATTTCAAGCCAACATAATAATACATGAAGTCGGCCCTATTTTATTTTAGGAATAACCAACAGAGCATATCGTAACATATAACCTCTGTTAAGTGTGATAAAGCAAGCAATCAGACCCGTAGGTGGTCTACTAGATCCTAGATGTGCAAAGAACATACATACATAGTGTGAAAAAGTGTTTGCCCCCTTCCTGATTTCCTATTCTTTTGCATGTTTGTCACACTTAAATGTTTCAGATCACCAAACAAATTTAAATATTAGATAAAGATAACACGAGTAACCACAAAATGCAGTTTTTAAATGAAAGTCTTTATTACTGAGGGAAGAAGAAATCCAAACCTACAGGGCCCTGCGTGAAAAAGTGATTGCCCCTAAGAACTCGTTGGGCCACCCTTAGGAGCAACAATTGTAATCAAGCATTTGCAATAACTGGCAATGAGTCTTTCACCATGGAGGAATTTTGAACCACTAATTGTCTGTCTGCGATCTCCAGGATGTCTCCTCTCTACCTGATGTCTCCAGTTCCTCAGCTAACCCTGTCCTGTGTTCCTCACCTGTTTGCTGCACAGACTCCTGTGACTGGTACTATTTTCAATTAATTCACCATAAACTGAAATTTTGTGAAAAATTGGCAGAGCCTTACAAATTTCTTGATCTCTGCGGGCTACCTTAGCTGTCAGTATCTAAGTAAAACAATAGAAAAAAAACAGTTTAGTAAATTTTCATTTTTGATGATACGTCCTCTTTAAGGTAAGGGAAAGATTCTCTTTAAGATACACAACCAAATTAGCATGCTTGTTAATGACCACAGCAGTAAAAGTGAAAAATGCCAACATCTCTTAACTTCTGATTTAACCCATTACTTGCCAAATTAAAATTTTTACAAGTACGGATTTTTCAGAAAAGGGTGTCCCAATATTCAATTAAAAATGACAATGACATGATTTCCTATTTTGAAAACATTCATTTTACAAACCCAACACATAATTGGACCTTATTATAAAAATTATAAAATTTTAGTTGCTAGAAGCTAAAGATTAGGCGTCCCAAAAAAAAGGACATTGGTAGATAATGGGTTAATTGGTAATTTTTACATTTTACATAGAAATTCTATTTCATATGTTTATACCTACAGACAAATTCCTGAAGGCATTTCTTTCACGTTGAGCACAGAATTGTCACTTTACTACAAACTTTATATAAATTCAGAACTAACCTTTTCGTAATAGTCCAATAAAGTATGGCTACTGTGTGTGACGAGGAGCATTGCACATTCAGTTTTCTGCTAAATGACAGACAAATAAGTCCCTAGAAATAGATTATAAAACTGGAGTCATTTCTTTTAAGCTCAGCAAACACATGAAACTCATACATGGATCAATGGAAGGATGCGTGTTCTGGACAGGAAAGTAAAGGATGGCTCTGCTGTGTATTCTGTCACTAATCTATTCTTGGCAGAAACTGGGTGTAGGCTTTTTCTTTTGAAACTTTTCATTTTACTTCAAAATGAACTTAGCAGGTGGGAAAATTTTCTGAAAGAGCGGCCTATTATACAGAATGAACAGCTGGTAAAACATGTCCAAAAGTCACATTTTAAAATAATTTGAAATTAACTTTGTGTTAAATAAAAAGAAACAACTATGTCACAAAAATAAACGCGATACATTATACTTGATTTTTCCCTGAAAAACAACATAAAGCTACAAAAAAAACAAACCAAAAAACAGAATTTATTATGAGGGAATTATTTGGTGACAATTTTGACTCACTTTAACCTTTTCTTGCATATATGTTAAATTTGTCACATTTTTCACTTTGGCGTTTATTTTTAAAAATTGACTAGAAACTAAAGCACAGAACACTCATGCCACCAGCTAAAAGTGGAGATAACACACCAAAGATGGAGGAGTTATTCCAAGTATTCTCAAGAGTAGCATTTGCCAAAAATAATAAAAGTTTAATAATTTAAAGGAATGAACATTGCTTTACCATCAATGGCTGTTGCACAATTCTCCGTCAATGGAGAACCTGAATCTGAAAAAAATTGCCACTGCTGCCAGCTGTTCTCTATCAATTTTCAGCTTTATTTATTTAATTTATACAGCGCCATTAATTCAATAATGCCTTACAGACATTACTAGCATTGTACCCATTAGCACTCACAATCTAGATTCCCTATCAGTATGTCTTTGGAGTGTGGGACTAAACCGGAGAACTTGGAGGAAACCCACGCAAACATGAGGAGAGCATACAAAGTCCTTGCAGATGTTGTCCTTGGTGGGGTTTGAACCCACCTGTCTTGTATATCAGTTTTTATCTGTTTTTATATGTGATAGCTTGAAAATCCATGGAGAAAAGTAGGTAGCATGAACAATTTATTATCAGTGTAAAGATTACCCCAGATGTTGCATCAATGGAGTGAAACATCGTGCAAACTGTCAGCATAGTAGACTTGTTGATGAAGTACTGTGAAAGTCCAGGTAATGTGCATTGTAAAGCCAAGAATACTGGCGCGTAGGCAGATCACTGCTGATACTATACATGATACGGCACACACGGAGGAGGAGGAGAGAGCATTGCACGGATGTCAATCATGCGTTTGTTGGCATGATTTCAACGGAATGGGCAAGACTGCAGTAGCATGAGCACACGTCTCTCGACAGCTCAAAATCATTAGCATGTGTGGCATAAAAATATTAAATTAGTGATTTTTGACAAAAGGGTTTTCTAGATTTACGATATTGATGACCCATGACTAGGATAGGTCTAATAAAGTATATCATATTGATGAGGGTGGTGTCACTCGGCACCTAGTCTAGAGATGAGCGATTCGATACAAAGCAAATCAAACAAATTCACCTTAAATTTCACCAAAATTCAGATTTGTTAGAATTAAAATTTTCTCTGATTTGATTTATGCCAATCGAGCAAAATAGACTGCCCTTGAATTTTGTTAGTTTCAAAAGAGCTGAGAAAGTGGTAAAAAAAATTACATTATTAATACTCACTTGGCCATCACCTATCTTTTTTTTTGCTCTGGTAAAAGTTGTAGTCTTCTCTAGGCAAACTTTGACACCTTCTGTCCCCTTTCATCTTTGGTGACTCACAAGCTAAAGGTACCGTCACATTAAGCGACGCTGCAGCGATAGCGACAACGATGCCGATCGCTGCAGCGTCGCTGTTTGATCGCTGGAGAGCTGTCACACAGACCGCTCTCCAGCGACCAACGATGCCGAGGTCCCCGGGTAACCAGGGTAAACATCGGGTTGCTAAGCGCAGGGCCGCGCTTAGTAACCCGATGTTTACCCTGGTTACCAGCGTAAAAGTAAAAAAAACAAACAGTAGATGCTCACCTGCGCGCCCCCAGCGTCTGCTTCCTGACACTGACTGAGCTCCGGCCCTAACAGCACAGCGGTGACGTCACCGCTGTGCTTTCACTTTCACTTTAGGGCCGGATCTCAGTCAGAGCAGGAAGCAGACGCTGGGGGCGCGCAGGTGAGCATGTACTGTTTGGTTTTTTTACTTTTACGCTGGTAACCAGGGTAAACATCGGGTTACTAAGCGCGGCCCTGCGCTTAGTAACCCGATGTTTACCCTGGTTACCAGTGTAAAACATCGCTGGTATCGTTGCTTTTGGTGTCAAACACAACGATACACGGCGATCGGACGACCAAATAAAGTTCTGGACTTTATTCAGCGACCAGCGACATCACAGCAGGATCCTGATCGCTGCTGCGTGTCAAACTAAACGATATCGCTAGCGAGGACGCTGCAACGTCACGGATCGCTAGCGATATTGTTTAGTGTGACGGTACCTAAAGGTTTTATGCCTATGCATATTATGCTCTGGGGTCTGGAGAGACCCCAGAAAATAATACACTGTGTGCAGAATTATTAGGCATGCTGTATTTTAGAGGATTATTTTTATTACTGATCAACAACTATGTTCTCAATCAACCCAAAAGATTCATAAATATCAAAGCTTAACCCCTTTACCCCCAAGGGTGGTTTGCACGTTAATGACCGGGCCAATTTATGAGGTTATAACTCTGGAACGCTTCAACGGATCTTGGTGATTCTGGCACTGTTTTCTCGAGACATATTGTACTTCATGATAGTGGTAAAATTTCTTCGATATAACTTTTTTTGTGAAAAAAATGAAAATTTGGTGAAAATGTTGAAAATTTCGCAATTTTCCAAATTTGAATTTTTGTGCCCTTAAATCACAGAGATATGTCACACAAAATACTTAATAAGTAACATTTCACACATGTCTATTTTACATCAGCACAATTTAGGAACCAAAATTTTTTTTTTTTAGGGGGTTATAAGGGTTAAATTTGACCAGCAATTTCTCATTTTTACAACACCATTTTTTTTAGGGACCACATCTCATTTGAAGTTATTTTGAGGGGTCTATATGACAGAAAATACCCAAGTGTGACACCATTCTAAAAACTGCACCACTTAAGGTGCTCAAAACCACATTCAAGAAATTTATTAACCATTCAGATGTTTCACAGGAATTTTTGGAACGTTTAAATAAAAATTAACATTTAAATTTTTTTTACACAAAATTTATTTCAGCTCCAATTTGTTTTATTCTACCAAGGGTAACAGGAGAAATGGACCCCAAAAGTTGTTGTACAATTTGTCCTGAGCACGCTGATACCCCATATGTGGGGGTAAACCACTGTTTGGGCGCACCGCAGAGCTCGGAAGGGAAGGAGTGCCATTTGACTTTTCAATGCAAAATTGACTGGAATTGAGATGGAATGCCATGTTGCGTTTGGAGAGCCCCTGATGTGCCTAAACATTGAAACCCCCACAAGTGACACCATTTTGGAAAGTAGACCCACTAAGGAACTCATCTAGATGTGTCATGAGCACTTTGACCCACCAAGTGCTTCACAGAAGTTTATAATGCAGAGCCGTAAAAATAAAAAATCCTATTTTTTCACAAAATTATCTTTTTGCCCCCAATTTTTTATTTTTCCAAGGTTAAGAGAAGAAATTGGACTGCAAAAGTTATTGTGCAATTTGTCCTGAGTATGCTGATACCCCATATGTGGGGGTAAACCACTGTTTGGGCGCATAGCAGAGCTCGGAAGGGAAGGAGCGCCATTTGACTTTTCAATGCAAAATTGACTGGAATTAAGATGGGACGCCATGTCGGGTTTGGAGAGCCCCTGATGTGCCTAAACATTAAACCCCCCACAAGTGACACTATTTTGGAAAGTAGACCCCCTAAGGAACTTATCTAGATGTGTTTTGAGAGCTTTGATCCCCCAAGTGTTTCACTACAGTTTATAACGCAGAGCCGTGAAAATAAAAATTCTTTTTTTTTTTTGCAAGAATGATTTTTTAGCCCCCAGTTTTGTATTTTTACAAGGGTAACAGGATAAATTGGACCCGAAAAGTTGTTGCCCATTTTGTCATGAGTACGCTGATACCCCATATGTGGGGGGGAATCCACTGTTTGGGCACATGGCAGAGCTCGGGAGGGAAGGAGCGCCATTTGGAATGCTGACTTAGATGGATTGGTTAGCAGGCGTCTTGTTGCATTTGCAGAGACCCTGATGTACCCAAACAGTAGAAACCCCCCACAAGTAACCCCATATTGGAAACTAGACCTCCCAAGGAACTTATCTAGATGTGTTGTGAGAACTTTGAACCCCCAAGTGTTTCACTACAGTTTATAACGCAGAGCCGTGAAAATAAAATTATTTTTTTTCCACAAAAATTATTTTTCAGCCCCCAGTTTTGTATTTTCCCAAGGGTAACAGGAGAAATTGGACCCAAAAATTTGTTGTCCAATTTGTCCTGAGTACGCTGATACCCCATATGTGGGGGGGAACTACTGTTTGGGCGCATGGCAGAGCTCGGAAGGGAAGGAGCGCCATTTGGAATGCAGACTTAGATGGATTGGTCTGCAGGCGTCACGTTGCATTTGCAGAGCCCCTGATGTACCCAAACAGTAGAAACCCCCCAAAGTGACACCATATTGGAAACTAGACCTCCCAAGGAACTTATCTAGATGTGTTGTGAGAACTTTGAACCCCCAAGTGTTTCACTACAGTTTACACCGCAGAGCCGTGAAAATAAAAAATCTTTTTTTCCCACAAAAATGATTTTTAGCCCCCAAATTTATATTTTCCCAAGGGTAATGAGAACTTGGACTGCAAAAGTTGTTGTCCAATTTGTCCCGAGTATGCTGATGCCCCATATGTTGGGGTAAACCCCTGTTTGGGAACACGGGAAAGCTCGGAAGGGAAGGAGCACTGTTTTACTTTTTCAATGCAGAATTGGCTGGAATTGAGATCGGACGCCATGTCGTGTTTGGAGAGCCCCTGATGTGCCTAAACAGTGGAAACTCCCTAATTCTAACTGAAACCCTAATCCAAACACACCCCTAGCCCTATTCCCAACGTTAACCCTAACCACACCCCTAACCCTGACACACCCCTAACTCTAATCCCAACCCTAATCCCAACTGTAAATGTAATCCAAACCCTAACCCTAACTTTAGCCCCAACCCTAACCCTAACTTTAGCCCCAACCCTAACCCTAACTTTAGCTCCAACCCTAGCCCCAACCCTAACCCTAGCCCTAACCCTAGCCCTAACCCTAGCCCTAGCCCTAACCCTAACCCTAGCCCTAACCCTAGCCCTAGCCCTAACCCTAGCCCTAACCCTAGCCCTAACCCTAGCCCTAACCCTAGCCCTAACCCTAACCCTAATGGGAAAATGGAAATAAATACATTTTTGTATTTTATTATTTTTCCCTAACTAAGGGGGTGATGAAGGGGGGTTTGATTTACTTTTATAGCATTTTTTTATAGCGGATTTTTATGATTGGCAGCCGTCACACACTAAAAGACGCTTTTTATAGCAAAAAAGTTTTTGCGTCTCCACATTTTGAGACCTATAATTTTTCCATATTTTGGTCCACAGAGTCATGTGAGGTCTTGTTTTTAGCGGGACGAGTTGACGTTTTTAATGGTAACATTTTTGGACACGTGACAGTTTTTGATCGCTTTTTATTCCGATTTTTGTGAGGCAGAATGACAAAAAAAACAGCTATTCATGAATTTCTTTTGGGGGAGGCGTTTATACTGTTCCACGTTTGGTAACATTGATAAAGAAGTTTTATTCTTCGGGTCAGTACGATTACAGCGATGCCTCATTTATATCATTTTTTATGTTTTGGCGCTTTTATACGATAAAAACTATTTTATAGAATAAATCATTATTTTTGCATCGCTTTATTCTGAGGACTATAACTTTTTAATTTTTTCTTTGATGATGCTGTATGGTGGCTCGTTTTTTGCGGGACAAGATGACGTTTTCAGCGGTACCATGTTTATTTATATCCGTCTTTTCGATCGCGTGTTATTCCACTTTTTGTTCAGCGGTATGATAATAAAGCGTTGTTTTTTGCCTCGTTTCTTTTTTTTTTTCTATGGTGTTCACTGAAGGGGTTAACTAGTGATACAGTTTTATAGGTGGGGTCATTACGGATGCGGCGATACTAAATATGTGTACTTTTATTGTTTTATTTTTTTATTTAGATAAAGAAATTTATTTATGGGAATAATATATATATATTTTTTCTTTATTTAGGAATTTTTATTTTTATTTTTTTTTACACATGTGGAAATTTTTTTTTTAACTTTTTTACTTTGTCCCGGGGGGGACATCACAGATCGGTGATCTGACAGTTTGCACAGCACTCTGTCAGATCACCGATCTGACTTACAACACTGCAGGCTTACCAAGCGCCTGCTCCGAGCAGGCACTCGGTAAGCCACCTCCCTCCCTGCAGGACCCGGATGCCGTGCCCATCTTGGATCCGGGCACCTGCAGCGAGGAGGAGGTAAGAGACCCTCGCAGCAATGCGATAACAGTGCGTTGCTCCGGGGGTCTCAGGGAAGCACGCAGGGAGCCCCCTCCCTGCGCGATGCTTCCCTGTACTGCCGGCACACCGCGATCATGTTTGATCGTGGTGTGCTGGGGGTTAATGTGCCGAGGGTGGTCTGTGACCACTCCTGGCACATAGTGCCGGATGTCAGCTGCGATAGTCAGCTGACACCCGGCCGCGATTGGCCGTGCTCCCCCCGTGAGCACCGCCGATCGTGCTGGGCGTACTATCCCATCAGTGGACATACGGGCCCACCCCACCTCGACAGATAGTACGTCCAATGTCAGAAAGCGGTTAATATTTTTGGAAGCTGGAGTGTGTTTTTTATTTTAGATTTGGCTGTCTTAGGAGGATATCTGTTTGTGCAAGTAACTATTACTGTGCAGAATTATTAGGCAACTTAATAAAAAACACATATATTCCCATCTCACTTGTTTATTTTCACCAGGTAAACCTATATAACTGCACAAAATTTAGAAATAAACATTTCTGACATGCAAAAACAAAACCCCCAAAAAATTGGTGACCGATATAGCCACCTTTCTTTATGATGACACTCAGCAGCCTTCCATCCATAGATTCTGTCAGTTGCTTGATCTGTTTACGATGAACATTGCGTGCAGCAGCCACCACAGCCTCCCAGACACTGTTCCGAGAGGTGTACTGTTTTCCCTCCCTGTAGATCTCACATTTTATGAGGGACCACAGGTTCTCTATGGGGTTCAGATCAGGTGAACAAGGGGGCCATGTCATTATTTTTTCTTCTTTGAGACCTTTACTGGCCAGCCATGCTGTGGAGTAGTTGGAGGCATGTGATGGAGCATTGTCCTGCATGAAAATCATGTTTTTCTTGAACGATACTGACTTCTTCCTGTACCACTGCTTGAAGAAGTTGTCTTCCAGAAACTATCAGTAGGTCTGGGAGTTGAGCTTCACTCCATCCTCAACCCAAAAAGGTCCCACAAGTTCATCTTTGATGATACCAGCCCATACTAGTACCCCACCTCAACCTTGCTGGCGTCTGAGTCGGAGTGGAGCTCTTTGCCCTTTACTGATCCAGCCTCTGGCCCATCCATCTGGCCCATCAATAGTCACTCTCATTTCATCAGTCCATAAAACCTTTGAAAATTCAGTCTTAAGATATTTCTTGGCCCAGTCTTGACATTTTATCTTATGTTTCTTGTTCAAAGGTGGTCGTTTTTCAGCCTTCCTTACCTTGGCCATGTCCCTGAGTATCGCACACCTTGTACTTTTTGTTACTCCAGTAACGTTGCAGCTCTGAAATATGGCAAAACTGGTGGCAAATGGCATCTTGGTAGCTTCACGCGTGATTTTCCTCAATTCATGGGCAGTCATTTTGCGCCTTTTTTGCCCAACATGCTTCTTGCAACCCTGTTAGCTATTTGCCATGAAACGCTTGATTGTTCGGTGATCATTAGTGTTGAGCATTCCGATACCGCAAGTATCGGGTATCGGCCGATATTTGAGGTATCGGAATTCCGATACCGAGATCCGATACTTTTGTGGTATTGGGAATCGGTATCAGAACCATATTAATGTGTAAAATAAAGAATTAAAATAATAAATATGGATATACTCACCTCTCCGGAGGCCCCTGCACCTTACCGCTGTTAACCGGCAGCCTGCTTTGCTTAAAATGAGCGCGTTTAGGACCTTCCATGACGTCACGGCTTCTGATTGGTCGCGTGCCGCTCATGTGACCGCCACGCGACCAATCACAAACCGCGACGTCATTCTCAGGCCCTAAACTCCTCATTCTAGGAATTTAGGACCTGAGAATGACGTTGCGGCTTGTGATTGGTCGCGTGGCGGTCACATGAGCGGCACGCGACCAATCAGAAGCCATGACATCATGGAAGGTCCTGAACGCGCTCATTTTAAGCAAAGCAGGCTGCCGATTAACAGCGGTAAGGTGCAGGGGCCTCCGGACGGGTGAGTATATCAATATTTTTTATGTTAATTCTTTATTTTACACATTAATATGGATCCCAGGGCCTGAAGGAGAGTTTCCTCTCCTTCAGACCCTGGGAACCATCCAGGATACCTTCCGAAACTTGGTGTCCCATTGACTTGTATTGGTATCGGGTATCGGTATCGGCGATATCCGATACTTTTCGGGTATCGACCGATACTATCCGATACCGATACTTTCAAGTATCGGACGGTATCGCTCAACACTAGCGATCATGCTTCAAAAGTTTGGCAATTTGACTGCTGCATCCCTCTGCAAGACATCTCACAATTTTGGACTTTTCAGAGCCCGTGAAATCTCTCTTCTGACCCATTTTGCCAAAGGAAAGCAAGTTGCCTAATAATTAAGCACACCTTACATAGGGATATGATGTCATTAGACAACACCCCTCCTCATTACAGAGATGCACATCACCTGATTGGTCACTACTTAATTGGTAGTTGGCCCTGAACAGCTTGGAGTAGGACAACATGTATAAAAAGTATCATGTGATCAAAATACAACTTGCCTAATAATTCTGCACACAGTGTAATGTACATTCGATTCACAAAGAATTTCCTAGTCAGCTTGAAGTGATCTGAAAATTTCAAATTTCAGCAGAATCAATCATTACTACGAACTCCTCCTTAAATTGGTTGAGCCATAAACAACAAAAATCACTTATGCACAGGATAGGTATCAAATATATAATCATTTGGGTCTGACCACTGGGGCAGGGGTCCTAAAGTCCACTGTAAATGAAACATCAGTGAGCACATGCAATCTCAATTGACTGTAATTAAACAATTAATAAAAGCATGTTCACTAATGTTTCATTCTCAAAGGTAACTTTGTGAACACTGTTCTTGGGTTTAGTGGGGCCCTCAGCAGCCAAGTTCGAGTAATCATATATTTATCATCTGAACTGTGCATAGGTGATAAATGCTGCGTATGGAACAATTGCATTAAGCATTACATAGTTACATAGTTATGTAGGTTGAAAAAAGACCTAGGTCCATCAAATTCGACCTTGATAGACCTAGGTCATTTATAGTGGAATTTTCCTTTAAGAAAAAAATGATTTAGCATATGAAATCTCAGCGAAATAGAAAGTGAAGTTATGAGTTTAATATCTTGTCCTAATAAAACCTCCAGTTATACAGATGTCTTCGTTTCCATTTAAAATTGATTGGATTTTGGGATAAGTATATAGTGTTCATGCTCCAGGCATATGTGGGAGTGTATGACATGCCTACCTTATAATTATGAGTATATGAATGCACCTTTATCATAAAGACCTTCAGATTTGTAACGCATTTTAGCCAGTAATGGTGCAGGAATTGAAGGCCATTCATTAGTTTATTTATGGAATAGTGCCAGGAAATCTGTTAGAAAATGCAAAAACTTATGTTATGTTGTGATTAATGAGTGGAAGGCTACATGAGGCTTGTTAGTGCACATTCTCCCAGGCGCAGCACATTAGCTAAGCAGACAATCTCATGTCAAAGTATGGGTTATGTATAGAGATGGGAGAATCGATTTGCAGGACTCCTGTCCACCGGTCAGGTTAGTCATCCGCCAGTGAATTTCCTTTCCTCCGGGCATTCCCGACTCTTCTTTTGATTAGCTGGGCTGGCGCAATGTTGTGTGCGTCGCGTTGCAATGATGACATGGCGCCAGAGTCCGCAGGTGAGGAGATTTGCAAAGCTCCCATCTGGCTCTCATACTAGTGCAAGAAATTAAAATTCAATGACTTTCAATAAATCAGAAGCATAGAACAAGTAAAGAAGAACTTCGCGTTTTATCTTTTCTTCTACCTATTTCACCCAGTTTTAGTATTGAAAGGCCATCAAGTACTTCTCAATTGATATTCTCCTTATTGGGTCTTCGGAGTTGGGAATTTATTGTTCCCTAAAATAAATAAAATTGGCTTCTGCCTTCTCAGCGATTTTGCCTCCCTTTGGGTGAACACTGCAGAACAATAGCTTAAACTAGGTGGATCTTTGCCAGTTGTACTTTTCATCTTTTTCTTCCAGCTAATATAAGCATAATTTTAAATTAGTTTATAATCCTTAAATTTAAACCTAAAAATCCATAAACTGGTTTGGTGCTGGCTAAACTACTCAGCATAGCCACCAGTATGTAGCTAAAATTATTACATTTCAAAAGCCGCTAAAGTCTGGTTATTTGTTCTTTAAATTGAAGGTTAAGTTCAATGTAGTCAAGGATGGACTATCCTTACCATCCATGTTATATTCATACATTTTTTGCTAATACAAAACATCATCAATATTTTAAACAGTATGTCTACATTTAATAAAGAGTCTTCCCAGCAATTGATCACTATGGATCCTAACCCTTTGGGACTCGATCCTGGGATTGTGGCTCTGAAATGACTATTAGAGAATTTTCTCTACCAACAAATCTAAATGGTATTATTTTTCTTGTTTGAATATTGTACTAATAGTTAGAGATACAACTTTATAAACCAGTAAATCTTGAACTTTACGGTTAAAAAAATAAAGTAACCAAAAAATTTATAAAAATAATGGTGCAAAAACAAATGACCCCTTCATGACATATGATGTATGTTTACATCATATGTTGTGTCCCTGACTTTCATGTCTCCGGCTATGAGTCCACATCTTTCCACCTCTGGCTAAATCTAGCTGTCAATCTCGAACAGCAGGCTTCAACATGTGCCAATTGGAAGCATGTCACAAATTCTGCCCATCGGTCCCCCTATCGTGTGATAAGAGGGCGCCGATGAGTTGTCATGACAGACGGGGTCTGCAGAAGACCCCTGTGCTTGTCATTACAATACTCCTGTAATTGCTGACCTTGGCCGGGTTGTATAACAGATTGTGATTTTTGCTGTACATTACATTTTTGCTGATGCACTGTGATGTATGGCGCAGATGATTGGACGATTGCAGCTTCAAGTCTCCTAATGGGATTATTCAATACATTAAAAAGTGAAAAAAAAAGTTTTTAAAAATATGATAAAAATAAAAAAACGACAGACATTCAAATCATTCCGGTTTTACCCCATTGTTAATAAAACAGGTAATACAAAAACAAATACCGCATATACTCAAGGTTTTCAGCCCATTTTTTTAGGCTGAAAGTGCCCCTCTCGGCTTATACTCGAGTCATTGTCCTAGGGGGTCGGTGGGGGAGGGGGAGCGGCAGGAGTCAGCGGCTGTCACATACTCACCCATTCCTCGCACGATCGCTACAAGTCCTCCCTGCATCACTCTGTTGTCTCGGCGCAGCAGCTCTTCCTGTGCTCAGCGGTCACGTGGTAATGAATGTGGATGCATCTCCACTTCCATAGGGGTGGAGCGCTTATTCATTACTTTAATGAGAGGTACAATTTGACTGCTCAGCACTGTAAGGAGCTGCCACCCCGGGACGACGGAGAAGCAGGGACGTGAGACTGTGCCAGTAGGGTGAGTATGACAGGGAAGGGTGAGCCATGCAATATCCACCTGTCCCCGTTTCACCATCGCGCTCTGTCTTCCACATCCTCTGGCTGTGACATTCAGGTCAGAGGGCACAATGATGTGTTTAGTGCGTGCCCTCTGCCTGAATAGTCACAGCCAGAGGACCCAGAAGACACAGCGACACGTGGTGGTGGAACGGGGACAGGTGAATATTGCAAGTACCAGGCGGTGGGGGAGCTTCACCAGCTAATCACACTCTGTGCACAGACGCTCTGCGCTTTCATTTATTCCAGCCTCAAAGCAGGTAATATACCACATGAATTATACTTCGTTTCTCTTGGACTGTGTCCTTTCCACTCCCCCTTTTTGTTTAAGGCAGTATTGCTTAGTGTTGTGATCACTCCCCAGCCTTAGATAGCTAGGTAACTGCATTGCTGGATACATACCTACTGGCCTTTCTCTTAGGGAGTTTAGAAATTTGTGACACCTGGATCCAAATTTCCTTTTTCCTATTTTGGAAGCGTTCTTTACTGTGCACTTTATGTATTCGTATATTTATTTATAACTATATGACAGTCAAAACTATCCATGTGTACTTATTAATACTGGTTAACTTCCCCCTATAATTGGAGGTTCCCTTTATGTCTATTTTTATGATTACCCCACTTTTAAATTATTTATCCAATAGAAATTTACTATTTTAATTGTACCCTTTTCTCACTTCTTTTCTTTTTTGACACCATACCATAATTGATCATGTTGTCAAATGTTTCACTGAAGTGACATAGCCGTTGCTAATAGGACTTTGAGAATAATATTCTATGGAGCATCTTATGGGGCCATCATTAACCTTTGTGCAGCATTATATGGGGAATATTTTAATATGGAGCATCTTATGGGGCCCATAATGAACTGTATGGAGCATTATATGGGGCTTCTGATTCAATATGGATATTCAAAAACCCTTAACCTACTGATGTCTCAATTAATTATACTTTTATTGGCATCTATTTTTATTTTTGAAATTTATCAGTAGCTGCTGCATTTCCTACCTTAGGCTTATACTCGAGTCAATAAATTTTCCCAGTTTTTTGTGGCAAAATTAGGGTGCTCGGCTTTTACTAGGGTCGGCTTATACTCGAGTATATATGGTATTTAGTATTGCTGCGTTCAGAAATTTCTGTTCTATCAAACTATAAAGTAAATTAATCAGATCGGTAAATGGCGCAACGAGAATAAAAGTCGGAAAGCGTGAATTCCTTTTTTTTGGCAACATTGCAATAAAATGTAATAAGAGGCAATCAAAACATTGTATCTACCCCAAAATGGTATTAATAAATATGTCAGCTAAGGGAGCAAAAAATAAGCCCTCGCTTAGCCATAGCTCCCTAAAAGTGAAATGCTACGAATATCTGAAAATGCAAAATAATTTTTTCATACAAATTTCTGTTTTTTTTTCACCACTTAACTAAAACATAATCTACATATGTTTGATATCTGTGTATTTATACTGACCTGAGGAATCATACTGCCAGGTCAGTGTTACCATATAGTGAACATGGTAAATAATAATAAAAACTCAATTGTGGAATTGCACTTTGTTCTTGCAATTTCACTGCATTTGGAATTTTGGAAAAAGTTCATTTGATTTTTTTATCCCACTGTCATTTTGTTATTTTGTCTACATAGAAAAAGCAGCCTGTCATTTATCGCCTAGTATCTAAGTCTTAATAAAACCCTATGTAAAGTGACCATATGCAAAGTTTTATAATCATTACCAAACATTCCCTTATCCTATAAAAGATAAAAATGTCAAATTTATTTCTCGTGAAACAAATTCCTAAAAAGTTACTAAACCAGCAATATGTCATAAAAGAAAACCTATATCAGCAATATGTCATGACGCATACATTTTGCATTTTACACTGATCTGTGTTTGTTATTTTCTTTGATGGACCTTGGCAAATGATAACATTTTGCCAATAATAACTCTTTGAACCAATAGTTTGTTTTGAAAGATTGCTTGTGTTACGTAAGGACAGCCGATCGAGCATGAAATAAATGGTGAGGGGTTAAGATTGGGACCAAGCTGTAACCTTTCATGTTCAACTTGTCTCCCTAGTCTCTGCATACATTCCATAGAGCGAGGCGTATCACAGCATGTCACGTTAGCCCTGGCCTTGCACTTACCATATAGAAAAACAACATTCGTTGATCCCTTATGACAGAGTAGACCATTATGTTGTGACAGAACATCAAGATGAACCTGCTGTAAGCATTTAATCACAATAAGACTTTTCTAAATGTAGGCAGTCTGGGCTTAGTCCTGAATCAAGTTCATCATTTACTCCTAATCCAGTAAATGTTTCTACAAAATACCTATTGTAAGAATAAGTGGGGTGTGCGGAGTCTACGTGTAACTATTAATAGATGTTCCACCAGTGAATCCTCCCTCCCACACCATATTGTCTACTCATATTACTTCTTTGTGCCTTTTTCATTATTTCTCTTTCTTTTCGTTTTGGCTAAATTTTAGACAATCCTTAGAATGTCCAAACTTTTTGGATAGACTTAGTTGAGTGGCTGCAGGGGTTGCAATGGTAGCTCAAAAGAGTTTCAAGGTTCGATTCGGTTCAATTCGCCGAACGTTTAGACGTTCGTCAAACAGGTCGAACATACCCAAACCCCCATAAATTCAATGGGAGGCCAAACCAAACGTATGCACAACACCATAAAGGATGACAAAAAGCTTCCCAAACAGTTAAAATTAGGGGCAGGCACCACGAAAAATGGCATCAATTGACCCAGAGTAGAAATTTACAAATGGCACAGCAGCAGTCAGCTATTGGCCATGCATGCGATATTAGGGTCTAGCCCAACATTTACAGCTTGGTATTGTAGTTTCAATGAGGAGCTAATGGTTTAGGGAGCTGTATAAGCCTTCTTAGCTGGGAGGCCTGATATCTCTTGCAACACTTACAATTTTTTTTCCAGCCACACCCAGATGGCCCAAACATCAGCTTCCTACAGTACTATTGGCAGAAAAATGTAGGGAAAGTAGCTGGGGTTGTTGACTGATCAATTGACTCACAGTAGAGCCTGTTATAATGGCCCACAAGCAGTTAGCCAAGAGCCATGCAAGAGGTATCAGAATCTGGCTCTAGCTTGGAATTGAAGTTTCAATGAGGACCTGGTGGTTAAGGGAGTGGTGTAGGCCTTCTTAGCTGGGAGCCCTGATATCTCATGCAACACCTCCAATTTTTTTTCCAGCCACTCAGATGAAGCAAACATCAGCGTCATACAGTACTATTGTTAGAAAGATGTAGGGAAAGTAACACAGGTTGTTGACTGATCAATTGACCCACATCAGAACCTTTTATAAAGGCACACAAGCAGTCAGCCATGGACCATGCATGAGATATCAGGGTCTGGTCCAGCATTTACAGTGTGGAATTGAAGTATCAATTAGGACCTGGTGGTTAAGGGAGCTGTGTAAGCCTTCTTAGCTTTGAGCCCCGATACCTTATGCAAAACCTCAATTTTTTTTTTCAGTCACACTCAGATGGCGCAAACATCAGTTTCATACTGTACTATTGGTAAAAAAAAACAAGGAAAGTAACACAGGTAGTTGACTGAAAGTAAGTGCAGGCCTGCCTGTTTGGAAACCCTACTTCTACAGGCAAAACACATGAAGGAGACCCAAATTGGATTCTTCACTTTTCCAAAAATGATTGTCACACACCAGTAAAGTTGCATCAATTTCCACAGAGTAGAAGTAGTGTAATAGGCCTCTGACACACCTTCCACTACAGGCAAGCCATCAGATTGAGACCCAACTTGGAGTCTCCACATTTCAAAAAATTATTGTCACACACTACTAACGTGGCATCAATTTCCACTGAGTAGATACGGTACAATAGGCCTCTGACACACCTTCCACTACAGGCAACCCACCAGGTGGAGACCCAACTTGGAGTCTCCACATTTAAAAAACAATATTTTCATGCAACACTAAAGTGGCATCAATTTCCACAGAGTAGAAACAGTATAATAGCATGACAGATGATCTCAGGCCACTCTTCCATTTTTGAAGACCAAGATGCCAATGGGTCCAAATTCCCCCTGATGACATTGATATTGAGCTCCAGATACTGCTTCACCATCCTCTCCAGTCATTCACAACATGTCAGACTTGGACTGTGTTGTGCTGGTGCACGGGCTGGTATAAAAAATGAGTGAAACGACTCACAGAAATTGCTTATACTACTGACACTGCTGATGCTAATGTTTTTGGAATAACGCCTTGACGTTCCTGGGATTGGACTTCTAGAACTGGGATGCACACTGTGTGCCTCACTGCTGTTTTGGGGAAAACCACTCTTAAGATTGTCTACAAGTGTGTTTCGATATTCCAGCATGCGAGCGTCTCTTTTTAGGGGGGAAGCATCTGACTAAATTTAGTCTTGTACCGTGGATCTAACAGAGTGGCAACCCAGTAGTCAGTACTATTTCTAACCCTAAGAATACGTTGAAGTTGAAGATAGTGCAGCAAGAAGGCACTCATGTGTCGGGTGCTTCCATGAGGTCCAAGTCCATGGTGTGTTGGTGGCAGGGTGACACTCGAGGTTGCTTCCTCTGACCCCTCCAGCCAACCACGGGCAAGAGAGAGGGAATCATCTCCTGGCTGCTGTGCTTCTATCACTTCTTACACCTCCATTTGCTCCTCGGCTTGTGCATCTGCACTAACAGTTTGTCTGGTACCATGAGTCCCGTTTGATCGCGCTATGCTGCCACCTTCCCTTGGCACCCATCGTGCGTCGACAGTCCGGAAATTTGAGATATTGTTATCCCTTTCGCATCCTCCTCTGCTTCCACCTCTTCCTCTGGGACCACCACCTCCTCACACAGACTATTCAAAGTGTGCTCCAACATGTAAATTACCGGCATAGTGATGCTGATGATGGCAACGTCAGCACTAACCAACTTAGTAGCCATTTCAAAACTGTGCAGAAGGGTGCAGAGGTCCTTCATCTGTGCCCACTCAGCAAGCGTGATTTGTACCATGTCTGTACTGTGTTGGCCTAGGTGATGCAAAAGGACATACTGCACCAGGGCTTGTTGCTGCTGCTACAGTTTCTACAACATGTGCAGAGTGGAATTTCATCGTGTTGGAATAACGCAAATCTAACGGTTAACCAAAAGACCTCTGTATTGATGCAAGTTGATTTAACTGTGGGGTGCGACTGTTGGAAGTGACCGTTCTTTCTTCAGCAGTGCATCCAAGCCGGGGTAGTGGTAGAGAAATTGCTGTACCACCCCAGAGAGATCACAGGGGGGCACATAGATCACAGAGGGCATATAGCTGGAGGGCACAAAAATCACAAGGGGGCATATAGCTGTGGGAGGGGGGCAGAGAGATCACAGGGGGAACAGAGATCACTGAGGGGCACATCAATCACAGGGGGCACATAGCTGGGGTGACAGGGATCACAGGAGGGGCACAGAGATGACATGGGGGCACATAGCTGGGAGGCACAGAGATCACAGAGGACTTATAGTTGGGGGAGCAAAGAAATCATATTGGGGCACATAGGGGGCACAGAGATCACAGGGGACTTATAGTTGGGGGAGTAAAAAGATTATATTGGGGCACATACCGGGGGGCACAGATATCACAGGGGGCACATAGCTGGGGGGGTACAGGGATCACAGGAGGGGCACAGAGATGACATGGGGGCACCTAGCTGGGAGGCACAGAGATCACAGAGGGCTTATAGTTGGGGGAGTAAAGAGATCATATTGGGGCACATAGCGGGGGGCACAGAGATCACAGGGGGCACAAAGCTGAGGGGTACAGGGATCACAGGAGGGGCACAGAGATGACATGGGGGCACATAGCTGGAAGGCACAGAGATCACAGAGGGCTTATAGTTGGGGGAGCAAAGAGATCATATTGGGGCATATAGCGGGGGGCACACAGATCACAGGGGGCACAAAGCTGAGGGGCACAGGGATCACAGGAGGGGCACAGAGATGACATAGGGAACATAGCTGAAAGGCACAGAGATCACAGGGGGCTTATAGTTGGGGGAGCAAAGAGATTATATTGGGGCACATAGCAGGGGGCACAGAGATCACACTGGGCACATAGATTAGCTAAGGGACACAGATCACCTGCAGAGCTGCCAGCACAGAGATCGCTTTGGACTCTCTGGCTGCAGCAGCTCCTCTTCCGGGACAGTAGGACAGGAGAGCATTTGGTGATGGCCCTGCCCACCCCTATGCTAGCCCCCACCACCCCATCACTAACCTCGCCCACCCCAATGACACCATTCTTGTGCAGGGCAGGCAGCGTTCTGTGATGAATGTTGCATGCCGTGCACTTGGAGTTAAAGGGCTGGCAGCCGGCAGGATATGGCTGCCGCCCAGACATTGCGGACTCCGGGGATCTTCCTGCAGGCCGCATGAAAAGCCATGGGCCAGAGGTTCCCCACCCCTGTGCTAGACAGAAGAAAACAGCTCCTCTCATTTCACGGCATTATTGGTGGCCTTCACTGTGAAAGGATAATGCAGATTTTGTTTCAACCTGTCCCTCTTGTGTCGAGAATAAGACTCCAAAACAGCTCCCAACTGGTCGGTTACTTCCTCTTCCTGTGCTATCAGCTCCCTGGCAACACTTCATTACTCATCTCCCTGTATTGGCTGGATGTACCGTCATTTGGGTAGTTGTGGATCTCTTCTCCAAGTTGGCCCAATTTACTCCGCTGTCTGGTCCAACATTTCTTCCCTCTACTTGGGTTACTTCTCCATATGGTCTCTGATAGAGGCATGCAGTTTTCCTTTATAGCGCTTACCTTATGGGTTAAATAATTGTATATTTTGACAGACCGATCTTTTATGGATGTAGCATATACAAAATGTACTTTTATTATTTTTTTAATTTTCTATTTTTAAAAAAAGAAAAATGAGGACAATTCAAACTTTTATATTTTTAATATGTTTTAAAACTTTTCTTAACTTTTTTTTTTTTTTAGTTTCCATGGTGAATGAAAACCTGCAAACATTTGGTCGCTTGTAACATGTACTATAATACCTCAATTGATGAACTTCAAAGAAGCACCAATATGGTGGCGACGGGAGCCTTCAGCAGACCCTTAGCTGCCATGTCAACCCATTGCATTCTGTGATCACATCACTAGGATCGCACCACTTAAATGACACTGTCAGAGATGATTTTTAAGAGGTTTAACATCAGCCATCAAAGCTAGCTTGTTTTGCTAGAACTAGGTGCCGGCTGTATAACAGACGCCAACTACCCTGTGTGGATTGAGCTCAGCTTCTGATGGATAGATAAGTCATGGAGCAGAAAGTACAGTAGTTAGCTTTACCTTATAAAGGTCAGGGAGTCGGAAATAATATTCTAGAATGTAATTGAGCAGTAAGACCCGTGAAACAGTACATAAGCTCAGTGACTTGCGATTTACTTGATTAAGTTTTTGGTTCAAATTGGGGATGAACGAATAAATTCAAGTGTAATTCAATTCTACTCAAATTTTACAAAAATCTGCATTTGCCTGAATGGATATTTTTTAAATTCGTTTTTGCACGGATGCAGCAAAGTGGTAGCCACTGGATGCCATTTTTATGAATCGTAAAAGGCCTATACTCACCTTACCGCTCACCTCTCCGACTCCTTACCGTTACCTGTCTGATCCTCATCTCATCTTCATAATGGGGCCAATTCTTCAATGTTTGAGTTTTAATTAAGAAATAGAGATTGTGAGCCCCATTGGGACTAATGTGAATAGTGATAGAACTGTGAGATATGCTATAAATAAAAGTGAATTGACTTCTTAATCTGTATCCTAATAAGTTTTGCTCTTCAGGGCAAAAATAGTTCTACATCTAGCCATAAACATCAGACTGAAGTGTTCCAAGTTCAATAATTGGGTTGGTTGGAAACTAATATACATAGTAACATAGTAACATAGTTAGCAAGGCCGAAAAAAGACATTTGTCCATCCAGTTCAGCCTATATTCCATCAGAATAAATCCCCAGATCTACGTCCTTCTAAAGAACCTAATAACTGTAAGATACAATATTGTTATGCTCCAGGAAGACATCCAGGCCTCTCTGACATAAATGATTCAGATTACCCTTTGCTTCTAGCTCTGACAGAAATGGCAGCAGAAGAGTCTTACCCATGTTTAGGGATGACAGACTCGTGGAAGTTCAGGTTCTGGTACCTGACCCCAACTTTGCTTAAAACCTGAACTTCAACAAGAACCTCCCCAAAAAACTCTCTCTATATCTCTGCAACGGACTTCCCCCGAAACTCCCAACATTACTATGGACTTCCAGAAGCATCGGACTCTAAATGGCTGGTATGAACCTCAAACTTTTAGTATTGGGTTCGCTCATCTCTACTCATGTTCCCTTTTCTTCTTCGTAAAAATCAAAGAACTCAAAAGGGCAAGCAAAGTGTACAAATTGCTGTCCAAATTGGAAAATGTCATTGCCGCTAAATGATGGAAGCCATGTATAAGACCTGGCCAAATCCTCTGTCTAGTCAATAACTTTTTGCTTCACATATGATATTTTTATAAGATTTTTTCCTTAAGCGGGTTACCCGTGAATTACAAATATTATATTTATTATATGTCAGAATTCCAGATGTATTGCTACATTCATTTAGAAAAAAAACGTAATACAAAAATGTATGTTCTATAGAAAATAAAAATTTGCTGATTTAGCGGGGCTTGTATCAGATTATGTCTACCGTAGCCTCAGGCGACTATAACATATATCATATATTCTTAGGAAAATCATTTATAAATATCAAGAAACATCTAATTATGAAGGATAGAAAAAATGCTGTGGGATATTTACCTTAAACAGTAAGAAACAGGACTGTAGAGATCAAAGCAATAATAACTTTAAGGAAGGACTAACTAATGCATTTGCGAAAATATCTCAGACCCTTTTTTGACATTTTTTTTAAATTTTTCATAAGTAGAGATATTTTCTCTGTAATGTATTACGCCTCTGAGTTTGCTGAACTCTACATTAACACTGTACAACCTCTATCTCAGTATGAAACAATGTCCCTTTAAAGTTTGAACATGAACATTGTTTCTTTTTTGGTTCCAAAATGGTGTCATAATGTTTAGCATTTTCCTGATAATCTAGTTTGGGATTAGAGTTATCAAGGAATGTTATCAATTTTTCTAGATGAACATGACTACTCTGTACTCTGCAAATCCATCTTCGGACCATGAGCTCTTGAATTTATAATTAATATATAGTTCTTCACAGTTTCTCTGCTTTACCTTCAGTTTCCTTTTGCTGCAAACTTTGGTCCGTGTAATAGTACGACTGGTGCTACGTGGTGACTTTGGATGCCGTAACATGACATGACCGAAGATCACTATGTGTTGCTGCAACATCGTAGCTCAACGGCTCATGCAGATGGCTGTAGATTCTCTCATTCGCAGGAATTGGGTTGATTATACAAATGCCACTCTGAACAAACTCTAAGTCAGTCAGTGTGGCAAACACTGGATGTTTAGGCCCCCCATTTAAATGAATGGGGTTCGGGTTAGGGTCCGGGTCCAGGTACTGATCTGGTACCCGAACCCAAACTTTTTGTAACTGTTTGTCCAAACCCGCTGGACCCAAACATCCAGGTGTCCACCTATCTCTACTCGTTCACACGACTGTATTTTCAGTCCAAGTGCTGTACACAAAAAACAGGACCACATGGACCAATAGTATTCGATGGGGCAGTGCCGATGAGCAATTTTTTTCACTGACTGAATCTGCATATGAAAAAAAAAATAGCAGAATGCATTAGTTTCTTCCATGAATCTGTTGAGACACTCCCATTCATGTCCTTGGGTGCACAAAAAAGATCGCCTGCCATACGGAGCCACATTAAAGTATCCATTTTTTACAGATACATTGCAATTCTGTAACATAACTCTGGCAATTTTTTTGTACATCCATGTGAACTTGAGCCTAAACTTATGGGAGAAGAATTGATAGAATTAACCATGGCCCCTAGAATTTACCATAGTCACTAGAGATGAGCGTAGTGTACGAGTAATTGAATTCTACACCAAATAAACAAAAAATCCACATTTTTAAGAATACACCATTTTGCTGAACCATAGGCAGAAGATAAAAGTAGAAAAAAAAGAAGCCTTATACTCCCCTCACCGCTTACCTATCCAGCTTCTCCACTTATTGTTGCCAGCCATCAGGTCCTCAGGTTCCCATCAGGCGGTGTAATAAAGATTGAGACACAGTCCTTTTCAACTTTCAAATAAACAACTTTACTGTTAGCTTTACGTGGCACATCCAGATTCTTCACAGCATTTACAACAGGATCAGCATTACACATCTCTTCTTTCCCTATATCTCCCTTCCTGTTATACAGCACACTCCAGGGTCGGACCGTGCCGAATGGTTCCTCAGCATCCTCCCATTTCAGCTCTGCAACAGTTAGGCCCTCCTTAGTCTGTTTCGCCCCAGACAAGAGAATTTCCACCTCCGAAGCTAGATGTCACCTCGCGAGTGACCTGCCCTTCAGTACTTTTGCTTTGTGATGACCCAGCGCCCTCCTGTTCCAAGCTCACTGCTTCTGAAAGCTGGCCCAGCCACCGTTTCACCCCGGTACTGGGTACATCTGCCCAAGCTATAAGCTGCCACATTCTAGGGCTACCTTTGCCCGTGTACTGTCTTCTTTCCTCCTTTCTCACTGCTGTACTGGCCTCTGCTGTTCCGGCCTATTGCTGTGGATGGCTGGGCTCTCTGTGCTTAATCAAACAACGTTGCGTGGTAGGTGCTAATGTCCTGGGCCCTTAAGCCCGTGTGGACTGTCTGGGCACCCGGGTCCTTCTGAACTCAATCAGGAAATGTTCCTTCTCTAGCTGCAGCCGACCCCTTCTACAATAACTAGTTCCCAACCAGTGAAACTCCCATGTGATACATATACACTATTCTAAGTGTTATGACCCCAATGGCGAGGGTCTCAGAGGAACGTGGAAGTCTGCAGAATACAAAAATCCAGCTCATAGGGCAGTGGTAACTGGGTTGACCATATATCTACTCCTAACGCCAACACTAGAAGTAGCCGGGGATCATTCCTACGTTGATTCTAGATGACACGCGCCAGCCGGAGAATCTAGCTACCCCTAGTAGAGGAAAACAAAGACCTTTCTTGCCTCCAGAGAAGGGGACCCCAAAGCTGGATAGAAGCCTCCCACAAATAATGACGGTGAGGTAAGAGGAAATGACAAACACAGAAATGAACCAGGTTTAGCACAGAGAGGCCCGCTTACTGATAGCAGAATAAAGAAAGGTAACTTATATGGTCAACAAAAACCCTATCAAAATCCACACTGGAAATTCAAGAACCCCCGAACCGTCTAACGGTCCGGGGGGAGAACACCAGCCCCCTAGAGCTACCAACAAAGGTCAGGATATAGATTTGGAACAAGCTGGACAAAAATACAAAACCAAAACAAATAGCAAAAAGCAAAAGGCAGACTTAGCTGATATAACTGGAACCAGGATCAGTAGACAAGAGCACAGCAGACTAGCTCTGATTACTACGTTGCCAGGCATAGAACTGAAGGTCCAGGGAGCTTATATAGCAACACCCCTAACTAACGACCCAGGTGCGGATAAAAGGAATGACAGAAAAACCAGAGTCAAAAAACTAGTAACCACTAGAGGGAGCAAAAAGCAAATTCACAACAGTACCCCCCCCTTAGTGAGGGGTCACCGAACCCTCACCACGACCACCAGGGCGATCAGGATGAGCGGCATGAAAGGCACGAACTAAATCGGCCGCATGAACATCAGAGGCGACCACCCAGGAATTATCCTCCTGACCATAGCCCTTCCACTTGACCAGGTACTGAAGCCTCCGCCTGGAGAGGCGAGAATCCAAGATCTTCTCCACCACGTACTCCAACTCGCCCTCAACCAACACCGGAGCAGGAGGCTCAGCAGAAGGAACTACAGGCACAATGTACCGCCGCAACAAGGACCTATGAAATACATTGTGAATAGCAAACGACACAGGAAGATCCAGACGAAAAGATACAGGATTAAGGATTTCCAATATCTTGTAAGGCCCAATAAAACGAGGTTTAAATTTGGGAGAGGAGACCTTCATAGGAACAAAGCGGGAAGAAAGCCACACCAAATCCCCAACGCGTAGTCGGGGACCCACACCGCGGCGGCGGTTGGCAAAGCGCTGAGCCTTCTCCTGTGACAACTTTAAGTTGTCCACCACATGATTCCAGATCTGCTGCAACCTATCCACCACAGAATCCACCCCAGGACAGTCAGAAGGCTCCACATGACCCGAAGAAAAGCGAGGATGGAAACCAGAGTTGCAGAAAAAAGGCGAAACCAAGGTGGCGGAACTAGCCCGATTATTAAGGGCAAACTCAGCCAACGGCAAGAATGTCACCCAATCGTCCTGATCAGCAGAGACAAAACACCTCAAATAAGCCTCCAAAGTCTGATTGGTTCGCTCCGTCTGTCCATTAGTCTGAGGATGGAAAGCAGACGAAAACGACAAATCAATGCCCATCCTACTACAAAAGGATCGCCAGAACCTGGAAACGAACTGGGATCCTCTGTCTGACACAATATTCTCAGGGATGCCGTGCAAACGAACCACGTTCTGGAAAAACACAGGAACCAGATCGGAAGAGGAAGGCAGCTTAGGCAAAGGAACCAAATGGACCATCTTGGAGAAGCGATCACATATCACCCAGATAACGGACATGCCCTGAGATAGCGGAAGATCAGAAATGAAATCCATGGAGATATGTGTCCAAGGTCTCTTCGGGACAGGCAAGGGCAAGAGCAAACCGCTGGTACGAGAACAGCAAGGCTTAGCTCGAGCACAAGTCCCACAGGACTGCACAAATGACCGCACATCCCTTGACAAGGAAGGCCACCAAAAGGACCTGGCCACCAGATCTCTGGTGCCAAAAATTCCCGGGTGACCTGCCAACACCGAGGAATGAACCTCGGAAATGACTCTGCTGGTCCACTTATCCGGGACAAACAGTCTGTCAGGTGGACAAGACTCAGGCCTATCAGCCTGAAATCTCTGCAACACACGTCGCAGATCCGGAGAAATAGCTGACAAGATAACTCCATCTTTAAGAATACCAACAGGATCAGCGACTCCAGGAGCATCAGGCACAAAGCTCCTAGAAAGAGCATCGGCCTTCACATTCTTTGAACCTGGTAAATACGAGACAACAAAATCAAAGCGGGAGAAAAACAATGACCAGCGGGCCTGTCTCGGATTAAGGCGTTTAGCAGACTCGAGATACATCAGATTTTTGTGATCAGTCAAGACCACCACACGATGCTTAGCACCCTCGAGCCAATGACGCCACTCCTCAAATGCCCATTTCATGGCCAACAACTCCCGATTGCCCACATCATAATTTCGCTCGGCAGGCGAAAACTTCCTAGAGAAAAAGGCACAAGGTTTCATAACAGAGCAACCAGGGCCTCTCTGCGACAAAACGGCCCCTGCCCCAATCTCCGAAGCATCCACCTCAACCTGAAAGGGAAGTGAGACGTCAGGCTGGCACAAAACAGGCGCCGAAGTAAACCGGCGTTTCAACTCCTGGAAAGCCTCCACGGCAGCAGGAGCCCAGTTAGCTACATCGGAGCCCTTCTTGGTCATATCCGTCAAAGGTTTCACAATGCTAGAAAAATTAGCGATAAAACGACGGTAGAAGTTAGCGAAGCCCAAGAACTTCTGAAGACTCTTAACTGACGAGGGCTGAGTCCAATCAAGAATAGCTCGGACCTTGACTGGGTCCATCTCCACAGCAGAAGGGGAAAAAATGAACCCCAAAAAGGGAACCTTCTGTACACCAAAGAGACACTTTGAGCCCTTGACAAACAAAGAATTTTCACGCAAAATTTTAAAGACCAACCTGACCTGCTCCACATGCGAATCCCAATTATCAGAAAAAACCAAAATATCATCCAGATAAACAATCAAAAATTTATCCAGATACTTCCGGAAAATGTCATGCATAAAGGACTGAAAAACTGAAGGCGCATTGGAGAGCCCAAAAGGCATCACCAAGTACTCAAAATGACCTTCGGGCGTATTGAATGCGGTTTTCCATTCATCACCTTGCTTAATGCGCACAAGGTTGTACGCACCACGAAGGTCTATCTTGGTGAACCACTTGGCACCCTTAATCCGGGCAAACAAGTCAGACAACAGCGGTAAAGGATACTGAAATTTGACAGTGATCTTATTTAAAAGCCGATAATCAATACAAGGTCTCAAAGATCCGTCCTTTTTTGCCACAAAAAAGAATCCCGCACCAAGAGGGGAAGAAGACGGACGAATATGTCCTTTTTCCAGAGACTCCTTGATATATGAACGCATAGCGGTATGTTCAGGTACCGACAGATTAAACAGTCTTCCCTTAGGAAATTTACTGCCTGGGATCAAATCTATAGCACAGTCACAGTCCCTATGAGGAGGCAGTGCACTGGACTCAGACTCACTGAAGACATCCTGATAATCAGACAAATACTCCGGAACTTCCGAAGGCGTAGAAGAAGCAATAGACACAGGCAGTGAATCCTCATGAATACCACGACAGCCCCAACTTGAGACTGACATAGCCTTCCAGTCCAGGACTGGATTATGGGTCTGTAACCATGGCAGCCCTAAAACGACCAAATCATGCATTTTATGTAAAACCAGGAAACGTATCACCTCGCGGTGTTCAGGAGTCATGCACATGGTAACCTGAGTCCAATACTGCGGTTTATTTGCTGCCAATGGTGTAGCATCAATACCCCTAAGAGGAATAGGATTTTCTAATGGTTCAAGAGTAAATCCACAGCGCTTAGCAAATGAGAGATCCATGAGACTCAGGGCAGCACCTGAATCTACAAACGCCATGACAGGATAAGATGAC
Organism: Ranitomeya variabilis; assembly: GCF_051348905.1. Taxonomy (NCBI): domain Eukaryota; kingdom Metazoa; phylum Chordata; class Amphibia; order Anura; family Dendrobatidae; genus Ranitomeya; species Ranitomeya variabilis. Next base: position 182,586,012 of record NC_135239.1, read on the forward strand.
AGTGAGCAAATCAAAGTTACAGACAGAATAAATTTAGGTTGCAAATTACCAACGGTGACAGGACTAACAACCTTAGCTATACGTTTAGAGCATGCTGAGATAACATGTGTAGAATCACCACAGTAGTAGCACAAGCCATTCCGGCGTCTATGAATTTTCCGCTCATTTCTAGTCAGGATTCTATCACATTGCATTAAATCAGGTGTCTGTTCAGACAACACCATGAGGGAATTTGCGGTTTTTCTATCACATTGCACCGAATTAGGTGTCTGTTCAGACAACACCATGAGGGAATTTGCGGTTTTGCGCTCCCGCAACCGCCGGTCAATTTGAATAGCCAGTGCCATAGTATCATTCAGACCTGTGGGAATGGGAAAACCCACCATAACATTCTTAATGGCTTCAGAAAGGCCATTTCTAAAATTAGCGGCCAGTGCACACTCGTTCCAATGTGTCAGCACGGACCATTTCCGAAATTTTTGGCAATACACTTCAGCCTCGTCCTGCCCCTGAGACATAGACAGCAAGGCCTTTTCTGCCTGAATCTCAAGATTGGGTTCCTCATAAAGTAAACCGAGCGCCAGAAAAAACGCATCAAGATCAGCCAATGCCGGATCTCCTGGCGCCAGCGAAAAAGCCCAATCCTGAGGGTCGCCCCGTAAGAACGAAATAACAATTTTTACTTGCTGAGCAGAATCTCCTGATGAACAGGGTCTCAGGGACAAAAACAATTTACAATTATTCACGAAATTCCTAAACTTAAACCTGTCTCCGGAAAACAGTTCAGGAATCGGTATTTTAGGTTCTGACCTAGGATTTCTGATAACATAGTCTTGTATGCCCTGCACACGAGTAGCCAGCTGGTCCACACTTGTAATCAAGGTCTGGACATTCATGTCTGCAGCAAGCATAGCCACTCTGAGGTAAAGGGGAAGGAGAAAAAAAAAAAAACTCAGAATCTTCTTTCTTATAATCCCTCTTCTGCAATGCATTTAATACTGGCCTGGCAAACTGTTATGAAACCAATGGCGAGGGTCTCAGAGGAACGTGGAAGTCTGCAGAATACAAAAATCCAGCTCATAGGGCAGTGGTAACTGGGTTGACCATATATCTACTCCTAACGCCAACACTAGAAGTAGCCGGGGATCATTCCTACGTTGATTCTAGATGACACGCGCCAGCCGGAGAATCTAGCTACCCCTAGTAGAGGAAAACAAAGACCTTTCTTGCCTCCAGAGAAGGGGACCCCAAAGCTGGATAGAAGCCTCCCACAAATAATGACGGTGAGGTAAGAGGAAATGACAAACACAGAAATGAACCAGGTTTAGCACAGAGAGGCCCGCTTACTGATAGCAGAATAAAGAAAGGTAACTTATATGGTCAACAAAAACCCTATCAAAATCCACACTGGAAATTCAAGAACCCCCGAACCGTCTAACGGTCCGGGGGGAGAACACCAGCCCCCTAGAGCTACCAACAAAGGTCAGGATATAGATTTGGAACAAGCTGGACAAAAATACAAAACCAAAACAAATAGCAAAAAGCAAAAGGCAGACTTAGCTGATATAACTGGAACCAGGATCAGTAGACAAGAGCACAGCAGACTAGCTCTGATTACTACGTTGCCAGGCATAGAACTGAAGGTCCAGGGAGCTTATATAGCAACACCCCTAACTAACGACCCAGGTGCGGATAAAAGGAATGACAGAAAAACCAGAGTCAAAAAACTAGTAACCACTAGAGGGAGCAAAAAGCAAATTCACAACATCTAAGGTACTCCATCTAATGGACAAACTTTAGTACTACTCTTTCCCTACATAACAAGTACAAGCAATATAACATTATAAACATTAGTCATATAGCAGAAATAATAACTTTATCACTGGAGGAGGGGGTGGAATATTATATGTACCGCCACATCCCCTACATACCGACTAGATGTATGCAGCCTCGCACAATGCAAGTGTATTGAGAAAGGCTAGACACATCTAGTCAAAATGTGGTTGGAAGTATGCAAATTACTTACTTATGGTCACATGACTGTCCCCTTCTGGCAACGGCAGCGGAGAATCCTCAGAGGATTCACAAGGGGTGCTGTCACATAAAGTCACTGCAGACTTACCACCTAAGGCCGGATAGTCATTTTAAAATTAGAACTTGAGAGGTTGCATTTTACTGGTAAATTTAATTGTCAAAGAACTTATTTGCTGCAAATTTAAAATGTCCTTCCCTAACAAGGCCACATAGACATCATTACCATCTATGATGTGCGAAGTCGAGGGTTCTAGGATGTCATAGATTTTAAAGACGTAAGTGTGGCTTAGCCACTGAGGGACGCAATGAAGGCCTAAGATTCAACACCGTAAAATCAGAGCAAGCAAAAGACCAGGCAGGAAGTTGCAGTAAGATGAGTATAATATTTGATAATGTTTTATCACCTTCCCGGTCCTAAAAGGAGTCCAGTAAAATGGTGGCTGGAAAGTCGCCCCGATGGTTGATTTGAGAGAACTGAATTGCAAAACAAGACAAGTCAGAAATTTGTGTGGAGTTCAATTCACTTTGAATTTACTTACTCATCTGTTGTATGCTTATATTTTTATCAAATAATAGACGTGCCTCTCATCATCAGAAGCCCAACACAAGTCAAAGATCGAAACCGGGACATCCTCTCAGTTGTCAGTGATGTGTCATTTTAAGGGGTAACTAAACTTGTGAGCATATTGTATATGTTATAGATCATAATTAGTAGAGTTATTCAATGGTTATTCTCCCCCACATGCATTGCTTAAACCAAGGACCATTGTTTCAATGACGTATCATTCAATAGAAGGTTGTCCGAAACCTCTGCTGTATGGTCTTCTTCAGACATGGTAAAAGTGAAGGTTAAAAATTTAATTCCGCAGGAAAACTTTTATTTAAGTTTATTTATATATAAAACATTAACAAAAAAAATCCCCTTTGTCCTTTAGCTGATGCCCACATGTTGGGGTCAAGGCTGCTGTTGGCCATTGAATTAATCTCTTACTCATGTTGACATAATCCATTAATGTGCTAAAATTGGTAGAAGGCTGATTCCCCACGTGAAGCTGTCAAATGATGAAACATTTTGGTTATTGGTTTCGATATGCTCACGTGATGTTTCCCAGAAGCTCCAGTCAAAAAGAGCAGAGGTCAGTCCTTGAGGCCAATGGCAGAGCAAGACCTGGAGATTTTCCAAAATTTTAGCGAATTAGTCAATTAACCTTTCTCTCTTGATAACAGATGCAACAGTTTAGCCTTGCAGTTTAATGAAAGGTCTTATTTTGGCTTTTCTGTGAAGCTCATCTAGAAACACGTTATCCAGGCAGTGGTGGATAACATTCTAGCATTTTTTGAGAATCAGGATAAATCTATAGCTGCACAAAATAAAGCTAATGGGCAATGTATTAGATTAAAGAGAAAAAGCATATGAAATAAGAATACATGACCCACTGGCAACATGAAAGTAGTATTCTTATATTGCCTCAATATTCTTATAATATATCAAGTATCTAACCACAATCACGTATGGAAAGAAAATACTAAAACTTAAAGAGCCACCATCATTTCAATTTTTATTTTATAAATCAGTAGGACAAATGAAAATAAGAAAGTGTGTAATACATCTTATCAGAGAACTCTGTTTCTTTATCCTCCTGGATGAATCTTTTATTCTCAAATTTATAAGTAAAATCTGTATTCAATGAAGACAGAATTTCCCATTACTAAAACTTTCTCAACCACTACTAAGAAACATTTTTATGGTGTATGATATGGACATGCCTGTGAGATGCTCCATAAAGGGATCAGTCCTCCGATTTCACAATACAAATTTCATACTAACATGACTCTGGATGGGATATCCAGCCTCCGTCCTGGTCAGGTCAGAGTTAATAAGAGTTGCCTCTCTCTCTGGTTCTGGGGTGGCTATTTAATGCTGGTGGTTCCTGGTTCTGGTGTCAGTGATACTTCCGTGTACTCGGTTAGTGGTTGCTGACCCAGGTTACTCATCTGTAATCATTGTGCCTCTGTGCTTGTGAGCTTTGTTGTGTATGACCCGGTTTTGTCTTCTTACTTCTGCCTCTGTTTTCTGTACTTATCTATACTTCCTGGTTGTCTGACCCCTTGGCTTGTCTCAGTTTACTTGTTTGTCTTGTCCCTGGAACCTCGCTCTTGTCTGGCTTTTGACCCTCGACTCCCCACTGACTATGTTATCGTTTGCTGCCCTGGTCTCCGCGCTCTCGGCTGATTCCCCGTCCTCTCGCGTGGTGGCTCTGCCCCTCTGTGATGACGTGACTGTCTAGTCTCACATCCTGTGCATACTGCGCGCTTGAGTTTCAGGTCCTGTACTCACTGCGTGCCCTGCTCCTATCCCTCTCGGCTCTCGGTCTCGTGCCCCCTTCTTGCACCATCTACGCTTTCCAGTGTGACACTATCAGTGTCATTACACATACATTATTAACCGCTTCCTGTGTTATCACTGTCTTTTTTTCATCATTATGGATGTGTCACTTTCCACTAGGATGTAAAAAGGCAGTTGGATCATCCAATTCCCTCTTCTAGCAGTGATATAGCAGCACTGTCAGTGTTTGCAGTGGCTGAATTAACTCTTTACATGCCATGGTCAATAGTGACTCCTACATGTGAGGAGTGTGACAGAAGGATATTGCTCCCTCTGGCACTCCATTGGCTCCCCACTGTGTGATCCTGGTAAGCTGATGTTTGCAGTGTGCCATAGATCAAAGCCTAAAGGATACTAAAAAGCACATGATTTTTGAGGCTGCCTGTCAGTATAACACTATCTAATGCTATACACTTCATAAGCGGTGCAGAGTATTATCTATTTGATAAAAGGATCAAATGTTTAAATCCCCCTGGGGGAATAATAATTATTGTTAAAACAAAAAAAAACAAAAAAAAGATGCTTTTAAGAGAGCTGTTAGTGCAGTGAACCATTTACTCAGCTATGGATTTCTCTAAGGCCACATTCACAAATTCAGTATTTGGTCAGCATTTTAGTGCATGGCTACGACAGCTATTTTCCTGAAGACCACTGCCTGGAGAGTAATGTGTAGAGCAGAGACTGAGCTCCTGGCTGCACTGCCAACATTTTCATGAAGCCCACCACTTGGATACCCCCTCATCACAGACCAGGGCCCGCAGCATCGCCCCACTCCTCTCCTACCTCCACCGGCTTCCTGCAGCGGCGACCCTGCCTTCTGTGTTAGGGCTGGCAGAACGCACCAAATAAATATTGAGGTAGAATAGGTACGTTCGCAGCCCGGGGTGTCATGATCTCTGCAGGCAGAGATCATAGCAAGCCTATAGAGGGACAAGCTCTCGGAAGATGGAACTATACTGACCATGAACTAAGCCTGCCGCGCAACTAGAAATAGCCAGGTAGCATTTCCTATTTATCGCTAGATGCCCAGCTCTGGCCTAAGACCTAAATAGCTAGCAGAGGGAAATATAAGACCTGGCTCACCTCCAGAGAAATATTCCAAAGAAGACAGTAGCCCCCCACATATAATGACGGTGAGTTCAGATGAAACAACAAACGCAGCAGGAAAATAGTCTTAGCAAATTTGAGGTCCGCTTACTAGATAGCAGAAGACAGATAGTATACTTTCATGGTCAGCAGAAAAACACTAACAAAACACCATCCAGAGATTACCTTAAACTCTGGCATTAACTCATAACGCCAGAGTAGCAATCCCTGATCAACGAGAGCTTTCCAGACACAGTAACAAAACCTCAGCTGTGAACTGGAACAAATAGGCAAAACAAAACATGGACAAAAGTCCAACTTATCTAGTAGTTGTCTAGAAGCAGGAACAAGCACTGAGAGACATCAGATAACATTGTTGACCGGCAAGAAACCACCAGAGAAATGAGCTTAAATAGCGACACCCACTACTGATGGAACCAGGTGAAACAGGAAAGAGGAAGACAAGTCCAATTCCACAAGCGGCCACCGGGGGAGCCCAGAATCCAAATTCACAACAGTACCCCCCCCTCAAGGAGGGGGCACCGAACCCTCACCAAATCCACCAGGGCGACCAGGATGAGCCCTATGGAAGGCACGAACAAGATCAGAAGCATGAACATCAGATGCATTGACCCAAGAATTATCCTCCTGGCCGTAACCCTTCCAGTTGACCAGATACTGGAGTTTCCGTCTGGAAACACGAGAGTCCAAAATTTTCTCCACAACGTACTCCAACTCACCCTCAACCAACACCGGAGCAGGAGGTTCAACTGAAGGTACAACAGGTACCTCATACCTGCGCAATAACGACCGATGAAAAACGTTATGAATGGAAAAGGACGCAGGGAGGTCCAAACGGAAAGAAACAGGATTAAGAATCTCCAATATTCTATAAGGGCCGATGAACCGAGGTTTAAACTTAGGAGAAGAGACCCTCATAGGGACAAAACGAGAAGACAACCACACTAAATCTCCAACACAAAGCCGAGAACCAACACGACGATGACGGTTGGCAAAACGCTGAGTCTTCTCCTGGGACAACTTCAAATTGTCCATAACCTGCCCCCAGATGTGATGCAATCTCTCCACCACAGCATCCACTCCAGGACAATCCGAGGATTCCACCTGACCGGAGGAAAATCGAGGGTGAAACCCCGAATTACAGAAAAACGGGGACACCAAGGTGGAAGAACTGGCCCGATTATTGAGGGCGAACTCTGCCAATGGCAAAAAAGCAACCCAATCATCCTGGTCAGCAGAGACAAAACACCTCAGATATGTCTCAAGGGTCTGATTAGTCCGCTCGGTCTGGCCATTAGTCTGAGGGTGAAAAGCAGATGAAAAAGACAAATCTATGCCCATCCTAGCACAGAATGCCCGCCAAAATCTAGACACAAATTGGGTACCTCTGTCAGAAACAATATTCTCAGGAATACCGTGCAATCGGACAACATTCTGAAAAAACAGAGGAACCAACTCAGAAGAAGAAGGCAACTTGGGCAGAGGAACCAAATGGACCATTTTAGAGAAACGGTCACAGACCACCCAGATGACAGACATCTTCTGGGAAACAGGCAGATCTGAAATAAAATCCATCGAGATGTGTGTCCAAGGCCTCTTAGGAATAGGCAAGGGCAACAGCAGTCCGCTAGCCCGAGAACTACAAGACTTGGCCCGAGCACAAACGTCACATGACTGCACAAAGACTCGCACATCTCGTGACAGGGAAGGCCTCTACAGCATGAGGGGACCAATTAGCAACATCAGCGCCTTGTCTGGTCAAATCAGTCAGTGGTTTAACGACATCCGAAAAACCAGCAATAAATCGGCGGTAAAAGTTGGCAAAGCCCAAAAATCTCTGAAGACCCTTAAGAGAGGAGGGCTGAGTCCAGTCACAAATAGCTTGCACCTTGACGGGATCCATCTCAATGGAAGAGGGAGAAAAAATATACCCCAAAAAGGAAATTTTCTGGACCCCAAAAACGCACTTAGACCCCTTCACACATAAAGAATTAGACCGCAGAACCTGAAAAACTCTCCTGACCTGCTGGACATGAGAGTCCCAGTCATCAGAAAAAATCAGAATATCATCCAGATATATTATCATAAATTTATCCAGAAAATCGCGGAAAATATCATGCATAAAAGACTGGAAAACTGAAGGGGCATTAGAAAGACCAAAAGGCATGACCAAATACTCAAAGTGGCCCTCGGGCGTATTAAATGCGGTCTTCCACTCATCCCCCTGCCTGATCCGCACCAAATTATACGCCCCACGAAGATCAATTTTAGAGAACCACTTAGCACCCTCTATACGAGCAAACAAATCAGTAAGCAATGGCAATGGGTATTGATACCTAACAGTGATCTTATTCAGAAGCCGATAATCAATACATGGTCTCAAAGAGCCGTCTTTTTTTGAGACAAAGAAAAACCCAGCTCCCAAGGGAGAAGAAGATGGACGAATATGTCCCTTTTCCAAAGACTCCTTTATATATTCCCGCATAGCAGCATGTTCCGGCACAGACAAATTAAACAAACGACCCTTTGGATATTTACAACCCGGTATCAAATCTATGGCACAATCGCACTCACGGTGCGGAGGTAACGACCCAAGCTTGGGTTCGTCAAAGACGTCTTGATAATCAGAGAGGAACTCAGGGACTTCAGAGGGAATGGACGACGAAATAGAAACCAAAGGTACGTCCCCATGAATACCCTTACATCCCCAGCTCAACACAGACATTGCTCTCCAGTCCAAGACTGGGTTGTGAGACTGCAACCATGGCAATCCCAGTACCAAATCGTCATGTAAATTATACAGCACCAGGAAACGAATAATCTCCTGGTGATCCGGATTGATACGCATGGTTACTTGTGTCCAGTATTGTGGTTTATTATTAGCCAATGGGGTGGAGTCAATCCCCTTCAGAGGAATAAGAGTCTCCAAAGGCTCTAAATCAAAACCACAACGATTGGCAAAGGACCAATCCATAAGACTCAGAGCGGCGCCAGAGTCAACATAGGCGTCCGTGGCAATGGATGACAAAGAGCAAATCAGGGTTACAGACAAAATAAACTTAGACTGAATGGTGCCAATGGAAACAGACTTATCAAGCTTCTTTGTACGCCTAGAGCATGCTGATATAACATGAGTAGAATCCCCACAATAGAAACACAATCCATTCTTCCGTCTAAAATTCTGTCGCTCGCTCCTGGACAGAATTCTATCACACTGCATACTTTCTGGCGTCTTTTCCATAGACACCGCCAGATGGTGCACCGGTTTGCGCTCCCGCAGACGCCTATCAATCTGAATAGCCATTGTCATGGACTCATTCAGACCTGCAGGCAAAGGGAACCCCACCATAACATCCTTAACGGCATCAGAGAGACCTTCTCTGAAAGTTGCCGCCAAGGCGCACTCATTCCACTGAGTAAGCACAGACCATTTACGGAATTTTTGGCAGAAAACTTCAGCTTCGTCTTGCCCCTGAGATAGTGCCATCAAAGTTTTTTCTGCCTGAAGTTCCAAATGAGGTTCCTCATAAAGCAAGCCCAAGGCCAGAAAAAACGCATCCACATCGCGTAACGCAGGATCCCCTGCTGGCAATGAGAAGGCCCAATCTTGAGGGTCACCCCTGAGCAAGGAAATCACAATCCTAACCTGCTGAGCAGGGTCTCCAGCTGAACGAGACTTCAGGGACAAATAAAGCTTACAATTATTTCGGAAATTCTGGAAGCTAGCTCTATTCCCTGTGAAGAACTCCGGCAAAGGAATTCTCAGCTCAGATACCGGAGCATGTACCACAAAATCTTGTAAATTTTGTACTTTCGTGATGAGATTATTCAAACCCGCAGTTACACTCTGGAGATCCATTATTGTCAGGTGCACACAGAGCATACAGAGATTAGGAGGAGAGAGAGAAAAAAGACTGCAGCAAGGCAGACTGGAGGAAAAAAAAAAAAAAAAAAAAAATTCCAGCAGACTTCTTATAACTCTCCTTTCTCAACCTGGGTCTTTAACACTTTATTGGCCGGTCAAACTGTCATGATCTCTGCAGGCAGAGATCATAGCAAGCCTATAGAGGGACAAGCTCTCGGAAGATGGAACTATACTGACCATGAACTAAGCCTGCCGCGCAACTAGAAATAGCCAGGTAGCATTTCCTATTTATCGCTAGATGCCCAGCTCTGGCCTAAGACCTAAATAGCTAGCAGAGGGAAATATAAGACCTGGCTCACCTCCAGAGAAATATTCCAAAGAAGACAGTAGCCCCCCACATATAATGACGGTGAGTTCAGATGAAACAACAAACGCAGCAGGAAAATAGTCTTAGCAAATTTGAGGTCCGCTTACTAGATAGCAGAAGACAGATAGTATACTTTCATGGTCAGCAGAAAAACACTAACAAAACACCATCCAGAGATTACCTTAAACTCTGGCATTAACTCATAACGCCAGAGTAGCAATCCCTGATCAACGAGAGCTTTCCAGACACAGTAACAAAACCTCAGCTGTGAACTGGAACAAATAGGCAAAACAAAACATGGACAAAAGTCCAACTTATCTAGTAGTTGTCTAGAAGCAGGAACAAGCACTGAGAGACATCAGATAACATTGTTGACCGGCAAGAAACCACCAGAGAAATGAGCTTAAATAGCGACACCCACTACTGATGGAACCAGGTGAAACAGGAAAGAGGAAGACAAGTCCAATTCCACAAGCGGCCACCGGGGGAGCCCAGAATCCAAATTCACAACACCGGGGTCCACCCTGCATGAGTGGAACCTGCTGCTAGTAAATGGCGGTACTATATGGCGGCACTACACCTGAATAGACACGGGTTCCGTCACCCGGCCTGCACCGGAGCAAACTCTGTTACTTCACAGAGTCACCGGGATTAAAGAAGATGCTGTGCCCTGTTAACCTCACAGGGGATCAAAGCTCATAAACTTAGCAGGTAGCGTACAGTGGTTATACGGTCAGCAACAGCACTCAAACAACTCCTCTCCGGAGGTGCCGGAATTCTAGTGGCTATTCTGCAGCCCTGAATTCATACACACAAACTCCTCTCCGGAGGAGCCGGAATTCTAACGGCTTACAGCCAACCCTGAGCACAAGCTGACAAAGACCACGAGGTAGCTAAGCTCATACACACATGAACATAGGTTGATACTAGTGCATGGCCATGCCGCCATGCAAACCTTTTATAGATGAAGCTCTCCAGAACCTTCCTAGTGGTCCAATTGGAACTGCTTCAGGACCTGAGCATGTGACCCCCGACCTCCAATGAGAGGACATCCCTTGGGAATGCTCATTAGCGGAAAAGCAGGACTTAGTCCCAGGAGCATCTGCTCACCACTGAACAGTGCTGGTTACAATGGCTGAGCCCGGAAGATCAGCAGTAACCAAGTTCACAGAATCTGACTGAGCCAGACGCTGGGACCAACGTCTCCGCTGAGCAGGCTCTACTGCGGCTGAAGAAGGATGGGAAACCGCAGCAGAGGTGGCTCAAGATTCCCCCTGTGCAGCGGCGGGAACTCGACACCTAACATTACCCCCCTCCTAGGGCCCCCTCCTTGGGCCTCACTACGCTCAAAGGTAGCAATGAGTTGCGGAGCCCAAATGTGCTCAGCAGGCTCCCAGGACCTGTCCTCTGGGCAATAGACCTTCCAATCCACCAAATAAAATTTCTTGCCACATACCACCTTACACCCCAAGATAGCGTTCACTTCAAAATCATCCGTAGATGAACCCGATGTCCCGGCAGATGACTCAGAAAACTGGGACATGTGAACGGGCTTAAGAAGAGACACATGAAAGGTGTCGGGGATACCTTGGCATGGAGGAAGGGCCAGACAGTAGACAACAGGGTTAACCTGTTCCTGGACCTTGAAGGGACCCAAATAGCGAGGTGCAAACTTAGTGGACTCAACTCGCAGCCTGATGTTACGGGCAGAGAGCCACACTAAGTTGCCAGGAGCAAAGGTTGGTGCGGGGCACCGATGTGCATCGGCGGAGGACCTCATTCTCTCCTTGGAGGCCTGGATGGCATTCTGAGTGCAGTCCCAAATGTCACGTGCCTCCACAGCCCAGTCTGCCACCCTGAAATCGGCAGAAGACACTGGCATAGGCACAGGAACCCGTGGATGCTGGCCGTAATTAAGGAGGAATGGGGTCTGTCCAGTGGAGTCGGCTCCGGAGTTATTTAGAGAAAACTCCGCCCATGGTAGCAAGCATGCCCAGTCATCCTGCCTAGCAGAAACAAAATGTCGCAGATATGTGACCAAGGTCTGGTTGGCTTTCTCTACCAACTCATTTGTCTCGGGATGGTATGCTGAAGAGAGATTCAGCTCGATGCTGAGTAGAAGACAGAGCTCTCTCCAGAACCGAGACGCAAACTGGAGACCAGGGTCACTGACAATTTTGTCCGGCATACCGTGTAGGCGGAAGATGTGTTTTATAAACAACGCTGCCAAGGCCCCTGCAGAAGGTAGCCATGGAAGAGGCACCACGTGCAGCATTTTAGAAAAATGGTTGGTGATTATCCAAATGATGGTGTAGCCACAGGACTTGGGTAAGCCCACCACAAAGTCCATCATGACCATCTCCCAGGGCCTGTCTGCTACCGGCAGGGGGTAAAGTAACCCAGCTGGCTGTTGTCGAGGAGACTTATTCTTGGCGCAGAAAACACACGCCCAAATATAGTCTCCAACGTCACGGGCCATATGCGGCCACCAGTACATCCTCGCCAGAAGCTCAGATGTCCTTTTGGTCCCAAAGTGTCCACTCACCTTGGACAAGTGAGCCCAAGAGAGAACCATCGGTCACAAATTTGATGGCACAAAAGTCTTGCCCGGGGGCACAGACTCTAGCGAAACCGGAGCCATGGTCCTCAGGCTCTCAGAAGAGACAATAAGCCAAGGTTCCTCCTCCTCCTCCGCTAATGATACTACGGAGCAGGAGAGAGCATCAGCACAAATGTTCTTCTCCCCGGAAAGAAAATGGAGGGTGAAATGAAACTGGGAGAAGAACAAGGACCATCTGGCCTGGCGAGAATTTAGCTGCTGGGCAGTCTGAATATAAACCAAATTCTTGTGGTCGGTGAAAACTTGGAAGGGAAAGCAAGCCCTCTCCAGGAGGTGTCTCCACTCAGAGAAAGCCAACTTCATGGCTAGTAACTCCCTGTCCCCGATGGAATCATTTCTCTCCGCCGGTGTGAAGGTCTTGGAGAAGAAGAAGCAAGGATGCTTCCGACCTTGAGCATCCTTCTGGAAGAGGACTGCTCCAGCACCGACAGAAGAGGCATCCACCTCCATAATAAAAGGTTTATCAACATTGGGGCAATGTAAAATAGGAGTGCTAGCAAAGTGTGACTTAATTGAGAGAAAGGCTCTGGAAACCTCCTCACACCACAATTTGGGATTTGCTCCCTTTTTGGTGAGGGCAACCAAAGGAACTACCAAAGTTGAGAAGTGGGGAATGAACTGACGATAGTAATTGATAAACCCCATAAAGTGCTGCGCCACTTTGAGAGAATGGGGTTCCTGCCAGTCCATCACAGCCTGTAGCTTGGCAGGATCCATAGCCAAGGAAAGGCAAGGACTCCTGCTCAAACACACACTTCTCCAACTTGACGTAGAGGGAGTTTGCCCATAGGAGGTCGAAGACTTTGCAAACATCTCTCCGGTGGGAGTCTATATCTGGAGAGTAGATGAGAATATCATCCAGATAGACTACGACCGAGCTGGAGAGCATATCCCGGAAGATATCATTCACAAAGTCTTGGAAAACAGCAGGAGCATAACAGAACTTGAAGGGCATCACCAGGTATTCATAGTGCCTGTCCCTGGTGTTGAATGCCATTTTCCATTCATCCCTCTCAAGGATGCGAATCAGGTTGTAAGCACCCCGTAGATCTAGTTTAGTAAATACCCTTGCTCCCCGCAGCCTGTCAAATAACTCTGATATCAGAGGCAGAGGGTATTTATTCTTATCGGTGATGGCATTAAGACCCCTGTAATCAATGCATGGACGTAGTTCTCGGTTCTTCTTCTGCATGAACAAGAACCCTGCCCCTGCAGGTGACACTGACTTCCTAATGAATCCTCTTGCCAGATTCTCCTGGATGTATTGGGACATCGCTTCCATCTCCGGGAGAGACAGGGGATAGACTCGACCCCGGAGAGGCTCTACACCAGGCAAGATGTCAATAGGACAGTCATAGGGGTGGTGGCGTGGAAGGGTCTCCACAGCCCTCTTGGAGAATATGTCCACATAGGGCCAGTAGTGCTTGGGGAGAGAGGAAAGATCTGCAGGTACTTCAGTAGTAGCAACCTGAATGCACTCCCTCAGACATCTGCCCTCATAAGATTCACTCCATCACAAAATTCTCCCTGAGGACCACTCTACACTATGTTCCAAATTATTATGCAAATGACATTTTTCTCTGATTTTCCTAAATGGTTGGTGCAAATGACAGTCAGTCTAATAAAAGTAATCACCCATTAAAGTATACATCGAATTTTATTGAATAAACCTCCCAATGATAACAGTATAATCTCCAAAATGATTAAAAACTTAAAACGCACTGCTCCAAATTATTAGGCACAGTAGAATTTCTAAACATTTGATATGTTTTAAAGAACTGAAAATGCTCATTTGTGGAATTTGCAGCATTAGGAGGTCACATTCACTGAACAAAAAGCTATTTAACTCCAAAACATCCTAACAGGCCAAGTTACATGTTACCATAGGAACCCTTCTTTGATATATCCTTCACAATTCCTGCATCAATTGAGTTTCTGCTTGTATTTCTTTGCATGAAGTCAGAATAGCCTCCCAGAGCTGCTGTTTTGATGTGAACTGCCTCCCACCCTCATAGATCTTTTGCTTGATGATACTCCAAAGGTTCTCTATAGGGTTGAGGTCAGGGGAAGATGGTGGCCACACCATGAGTTTATCTCCTTTTATGCCCATAGCAGCCAATGACTCAGAGGTATTCTTTGCAGCATGAGATGGTGCATTGTCAGCATGAAGATGATTTTGCTCCTGAAGGCACGTTTCTGTTTTTTATACCATGGAGGAAAGTTGTCAGTCACAAACTCTATATACTTTGCAGAGGTCATTTTCACACCTTCAGGAACCTTAAAGGGCCCTACCAGCTGTTTCTCCATGATTCCAGCCCAAAACATGACTCCTCCACCTCCTTGCTGTTGTTGCAGCCTTGTTGGGACATGGTGGCCATACACCAACCATCCACTACTCCATCCATTTGGACCATCCAGGGTTGCTCAACACTTATCAGTAAACAAGAATGTTTGGAAATTAGTCTTCATGTATGTGTGGGCCCAATGCAACCATTTCTGCTTGTGAACACTGTTTAAGGGTGGCCGAATAGTAGGTTTATGCACCACAGCAAGCCTTTGAAGGAGCCTACACCTTGAGGTTCGAGGGACTCCAGAGGCACCAGCAGCTTCAAATATCTGTTTGCTGCTTTGTAATGGCTTTTTAGCAGCTGCTCTCTTAATCCGATGAACTTGCCTGGCAGAAATCTTACTCATTATGCCTTTATCAGCACAAACACATCTGTGCTCAGATACAGCCACAAATCTCTTAACAGTACGATGATCACGCTCAAGTTTTCAGGAAATTTCTAATGTTTTCATCCCTTCACCAAGGCATTGCACTATTTGATGCTTTTCAGCAGCATAGAGATCCTTTTTCTTTCCCATGTTACTTGAAAACTGTGACCTGCTTAATAATGTGGAACATCATTTTTAAGTAGTTTTCCTTTAATTAGAATCACCTGGAAAACTAATTATCCCATGTGTTTAAGATTGATTTCAGTGATCCATTGAGCCCTGAGACACAATACCATCCATGGGTTTATTTGAAAAACAAAACAATTAAGTCTTTATCACACTTAAATTCAATGTGCATAATAATTTGGAACACAGTGTATATGAGGGGAGTGATAAAGTAACCAGGGTATCCCTAGCAGGATCTCGTCTATTCCCTCGGAGATGACAAGGAGGGAAATAATCTCCTGATGGGATGGAGATATAGGCAATGTAAATGGGATGGTCTGGTGTGTTATTTGTGATGGCAGTGTTGACCTATTCACCACTTTTACAGTCACTGGCTTGGCGAGCATCACCAGGGGTATTGCGTGGCGTTGGGCGAAGGCTGAGGACATAAAATTCCCCTCCGCCACAGAATCCATGCTAAGAGAGGATGGACCTATGGTAATTGTCCCCTTAAAGGACAGTTTGGAGGAAAACGTCGCCGTGTTTAGTGTACCTCCTCCTACAACCACTAGACGCTGATGTTTTCCCCACCGCTGGGAACATCTGAAGGCAAGATGTCCTGACTGCTGGCAAACATGACAAACCTTGAGTGCACGAGCGGTCCGGGACTTAGATCCCGCTCGTGACACCTCCATGGGCTCATGTGACTCCGACGCCTGGACCAGGGATTCCAGAGGTTTGGCGAAGGTGGGAGCAAGCCGAAACCTCTGCCTACACTGGGCTCGCTCCAACTTTCACTAATTAAAACGAAGGTCGATGCAAGTTGATACAGCTATTAGCTCCTCCAGTGTGGCGGGAATCTCCCTGGTGGCCAAAGCTTCTCTCACATGGTCAGCCAGCCCCCTCCAAAATACAGGGATGAGGGTTTTATCCGACCACTCCAGCTCAGATGCTAAAGTCCGGAAGTGGATGGCAAAACATCTGACCATGGACGAGCCATGGGTCAATACCAGCAGTTGAAGCGCCATATCATTGGTGACTCGAGGTCCTAAAAAGACCTGTTTCGGAGTGCTCAGAAACAATGGAGCAATCTGCACCACATGATCGTCGTGCTCCCACAGAGGCGTAGCCTACTCCAACGCCCTGTCCGACAGGAGGGATATAATGAATCCCACCTTTGCCCGCTCTGTGGGAAAATGTGCAGCCAGGAGCTTGAGGTGTATAGCACACTGGCTCACGAATACCCTACATGACTTGCTATCACCAGAGTATTTATCTGGCAGCGGGAGGTGGGATAAGGTCAGAACAGGGGTGGCAGCGGACAAACTTGCTGCAGCCACGCTAGCAGCCTGAAGAGCCACTGTGGTAACATCCACAGCTGAGGTTGTACGCTCGAGAGAGCAACCAACCTGCCCTCCAGCTGCTGGATGTACCGCTGCAGTCGCTGTTCGTCCACCATTACTAGCCAGACCCTGGCCCTAGTATACTGTTAGCACTGGTGGAGCGCACTGAGTAAATAATGAGGTAGAATAGACATGGGTTCCGTCACCCGGCCTGCACAGGAGCGAACTCTGTTACTTCACAGAGTTGCCGGGATTAAAGAAGACACTGTGCCCTGTTAACCTCACAGGGGATCAAAGCTCATAAACAGAGCAGGTAGTGTACAGTGGTCATACAGTCAGCAACAGCACTCAAACAACTCCTCTCCGGAGGTGCCGGAATTTTAGTGGCTATACGCCAGCCCTGAATTCATACACTCAAACTCCTCTCTGGAGGTGCCAGAATTCTAGTGGCTATACTGCAGCCCTGAATTCATACACACAAACTCCTCTCTGGAGGAGCCGGAATTCTAATGGCTAACAGCCGACCCTGAGCACAAGCTGACAAAGACCACGAGGTAGCTAAGCTCATACACACATGAACATAGGTTGATACTAGTGCATGGCCATGCCGCCATGCAAACCTTTTATAGAGGAAGCTCTCCAGGACCTTCCTAGTGGTCCAATTGGAACTGCTTCAGGACCTGAGCATGTGACCCCCGACCTCCAATGAGAGGATGTCCCTTGGGCATGCTCAGTAGCGGAAAAGCAGGACTTAGTCCCAGTAGCATCTGCTTGCCGCTGAACAGTGCTGGCTACAATGGCTGAGCCTGGAAGTTCAGCAGTAACCAAGTTCACAGAATCTGACTGAGCCAGACGCTGGGACCAACGTCTCCACTGAGGTTGTTCCACTGTAGCTAAAGAAGAATGGGAGACCGCAGCGGAGGTGGCTCGAAATTCCCCCTGTGCAGTGGCAGGAACTCGACACCTAACATACTGTGACCTGATTTCAATGCCGCCACCGCCCCCGTAAGCTACATTAAACAATAAGACTCACCCTTATTTTCCTCCCAAATTTGGGGGAAAAAAGTGAGTCTTATTATAGTCCACAAAATACTGTACTCTTCCTCTTATTTCACTCCTGATTTTTGCTTACAAATACTGGTATAAATTACTAATGAAAGGCAGAACATGTGAACGTGACCTAAAATGGATTTCTACAAAAAGTATCAGTATCAGTATTTTACATCAGTATTTGGACACCTGTCAAGTCAGCAGTCTTCCCCATGATTGTGTAGCCTACTGAAATAAATTAAGGGACCTTTTTTAAATATTTAGGAAGCCTTTGCAGGTGTTTTTTTTTTATTAATTATTCTAATTTACTGAGATAATGACTTTTGGGTTTTCATTTGCTGTAAGCCATAATCATCAACATTAACAGAAATAAACATTTGCGTTAGATCACTGTTTGTAATGACTCTAATAGATGAGTTTTACATTTTGTATTGAGGAAATAAATTTACTTTTTGCTGATATTCTAGATTTGTGAGAAGCCCCTGTATATGGGCCCTTTGCAGTCCAATAGTTCTGCCAATGGCAGATGCTGCTTGCTATGTTAGAGGTGGTAGTGCTTCCCTTACCTCTGGTTGCACCATTGATATGTCAGCCCCTGATTCAGCCATTCTTGTTGCTTGTTAGCCGGGATAAATACAGTGTGGTGCCCTAGTATTCCATCTATTAATCAGAGCATATTTCTCTTACAGCTAAAACTCGCCAACTAACCTGGGAACCCTGAACGTGACTCATAATTGTGCTGAATGAGCCACCTATTCTAAAGGATACAAGGTCACCCGATGAAAAACATTAATCTAGGTAAAGTGCAAACATTAGAAATCCTTTTAGCTGAGTGAAATTGTCTCTTATAAACTGGCACTTCTTCCCCATGACAGGTAAATCCCACAATGTTTTTATAACCTCTGTTCCTTTGCCCTAAAGCCACAGGAACGTCTTTTTCTGAGCGACTCATTCCAATCACTGACTGTTCTGTAATGAGCACATTAAGATTAACACAACAAATACATTACTAACAAGTGATATCAGAAAGCTTTCTTGTGTGGTTCCTTCCTCATCATCGTCATGCTAAGAACACACAGCGTACTTTTGCTTAACCCTTTCACCACCATTCACCACCGTAAATGCTGTGTTGCATCCTGTCTCGCTTCTGGGTGCAGATGTCTGCTTCTTTCATATATGACTTTTTTATTTTGCAAGGCACAACATGGGACATTTCTGCATTTTTTTTTTTTTTTTTATGATGCATTGATGAATAAATACCAAGAAAAATAAAGGGAATCCATCACCAGGTTTTTGCTATCGTTTATGAGAGCAGGATGATGTAGGGGCAGAGATCTTGATTCCGGTGAGGTACCACTTAAAAGGCTGTTTACTGCAGTTTTGATAAAATCCCATTTGTATCTGCAGCAGATCTAGCAGTTCTCTGAATGCTGAGCTGTGTATAACCCCGTCCACATCCCTGACTGGCAGCCACGTACACTGTGCTTAGGCAGAAAGCTGCCGGTCAGTGGTGGGTGCAGGGTTATTCCTAACTTATGAATATGGAGGACTACATGGCAACAGATTTACTTTTCCTCTAGTGATAATCTGCTGATATAATAGTGATTTCATTAAAACTACAGCAAGCAGCCCAGTAAGTGAAATATCACTGAAATCAGGGTGTTTAGGCTCACCTAGTGAGGTGGATCCATTAATCCCCAGGTACGGGTAGGCATATTGCCCCGGGGCATTGCTATATCTGCAATGAAGGCACATGAGGAGCGAGACTTGGCACTAGAGGGAAGCTCAGGACTAGTTGTACAGGTGCAGTGGAACAAAGTCAGGATGGTTGCAAATTCGGAACATTGCAGCATAAATTGTGGAGCACACAAGACACTAGAGTCTTAATCCTAAAATACAGGTGTGTGCCCTAATGGGCCTTAAACAGGATTAGGGAGATTATGTCACTTAGCCAGGCCAGGAAATCTTCAAATTCTGACGTGGAGCACAACAGAGGGCAGCAGACCGAGGTGAAGGAAGCAGAGTCCGGGATACCAGGGATAGGTGGGTGATGCCTGGTGGCAGATTCTCTTTAAAAGCTGCTTTCAGAGATTGATAGAAACGTCTAAGTGGGTAAATAAAAGTGGGCTCAGTCTGACACCACAGGCGTCAGGCATGCCGCTATTTCTATATTTATGTTCCTATAATGAAAGAGAAATATACACATAATGGAGATGTGAACACAGCCTAATATGTCTTTCTTCAATTTGCTTTTGTTATCTCTATTTTGTATCCTGTCAACTGTCGAAAGAAAAACCAAGTGGGCAAAAAACATTAATATGTTCTGTAAACTATTATTAACGCTTCGCTGATAGTTTTCAATTTTTTTTTTCCAAATCCACAAACTGTCTATGTCCTCGTAACTTTACCATAAAAGTCCAGTTCATGTGAAAAAATGAATCCACCTTGAAATATTGATGTTGGTTCAGATTGTGACTATCTCCAAATGCTCGAAGGAAGTTGTAGTATAGTTACCCCTTAACGTAAACTGATGAACATCTATGTGCATAGACATGGCACTGGACATGGCACATGGCCCACATAATCAGCCAGCTAGTCAGACTGCAAGGGACATGACAGTTTTTTTGTCAACCCGAAACCTCTAGAGCTCGTACAGATGACCGTATTTTTAGTCCAAGTGCGATCCGACAAAACATCGTCTCACACTTGGACTAATGTTATTCTATGGGGCAGTACTCATATTCGATTTCTTCCTCGAACAGGGTTGGTCTGGGTATAAAAAATAACATCAAGCCGGATTCACATTCAATATTTGTATCACGCTCAGCCTATGTCTATGAGTCCATGAGTCATAGGAAACATCGGACGACATCTGAGTGCAGTCCAATTTCCACAGACTGACAAAATGGAGAAGATAGATGAATTTTCTTCTCCATCGTTACCCCATCCAAGAGAATCGAATCCCAATGTGATCAAACTCAGATCAGAGTGTGATTTTCATAATCGGCCCGATTCTCTCGGACGAGAGAATATACGGTCTTGTGACCCTAGCCTTACAATAACTCCTATATCTGCCATGTAAGAATTCCACTTATTATACCATTATTTAATGGCTTCTTTCACGTAAGTTTTCTTCCTAGCATCATTTGACTTGTGCGAACGGCCTGAAAAACATGTGACATGTGCACACAGTGTCTTTTTGAGGAAGGTTCAAGCTTAGTTTTTCAAGAAGGCGCTTCAGGAAAGGTTGACATCTTTTTTCCTAAAGCGTCTTCTGTATCAATTTTTTGGATAATTTTCTGAGTTTTCTTTTTAAATATTTTCCAGACATCTTTGGGGTGTCTTTTTTTTAACTTCCATTTTCCGGACTTTTTTAAAACACCATTGAAAAATGAAGAACCTGATAGCATTTTATTTTATCAGAAACATTGGCAAATTGCCCTAAAAAGAAGCCTGCACTTCTTTTGAACCTTCCCCCTGAATTCAGTGATAACGTTCAGAGCATCGTCAGAGCAGAAAACGATTGAAGAATGGTCAGCTCACTTCTTTTAACCACTTTGGAAACCTGAAACAGTTAAAACTCTGAACATCAAATCAATTTTAAATAAAAATGCATATGTTCATTTTTTGAGCATTTTTCTAGAGCTTTTCAGGAAGGCTCTGAAGCTGAATAAACCTGGAAAAAAATGTTGTGTGCACAGACCTTGAAGACAGCTAAGGGGCAACAATGCAAAAGTCAGGATGATTTGCAGACCTGTTTGAGTAATGTGCAAATATCCCAATCCTTTTTGGGCATTGGGATGATCAAGCACCAGACTTTACTGCTACCAGGATGGTATGGTGATATGAACCATCACAAGGCAGGAGTGGATGGGGTGGAGGCGTTTTCTATTACTATAGGGTATACTATCCTGTAACAAATCTTATATTATACAGACTCCTCAACAATGAAGTTGAAACACCAAGAAGGAAAGTCAAGGATTTGTGAAAATCACACGGTGGATACACATGTTAATGATATGCAAATGATGAAAAAATGTAAACAACATTTCCAAAACATATCAATTTATTCAGCATTGAGAATGAGCACCATGCACTTAAATTCCCAGAGTTACACTCCTTGGTTGCTATCAGTGAGGTTATTAATGGTTTTCTGAGGAATGTTCTGTCATGCTGCAAGCACTTGAGAACAGAAATCATCTAGATCCACTGCTGGCAGCTTCCTCTGAAATTGCCGATCAATGATGTCCCAGATGAGTTTGATGGGAGACAAACCTGTAGACATTGCAGGCTATGGTAGCACATTTAGGCCACACAGGCTCCTCACAGTAGCGCAACTAACATGAGGCCTGGCTTTGCCATGTTGAAAAACAGCTCTTGGGACATTTTGAAGAAATGGCCATACCACAGGTTCCACAACCAAATCAATGTAACACTGAGATGTTAATTATCCTGGAATAAAAAATAGAGTGGTCTCGCTACTGTACATTATGCCTACCCACACAATAATCGCAGATGTAGGATGGGTGTGACTCTCCCATGTGAAGACCACTTCATTGACCTCACACCACTGCTCTCAAAAGCTTTCTTGGTGCAGAGAAAAACGTCAGTGGAGGCCAGAATGGAAGTCTATACTCTTTAATCACCATTCCCGCTTTTGTCTTGGAGTCAATGATAGCCAGAGACAGGTCAGGAGATCATGTTGGCGAAGCCATGAGGAGGCCTTGAACTTCACACTGATCCTACTCCTGGGATTATGCTGTGAGGTAGCTTAATGTACAATATCTGGGTCCCTCTAGTCTTCATTCTCAGTACACTAAGAGTTCGGCATTGCATTAATTTGTCTGTGGACCCAGTGGTAACAAAGTGTCCCAGGAACCATTTCTTAGCGTGACAATATTAGGCCGCATGTTGCTTATGCTACTGTGAGCAGCATTCATTGCCTATATGTGTTACCATGGCCTGCAGCATCTCCAGACTTGTCTTCCATCGAGCACATCTGGAATGTCACGGGTCGGCAATAGCACAGGAAGCTGCCAGCAGCGGATCTGTCATGGGAGACCTAGGCAGGAAAGAGCTAATAACCCGGGCCCCTGCGATTTCCCTCAGACTAGGGAAACCCTGACTGACCCTCTCTCAGAGTTTACACTAATGGTGTGCATGTCTGAGCCTCCGCCCTCGCCCTATCTCCTGTTTCAACCCTAGGCTGAAACCACCACCCACCAACCAGTGAAGAGCCCACACTCCAAAACCCACAGTTAGCACAGACAAGGATAACGGAAAAATAAGCAACACGCCGCAGTCACTCAGGAATACACTATAAATGCAAAGGGCAAAACAAATACAAATATAGGAGGGAGCAAATAAGACAAAGGGAAATATACCAGCAGCAACGATACTCCAACTACTAGCTCACCACTCCAGGCCGAGATAACCAAGCACTAGACAGAAGCTATAATCTGCAACGCCCAATGTTCAGGAGAACTATTTAAAGGCAGTGGGCATGGCCCAGCTTCCAATCCAAGCACCAGGTAAATTAACCCCGGACCAGCTAGATAAAATCTAGCCGATGCCAATGAGCGCATAGTGGTCAAAAGCGGAATTACCGCTGTCTGTCGAATGACCTGGTCTGAACAGTGTCCGACATGACAGTACCCCGCCTTCTACGAGGGACCCCAGGGCCCTCACGGCTAATAGGACCCGGTTTGTCCGGATGGCGGCGGTGAAAAAACCTGACCAGCCGATCCGCATGAACGTCCGAGTCTAGTACCCAGGACCTCTCCTCAGGCCCATAACCACGCCAGTGTACCAAGTACTGTAAAGTGCGGCGCACTACACGAGAGTCAACCACCTTGGAGACTTCAAATTCCAAATTACCATCCACCAAGACTGGAGGTGGCATAGGCGCCGTGTCCACGGAACCCACCACCTTCTTTAACAGAGACCTGTGAAACACGTTGTGTATCTTATACACCGTAGGAAGCTCCAATCGGTACGCTACTGGGTTAATGACGGCGGTGACCCTAAATGGACCAATAAACCGTGGACCCAATTTAAGGGATGGTATTTTGAGTCTTATGTTTTTTGTGGATAACCACACCCAGTCATCCACACTCAGGTCCGGACCTGGCACACGCCTACTGTCAGCCACACATTTGTACCTGACACCCACACTCAACAGACGCTGTTTAACTCTCCTCCAGACTGATGATAGTTGTGCTCCTAACTGGTCTTCCTCCGGGACGCCGGAAGGTGCCCCCCTGACTCAAAGTACAAAATTGAGGATGAAGCCCGTAAACACAAAAAACCGGAGACTCCCCAGACAACTCCTGGTGGTTATTATTGATGGCAAACTCAGCCAAAGTAAGAAACTTCGACCACTACTCCTGGTTATCCAAAACAAAGCAGCGTAAGTACTGTTCCAAATTTTGGTTCATACGTTCGGTCTGACAATTAGACTGAGGGTGAAATGCCAAAGAATGAGACAACTTGATCCCCAGCCGTGAACAAAATGCTTTCCAAAATTTAGCTACAAACTGAGACCCCTATCACAAACGATGTCAGACGGAACCTCATGAAGTCTTACCACTTCCTGCACAAATACCTGAGCCAAAGTCTTAGCGTTAGGCAACGAAGGTAAAGACACAAAGTGCGACATTTTTGAGAACCGATCAACAATCACCAAGATGACCGTGTTCCCAGCTGAGGAGGGCAAGTCAGTGATAAAATCCATGGAGATTTCTGTCCATGGCTTACTAGGTACCTCGAGAGGAAGTAGTGTGCCAACAGGACGAGAGCGGGGCATCTTAGTCCTAGCGCACGTGGTGCAAGCTGACACATATGAGGCCACGTCCTGTCGGATCTTGGGCCACCAAAACCGATGTGACACCAACTCCAAGGTACCCCTAACCCCTGGATGGCCAGCCAGGACAGCATCATGATGCTCCGCCAAAACCTTTAAGTGGAGATGGAGCGGTACAAACGTTTTGTTGATGGGAAGCTCAGATGGTACCTCCTCCTGGGCCTCGGCAATCTCAGCCTCAACCTCAGTAGTGAGAGCCGAAACCACAACACCCTTTTGGAGGATGGGTACTGGATCTTCCCAAGGCTCTCCCCCAGAAAACACCAGGACAAAGCATCCGCCTTAGTGTTTTTAGAACCAGGTCTGTAAGTGACAACAAAGTTGAACCGCGTGAAAAACAATGCCCAGCGAACCTGCCTGGGAGACAGACGCTTGGCGACTCCAAATAAAGCAAATTCTTATGGTCGGTAATAACATTAACCTGATGAACCGACCCCTCCAAGAAGTGTCGCCATTCCTCAAAGGCCAATTTGATTGCCAACAACTGTCATGTTCTCAATGGCAAGAGAACATAGCATAAGTATATATAGGAACTAGCTCTTGGAAGATGGGAACTGAGCTGACCATGAACTAAACCTAACGCACAACTAGCAGTGGCCGGGTAGCATGCCTACGTTGATTCTAGATGCCCAGCACCAGCCGGAGGACTAAATAATGCTAGCAGAGGAAAATATTAGTCCTAGCTCACCTCTAGAGAAATACCCCGAAAGGAGACAGAGGCCCCCCACATGTATTGGCGGTGAATTAAGATGAAATAACAAACGTAGTATGAAAATAGGTTTAGCAAATTTGAGGTCCACTTACTACATAGCAGAAGACAGAAAGGACACTTTCATGGTCAGCTGAAAACCCTATCAAAACACCATCCAGAAATTACTTTAAAACTCTGGCATTAACTCATAACACCAGAGTGGCAATTCCTGTTCACAAGAGCTTTCCAGACACAGTAACGAAACTTCAGCTGTGAACTGGAACAAAATGCAAAAACAAACATGGACAAGAGTCCAACTTATCTAGTAGTTGTCTAGGAGCAGGAACAAGCACAGAGAGGCTTCTGATAACATTGTTGACCGGCAAGCAACTAACAGAGCAGCAAGGTTATATAGCGACTCCCACATCTTGATGGGAACAGGTGAACAGAGAAGATGACAACACCAGTTCAATTCCACCAGTAGCCACCGGGGGAGCCCAGAATCCAAATTCACAACAGTACCCCCCCCTCAAGGAGGGGGCACCGAACCCTCACCAGAACCACCAGGGCGATCAGGATGGGCCCTATGGAAGGCACGAACCAGATCAGAGGCATGAACATCAGATGCATTCACCCAAGAATTATCCTCCTGGCCGTATCCCTTCCACTTGACCAGATACTGGAGTCTCCGTCTGGAAACACGAGAGTCTAAGATTTTCTCCACAACGTACTCCAACTCACCCTCAACCAACACCGGAGCAGGAGGCTCAACGGAAGGCACAACCGGTACCTCATACCTGCGCAATAATGACCGATGAAAAACGTTATGAATAGAAAAGGATGCAGGGAGGTCCAAACGGAAGGAAACAGGGTTAAGAATCTCCAATATCTTATACGGGCCGATGAACCGAGGCTTAAACTTAGGAGAAGAGACCCTCATAGGGACAAAACGAGAAGACAACCACACCAAATCCCCAACACAAAGCCGAGGACCAACACGACGGTGGCGGTTGGCAAAAAGCTGAGTCTTCTCCTGGGACAACCTCAAATTGTCCACCACCTGCCCCCAGATCTGATGCAATCTCTCCACCACAGCATCCACTCCAGGACAATCCGAAGTTTCCACCTGACCAGAGGAAAATCGAGGATGAAACCCCGAATTACAGAAAAACGGGGACACCAAAGTGGCAGAGCTGGCCCGATTATTGAGAGCGAACTCCGCCAATGGCAAAAAAGCAACCCAATCATCCTGGTCAGCAGACACAAAACACCTCAGATATGTCTCCAGGGTCTGATTAGTCCGCTCGGTCTGGCCATTCGTCTGAGGATGGAAAGCGGACGAAAAAGACAAATCTATGCCCATCCTAGCACAGAATGCCCGCCAAAATCTAGACACGAATTGGGTCCCTCTGTCAGAAATGATATTCTCAGGAATACCATGCAAACGAACAACATTTTGAAAAAACAGAGGAACCAACTCGGAAGAAGAAGGCAACTTGGGCAGAGGAACCAAATGGACCATCTTAGAGAAACGGTCACACACCACCCAGATGACAGACATCTTCTGAGAAACAGGCAGATCTGAAATAAAATCCATCGAGATGTGCGTCCAAGGCCTCTTAGGAATAGGCAAGGGCAACAATAATCCACTAGCCCGAGAGCAACAAGGCTTGGCCCGAGCACAAACATCACAAGACTGCACAAAGCCTCGCACATCTCGTGACAGGGAAGGCCACCAGAAGGACCTTGCCACCAAATCCCTGGTACCAAAAATGCCAGGATGACCTGCCAACGCAGAAGAATGAACCTCAGAGATGACTCTACTGGTCCAATCATCAGGAACAAACAGTTTATCAGGTGGGCAACGATCCGGTCTATCCGCCTGAAACTCCTGCAAGGCCCGCCGCAGGTCTGGAGAAACGGCTGACAATACCACTCCATCCTTAAGGATACCTGTGGGCTCAGAGTTACCAGGCGAGTCAGGCTCAAAACTCCTAGAAAGGGCATCCGCCTTAACATTCTTAGAACCCGGTAGGTATGACACCACAAAATTAAACCGAGAGAAAAATAATGACCAGCGCGCCTGTCTAGGATTCAGGCGCCTGGCGGTCTCAAGATAAATCAAGTTTTTGTGGTCAGTCAATACCACCACCTGATGTCTGGCCCCCTCAAGCCAATGGCGCCACTCCTCAAAAGCCCACTTCATGGCCAGAAGCTCCCGATTCCCAACATCATAATTCCGCTCAGCGGGCGAAAATTTACGGGAAAAGAAGGCACAAGGCCTCATCACGGAGCAGTCAGAACTTTTCTGCGACAACACTGCCCCAGCTCCGATCTCAGAAGCGTCGACCTCAACCTGAAAAGGTAGAGCAACATCAGGCTGACGCAACACAGGGGCAGAGGAAAAACGGCGCTTAAGCTCCCGAAAGGCCTCCACAGCGTCAGGGGACCAATCAGCAACATCAGCACCCTTCTTAGTCAAATCGGTCAATGGCTTAGCAATATCCGAAAAACCAGCAATAAATCGACGATAAAAGTTAGCAAAGCCCAAAAATTTCTGAAGACTCTTAAGAGAAGAGGGCTGCGTCCAATCACAAATAGCTTGAACCTTGACAGGATCCATTTCAATGGAAGAGGGAGAAAAAATATATCCCAAAAAGGAAATCCTCTGTACCCCAAAAACACACTTAGAACCCTTCACACACAAAGAATTAGACCGCAAAACCTGGAAAACCCTCCTGACTTGCTGGACATGAGAGTCCCAGTCATCCGAAAAAATCAGAATATCATCCAGATACACAATCATAAATTTATCCAAATAATCGCGAAAAATATCATGCATAAAGGACTGGAAAACTGACGGAGCATTTGAAAGACCAAAAGGCATCACTAAATACTCAAAGTGGCCCTCGGGCGTATTAAATGCGGTTTTCCACTCATCCCCCTGCCTGATTCGCACCAAATTATACGCCCCACGAAGGTCAATCTTAGAGAACCACTTGGCCCCCTTTATGCGAGCAAACAAATCAGTCAGCAACGGCAATGGGTATTGATATTTTACAGTGATTTTATTCAAAAGCCGATAATCGATACATGGTCTCAAAGAGCCGTCTTTTTTTGACACAAAGAAAAAACCGGCTCCTAAGGGAGATGACGATGGACGAATATGTCCCTTTTCCAAGGACTCCTTTATATATTCTCGCATAGCAGCATGTTCAGGCACAGACAGATTAAATAAACGACCCTTTGGGTATTTACTACCCGGGATTAAATCTATGGCACAATCGCACTCTCGGTGCGGAGGTAATGAACCAAGCTTGGATTCTTCAAAGACGTCACGATAGTCAGACAGGAACTCAGGAATTTCAGAGGGAATAGATGATGAAATAGAAACCACAGGTACATCCCCATGAGCCCCCTTACATCCCCAGCTCAACACAGACATAGCTTTCCAGTCGAGGACTGGGTTGTGAGATTGCAGCCAAGGCAATCCTAGCACCAAATCATCATGTAGATTATGCAGCACCAGAAAGCGAATAATCTCCTGGTGATCCGGATTAATACGCATAGTTACTTGTGTCCAGTATTGTGGTTTATTATTAGCCAATGGGGTGGAGTCAATCCCCTTCAGAGGAATAAGAGTCTCCAAAGGCTCTAAATCATACCCACAGCGTTTGGCAAAGGACCAATCCATAAGACTCAAAGCGGCGCCAGAGTCGACATAGGCGTCCGTGGTAATAGATGACAAAGAGCAAATCAGGGTCACAGATAGAATAAACTTAGACGGTAAGGTGCAAATGGAAACAGATTTATCAAGCTTTTTAGTGCGCTTAGAGCATGCTGATATAACATGAGTAGAATCACCACAATAGAAACACAACCCATTTTTCCGTCTAAAATTCTGCCGCTCGCTTCGGGACAGAATTCTATCACACTGCATACTCTCTGGCGACTTCTCAGTGGACACCGCCAGATGGTGCACTGGTTTGCGCTCCCGCAAACGCCTATCGATCTGAATAGCCATTGTCATGGACTCATTCAGACCCGCAGGCACAGGGAACCCCACCATAACATCCTTAATGGCATCAGAGAGACCCTCTCTGAAAGTCGCCGCCAGGGCGCACTCATTCCACTGAGTAAGCACAGACCATTTACGGAATCTTTGACAGTAAATTTCCGCTTCATCTTGCCCCTGAGATAGGGACATCAAAGTTTTTTCTGCCTGAAGCTCCAAATGAGGTTCGTCATAAAGCAACCCCAAGGCCAGAAAAAACGCATCCACATTGAGCAACGCAGGATCCCCTGGTGTCAATGAAAAAGCCCAGTCTTGAGGGTCGCCCCGGAGCAAGGAAATCACAATCCTGACCTGCTGTGCAGGGTCTCCGGCAGAGCGAAATTTCAGGGACAAAAATAATTTGCAATTATTTCGAAAATTCTGAAACCCAGATCTATTCCCCGAGAAAAATTCCGGCAAAGGAATTCTCGGCTCAGATACAGGTGCATGACAAACAAAGTCTTGCAAATTTTGCACCTTCGTGGCGAGACTATTCAAACCTGCAGTTACACTCTGAAGATCCATTACAAACAGGTGGACACAGAGCCATTCAAAGATTAGAAGGAAAAAAAAAAAAAAAAAAATTCTCAGCAGACTTCTTATTTCTCTCCTTTCTCAGCCAAGGATTTTAACCCTTTAGTGGCCGGTCAAACTGTCATGTTCTCAATGGCAAGAGAACATAGCATAAGTATATATAGGAACTAGCTCTTGGAAGATGGGAACTGAGCTGACCATGAACTAAACCTAACGCACAACTAGCAGTGGCCGGGTAGCATGCCTACGTTGATTCTAGATGCCCAGCACCAGCCGGAGGACTAAATAATGCTAGCAGAGGAAAATATTAGTCCTAGCTCACCTCTAGAGAAATACCCCGAAAGGAGACAGAGGCCCCCCACATGTATTGGCGGTGAATTAAGATGAAATAACAAACGTAGTATGAAAATAGGTTTAGCAAATTTGAGGTCCACTTACTACATAGCAGAAGACAGAAAGGACACTTTCATGGTCAGCTGAAAACCCTATCAAAACACCATCCAGAAATTACTTTAAAACTCTGGCATTAACTCATAACACCAGAGTGGCAATTCCTGTTCACAAGAGCTTTCCAGACACAGTAACGAAACTTCAGCTGTGAACTGGAACAAAATGCAAAAACAAACATGGACAAGAGTCCAACTTATCTAGTAGTTGTCTAGGAGCAGGAACAAGCACAGAGAGGCTTCTGATAACATTGTTGACCGGCAAGCAACTAACAGAGCAGCAAGGTTATATAGCGACTCCCACATCTTGATGGGAACAGGTGAACAGAGAAGATGACAACACCAGTTCAATTCCACCAGTAGCCACCGGGGGAGCCCAGAATCCAAATTCACAACAAACAACTCTCTGTTGCCGATATCGTAGTTACGTTCGGCGGGCGACAGTTTCTTGGAAAAATAGGCGCACGGACACAAACCGCTCAAGGATGAGCCTTGTGACAACACCGCCCCCACACCAACCTCAGACGCATCGACTTCTACAACAAAAGGTTTCGATACATCTGGCTGCACCAGAATGGGAGCCGAAACAAACCTGTTTATAAGAGATTCAAACGCGCACACAGCAGCCTCAGGCCAAACGGAGAAATTGGTACCCTTTTTAGTCATGTCAGTTAGCGGTTTAGCAATGATGGAAAAATCCTTGATAAACTTCCTATAGTAGTTAGAAAACCCAAGGAACCGCTGAAGTGCTTTTAGGTTATCAGGACGTTCCCAATGCAACACCGCTTGCACCTTAGCGGCGTCCATCTTAAAACCCGAAGCAGACACAATGTAGCCCAAGAAAGGCAACTCCTGTACCGAAAATACACATTTCTCCAGTTTTGCATATAGCTTATTCTCTCTGAGAAGCTGTAACACCTGCCTGACATGATCTAAATGAGTATCACGTTCGCAAGAATATATGAGGATGTCATCTAGGTACACAATAACGAATTTCCCCAAAACATGCGAGAACACATCATTTATGAAATGTTGAAACACTGCAGGTGCGTTTGTCAACCCAAATGGCATCACCAAATTTTCAAAATGACCCTCAGGGGTATTAAAAGCCGTCTTCCACTCATCACCTTGACAGACTCTTATGAGGTTGTATGCCCCCCTGAGGTCAAGCTTGGTAAACCACTTAGCACCTGCCACCTGGTTGAACAAATCCAGAATCAATGGCATAGGGTATGGATCACGAACCGTAATCTGGTTTAGCTCCCTGAAATCCAGACACGGCCGTAGTCCACCATTTTTCTTCTTAACGAAGAAGAACCCTGCTGCCACTGGTGAGGATGATGGCCTGATGTGCCCTTTGCTCAAACTTTCAGCAATGTAATCCTTTAGCGCTTGTCTCTCCGGAGATGTTAAACATCCTTGCTTTAGGCAACTTGGCTCCTGGTTAGAACAGTCATAGGAGCGATGTGGTGGCAACTCTGAACAACCCTTCTCAGAGAACACATCCACAAAATCTATAAGTGACTCAGGAACGCTTGGAGTCACAGCAGAAACACATGTGGCCAAGCAATTCTCCTGACAGAAATCACTCCACTGAATTATGCCCTGAGTTTTCCAGTCAATCACCGGGTTGTGTGTAGACAACCATGGAAAACCCAGAACCAATTGTGCCGGAAGACTCTTGAGCACTTTACATGTAACCTGCTCGAAATGAAGAACCCCAATGTGGAGTTTAATCTCAGCCACAAACTCAGTAATCTCCCCCTGTGGGAGAGGAGCAGAATTGATGGTGACCACGCGGATAAGATGAGGCAGTTTTTCGATCCTAAAACCAGCAGTGCGCGCAAACTCCTCATCAATGAGATTTATGGCAGAGCCACTATCCACAAAAACAGTGATTGGCAGCTCACTGCCAGCGACAACAACTTTGGCAGGGAGCATGCACTGAGAAACCATCATGGAGGATATACATAAGCTCAGATTGGACTCCTCCACACCCTCTGAGCTTAGAAATTTTTCTACCGTTGCGCTTTTCTTTGACAGCAGAGGACAGATATTAATAAAATGACCAGTTTTACCGCAGTAAAAACAGGCTCCCTGCTTCCTGAGCTCAGGGGCTTGACGCTTCACATGTGATACCCCTGCGACTTGCATAGGTTCCGTGGGCTCACCTGCAGCAACCTCACGTGAACCTAAACCTTCACCCACAGCAGAATCTAATGGCAAAGAAAACGTCCATGCTTTGGGATCCCCGTTTAATAATGACAACACCAGACCCACACGCTGAGCCTCATTACTGGAGGAGATCGGGCGCATACGGAAATACAGTTTGCAAGCTTCACGAAAAGAAACAAATTTGCTGCGTTCCCCAGCAAATTTTTCAGGCAAAGAAAACTTAGGCTCAGCAACTTTACCTGTAACTCCGGCTTGCACATTAGACACTGCTAGTCCCTGTTGCTGCACTGCCCCCCTTAACTCAGTGACCTGTAGGGACAGCGCCTTCAACTGGCGGGTTATGGAAATCATGGGATCCATGGAAATGTTGGCCAATTATAATGTCACGGGAGACCTAGGCAGGAAAGAGCTAAAAACCTGGGCCCCTGCGATTTCCCTCAGACTAGGGAAACCCTGACTGACCCTGACTGACACTAATGGTGTGCATGTCTGAGCCTCCGCCCTCGCCCTATCTCCTGTTTCAACCCTAGGCTGAAACCACCACCCACCAACCAGTGAAGAGCCCACACTCCAATACCCACAGTTAGCACAGACAAGGATAACGGAAAAATAAGCAACACACCGCAGTCACTTAGGAATACACTATAAATGCAAAGGGCAAAACAAATACAAATATAGGAGGGAGCAAATAAGACAAAGGGAAATACACCACCAGCAACGATACTCCAACTACTAGCTCACCACTCCAGGCCGAGATAACCAAGCACTAGACAGAAGCTATAATCTGCAACGCCCAATGTTCAGGAGAACTATTTAAAGGCAGTGGGCATGGCCCAGCTTCCAATCCGAGCACTAGGTAAATTAACCCTGGACCAGCTAGATAAAATCTAGCCGACGCCAATGAGCGCATAGTGGTCAAAAGCGGAATTACCGCTGTCTGTCGAACGACCTGGTCTGAACAGTGTCCGACATGACAGGATCTTGATGATTAATAACCTTATTGTTAGCAGCCAAGGCGTGTAAGCAGCGGAATATCTGCAAGTAGCGCTCATACGTGATAAATCGAGATGTTTTGAAGATTTTGTTTCCATTCTTTCATTATTTGTAAATCAATAACATGTCTTTGATTTTCATAATTCTACAATGTTTAGTTCTTGGAGTTGCAATTTCAATTTTGTGGAGTGTAGTATCACTCCATGGTCCTGATTCAATTCCTTTTTTGTCTACTTTTTGGTGTTTTAAGCCTGTTTTTGATTCACACGAAATTCTTCTTTCAATTTACTCTTTTTTTATAGATCTATTTTATGAGAGTTCGCCATTTTTTTTTATGTTCACCATTGTGGGTCTGGTTTTTGTTTTCCAGATAATTGCGGCCGATTCATCAATTGCGGCTTTTTAAAATGTCTCAACATTTTTGTACAAATGCTAGAGTTGCGTGCGACACTGAAACATGCTACTTTTGGCTATAAAAAAGTTACAAAAAAAGTTACAGACAAAAATAAAGAAAATTTTTCATTGCATGCAACATTCATACACCACATGTGTCATTTTGAAGAACGTTAAAGAGAAACAAAAAGAAAAATGACTTAAAAAAAAGCTTTGTATTGTGTTTGTGTTTGTGTAAAGCTTTGTGTTTGTAACCAAAATGCTTATATTGTGTCATTGTGTAATAGTGTAGACAAGTAGCATTTACTGATTTATTTTCCTAAAGGACAAGAGAGGCAAAGGGCTTAACCAGTTGACCGGGTGATTGATGTTTTGCATTTTATCAGAGCATTGTAGCATCTTTACTTCTGCTTCTTAAAGATAACCCAGTAGCAGTCTGCCAGATAAAAACAATTTGTCAAATGCGTCCAATTACTTAAGAAAGGCAAAGATTCAAAGATTTCCCCAGTATCATTAAATGAGACAATATTTATTTAATATTGAATAATCTGTAGAGTAACAGCAAAATTATCTCCCAAGTGACAGTGTCCTACATCAATGAATGCAAAAATAACATTGACCGAATATTTACATTGTCCGACACTTAAAATCGTTGTGACTTGCAGACAAATGTATATTTTGAGGGTTTTTGAACCATTTGCATTTTGCATCTTTAGGCTATGTTCACACTGAATATTTTTTCCGGTTTTATTTTTTAGTTTTCATAAAACTATCAAAAGAATGGTCTTATTAATATGTATATGAAAACAACTTCTGGTTTCTGAATGTCTATTAAATGCTTCAGGTTTCCAAAGAAGTCAAGCGGTAAAAGGAGCAACATGTGCAATAGGAAGGCTATAAAGATGTCTGGAAGATGGCCGGGAGCAGTGACGTAACATGAAGCTCATGGGCCCCAAAGCAAAAGCTCCAACGGGGCCCCCAATTATGGCAAGTCTTTAATAGTAATTTTCTTTTCATATAGGTTGGAGGGACTTTTTGGGCCTTTTAGGCTCCAGGGCCCAAGTGTTTTTGCAATCCCTGTACCTATGCTCTTGGTCGGGCATATTTTGGGGTATTTTGTCAGCATTTTTGTTTAAAAAATGCTCGCATTTCCTGCATTACTTAGATTTTTTTAGAAAAAAGTAGGGAAAAGAAAATTCTAGTAAAAAGATAGCTTTTCACTTTCTTTTGCTATTTTTTTTTAAAGTTATAGGAAAAAAAACATTGAAAAAGTGCCCAGGAAATGACCAAAAACACTATAAAAGATACTTCAGGCTTACAAAGCTCCAGAAAAAAAGAGTTATTGTTCACCAGAAAAAGACACAGTGTGAACATACCCTTAGATACTGTGGCAGTCTTCCATTAATGATTTGGATCATAAGTAACTCCTAATGCTTTGTCATTCAAGCAGTAATGCTACTTGGATGACAATCATACGCATTGTGTCTTCTTCCTATTCAATAAGATGCAGAAAAAGAGTTAAACTGAGTGGCACAATTCGTTTGTGAGACCCTTTTTCTGTGGCTTTACTTTGCTCTGGTGTTTTGATTATTTGGTAACTAATTCTCTCTATAATGTTATTGGAACAAAGAGAAGAAATGGGGGTCTGGTAGCTAGAATTATATGGTTGAGTGCACTGTCAAAGGATACAATAAAAAATAAAGACCCAGATATACAAACTATAGTTGTTAAAGTGTAACCGTTGTTTTAATTTTTGTTGCTTTAATTTTAATTTTATAAATCAATAGTACACATAAAAATAAGTAACTCTGTAACATATCTTATCAGATAAATCTGCTTCATTCTGCTCCTGGACTGATCACTCCTTCATGGGTAAAATCTGATTCTCAGATTTTCCCATTAATGAGAAAGGAAATGACAGTTGGTGCTTTTATGTCCCAAATGTGCTCGATTGGATTCAAGTCTGTGGAACGGGCAGACCAGTATATGGCATTAATGCCTACATCGTGCAGGAACTTCTTCTGACACACTTCAGCCAAATAAGACATAACATTGTCATGCATCAGAAGGAACCCAGGTCCAAGTGCACCAGCATATGGTCTCACAATGGGTCTGAGGATCTCATCTCGGTACCTAATGGCAGTCAGGCTACCTCTGATGAGCAGATGGAGGGCTGTGCAGCCCTCGAAAGAAATGCCACCCCACACCATTACTGACCCACTGCCAAACCGGTCATGCTGGAGGATGGTGCAGGCAGCAGAAACATCTCCACGGCATCTCCAGACTGTCACGTCTGTTACATGGGCTCAGTGTGAACCTGCTCTCATACATGAAGAGCACAGGGCGCCAATGTTGAATCTGCCAATCTTGGTGTTCTCTGGCAAATGCCAACTGCCCTGCATGGTGTTGGGCTGTAAGCACAACACCCACTTGTGTACATCGGGCCATCATACCACCCTCATGGAGTCTGTTTCTGACAGTTTGAGCAGACACATGCATGCTGGAGGTCATTTTGCAGGGCTCTGGCACTGCTCCTCCTGTTCCACCTTGCATAAAGGTGGAGGTATCGGTCCTGCCGCTGGGTTGTTGCCATCCTATGGCCCCCTCCACATCTCCTGGTGTACTGGCCTGGTATCTGCTCCATGCTCTGGACACTGTGCTGATAGACACAGCTACCCTTCTTGCCACAGCTTGCATTGATTCGCAAACCTGGATGAGCTGCACTACCTGAGCAACTTCTGTGGGTTGTAGACACCAGCTCGTGCTTCTGTACCTCTAGGGGTGAGAGCAATGACAAAATAAAAAAGTGACAAAAACAGCTAAAAAGGATCAGAACAGAGAAAGGGTCTGTGGTCACCCCCTGCAGAAACACTCCTTTATAGGCGTTGTCTTGCTAATTGCTGATCAGTTCTACCTGTTGTCAATTCTATTTGCACAACATTCGGAGAATTTGATTCACAATCAGCGTCACCTCATAACTGGAGAGGTTGATTTCACAGAAGTGTGATTGACTTGGCGTTGCAATGTATTGTTTAAGCGTTCCCTCTTTTTTGAGCAGTGTATGTATATATATATATATATATATATATATATATATATTGTGTTTGTTTGTTTCTTTGTTCATCACCAGGTAAGTCAGGTAAACCCCATCTGACCATCTGACTCCAAAAGTGAAGTGAAAAAGACTGAGACATTTTAAATTTAAATATCAGCTCCCCTTGTTCTTCCTGGAGAAAAGTTGCCACCAGACGTGAGTATGTACCATCGGCATTGCTGAGTTTTGGGAAGTGGCGCTGGGCAAGGGTTTTTTGTGTGAATCAAATCTCAAAGTGTTTGACTTTGAATGGAACTGCAAATTTAAGAAATTTAACTCAAACTCGATCCTCTGTGGATCAATCCACTCATCTTTAGCTGAAGTTCAAGTTCTATATTACAATGAATTGAACCTGAGGAAAAGATTAGACCAATCTTGAAACGCATTGTCCTATTCATGTTAATGAAAATCTTGAACTTCATGTTCATTCCCGGTAGCACTTCTGTTGTCAATAATGATCCTTTTTGCAGCCGCATCAGTTTTATTTCACCACCTGTTAGGTGTCGAGTTCCTGCCGCTGCACAGGGGGAATCTCGAACCATGTCCGCTGCGGTCTCCCATTCTTCTCCAGCCGCAGTGGAACCTGTTCAGTGGAGACGTCAGTCCCAGCGCCTGGCTCAGACAGATACTGCACGTTTGGTTACTGCTGCCCTTCCAGGTTCAGCCATTATAACCAGTTCTGTTTGGCGGCAAGCAGGCGCTCCTGGGACTAAGTCCTGCTTTTCTCCTTCTGAGCATGCCCAAGGGAGGACCTCTCATTGGAGGTCGGGGGTCACATGCTCAGGTCCTGTAGCAGCTCCTATTGGTCCACTAGGAAGGTCCTGGAGAGCTACAACTATAAAAGGTTCGCATGGCCGCATGGCCATGCGCTAGTATCATTTGTGTTTGGCTGTTGTCAGTGGATACTCTACCACTCAGTTCATATGTGGTGTGAGTCTGATTAGCTTTGGGGCTGTAGACTCAGGCAGGCAGCTAGTGTCAGTGGGGGTAATTAGCCTTGGCTTAGCATCTGGTTCCTTCATGTGTGCGGTTAGCACAGAAGAGTTCCGGAGAAAGCCCAACCCTAGTCAGGGTATTATTCCATGTTTACAGCGCGACTCTGTGAGGCAACAGAGCTCGCTTTCATTTCACACCGGGTGAAGTTTAACCCACGTGTGAGCTCAGTGTCCATCCGCCATTACTTTGCAGCAGGTATCTCTGCACGGTGGTCCCCGGGCTGCGAATGCATTACTTGGTGCGTTCCGCTTGCCCTAACACCTGCTTTTACTAGAGTACTGCCTAATTGCTAAGCTTTAAAATGTGAGTGGATACTGCATACATTACCATTTAATATATAAATCGTCTGTCCGATTTCACCCTATGGTGCCCTCTGTGGAACCTCTTATATACCAGTGATGCAGGGCTGAGGCTTATATTCCTCTTTCTTTAAAAAGTACATGGACACTCAGCAGAACTGAGCATGCATAAGTAAGAAGAAGTCAAATAGCCAACAGCTATCTGATTGTATGGCCACATTCTTTAGTCACACCAACAATTACAATTAAGAGGTAATGCAGTAGAAGTGGGGAGTAGAAAAAAATAAACTAAGCCAAAATATCAACTAGAAAAGGTCTGTAATCCACATGAAATGCAGAATGTCACATAAAATAAAATTTTAAAGCAAAGGAAAAAAAAATAATCAAGTACAGATGACGAATGTTTCAAACTGGATAACAGCTGTCACATCTTCAATGGGACCTGTTTTTTCTTCTGTCATCATGTGCCATCATATTCACTCTGTGAGTGGCGCTGGTGATAGCTGAGATGTCAGAACCAAAAGCTCTGGACAGCGGGCTCTGTCCAGCCATTTAGATTTGGGTGGCTAGGACCTGCAGTGCTGTCCAGTCTGACAGTATGGGGGTATGCTGTCCAACTGGAGTTACCAGCTCCCTTCTTCACAAAATTGGAGAGCACCACACTTTACTTAAGCGCCCAACTTAATGCCAGATATGGTCTTGTGCTTCTCTGGTTCAATTCCATCTGTTTAGCTCCTTGTTGTATCATTATTCCTTATTTTGCTCTCGGTTTGTGTTTTCTAACTATCCTCTATTCTGATTTAGCACTTTTCCTGCCCTCTTGGTTTTTACCCGGCTACCTCACCACACCTGCCAGCCAGCGCCACCAAAAATCAGCTTATTCATTATCTCCTTCCCAGGGATCCCTGTTTTAAAGGGTGAAGGCCAGGGCAAGATCTGGTAAGCGGAGTGGCTTACACTAAGCCTGTTTGTGGTAGCCATTTTAGAACTGCCAGGCCACCACCGAAAGAACATCCTTGCAAAGATAAGATGAAAAGTAACCTATCAAACTCCCTGTGATAAGTATCTGGCACGTGGATGTGATGCCCGAAATATGGTGGTCCAAACTGGTGAAGAAACTGTACTTAGTTTGCTATCCACAATTTCTTTGCATATTATTATTATCAGAATACTTTTACAATTAATTTTAATTTTTATAGAAATTAAATTAAACCACCAAACGTAAAGATTTGTATAATTAGTAAATTATTCATCGCTGGTAAATGAATTTGGAAATTTTGCTAATGGCTGAAAGAAATGTAAAATTAATGTCACATAGAATAATCATAATGATTCCCTTCAACTTACTTTTTTTTTACCAGTGGAAATTACAAATAAATATACTGGAGATCAAGCGTCAGGATGAAAAATTACAACTTTAAAAGCAGGTCCCAGATTGGTGCCCTTAGAGTACATTGATTAATTATAGCAGAGAATTGCACTTCGACTCCTACATTTGTTTCCATTGGCAAAAGATGTAAATGGGGTAAGTTTCAAGTGTTTTAACCCCAATTGGTTTTTTGCGCGGTGGTTGAACATAGTTTTAGTAATAATCTGCTGACAGAGACACGTTCCTGATCTTGTTATTGTAAGAAAGCGGAAGCTGAGAACAAATTAGTATGACTGGCCTTAAGTACATCATTATAAGAAACTCTGAAAAAAACAGATCATTGCAGAAAAATGTTAACTTCTGGTGAATTTTTATTCTTTGCCGTATAGTGGTCAGATGGGTCGTTAAAAAAGAGATGTACTATTGCACATGTCAAGATTATCCCCAATTCACCTTTGAATTCGGACTCTTTTTAGTAGTTTGGAAGAGTATAAAAAATGGTTGAGATGATTAATTGTTTTGCCCAAAGGGTTGTATAGAAGGAAAAATGTGGAGAAGCCGAACTACTGGTGAATTAAGGTAATTCAAAGTAGTATACTTCTTTCTCATTACAGATTTTTTTTGTTCTGAGGAAGAAGTATGATATGTCGAAACGCGAAGACAAAATAAAAAACCCAGAATCTAAAGGGAACCTGTCACCCCCAAAATGGAAGTTGAGCTAAGCCCACCAGCATCAGAGGCTTATCTACAGCATTCTGGAATGCTGTAGATAAGCCCCCGATGTATCCTGAAAGATGAGAAAAAGATGTTAGATTATACTCACCCAGGGCATTCCCGCTGCGGTCTGATCCGATGGGTGTCGCGGGGCCTCCCATCTTCATAGGATGACATCCTCTTCTTGTCTTCACACTGCGGCTCTGGCGCAGGAG
Organism: Ranitomeya variabilis; assembly: GCF_051348905.1. Classification (NCBI taxonomy): domain Eukaryota; kingdom Metazoa; phylum Chordata; class Amphibia; order Anura; family Dendrobatidae; genus Ranitomeya; species Ranitomeya variabilis. The sequence goes on from NC_135239.1 coordinate 182,626,499, forward strand.
TACTTTGTCTGCCCTGTTGAGGGCAGAGCAAACTACTGCAGTGCGCAGGCACCGGGCCTCTCTGACCTTTCCCGGGGCAGACAAAGTATGCCTGCGCTGGAGCCACAGCGTGAAGACAAGAAGAGGACGTCATCGTAAGAAGATGGGAGGCCCCGGACAGGACCGTGACGCCCATCGGATCGGACCGCCCACCCAGGTGAGTATAATCTAACCTCTTTTTCTCATCTTTCAGATTACATTGGGGGCTTATCTACAGCATCCCAGAATGCTGTAGATAAGCCCCTGATGCTGGTGGGCTTAGCTCAACTTCCATTTTTGGGGTGACAGGTTCCCTTTAAAAGATTCTGGGTTTTTTATTTTGTCTTCGCGTTTCGACGTATCATACTTCTTCCTCAGAACAAAAAAATCTGTCCTGCTGTAGATAAGCCCCTGATAGCGGTGGGCTTAGCTCAACTTCCATTTTGGGGGTGACAGGTTCCCTTTAATGTGAATCTGAATTACCTTCATTTGGATTTTACACATTTTTTCCTTCTACTCTATCTAACTTGGTCTCTGGACCCGTGGACCTGCTGCAGCTGGGATTACATGCTTTTCTAATGTTGTGTCATTACAACTTAATCAGGTTAGTATAAACTTTATTCAATTAATTGATTTTAAACTGGATAAAACCCTATTGCGCTGCCTAAAGGGTTGACTCATGGCCCACATTACTAAGATGTCCCATTTATGTTTGATCCCACAAGATGCAATGCTTAGGACTTCAGCGTTTCTCCAAGCAGTGGCCAGTTTTAAGCACAAATGATAGATGAGGTCCACGGTTTAGATGAAAAAAGTACTATCTTATTCAAATATATACTGTAAATGCATACCCAACATGCTTCCTTTACACTAATATATGATCTCACAAGATGTAGTGTTTCTCCAGCATTTCTCCAAATAGTGGACAGTCTTAAATAGTCTGCTATAGTGGACAGCTCCAAAACAAAAACAGCCTGTCTTCACTAATGATGGATAATATAAGCAGTCCTTTTCTTCAGGCAGAAAGAAACAATATAAATGTAGCAGCTTCACTAACTTCAGTATTTCCAGCAGCAGCTCACACTTATAATAAACGTGTTCACCAAACAAACACCTCTCTGTTTGGCTCCAGCTCATCTCTCTTTGCAGAGTAGATTAACCAGCAGCTCTGGCTCTTTCCAGTCTCAACACAATCCACTCTGCTGAACTACCCAGCTGTTGTTAATAGCATATAAACCCTGGACTGGATCATAGGATCTACTTTTCTCAGCCAAATTATTTTTGTTACTCAAAAAAACAAAACTCCAGTAACACTAAACCCTCTCCGTAACCTAATATTACTGGCACAGTTTAACATTACCCACACATTAAACTTACAGGGAATAATTTCTCTGCATATCAAATTTAGTAGGACAAACTGTGCGAATAGGCGAATTCAAATTTTGCCTGATCTTCTCATCTTTAGATGATTTTTTATTTTCATAATTTTAAGACCCAGAGTCGTGCACAATACCATCCCATCGGGACATAACCTATCAACACACAATTGTGACATAAATATAAAAATAACCACATTTCATGCGGTATTCAGCTTCATACGTTCTCCATTTTTAATATGGGGGTGTAAATGAGGCTAAAATGTTTGCTACTGTAATGAAAACAGCTATAGATAGCTAACCAAGAGCACCTAGACAAATAATTATCAGGATAACCTTACAAGAGATTTAAAGGTTAACATGAAGGTTTGAAACAAGATAATATTACTAATGGACTTCACATAGAGCAAATTAACTAAATTGTGAAATCTTGAATTTCACTGTGTTCTAATCCTTTTTACTGCCAAAATTGTTCCACTATATAGCTTTCCAATTTTTTAGTCTTTTTTTTAACACGAATCCCCAAATTCCTTCAATGCGTTTGAGATCTAAAAAAACAACATTAGGAAAGCATGACAACCAATTAAAAAACAATTTACTCCAATGGCCTCATTAATCAAAAGGAAAATCATCCAGTCCAATGACACCTGGATAGAGTAATATCTGAAATCACCATTAATTAGGACTCTCATGGAAAACGCTTGGCCAACAAGTCACATTGAAGAATGTGATTAAATAGGAAATGGGGAATTAGCCCCCAAAAGTTTGGCCATTGGAATACATTGGTAGAAGGAGGAGTTTCAAAGAAATGTTGAAGTTGCTGACTGATTGCAACTCCCAAGAGGGCATGAAAAGGGCTCTAGGGGTCACTTATTTACAAAATTAGCAATGTCTGTCATTTCAAACTAAAATAAAGCTAAAGCACAAGTGAACATTTGCAGCAGGGAAAGGGATTTTTTTTTTGCTTTGCCTAAATTGCAGGCAGGCCGTGGGCAATTAGAGGTTTGATCTTTTTCAGCTCTTAATTCAGACGTAATTCATCACCTCTAACCATGTTCTTTGATTTGAAGATCGATTCTAATCATCTTATTTATAATAATTACAATTTGCCTTTTTCTTAAGGAAAGCTTCAAATATGAACGACTAATTTTGTTTTTACTATTGGCTATTTCTTTACCCTCCCAAAATTTCTATAAGTAATGTAAACATACAAGGGAAAGGATCTAATCTACTTGTGGTTGGAATGTATTTCAGCTATGCTTGTGTTTAAAGAACGTTAACGGTATGGATTTTATGACAGAGACAATTAGGCTTGACTTGAAAGTATAAAGTAAACATAAGTTACATGGTAAAAAAATTATTTGCGTTTATTATCTCAAAGATTTTTAAAGCTGGTTTTCACTCTTCACTGAAATTCTCCACAATTTCTCCATAATGGATGGACACAAACCATATCATTTGTTGCCATTTGTTTCTTTCTTAGGCATCATATTTTCTTTCATCAGAGGGAAATGGCCGATTATGCTAATCACACTCTGATCAGAATATGATTATCGTGTGATCCGATTTTTTTGAATGTGGAGAAGATGGGAAAAAAAATGTTTCCACCTTCTCCATTCTGTCAGTCCTTGCAAATCGCAACGCACTTTGACATCATCCGAGTGAAGTTCAATGTTCTCCACGGACTCTTTAATTGCATGGCCTAGTACGATCAAAATATTGGATGGACATTATGCATGCCGCAATTTTTCCTTGGACAGGTTCTGTCCGAGAAAAAAAATCGGACATGTGCACAGCCCCAAGGAACAACATTTGTCCAAGTGTGATCTGATGTTTGGTTGGATCGCACTTGGACTGAGTTCCATAATCTCACTGCTCTTACAGTAAAGAATCTTCGGCTGTGATTATGATTGAACCTTCTTTCCTTTAGATATAGAGAATGTCCCCTTGTCATCATTGTAGACCTAGGTGTATAAAGATCATTAGAAAGATCTATGTACTAACCTGTCTTCTGAGGTCCACCAATTCCCTTATTAACCTTGGTTGCTCTTCTCTGCACCCGCTCTAGTTCAGCTATGTCCTTATACAATGGAGAACAAAATTGCACACTGTATTCTAAGTGTGGTCGCACTAGTAACTAGTATAACCCTCAATGTCTGTCCACTATTTCATCCTTCTTCTCCGCTAGATTTCTGAAACTTAACATGGACAAAACAGAATTCATCATCTTTCCCCATCTCACGCGACCCCCCCCAACGAACCTATCCATTACAGTACACGGCTGCCCACTCTCCCCAGTCCCACAAGCTCGCTGCTTCGGGGTAATCCTTGACGCTGATCTCTCCTTCAAACCACATATCCAAGCCCTTTCCACTTCCTGCCGACTTCAACGCAAAAATATTTCACGAATCCGTACATTCCTCAACCAAGAATCTGCAAAAACCCTAGTCCATGCCCTCATCATCTCTCGCCTTGACTACTGCAACCTCCTGCTCTGTGGCCTCCCCTCTAACACTCTCGTACCCCTCCAAAATATTTTAAACTCTGCTGCCCGACTAATCCACCTGTCCCCCCGCTATTCCCCGTCCTCTCCCCTCTGTCAATCCCTTCACTGGCTCCCCATTGCCCAGAGACTCCACTACAAAACCCTAACCATGACGTACAAAGCCATCCAAAACCTGTCTCCTCCATACATCTGTGACCTCGTCTCCCAGTACTTACCTACATGCAACCTCCAATCCTCACAAGATCTCCTTCTCTACTCCCCTCTTATCTCCTCTTCCCACAATCGTATACAAGATTTCTCTCGCGTATCACCCCTACTCTGGAACCCTCTACCACAACACATCAGACTCTCGCCTACCATCGAAACCTTCAAAAAGAGCCTGAAGACCCACCTCTTCCAACAAGCCTACAACCTGCAGTAACCACCGATCGACCAAACCGCTGCATGACCAGCTCTATCCTCGCCTACTGTATTCTCACCCACCCCTTGTAGATTGTGGGCCTTCGTGGGCAGGCCCTGCTTAGTAACCCGATATTTACCCTGGTTACCATTGTAAAACATTGCTGGCATCGTTGCTTTTGCTGTCAAACACGACGATACACGCCGATCTGACGACCAAATAAAGTTCTGGACTTTCAGCAACGACCAGAGATATCACAGCAGGATCCAGATCGCTGCTGCGTGTCAAACACAACGATATCGCTATCCAGGACGCTGCAACGTCACGGATCGCTATCGTTATCGTTGCAAAGTCGTTTAGTGTGAAGGTACCTTTAGTCAGAAACATGTCTAAAATTGAATTTGCTGTCTTTCCATACATTCGAGTCTTCTTCAGTGTCAATTTTACACAGCATTTTACCATTTAGAACATATTAAAGTTTGGAGGGAGAGGTCAGCACAACTGTCTGATAAAATAAAAATCCTTTTTTTAACAATCCATAAAAACAGGTAAATCGATTGAATTTTTTTTTTTAAAAACCCTTGAAGCGTTTCTGCCATATCACACAGTCGAAGCACACCTGAAATTGAAATTGCCGTCTTCACATATGTCTGTCTTTTTCAGTTTTACCCTGAGTTTTGCCATTTAGAACCTAATTGTACACTTTCAGCCCAAGTGCATAACATTACATTTATCTCCATTAACCTTAAATTGCCATTTTTCTGTGCTACACAATTTCCATGATTGCCTTACAAAAATGGGGTGGCACAGCCTACTTTGCTTTTTTCTGGAGCATCGACCACTTGTAGCCAGCACAAAGACATAGTCATGGTTGACATGAGAATAACACTTATAACAAGTTTTCCCAGAGTCACAGGTTCTAACTGGAACATTTATAATAAATTTGTCTTTTTACTCATATGTTCTTACCGTATTACCAAGAGTTAAACTTGACATATTTTATTTAAAACATTTGAACTCCAATTTTGCAAAAGTAACAATAACTAATTGTGCTGGATTTAATAATATATGTAATTTTTAAGTTATGCATAGAAGTGACTAAAATGAGGGTTCATGTCTAAAGGGATGGGAAATGATAGGTGCTGGTCAATAATAAATATAAGAAAATCGATTCATAATGATTGGAAATCGACACAAAGTTTCTGACAAAATTTTGTGTTTTGATTTTTTCTAATTCTAGCAAAATAGCAGCCAGTTTTCCACCATTTTGCTAGATGGGAAGGCCAAGTATAAGTAACAAAAAAATCTTACACTCACCCCACTCCTCTGATCAGCTTTTCTGTCTTCAATTTTCTATCTTCTGTCCTTTTCTTTCAAGGCGTTTGGTGCTGCCATTTTTCACTAGCCTCCATTTCTGTCCTATGATGCATGATTCAAGTCTTGTAACATTCATGGTAGTAGAACCACTGTGCCGTGGCCCAAGGAGAGCCTGGAGGGGCATGACTATGCAAACACCTCACCCTTCGCTAGAGGCAATGGACGCCGGGTGCTACTCCAAGGGCACACCTCAGATTCACGGCAGCTGACCTCCAAAAGGGAGGGAGATGGAAAGGCCAATTCCCTTTAAGAATGCGAGGGAGAATGCTTTTGTATGCCTTAAGCCCAATGCATGGGGATCTGTGATTCGTGCGCAGACCCCGGGCAGCAGCAGGAAGATCGGAAAGTGCGGGATGGGGCCATGGTGGTTAGTGAGTCAGTGTCAGTTCCGGGGGTCTTTGATGTTAAGCTGTGCACTTCTCCTCACTTGACCATGTGCAGCACAATGACGTTTGCCACACTGCAGGTGAATGTATGGTGCCTAGTGAAGATTGGCAGCAGCAAAGACCTGGAACAATTCTCCACATATCTAGAAAGAGACAAAAGAGAGAAAACAGAAGCAACGATTGGAGAACCAGTGATGGACAAGTATGGAGAGTGTCGAAGAGAGGTAAGCAGAAGATTATTTTTAACACCATTCTGTCCTTTTCTATTTACAGTGAAAATATTTTGTGCAATTGAATTTCATATAAATAATAAATAATAATCTTTATTTTTATATAGCGCTAAGATATTCCGCAGCGCTTTACAGTTTGCATACATTATCACTGTCCCCGATGGGGCTCACAATCTAAATTCCCTATCAGTATGTCTTTGGAATGTGGGAGGAAACTGGAGAACCCAGAGGAAACCCACACGGGGAGAACATACAAACTCCTTGCAGATGTAGTCCTTGATGGGATTTGAACCCAGGACTCCAGCGCTGCCACCGTGCTGCCCGTGCTTCCTATCTAATTTTATGTGAATTTTGGCAGAATCTAACTTACCTAGTAAATACCTCTATTGTGACTATAATTTTAGATCTTAGTTGATCCATATCACCACTCTTACTACCATCCAAAGTATCAAACATTCTTCCTTAACCAAGGCAGGGCTTCAATTTACTGCCTTAAAAGGCTTATCCGGGACTATTTTTCTTTACTTTTTGCCTAAAAACTAACAGGAAGGTAGTTGCTAACTATCTGCCTGTTGTGCCCGGCCCTGATCTCTGCTGTCACAGTGAGGTCACAGACCGGTCTTTCCAGTGATTCAGCAGCTTGTGCTGACATCAATTTGGCAGGGCAGAGGCTGCTCTTCTGCTCTACTTGTTGCCGTGGCACGATTGTCGACATAAGGCTGATTGTCAGTTGGCTCCCCGCTGCTTAACTGTGGGGAGCTGGCTGTTATTCAGCATGACATTGGCAGTCGCGCACTATCAAGCACAATGGACGAATGAGAGCTGTTTTGTTGACGTGGAGCAGCTGAATCGCCGGCAGGAGTGGTTGGTGACTGCTCTGAGCGAGCAGCGGGTAGAAAAGGCAGGTTAGTTTTTAGGCCCATAGTAAACAAAATTACTTCTGGATACACCCTTTAAATGTACAACTAAATACCCTAAATACCCTGACCAAGGCAAAGTGGCTTTTCGGCAGCACCATGGACCTGCAGTTTTTTGATCAGTGTTATAATACGACGTTGCTTTGACATACAAATCGTAATGCAACTAAATCACAATTTTTCGAGATTAACAGAAATTTGATTAGTTTGGAATATGTTCCAGGAGAGCGATACGTTTTATAGTACTAGGTGCTAAATTACTATTAACAAAATGAGCTCAGCCCCTCAATAACGTATGCTCATTCGGTGCCAAGTGAAACATGCAGTACAGTGTAGTACATTGTTAGACTAGGCCTGAGGCATCCTCCGCTCTACAGCGTGAAATCTGAACTCCAACATGATATGACAATTAGGGTTAGTGTTGAGTGTAACTAATTCCTGTATTACAGTGTTTATTAAAAACAGTCATTATTCTGTCTACATCCACATACAGGATCCAACTCCGGGCTGCTTTGGAAATATATGTCCACATGTTAGGTTTCTTCCCTGTAGTAACCGCATTTTTTGCTCACTTCATAAGAGGTACCATTTAACCAGGGCGGGTATTGCTTTAGGGCTTTGCATAGCCTCTCTATGTCAGCATTCACAGATGACTAAATGCCGACTTCTCATCATTCGCAGGAAAAAAATATTTTCTTACAAAAATGTAACCATTAAGAAAAAAAAAAATATCCCAGAACATTTTAAGAGAATTCTTGGGAAAGGTACAAAGATTTTCTTATTTTGAGAAGGAATAAAATTTGCAAGGTCTTTAAATGATTGAGTTTCTCGTGTCTTAATATTTTAAGTGAGATTAATTTGTTTCCTGCTCGGCGACTGCAAGATTTGACTTTATGTAATAATAAATTCACATTCATAGGTCAGAAATACTAAGTAAATGGTTTAGTCTGGCTATATTCCTGCTTTAATTTTGTAGTGATTTTTTTAAATTAACGGGTAAGTATCATTTGAATTCAGTCGATTTTTTTATAATAAGTTGTCATGAGGAATAACACTATTTTTGACCAATATATGACTTGCATTTTTTACCAGTTAAAGGTTTTCGCTCTAAGTTTTAATTGTCTCTAACCTAGTGGGTAGAAACTATGAAGTCACCCATACACAGTACAAAAAAGGCATGAGGAAGTCCTGCTCTACTGTATATTTATTATTTAGTGCTATTAATTTTCACAGCCATCATCATCCCTGTCCCCATTGGGGTTCACAATCTAAATTCCCTATCACAATGTCTTTGGAGTGTGGGAGGAAATCACGCAAATACCGGAAGAATGTACCAACTCCTTGCAGATGTTTTCCTTATTGGGATTTGAAACACAAGCTCCAGCGCAGCAAAACTAGAGCGCTAACCACTGAGCCACCATACTGCCCTGTTCAGAAGCAGCAGCAGTACTGAGCAGTGTAGCTGTATTTCCAGCACTGGGAAAAGCAGCTGTGCCATCTCTCTGTTTCTCTCTTTCTTTCCCCCTGCTCTCAAGACTTCAATAGGCAGCTGTAATCTGATTTGTATGAAAGACAGATTTTAGCAGTTTTCCAGATGTAAAGGGGTTGTCCGGGTTTGGAATGAAAGACACTCAATCCTGACAGTGCGCACTGCACTCGCTGTCAGGATTCTCAATCATTGCTCCTGAGAGCGGACAGTCATGTGACCGCAAGTATGAGATTTGCATACTTGCAGTCACATACTGACTAGACGTGCTCACCCTTGCTCAATAGAAGTGCACAGAGGGGGGGTGAGCATGTCTAGTCAGAATGTATGCAAATGTATGCAAATCAAATACTTGCGCTTACGTAACTGGATGTTCTCATTGGCAATCCCAGAGAATCCTGACAGCGAACGCACCACACAATGTTAGGATTCAGTAGTCTGCAGTCACACAGAATGACTGCAGACTTTCATTCCAAACCTGGACAACCCCTTTATGAAAAAAATTCAGGAGGCAGAAAGAGGATAAAATGTAGCTCATAAGTGAAGAAATAAACATATTACTCTTACATATATTAAGAAGTTTCTTATATTTCTGTGTATTAATCATTTATTCAAAGTTTGTGACTGCAACCAGTTAAAAGTGTAAAGTCTGTATATATTATATAACATTTATTTCTAAATAAAAAATATGTCTGGCAATGCTATCCAGCTTTATGGGGAAATATAGGGGCAAAACCTTGTTATTCCCTCTACTCAAAGGGTGCGCGTCACAATTTTCAGATTTATATTTTTAGTATAATTCTAAAACCATTTACCATATCCTTTACACTTCACAAACACTTGCTACTTTGTGTACATTAATTACATAAAATCCCAATAAAAGACATTTAAGTTTGTGGATTTAATGTCAAAAAATGTGGAAAAATTGACGGGGAATGAATACTTTTTCACTGTAGGTTAATTGATAAGGTGGGCCATAGCCACGCTCCTACTTTTAAATTGGCCACATTTTCTGGAAGGTTTAAAGGGGTTGTCTGGGACGTTAACATTGTTAGGATAGGTTATCAATATCTGATCAGTGGGCATACGACATCTGACACCCCATCGATCAACTGTTTCAGGTGCTGGCGGCGATCGGAAGTGCTCAATTGAGCAGAATTCCGCCAACTGAATAGTAGCCAAAGCCAAGTATTACACGTCCACCCCTATGTCGCTCTACCACTAATCAGTTATTGAAGACCTATCCTAGGGATAGGCCAACAATCTAAGTCCCAGACTAGCCCTTTAAAAATTGGGATATAGGAAAGTACAAATACTGGCATCTCTCTGAAAACAGCAAAAATGTGAGCAAGACTCTCCTCTTAACCGGAGTAGATATGACCACACTGCAAAAGGACACATTTTTTACAGCACCAAAATAGAGCCTAAATTTGATGTTTGCTATGGCCCCCTGGCCTCGATTTTCTCTGTCCTAAGACAGATTATATATTACCTGTACATTTTTCTAGCGCAGGCCATATTGTTGCATTGCTTCAAACAACAGGGAAGGTTGATGAAGACGCATTATGGTTTGGTATGTAACGTTCACTGATACAATGAGACAATGACGTGTTAAAAGATGAATTTTTGCCTCGCGGAATGAAGTGTAGCAGAACAATGATGCAACTCCGGGGCAGCTGCATGCTGTGTGCAATACTGTCAGGTCTACAGAAAAAAATGGTGAGTTAATGTAAACTTCTTCAACAGAACTGAGAAATTTTTTTGCTAATTGCTTTTTCCCAAAGACATTTTAACACCCATTTGAAAACCCGTAATAATTTGTCATGAATCTGTCAACAAGCACATTATCTTCAGCAAACTACGCTGAAAACTCGAAAACACTTTTTTTTCCTTTTTAGTATATTTTCAATCACGTTAAGCCCATTACTGCCCTTGTGAAAAATAGGGCGTCAAAATGTTTTTTTTTTGTTTGTTTTTTCTGGTGGATCAGTTCTATTGGCAATGGGACTTTTTAGTCTTGCATGTTTGTTGAAAATTTGCAATGAGCCAGCAAGAATCCAGATAAGTGATTAGGATGACACAATCCCAGATGGGCAGAGAAAAATCTGTACAGTATTTGAATTTATCTTGCAAAGACGTATATATATCATCTGTATTGAGAAGTGCACCTGGGCCTTTTATAATGAGGGATTAGAATGAGTATTATATCAGAGCTAAGATAGAACAGACTAAAAATTCTTCAACGTATGCTTACAATGTAACAAAAATACCCAGATGGGATTTGCAGGCGTTTCTACATTGTCTACTTAAAAACAAAAAACTGTCCCATATCGTGCACTATGTTGTCATCACTGGAGATAGACAATCATAGCCAAAAGGATTATTATTTAGTACTTGTCCATAAAAATTACAATTAGTCCCTTATTGGGACACGGTTTAGTTTTTCAGACCACCAGAGGATCCTCTTGTTTTGTCACCCCCAAAATGGAAGGTGAGCTAAGCCTACCGGCATCAGGGGCTTATCTACAGCATTCTGGAATGCTGTAGATAAGCCCCCGATGTAACCTGAAAGATGAGAAAAAGAGGTTATATTATACTCACCCAGGGGCGGTCCCGGTCCGGTTCTAGTCCCTTGGGTGTCGCGTTCCAGTCCGGGGCCTCCCATCTTCTTAAGATGACATCCTCTTCTTGTATTCATGCTGCGGCTCTGGTGCAGGCATACTTTGTCTGACCTGTTGAGGCCAGAATAAAGTACTGCAGTGCGCAGGTGCCGGGCCTCTCTGACCTTTCCTGGTGCTTGCACACTGCAGTACTTTGCTCTGCCCTCAACAGGGCAGACAAAGTACGCCTGCGCCAGAGCCGCAGCGTGAAGAGAAGAAGAGGACATCATCTGATGAAGATAGGAGGCCCCGGACCGCGACACCCATTAGACCAGAACCGGACCGGGACCGCCCCTGGGTGAGTATAATCTAACCTCTTTTCCTCATCTTTTAGGATACATCGGGGGGGTTATCTACAGCATTACAGAATGCTGTAGATAAGCCCCTGATGCCGGTGGGCTTAGCTCACCTTCCATTTTGGGGGTGACAGGTTCCCTTTAAGCAAAATGCTGGAAGACATACAGTCCTATGTTAGTGAACAGTCTAAAAAGGGTTGTCCGACACTGAGAAATTCTGGATCTCCAGGTGGTTTTGATGAGCACCAGAATTCATGGCATCATCTGGTTGTACCAGCTCTTGCAACATTTTGGAGCTACTGAGTTATTCTTCCAACTACAGTACACTAATTAGCAAGGAGAGATTATATAAAGTAAAACATAATTTTTAATATAATGACTAAAACTGGATAAACTAAACAAACAATACAAAGTGATAAAGTGCAAGTGCAAAGGTTACCAGTGCTCAGTAAAAAATGGTTTGATCTCACCACTGTTGAACTTGTTCTCTGCAGGTTGCAGGTACACAGGAGAATGAAAAGTAAATATAAGGAGGTGGGGGATAAAGCCTGACATCCCCTGTCATGCCCCTCATACTATATCAGTTGACGTCATATCATCACGCACCTGCTGTGTCCCGGGCAGACTGCAGCCGCTGAGACAGGAGCAGGAAGCAACGCGGGGCACGAGGAGAGGTGAGGAGTGTGTTTTTTGTTTTTTTTACTGGACTGTGGGGCCATTCTCGGGGGGGAGGAGGAAGAGAAGAGATGCGGGCTGTGCTGTATACTACTGTGTGGGCTGTGCTGTATATAGTACTGTGTGGGCTGTGCTGTATATAGTACATCCGATCATTGGCTCGTCTTCTTATCTGCATCTCAAAAACATTTCTAGAATTTGCCCTTTTCTTACTTTCGACTCTGCAAAAACTCTTACTGTCTCACTTATTCATTCTCGTCTGGACTATTGTAACTCTCTACTAATCGGCCTCCCTCTTACCAAACTCTCCCCGCTCCAATCTGTCCTGAATGCTGCGGCCAGGATCATATTCCTCACCAACCGTTACACCGATGCCTCTACCTTGTGCCAGTCATTACACTGGTTACCCATCCACTCCAGAATCCAGTACAAAACTACTACCCTCATCCACAAAGCACTCCATGGCTCAGCACCACCCTACATCTCCTCTCTGGTCTCAGTCTACCACCCTACCCGTGCCCTCCGCTCCGCTAATGACCTCAGGTTAGCATCTTCAATAATCAGAACCTCCCATTCCCGTCTCCAAGACTTTACACGTGCTGTGCCGATTCTTTGGAATGCACTACCCAGGTTAATACGATTAATCCCCAATCCCCACAGTTTCACAGTTTTAAGCGTGCCCTATAAACGCATTTGTTCAGACTGGCCTACCGCCTCAACGCATTAACCTAACTATCCCTGTGTGGCCTATTAAAAATAAAAAAAAAATAAAAACATAATCAGGTTCCTCGCATCATGTTCTCATACACTTTATGCAGTTAATAGCACTCTGTGTCTGTACTGCTACATACTTAGGCAGTTAACTGGTTCATGCAGCTTTACATGAACACCCGAGCCTTACACTATGGCTGGTCCAAATAACTAAAGCAATTGTTACCATCCACCTCTCGTGTCTCCCCTTTTCCTCATAGGTTGTAAGCTTGCGAGCAGGGCCCTCATTCCTCCTGGTATCTGTTTTGAACTGTGATTTCTGTTATGCTGTAATGTCTATTGTCTGTACAAGTCCCCTCTATAAGTTGTAAAGCGCTGCGGAATATGTTGGCGCTATATAAATAAAAATTATTATTATTATTATTATTACTGTGTGGGCTGTGCTGTATATAGTACTGTGTGGGCAGTGCTGTATATACTACTGTGTGGGCTGTGGTGTATATAGTACTATGTGGGCTGTGCTGTATATACTACTGTGTGGGCTGTGCTGTATATACTACTGTGTGGGCTGTGCTGTATACACTACTGTGTGGGCTGTGCTGTATACTACTACGCAGGCTGTGCTGTATACTACTGTGTGGTCTGTGCTGTATACTACTGTGTGGGCTGTGCTGTATACTGCTGTGTGGGCTGTGTTATCTACTACGCTGGCTGTGCTATATTATGCAGGCTGTGCTATTTACTATGTGAGTTGTGCTATATTATGCAGGCTGTGCTATATACTATGCGGGTTGTGCTATATACTATGCGGGCTTTGCTATATACTATGGGGAGTATATTATATTCTATGGGGGAGGCCATGTTATGTACTATGTGGCTGTGTCATATACTATTGTGGGGGTATATTATATTCTATGGGGGAGGCTGTGTTATATACTATGGGGGGCTGCATTATATTCTATGGGGGGCTACTAAAAACCTTAAAAACTACTAAAACCTGATTTTCCTTTTCCTTTTACTCTTTACCTCTTCTTTCTACCTTACCTATCTACATGAATTGTACCGATACGTTTATGTTAGTCACAGCTATGAGACTTATGTTAATGATTTTTCTGTATTTATAATGCCACACAGGTGCATTATATAAGACCATTTTCCGTGTCCCAGTCTATCAGTTGCCCCTACACAACTATAGTATCTACAAGCTATAGAATGTAGAAGAAAAACAAAGATATGGTCTGATAAAGGCACTTGATTGATGCTGAAATGCTTAGCATCAATAAACAAACCATACCGCTATCTATGAGCCGTCATCCTTTCCAGTAGTGCCCATGGTTCCTTGTTTTTCTTCTATATTCTATTACACTTACTGTGGCTATCATTGTGCATGACCGGCACGAGAAGGAGCAGCAGATTGTCCATTCTCTTCAAGTTTTCGGACAGCACATCTCAACAACATAAGCAGTCCTCTTACTTTCAAAGTCACTTTATTCATTTTAGCCCTCTACATTATAGAGCTTTAATTTTCTTATTTTATTTTTACAAATTGTTTAATAAAATTTACATTTTTTAGACAACATTTTGTTCTTTCAGTCTTATGAGCCTTTTATACTTTTGCTGAGGTCCAATGTTTCAATATTGACGAAGAAAAGCCTAAACTTGGCCATACATATTAGATGACTGTTGGTAGAGTTTGGAGGACCATCTGACCTTCCAATGCATATGCAGTGGCGTATCCAGGGGGGGCAGCCGGGGCATGTGCCCCGGGCGCAGCCAACAGGGTCGCGCCAGTGGGCCGCCTGATGATGCGGCGGTCCAAGGAGGCTCCTCGTCCTGTACTGAGTGGTCACATGGTACCGCTTATTACAGTAATGAATATGCGGCTCCACCTCCCAAATGGGTGGAGCTGCATATTCATTACTGTAATGAGCGGTGACCGCTCAGTACAGGAAGAAGCTGCCGGCGCTGGGGAAGCAGGGACTGCACCGCGCCAGGAGCAGGTGAATATAACGGGGAGGGGAGCACAGCGCGATATTCACCTGCTCCTCGGTCTGGCGCAGCTCCGTCTTCAGCAGTGACGCTGAGGTCAGAGGGCGCGGTAAAGCAGTTAGTGCGTGCCCTCTGCCTGAGCATCAGTGCTGAAGATAGAGCGGCGGCTGGAACGAGGAGCAGGTGAATATTGAAAGTGCTGGGGGCCTGAGCAACGGAGAGGTGAGTATGTGATTTTTTTTAATTTATCACAGCAACAGCAAATGGGGCTAGTGTCTGTATGGAGCATCTTATGGGGCCATAATGTTTGTGCAGTACTATATGGGGCAAGTGTCTGTATGGAGCATCTTATGGGGCCATAACGTTTGTGCAGCACTATAACGAGGCAAGTGTCTGTATGGGGCATCATATGGGGCCATAACATTTGTGCAGCACTATAATGGGGCAAGTGTCTGTATGGAGCATCTTATGGGGCCATAATCAATGTTTGTGCAGCACTATATGGGGCAAGTGTCTGTATAGAGCATCTTATGGGGCCATAACATTTGTGCAGCACTATAATGGGGCAAGTGTCTGTATAGAGCAGCTTATGGGGCCATAACGTTTGTGCAGCACTATATGGGGCAAGTGTCTGTATAGAGCATCTTATGGGGCCATAACATTTGTGCAGCACTATAATGGGGCAAGTGTCTGTATAGAGCAGCTTATGGGGCCATAACGTTTGTGCAGCACTATATGGGGCAAGTGTCTGTATAGAGCATCTTATGGGGCCATAATATTTGTGCAGCACTATAATGGGGCAAGTGTCTGTATAGAGCAGCTTATGGGGCCATAACGTTTGTGCAGCACTATAATGGGGCAAGTGTCTGTATGGAGCATCTTATGGGGCCATAACGTTTGTGCAGTACTATATGGGGCAAGTGTCTGTATGGAGCATCTTATGGGGCCATAACGTTTGTGCAGCACTATAATGGGGCAAGTGTCTGTATAGAGCTGTATAGAGCATCTTATGGGGCCATAACATTTGTGCAGCACTATATGGGGCAAGTGTCTGTATGGAGCATCTTATGGGGCCATAACGTTTGTGCAGTACTATATGGGGCAAGTGTCTGTATAGAGCATCTTATGGGGCCATAACGTTTGTGCAGCACTATATGTGGCAAATGTCTCTATGGAGCATCTTATGGGGCCATAATCAACGTTTCTGCAGCACTATATGGCGCAAATATCTTTACGGAGCATCTTATGGGGCCATTATTAACCTTTATGCAGGATTATATGGGGCTCCTGATTCAATATGGATATTCAAAAACACTTAACCTACTGATGTCTCAATTAATTTTACTTTTATTGGTATCTATCTTAACATTATGGGGATTCAGGAGTGTACCTTGGCTTGGTCATACAGTTTCAGTAGAGTTAAGGTTCAAATGGGGGAGGTTTGGGGGAGGGCGCCAAACTGATCCTTTGCCCCGGGTGGAAAGGCTAGATACACCTCTGTGCGTATGGCAGTAACACGACTTAAGGTGTTGGGGAAAAGGAGTCTGTATGTTGGGTTTCTATTAGTCTGAATCTATGTTCTAAAATGAGATACGCCATTGCCAGGAAAATCTGGCAGAGCCATTTTTCTCTTTTCCCCTACAAGAACACACGTACACTTGGCATAGGGATGTGTTTGGTGTAAAAGGTAGAATAAGTGTTCAACTGTCCAATAAACTGCATGGCTACCTTAAAAAGTATTCATAGTATTCACTTTTATTTCATAAAACAATAGTACATATGAAAATAAGCAACTTTGTAATATATCTTAGCAGAGAAATCTGATTCTTTCTCCTCTTGGACTGATCTTTCATTCTCAATTCGGGGACAAAATCTGTATTCACTGACTACAAATTTTTCCATTACTAAGATAGGAGATGACAGGAGAAAAACAGAGTCATTGTTCCAGCTTCTTTGAATCCAAAATTTATTAGAAAAGTTTTAAAACCATGGCAAAAGCAGATTCACATGGTGAAAAATGCAGAATCTTTAAAAACGTTTCCCTCCTTGTCAAAAATAGCTGGTCATCAGGGCCTGTACTCTGAGAAGGTGTCATGAAATTGGCTCAGGCCTTTGACAGTGTGCCTCTGGCTCTGCTGGACCTGATATGTGTCTCCCTTGCATCTTCTTCTTGCTTGGGCAAGGAAGCTTGCCCCCTGCCGCTCACATTGTCTAATGGGATGTTTTTCAACATATTTTCCACAATGGTCTTCTGGTGTAGCACTATTTTAGCAGACCTCTCTGCTTCAAAAAGGAGAGATGCAAGGTTCTCCTTGGAGCTTGGGTCTAGCAAGCTGAACAACCAGTACTCTTTTTTGGCCAAGATGAATATAATATGAGTGTCATGGCAAATGCAGTGGTACATAAAGTCGGGCATTTATGCCAAGCTCTCTACAGTCAACACTTCCCTGTCTTCACCATGATGACAACTCTTATTCTCCTCCTCTTCCTCCTTCTCCTCCTCAGCCCATCCACGTAGGAGAGACAGGACGAAGCTTGTCTTGGTACTAGCCTTTGCTGTGCTAGCCAGTTCCTGTTCCCCCTTCTCCTCCTCAGCCTCTACCTACTCATTGTTACCCAATCGGTAAAGAGCAGATGAGATGAGGCTGGGATGGCTAGTATCTCCCTGTCTCAAGTCTTCTTTTATTTCTATTTGGTCTACATGCAAAGCTTCATTTTTAATTTTGAGCAGCGACTGTTTAAGTAGGAACAGAAGTGGGATTGTTGTGCTGATTAAGGCGTCATCGCTGCTCACCATCTTTGTGGAGTCCTCAAAGTCTCAGAGAACCACACAAATGTCAGACATTCATGTCGACTCTTCAGTTGTGACAGTTCAGCTGACCAGAATATCGATGGGCGTCTTCGAGCTGTATTCCACAACTAGCCTCTGCTGCTTACAAAGCCTTGCAGCATGTGCAGTCTGGAGTTCCAAAGTTCCAACGCATGGTCACATCGCACACCAGTCGGTAAGCTGGCACTTGCATGCGCTGCTGCAGCATTGCCAGGGAGGTGGCAGCTGTAGCTGACATGCATAAATAGGCGCTGATGTGGCGAACCTTGACCAGAAGCTCTGACAAATTTGGGTAGGTTGTCAGAAATCACTACCAACTATCAAGTTGAGCATGTGGGTCAAGCATGGTATGTGTATGACATTACCAAGCTTCACAGCCTACTTCAGGTTACGGTCATTATCACAAACGACCATGCCTGGTTGGAGGTTCAGCAGCAAGAGCCACAGATCTGTCTGGTCTATTATTCCTTTCAATAACTTTGACACAGTATGCGGTTTGTCTCCTAGACAAATTAGGTTCAGCAGGGCCTGTTGCCGCTTTACTGAGGCAATGCTGCAGAACTTCCAGCTGATATGGATGATTGTTGTGAAATTGGATTCTGGGCTCCCCCGGTGGCCACTTGTGGAATTGTACTTGTGTGCATCATCTCCTCTGTTCACCTGCTCCTATCAGGATGTGGGAGTCGCTATGTGGCCTTGCTCCTCTGTCAGTTTCATGCCGGTCAGCAATGTAATCAGAAGCCTTTCTGTGCATGTTCCTGCTACTAGACAACTCCCAGCTAAGTTGGACTTTTGTCCTTGTGTGTTTTTGCATTTTGTTCCTGTTCACAGCTGCTGTTTCGTTACTGTGTCTGGAAAGCTCTTGTGAGCGGAAATTGCCACTCTGGTGTTATGGGTTAATGCTAGAGTCTTAGGGTAGTTTCTGGATGGTGTTTTGTTAGGGTTTTCTGCTGACCATGAAAGTGCCCTTTCTGTCTTCTTGCTGTCTGGTGAGCGGACCTCGATTTTTGCTGAGCCTGTTTTCATGCTACGTTTGTCATTTCGTCTGAAATCACCGCCAGTATATGTGGGGGCCTCTGTCTGCCTTTTGGGGGGATTTCTCTAGAGGTGAGCCAGGACTGTCTTTTCCTCTGCTAGGATTAGGTAGTTCTCCGGCTGGCGCTGGGCATCTAGGGATAAAAAAACATAGGCATGCTACCCGGCCACTTCTAGTTGTGCGGCAGGTTTAGTTCATGGTCAGTATAGTTTCCATCTTCCAAGAGCTAGTTCTCATATATGCTGGGCTATGTTCTCTCGCCATTGAGAATCATGACAGTTTGACCGGCCTAAAAAAAAAGGGTTAAATTACTGGCTGAGAAAGGAGAGAAAAAAGAAGTCTGCTACAATTTTTTTTTTCCTCTAGTTCTGAGTGTGCTCTTAATTGAATCACTTGCTAGTCTGCCTATACTGCAGCCTTCCTCTCTTTCTCTCCTTCTTATCCTTGAATGGCTCTGTGTTCACCTGTTTCTAATGGATCTTCAGAGTGTAGCTACAGGTTTGAATAATCTCGCCACAAAGGTACAAAATTTGCAAGATTTTGTTGTTCATGCACCTATGTCTGAGCCTAGAATTCCTTTGCCTGAATTCTTCTCGGGGAATAGATCTCACTTTCAAAATTTTAAAAATAATTGCAAATTGTTTTTGTCCCTGAAGTCTCGCTCTGCCGGAGACCCTGCACAGCAGGTCAGGATTGTAATTTCCTTGCTCCGGGGCGACCCTCAAGACTGGGCTTTTGCATTGGCACCAGGGGATCCTGCGTTGCTCAATGTGGATGCGTTTTTTCTGGCCTTGGGGTTGCTTTATGAGGAACCTCATTTAGAGCTTCAGGCGGAAAAGGCCTTGATGTCCTTGTCTCAGGGGCAAGATGAAGCTGAAATATACTGCCAAAAATTCCGCAAATGGTCTGTGCTTACTCAGTGGAATGAGTGCGCCCTGGCGGCGATTTTCAGAGAAGGTCTCTCTGATGCCATTAAGGATGTTATGGTGGGGTTCCCTGTGCCTGCGAGTCTGAATGAGTCCATGACGATGGCTATTCAGATCGATAGGCGTCTGCGGGAGCGCAAACCTGTGCACCATTTGGCGGTGTCTACTGAGAAAACGCCAGAAAATATGCAATGTGATAGAATTCTGTCCAGAAGCGAGCGGCAGAATTTTAGACGAAAAAATGGGTTGTGCTTCTATTGTGGTGATTCAACTCATGTTATATCAGCATGCTTTAAGCGTACTAAGAAGCCTGACAAGTCTGTTTCAATTAGCACTTTACAGTCTAAGTTTATTCTATCTGTGACCCTGATTTGTTCTTTGTCATCTATTACCGCGGACGCCTATGTCGACTCTGGCGCTGCTTTGAGTCTTATGGATTGGTCCTTTGCCAAACGCTGTGGGTATGATTTGGAGCCATTGGAGGCTCCGATACCTCTGAAAGGGATTGACTCCACCCCATTGGCTAGTAATAAACCACAATACTGGACACAAGTGACTATGCGTGTTAATCCGGATCACCAGGAGGTTATTCGCTTTCTGGTGCTGTATAATCTACATGATGTTTTGGTGCTGGGATTGCCATGGC
Organism: Ranitomeya variabilis; assembly: GCF_051348905.1. Classification (NCBI taxonomy): domain Eukaryota; kingdom Metazoa; phylum Chordata; class Amphibia; order Anura; family Dendrobatidae; genus Ranitomeya; species Ranitomeya variabilis. The sequence goes on from NC_135239.1 coordinate 182,646,964, forward strand.
TGCAATCTCATAACCCAGTCCTCGACTGGAGAGCTATGTCTGTGTTAAGCTGGGGATGTAAAGGAACTCATGGGGACGTACCTTTGGTTTCCATTTCATCATCTATTCCCTCTGAGATTCCTGAATTCTTGTCTGACTTTCGTGACGTTTTTGAAGAACCCAAGGTTGGTTCACTACCTCCGCACCGGGAGTGCGATTGTGCCATAGACTTGATCCCGGGTAGTAAATACCCTAAGGGTCGTTTATTTAATCTGTCTGTGCCTGAACACGCGGCTATGCGAGAATATATAAAGGAGTCCTTGGAAAAGGGACATATTCGTCCTTCGTCATCTCCCTTAGGAGCCGGTTTTTTCTTTGTGTCTAAAAAAGACGGCTCTTTGAGGCCGTGTATTGATTATCGACTTTTGAATAAAATCACGGTTAAATATCAATATCCGTTACCACTGCTTACTGATTTGTTTGCTCGTATAAAGGGGGCCAAGTGGTTCTCTAAGATTGATCTCCGTGGGGCGTATAATTTGGTGCGAATCAAGCAGGGGGATGAGTGGAAAACCGCATTTAATACGCCCGAGGGCCATTTTGAGTATTTGGTGATGCCTTTTGGTCTTTCAAATGCCCCTTCAGTCTTCCAGTCCTTTATGCATGACATTTTCCGCGATTATTTGGACAAATTTATGATTGTGTATCTGGATGATATTCTGATTTTTTCGGATGACTGGGACTCTCATGTCCAGCAGGTCAGGAGGGTTTTTCAGGTTTTGCGGTCTAATTCCTTGTGTGTGAAGGGTTCTAAGTGTGTTTTTGGGGTTCAAAAGATTTCCTTCTTGGGATACATTTTTTCCCCCTCTTCCATCGAGATGGATCCTGTCAAGGTTCAGGCTATTGGTGATTGGACGCAACCCTCTTCTCTTAAGAGTCTTCAGAAATTTTTGGGCTTTGCTAACTTTTATCGTCGATTTATTGCTGGTTTTTCTGATGTTGTAAAACCATTGACTGATTTGACTAAGAAGGGTGCTGATGTTGCTGATTGGTCCCCTGATGCTGTGGAGGCCTTTCGGGAGCTCAAGCGCCGCTTTTCTTCCGCCCCAGTGTTGCGTCAGCCTGATGTTGCTCTTCCTTTTCAGGTTGAGGTTGACGCTTCTGAAATCGGAGCTGGGGCGGTGTTGTCGCAGAGAAGTTCCGACTGCTCCGTGATGAGACCTTGTGCTTTTTTTTCCCGTAAATTTTCGCCCGCCGAGCGGAATTATGATATTGGGAATCGGGAGCTTTTGGCCATGAAGTGGGCTTTTGAGGAGTGGCGTCACTGGCTTGAGGGGGCCAGACATCAGGTGGTGGTATTGACTGACCACAAAAATTTAATTTACCTTGAGTCTGCCAGGCGCCTGAATCCTAGACAGGCGCGCTGGTCGTTGTTTTTCTCTCGGTTTAATTTTGTGGTGTCTTACCTACCGGGTTCTAAGAATGTTAAGGCGGATGCCCTTTCTAGGAGTTTTGAGCCTGACTCCCCTGGTAATTCTGAGCCCACAGGTATCCTTAAAGATGGAGTGATATTGTCTGCCGTTTCTCCTGTCCTGCGGCGGGCCTTGCAGGAGTTTCAGGCGGATAGACCTGATCGTTGCCCACCTGGTAGACTGTTTGTTCCTGATGATTGGACCAGTAGAGTCATCTCTGAGGTTCATTCTTCTGCGTTGGCAGGTCATCCTGGAATCTTTGGTACCAGGGATTTGGTGGCAAGGTCCTTCTGGTGGCCTTCCCTGTCACGAGATGTGCGAGGCTTTGTGCAGTCTTGTGACGTTTGTGCTCGGGCCAAGCCTTGTTGTTCTCGGGCTAGTGGATTGTTGTTACCCTTGCCTATCCCGAAGAGGCCTTGGACGCACATCTCGATGGATTTTATTTCGGATCTGCCTGTTTCTCATAAGATGTCTGTCATCTGGGTGGTGTGTGACCGTTTCTCTAAGATGGTCCATCTGGTTCCCTTGCCTAAGTTGCCTTCTTCTTCCGAGTTGGTTCCTCTGTTTTTTCAAAATGTTGTTCGTTTGCATGGTATTCCGGAGAATATCGTTTCTGACAGAGGGACCCAATTCGTGTCTAGATTTTGGCGGGCATTCTGTGCTAGGATGGGCATAGATTTGTCTTTTTCGTCTGCTTTCCATCCTCAGACTAATGGCCAGACCGAGCGGACTAATCAGACCTTGGAGACATATTTGAGGTGTTTTGTGTCTGCGGATCAGGATGATTGGGTTGCTTTTTTGCCTTTGGCGGAGTTCGCCCTCAATAATCGGGCCAGCTCTGCCACCTTGGTGTCCCCGTTTTTCTGTAATTCGGGGTTTCATCCTCGATTTTCCTCCGGTCAAGTGGAATCTTCGTATTGTCCTGGAGTGGATGCTGTGGTGGAGAGGTTGCATCAGATTTGGGGGCAGGTGGTGGACAATTTGAAGTTGTCCCAGGAGAAGACTCAGCTTTTTGCCAACCGCCGTCGTCGTGTTGGTCCTCGGCTTTGTGTTGGGGACTTGGTGTGGTTGTCTTCTCGTTTTGTCCCTATGAGGGTTTCTTCTCCTAAGTTTAAGCCTCGGTTCATCGGCCCGTACAAGATATTGGAGATTCTTAACCCTGTGTCCTTCCGTTTGGACCTCCCTGCATCCTTTTCGATTCATAATGTTTTTCATCGGTCATTGTTGCGCAGGTATGAGGTACCGGCTGTGCCTTCCGTTGAGCCTCCTGCTCCGGTGTTGGTTGAGGGTGAGTTGGAGTACGTTGTGGAAAAGATCTTGGACTCTCGTGTTTCCAGACGGAAACTCCAGTATCTGGTCAAATGGAAGGGATACGGTCAGGAGGATAATTCTTGGGTCACTGCCTCTGATGTTCATGCCTCCGATCTTGTCCGTGCCTTTCATAGGGCTCATCCTGATCGCCCTGGTGGTTCTGGTGAGGGTTCGGTGCCCCCTCCTTGAGGGGGGGGTACTGTTGTGAAATTGGATTCTGGGCTCCCCCGGTGGCCACTTGTGGAATTGTACTTGTGTGCATCATCTCCTCTGTTCACCTGCTCCTATCAGGATGTGGGAGTCGCTATGTGGCCTTGCTCCTCTGTCAGTTTCATGCCGGTCAGCAATGTAATCAGAAGCCTTTCTGTGCATGTTCCTGCTACTAGACAACTCCCAGCTAAGTTGGACTTTTGTCCTTGTGTGTTTTTGCATTTTGTTCCTGTTCACAGCTGCTGTTTCGTTACTGTGTCTGGAAAGCTCTTGTGAGCGGAAATTGCCACTCTGGTGTTATGGGTTAATGCTAGAGTCTTAGGGTAGTTTCTGGATGGTGTTTTGTTAGGGTTTTCTGCTGACCATGAAAGTGCCCTTTCTGTCTTCTTGCTGTCTGGTGAGCGGACCTCGATTTTTGCTGAGCCTGTTTTCATGCTACGTTTGTCATTTCGTCTGAAATCACCGCCAGTATATGTGGGGGCCTCTGTCTGCCTTTTGGGGGGATTTCTCTAGAGGTGAGCCAGGACTGTCTTTTCCTCTGCTAGGATTAGGTAGTTCTCCGGCTGGCGCTGGGCATCTAGGGATAAAAAAACGTAGGCATGCTACCCGGCCACTTCTAGTTGTGCGGCAGGTTTAGTTCATGGTCAGTATAGTTTCCATCTTCCAAGAGCTAGTTCTCATATATGCTGGGCTATGTTCTCTCGCCATTGAGAATCATGACAGATGATGTGCTCTGAGATAACACATTGGAGATGGAGGATGAGGAGGAGCAGGAGGGGGTGCAGGAACTGCTGTGGGAGGTGGAGGAAAAACCTGATAGAAGTAGGGCCTGCAATCCTCGGCATTGGTAGCAGATATGCCGTGTTAGGGTAGGACTCGGCACCGACCTCCACAATGTTCACCCAGTGTGTTGTCAGGGAAATGTAGCATCCTTGGTGACAAGCGCTTGTTTACGTGTTAGTTGTTAAGTAGACAATCCTTTTAAGTGCATTGGCAAGGGCACGGGTGTTGTTCCTGGACACATGTTGGTACAAGGTAGAGACATCAACAATGGGAGAAATAGTGGCGGCTAAGGACCGAGTACCATAAGTGCCTAACGATGGTGTCTCAGAATGTTCAAGGACAGGTGCAGGGTGGGAGGCATCTGTGCCAGTGTCATGGGCAGGGGATTGGCAAGCACCTAGCACAGGGGAAGGGGTAGTGGTGTCACCCGATGGCACCAATTTTGGACCCAGGTATTCGGCCCTCCGAGTCAGGTGCTTAGATTCCATGTGCCTAATCATGTTAGTGGTGGTTAGGTTCTTAGTAGTCAGGCCCCTGTTGATCTTGGCATAGCACAGGTTGCAAATTTACATTTTTTTTGTCTCAGAACTCCCTTTAAAAATACCCTAGACTCAGGAACCCATAACTGTTTGACGGATAAATTCATGATGCTGCTGATCCCTCCCCCTCAGCGCTGCTGGCCTTGCTCTTCATGCCACCTTCCTAGTTTGGCTAAGTGACTTTGTCATCCACCACCTCATCTTCCACCACCGTACCCAGATTTTCCTGACTTGGTCACTTAACAACAACCTGACTTATCGGCAACTGTGTCTTATCATCATTTGCTTAAACAAAACTTGTAATTTCCCTTCATCTTTTTCTGAGCGTGGCTGCTCTAAGTTTTGTGCATTGCTAAATAGCATGTCCTCTTGTCTCTTTTGGAACATGCAGGGTGAGAGGCCACAATAAAAAAATGATGATGATATAAAGAGCTCCTCTGAGTGTCTTAGTGTGGACTCACTGGTCTCCTAGAACTCAACATGGTGGGAAGAAGGAGGATCATAGTGAGGATTAAGTGATCCAGACTCTTGGCTGGTGAGACTGGAACATAAGGAAGACTGAGTGATGCTGGCAAGCATGTTGGAAGCACAATCTGCTATCCTGTTCACACTGGTGTGACTTCAGAAGTGGTGTTCCATGCCTCCCTGCAAAGTTGGACAAGAAGCTATGTGTCATGGATTTGCTTATTGCTTCTGCTCCTGCAACAGGCTCAGTTGCACTTGCTCCATGTCACCATCTGCAGCACGTCCAGTTACCCATTCCTTATTGTACACCTTACAAATTTTCTAATTGCTTCGTGTTTGGAAGACAAGTTTACTTGATTAATTGAAACTACATTTTTTTAATTAAAAAAAAAAATAGGTCACCTGTGACAGGACAAGCAGGTTTTAAAAATTTCGAACCATTGTAATTTCCCACAAAGCAAGTTAAACTGTTTGGATTGCAACAGTCAATTTTTGGACCAAATTTTGGTCACTTGCAGCTGGCCAAATGGTTTTTAAAAATGTTCAAACTACCATAATTTCACACAAAGCAGGTTAAACTGTATGGATGACAATACAGTCAATTCTTTAATAAAAAAAAATGTGGTCACCAGCAGCAGCTATATATTCAGAAGCAGACAGCAAAGCCCTAAACCCTGCCTAGAGGTTGTATGCAGCCACTCTCCTTGCTCCAGCTGTCCTTAGGTTAAATGCAGAATGTATTGCATAGAAACAGCAAAGGCACAAGATTAGACCTAAAGCTAAGTTCACACTTGCGTTTGGCTGGTCTGCGTATGGCTGCGTACGTCCTCTGTTAAGCTCCGCCTACGCTCTGCCTACTTCCGCATGTGTCCTGCATTGTCTTGCATCCCTATCTTTAACATTGGGTATGCAGGGACATGCGTTGTATGCGGATGCGTCCGCATGCGGCGTTTTGACGTGCCCACCGAGCGCACGTCAAAATGCTGCATGCGGATGTATCTACATACAACGCATGTCCCTGTGACCCAATGTTAAAGCTAGGTACGCAGGACGACGCAGGATGCATGAGAAAGTAGGCAGAGCATAGGCGGAGCTTAAGCGAGGAAGTACGCAGACCAGCCAAACGCAAGTGTGAAATTGGCCTAAGAGGTACTTTAGTTTGATGGTTCAGCAAAGTATCACCACTAGAGGACTCTGATTCCTAAAACTGTGCACACACGCCTGGACAACTACTCTCTCCCTTCAATAAGAACTGTCCCTGAGTTGTGCAATGGTGTCAGTGTGCCGAGCGTGGTGGCGCCAGTCCTTTTATAACCTCTGATGAGGTAATGTGGCCAGCCAATCACAGTAATGCCACTACCAAGATGGCTATGGCATTATAGTGACTGGCAGGCAATCCCTGCATGTTTATTGGCTGTGTAACAGGCGCCAAGCATGCGGGGCGGAGATTCAAGCATTCAATACGAGCACCAGCCAATGCTCGATGAGTGCTGGGCATGTCAGGGCACCCAGATACTCGAGTGATATCTGAGTATCGCTGAGCACGCTACCTCATCATTATTTATTACCTGTCTTCATTATTCACAAGGAATCCAACAATTAGCCTGAACTATAATTATGTCACAAAATGCTCTCGTATTATTGCCTTCCTCTTTCATTCATTCCACATACTTTAGGTAAACTGTGAAAGAAACATGTAATTAAGAAGAAAATGATATACAGTAATTGCTGCCACAATTTATTAGGACATTTATGAAATAAGCATTACTAATTGCTGTTTGATATCATTACAGTGCGGTCTTGCCTCGTTGTTGTCATTGTATAACTAAATCTTTAGCTTGATGAACATTTCACATAGTGAGTGAATATTTCGTTATAAATGTGCGAGATGTAGATACATTAAATGCACCCCTGAGTCAGCAACCTGAGCTGTATAATTTCTATAATCCCCCCTATCTGACATATCAAATATATTATCTATTAATCATCACGGTGTAATTTATTGGATAATTTATACGATTCTAGAGATGCCTCCGTGCAAGAACCGACTTGCTGAGCTGTTATTTTTGAAGCATAGAACTAGAGCTATGTCAATGGAGAATAATTCATCTGTGCTTGTAAGTGATTTCAAGGTCATGAATTTTACAGAGGTCAGTCTAGGTCTAAATATTAGACACTAAATAATATATTATTATTATTGTTATTTTATATTTCCATTATTATTAAAATTATATATCATTGCATATTAAATAATATATTATGTATTGATGTTGTTTTAAGTGACAGAATTATTATTATGAGCATTATTATTAATGTCATTTTTAGTATAATATTAATATTTTTTATTTTATTACACAATAAATATTATTATTTTTAATATATTTAATTACAGATGAAATACCGTATATACTCAAGTATAAGCAGACCCAAATATAAGCTGAGACCCCTAATTTTGCCACAAAAATACTGGGAAAACTTAATGACTCGAGTATAAGCCTAGGGTGGGAAATGCAGCAGCTACTGGTAAATTTCAAAAATAAAAATAGATACCAATAAAAGTAAAATTAATTGAGACATCAGTAGGTTAAGTGTTTTTGAATATCCATATTGAATAAAGAGCCCCATATAATGCTCCATGCAGTTCATGATAGGTTCCATACAAAATTCACCCCATATAATGTTCCATAAAGTTCATGATGGGCCCCATAAGATGCTCCATACAAAAAAATTGCCCCATGTAATGCTGCACAAAGGTTAATGATGGCCCCATAAGATGCTCCATAGAATAATATGCCACTTATGCTGCTCCGTAAAGGTTGATGTCCCCATAAGATGCTCCATGGAATAAGATGCTGCATATGCTGCTCCATAAAGTGTGATGGCCGTATAAGATGCTCCATAGAATAATATGTCCCAAATGCTGCTGCGATTAAAAAAAAATGACATACTCACCTCTCGTCGCTGGGCGCCAGGTGCAGGAGTCGCTTGCTGGCTCAGGCCCCCGGCACTTGCAATATTCACCTGTCCCCATTCCACCGCCGCGTGCCGCTGTGTCTTCCGGTTCTATGCAGTGACTGTTCAGGCAGAGGGCGTGCACTAACCACATCATCGCGCCCTCTGACCTGAACGTCACAGCCAGAGGACGTGGAAGACACAGTCCGGCGGTGGGACAGGGACAGGTGAATATCACATGGCTCACCCTCCCCGTCATACTCACCCCCTCCTGGCACGGTCTGCACGTCCCTGCTTCTCTGATGGCCTCTGGCATGCGCCGGCAGCTTGTTCCTGTGTTCAGGGGTCACATGGTACATTAAAGTAATGAATATACACTCCACGCTTATGGGAGTGGAGTCGCGTCCATATTCATTAGTTTAATGAGCGGTACCATGTGACTGCTGAACACAGGAAGAGCTGTGGGTGCCAGAGACCATCTGAGAAGCAGGGACGTGCAGAGACGCGCCGGAAGGAGGTGAATATGATGTGACAGGTGCCGCTCCCCCGCCAACCCCCTGGGACAATGACTTGAGTATAAGCTGAGAAGGGCACTTTCAGCCTAAAAAAATGGGCTGAAAATCTCGGCTTATACTCGAGTATATACGGTAATATATTAATATTGTTATTTTATATTGATGATATTATTATATTTAGTTACACATTAAACAATACATTATCATGTATTGATGTTATTATTATGATAATTATTATCAGTATTATTAACATTATTTTTTATAATAATAATAATTATTATTGTTATTATTATTATTATAACATATTAAATACATACATAAGCAAAGCATAATAAATAACTAATACATCATGGTGTTCTCAAACTACATAATATAAACCTGCTGACAGATTCCCTTCAGCATTTGTTATTTAGGTAGGACAAGTCTAGGTGGAAGTAGATTCACCCAGATGCTTTACACAGGCCACCATGGACATGATTGTCCTCTGCATTGGCCGAGTCATCTTAGAAATGGCATCACTACACCCTCCTGATCAAGCGCACTAAAGATGTAACCTAGTGATGGTGGTTTGGGGTGTGGGGTGGGGATTTAGGAACCTGAATGGTGGTTCCCTTTAATTGCCAAAAATAGTATAGCTTGAAAAATGTTCCATATCGAAGCTAAAACTTCACGCATGATATAGGAGAGGAAAGTATCCCAGGTTTCCACATTGCAATTTGAGGACCTATCATATTTTTGCAATTATTACAGGATGCTAAGTTGGAGTTTTGGGAATTACATCCACTCTCTAAACACATTGCTGCTTTTTTTGTACCTAAAAGTCATACAAGTGATACATTCCTATTAACTAGAACCTATCACCAGTATTTGCACTTATTAGCCGCTCGCACCGCTATGTCTGACCTGATAAGATCTTTGTAACCTTAATTGTAGAGCCATACTTTCTCCATACAGTTTTGAATGAGAGGTTTAGGCTGCCATCACACTATCAGTATTTGGTCAGTATTTTACATCAGTATTTGTAAGCCAAAGCCAGGAGTGGGTGATAAAGGCAGAAGTGGTGCATATGTTTCTGTTATACTTTTCCTCTATTTATTCCACTGCTAGTTTTGGCTCATAAATAGTGTTGAGCGATACCTTCCGATACTTGAAAGTATCGGTATCGGATAGTATCGGCCGATACCCGAAAAATATCAGATATCGCCGATACCGATACCCGATACCAATACAAGTCAATGGGACTCAAGTATCGGAAGGTATCCTGGATGGTTCCCAGGGTCTGAAGGAGAGGAGACTCTCCTTCAGGCCCTGGGATCCATATTCATGTAAAAAATAAAGAAATAAAATAAAAAATATGGATATACTCACCCGTCCGGGGGCCCCTGGACCTTACCGATTGTAACCGGCAGCCTCCGTTCCTAAGAATGAGCAGTTTAAGACCTTCGATGACGTCGCAGCTTGTGATTGGTCGCATGCCGCTCATGTGACCGCTCACGCGACCAATCACAGGCCGTGACGTCATCGCAGTCCCTAAACTTCTCAATGAGGAGTTTAGGACCTGCGATGACGTCGCGTCCTGTGATTGGTCGCGTGAGCGGTCACATGAGCGGCACGCGACCAATCAGAAGCCGCGACATCATCGAAGGCCCTTCACGCGCTCATTCTTAGGAACGGAGGCTGCCGGTTACAGCGGTATGGTCCAGGGGCTGCCGGAGAGGTGAGTATATCCATATTTTTTATTTTAATTCTTTATTTTTTACATTAATATGGATCCAATTCCGATTTCCGATATCACAAAAGTATCAGAACTCGGTATCGGAATTCCGATACCGCAAGTATCGGCCGATACCCGATACTTGCGGTATCGGAATGCTCAACACTACTCATAAATACTGATGTGAAATACTGACCAAATACTGCTAGTTTGACGGCAGCCTTACTTTCGCCTCTTAATTAATCAGGAGCGTGTGGCCTTTGTTCGCCTCGCCACAAATCTTTCTCCATTCAGAGACATTTCGAAAATGGAAAATGTAATTTCTCGCAGTGCGCTGACGCATTATGTAGGTATATGGAGTAAGATCTCTGGCATAAGGAATGAATTAGATGACCATCAACTCTGTGACCCCTTCCAACCAGTGAGAAACCAATGTGCAAATGGCAAAAGCTGCAGAATTTTTGCGAAACTCCAACTTTTTAAAGCAATTTTTGACAAAATTTTGACAAAATTGCCCTGATGAATGGTGTTGGTCTTGCAGGTTAGAGATACCATCTGCACTCTCCGTAGATGTCCGTGACGTAATGTATAACATTGTCTTGCAATTTTTTTCAGTCCATTTGAATTGACAGTAGAACCTTCCGAGGATAGTGGTGCATTAGTGTATATACAGTGTAGCTTTTATTGAACGGCTTGTTTAGATAAGGACAATGTTACTAGAATCTATTCTTCCACCAACAAAAGGCAGGCATTTATATAGTAAACATCTGACCCCACATCCCTCAACACTACACCTGGCAATTGTGCAGAACGTGCACCGAGCTCTGAAATGATTATAGTGTCAGTGTTATTCACTGTTTGCTCTCGTCAGCGGAGACATTAGAAAGGGATATTTTCTCATAAAGTAGCAATGTGGCTAACAATAGATATTGAAAGAGACAGTCTCGGTGAAAAATGTTTATTTAAAGACTGCGGTGAGCTTTTCACATAGTAATATTGTGTAACAGTACAGAGTTATGGACCCTCTTATTGCTACTGGTTCCAAATTTTCACTGTACTAATGCTATATACCAGCCACTTTGTAATGTTCTGCAGACACTTCGCCTTGGACCTCGACAATAAGGGTAATAATAGGGAATTGAACTGTTGGACAGCCCTGTTCACCTGAATCATCTGATCCGCAGTGTCAGGCACATTTACATTTCTATGAATAATACTGTACCAGATGCAGGGCTCCAAAATTACCACTAGCCCCTTGTTTTAATGATTGGCCTGCAGCCTCAGATTTTTATAGCTCTTGTATTAATGGCTAGTTCTAAACAATAGTAATTAACCCCTTAGAAAGCGGGAAATAAAATTCCAAGTGCGGTGAAATTGCAAAAAATGTGCAATCCCACACTTGATTTTGCTTGGCTTTTTTTTACTAGGTTCACTAAATGCTAAAACTGACCTACCATTATGATTCTCCTGATCATTACGAGTTCATAGACACCAAACATGTCTAGGTTCTTTTTTATTTACCGGATATATACGAGAGTATAAGCCGACCCAAGTATAAGCCGACCCCCCCTAATTTTGCCACAAAAAACTGGGAAAACTTAATGACTCGAGTATAAGCCTAGGGTGGAAAATGCAGCAGCTACCGGTAAATGTCAAATGCTCCATAAAGTTTGATGGGCCCCATAAGATGCTCCATATTAAAATATGCCCCATATAATGCTGCACAAATGCGGATTATGGCCCCATAAGATGCTCCATACAGGCATTTTCCCCATATAATGCTGCACAAATGCGGATTATGGCCCCATAAGATGCTCCATACAGGCATTTTCCCCATATAATGCTGCACAAATGCGGATTATGGCCACATAAGATGCTCCATACAGACATTTGCCCCATATAATGCTGCACAAACGTTGATTATGGCCCCATAGATGCTCCATAAAGATATTTGCCCCATATAAAGCTGCACAAACATTGATTATGGCCCCATAAGATGCTCCATATAGACATTTGCCCCATATGCTGTTGCTGCGATAAAAAAAATCACATACTCACTTCTCGTCGCTCAGGCCCCCGGCACTTGCTATACTCACCTGCTCCCCGTTCCACCGCCGCTGGCCGCCGCTGCGTCTTCCCCGTCCTCTGCACTGACTGTTCACACTAATCGCGTTATCACACCTTCTGACCTGAGCGTCAGTACAGAGGGCGCGGAAGACGGAGCGGCGGCCGGCGGCAGTGGAACGGGGAGCAGGTGAATATCGCGCACTGCGTTATGCTCACCTGCTCCTGGTGCAATCCCTGGTTCCCCGGCGCTGGCAGCTTCTTCCTGTATTGTACCGCTCATTACAGTAATGAATATGCGGCTCCATCCCTATGGGAGTGGAGTGGGGTCCATATTCATTACTGTAATGAGCGGTACCATGTGACCGCTCACTACAGGAAGAAGCTGCTGGCGCCGGGGAACCAGGGACTGTGCCAGGAGCAGGTGAGTATGATTACACAGCTGCTGCTCCACCTGTCCTGCCGACCCCTAGGTATGACTCGAGTATAAGCTGAGAGGGGCAATTTCAGCCTAAAAAAATGGGCTGAAATTTTTGGCTTATACTCGAGTATATACAGTAAGTGGTGAAAAAAATTCCAAAGTTTGTAAAAAAAATTGCATCATTTTCCAATACCCGTAGCGTCTCCATTTTTCGTGATCTCAAGTTGGGTGAGGGCTTATATTTTGCATGCTGAGCTGACGTTTTTAATGATACCATATTGGTGCAGATATGATCTATTGATTGCCCGTTATTGCATTTTAATGCAATGTTGCGGTGACCAAAAAACTTAATTCTGGCGTTTTGATTTTTTTTATCGCTACGCCGTTTAGCGATCAAGTTAATCCTTGTTTTTTATTGCTAGATCGGGCAATTCTGAATGCGACGATATCAAATTTATGTATGTTTGAATTTTTTTATTGTTTATTTTGAATGGGGCAACAGGGGGCAATTTGAACTTTCATATTTTTTTTAATTTTTTAAATATTTTTTTTAATACTTTTTTTTTACTTTTGGCATGCTTCAATAGCGTACATTGGAGGCTAGAAGCTGCCTCAACTTGATTGGCTCTGCTACATAGAGGAGATGATCACATCTATATAGCAGAATTACTGGGCGGCGCTCACAGCAAGCCGACACTGACAACAACAAGGGTCTCCAGGAAACTTCCGGTTTTCATTCCAACACACCGGTGACCCGCAATCACGTGACGCGGGTCATCGGTGGGCGCAGAGGCATAGCTAGGGTTTTGGTTCAGGGGGGTCAAGCTTCTGAGTGGGCCCCTAACCAGGTAACCTTGATTACAACTGGGTGACGCACCCTAATAGTGGAGGAGAACATCAGCAGATGACCGCACTATTACTGAAGATAATCTCTATATAAAGACCAACATAGATATTACCGCCGTATGGTCAGTGGTAGATACCAGCCCTACATAACATATAAGAGATCACAGCACAGTTATAGATAATGACTTACCGCTTACGTTCTATCTGATGGAATCGTTCACTTTTCCCATCTTTTCCATCTGGCCCAGACCGACATGACAACTTCTCCAGCCACGACTCAGCTGCAGAGAATACAGCAGACACATTTCACTTCTCATATTTCAGCCACCACCATCTATCTCCAACCTGCACAAACTCCTCATCCTGCTGATACCCCAAATACTGAGACGCTGCTGCTGTATGTTTCCCTATTACTGCACCTGCTGTGTGGTTCTCTGTGCCTTTTAAATTCTAAAGTAACCCTCTATAATATAGTAATGCCGGGCGCAAGTGCCCTAGAAAACAGTGCCCACATTTTGCCCCCTAGAAAGTAATAATGCCCAGTGTGCCCCTTCGACAGTCACAGTAACCTGAGTTCCCCTGTAACAATAAGTTCCCACTTTACATTAAATAATGTCCTGAGTCTCCCCACTGTACAGCTCCCCTATACACAGTATACTGCCCCCTCACTGTATAGTACCATCCACACAGTATACAGACCCCTTAGTAGCTCCCAAACTGTTTGATGGCTCTAACACTGTATGATGGCCCCCTCACTGTAATCTCCACACTGTATGATGGCCCCTTCACTGTAATCCCCACACTGTACGATGGCTCCTCCTCCATATAGTATAATGCACCAGATCGTCCTAAATATAGCATCATGCACTTCCTATAGGCTGACTCTATATTGTATAATGCACCCCAATAGGCAGACTCTATAGCACAATGCAGCACCCATAGGCAGACTCTATAGCACAAGGCAGAACCCATAGGCAGACTCTGTAGTATAAGGCAGCACCCCATAGGCAGACCCTGTAGTAAAAGGCAACACCACATAGGCAGACCCTGTAGTATAAGGCAGCACCCCCATAGGCAGATCCTGTATTATAAGGCAGCACCCACATTGGCAGACTCTATAGCACAAGGCAGCACCCATAGGCAGACTCTATAGCACAAGGCAGCACCCATAGGCTGACTCTGTGGTATAAGGCAGCACTCCATAGGCAGACCCTGTAGCATAAGGCAGCACCCCATAGGCAGACACTGTACCATAAGGCAGGACCCCCATAGGCAACCCTGTTGTATAAGGCAGCACCCCCCTAGGCAGACCCTGTAGAATAAGGCAGCACCCTCATAGGCAGACCCTGTAGTATAAGACAGCACCCCATAGGCATTCTTTGTAGTATAAGGCAGCACCCCATAGGCAAACTCTGTAGTTTAAGGCAGCACCCCATAGGCAGACCTTGTAGTATAAGGCAGCACCCCCAAAGGCAGATTCTGTAGTATAAGGTTGCACTCCCATAGGCAGACCCTGTAGTATAAGGCATAAATAGTATAAATAATTACTCAACTCTCTTCCTCCTTGTTTCCCCGGTGCTCCGGGCTCCCGCTCATCTCCTGACAGCGGGTGCTGGGTAGTGACATCATTGCGCCCACTGTCAGTGTCGGCGTCGGTGACGTCAGATGCTGACAAAGTGATGTTTGGAGAAGGAGCGTAGCGCTCCTTCCCTCATCAATGCGGTCAGCTGTATCAGCTAAATGCCGAAACAGCTGACCTTGCGATGATAGATGGGGGACCCACTGCTGGCACCCAGCCCCCCAACCTGCTCAGGGGCCCCATAGTGGCAGAGCAGGGAGATCGATTCTCCTTGCTCTGCATGCCAATACAGTTACAGTAGCATAGCGTAGCTCCGGGTGGGCCCCCTCTGAGCATCCGGCCCAGGGCCACCGCCCCCTCTGCCCTCTGGTAGTTATGCTACTGGGTGGGTGTATTTCTGGCGCTGTTGCCGGAAGCGTCATTTAAAAGCTGCTGTCAGTGTTTAACATCAGCATTTAAGGGGTTAATAGCCACGGGTGGATCGCGATTCCACCCGCGGCTATTGCAGGCACATGTCAACTGTTCAAAACACCTGACATGTGCCGGGAAAGATGTGGGATCACCGCCAGAGCCCAAATCAAAGGGAGGGTGTACTATTACGCCTGATGTCGGAAAGGGGTTAGAGAGGATCCTATCAACAAGATTTCCCTATATACGGTTGTGCTCAAAAGTTTACACACCCCTGCAGAATTTTTGCTTTCTTGGCCTTTTTTCAGAGAATATGAATGAAAACACCAAAACTTTTTCTCCACTCATGGTTAGTGGTTGGATGAAGCCATTTATTGTCAAACTACTGTTTTCTCTTATTAAATCATTAGACAGTTGGACTGCAAATAGCCCATCTGTATGTGTCTGCTCCTGGTCTCTTGCATCATCCACCAATGAGGACTGGATAAAAGTGCCCATATCTCTGGAACAGTATGGAGGATTTACAAAAAATAAAAGACAGAAAATAAAGGGGAGCATCGGAAATTAAATTAGTGCCAAAATGGACCAAAAACTGGCCACCTTTGGCCTGGTGACAGGTCCTTTATAAGTTTTAGTTTATCTCTTTTGGGTGGAGTTATTCTACTATGTCATAATAAAAAGGATTCATATACTAAAGTCTTTCCAAGTATCTTATTTAGTAAAAATTACTACTAAAAACTTAAACCAACCTTTGGGATGGTCGGAGGGTGAGCTGTAATAGCCAAGTTGGAAAAATATGTATTTCTTTTTCATATTCTAGCAAAGTTTATGCCATCCACCAGCTTTCATTAGCTTTCAGAAAATCCACAATAACATGATTAAATGACGGAAAATGTAGAATTCAGTGATATTATTAATACCGTAGGTACAATTTGTGGTTTTCTGGCATGCCAAGAATAGAAATGTTAGTATAATATTCTGTGTGCCTATCACTTTATGCTGAAGCAAATTCCAGAATTTGCTCTAACAAACAGCACAGAGCACAGTTATGTGATGACATAATGTGATTTTATACTCATCCATCTCTAACTCAATGAGCTGATTCAATTTCAATCACAACAGCAGTGATCCATTGCTAAAAATGTTCACATTTACTGTATGACAGAACTAAATTCCGTACTTAAGTCATGGATACCAAAATCTTGTAGAAACTTGTTTTGGAAGGTTGGTGCAATAATTTTATTATTTATAAGCTCCATAAACTTCAATCAGTATGGAAAAGTATAAAGCCTTGTGCACACATTCAGTGTTTGGTGAGTTTTTTACCTCAGTATTTGTAAGCCAAAATCAGGAGTGGAGCAATCAGAGGAAAACTATAATAAAAACACGTCACCACTTCTGTATTTTTTACCCACTCCTGGTTTTGGCTTACAAATACTGAGGTAAAAAACTCACCGAATACTCAACTTGTGCACGTGGTCTTAGGGCTCATTGAGACATCTGTGCGAATCAGTCGGAAGATGGACCACTAATACACAGACTGGCCGCAGCTCTCCTGAGTCCTGACCCAAGCATGACAGGTTCATATATTTCCATGAATCCGTCACACTTGGTTTGGGAGACCCACAGCCAGCTCGTACATTGCAGTCCGATCTCAGACCAATTTGCACGGATGTATGATCGAGACTTAAAGTGAACCTGTCAGCAAGATTTTGCTCAGGAACTTACAGACACTGTCAGGTTGGCGCCATTTTACTGATTAAAATGATACCTGGTGTGATGAAATCTGTCTTGTGGTTGTTGTTAAATTTCTGTTTTCAGTTAATGAGATTCTCGTGCTTTGGGGTGGCCTGTGGGTGGGGTTGCGGGCGGCCTGTGGGCGTAGCTTTATGTGGTACTCTGCTTACATATTCACTGTCACAGCACCTGCCCAGTAGCATGTTGCATGCCTAATATGCCTATATGCATTTATGCTTTATTCCCATACTTTCGTGGGGTAAAAAAATATATATCTTCATCGAATCCACGTTCCGATAGATGCTACTGTGAACACGCAGGATCAGTGACCTGTCATAAGCCCATACAGATGAATAAGTAAGGAGAGCACCACATTGACATTGCTGCACATTATGTTCATTTTATGGTATGCCGTGTACTAAGAGGAAAGGGAATAAAACAAGAGTCTGTCAAGAGACACTCACATCTCATCAGTCCATGAAACCTTTGAAAAAGCTTAATTCAGATATTTCTTTGCCCAGTCTTGATGTTTCTACTTCTGTGTCTTTTTCAGTGGTGGTCGGGGTTCAGCCTTCATTACTCCCTTAGGAAAAAGTATTGAACACATGAAGAAAGAGAGGTTAAAAAAGCCATGGAAAGTCATGACACCATATGAAGTCTATCAGTATTCAGAAAGCAATCCTGCCACTTAGTAAAAAATATTATGAGCTGCTTCAACTGATGGCCTATGAAAAGGTGTCTCACTACCAAGGTGCCACATGAGAAACATCTCATGATGGGTAAAACCAGTGAGCTGTCTCAAGTCCTTCACAACCTTATTGTTGCAAAACACACTGATAGCATTGGAATTTCTAAACTACTGAAGGTCCCAGTGAGCACTGTTGGGACCATAATCTGAAAGTGGAAAGAATATAATTTCACCATAAACCAGCCACTACCAGGTGCTTTTTGCAAGATTTCAGACACAGGAGTGAAAAGAACTATCAGAAGTGTTGTCCAAGTGCCAAGGATTACCTGTGGAGAGCTACATAAAGACCTTGAATCAGCAGGTACAATTGTGTCAAAGAAAACTATAAGTAATACACTCAGCCTCCATGGCCTGCATGCATGCTCACCATGCAAGACTCCATTGCTGAACAAAAAGCATGAACAAGCGCTTTTAAAGTTTGCTCAACAACATTTAGACAAGCCTGTGAAATACTAAGAATATAGATTGGTCAGATGAGACCATAAATGAACTTTTTGGATGCCATAATACACAACATGTTTGGAGGCCAAAAGGTACTGCATATCACCCCAGAAACACCATACCAACAGTGAAGTTTGCAGGTGGGAACATCATAGTGTGGGGCTGTTTTTCAGCATACGGCACCGGCAAACTTCATATAATTAAAGGATGAATGAACAAATATACAGAGACATTCTTGATAAAAATCTGCTGCCATCTACTAAAATGATGAAGATGAAACTAAGGTGGAAATTTCAGCAAGACAATTATCCCAAACACACAGCTAAGGAAACTATCAATTGGTTTCAAATAAAGAAAATAAAACTGCCAAAATGGACTGGCCAATCATTGGACCCGAATCCAATAGAAAATGTATGGAAGGAACTAAAGCTCAGAGTTCATAAAAGGAGCCAATGGAAGCTTCAGGATTAGAAGAGTTTTTGTTTGTATGAATTGGCCAAAATCACACCTGAGCAATGCCTGCGACTAGTTTCTCCATACAGGAGTCATCACAAAGCTGTTTTCACCAACAAAGGCTTTTGTGCAAAGTATTAATTACAATTCACTAAGCTTATTCAATACTTTTTCCCTGTGTCATTTCTCATTATTATACATAAATGTATTTATTGATACCTCTGGTTTAATTTTTTTGCTTCTGTGGATTGGATGAGTTGTTACCAACATCTGGTGAGAATTTTATATGAATAGCACTTTTAGAAATATATTCACTTAGAAAATTGGTAATTTGTTCAATACTTATTTCTCTGGGTGTGTATGTGTGTGTTATCTCGCAATGTATTCCAACCTATGATAATAAGAGATGATTGCTAAAAAGTGATCTACAGAACAGGAAGTTTCAGCCTAATATGAGGCTCAGGGATCAGAGTGAAAAATTGCAAGATTTCAAGATTTTTTTTTTAATGTAGTGATATAGAAAATAAAATAGAATCAAATATTTGACAAAAAATATGTTTAACATAAAAATTAGATTTTCTGATGATACATTTCCTTTCGGCAGTATAATTTCCTCTTTGCAAAATTGAGTGAAAAAGTCAAGTTTGCTAACAAGATTATGATCCAATTAACTGTACCAATTCAGAGCAATTGAGTTAATCAACCACACATTGCAATAGGGAAGTGTGTCAAGTGGTTCACAAGCAACAGTGGTTTCATTGTTCAATTAAACTTATCTCCAGAGTGAAATGATCTGAAGATAAAGAAGGATGTTCAAACACAAGAGCCATTAAGAAGAGGCAGACAAGGTGCGCTTCTAATGAAACCACATCACAGGCTCCTCTTGTCATCTTTTATCACGTACGGTCCTCTGCACAGAAATATCATTTACTTTACGAAGCTTCGTAATTGTGATAATAGATAGGATAATAAACATGCTTCACTAAAGTAATGTGTTTTAGGATTAACTCCGTATAATGCACCTGAAACGTTTCGCTGAAAGAAAAATATTCCATTCCTTGAAAGGATCACATAGATTAACAATAACAGTTATTGTGAATTATATTTTTTAAGACTGACGCTGTTAGCTTTGCCAAAAAAATCCAGCCTTGGGCAAAGGAAAATTTACATTTCATATTTTTGTTTTAAAGAAGTGGAAACATCAGACGGGCTGAGGTAAGGACTGAAATACTTTCTATTGTAAGAATTTGGAAATAGTTCATTCAGTCAAAGGTCATGCAACATGTACTGTATATTGGATGTTATTAGATACTAGGAGAAAAACTCAAAGGCACTACTGGGTCTCCCCTACAATTATACACATGGTGGCATTCCCAGCAAAATCGTGTAGCCAATTTAAATTATTTTTAAAAACTTTGCCCACTGCATGTGGGCATGGGTTTGGCTGCAAAGGCCTCCTCAATATGACAATACAAGGGGTAACCCCCCAAAAAACGAGATGTACTTGTTTAAATTTTTTGTATTCAAGACAACATCTTGAAAACATTTATCTTCTTCAAAATACTGTCTGTTAGATTATATGCACTTGTGTCAACGGTTTTTCCACTGTTCGAAACTTTTTTTATATCCTTCTGAATTAATGCAGTTAAGTGCCTCCAGCAATTTTTTTCTTAACCTCTTCTATGTTCTGAAAACACTTTCCCTTTAGGTTAATTCTTCATTGCTAGGAATCTAGGAATAAGAAGAAGTCGCAGGCTAGATCAGGCAATTAAAGAAGTTGAGAAACTGTTGTCATATCATTTTTCACCAAAAACTGGTCGACTTTCAACACTGTGTGGGCAGGCGCATTGTCATGGTGAAACAGCCAGTCCCCAGATTGCCACAATTCAGGTTGTTTTTTTCTCACTGCTTCATGCAATCACTTTAACACTTGCAGATATTAATATTGGTTCACTGTGGTGCCCTGAGAAACAAATTCTACTTAAAATACTCCTTTGATGTTGACAAAACAAACCATCATGGACTTCAAATTTGATTTGCAAAGCTTTTTTTGGTCTGGGCGATGAAGCTGCTTTACACTGATCAGACCGCTGTTTTGTCTTAGGTTCATAGGCGTAAAACCAAGATTCGTACCCTGTGATGACTGTTGACAAAAAATCAGGGTCAGTTTCTGCCTGTTCTTTCCATTTTCGACACACTGTCAAACAGTTCTTCCTCCGGTCATCCGAAAGCAGTCATGGAACAAACTTTGCAGTTACGCGTATCATGTTCAAACCTTCAGTTAGGAGTTTTTGCCATGAACTTCAGGAAATTCCAGTTATTTCCTGCAATTCATTGATTGTGTTGTGGCAATCAAACATGATGGCATTGGTCACTTTTTGAACATTTTCGTCTGTTCTGGACATTGAGGGGCGTCCTGAGTGGGGTTCATCTTTAAGTGACGGAAAGTGGAGGAAAGTGGAGAAAAACTCGCACACCAGAAGACTTCATACACTTCAAATTTATGTTAAAAACCTATAACTCTGCCCTTCACCTCACCAAACAGACCTATTTCACCACCCTGATCTCCTCACTATCCAACAACCCCAAGAAACTTTTTGACACCTTTCACTCCCTCCTCAGGCCAAAAGCACAAGCCCCCATCACAGACATTTGTGCTGATGACCTGGCCTCCCATTTTATAGAGAAAATAAACAATATCTGTCAGGAAATCTGCTCCCAATCACCAAGTTCAGTGACTCCCATCCCTCCCTGCATCTCCCCTGGCTCACATTTGATCCCCACAGAAGAAGAAGTCTCCAGGCTCCTCTCTTCTCGTCTGACTACATGCACTACCGACCCCATTCCCTCTCATCTCCTCCAGTCTCTCTCCATTCGTCACTACTCACCTAACTACAATCTTTAATCTCTCACTCTCCACAGGCATTTTCCCATCCTCCTTCAAACACTCTATCATTACTCTGTTACTAAAGAAACCTGCCCTCGACCCATCCTGCACAAATAACTACAGACCGGTCTCCAACCTCTCCTTCATCTCTAAACTCTTGGAGCGCCTAGTCTACTACCGCCTCACCCTTTACTTCTCCATTCACTCCCTCCTAGACCCTTCACAGTCCGGCTTCCGCTCCCTACACTCAACAGAATCTGCACTCATCAAAGTGACCAACGACCTTCTGACAGCAAAATGTAATGGTGACCACTCTCTGCTTATTCTTCTCGATCTTTCTGCAGCTTTCGACACTGTTGACCACCCTCTCCTACTCTCTAGGCTCCAGTCAATAGGCATTAAGGACATTGCTCTCTCCTGGTTCTCCTCCTATCTTTCTGACCGCTCCTTCAGTGTTCTGTTCTTTGGCTCCACTTCGTCTCCTCTTCCTCTCACTGTCGGGGTAACTCAGGGCTCAGTCCTTGGCCCCTTCTCTCTCTACACAGCCCCAAATGGACAGACCATCAGCAGATTTGGCTTTCAGTACCATCTTTATGCCAACGACACACAACTATACACGTCATCCCCCGACCTTACTCCCCCTGTGCTACAGAACACCAGTGACTGTCTGTTAGGGTTGGCGGAATGCACCGAATATATTTATTAGATGGGATAGGTGCGTTCGCAACCCGGGATCCACCGTGCAGGAAAGAACCTGCTGCTAAGTAAGGCGGCGAAGCAAATTAGAATAAACGAACTCTGTTACTTCACAGAGCCCGTAGTAAAGAGAATGCTGTGCCCTGTTTAGCTCACAGGGGACACAGCTATAGTGTAGAGCCGACAGTGGTCATGCAGTCCAACCAACACGCAGCTCCTCTCCGGTGGAGCCGGAATTCTATCGGCTATTAGCCAGCCCTGAATTCACACATAAACTCCTCGCCAGAGGTGCCAGCATTCAAGGGCCTTATTTCAGCCAGGTCCCTGACCGCATAAGCAAAACTCCTCGCCGGAGGTGCCAGCGTTCTAGAGGCTTATTTTAGCCAGGTCCCTGACCACACACACGACCACACTGGCGCTGAGCTCGTACATATTTGACACTAGCGCATGGCCGTGCGGTCATGAGAACCTTATATAGCTGCAGCACCTACAGGACCTTCCAAGAAGGACCAATGGAAGGCTGCCACAGAACTTGATCAGGTACAGGACCTTCCTGGAGGACCAATGGAAGTTGCTGCAGTACCTGAGCATGTGACCCTTGATCTCCACTGAGAGATCTCACCCTGGGCATGCTCAGTGTGTGCAAAGCAGGACTTAGTCCCAGAAAAGCCTGCTCACCGCAGATCAGTGCAGGGTACAATATCAGAGCCTGGAGAGACAGCAGTAACCCTTTGCATAGTATCAGACTCAGTGAGACGCTGGGACCGACGTCTCCGCTGAGCAAGCTCCACTGTGGCCGATACAGAATGGGAGACCGCAGCAGACACGGCTCGAGATTCCCCCTGTGCAGCAGCGGGAACTCGACTCCTAACACTGTCTGTCCGCAGTCTCCGACATCATGTCCACTCTCTATCTGAAACTCAATCTCTCCAAAACTGAACTTCTTCTGCTCCCACCATCTACTAACCTCCCTAAACCTGACTTTTCCCTCTCCGTGGGTGGCACCATAATAACACCCCGGAAGCAGGTGCACTGTCTGGGTGTTACGTTTGACTCCGATCTCTCCTTCACATCCCATATACAAGCTCTTGCCTGCTTGTGCCGCTTACACCTAAAGGACATCGCTAGAATCCGCCCTTTTCACACTATGGAAACAACAAAAACCCTCACTGTCGCCCTGATCCACTCCCGCCTGGACTACTGCAATGTTCTATTAATTGGCCTCCCCCTTACTCGACTTTCCCCCTCCAGTCTATCCTTAATGCAGCAGCCAGGGTTGTCCATCTAGCTAATCATTACTCGGACTCTTCCGCTCTTTGCCAATTCATTACACTGGCTGCCCATTCATTATAGAATCCAATTCAAAGCTCTTCACAGTGCAGCACCCCCTTACATCTCCTCCCTCATCTCTGTCTATCGGCCTAACCGACCTCTGCGCTCTGCAAATGACTTTCGACTAACCTCTGCACTAATCCGTACCTCCCACTCCCGACTCCAAGACTACTCCCATGCTGCGCCAATCCTCTGGAATGCTCTACCCCAAGATATTAGGACCATTCACAATTTGCATAGTTTTAGGCGCTCCCTCAAAACACATATGTTCAGAGCGGCCTATCACGTTCCCTAATCAGTCATTTTATGTTTGTGTGTAGCCCATTCACTACTTCCATCTATCCCCCATTCCCTGAAGATGGCTGGACCATCATTGTAAATACATCATTGGAAATAAGCTCCTGTGCTTTGTTTCTCCCCCACCTCATTGTAGATTGTAAGCTCTCACGAGCAGGGTCGTCTTATTGTGCTTTAATTATTGTATTGTTAACGTTGTTACTTATGACTGTTGTGTTTGAAACTGTTAAGCTGCAAAGCGCTGCGGAATACGTTGGAGCTATATAAATAAAGATTATTATTATTATTATTATTATTATTATTAAGTGACATTTGGCCACTTCTGAACCTGGCAAACCACTCATAAATTCTTGCCAGGCTTAGATCCTCCTTCCCATAGGCTTCCCGAACCATTGAAATCATTTCTGCCTCTGTTTTCTTTAATAGGAAACAGAATTTGATGTTGATGCATTGCTCCTTAAAGTTTTCCATCACAAAATCGCTGAGTGTTGGGAGGGGCTTAAGAAAACAATTACTCTGTCCCCTGCAATGGTTTGTTATAAACGCTACTTGGCCAACTGAGCAGAGAGAGTGTCTAGTATGAGTACCTAGCAAGAGAGGGCAGCACTAGCAATCGACTTGCCTACAGAAAATAATTCTCATTTTTTGAGATAGCCCCTCATATATTCTTAGAGTGACCTTATGATTAAACACAACCACAGATATGTCAACCACTGTTGACCAATAACTACAATCTAATCAACAATTTTAGTGTGATATACACCATATACCAGTGATTGGTGCTCTGTGGAGAGAGGTGTGGAAGACCACTAACATAGGGAGTAGGAACAAACACAACCAATATACGGAAGTACCCAAGAAAAAGCCACCAAGCAGGGAATAGATATAAAAATGCCTTTATTATATGTAATTGGCAATGATAAATATAAAAAAATATATATAGTGCGCACAACAGGACAAGACAATATTCCTCTAATTAATTACATATAAAAAAATTATTACAAGAAGAGATGGTAAGGGCTGACCAGATTATATTTATGTATCAAGTAAAGGATTGGTGCTACCCTATTTTGATTCACCGTTAGGGAACAAAAATTTATAAGTGATAATACACCATAATAACCAAACGGTATGATGTGCAAATTGCAATAAAAAGTGCAGATTTGAAATTACCAAGCACTAGCCATCTGTATCAACCTATATGTACAACACTATGGGTCATTGAATGCCTCATATATACAAAACGTGCAAGAATAATGTATACAAATTAATATGTATAAGTGCAATGTATTAAAATACCAATACCATATCGATAAAACAAAGTGTAGATGACAAATTGAAAACAGCAATTTTACATGTGCAAGGAGGCAATCATCTGAACCAAAGTGTACTTCAATAGGTACTAATATACCTCACATATATAAAGTGCAATAGTGGAATGTGCAACTGTAATATATAATACTATAATAGCGAGTAACAAAAGGATGCCAGATGCATCAACCTAAATGTGATGCATCACGGAACTACAGGTGTCTATAAGTGCCTGGATGTAAGGTGCAATATGCAAAGTGCTTGCTGCGGTGATCCAAGTTGAGAAAAAAGTGCACGATGATGGAAAAATAGGGGAACGCACCCAATATACCTTAAATAGCAGGGTCAGCCACGTCCCTTGATAGCGCACCCCGACGCGCGTTTTGGATCTGAATCCTTCGTCAATCTAATAATTGCAAATATGACTTTACCACAAGCAAATTGACAAGGTGGGAATTGAAGTAGCACACAAACAGTTGATTGGGAATGGATGCCTGTCTCCTCAACACACAGTCAAAGATGGATATCTGGTAGTGCAATGAATAAGGAGGAGTAGGCGGAGTACGACAGCTAATAATTGTGGATGACAATGATGGTGACGATAAAACTGTGCAAGTACTACTTAATGATGTTGCCTGGCTTCCAGAATAATAAGCTTGAGGAGAAGGTCTAGAAGGACAACTTGAGTCTTGCTCAGATTTGTGGCCACCTTCATGTGCTGATAGAGAAGTACTTCATAATCTATTCAATCCTGGACATGCGTAGCCTATTTTCCTGCTGCAGAACCCACAGACTGCTCTTTGCCACCACAATTAGAGCTTTCAGGTACTATTGAGCTTTTTCCAGCAACAGCATGTGCAGCATCACCTACTCTTGGGCTGACCTTAAAAGAAATAGATACAGCTCTGAAAGACCTTTTGGCTGGACGTCATCTCCTCTGTGAATTGTTGAGGCCAACATTAACTTTCTCTGATGACATCACCTCCTTGGTGTTAGAGTTGGCGGATTGCACTAAATAAAACAAATAGTAAAGTGCAATCGCAACCCGGGGTCCACTGTGCAGAGATGTAGAACTGCTGATAGTGAGCAATGACGAAACACGTAGTGCGCGATTACTTGTACACTCAGTGTGGACAGGATGTTGAGTTTCAAGCTCTGTTACTCCACAGGGGGAACGGTACAGAAAAGTAAGAGATGCTCTGCAATTGGCCTGTGTCACTCACACACAAAAATGGGACAGATGCTCTGAGCTTAATACCCTGACTAGGGTTGTGCTTGTTCAGGAACTCTACTATACTAACCACACACATGTAGGAACCAGATGCTAAGCCAACAACTAATTGCCCCACTGATGCTAGCTGCCTGCCTACCTGTACAGTCCCAAGCTAGACAAACACACAACACTTGCAGACAGAATGGTAGAGACTCCACTCACATAGCTGTACATAAAATGATACTAGCGTGCCCATGGGTACCATTGGGAGTCTTTTATACATAAGGCTCCACCCCCAACACTCACGCCCAGTCAGCCGAGACGTCATCCACAGGCCATTCTGGAGCCGCCACATCACCAGAGCCGAAGATGTCCGATCACCAATAGGAAGATGCCACATCACGGACATGCTCAGTAAGGTGATTTCTGGACTTCGCCTCCAGATTGTCAGGATTCAGCTGCCTATCACTGATTGCCATAGACTTGGCTGGAGAGCCAACAGTAACCAAACGAACACTGTGAGCCTGAGCAAAATGCTGGGACCAACGTCTATGCTGAGCAGCACCCGCTGCGACTGAGTCCAAATGGGAGACCTCAGAAGCAGATAAGGCTTGGGATCTATCCCATGCAGCAGGAGAATCCCAACGCCTAACCCTTGGCACTCCAGGCTGGTTCCCAGATCTTGTCCACCACACAATAGACATCATCGTCATCATCATCATCAACCCTGACTAGGGAACACTTGTATCATGAGAAATTACCAATGCTCCTTGTCCTCCTGACTGATTTCCACCTTAAGATTAAGATTTAACCTGACAAAGAATGGCCAGAATGACACAGTGCTCCTACCACCATTCCTGACAGATCTAACAACATAGCTAGGCATTTAAACCGTGTGCTTCGGTCCCATGTTAGCAGAGTGCAAAGGCGTAAACTAGGTTCCTGCTTTCTAGTGCTTGAAGACTGAAGAAAAAAAATGTGCAGGCTTCCCACTGACAGTCATGTGAGAGCTTGATTTTTGGGGGGCCAGTGTCACAACTGAATGACACAATCGATTTTATCATTCTGGAATATGTGCAAGAAATTCAAAGTTAAATGTAATTTTGAAAAAAATGCAATTACAAATTTTTTTATTAGGTTTCATTTTTTTTACTTTCATTCTGCTAAAATTACATGGAATTATGATATGGTCAGTATGATTACGACAATATCAAACCTACATTTTTTTAGTTTAAGTAGTGAAAAAAATTCAGGAAATATTAATTTTGCTTGGGTGGACATATTTCCAAAACTTGGAACATTTTTATGCTTTGGTTATTGGAGCTCTGTGAAGGCTTGGTTTTTGTATGGTGACATGATGTTCTTATTGATCCAATTTTGGGGCAGATACAATACTTAGATTATAATTGCATCTTTTTATGGAGTTGCAGCAAGCCAGCAACCAAAAACCCACAATTCTGGCATTTTAATTAGTTTTTTTTCTTTAGTTTTTGAAAGTCGGTTAATTTTATGTTTAGATAGAATACACTTTTCTGGACACAGTGATAGTGAATATGTGTATTTTTGTATTATTTTTTTTTTTTTTTTTAAATCATTTATTTTTTACTGTAAAAGGGCGAGATTCAAAATTTTATTTCATTCTTCTGTTATATTTTTAAAAACATTTTTTTTTACTTGTTACTTTATTTGATGTTACTTGAACCTGCAATCATATGATTGCTTGTACTGTATACAGCAATATTGGAGTATTGATGTAAATTGAAAAAATTTCCGTCATCTATTACATCCAGCCAGGATTACCAACCGTCCATAAATTCCTGAACAGTCAATAAGAATAGTGCACTTTAAAAAAAACAAAAACGTTGGTTTAAAAATTTTTAGGTGTCTACAATTTTTTTGAAGTTGGAGAAACTAGTACAAATTATTATGACTGTAGTTATTATCATTTTACAGTTCACAGTGAATGCAGTTGAAGTCTTCATATTAGATGTATTGGCTGCAGACATATATAACATAAAATCTTATTGTCTGTCCATGATTTTTTTATAAACAAATAAAAATTCAAGTTGGTAACCCTGTACTCATCCACATACTGGATGTCATGGAAGAGATCATACAACATCTGGGCTAAATCATGGTGGCTCTTAAATGCCATAGTCAGTAATTGACAGAGCCATTTAAGAGGTTAACAGCAGAAAGTGATGGTCGGACCAATTTGTCACACAATTTCTGTTGAATATAGAAATACCTCATATGCGGCTGTTCAGTTCATTTGCCTCCTGGATTACAGAACAGAGGGGGTCCATATATTTTTGCTCTCAGTTTACAGTCTCACAGCTTGTGGAAGGTGAGTTTTCTTATATCTATTCACCTGTTGTTGGTGTCATTGTTGCTGTGGTGCGTTGCTTGTGGGACAGTGTGGCATGGAGTCATGGGGACTCAGCCTTGCAGAATGTGTGCGGTGACGCACCAGGTCGCCTGCCCTATTGATCCTTTGTCACTGTTATGGTGGTTTGCACAAACAGCACTTTTAGGATAGAGACCCACTGAGAGGTTCACTGTGATGTGGTAGTTGGCTTTAAACAGTCTGGATTAAAGCATGAATCAACTCCTGGTAAGTCTGTGATGCAACGTGGTGTTGCTTATTGGAACGAGACATGATGTTCCAGATATGCTCAATTGGATTCCGGTCTGGGGAATGGGCAGCACAGTCCATAGCATCAATGTTTTAATCATGCAGGAACTGATGAAGCACTTTAATCTCATGAGGCCTAGCATTGCCATGCATAGGAAGGAACGAAGGGCCCATTGCACCTGCATACGGCCTCACAATGGGTCTGAGGATCTCATCCCGGAACCTAATGGCAGTCAGGCTACCTCTCACTAGCATATGGAGGGCTGTGCGGCCCTCCACAGAAATGCCTCCCCACATTATTACTGACCTGCTGCCAAACCAGTCATGCTGGAGGATGGTGCAGGAGCAGAACATTCTCTATGGTGTTTCCAGACTCTGTCACGTCTGTCACATGTGATCAGTGTGAACTTGCTGTCATCCGTAAAGAGCACAGGTTGAATCTGCCAATCTTGGTGTTCTCTGGCAAATGCCAATCACCCTGCATGGTGTTGTTCTTTAAGCATAATACCCACTTGTGGACATCAGGCCCTCATACCACTCTCATGGAGTCTGTTTTTGACAGTTTGAGTAGACACATGGATCTTAGTGGCTGCTGGAGGTCACTTTGCAGGGTTCTGGCACTGCTCTTCATGTTCCTCCTTGCACATAGGAGGAGGTAGCGGTACTGCTGCTGCATTATTGCACTCCTATGGCCCCTTCTATGATTCCTGGAATACTGGCCTGGTTCTTGGTATTTTCTTTATGGTCACTGGACACTGTGCTGATGGAAACTGCTACCTTTTTGCCACAGCTCGCATTGATGTGCCATCTTGGATGAGCTGCACTACCTGAGCAACTTCTGTGGCTTGTGCGGTACACACTGCCTCATGCTACTGTACCTAGGGGTAAGAGCAATGAGAAAATGCCAAAGTGACAAAAGCAACAGCCAAAAATGATGAAAATAGATAAATTGTCTGTGGTCACCACCTGCAGGACCACTCCTTTATAGGGGTTGTCTTGATAATTGCTTATAATTTCTACCTGTTGTCGGTTCCATTTTCACAACAGGAGAAATTGATTCACAATCAGAGCTAATTCATAACTAGACAGGTTGATTTCACTAAAGTGCGATTGACTTAAAGTTACATTGTGTTGTTTAAGTGTTCCCTTAATTTTTTTCAGCAGTGTATATTAATATACATGTTAAAATACATTATTTATATATAAATTATATATGTATATATATATATATATATATATATATATATACTAGATGGTTGCCTAGTTCTAACGCACGGGTATTCTAGAATATGTATGTAGTTTATTTATGAAGATCTCAGAATATTGCAATGAATACACAGGATTCGGCCGGCCGGGAGCAACCAATTAGTGAAGCGTGGTTCAAATTCCACGCCAATTCGCGGCCGGACTGCGTCTGTCGCTGATTGTTTGTGGCCGGGCGTGATCAATCAGTGAAGCCAGGACGAGCTCCAGGATTTTGAGGGCCCCGGGCAAAAGAGTCTCACAGCCCACATAGCATATAATACAGCCCATGTAGTATATAGCACAACCACGTAGTATATAGCACAGCCACGTAGTATATAGCACAGCCACATAGTATATAGCACAGCTACGTAGTGTATAACACAGCCACGTAGTATATAGCACAGCCACATAGTATATAGCACAGCTATGTAGTATATAGCACAGCCATGTAGTATATTGCACAGCCATGTAGTATATTGCACAGCCACGTAGTTTATAACACAATGACGTAGTATATAGCACAGCCACGTAGTATATTGCACAGTGACGTAGTATATAACACATCCACGTAGTAAATAGCACAGCCCACATAGTATATTGTTATGATCTGGTGGCCTAAGAGCAGAATGAGACGTACTCTGGAGAAGGTGGTACCTGTACTGACCGCAGACCCTGAACTTAACACCGCAAATAGAAGTAGCTGTGAAATGTACCTTTCACTCCCTAGACATCTCGACACAGCCGGAGGACTAATTACCCCTAGAGACAGAAAAGGGAAAACTATCTTGCCTCAGAGAAAATCCCCAAAGGATAGACAGCCCCCCACAAATATTGACTGTGAGAGGAGAGGGAAAAAACATACACAGACTGAAATCAGAATTTAGCAAAGGAGGCCACTTCTAGCTAAATAGAAAGGATAGGACAGAGTACTATGCGGTCAGTATTAAAACACTAGAAAATATCCACCACAGAAAATACAAAATCTCCACATCTAACTAAAGATATGGAGGGTATATCTGCATCTCCAGAGATGCCAGCTTGGCTAAACAAATCCTTATACAGACCAAGCT
The DNA here is from genome assembly GCF_051348905.1 of Ranitomeya variabilis. Classification (NCBI taxonomy): domain Eukaryota; kingdom Metazoa; phylum Chordata; class Amphibia; order Anura; family Dendrobatidae; genus Ranitomeya; species Ranitomeya variabilis. The sequence continues at coordinate 182,678,287 of NC_135239.1, forward strand.
GGACAAGACAAAAACATGGAAAAGAACTGAACAATAAGGCCCACAGCATGTGGACAGCAAAAATCAAGGCCAGAACGTATCTTTGTTGAAATGAACAGCAAAGCAGGAGAGACCAGGCAGAGATGTGAATCCTCCAGGAACAATGGACAACTGGCACTGACTAAAGGGTCAAGCAAGACTAAATAGCCCAGTCAGAATTGCAAAAAGTGGAAACACCTGATAAATGCTACGATCCAGAGACAGCAGCGCTACCACTTATAACCACCGGAGGGAGCCCAAGAGCAGAATTCACAACAGTATATAGCACGGCCCACGTAGTATATAGCACAGCGACATAGTATATAACACAGCCCACGCAGTATATAACACAGCCCACACAGTATATAACACAGCCCACATAGTACATAGCAATGTGGGCACCATAGCCCTGTTAAAAAAATAATTAAAATAAAAAATAGTTACCGTATTTTCCGGCGTATAAGACGACTGGGCGTATAAGACGACCCCCCAACTTTACCAGTTAAAAAATAAAATCTTCTTAAAAGTCGGGGGTCTTCTTATACACCCTATGTCGTCTTATAGGGCCGGTGAATATGTGCCTTTTGGGGGGGGGGGAGTGATCCTGATGAGGACGAGGGGGCGTCTCACAGGAAAGTGAGTATCCCCCATTACCTTATCATAGCGCTGCAGCGTGGGGTCTCTGTGCTGGGAGCGGCGGCTGCTGTGCTGTGCTGTGCTGTGCTGTGGCGGCTCCTCTTCTGCAGTGTGGGGCCTCTGGTGCTGTGGGGCGGTGGCGGCGGCGTATCTTCATACAGTCGGGGCTCCTCCGGCATCTCAAAGACTGGAAGCCCCGCCGGCAACTCCATGGGTACAATGCGGTCAGGTGGCCTCCGGGAAAATGGCCGCTGCTCAGATTCAGATCTCGTCCCGAGATCTCGGGAGACGAGATCTGAATCTGAGCAGTGGCCATTTTCCCGGAGGCAGCTCAATAGGTGCGATGCGGTGGCCCGGCCGCTGGGGGCTGCGCATGCTCAGATTCAGATCTCAACAAGATCTGAATCTAAGCAGCGGCCATTTTCCCGGAGGCCAGCGCATTGTACCGATGGAGTTGCCGGCGGGGCTTCCAGGCTGAGATGCCGGAGGAGCCCCGACTGCATGAAGATACGCCGCCGCCGCCACCGCCCCACAGCACCAGAGGCTCCACACTGCAGAAGAGGAGCCGCCACAGCACAGCAGCCGCCGCCGCTCCCAGCACAGAGACCCCACGCTGCAGCGCTATGATAAGGTAATGGGGGATACTCACTTTTCTGTGAGACGCCCCCTCGTCGTCATCAGGATCACTCCCCCCCCCCCACCCACCATATACACCCGGCGTACAAGGCGATTCCCGGCGTACAAGACGACCCCCGACTTTTAAGAAGATTTTCAGGGGTTAAAAAGTCGTCTTGTACGCCGGAAAATACGGTATATACTCACCTTCCGGCGGCCCCCGGATCGAGCACAGGCCTTTAGCGATGCTCCTCATGACGCTCCGTTCCCAGTAATGCCTTGCGGTAATAACCCGTGATGATGTAGCGGTCTCGCGAGACTGCTACATCATCTGGGGTCATTGTCGCAATGCATTCTTGGGACTGGAGCATCGCGAGGAGAGGGAAAGGCTGGTGCAGACACTGGGAGGTGAGAATATAATGTTTTTTGTTTTTTTATTATTTTTAACATTTAATGTTTTTACTATCGATGCTGCATAGGCGGCATCAATAGTAAAAAGTTGGTCACACTTACAGGGTTAATGGCAGCGTTAACAGACTGTTACACCTCGTTATGCCGTGGTGTAACGCAGTCCCTTTAACAAACTGCTAAAACGCTATGTGGGTGCTGTCTGGAGGGGATTATGGAGGGGGCACTGACTGGAGGGGAGTAGGGAGGGGCCAATTTGCGGCCAGACTGTGCATGTCGCCTACCAGCCACGACCAATCAGCGACATAGGATTTCCGTTACAGACAGACAGACAAACAGACGGAAGTACCCCTTAGACGATTATATAGATATAATATATATAGGTATGTGCTCCAGGTGCTTGTTCTATTTGATTTCTTGCAAAAAAACAAGATATTTTCCAACATTGCTATGATATCCAGAATGGCTAAAAAGAAGCCACTTAATTGTCTAGAAGTCTTTTCCTGCAGTGAAGGAGGCTACATTTTTTTAAAAATAAACTGTTGAAACGGTAACACGGTTTCAATTACCTCCATACAAATTATCTCCATCTGAAAGCTGTTAGTGCAAATTGCTGTTTACACAAAGTCACAGCACCAAATGTTAGAGAACGACATTTAGTAAAGGGGTTCTATGACTGCAGCACTGAACTGAACAATATATGTGAAATATACTTGCAATATTCTTTATATACATATGTAGCCCTAGAGATGAGCTCTGTGTTGTTTTACACATGTACTACAAAAAAACTAAGTCAGCTGACTTCTTTACAAAAAATTAAAGAAGTGTTTTCCTCTCTGGAATTTGTGGCTTATGGATAATAATTTTCATGAATGTCTCATTATACAGGAGTGGTCACTCATATAACACTGCTGCGACCAATTTGTCAAAGAGAACACTAGAGAGCTCACACAGATCTCACCGCTACCACCAATTTGTTAGGGGACGTAGCTCCACTGCATCCAACTGTCAGGAGAATGATGCAATTGACTGACGAGTTATGAACAAGACCTTGTCTGCTTCCACTACTAGTCTGGTTATTGGGGAACTCGCATTGTGCGTATAGTGTTTATATACCTCTGATTCCATTGCATGGAATATACATATATAAGGCCGTATGGTCACTGCTAACTCCACAATAAAAAAGTGAACTACTAGCTGCCATCACCAATCTTTTATACAGACCAATTGGATACCTGGTATAAGTAGTGTATGGATTCAGGGGTGCGGTTTGCAGAGCAAGAGGAACGGAGCTATTAAAATGTATACAATTAATCCAGAAAGGCAGAAATGGGATCAAACAATAGAGCATATACACACAAATAACATAAAAGGGATAACAAAAGAGAAAGTACTAAACCTTGGTCACGGAAATGGCTCAGAGCTTTGCAGAGGGAGGTACTCATTTAGGAAATGGACAGGAGAACAGCAAGTTGATTAATGACTAAAATCCAAACGCTGAGTTTTATTAAATCAAGGTTATTCCCACATACCTTCCCTTGGTATATGGGGGCTAGCCATGGGATGTGCTATGTCTTTTAAGCGTTTAGGAGATCCCCAAATTTCAGGATATCTTTGCCCCTGGAGGTCCCAGGCAGGAGATATTGTTATTATGTGTGCTATCATGATTTTACCTTTCTATAGAGACGAAGCATGGCATGGATAGCATCATCCATCTAACCTTTATTAAGTTGGAGTTCTTCGGATGGCCTTATGGTGATGTGAGTGAATGTGTTATGCTTGTCCCTTCGCTACTTCACTGAGAATACAGTACAGACCAAAAGTTTGAACACACCTTCTCATTTAAAGATTTTCTGTATTTTCATGACTATGAAAAATCAGATCAATGTAAACCCCAATATTCATCATTGACCACTGGCTACAGGCTGAATGAGACAAGTCATTTAATCAGAGGAAGTTCTTGCCTACGGAAGTGTGCTTCTCTCCCTCTGAGTATATGAATCTTACACTTGTTGACAGGCTCCCAGAGATCCCTAGTTATAATTCCCTGCTCACAGCAAGAGGACCTACTTCAATGGAGGTTGAAGTGTCAAGTCTTTCTCACTGCACCAGATATAATTAATCCTATATGTTCAATGTGAGGGTGATATGTCCCTTCTCCACAGAGGTATTTATGGATTTTACAATTTTTCTCTATGACTCTCATAGATTGGGTCAATTGGCAATTTTCTGAGCTCCAACAGTTGATTAGAGACAACTACTCAATTGTGACCTTTCCTCCATTGCTATCAGCACATGTCTGGGTCCTGTTCTCAACATAGATGTGGACCCCCAATCTGCAATTTGGAGACAGTGCACACATTTGACAGTCAAATCTGTATATGTATCATTATACTTCCATTTGTCCTGCCTATTGGCATCAGTTGGCTGTATAGTCTGGATCACCACCTGTAAGAGTGATCTGCTTTTGTAGAGAATATTTCTCGTTATCGAAATTTCTGGTAGTGTAAGGTCTTAATATAAGAGTAGACTAATTAGTTTAAAAGTAATAGAAGAGTAAATTAGCTTTGCAGTTTCTAGTGCCCACATAACAGTAGGCTGTGTAACCTCCCTATTAACAGGGGGTCTATATTTTTTGCTATATTTCACAGATTTATTTTGCATTTGCACAATAAATTTTGCTTCATGATCATTTGATGACAAATCCATGGAAATATTTTTTAACAAAAATTCATATTCTTCTGAATTTTTGAAATTCACCAAGTGCAAATTCAGCAAAATGATGACTAGCTGCAGCCACCAATTATCTAAACCATAAAAAAATAACAGGTACTCATTGTTCTCCTGTCTCACAGCTTCTGCAACACATTGTTCGGTCCCTCTCTTACTTTCTTTTCCCTTTTCATCATCGCTTGCTTTCTTTTTGGCCACTTCCCTTTAGGTGTCACTAGCAAACAAAATCTTTAGGACAGTATTAACATGAATGCAAGTGACCGCAGGCCTAAATAACCCAGCCACCACATGCATTAGCCATGGAACCACTCCCAGCAATGCTTTAAACAAAAAGAAATTGAAGTGCCAAAATCCACCAAAGAGTAGAATCATAATAATTTTTTATTGAAAATATACATATATGGCACTGAAACAAAAATACAACATCGTCATATCAGGACACAAGCTCTTTTGAATTGAGGACTCAAGTGCGGCAAACCACGTGCAGACAGACAAAACAGCGAGGCAAGATAAGATCAAATCTAATAAAGTGCCAGTGCTTTAAGTACAATTTGTATGCTCATACCTGTAATAGGGATAACCATGAGTATGCTGGTGTAGTCAAAGTGACATATAATAGTGTGTAATATTAGTTACATCATCCCATGGCACCCACTCAAAGTATTATGTGCAATTAGTTTTTCTTACCCATGGCTGCAATATCCTCCGCAAGTGTTCCCCTACGCGCGTTTCGCGTGGGCTTCGTCAGGGGGCTGTGAACCCCATATTCAGTGCCATATATGTATATTTTCAATAAAAAATTATTATGATTCTACTCTTTGGTGGATTTTGGCACTCCTATTTCTTTTTGTTTAAAACCTTTAGGTGTCACTGCCCACCGTTTTGGCAAAGTGCAAAGTTATGTTGCTATGAAATTACTACAGGTATCGCTCGAGAGACTGCATGGCCTACAATGACGTCCATGATCTAGTCAAGCTGAAAGATCTGGTATGGAGTCAAAGAGCCAAAGAGAATGTGAGCAAAAGGGGAATGAGAAAAGAAAAGACATGGAGGACCAGACAGCAGACTGTGGGGATGGTGATATACAGGTGAGTGGTAAGGTCAGTATCCTTTTTTTTTACATCCTACCTTTATTATGGAGACTATCAAGACACCAGATAATAATAAGGAACATTCAATTTGCAGAGAAAAACTGCTGCGAATACGCACGATTTGGCTAATTCCATTTTTGGCAGATCCGCTCATCTCTTCTAATAAAAAGGTAAACATATCATTAGTAATTGCTCCCTGGAAGCAAGCATCATACCGAGCAATTGCAACTAGTAAATAGTTAGGATAAGAGCAATTTTCCTAATTACAAGAATAGGAAGAATTTTTTATTAGCACACACCCCAATTAATTAATCTATGGATCATTATTTGTTACCAATTTGACACTAATGGGGCTTAATTGACATAAGACGGAGTTTCTGCTTCTGGGAACATCTGCCTTACAAAGAAGATATGCTGTTCGCTGAGAGGAATTCCTCTTAAAGGCTTATTTTGTTTGTGTAGTAGATAATTAATGCATCTCACTGGCTTTTAAGGGCGTGTAAAGTCACTAATTCATCAGAGGACGATAGATTTAAAGAGTCAACTGGTGCTTTTTATATTTAAAGATTAACTTTAAAATTTAATGAAGTGATAGAAAATCTCCCATGGCTTGTAATTGCAACTTTGTTTTATTAACATCCATATTAGTAGATTTTAAAGTAATTACTGCTTACAACAACGTACATTAAAAGACTCTCTCCACCCTCTTTTCAAAAAAACATGAACTAGTAAGAAAAAGAGAATGGAAAAATTATTGTAGAGCGAGTGATGGAACACCTTACAAATAAAGCCTCAAAACTATATTTTTCATTCCGTATAATTAGAAATTAGGCACTTATTCTAAGCACATAACATATTGGAGCTAAAATAGTTCCAGGTATTCGAAATCAAACTGAAAACAACAATTTTAGGTAGATTCACAGGTGGTGGTTATATGGCCACAATCTCCACTAGGTGGTTCTTTTCAGTCAAGTCCTTTTCATCTTAGCCGCTACTCCCCTGTTTCAACATACACAGACAAAATACGTGCTTTCCTTGTTCACTGTCCATGGATTACAGGTCACCAACTCAGTCCAAGATTATTTTGATGATCAAAATTAGTTTGAGATCTTAAATTCCATAGGCAAATGACCTTACCTTGGTCAGAAGAATTACATGAGGAATAGATAAAGAAATCTGGGTGGATCCTGGCAAAATGTAATTTCATTCATTTATTTATAGAAATTTACAAGATTAAATGTCCCTTTTTAGTATATTGGATCTAGTTGGATGAAACACGTTAGGTGGGTTGCACTGCTGGAGTAAATCGATTCTTCAACAATGATGATAATAAAGTTTTTATTTATTCCCAACATGTTTCAACGCTGTACCGGCATCATTATTAAGTGAAAAAAACAAAAGTCCTCATTTTGATTTTTCGCTTGAAAAAGACTCCGATACGGCATTGAAACAAATTCTGAATAAGAAAAAACCTTACCATTGCAGTTATTACACCTTTTTGTTATTTTACTTTTTTCATCATTATTTTTTTATTTTTGGCAACCATTGTTGTTGCATTTTTTGGTGTTATGAGATTGGTAATATCCAAATTCTATAAGTTTAGGAAACTATTTCAAGAATTTCACTTTTAATCACAGTCAACAAAGTGGTGGAGATTTAGCAAGCGAAACGCACCAGAATTCTGGTGTAATTTTTGCCAAAGAAATCTGTATGTGATGCTAGCACCTATTCATGTACAGACCATGCGGCAAAGAAGTCAGACGTTCCGGGATCAGTACCAAAAGAACATATAGATAACCAAGGGAAAAGACAAAGGCGTAAGTCAGGTCATGATCCAAAGGTCAAAATACCAGGAGATAGTGGATCAAAGTAAAAGGACAAGACAAAGGGATAGTCAAAACATGGTCCAAATTCTCAGGCAGCAGAAGATCAGAGCTCAGAACAACAGAAACATGCCAACACTCATCAGGAAGCACAAACTACATCTGGCTGGGATCAGGGGCAGACAGCTCAGTTAAATAGCTTGGGAAATCTCAAGAACACAGAACACCTGGAGAATGTCTTGCACCTCCCAGTCACAGATTGGACAGCCAAGCTGTCAATCAAAGCATTGACAGATCAGCATGCCCATCATAAGATTTGTCAGCTGAGCTGTCAATCAAAACACTGACAACTGAGCATCACCCAGCTTCCATAGGACAGCATAACAATCACTCACTGAGCGGAGTTATTGTAACACTGCATTTCACGACTTGCATTATATTTATTATGTGTTTTAAAGAATTTCTGTGGTTTGTCCAATGAGTGGTTGTGTCTTTGCTAAGAAGGAAGTGGCTTAACAAGAAGAGACACGGGCTAACTATATGCCAACATTTTGGTGCAAATTTCTGGCGCAAAAAAGGCCAATTAATAGGTGGTGTAAACTTTGACAATACAGTCTGAAATGTGCTAAACAACATAAACCACTGTGATAAATCTGGCACATTTTAAGATGGTTTAGTCTAAAGGTACCTTCACACTGAGCAACTTTCCAACGAGAACGATAGCGATCCGTGACGTTGCAGCATCCTGGATAGCGATCTCGTTGTGTTTGACACACAGCAGCGATCAGGATCCTGCTGTGATATCGATGGTTGGAGCTAGAAGTTCAGAACTTTATTTCGTCGCAGATCACCCGCTGTCATCGCTGGATCGGCATGTGTGACGCCGATCCAGCGATGTGTTCACTTGTAACCAGGGTAAACATCGGGTTACTAAGTGCAGGGCCGCGCTTAGTAACCCGATATTTACCCTGGTTACCATTGTAAAAGTAAAAAAAAAAACCTACATACTCAAATTCTGGTGTCTGTCACGTCCCCCGGCGTCCACAGGGTTAAAACTGCTTTCGGCAGGAGCGCTTGCTAATGCTGCACTGCTGCCGAGAGCTTCCTGCACTGACTGTGTCAGCGCCGGCCATAAAGCAGAGCACAGCGGTGACATCACCGCTGTTACTGCTGGCACTGACACATTCAGTGCAGGAAGCTCTCGGCAGCAGCGCAGCATTAGCAGCGCTCTTGCCGAAAGCAGTTTTAACCCTGTGCACGCCGGCGGGGGACGTGACAGACATCAGAATGTGAGTATGTAGTGGGTTTTTTTTACTTTTACAATGGTAACCAGGGTAAATATCGGGTTACTAAGGGCGGCCCTGCACTTAGTAACCCGATGTTTACCTTGGTTACACGGGTGCTGCAGGGGACTTCGGCATCGTTGAAGACAGTTTCAACGATGCCGAAGTCGTTCCCCTGATCGTTGGTCGCTGGAGAGAGCTGTCTGTGTGACAGCTCCCCAGCGACCACACAACGACTTACCAACGATCACGGCCAGGTCGTATCGCTGGTCGTGATCGTTGGTAAATCGTTTAGTATGGAGGTACCTTAGGTTTACAACTATGCCCTAGTGTCTTTTGTCTCTTCTTTAATTCTAGTGACCACAGTGAAATCAGCATTTATCTATTGGTTTATAGCACTGAGTTAATTTGTGTCCTGAGCACCGGACAAAGTAGGTCCTAATGGGAGAGTCATAAATTGCTCTTTGTGGAAATACTGAAACAGGAGAGCAGGGGATGAAATGAAAAGGACTCTTTCTCTTTGTATATAACCATTTTTTTTATTCATCATTATATTATTTTATTCATTCATTTTATTATTCAGTTTTTTTTAACCATTTCCCTGCTGTAAATTTCCTATTAGATACATCTCTCTCATTAACCATTTTCCTGCTATAAGTTCCTTCCAATATGAGACCACTTTTGAAGTGAACAGGAAGCATGGCAAAAAGAGAGAGAGCACATGGCCTTACACAAGTATTCAACTCCTTGGTCAGTCACTCCGTGCTCCACCCCCGGGATTGTCTTAGTCCCCCTCCTCTAAGTGTTTGTAGCTAAAACTCCCAAAACCTATGAAGGATCAAAACTTCCCAACGGAAGGCCATAGGACGGCGGTTCTGGTGATATAAGATCCGGCTGGGTCCCCGTAAGTCCGATCTTATGAATGTGTCCATTTTTTGACATATCATTGTAACTTTGATTCACAATACTGATTTTTGGATAATGTTGTCTTAGTTCTGGGTAATGCAAATTGTGCTGATTTCATATGTAATTATCACCAGTTTCAACATATGCACTAAATTTTTCATAAATCACTCTATATTATATCCATTGCTGGATGAGGTCCTCCATTGGGGTACTTTGTAGTTTTAGTACTGTTTTTATTGCATTCTTATTTATTACACTAAAAGCTATGTTTTATAAAGACAAATATGCATCATTCTTTTCTCGGTAGTGCAACAGAATTGTGGGAAAAAATCTGAAATCAATGTCAGATGGTGTGCTTGCTGTGTTTGCTTTAAAAGAAATTGAGAGGAGTGGGAGGATACAGTCCGAGGAAACCTCAGAGGGTTATACGCATATTTTCAGGACAATTGAAGTATGTGATTAATGGAAAGTGTATTTTGGGGGAAAAAGTTTAAATATCAAAAGATTCAATTACCTCTACTTAGGACCTTAAGGGGTTTCACTGAAGAGGACAAAGGGCTCCTAAAATAACAGGACTTTACTTAGAATTTTGGAAAGTACTTCTGACTTTGTGGACTTTGGTTATACCAATTTTTCTTATTAAAAGGGACTACTTAACCTTATAAACCTCTTCAATAAGGCATGCAGGGGACACTAACCACATGAACGTTAAAGTTTTCCACAACCAAAATTTTCTATCCCATAGGCTTCCACAAGTTAAAAAAAAGCACAAAGAGAGATTTACTTACTGACCACTGCTCCAGTGATGGTTTTCCATGGCTTTTCGCTGTCTTTGTTGACAGGTAGCAGTGGTGACATCCCAACTACAGCAAAAGGTGACCACCACGACAATCAATCACTAGGCTAAGTGGCTTGTTCCATCTGCATTGACAGAGCTGCTGAGTCTTGTTGTAGTTGTTGTGTGATGTCACTACTGCCGCCTGTCAACAAAGACCGGGAAAAGCAGAGTAGTGGTGGCAATGAAGCAGAGGCCGGTAGGTAAAGCTTTGTTTGTTATATTTAAACTTTGAAAGCCTACAGAGTAGAAAAGTTAAATCATGGACAGCCCCTTAAATGATTAAAGGCCTTTGTATTAACAAGGGCTGTGAACATGGTCATAAAATCATGTTTTAAATTAAACAGCATTTGAGTTTCGTCCATGCTTATTCTATTTTTGTTGAACAACAGGCCAATGGAAATTATTCCACTAGACAAGCCGAGTTATATTTCCAGGCTCTAAAGCCTCTTCCTGTAGATTTTGTTTCCTAAATGAATTATTAAGCATGAACACACACTTCAAAAATGCTATTACAACAATTTAGCAGATGGTTGATATTGTGGGTCAACCGTACATGGCCTGGTATTTATATAAATAATAGTTTACGTCTTCTTATAAATAGATGGTGATTAATTCGAAATCCATTTGTAGAAATCAAACATTACCGGAAAAGTTCCTGTAACCGCAGCAGAAAATATGTTAAACACGATCAGTTAATCCATTCTAATGCGTTCTCTTTTCACGTAAGTAGAAAAACAAAAAAGTAATCTTTCAGACATAAAAAAAGTATCTGTTTTGTTCTAGAAAAAATATTATCCAGAAATGTTGGGCTCTGGAACACATTTTTCCAGCCTTGTGTGGGTCCTAGTACCACTGATAATCAGGATTTTCCCCGTGTTTATGGTATTTTTTAAATTGTGGGTCAAAATCAGTAAAGAATTGGACTTCCTTTTCATCAACTTTTCTCAGTTATCCACCTGAAAAATCTTTTCACCATGTGCTGCGTGGTCCCACTGAGATCAGCTTTAATCTATGAGTAAACCTGGCAGTATTTTTTTTGGCTGGGTTAACACAGTAGAAATTAAATATTACACAGTTGTTATTGAAGGCATTGGTCTATCTGGAATGCATGGACATGCCTGACACTCCAAAGACACTCTTTGTAACATTATCTGCTAAAGTTTTAAAATAATAGACCCAAACAGGGTGTCAGGATTCGAACCCAGCAGCTCTTGTGCACCAGGCAGCAGCTCTTTCCTCTGAGCTATTCAGCTTGCTGGACAGTTCCTTGCTAAACCATATACTAGTACTACTAGTACCTGTGTTGTTCCTGATTGTGTCCACCCTGAGTTCCTGATTGTCTCCACCCCAAGTTCCTGATTGTCTCCACCCCGAGTTCCTGATTGGCTCAACCCTGTGATCTCCTGATTGCGCACGCTACTTAAACCTGGCACTGCACTTCCTTACTTGCAAGATTATTGAGCTCCCAGCCTTTAGTCTAGCTTGTTTCCACCTGCTACTTAACCTCAAGATTCTACTACTACCATGTACCAACCTCTGGTTATTTCCTGACTACGATTCCTGCTTATCCTCCCACTATACTGCTGCTCCATGTATGAACCGCTGGCTATTTCCTGACTAAGATTCCTCCCAACTACACTGCTGCTCCATGTACCGACCTTTGGTACTTCCCTGACTATGCTACCAGCTGGTTTTGCCTATTGGCTACAATATCACTACTCCAACTCAGGTCAGTCCATAACACAGGGACATTTGTGTTATGATCTGGTGGCCTAAGAGCAGCATGAGATGTACTCTGGAGAAGGTGGTACCTGTACTGACCGCAGACCCTGAACTTAACACCGCAACTAGAAGTAGCCGTGGAATGTACCTTTCACTCCCTATACATCTCGACACAGCCGGAGGACTAATTACCCCTAGAGATAGAAAAGGGAAAACTATCTTGCCTCAGAGAAAATCCCCAAAGGATAGACAGCCCTCTACAAATATTGACTGTGAGAGGAGAGGGAAAAAACATACACAGACTGAAATCAGAATTTAGCAAAGGAGGCCACTTCTAGCTAAATAGAAAGGATAGGACAGAGTACTATGCGGTCAGTATTAAAACACTAGAAAATATCCACCACAGAAAATACAAAATCTCCACATCTAACTAAAGATATGGAGGGTATATCTGCATCTCCAGAGATACCAGCTTGGCTAAACAAATCCTTATACAGACCAAGCTGGACAAGACAAAAACATGGAAAAGAACTGAACAATAAGGCCCACAGCATGTGGACAGCAAAAATCAAGGCCAGAACTTATCTTTGTTGAAATGAACAGCAAAGCAGGAGAGACCAGGCAGAGATGTGAATCCTCCAGGAACAATGGACAACTGGCACTGACTAAAGGGTCAAGCAAGACTAAATAGCCCAGTCAGAATTGCAAAAAGTGGAGACACCTGATAAATGCTGCGATCCAGAGACAGCAGCGCTACCACTTATAACCACCGGAGGGAGCCCAAGAGCAGAATTCACAACACATTTGACTCGGAACATAAAATAAAGCCAATATTATAAAATGAAGGTACTTTGTCTCCTGAATATGAAATTAAGTCCCTGTGCTCCCTAGTATAAAATGAAGCCACTGCGCTCACTGAATATATCATGTAGTCACTGTGCCCCCAGAATTAAAATGAAGTCACTTTTGTTGAATAGAACATGAAGCGCTATGGCTCCTAAATGTAGCACCAAGGCAGTATACCTCTGAAAATAACAGGAAGCCAATGTGACCCCCGGAATTTAGGATGAGGTCATTGTGCCCCCTATATGTTACATAAATTCCCACTGAATATAATATGAAGCCATTGTCTCCCCTGAATATAAATGAAGTCATTGTACTCCCTAAATATAACATAAAGCCTCTGTGCTCCTGAATATAACATGAAGGCAGTGTGTCCACTGGATATAAAAATAAGCTACTATGCCCCCTGAAAATAATATAAAACCATTGTACTCCTTCAAGGTAATACGAAGCCACTCTGCCCCTGAAGGGAACATGATGCCACTGTATCTCCTGAATATAACAATAAGCCAATGTATCCACTGGATATAAAATGTACTACTTGTTGACCTCCTATTGATGATAAATGTCCCGATGGTCTGTGTTCTACTCTGCTCCTCATAGAGAAGACAGAGATAGTTTATTGCCATCTCTGCTTTCCTGATCACGGTTTACCAAACAAGTATTGTTTATACAGTAATAGGAAGTGATAACAAAGCATCCTCCTCTGGACTGAGTCTCCAGATCATGTAGTCCCTGGGTCTAGAAAGGAGACAGAAGTTGCTATGTCATAGGTGACCCAGTCAACTTTGCTATGCAGACAGTAGGCTACATTTTCCCTGTAACTGGGACTAATTTAGCAACCTCAGTTACAGGGAAAATCATATCAAAATATTTAAATGTTAAAGTGTCCTCAGGAAGAAAGAAAGAAAGAAAGAAAGAAAGAAAGAAAGAAAGAAAGAAAGAAAGAAAGAAAGAAAGAAAGAAAGAAAGAAAGAAAGAAAGAAAGAAAGAAAAATACAAATCAGGGGGAAAATATAAATAAATGAAAAAAGTCAATCATTATTACTAGCCCCTGAAAAAAAGCTATGTCTGATATTTAGAAAATAATTGTTACAAAAAGGGAACACATTTTAAAATATATTTCAATAATCCTTTGTGGTCATTAGAAAAGAGCAGACACGAGGTGCTCACATGCACCCAGTACAAAGCTGGTGTACGTGAGCTAGCAGATGTCAGTAATGGCGATGATGATCACCGCACAATACTCAACAACAGGCGATTCACTAACTGAGCTTCTATCCTTTCAGAATCTGTTTACATTTCCAAACACGCTCCTAACATTTGAAGAAGATTTTTCGACTAAATAATAGCCTTGTTCGTGGTGTTGTCAAACATTTATTTAGCTCGTATTTGATATCAAATTGCTTTTCATCTGTATAAATGAAACAAAATAATATGCCGAGCGTCTTTCAGCGTCATTCAGCCGGTGGCTTAGGATTGCCAATTAATATGTTTACCCAGGATAGGTTATTTGGATTAGACTTTAGCAGAATAAACATGTTACCTATTGTGCCTTCAGTCATCATTTACAAGATATTACACAACAAACATGATAAATGTGTCCTTTTATTGGTGGAAAGTCAGAAAGTTCAGTTACCTAATGACAATAAACACTTGATTGGTTTGTAATGATGTACATGGATATGGGGCATCAGGGGATAAAAGACTCATTTATATGGAATCATTATGACATAAGATATATTTCCATTTTAATTAATGAGGTATCTCATTAAATATTGATGGAGCTGAGTTTTACAGGTGAGTATGAAACTAAATTATTAAACCATTATTAACTACCAATATCTGGTTAACGGGCATTATTCAACAGCGATGACCCCCAACCTATGTCTCTCTAGCTGTTACGAAACTACAACTTCCATCATGAGGCTTTCAAAGCATGTGGGGAAATGACGTTTTTTAACAGCTAGGAAGCCACAGGTTAGTGATCACTGTTCTGCAGCATGTGGTTATCTAGCGTGTGTGCCGCTATAGAGTGGGCGCTCTTGTGTCCAAGAAGAGGTACGCGAACTACAGCATTTGTCTCTTTGTCTACAAATTTGGATAAATAAAAATTTTAAAAAATGTCCGTAAAGGTTACTAATAACTAGGAATGAGTGAATTTATTTGAGTGGGATTGAATTCTACTCAAACATTACAAAAATTTGCATCTGGAGAATATGGATTTTTTTGTCATTTTCTTGGAGCAGGCTTGCTCAACAATAAAGGGCTGATAAAAAAAAAGTTAAAAAGAAAAAATATAGATACTCACTAGTGATGAGCGACTATGCTCGTTACTCGAGATTTTCGAGCATGCTCGGGTGTTCGAGTATTTCGGGCGTGCTCGGAGATTTAGTTTGTGTTGCCACAGCTGCATGATTTGTGGCTGCTAGTCAGCCTGAATACATGTGGGGGTAGCCTGTTTGTTAGGAACTCCCCACATGTATTCAGGCTGTCCAGCAGCCGCAAATCATGCAGCTGCGGTGACAAAAACGAAATCTCTGAGCATGCCCAAAATACTTGGAGAACACCCGAAAAGCTCTGAAATCTTGAGTAACGAGCACACTCGCTCATCACTAATACTCACCTCACAGCTCATCAATTCTTTAATGATGAAGACAACATTTGGCCAGAATTCTTCAAACAGTAGATTGGTGTAGTTGTGACCAATGGGATGCTGCCATTACTGAACTGATGGCACTGCGGGACATCTTCCAATTTTGAAGGGAAGTAAGCAAGATGTGTTTTACATCTACCAAACTAAATTTCCTTGGCCGACCATCATGTCTATGGTCCTCAACATTGCCATTTCTTGGTGCTTCTTCAAAAGAACTTGAACAACATATATTGCATCTCGAGTCTGCTTCGAAATCTTTGCCTGTGACAGATCTTGATGGTACTACATCATTTACTCCATGTGCCGAGCATTGCAGTGGCTTAGATATCCATGGTTATAACCACTCATATAGTGACAGTCAGTTAGCTAGTTAGTTAGTAAGTTAGCTGTTAGTGGTCGAAAGCAGGAATACCTAAGCTACTGCAATGCCCCAAAGATGAGGTAAGCAGCATAGCTATTTAGAAGAACCATACTAAATTTTTAATAATATTATTACACCTACTACATATTTGGATAGAATCTTGGAGATGCGAATACCCCTTTACGTAAAAAACAAATTGCCCTTGAAGTTATCCATATCCATTAAGTCAATGAAACTATTGCATTCTCCCAGTAAACTGCAAAATACATTTTTATTTTATGGACTGTCTAAAGTTGGCTATACTATTTCATAAGGAAATAGTATATAGTAGTTGTATGAACAGAGTCCTATTTGTACTAGGCACAAAGATGGACTATACATTCTCTTACCAGTTACCACTTCATGGCCATAAGTTGAATTACATTTGCTAATAGATGCATAACATAAGACTTACTGCCAGGAAATGTCCATAGAAAATATACATAAGCTTTATTTTATTTTTTTTTACTTTTTCCTTCTCTTTATATTACAAAAAAAATTGTTTTTAAACTTTATATTAAATCCCTTTAATATTGAGAACTTCAATAAGTAGAGTAATGAGAAGCAGTAAAGTTAATGATGACAACTAATGCACATTTCTTTAGGATAACTGAGGTTACAATTAATATTCTCACATGCTCCGCTCATGGTTTACGTGTCCAGCTGAATGTACATTACCCAGTTTAAGCTTTGGCTCTATAAATTATCTTACCAATGCTATTTTTTAGAAAATCATTTGTAAACACTATAGGGGGCTACATCATTTCTGTCCCAGTCTGCACGCCATATTTCATGGTGTCACTGGATAAGGATACTCTTCATGCTCCAGCAATGTTTACTAAGTGTGAAGGTTTAACAGTTACATATAGGTGTAAATCTAATTACCCAGGTGCATAGTTTATAAGTAAGATTTCCGTCACATCCATGCACACAAGACCATCATATTTTCCAGAAATTAAAATCTCTGGAACATGTAAAAATAAGGGAAAAATAAACTCTTAGAACTCATAAATTACATGGATAAATAAACAGGCGTAAATACTATTTGTCAAATTAGTCAAATCTGCTAAGAAAAATGTTGATCTAGTCAAGTCCCCGCGTTTTATGGTAAAATAATAAAGAGCGAGGTAAAAAGATTAATTGCTGGCAAATGAACATTTTTTATAAAAGGACAATTAAAGTGAAATACATCTTTTAGCAGTAAATGCCATTTAGCGATTATAAAAGGGTATCTTGGTGTAAGCAAATTAAATGTATTATTTGTGTAATTAAAATTCATGCAATTTTCCATGATACTTTGTTTACAATTTTCTTACAATTATTAAAGGGGTTGTCGAGCGTTAGGTAAAAGTCACAGAGAGTGACTGCAGACTTGTGAATCCTTACAGTGAGCAAGACTCACTGCGGGATCTGAGTCCCTGGTGGCGTAGTGTGTTACTGATGGTAGCCTTTGTTATGGTGGTCCCAGCTCTATGCAGGTCGTTCATTAGGTCCCCCGTGGGATTTTTGCTCACCATTCTTGTGATCATTTTGACCCCACGGGGTGAGATCTTGAGTGGAGCCCAAAATCGAGGGAGATTATCAGTGGTCTTGTTTGTCTTCCATTTTCTTAGTATTGCTCCCACAGTTGATTTCATCACACCAAGCTGCTTGCCTATTGCAGATTCAGTCTTCCCAGCCTGGTGCAGGGCTACAATTTTGTTTCTGGTGTTCTTCGACAGATCTTTGGTCTTCACCATAGTGGAGTTTGGAGTGTGACTGTTTGAGGTTGTGGACAGGTGTCTTTTATACTGATAACAAGTTCAAACAGGTGCCATTACTACAGGTAATGAGTGGAGGACAGAGGAGCCTCCTAAAGAAGAAGTTACAGGTCTGTGAGAGCCAGAAATCTTGCAGGTTTTTAGGTGACCAAATACTTATTTTCCACCATAATTTGCAAAATAAATCTTGCCAAATCAGACAAGGTGATTTTCTGGATTTGTTTTCTCATTTTGACTCTCATAGTTGTGATCTACCTATGGTGTCAATTATAGGCCTCTCTCATCTTTTTAAGTGGGAGAAATTGCATAATTGGTGGCTGACTAAATATTTTTTTCCCCACTGTATATGTCCTTTATTCTGGCTTCATCCTGGCATATATATATATATATAGAGAGAGAGTATATGTCCTCTATCCTGGTATATATGTTACCCATCCTGGTATATATATCAGCCATCCTGGTATATATATATATATATAGATATATATATATATATATAGAGAGAGAGAGAGAGAGAGAGTGAGTATATGTCCTCCATCCTGACATATATGTCCCCTTCTTGGTATATATGTTCCCCATTCTGGTATATATGTCCCTGACCATGGGCTTCATCCTGGCGTATATCATCCATCCTGGCATATATCATCCATCCTGGTATATATTCCCCGTTCTGCAGCTGTTCTTTAATGCATAGAAAAAAAAACAATCATGCTCACCTTCCATTCACCTCCTATGCCAAGAGGCATCCTCTTCTGAAGTTGACAGCTGACTTTAGTGTGCAAGCTATAGGAGCGCATGACTTCACTGCCATGCGACCCGAGTCATGTGCACTCTGACGTCAGCTGCTGTACTCTGATTGGCTGGCAGCATGTATTGCTATTGTATAGCCTTCGGTAAGTGTTCACATTTGGACAGGGAGGTCAGGGACCCATCAGATTAATGAGACCACCTTTACGATGGTTGATGGGCTCACACTATTTGGCCAAATTCTGTGCAAAGCGTCTCAAATATTTTTCCTAATGTTCTAAAAGCCATTTTGGTATTCATATTTCATGTGTTTCATATTCGACATGCTTTGGCACGATAGAGTGCAACCTTTTTTTGTATATTATATATGCTCCTGGTATGCACCTATTCACACTAGTTTGGATGTGCCAGTCGTTTTTCTGCCATTCCAGATAGAGGTGCTGGGGATCTGCATTATTGACATTTATAGTATCAGGGGTGTGTGATATCCAATTGGTAAGTGGGATACCATGTTAAGCAATTACCTAATACATTCCTTAACGCAGCACCTCAAGTACGCCAGCAAGGAACACTTCTATAAAGCAGATTACGAGACAGCTGACAGTAGCAGGATATGAGGTAGGCGATAACCTGCTCGCTTGCGTGGTTTTATTAGTGTGCACTGTGCCCCGATACAGTTTATAACCGTGCTCGTTAAATATCGTCTCCTGTTCTCTCTGACTGCTGTCATACAAGCTGTGACCTAATGTTTCCTGGACTGAGAAATGGAGATACAGATAACATGTCTATAGCAATACTGACACGGGTAGTTAGTAATGACCTAATTCTGACCAGATGAGTCACAATTCCCTTATAAAACTTTACCCAAACTGAAAATGTAATCTTAGACGTGAAAGTATTCAGAAAATTCATACGCTAGGATTTTAACGAAAAAAATAATATAGAAACTGTAATTTTCTGTAGCACAACCATATGTGTACAGTATATGTATAGGATGTATTGTTTGAGAGAGAGATTGATAGATAATTCATAGATAATGTTTATTAGCCAAATATTTCTACCTTTAATCATAGACATGAGCGTTGCAGGTAAAATGCGAATTCGCCTGTTTGCAGGGGTTTTTTTTCTGTGAAATTTGATTCATGGAGAAGTTATTCTCTGCAGATTTAACGTCCCTTATAATGATTTGGGGTCTTTACAGATCCCAGAGCATATCAAATGTAATATATAAAAAAATTAAAAAATCCATCATGAGGTGCGCTGTGACCTCCCCGAGATTCCAGCACGAGCGGGGGAGGATTCGAAGATGCAGTTAGGACCGGATGGGTGAGAGGTGATCTGAATTTTGAAAATAATGTTTTTTTTTTCATTTTTTTTACCCTTTGTTGATCCTTTATAATTCAGAAATTCGGGCTGAATCTGCACGGAGGAGAATTACAAAAAAAAAAATGCATTTTGGCGAATGTTGATTTTTATAAGATTCAAGTATAATTAAATTCCCCTTGAATTTATTTGTTCAACTCTAATGAGTTTCAATGATATATTTCAATGTTGTAATATATTTCACCAGAGAAAAAGAGAACATCTTTTCTCAATGATTAGCCACTTTTCCCCCCTCCCACTTCAACCCAACTCCAGAACTGAACATTCACTCAGAAACACAATTAAAATCAATTTTTCTCAAGACAAGGGATTGCCAAGTCATTAAAGGATCCGATTACACCTGTCTATTGAAGTCTGGTGAGATGGTAGAGGAAGAGAGAGGAGCAGAAAAAAAGATACAGACCTGTTTCTGCTTCTTTCTAGTAAGTGTTTCACCTCACCCCTGTGCTGGACTCAAAGCTGTGCTGCTCAGTACTGCTGGATAATATCCTCCATGCTGTTTCTGATTCCGAAGATGCACTACGAAAAAAACAGGAGAGCAGGAATCCTTCGTGTTTGTGTACTGTGTATAAAACACATCTAATAAGACAGTTTCCACCCACTTGCTCAGAGACAACTGAAAATTAGTGATGGAGCATGCAGAGTGAAAAACTGGTGGACACATCAAATCTTAAAATGGCGAGAAGTAGTGTTATTCCTAGTGTTATTTACATGCATAAGATGTATTTTCTTGAAAAGTAACTGAAATTGACAGGTACAGTTTAATTTAAAACTCTGCATCCAACTTAACTGATTGGTACAGTAGCAATTATTTGTTACAGGTAAGGCTAGATGCTCAGATGTATCATGGTCCCACTAAATAGATTTCTACTGTCATGCTGCAGCTATGCAGGTAACTGCAACTTCCAATAGATGGCAATAGAGTGGAAGAATAGTAACAAGTCTGCAAGAGCAGACTTGCAGTGCTGCAGCAAAGCTACCACCAGGTGGCAGCAGAATAGTCAAACAAGCCGAGTCAAAACCTAGACTGTTATGCAGTACAAAGGGAAAAAACAAGCACAGAGTCAGTGGAGAGCCAAAGGGTCAATACCAGACAAAAGGCAGAAGTACCAGGGACCAGAGGCAAAGTCAAGTCAGACTCAGAGCCGAGTCAAACACCGGGAAATCCAACAGCAATCAGGAAACACTAAGACAGGATGGGCAGGGAAGGAGGAATAGACACGGGCAAGGTCAGAAAGCACAGCAGGACCAATCAGGGTAATACCAGTGTCAGATACACATGCCATAGGCAGAAACAATAACTGACACCACCTGCAGGATGCAGCTGAGCTAAATAGCAAACCTGAACCCAGAATGAGGCAGAGCAAAGTTAGCCCTTGACATGATCAGTCCGGGAAAAGAGCAGACAGGACTCAAAACCCAGACTGGATCATGACATCTACTTCCTGGAAGCATTATTGGCGCAGCCATCTTTCAAGTGCTTCTGATAGCAGAATTTGGAAATATGCTTTACAGCATCTGAATGCACCATAGAAAACAATAGACCAGAGAAGTTCATTTACTTCTATGGTAGAGTATTCTAGGCATGGTATTTGACCTATCCAAAGTTCATTATATAGGAAGGGGGAGGAGGTGTGCTGTGTCCATCACCTATTGTTATGCATGGATCCTTTATTATCCATATATATAGTAGGTGTTACATTTCGTAGTAATTTTGCCTGATGTTAATGAGATGACTATTACAGAGATGGAAATCTATATATCAAACTATGCATAAGTTTAGTGGCTAAAATTAAAATGGCCAATTTCTGATTTTTCTTAAATATAGATAAAGTTAATGAAAATTAAAAAGGAAAGAAATTGAAACCATTAAAATTAATAGAGTCGATCAGAAGAATGGTTTTGGTCACACGTTCCCTTCCCTCAAGGGTACAAGGATGACTAAGGAGAGTTGAGTTTGAAGGTATGTTCATACAATGCCTTTGCAGTCTGTTTTTTTTTCACAATGTTTCAAAAACGCCATAAATTTACTGCAATTTTGCCATTTTTTAAAAAAAATTGAAACGAAAAATGCAACACAAATGCATTGCGTGACCATACCCTGAGATTGTGTTTAAATCCATTCCCAACCCTAAATAACTCATCCAAAACAAATCACACACACAAAAAATCAAATTCTAGTGAATCCACATTTTTTGTAAAATTTCAGATAAACTAGATTCTCATTGAACCAATGCCCTGAAGTCTAATGAGTACTAAAAATTATTGAAATGGACAAATTATTCAGAAATGGTTATTCAGGGAAGAAAATTTTCTTTAAAAGTAGAAACAGAAGCTTCAAAATTATTAACAGATAAATTCTGACTTTGAGAAATATTCATATGGCTGTCAGACGCATTAGTCACACATTCCCATCCTGGATGTAATATACACGACGTAACACATAATATGGGAACACAATTGGTTGCTAAGGATTCTCCGAGTGGGTGGTCATCCTTGAACCCTCTGAAAGGAGTGTAATAGATCTCGCTAATTGCTGGCTATTATTACACAGTGAACAAGTAATGTTCCTTAAAACTCTCTAGTTTGTACGAAAACACATTTGCTGTGTTTTCCTACCAAATAATTTCTCTCCGGCTGTTCCCCATTATTAACTCTAACGCTCATGTTTGTTTAATGAACACATCTATAAAAAGCTAAAAGCTTCTGCTGCCAAACCATCAGCTGGAACTAAAAAATAGACATCTCATAGACACTTTTCGAAAGGTAACGCCATTTCTTCCCATATTCTAATTTTAATATGCTGGAGTCAAAAAAAACACGTCGGAGGAACATATTAATAGCCTCTTACCTAAAGAAAATAAAAAAGAAAAAGATGCATTCATGTAGATTGGAAAACGCTTAATAGTTGGGTCTTTAAAGTCCCATTAGTGATAATTGTGTTGGTCTGTGTAAACACTAAGACGCTAATTTTGTCCTCTTCCCTAATGGGTTCATGTTTTGAAACAATATAAGTACAGTAACCCGATTTACAGAAGTTTAAGAGCATATTCTTGCAGAAGTCTCCAAATAATTGTTTTACTAATGTATCTGTCAGCGCTAAATGAACCTTGATTGGAGTCGATTGAAGGCAAGAGTGGAATACGCCTTCAGTAATTTTCAGTGACAAATAGAGGTTTGCTCACAGATGGACAAGATCTTTAAGTGTAAAAAAACTAAATATTAGAGATAAAAAGTAAATCTATTTGTCCTTGAGTTTTACATAAAAAAAAAATCAGATTTGCCAGAATCTGAAGTTTTTAAGAATCGATTCACACACATCCAACAAAAATGCTAGCTGGCTGGCCACTATTTTGCTGAATTCAAAAGGTCCAAAAAAATTGAAAAAGATAAATACTCCCCTGTCTCTGGCACTCACTATTGTCACTGCATCTCCAAGCTTGCTCATTTTGGTTCGTTCTTCATTCACAGGCTACCAATCTTCTTCCTCTTGGATATTTGGTGCCTCAGGTGCCCAATGGTTCTCAAATTATCACAATGTCGCAGTTCAACGGACTTTATAACATCACGATTGGCCGATTGGACCCTTGGTATGAAAAGTGGTGGATTATGAATGAAGACCGCAATTGAAAGACCAAGCATAAGCTGTGATGAGAAGGTGAAAGCTAAGGATATCTATATATATATATATATATATATATATATATATATATATATTTCACTTTAAATTTATTATGGCTTGGGGTCTACAGAGACCCCAGGGCATAACCAGACACATTTAGTTAAATAAAATAAATAAAGATTCCAGAATCCTGACCAAATTTCACCATACTACCAAATTCAAAGTGCCTTGTTCACTGATCTCTACTAAATATCATACAAGTGTATTAATGCCATAGGGGAATGGACCATTACCGGGTACAATCTGCAGGACAACAGTAGTGTTTGGAAACTTGTTCTCCAATAGCAAGTCAAATAATCCCCCCTTATGTTTCTACAACAATTGAAAATGTGAAGCTATATACTTTTTATTTGAAAGTGGGTCCTTTACCTAACGGGGACCTGTACAGCTGCACAAGCTGCATTTATGATATGCCATACTTATATCTAAACTCCCATAGCATCACAGAGGCTCACAGGAAATAGCCAGTCCTTCTGAAGTCCCAGAAAAGTTGGCAAATTTACAGGGCACTACTTGAAGTTCATGGAATGCAGCTCTGGTGGACACAGTCAAGAGAGGGCCACTGTACAAGAACAATACATTGACCCTTTACAGCCCAATAGCTCCTCATAATAAAGAATTACATCTGCTTTTGAGGTGAAAAATGGCCCCCTCTAGGGCCCTTGTTCAACTGCATAGGTTGCACCAGTGATATGTCCACTCCTGCCTGCTTTCCACAGTAGGACAGGGCTGGAACTGCCATAGTGTGATGAAGCCGTCAAAAAGAAAAAAGTTCAGTAGTGCAATCTGAACTGATTATGTCTCACCCGTGCATTACTAAAGTGGCTTGCCCAATGACACTTTAAAGAGGACAAGTCATTAAGAATTTATTATTTTTGACACTATACAGTATATCACCAATGCTTGACTTACCCATTAATTTTAACATGTGAATGCAATATTAGTGTCAATGATATACAGTATACCCAAAAACTTTGAGGACACATTACATATTACTGCATTATCTTTGATTTACTTTAGGTAAAAGTTGAAGTACACATTCCAACAATGGTGGGCGAATTTTAGCTTTAAGTCGAAAGTGCCATTTTTTTCGTACTTTTTGCTTTTTTGAGCCGGTTACCTTTTTTTTTTCAAAACACAGCATGCTCTAGTTAAGGCATTTTTTTTGTAGCTATTTCCCAATAGCTTCTCTATAGGTTTTTAAAAATGAATGAAACAAATAAAATAAAAAATGAAAAGATTTACAAGAAAAAAACGTTCTAACCTCGACAAGAATGATTGACTAAGCAGGAAAAGTAGCATGACTTAAGATCACCAAATTGAAATATTTCAATGAAAAAAAAAGTTTTAAAGATGGAATATACTTTATCATCCAGCATGAGCCACTGTGAAAAATTTGGCGCATCTAGTCTAAGGGCAGGTGTAGATGACCGTATGTTCTCCATCCGACTATGCTAATAACTCTCTGATCAGATTTTGATTAGCGCTTGATCAGAGTGGAATCCATTGTTCTTGGATGAATAAAAAATAGTTTACCCATTTTCTCCATTCAGTGAAAATCGGACCTCACTCGGATTTCATCTGAGTGAGATACAATGTTTTTCCACAGACCCATAGTCATGAATGGGCTAGTGTCATCGGAATATCGGAGCCAAATTATGTATGTTTCACTTTTTTTCCTTGGACCACTCAGTCCAAGGAAAAAAAAAATCAGACAGGTGCGCTGCCTCATTGAATAACATAGGTCTGAGTGCGATGCAATGTTTTGACGGATTGCACTCGGACCGAAACTACGATCATCTGCACGAGCCCTAATTCTTAGCTGTCTAAATTTAGTAAATTCACACTTTTGTTTTATCAATTGACCCTGGCAGTAGGTTTGGCTAACATAGACAACGCATGGATTTGCCAGCGTCAAGAAAATAGAAAAAGGAGTAGATACATGGATTTGAAAATGAGTCAAATAGTTATTGAATTTACTTCTGTTCTACTTAAACCGTCTCTTTACCAATAATTCCATAGGACTGATGTTTTGGCAGTTCAGCATAAAAAACGAACAACATCTAGTCCAGGTGATAATAAAAATATTTCAATAAACTTTATTCTGCCATGATGCAACGTTTCAACCAATACAGGTCTTTGTCATGTAATGTTTCGACCAACACAGGTCTTTGTCATGCTTGACAAAGACCTGTATTGGTCGAAAAGTTGCATCATGGCAGAATAAAGTTTCTTGAAATATTTTTTTCATCACCTGGACTGGATGCTGTTCCTTTTTTTGCTGGACTGTTATGTTTCCAATTGGGTCGTTGGACTGGAGCAGGCATTCTATCGTTGATGTCCTGTCGGCTGCTTTTTACTTTCATTGTCATACCAAACCGAATCCGGCAGACTTTCATAAAGGCTATAGACATATATGCATTAGTAATGCATACATAATCAAGACTTTTTTTCAAGGCAAAATAAAACATAATCCATACTCGTGTTAGCATTTTAATCTTTGCAAATATACATTGTAACATATGTAGATTAAATGTTCCATAGAGAGCAGCAGTGTGGCACACATCAGACCGGTTTGTTGCTTGTTGTCAATGGTAATCATGTGTCAAAACTCTGTGAAATTGCCTCGCGGTCAAAGCAGAGTTTCCATGAGGCATTTTTGAACGTGCGCCATTCCAGTGGCGCCATGTTTTAAAGAGTGTAAGTGTTGCTGTACAATGCCAAGACAGTACAGGAACAGTTCACTTTGCTAATTTGTAGTAATGTTATTCCATCCACTTATGCAACACAAGCTACGGATAATATGTTCTTAGGCTTTGCTAGCGGGTCATTCTGGAAACACCTTAGTCTCAGTTTATTTATCTGTGTTCTTGTCTCCCAGTTACTATGTTCAGCGTTCCTGTCTCGGGGAACAACCTATCCATTGTGCGTGTTCCGTCCTGTTTTACCTTCAAGTACAAATGTATGATAAAGGGCTTTTCATTTTTTTAGAAGAAGAAGTTAAGTACTGCATGGAAAGTGGTCACTCTCCAGGGGCAGCCAGCACTTACTTCTAAAACAGTCACTGTATCCACCAGAGACTATTTTAACAGAAAAAAAGGGACACACAAATCACTCGTTTTTTTTTTTTACTCCGCGGCTGCAGACGAAACATTAATTAACTTGAATATGAATATATAGAATATCTATCCGATGCTAGAAGAATGAGCGAGCACCATTAAAGATAATTAGTAAGTTGTGAAAACATAATTAGGAGTAATTATAGTTAAAATCATCTCAATATAATTAGGGAAAAAAAAAAGTTTGAAAGCTTGTTCTAATCAGGACACTCTACCCCGAGCAGAACCTTTGCCAAACTGAAATAAATCTTTCCTAAATTACACGGCCAAATATAATGCTTTGCAAATGTGCAGCTTAATGCAAATTTATTACATTTGCAAATGTATATAGTATAATTATGCATTAACTACAGTGACATTGTATATGCTACTGATCCTGAAATTCTTTTCGCTAAATGTTACCATGCTGGAGACTGATTTGCATTGCGCTTCAGATAGAGAAAATATCTTTTGATTGTTAAAACATGTTCCCTTTTTGGAAAAAAAATAAATAAACTAGGATCACAAATGAAATTTCATGCATCAAAAATAAGTTACGAATACTATGAGGCCACGTTCCCACCATAAGCTTTGGGTGAATTTTTGATGTTGCAGATTTTCTACACCAATTAAATAAAATAGGTTAAATGCACTTTTCAAAAATATGCAGTGTAAAGAACTCATCAAAAACTCATAGTGGAAACATAGCCTAAGTGGCATGACTCTGTTGGTGGGTGCCCTGGGACCAGGGGCTCCTTCCCTCTCCCTAATGCTAGGGGCACCCTATCTCGCCCTGTTCCCTGGATTTCTTCTGATGGTGAAGATGCCAGGACCACGTACCTTGTCTTAGCTCCTGAATCTGCCCTCAGTCTGTACCCTTTCCCCACCCAGGGAAGAGTTGAGTAGTAGTGTACCATAATTACCAACAAGGTAACACGAACAGGGGTAACGAAAAATACAAAACATACAAATATACTCAAACAAACAACAGAGGTATACACCAGGGAGTGGAGGATGGGGTTAAACCAAAGTAGGAGAAGAAAGGGAATAATCACATGCTCAAAACCTAGCAACAGTCACAGATAAACCCACCAACCATCTACTCTTATAACCACCACCGACAACCTCCAGCCATGCTACCTCTGACATTGAGTGCTAGCCAGGACCCAGTTTACATAGAAGATGGGAGTGTCTAACAATGCACTGCTGAGGTCCTAAACTCTTCAGGAGCGCTCAACTGAGCAGATTAACCCCTGCACTGCCTAGAGAAATTTACACCATTTAATATGAAGGTGAAGTGCTTCTAATCAGTGCAGGAGTAGAAGAAATCAGATGCTGTGGTCTTTTGGCTCCTCTCTATTGCAGTAAACACATGACACTAAGGGCATGCAGCGGAAATTCAATAGATTTTTCATGCAGATTCTCCGCCTGATATATCGCTGTGTTTTACATTACCAGCATTGTGCATGAGATTTTAATGTGCTGTGAAAAATATCTCCAACTTAAGGTCTCATACTTATCTGCATTTAAAATGGACAAGTGCAATCCGATAAAACATTGGATTGCGCTCTGACAAGTGTTAGTTAATGATTCTCTGTTCATCTGCAATTGTTTTCACGGCTCAGATCGGACTGAAAAACAATTGTAGCATGCTGGGAGTGGCCACAAATATGGTACAAGACTCTGCGATGCAAGTCAATGGGTGCGAGAAAAAGTCACAAGGTACATAGACCATGCGTGTGCCATGCAATTATTATACACTCATCTCATAGGAAACCCGACATTTTATCACCGAGTACAGTAAACTCACAGCATGAACCATCAGAATAAAATACATATAGATTAAGAATAAAAGAAAAAAATGGTGTAGGGTCCCAATTAATTTTCTTAACCAACTGAGGGAAAGCTAACAGTTGGGGACTGATGATTATAGTCTGGGAAGGGGATAATAAGCATGGCGCTTCTCAGGCTATTAATATCAGCTCACAGCTGTCTGGGTAGTCTTTACTGGTTATTAAATAAAAAGGGTGATGCCTCCCAAAAATGATGTGGGGTCCCTCCTTTTATTAATAACTAGCAAAGGCTAAGCAGACATCTGTGGGCTGATATTAATAGCCTAGGAAGGGACCATGAATATTGGCCCACTCCCAGACTAAGAACATCAGCCCTCAGCCTCCCCAAAAATTGCACATCCATTAGATGTGCCAATTCTGTCACTTAGCGTCCACTTTTCCCATTTGCACTGGTGTGGTGGAAAGTGGGTTAATAGTATTGGGATTGATCTCAGCTTTGTAATGTCATCTGACATCAAGCCCAGGGGTTAGTAATAGAGAGGCACCTATAGGACATCCCATAGTCAAATGTAATAAAGACAAACACAGAGTAAAGTTCTTTATTTGAAATAAAACTCCTATACCCTCTTTTACCCATTTATTAATATCCAAAGAAAAAATCCTTACCTGTACGCCCATAATCTATCTGCCTCGGTACTAGCCCAACTCAGCTACATCTGTATGCTTTGCTGAGCAGATACATAAAAGGCGACCACTCAGCCCGGCATCCAGGAGATACTGAGCTGCGCTTGAAGAACGTAGCTTCAGTACTGATGTCAGTAAGGTGACTGGAGTTCATAGCCGATGACCTCTGTTCCCTCACTGATGTTACTGCTCAGTGTGCGAGAAATTTCCCTCAGCTGTTTAAGAGAAATATGGGGACCCCACACCATTTTTTTCTTTTATTTACTCATTACTCATTAGCTAAATACATGTACAGTAAGCTACACACACACTGCACTGATTATTTATCTCAATGACATCTATATATATCTGTATATAAGATTGTTTTATTAGTAAACTAGCTTGAAATGACATAGAGAATTAATGTATGTAAAAGATTATGCTAGCATTGCATACGGATAGCATATTCATGTCATACGGATGTCAGACAGACGCTACTTGCCAAAAATCGCATTGTACTCGGATGACGCTTGTCCTACTGTTAAGAAATATCAGACCTATTTTATTTATGCTGATGAGTGTGAGCTCTAAAAGTGGACTTTTAACCACATTTTTCATGTTGAGCTGGACACACAAAGTAATAGTGGCTACAGAACAGAGATACTAACTATCAAAGTATTTGGCACCTAATGAGTTAACTTTCGTTAAGCACAAGTGGGCGTTATCAGATAGTTTTCACTGGAGGCATGTACTTTTCTCTGTATAAAATGTTATCTGACAACATCCACTTCACACACTTGGACTTAAAGAGATTGTTCACTACTTTAGCATTGATGATCTATTCTTACGATAGGACATCAATATCTGATTGGTCGGGGTCCGACACCTGACATCCCCACCAATCAGCTATTATCGGTGTCGACATCTACAGGCCAGAAATACTTGAGAAGCTGGGCATCTTCTGATAGTGGCTGCCGCAGGGTACTATACTTCCAGCTCCTATTGATTTGAATGTGTAGTACCTAGCCATGGCCACTATCAGAAGATGACCAACTCCAAGAGAGTGCTTCCAGGTGGTTGCCACCGCCGCCACACCTATAACATCTGATTGGCGGGCTGCCAGGTGTCGACCCCGACTGATCAAACATGGATGACCTATCCTATTGCTAAGGATAGTTCATCAGTGCTAAAGTAGTGGACAACCTCTAACAAAAGTTAACTTAAAACCACAAACGCCGCAATGGAAAGGCGAAATTAAAAATAACTTTTTTTTCCATTCTGCAGCCACTATTATATTGTGTGTCCAGCTAAGCATGAAAAATTTGGTGAAAAGTCTTCTTTAAATTAATCAGAGATGTGTGAGTGTTAATTTATGATGGTGCATATTTCAGCCTTGGAGAGTAAAACCCCAACATTTTCACTACCATCAGTTTTAACAGAGCGGGAACATACCCAAATTGTTTACCAAGACGTACATAAAACTTCTCTTTCCTTGTAGAATTGGGGGAATCAATATAGTTTAAAGAAGATTTCTTTATAAAAAAAAAAAAGCATATCTCTACAGAAAACATTGGGAATGTGTCGGGGTGTGCTTAGAGTGGTGACTGAAGCCGTGCCGCCACGCCTGTATAACTGAAAGCCGGCGGCTCCCAGGATAAATAAGGTTCATTTTCTGCGAGTAACCGCACTTTCACTATTTCGGCCGTGCACCTTCCTAATGTGACAAGTTCCCTTTACGTTTAAATGGCCCTTTACATATTATGAATGCAATTGTGCGATTTGTTAAAAACATGTATGAAACTTATATATGAAAAGTTCCTCGTAGATTGATGTGATGAATTTACACTTCAGCCATCCAATTATTTTTTTCTAATTCTGAAAAAATCCCATTCAGTAACACAAATGAATTTGTAATGAAAATCCTCTGTTCTGCAAGGGAACGTCTTTTCCAGAAACACATTTTGAGTGACGTGCGGCTAATATCATTCATAAATCACCCGTCTGCGCTCAGCCGCACACAATACGAAGACCTATATATACATACTGTACGTTCCATGATCATCCACAGTCAACATGGGCTCTCTAGACTTGTGTTTCACTGCTGTGAATTACCTGACACCATTAATCATTCCTCATAATTATAGAGATTATTTTGTACACTGCAGATTTTTGGCAAGGCTCGGTGAGTAATTGATTAATCTCCCATTCACCCGGTATAATATGTTGTCTCAGGTGTGCATGAGGCTCCATAAAAAGGACTTCAACTTCTATATGATTTATAATTTTGGAGGAATTTTCATTAAATGTGTATTATCTATTTCTGAGGATTTTGTTGTTTAAATATGGTTTTTTTTTTCATAGTATGTTTGGTCGTTATCCAGTACTTGTTGAAGCAAAGAGTTGAATTTTTAACATTTAAACTTTTTTCTTGTGTTTTTTTTCTCTTCCAATACAGCAGCATTTTGGCTGCCATCTTAGTTCCCATCGGCAAGGACATAGCAATGGGGGTAAAAATTAAAAATTATTGCATAAGATAGATGAAGTATTCTATTGTTAAACTGAAAGATAAACTTCTGTCCAATTATCTTACGAAGCTCCACCTCTGAGATATTCATATCTCCTACTGCGGCATATTTAACTACTTGTTATGTTCCATCCGGAGAGATGAATCATCAACGCTCTTAATTCGGATGAGTAGTTCCAGTGCAATAAAGACAGGTGGCACTGCTGCACCAAAGCAATAAAGTAAGAACTGGAACCACAACTGGAATAAAGGCAGCAGATCTGGAAGAGTGATGTAGCAGATTTGACTTAATCATGAGGAACCAGTATAGCAGAGCTCAGATTACAACAGAAGCTCAGCAGAGCTCGAACAGCGTTGTAGTAGTGTTGACTCAGTGATGAAAAGCTGGTACAGAGTTGAGTTTACAAGAAATGCACAATGCTGCAAAGCTAGCACAGCAGAGTTTGATGTAGCAAGTGATGGAACCATACTACAACACAGTAGTACAGCGGAGCTTGATATAGTGTGCTGGATACTTGGAATAAGAAAGTTGTGTTTGCAGTGGTGCTGTAGTGAAGAGTTAAGAACGTCAACTATGTGAAGACTCAGATATCAATGCCATGTGAGCCAGGTTTAAAGTCCCATATGGATGATGTCTTCAGAGCGTGTGTGACACGCGTGGATCGTGGACCCACTGTACCATGAGCCGGGCTTACCCATGAGGGGTATGGCTAGGCGGCTACCTGATCTTTGCTAGAGCTTCTGATACAGAGATAGGCTTGCACTGCAGGTAGCCACCAGGTACCACCCCTGGGCATTTCCCGATACTGCAGCAGCTGACCTCAAGGGTCAGGATAACGGTCACAGACACGGACTCGAAGTTACTGGCATGACAGGATTCGGATACTTGTATAACAGATATTGGAGCGGGTACAGATGGTACAGATTCTGGGTTATCAGACATGACGGACACCTGGCAGTTCCAGGTTAAAGTACCACAGCTTTCAGGAACAGGTTCGCATACAGACAACATAGGTTTCAGGGACAGGTTCAATAGGAGACTCAAGGAGAGAGACAAGGCAACAAACTAGTTGCACAAACACACTAAGTATGGAAACTATAGGGGTGGCTCAGGCACCTCCCTACTGGGGAAGGTGCCTGATATACCTGATGCCTCCCAGCTATTGGCTTGGTGCATTGCCAAAGTGCGCAAGCTGCCCTTGTAAGAACCAGGGAGCGCAATTGCAATAGACGCAACACCAGGATACCTTCACCCGTGCAGACTCAGAGAAGCAGGAAGCCACAGCAGGGAATGTGATACTGCCACACAACCTGGGTGGACAGTACAGTGGGGAAAATAAGTATTTGATACACTGCTGATTTTTAAAGATTTTCCACCTACAAAGAATCAAGAGGTCTGTAATTTTTATTTCAACTGTGAAATAAAATCCACAAAATCACATTGTACGATTTTTAGATACTTAACTTTGCATTTTATTGCACAAAATAAGTATGTGATACAATAGAAAAACAGAACTCAATATTTGGCACAGAAACCTTTATGTGAAATGACAGAGGTAAGATGTTTATTGTAGTTATTGACCAGGTTTGCACACACTGCAGCAGGGATTTTGGCCCCCTCCTCCATACAGATCTTCTCCAGATCTTTCAGGTTTTGGGGCAGTCGCTGGGCAACATTGAGTTTCAGCTCCTTTCATAAGATTTTCTATTGGGCTCAGGTCTGGAGACTGGCTAGGCCACTCCAGGACCTGGAAATCCTTCTTACGGAGTCACTCCTTAGTTCACCTGGCTGTGTGTTTCAGGTCATTGACTGGCTGGAAGATGCAACCACGACCCATCTTCAATGTTTTTACTGAGGGATGGAAGATGTATGCCAAAATCTCATGATACATGACCCAATTAGTCATGAGTGGCATGCTTGGATGTTATCCGAGTAACTTCTGCATGCTCGGATAATATAGTCCATGTAGCTGCATGTTTTGCAGCATTAGACAGCCACAACACATGCAGGGATGGCCAAACAAACAGGCCATCCGTGCATGTGTTGTGGTTGTCTACTTCTGCAAACCATGCAGCAGAAGGGACTCAAATATATTATCTAAGCACACCAAAGATACTCGGATAACACCTGAGAATGCTTGGATAACACGTTATCATGTCCCCCTTGCAGAAAAGCACCCTCAAAGTATGATGTTTCCCCCACAATGCTGCACGGTTGGGATGGTGTTCTTAGGGTTATGCTCATCCTTCTTCTTCCTACAAACACGTCAAGTGGAGTTTATTCCAAAAGTTGTATTTTGGTCTCATCTGACAACATGACCTTCTCCCATGCCTCCTCTGGATTATCCAGATAGTCATTGGTGGACTTCAAGCGGGCCTGGATATGTGCAGGGGGACCTTGCATGCCCTGCAGGATTTTGTGGTCCCCAGTCTCTTCAGGTCTTTTACCAGGTCCTTCCGTGTAGTTCTGGGCTGATTTCTGACCTTTGTTAGAATCATCCTTACCCCATGAGGTGAGATTTTGCATTGAGCCCAAGACCGTGGAAAAATAACAGTCATCTTGTGTTTCTTCCATTCTCTAATAATAGTTGTGCTAACAGTTGTTACATTCTCACCAAGCTGCTTATTTATTGTCCTGTAGCCCATCCCAGCTCTGTGTAGGTCTACAATTTTGTCCCTGGTGCCCTTAGACAGCACTTTGGTCTTGGCCATGGTGGAGAGGTTGCAGTGTGACTGAGTGTGTGGACAGGTGTCTGAATGCAGAGTAGGAGACTTCTTATGAAAAACTAACAGGTCTGTGAGAGCCAGAATTCTTGCTGGTTGGTCGGTAATCAAATACTTATTTCATACAATAAAATGAAATGTAATTATTTAAAAATCATACAATGAGATTTTCTGTTTTTTATTTTTAGATTCTGTGTTGCAGGGATACCGGCATTGGCGTTACAGCGTGATCATCATGAGGAGAGATGAGACCGGGCTGGCCATGCACAGTGCTAGAATTGAGACAGGTTTCTAACTAACGACAATCAGATCAAACTCAGTTCAGAGTGTGATCATAGTGTGATCCAATTCTCTTATACGAGGAGAAGATGGAGAAAAATGTATCCATCTTCTCGATTCTGTGAAGCCTCAAAAATTGGACTGCACTCAGATGTCATCAGAGTGCAGTCCAATGTTTCCCATGGACTCATTGACTTGCATGGCCAAGTGCAACACGAATATCAGATCAAACTTGGCAATAAATCGACAAGTGCACTGCCTTATAGGCTAACATTGGTCCTAGTGCAATTCGATGTTTTATGGATCATATTTGGACCGAAAATACGCTCGTCTGCACCTGCCCTTAGAGTCAGTTTCCAGCTGAGAACTCTTTTATGATATGCTTAATTGTAAATGAGAATAACAAATATTAGGATATAATTTCCCTTCTTATCGATCATATTTTATATTATTGTATAACCTCAATGTATTTTGCGGCAATATTCTGGGATTTTTTTTTTTCATTTGCACCAATCTATTGCTCCACCAGACATCACCTATCACAGGAATTTATGAGTACATGCTATCTTCAGATTTTTAATGAATGCAACTAAATATATTTTTGAGTTCAGAGACTAAACTTGAGTATCTCGAAGACCTCTGAAGATAACATGCAAAGCCTAGGAAGATGTTGCCCTCAAGTCCAAACACTGAGCCATCATGGCTCGTCCTCATGTGCTCATTTACGATCATCTAAAATATTATGGCAGGCTGAAAATATACGATAATGCTCCTCTACCTTCCTACTATAAATGAGCAGTCAGTTGCTATTTTAATGTCCTTTCTAGCAAATATTATTTTTTCGGTATGGTAATGTGTTCCATTTATAGGAGCCCTGCAATTCATTGCACTAGTAGCACGGACTACATTCCTAGATCAAACTTTTTTTTTTTCCTCTTTGATGTTGGAAATATATAAACATTGAATTTAGGAAAAGTACACTGCACTTAGAGCGAGATGAATGTAGGTATTTTCAAACACTGTGAAAATGTGAAAAATCCCATAGGTTATACATCACCAAAAGTAATAATTGAAATAAAACAGCCTCTAATGTGTCAAATTATTCAGAACTTCAAAAACTTAGCAAAGCTTGTAAACGGGTGGTAGACCTCAAGTGCGCCAACCTATTCTGGGAAGTCATGCCTGTGCCAGTTGACACTGCTGGCTTGGTTTGCATTCATAGTCAGTGTGGTAGATAAAGCAGTTGTTCTGACTGAAAGGGTTCAGAGGCTTTTTTTTTAAAGATATTCTGTTCTTTTTTGCTGCACAATCCATGATGCCTATTTGTACACTTATAATAACCTACAGTTTTCTATCGCATTCAAATTCATTGAGTTTTCAAGTCAGTCCACTAATACAAGATTGTACTTTGCCAAAAACTCCTTGGTGTCCCAGCAATTATTGGAGGGTGCCACATCTTGTTGGTACGTGCCATGACCACTTGGAAACTACATCTGTGGTGTAGGTAGCAGTGTTGTCTTCAGGGCAAACACATATTTTTTGCTTTTCATCATTCCTTTGATGGGGTGGATTGTAAAAGGGACAGTAGCTGTGAAGCATTCCTAAAACATTGCATCAAAATATTTGTAAGTGCTTATATTGTAATATCAATGCAAGCTGTGGCAAGAAGGTTTGCTGTGTCTGTCAGCATAATGTCCAGAGGCTGGAGGCACCACCAGGAGACAGGCCAGTACACCAGGAGACATGGAGGGGACCGTAGGAGGGCAACAACCCAGCAGCAGGACTGCTACCTCAGCCTTTGTGCAAGGAGGAACAGGAGGAGCATTGCCAGAGCCCTGCAAAATAACCTCCAGCAGGCCACTAATGTGTATGTGTCTGCACAAACGTTTGGAAACCGACTCCATGAGGATGGTCTGAGACCCGACGTCCACAGATGGGGGTTTGCTCACAGCCCAACACCGTGCAGGACACTTGGCATTTGCCACAGAACACCAGGATTGGCAAATTCGCCACTGGCGCCCTGTGCTCTTCACAGATGAAAGCAGGTTCACACTGAGCACATGTGTCAGACATGGCAGAGTCTGGAGATGCCGTGGAGAGCAATCTGCTGCCTGCAACATCCTTCAGCATGACCGGTTTGGCAGTGGGTCAGTAATGGTGTGGGGTGGCATTTCTTTAGAGGGCCACAACGCCCTCCATGTGCTCGCCAGAGGTAGCCTGACTGCCATTAGGTACCGAGATGAGATCCTCAGACCCCTTGTGAGACCATATGCTGGTGCGGTTGGCCCTGGGTTCCTCCTAATGCAGGACAATGCCAGACCTCATATGGCTGGAGTGTATCAGCAGTTCCTGCAAGATGAAGGCATTGAAGCTATGGACTGGCCCGCCCATTCCCCAGACCTGAATCCAGTTGGAACACATCTGGGACATCATGTCTTGCTCCATCCACCAACATCACGTTGCACCACAGACTGTCCAGGAGTTGTCGGATGCTTTAGTCCAGGTCTGGGAGGAGATCCATCAGGAGACCATCCGCCGCCTCATCAGGAGCATGCCCAGGCATTGTAGGGAGATCATACAGGCACGTGGAGACCACACACACTACTGAGCATTATTTCCTTGTCTTGAGGCATTTCCACTGAAGTTGGATCAGCCTGTAACTCCATTTTCCACTTTGATTTTGAGCATCATTCAAACTACAGTCCTCCGTGGGATATTAGTTGTGATTTACGTTGCTCATTTTTAGGTTTTATTGTTTTATTTTATTTACATTCCACTATGTAATGAATAAAGATTTACAACTGGAATATTTCATTCAGTGATATCTATGATGTGGGATTTTAGGGTTCCCTTTATTTTTTTGAGCAGTGTATATATTATACACATATACACATATACAGTTTTTCTTCAAGCTGGTTTTATGAGGGAGTAAAACTCAGAACCTGTAGCATTAGCAACAAAAAGAAAGAGCTACATCTCTACATAACAATGTATTTCTATGAACCTTTATATTAGAGTTAAAATAAGAGTCAGATCTTTTCCCCAATAAAATTACTAAAACAAATAATGAAAAATAATCTCAATCAATCATATTTTCACTACATAAAAAATATGTATTTGGTATTTTTGTTATCATTAATAATTTGTCCAATGCAGTGTACAGATTGTTTGCAAGAATCGATAATCGGTATAAAAAATTATTTTTTTTTCTCTATCAAACCCATAAAAATAATCAATACAAATGTAAAGCTTATGTATGCATTTGGCAGAATGGCAATTAAATAACCTACAGCACGTTACCCATGAAAATAAGACCTCATATAGTGAAGCTTACCCCCAAAAAAGTTATAGCTCTTAAAACTATGAATAAATGAAAAAAACATTTTCTAACCATCTAAACAAATATGTCACAAACATGTAATTGTGTATATGCATCTGTTATTATGTGTATGCGCATTTTGTATATGCGTGTGTGCATGTTTGTACTATCTGTATGCATGTGTAATCTATTAATGCTTGTATAATGTATCAGCATGTGTGTATTTTATATAAGTTTACTTAATGAAAATATGCATGTAAATGTGTGTGTATATACAGGTGAGGAGGGTCCCATTTCTGAAATCTAAGTCAATATCACAGATATTTATGTGTTGTATAGTCATAGTGATGAATCATTCACCAATGCAGTACATCAAGGTTTGCCCTATACACTGACAAGCAAAAGGGTAACAATGTTTTGAACTTTTGACTTTCAGGCTCCATATCTCACCATCTACTACAGCTTCGAATATGAGACTACCATCATTTTATAGACAATCATCTTGGCTATCTCATACATAAATTTGACTTGTAACTGTTTAGCATATGATTAGTTATGCAGATTCTCGTCATGTCGCTGCATTTGTTACTTTTTTGCTCCTGTTGGTGGAAAAAAAATTTCTTCCTGTAATCTACCAAATACAACCTGTTCTCACATTCCCTAATAGCTCAGTGTGTTATTGGGTTGATTCCCAAGTGAAAGGCCACTGATTCAAATCAAGGAGTCATGAAGAAGATTTACCAAGAATAGTGAAAAAAAGCACCATCCAGCTCAGCTACCGTGGCTGCTTGGCCAAGAAAATTGCCAAGCTGCATCATGTGAATGTCATGACAGTTGGAAGAATAAGAAACTAAAGTCCATCCATTCGAAAGTCAAGAGATGGATGTCCAGGCAAAATATTGATATCAACAAGTCGGCTCATCACAAGGTCTATCAGTTCTGGCACGACAAACTCGACAGTGGAGGTGGCTAGTATGCTTTGCAATAGTGAGATCATAGACTCCATGCAAGCACCGTGCGACGCACGTTACACAAGTCTGGAATGGTGGCACGAAAAGTAGGTGAAAAAGACTTAACTTCAATATGGTCATAAGAACAGTCGAGTTGAGTTTGCAAAAAAGTATGAAAAATGGACAATAAAATATTGGAAGCAGGTGATTTAGAGCAATGAGACAAAAGTCAATAGACTAGGCTCTGATAGAGGCAAATGTGTCTGGAAAAAGAGGATAATGGATGGAGGAAACCTGATGATGTGGGTTCTT
Source organism: Ranitomeya variabilis (assembly GCF_051348905.1). NCBI lineage: Eukaryota > Metazoa > Chordata > Amphibia > Anura > Dendrobatidae > Ranitomeya > Ranitomeya variabilis. The sequence continues at coordinate 182,717,493 of NC_135239.1, forward strand.
TCGCAGCCAAAGGCCTTGGATACTTGACCAGGATCGATGGTGGTTTCAATGATGAGCTATATGTGACTATCCTACAAGATGAGTTACTTCATACACTCGAGTACTATGGGTATGAAAAGGACGACATAGTGTTCCAGCAGTACAACAACCCGAAGCATACATTGAGATTGACAAACAAGTGGTTCAATGGCAATAAAGAAGAGATGCTGGTTTGGCCCACACAGTCCCCAGACCTCAACCCAATCAAATACTTGAGGGTAGAGTTGAGGAAAAAGCTGTATACATACCTAAGTGAGTCGACCAGTATGCACTACCTCTGGGAACGTGTAGAAGAAACCTGGGCTCAGATTTCTTGGGACAAATTATGCAATGAGTCTTAATATATTCTAATCTATTTATGGATATACACATTTTTTGATTTGTTGTATTATCATGATTAAGTGAGTCTACATTATAACTACTGGACTGTTATATTATAATTATCAGACAAAAAATATTTCATATAGTGTGCATAATTTATTCTGATTCACATGGCGATTGTTTACCTCTCCTATCCTGCTTGGTTAGCTATACTCTGATTATTGATAATTATATTCTAATTTGTATAATAAAAGTACTATTCTTCCATAAGATACTCTGGATTGGGTCTCTTATGCACTTAGAGGTTTTTTTCTTTGTGATATTACTTATGTAGAGTTGGATTTAGTCATTATATATGATCCAGAAAAGGGCTTTTTTTGTGTCTCTAATTGTCTTGCGAAGTAAGCAATTTTTTTGTGCTAATACTGAAATGCTTTATCATGAACTATGGAATGATTATGTTTTCTCCATTAAATATGAGTGAATAAATTTGAATGGAATCAAATTCTACTTGAACTTCACAAAAATCTGCATTCACAGTGAATTTTTTGTAATTCACTTCTGTATGGCTGCCATTTTTCTGAACCTTAAAAGGGACATTAAAGGAAAAAAAAGCTCGCTTCTGTGGTCCCTTCACTCCTTGGCATCACCTGTCTAGTCTTCGTTACATCTTCTGATCCCCTGACACTCAAGTTGAAATCCCCTATTCTGTGCATGCGTGCGCAAGGTCGCAGTGCACATCGTAACATCATTACATTGTCACCTTCTGCACATTTGCGTAGAACCCTCTTGGTGCATAATAAGGGACATTAAAGTCAAGGAGAATAGCTTCAAAATTCCCATTAAATTTCCCACGCAAATTTGAAATTTGCCTCATCCACACATCTCTATTTTCCATGCATAAATACACTTACTGTATTGCGGTGACTTCTCACAACAATTCAAGGTGAGAAGAACCTCCACTTCTTTGGACTAGTCCTATCTTTACAATATTACCCTATGTGTCGTTCTACATTTTTTGTACTAGTTTAGATCTACTTCACAGATCTATCATAGTTGAAAAATCTTACAAGACAGTCTGCTGTCCAACCAAGGTTGTCCAACCAAGGTTTCCTTTTTGCCTGAGAAGACCCCTTTGTGTTGCAACCACTCTCTACCTTCACACATGGCACTACACTACAAAGACCTTCCTCTGTAATTAGCCTACCCATTTACATGCAAGATTTCAGGTGGACTTGTTCTCCGCATCAGGATCCGAATGTGCTGCAGGTGCAGCTGTGTGTGTTAGGGCTATTTCTAAAGTCAGATTTTCTCGCTCGGGTTCTATCGGTGTTTTCATGGACAGTACTCTTACCTATGATAATCTTTGGCAGTTCATATGTCTGATTTTTTCTTCAGAGTGAGTGGTCCACACAAGAGCAGTCCTAGTGTCAGATAAAACTCCGCAATATAAGTTTATGGGTCTATGACAAATCGGACAGCAATTGGGTGCCATGTATGTGCTACCCATTTTTTACATACTTTTTGATAGGGGAAATTTGAGAAACCTCCATCAGTTTTTTTCTTTCATCTGAGAAAAACTGATGAAACTCTGATGGTAAAAACTGACACTGACCAAACTCCGACAGGTTTTGAGTATGAGAGAAATCACTGATGTCTGAATGAGTTACTAAGACTTCTTTCAACTGTTAACAAATCGTTTTTCTATGGGCAACTTCTTTATTTATTTTGCTTACACAGCACCATAAATTTCCACAACACTTTACAGACACCATCATCAATGTCCCCATTGGGGCTCACAATCTAGATTCCCGATCAATCTGTTTTTGGAGTGTGGGAGGAAACCAAAGAACGCGGAGGAAACCCACGCAAACGCGGGGAGAACATACACACTCTAGGACCCCAGTACTGCAAGGATACAGTGCTAACCACTGATCCACTGTGCAGCCCATCTACTTCATGGCCTCTGAAGAACCTGACCACCCTGATGGTCCCTTGAGGCTCGAAGGTTTCTTCCATACATGTCTGTAGAGGTGACTTTCTGGAGAATTCCAAACACAAAATTCGAGTAGAAAATGACAAGCAAAATTTTCAGCATTTTTTGATATAGTAGTTGGTCAAATGATTTTGAGGAGCTGTGGATTCATTCACTATGCATTTTAAGTTTCTGCCACCAGGTGGCAAGGATAAACATAATGTGCCACCACCTGGTGGAAATGAAACAACACACTATGCTAGAACTGGCATATTGTAGGCTCTAAAGTCGTCTACCAAAAGTTACTCCTAAAGGGTGGCCTATGTGGTCCATTTAACGACATGTCAGAGTAGAGTAATGAACAATGTGGAAGTTCAAGTAAAGTATAACCACATGTAGGTAAAGCAGATCTTTTGTGGATGGGCAAAAACAGCCAATGATAAAAACTTCTTTAAAAGGGTTTGATAGCATGACAAATAAGTATTGGAGCAACCTGTGGACAGGGGTGGTACTGTTAAAGAAGTCAATTATGCTTTTTTTAATCTTGTTTTGGAAGAGAGTGGTCAAAGATAAGAGCACAATTACTTTCTTTAGTATGAAACAATTCTAATGCTAGTGGTTCACAATGTAAATTGTCAAGAGCGTATTTTACAAAATGATCCCTGGAATGCTTTTGTCTGCACCAAGAAATGAATGCATTAACATATGGGAAGAATGATCATAATGTTAAAGGGGGCATTTTTGACCCTTTTAGTGTCGGTTTGCACCTTAGCAGAATTGATAAACATCCCTAAATATACACTTAGCTCTTAGTGATGATTATAATACATTGTTACATTGATAAATGCCATACTTGTTCATTGTGAGGAGGAAACAATTTTTTTCTGTAAACTAATATACTGATCTTTAGAATTAGGTTGCATTTGTCACCCAAGTTTCCTACAGTTATGAACAGGAAATCAACCAGGTTATCCTCCGACTGTGGAGCAAAATCGGTGTATTTCTCTGCAAATAACGACAGATGAATTTGCATTCAAAACTGGGGTGATAGCTCTGTAAGTGGTATTATGGACACCCTAATATGTGTCCATCAACTTTGTTCACTTGTTTTTTTACCTTGAGAAAGGCGCTAGTTGGACACTGACATGGTGTGAATAAAAAAAATGAAAACCTTGCTTATACTCTCCGGATCTCATGCTTTCCGTGAGCGCACCCCACACATCATTATGATCTCCATTTTGCCAATCAACTTTCTAGACACAGATATAACTAAGAAGTGGATAACTAAAACAAATATCGACTATCAATTTACAAGTCTTTAAAGGGGTTCCGTAGACGTAAACATAGCTCTATAATCAAGGTGAGCAAATCTTTTGAAATTCGAATTCACCAGCGTTGTCAAATTTTTCCCAAAACTTTGACATAGAATCATAGAATGATAGAGTTGGAAGGGACCTGTGGGGTCATCGGGTCCAACCCCCGGGTCAATGCAGGATTCACTAAACCTTCTCAGACAGATGTCTGTCCAGCCTCTGTTTGAAGACTTCCATTGAAGATGAACTCGCCACCTCTCGTGGCAGCCTGTTCCACTCATTGATCACCCTAACTGTCAAAAAGTTTTTTCTAATATCTAATCTGTATCTTATGAAGCAAATCTATTTGTCACAAGTAGCAAGCACTGCATTGTCTGCACTTCTCCTAGAAAAATGTGTAACACTCCGAGGTCTCCTAAGACCAAGACTCCTTTTAATCTCTTTAATGCAAGCTCAGCCAAAAAATAAATGACTATAAGTAAATGATTGGTAACTATTTTTCACTGCTGTGCTATCTCACAGTATCTGTAATGTTTATTCTGTATTATATGGCTTTCTCTCCCTATTTCTATGGCTAAGCTCTGAACTGGGATGTCTTCCCACTATCCAGATTCACAACTTAATGGCTACTGCATTCCCTGCCTCAGCTTTTATACAGGCTCTGAAACTCTGTCCTGATTATGGTTATGTTATACCATGTGATGTGATGTCTGCAAGGCATTATGGGGAATGCCTGTGCTCTTCCTTGAGGTCATGAAAGCCTTCTGTGGCTAATGCAAATTTCTGCTTTGAGTAAAATAGTGGAGGGCATTTTTTTCAGTGTTTTGCTCAAATTGAATGACAAATTGTTTGAATTCTCTGAGTATAGCAAAAAAATCCTGAAAAATCAAGAGAAATTTGATTTGGATCGAACTGATCTGCACATCTCTACTTTATAATAATCTGCAGAAAAAAATGCTGCTCTCGGGCAATATGTGTGAGCGGTTTAGGCCACTTCTTGATGACAGAGATCTCTTCTGAAGACGCAGCCAGTCAACTTGAGCATTTCATCAGTGATAGCTCCTCTCCAGTACAGTATAATGCTACATGCTCTGGAATGCCATCAAGCAGGAGAGCGATGTGTGGTTTGTGGCAGCGAATCTCCAGCCAGGCATGGTAGTGTGTGACAATGGCCGAAATCTGGTGGCAGCTCTGGGCCTCGGCAACCTCACTCACATCCCATGTCTGGCACATGTGCTCAACTTGGTCGTGCAGAGTTTTTTGAGGGACTATCCGGATCTTGATGCACTGCTGCACAAGGTCCACCTAGAGTGTGCTCACTTGAGGCGTTCCAGCACGGCAAGATCGCGCATTGATAGACTGGACTACATACACCCTGATGAAGATCCTATCTTCAGTACATAATGTTATTTCCAGCTTTCAGCAGATATTATTAAATCTTAAATTATGCACACACTGAGGGGATGATTTAGTAAGACTGGCATAGCACTGCTTGCAAGGCCTGGCATACATTTCTGTACTAAGTTATACCACTAGTGAATTTGATGGACAGACATGACCACGAATTGTCCCGCCATTGCTACGCCCATATTGGCACAGCTTCCGAGCTGCTCAAAAATATTTCAACTTAAAATGTGTGTGCCTGGTTTATGGCATGAGCACCTTAATGAATCGGCTTCAGAGACCTTAAGGAGTTTTTTTTAGCAATGTTGCTCAAAAAATCTCTTGAAAAATTGCTCCAAAAATACTTAAAAGGATCTCCTTATTCATTTCTATTGTAAAACCACTTCGCTGTTCATGTTTAGTCTTTTCAATGGAAAGATGAATGTGGTGCATGCAAAAAAAAGTGCAAAACATCAAAAAGTCTACAAAAAAAAGGTGCAAATGCCATAATGAATCAGGACCAAAGTGATCTATGAGATTACATAGTACAATGGTGGTATGGAAGTCACCATTACTGTCTTTCTACTTTTAGACCATGCCCTGGATGCGTACCGCATTTATTAGACTTTATAGAAATGCCAATGTACAATGTGAAGCGAAGAACGACTGGAAATGATGAAAAGAGTAAAGAGGGCCTTATCTAGGTTAAATTTGTTGTGAGAACATGCACATTGGTGCTTACCTGGTTGGTTGTGTGCACACAACCATTGATAGAGTTTAAGGCTCCCTGCAGTCCCACGAGGAGATTCGGAAGATAAAACTGGAAAGTTATTGGTTAATCTGCGCTGCCATTGAAGAAGAATGAGGAGATCTATAATCCAAATGTAAGCAGTTTATTCGTTAACATGTATTAATGTTTTACAACTTCCTCATGAAGAAGTTGTAAAAGTTTGAAACGTGTTGAGGAATCAACCGCTTACATTTGGATTCTACATCTCCTCATTCTTCTTCAACGGTAGCGCAAATTAACCCATATGTTTCCAGTTTTTATCTTCTGAATGTACAATGAGCACTTATTCACTTACCAGTTACTCAGCTATTGAAACTTTTTGTAATTGTACAGAAGCGTGTAATCTCACTTTCCATCCATGCATTTGAATGTTCCTCCTTATCAAGAAGTACAGCTTCGTGTTACTTTTAGAGACACGTCTCCCCAGTTTGTTAAATTTATCTGACCTATACAAGGCTCAATGGGAAACATTCATCTGTCTGGTTTACCACTTAAGCCAGATATCTGCCTGTACAGCCCATGTAAAACTGAAAGACATCAATCAAAACAATAGGATCTAAGTACCTTTATTCAGTGATTATCCTCATGTTGAGCAAATCCTAAATAATTTGATCTTTTGAAAACGTGATGATGGATCCCCTTCCATTAGCTCCAAGATTTAAAAAAGTAAAACATTCCACAATTTGAGATTAAATTCTCCTTAGATGTTATTGTAATTATGGCCAGGGCCGGTTTTAGACAAAGTGGGGCCCTGGTCAAAAGTTTAAAGTAGAGCCCTAAATGATCAAATATTGCACCATCACACTCAAACATTTTGGTTGTATTTACATGCACTGAGTTCAAGCCGTTAAATGAGAGAGATCGACAATATTGAAGTCGTTCGGCGCTTGTTTCCCGGCCTCTTTACACCAGCTGAGGAACAATGATGGAGACAGAACAATTACTAATTGATCAATCTGTCCCCATGCAGTATCATGTTATCAGCAGTATTTCTGTAGTTTACATAGGGCAATATGCAGCTGAGAACAAGGTGTCCCCCCATCTCTACTAGTGATGAAGAGATGGCTAGTTTGGCATTTTCTATGCTAATATACAGATGCAAAACCTGGACGATAAAGAAAAAAGAGAGAAGAATGGACGTCTTCAAAATGCCATTCTGGAGAAGGATCTTATCAATACCATGGATGGCAAGAAGAACAAAGCAATCAATTTTGGAGCAAATCAAGCCAGACATGTCACAGGAAACAAGGATCACCAAGCAACGACTTGCCTACTTTGGACAAAAAGAGAAGAATCACTGGAGAAGGACATCACCGCCTTAAGAATAGAAGGAACAAGTTGAAGAGGTAAACCAGCAACCCGATGGCTGATACAATCAAAATAACAGGATAGAAGACCATGGTGGCCCTTTTTAGGCTTGCACAAGATCAATCTTCCTACAAATCTTTCATCCATCAGGACGCCATGGCTTGTGATTCAGCCAAAGGCTGTTAAAAAAAAAGCTTGAATGTTTTTGGGACTACATTCAATGTTTATAAAGAACACACTTCCAAGTTCCAAGTGTACATCAGTTCGCTTCCTGTAGCTGACCACACGTTACAGAAGCAGTATAGTGCGATCAGGAAGACATTCATATCTGTCATGGAGAACAAAGTGATATATACTCATGATGGATATGTATGACCTATTGTGTTAAGGGGTTAAATAGTTATTCCCTTATAGGATTGTATTAATCAGCATTTTCCGTAATATGTTTGTTTCAGATTCTAAAATAACGCACTATCCCTGACAAGTATAGTCAAGCTATATTTTTCATCTAACATAGGATATTTGTTAAATTCTAACTATAAAATGTTGAGATTTTGTAGCTTTTCAAGCAAGCTAAGATGTCTTTCTACAAAGATATAAAAGCGTGATGATGATTATGATGATTGATGAAACAACGCATTTTATTCACAAACCTAAAAAACTTAAATAAAGTAGGTTATTTTGGCTAGGGCAGCACTTTGCGAAATTTAGTTTTGCTTGAATTTAAACATTTCACCATAGTGTTGAAAGAAACGGCTCAGTGTGAGAATCACCTTGTGGGGTGGTCTATTCCCTTATATCACACTTGTGAAATAATGTTTTTACATGATGTAGTTTGCTGATTCCATTTTCCAATCCCAGCTGTTTCTTTTCTTTTTATCCTGCTGAAAGACAGATGTGTATACGGGAAAGCAGTTACGGAGATATTAACTTGGGTTTTAAGTCGAAGAAAAACATTGACAAAATACGACTATCCGCCCAACACACAGAACAGGCCATTGATGGCTTTTATTTTTTGTAACGTCTCTCAAATTTTGTTAAATTGGGTTTAATAATGTCTAGATGGCACTACTATGCTATTAGTTTCATCAGTGAAGAACACACAGTGGAATTATTTCTAAACATCATAATTTTAGGAACTTTACCCTTCATCTATGTTACACATCTGCCTCGGCTCGGCAGGCCTACTCCTATGGCCGCTGCCCTCAGCTGTGCTCCACGCCAGGTTTTACAAGTGGTCCAGCATGATCCTATGTGATCATCTGGCCTATATAAGGCTCACCAAGAACATCTGTGTCTTGGTTTAAGAGTCTTGTTCTGTTGGTTTGTCTGCGCACGACTACCTACTTCCCCGTGTTTTGTCTGCCTGTCCTTATTCCATACGTGCCTTTCAGCTGCTATATCAATGCCCATGGTCTTCCCAGATCTGTGAATAAGAATCTACCTCACAATGTGAGCCCTTTACCAATCTATAATCGATTTTTCCATTGGCTTATACTTTGAGAGGACCATCCATTCAGAAAACCATGTGTGGCCTTTTTAAAAAAAAAAAAAAAAAGTTTTACTATCGTTAGTTACCATAAAGCAGATCTGTAACTCAATTTCACATGATAGCCATATATGATAATAAACAGATCTCTAAGATATGATGAGAATGTTGCCATTACTATGAAAATCCATATTAGATTGGCTGTATAATCATAATATTAAAGTGATCATTTTAGGTAAACAGTGACAGAGTCCAAGTGTATTGAGTCTTTGCCCACCCAGCATGACTGACAGCTGAAGCTTGTACTGAGCAGTGTGACATCTTAGCAGCAGCAAGGAGGAAGAACACTGAGGAGCTGTCAATCAGGCTAAGTGTAGAAAGAATATGGATAAACTTTTAATAAGAATTATAGAGTCATTCTGACAAGGTCATTTAAAATAATTACATTAGCCTCATCAGGCCTAAAATATCTATCGTTACGCACGCAGGTGGTGCACTTGGTTTGTGGACCCATTGTGCCATGGGGCCTGGCTTGCCTAGGAGGGGAGTAGCTAAGCAGCTACCTGGTGTTCACTGGAGCTCCTGATGGTGGAGTCAGGTGTGAGCTGCAGGTAGTCGCCATGTACCATTTCTAGGCAGTCCCCGGTACTGCAGCTGGTGACCCCAGGGGTCAGGTATGCAGACATGGACAGGCAAGGACCAGTGACTATGGGCTCAGGACTTGCCACACAAGGACCAGGGGCGCTAACAATTCCCTAGTTGCATCATTAACACACTAATGAAACTCGTTGCTTCGGCACCTCCCTATTGGGGAAGGTGCCCTTTATACAAGATGCCTCCCAGCTATTGGCTGGGAGCCATCTTGAAGGAGGGTCCTGTTGGCCTTTAATAGCAGGGAAGCGCACACTAGGTGCACTACCAGGTGCTAGTCCAGGAAGCAGGGAGAATTCCGAGGGACATACCATGCGGCCAGGGCAGTAAGAATGTTGGCATCACTGCATGGAAGGGGAAGAGGAGTTATGCACGCGCTACAGTACCCATTGCTGACACCCCCTGTTCTTCAAGCCCCCGAGGTCTCTCTGCAGAAAAGTTGGAGGCTGACACCTATTCATGGACTCCCATGACTTCTCTTCAGGACCATGACTGTTGTGAATTCCGTTCTCGGGCTCCCTCCTGTGGTCGTGAATGGTACTTTGGTGAGTTCTGTCCTTGGACACCCTCTGGTGGCTTTAAGTGGAACTGCTGATCTTTGAGGTTGGCTTTCTCAGCTGCCCTCGTTTATTGCTGCTGCTGGCTTCCCTATTTAACTCTGCCCAGGTCGTTAATTCATGCCAGCTGTCAATGTCTCAGTACTGGTTCAGATCTCTCTTGGATTTCTCAGATGACCTGTCTACTCCAGCAGAAGCTAAGTCCTCGCTAGTCCATTTGCTGTTTATTGGTTTTTGAATATATTTCTCAGTACATGCTATGTTTCTAGTCCAGCTTGCTATTATGATATTTCCTTGCTAGCTGGAAGCTCTGGGGGTGCAGAGCTGCACCTCCACACCGTGAGTCGGTGTGGAGGTCTTTTTGCACACTCTGCGTGGTTTTTGTAGTTTTTAATACTGACCGCATAGTTCCCTTTCCTATCCTCTGTCTGTCTAGAGAAGATTCGGCCTCCTTTGCTAAAATCTGTTTCATTCCTGTGTTTGTTACTTCCTCTTAACTCACAGTCAATATTTGTGGGGGGCTACCTTTACTTTGGGTAATTTCTCTGAGGCAAGGTAGGCTACTATTTCTATCTTTAGGGGTAGTTAGCTCTTAGGCTGTGAAGAGGCGTCTAGGGAGAGTTAGGTACGCTCCACGGCTATTTCTAGTGTGTGTGATAGGATTAGGGATTGCGGTCAGTAGAGTTAACACTTCCTCAGAGCTTGTCCCAGGTTTTTCCATTTTAACCATCAGGTCATTTCGGGTGCTCCTAACCACCAGGTCTATAACACATGACTTCTCCAGTCACCAGAAGAAAGGTTACATCTCTCACCATATTTGAGACTAGGATGCTTGTCACCATCAAGCCATTCTCAGCATTGGACGAAGCAGACATAGTACCAGGATCATGGGATTGGGAAGTTCCTCTCTATCTGGTGAGATCAACTACTAACTTGGGAGGATTCAAGGACCAACTGGAGTTCTTTCGCCTGGTTGGTGGATCACAGAGATTTGGAAGCTATCACCGCGTTGACATTCTCTGTAACCATCTAGAAACTGAAGATACCGTCTCCGGGTCTATCTTCAGTCTGTTCTCCAAGACAACACATCCATGAGGCGAGAAAGTTCCTTGGGGCAGATCATTGGAACAATTATTGGAACTGCGTTGGGACATCGCCTCCGATTCCCTTCATTCGAAGACACCAGCTTATAGGGAGTCTGCGAAAAGCAGACATGATTGAGAAAATGGTGACACTGATGATTGAACTGGACTTATAGGGACCAGAAACCTCTTCTGACTCGACTGTCCCCAACAAAGCACTTCTCGATATCTCGAGACTAGAACAGGCACTTGAGCTCTCAGCCCCGGACGATCAAATGGAACTGGATGGAATGAACCAGACAGCACATGGAAGGCAATCTTATCCGTATGCACTGTTCCTATTTGGAGCTCTTGCAGTTCAGAAATGACTTGACTGGTGTCATGACAGCATTTTATCTTAATCATCCAGATGTCTATTGTCAGTAAGCCAGGAGGCATATACTATTATCTATATGTTGACTTTTGATTTTATGTGTTTCTTTCTTCGGTTGGTCAAGAGTCTGAAATGTTGATTCTTCTTGTGGGTTAAATTAATATTTGTAAATTGATGATTGGTTGTTATTTACCTCTTATATCAACTCCTACAGTTAATTGTACTGTTATCTTTGCAAAACAGGGATGCAGGATCACTGAACAATGATGTTTGCTGATATGTTCATTACACGTTATGCCAAGCCATGCCGTTTATTGACTTGTAAACATTTAAGGCTAAATTAAATAATCAATCATGCAAATTAATCTCATCACCCCTTCCCCTTGACCTGTGAATAATGGCTTGAAGAACAGTTGTGAACTATAAAAAGGAATATATCTCTGTAACATGATATATCCAAACAAACCAGAGACTCTTTGCAAGACCACAGCCACAAAAACTCGACAAGACAGCAGCCAAGGCATCATGGCTCCATCACGAGGGACACAGATTTGACATTCTACATGATGCCAGCTTAGGGAACCACAGCGCTAGTTAAAAGAATACAGATCTGCTCCATTGCATACATTTGGGGTAGTCAGGAATTGGGTCCACCGGTCACCTGAGCCCTATGGATACATTTGGGAAAGTCAGGATTGAGACCAAACTGTCATTGGGCTCCATGGAGATATTCGGAGAAGCCAGGTTGTGACCGTCCAGTCACAGTCCTAAGCTTGTCCTTACATCCTCTCTATGTGTGCCACAGGTGGGAGTAGTCTGCCCTGGAAGCTCTGAAGTCCCAGCTGCTCTTATCCACATGAAGGGTGAAACTCTAATTTTTCACCACCTTGGATATTTTTTGGGAACAGTTCAATGTGTAATTTTCCTGTTTTGTGGTTCAATAAAGTATTGCCACACTGTTTTACCATCACCCAGCATTGTCTGAGTAGTACTTTGCCCACGGTAAAAGGAGAGCGGGCGGGCGTTCGGTGGGATGATCCCTGCTTCATGTGGTTTCAGCTAGAGGACTAAAATGAAATGAAAATATCACAGAAGATACAAGATTCGGCTCATCAAAGACATTACGGAAGGTCACCAGGAAGGACTGCAGGTTCGAGGTCAAAGGACTCCCTCTCTCCCATAAAGGGTTGAGCCATGCTAGGGCATCTCCTGCTAGAAAAGACATTAGGAATCCCACTTTGACCTGATTGGAAGAAAACTGATGACTCAAAACTTCATAGTGCCACATACAATGCTCTAGGAACCCACGGCACTGCTTCGGATCCTCGTAGTACTGTGGCAGATCAGATAGGATGGGTTCCACTCCAAAGTATAAGTTTCAGGTAGAATAGGCACAGCCATAGGTACTGCAACTTGGGCTGGCACAGCTGACTTCAGGCCTTCCAATCACGCATCTAGTGTCTGCAGATGAAACAAATTTTTTTTCCTGGCTCTGTTGCTGGTAGCTCAACTACTGATACAGCGTCAAGAGCAGAGAGGATTGGGGATCAGCAGGGGCCATGGTCGAAGCAAACTGTTACTCACACAGGTGGCACACGTGGTTCGTGCCTAAAAGGGTCATAGCTAAGCGGCTATCTGGTGTTCACTGGAGCTCCTGATGGTGGAGTCAGGCTTGAGCTGCAAGTAGCCACCAGGTACCACTCCTAGGTAGTCCCCGGTACTACAGCTGGTAACCCCAGTGCTCATGTACCAGATATGGATACGGACTCAGGCTCCATTCAGACTAGGTTCTTGATCCTCAGATAGAACAGTTACTGACACGGAGTCTCAGACAGGGCTGAATTGGAGACTGATTTTAGCAGTCCGGATACACAAAATACTCGGATAGGTACACGTTCAGACACACAAGTGTCGGATATAGACAGGTGTCGTGGGAGTGGCTTCAGGGTTCAGTACTGGCCATGCAAGGACCAGGGACTACATGTTCAGGACTGGCTGCACAAGGACGAGGGACTTCAGGTTCAGGACTCTGGCCACACCAGTACCAGGGGACCTAATACCGCCTTAGTTGCACCACTGACACTCTAATTAAACTCGTTGATTCAGCACCTCCCTATTGGGAAGGGTGCCCTTTATACAAGATGCCTCCCAGATACTGACTGGGAGCCATCTTGCAAATGCGCACACTGGCACTTTAAGAACAGGGCAGCACATGTAAGGAGAGACGGCTGCGGCATGCCTTTTCCAGAACGAGTCCCTAACCATCGGTGCTGTCACCCATGTTGCAGGGGAAGAGTTTAGTTCCCCGGACAGTCCTTTGAACTTAAGACCAGGATAAAAGGGTGACAACATGTGTGAACCATAGCAGCCTGGGCGGGAAGCTTTATTGTGGGGAAACAGAGTGCGAGCCTTCCTGCACAGCATGGTTGGGATGAAGTAGTCCTAAGCCAGAGGAACCTATGCCAGCTTACCGGAGCCCACAGACTCAGACGCTTCCAGAGACCTCTGACCGTGCCAACTCCCGTAGCACTACCGACCTTGAGCGGGTCCTCACCTCAGCCAGACTGTAGAGGGCGCACCCCGAGACGAGACCACCAGGCCACAGACAGTGTGCGGCCACCTTACATATTTGCTCCCGTACACTCCCATACTGTGTCGGTACTTAAGAGAAAGGACTATTCCTCCTTCAGTGAATCTTCCCCCTGGATCCAGAATCTGTGATCGGACATTCCAGGACCACCGGCAACACCAGAATTCAAGGCCCTTTCCATACCAGGACGACACCGTATTCTCCAAGCATTCAGGCCAGAACACCACCGTGACCACCTCAGAAAGTACTCCTCATCGACGCCGGATTCATAAGTTTGATGCTTTTGAACTCTTTTTGTCTTTTCATATACCGGTTGCCCCTAAGTTAACCGTATACAGTTGTACTGCCCCATATTTCAATTATCCCCTCCCAGTGTGGAGTAACGCTGTTAGATTAAATTCCTCTGTTAACCCTTGCTCTGCCTCCGACCGTTACTGCATCCATTCACCTGCTTTCACATGCACACAAGGAGCGCCACCGAGAACTAGAACAGAAGCATGGAAAAGGCCGAGGGACATGCCAGTAGGCCAGGGTGGTTTGTATGTCAGCGTCCCTGCATGGAGGGGGAAGAGGAGCCATGTGAGGACACCAGCAGCAGTGTTACATGAATTCATGTAGGATACAGTTTATCACAAAAGTGAGTCCACATTGACGCTTTGATGCAATGTAAAATAGTCAGTGTATAACTTGTATAACAGTGTAAATTTGGTATGGCCTATAAGTAACTCAACAAACAACCATTAATGTCTAAACTGCTGGCAACAAAAGTGAGTACACCCTGTAGTGCATTGATAGCACCATATGCTGTGATGAAGCAGTGACCCAAGAAAGTTCAAAGCAAAATGTCTCTTTAATGTTCAACGCACAAAAGCACACCATATCCTCTGGATTACAGCCAACAAACACGCCAGTCCACCTTCATGACCGGTTACCATGGGCGACTGCGCCGTGTTATTGTTCAACTCACAGCACTATACAGTACATAATATCATCCTGATCATAGCTGGGAACCATATCCTCCAGTTTACAGCCAATAAACACACCAGTCCACCTCCGGGACCAATTGCCGTGGACGACTGCACCGCTGTGTACCTCTTCCACTCTTTCATGACAACATCACAGTGCTGGTGGATGTTAGAGACCTTACGCTCCTCCACTTTCTGCTTGAGGGTGCCCCATAGATGCTCAATAGGGTTTAGATCTGGAGAAATGCTTTACCAGTTCAGCACCTTTACCATCAGTTTCCTTAGTAAGGCAGTAGTCATCTTGGAGGTGTGTTTAGGGTCGATATCATGTTGGAGTACTGCCCTGCGGCCTAGTTTCCAAAAGGAACACTTTGAGTAAGTCACAGTACATATTGGCATTCATGGTTCTCTCAATGAACTGTAGCTCCCCACAGCCGGCAGAACTCATGCAGCCCCAAACCATGATTCTCCCACCACCATGCTTAACTGTAGGCAACACACATTTATCTTTGTGTTTTTCACCTGGTTGCTGCCACACATTCATCACACTATTTGAACAAAATTAATAAGTTTATCTTGGTCTCATCAGATGTTCAATTTGTCCAAAGGCAGGGACAGTGACGCCGGCGCTGATTGGGAGCCAGGGTCACGTGTCATACAACCACAAAAGTATATGCAGTATGGATGGCGGTCTCATCAATGGGACTTTCAGCAGTCAGGAAGTTAGCCTGTATATGATGAATAGGAACTAGCTTCTATATTTGGTAGAGTCAGAGCTCATGGAGTGGTGCCATTTCTGGAATTTAAAAGTATAAACTTTTCTTTATTTACAGACAACCCTTTTAGTGATGCATGAAGGTTACCTGTACTGAGGACACTCCATCCATGGGCTCTAAAAGAGTTGAATGGTCTGTCGGAGTAGGGATAGCAGTCGAACCCTGTTTTCGGCGCTTGGGAATCCTAGAGACACATAAAAAGTAGTATAAAAACTGTTAGAGAGGGGACCTGTTCAAAACTTTATATTGTGCGCAGGGCCGGACTGGGACTAAAATTCAGCCCTGGCATTTGAAGTTACACAGGCCCACTTGTCACATGGTGACTGTGCAATATCTTTGTACACTTGTAGGCAGGGACGGTTTTAGGCAAAGTGGAGCCCTAGGCAAAGTTTAAAATGGGGCCCCAAATGCTAACATATTGCACATCACACAAAAGCATTTCGGTTGTATTTACAAGCGCTGAGTTCAGGCCGCTAAATGAGTTTGATCAACAATACTGAAGTTGTTCAACGCTTGTTTCCCGGCCTCTTTCCACCGGCTGAGGAATAATGATGGGACAGAACGATCACTAATAGATCACTAACAGATCACCATACAGTATCATGCTATCAGCAGCACATCTAAAGTTTACATCAGCGATTTTCTGCTGAGAACAATGATTTTTGTTCCAGCATTTTACTTGTTTAGTAAAATACACCCCATAGTCCTCCATATATTATAATGTGCACCACAGTCCTCCATATAGTATAATACACTCCCTATAATCCTCCATATATTAAAATACACTGCTCAGTCCTCCATATAGCATAATACACTCCTCATAGTCCTCTATATAGCATAATACACTCCTCATAGTGCTCCATATAGTATAATGCACCACCATACTCAGCCATGTAGTACAATTCACTTCCCATAGTATAATGCACCCCATAGTTCTTCATATAGTATAACATATTCCCCATAATCCTTGATACAGTATAATGCAACCCACATATAGTATAATGCAGCCACCACCCTACAGAATATAATGCAGCCACCCCAGAATATAATGCAGCCACCCCAGAGTATAATGCAGCCACCCCATAGAATATAATACAGACCACCTCCCCATAATATATAATGTAGCCCCCATAGAATATAATGCAACCCCCATAGTATAACACTGCCTCCCCCATAGAATATAATATACCCCCACAATAGTATATAACAGCCACATAGTGTATAACACGGCCTCCCCCATAGAATATAATATACCCCCTATAGTATATAGCACAACCCGCATAGCAGATAACACAGCCCGCGTAGCAGTATACAGCACAGCCCATGTAGCAGTATACAGCACAGCCCACATAGTAGTACACAGCACTGCCCACATAGTAGTATACAGCATTGCCCACATAGTAGTATACAGCAGAGACCATATAGTAGTATACAGCACAGCCCACATAGTAGTATACAGCAGAGCCCACACAGTAGTATACAACACTGCCCACATAGTAGTATACAGCACTGACCACATAGTAGTATACAGCACTGCCCACATAGTAGTATACAGCACTGACCACATAGTAGTATACAGCACTGACCACATAGTAGTGTATAGCACAGCCCACATAGTAGTATACAGCAGAGCCCACACAGTAGTATATAGCACAGCCCACGTTGTAGTATACAGCAGAGCCCACATAGTAGTATACAGCAGAGCCCACACAGTAGTATACAGCAGAGCCCACTCAGTAGTATACAGCACAGCCCACATAGTAGTATACAGCACAGCCCACACAGTAGTATATAGCACAGCCCACATAGTAGAATACAGCACAGCCCACATAGTAGTATATAGCAGAGCCCACACAGTAGTATACAGCACAGCACACACAGTAGTATACAGCAGAGCCCACTCAGTAGTATACAGCACATCCCACATAGTAGTATACAGCACAGCCCACACAGTAGTATATAGCACAGCCCACATAGTAGAATACAGCACAGCCCACATAGTAGTATATAGCAGAGCCCACACAGTAGTATACTTCACAACCCACACAGTAGTATATAGCAGAGCCCACACAGTAGTATACAGCACAGCACACACAGTAGTATACAGCAGAGCCCACACAGTAGTATACAGCACAGCCCATATAGTAGTATACAGAAGAGTCCACATAGTAGTGTATAGCACAGCCCACATAGTAGTATACAGCAGAACCCACATAGTAGTGTAAAGCACAGCCCACATAGTAGTATACAGCACAGCCCACACAGTAGTATATAGCACAGCCCACATAGTAGTATACAGCACAGCCCACAAAGTAGTATATAGCACAGCCCACATAGTAGTATACAGCAGAGCCCACATAGTAGTATATAGCAGAGCCCACACAGTAGTATACAGCACAGCCCGCACAGTAGTATACAGCAGAGCCCACAGAGTAGTATACAACACAGCCCACACAGTAGTATACAGCAGAGCACACACAGTAGTATACAGCCCAGCCTACATAGTACTATACAGCAGAGCCCACATAGTAGTGTATAGCACAGCCCACATAGTAGTATACAGCAGAGCCCACGTAGTATACAGCACTGCCCACACATTAGTGTATAGCACAGCCCACACAGTAGTATACAGCAGAGACCATATAGTAGTATACAGCACAGCCCACATAGTAGTATACAGCACAGCCCACACAGTAGTATATAGCACAGCCCACATAGTAGAATACAGCACAGCCCACATAGTAGTATATAGCAGAGCCCACACAGTAGTATACTGCACAACCCACACAGTAGTATATAGCAGAGCCCACACAGTAGTATACAGCACAGCACACACAGTAGTATACAGCAGAGCCCACACAGTAGTATACAGCACAGCCCATATAGTAGTATACAGAAGAGTCCACATAGTAGTGTATAGCACAGCCCACATAGGAGTATACAGCAGAACCCACATAGTAGTGTAAAGCACAGCCCACATAGTAGTATACAGCACAGCCCACACAGTAGTATATAGCACAGCCCACATAGTAGTATACAGCACAGCCCACAAAGTAGTATATAGCACAGCCCACATAGTAGTATACAGCAGAGCCCACATAGTAGTATATAGCAGAGCCCACACAGTAGTATGCAGCACAGCCCACATAGTAGTATACAGCAGAGCCCACACAGTAGTATACAACACAGCCCACACATACCTTGGCGATTGGTAGAGCGGCTTAATATACATTTTTTGCAAAAAACGTATCAACCAAATACCCTGTTTTTTCCATCTTTTTACTAGCACTTGCTGTCCACTGTGATTTATTTGCAACAGAGTGTTTTTGGTTTTACTGTGCTTTTTTGTGTTTTCACAGCCCACACAGTAGTATACAGCAGAGCACACACAGTAGTATACAGCCCAGCCTACATAGTAGTATACAGCAGAGCCCACAAAGTAGTGAATTGCACAGCCCACATAGTAGTATACAGCAGAGCCCACGTAGTAGTATACAGCACAGCCCACATAGTAGTATACAGCACAGCCCACATAGTAATATATAGCACAGCCCACATAGTAGTGTAAAGCACAGCCCACATAGTAGTGTACAGGAGAGCCCACATAGTAGTGTATAGCACAGCCCACATAGCAATATACAGCACAGCCCACATAGTAGTATACAGCACTGCCCACATAGTAGTATATAGCACAGCCCACATAGTAGTATACAGTAGAGCCCAGCCCACATAGTAGTGTATAGCACAGTCCACTTAGCAGTATACAGCAGAGCCAACACAGTAGTATGCAGCACTGCCCACATAGCAGTATACAGCACTGCCCACATAGTATACAGCAGAGCCCACATCTCTCCTCCCCCCTAGAATGGCCCCACAGTCCAGTAAAAAAAACACTCCTCACCTCTCCTCGTGCCCGCTGTGCTCCCTGCTCCTGTCTCGGCGGCTGTCGCTGCACTGCCTGGGACACAGTGAGTGCGCGCGCACCCGCAGATGCTCTCTCCTCCATCATTGCATTCAACTGTACCGGCGTCATAGGCGCTGGGGGGGAATGGTGAGTCGGCGCGCAGCGGCCCACTACTGGCTCCGGCCCTTCTGGCATTTGCCAGAACTGCCCGATGGCCAGTCCGGCCCTGATTGTGCAGCCCAGTAGCTTCAAGTTGAAACTCATCAACAGTTTATGTGAAGATGTGAAAAGTCACAACTAACATGGCCGCACTTCCTGTTATTTTTATAAACTAAGGCTGCCATGCCAAGTAAAATTCCAAACTCTCTTATAGGAAAATAACATGTAAATCAGAACATTTACAGACTAACTAGAAATCCTCTTTTCATCCATTTTCCATTTCCAGATTTTTGCTTCCAGTTTTTGAGAGCTAACATTTCACCATTTACAATATACAATAAATAAGTCATCACATTTACATTTTCTCTATGTTTGGCTGAAACCACATTGCTATGGGTCAGTCCACCATAATGCAGCCAATGATACCCGCAGCTTCTGTTACAGGAGAATTACTAGGTAATAATGTGGACGTTACTGTTCTGATCCCTCAGGCTGCATTGCAAAGCAGAAAATAAGCCACTTCTGCACAGAATTAGCCAAATCTATTCAAAACAGATTATCATCAATAGCTCGGTGTAGGTGATTATCGGTTTCAATTGCCTGACAATGAGCATGATCGTTTTAGTATTTCCATCCGTCCAGTCATTGAACATATGTCAAAGCTAAAAGCAGTAGTGGTAATTTCTGCAATTACCTCCCCATTATTGTTTCCTTTACACAAATTATCCACCCAAAATTGCAACCACTGGCTGTACCCCACGCACTTCACTTTTTTGACATGAAGGATTTACAAGTATAAAGTAGCGCAATTATTCCTAAAAATAAAAAATAAATACAGATTGAACCAATTTTTTATCATGGTAGAATTTAGTGCTGGGAGTGACCTAGACATGGTTGTATGAGAACACCGAAAATTAGCAACTATGTGAAATATATACTTTTTACAAAGTGACCCACTGGGGATCGATGCCATTTTACAGCATTGGTCAGATGCTTTTGCCAATGTGTCAAGGAATACAGAAAATGGAGGCCTTAAGGGGGCTCTCCAACAATGTAATAAAATGGCCCCCGTTATATAATTCAAACAGCAGCCCATGCTTTTTCATGTATCAGGATAGGCTGCAGTGTGAAGAAACATTGCTCCCGAAACCTATGCTTTAATAGAAAGAGGAACTGTATCCAAAGCACAAATAGCAGTAATCTACTGGAGAAGGGCTGTAACAGGAGAAGAAATGCATGCTCACGACACAGCTCCTCGGTCAGTTGAGACACATGTCTTGGACCTATGTTTGTTTATACTGTAGCCCATCTTGAAACTAGACTGGGACTGGATGCCATTTGAATTATGTTACAGAACCTTTCTATCACATTCTTGGAGAACCTCTTTAGATCCGATGAGAAGACAGAAGAGAAGAGAAGTGAATCTCTAAAAATTCAAATTAACTTGATTTGTTCAAATTTGGCAGAAAATGTAATCTACCGTACACTGAATAAATTCAGTGTGAATCAAATCTGCTGGGAACATCTTCTCTCCCCTCCCAGTGCCTCCCTTCCTGCCGATGGTCCTCCGATTAGCTCCTCTATCTTCAATGTTGAGTCATTCACCATGTGACAGCTTGGTCTTAAGGAAGAATAGCAGAGTCAGTAGCCCATAAACAGTACAACATACAGGTGCTCTCACAAAATTAGAATATCATCATAAAGTTAATTTATTCCAGCTCTTCAATACAAAAAGTGAAACTCATATATTATATAGAGTCATTACAAACAGAGTGATCTATTTTAAGTGTTTATTTCTGTTAATGTTGATGATTATGTCTTACAGCCCATGAAAACCCTAAAAAATCATTATTTCAGTAAATTAGAATACTTTATAACATCAGCTTGAAAAATTATTTTAAAATACGAAATGTTGGCCTACTGAAATGTATGTTCAGTAAATGCACTCAATACTTGGTAGGGGCTCCTTTGGCATCAATTACTGCATCAATGCGGCATGGCATGGAGGTGATCAGCCTGTGGCACTCCTGAAGTGTTAGGGAAGCCCAGGTTCCTTTGATAGCAGCCTTCAACTCATCTGCATTGTTGGGTCTGGTGTCTCATCTTCCTCTTGACAATTCCTAGCCCCCATTTTGCTGGTATTTGTTGAAATCTAACAACAACATTTTTTGAATCTACGAATCCAGATTTTCCTGGATGTTTGCAATAAATCCTTACCTGCATAAGGACATAAATAGTTAACCTGGTACAAAGTAGAGATGAGTAGATAGCTTCACCCAACCCTGGTCCACAGTCCAGGTCAGTGATCTCTGCCAATGTACATCAACTCCATAAATTTCCTGAGCTTCCTGGTTCCCCGGTGTAGTGTTTGATTCACCAGGCTGGCGAGACCTCACATATGCTACGCACGTTGCAGAAATGTCATCACTAGTGTTGAGCGATACCGTCCGATACTTGAAAGTATCGGTATCGGAAAGTATCGGCCGATACCGGCAAAATATCGGATCCAATCCGATACCGATACCCGATACCAATACAAGTCAATGGGACTCAGGTATCGGACGGTATTCCTGATGGTTCCCAGGGTCTGAAGGAGAGGAAACTCTCCTTCAGGCCCTGGGAACCATATAAATGTGTAAAAGAAAGAATTAAAATAAAAAATATCGCTATACTCACCTGTCCGACGCAGCCGGGACTTCAGCGAGGGAACCGGCAGCGTTGTTTGTTTAAAATTCGCGCTATTACTTGGTTACGTGAATTCCCGGCTTGTGATTGGTCAGGTCGGCCATGTTGCCGGGACGCGGACCAATCACAGCAAGCCGTGACGAAATTACGTCACGGCTTGCTGTGATTGGTCCGCGTCCCGGCAATATGGCCGCCCTGACCAATCACAAGCCGTGACGTCACGGGAGGCTGGACACGCGCTCATTTTAAAATGGGCGCGTGTCCAGCCTCCCGTGACGTCACGGCTTGTGATTGGTTGCGCCGCGGTCAACCAATCACAAGCCGGGAGGCTGGACGCGCTCATTTTAAAATGGGCGCGTGTCCAGCCTCCCGTGACGTCACGGCTTGTGATTGGTTGCGCCGCGGTCAACCAATCACAAGCCGGGAGGCTGGACGTGCTCATTTTAAAATGGGCGCGTGTCCAGCCTCCCGTGACGTCACGGCTTGTGATTGGTCAGGGCGGCCATATTGCCGGGACGCGGACCAATCACAGCAAGCCGTGACGTAATTTCGTCACGGCTTGCTGTGATTGGTCCGCGTCCCGGCAACATGGCCGACCTGACCAATCACAAGCC
This sequence comes from Ranitomeya variabilis, assembly GCF_051348905.1. Lineage (NCBI taxonomy): Eukaryota > Metazoa > Chordata > Amphibia > Anura > Dendrobatidae > Ranitomeya > Ranitomeya variabilis. Next base: position 182,740,467 of record NC_135239.1, read on the forward strand.
GGGAATTCACATAACCAAGTAATAGCGCGAATTTTAAACAAACAACGCTGCCGGTTCCCTCGCTGAAGTCCCGGCTGCGTCGGAGAGGTGAGTATAGCGATATTTTTTATTTTAATTCTCTCTTTTACACATTTTAACATTAATGTTGTTGCGATACCCGATATCCGATACCACAAGAGTATCGGAATCCCGGTATCGGAATTCCGATACAGCAAGTATCGGCCGATACCCGATACTTGCAGCATCGGAATGCTCAACACTAGTCATCACACCAGGCCAACTAATAAGACGCCACTTTGGGGAACTTGAAAGATCAGGAAATTCATGCAACTTTTGTCCATGGACAGAACTCTGACCTGAACGTTGGACTAGAGTTGTGCAAAGAGATCCTGCTCATCGCTAGTACAAACCCTTAACACGCTCATGCACATGGCAACATACCCTGTACGGTGGCATAATGTTTCTGAGAACTCTCTTTATTACCAAAATAAAACTATGCTAACATTTTTTTTTTAAGAAAATGAAAATCTCCTTCACTGCTTGATAGATCTACTAGGTTACCGCTACCTCTCATCTCCAAATGGCCTATATTTTCATGGTATGAAGAAACAGATGTACAGTTTTCTAGTTTTCCTGGTTTTTCAAGGGTTTCCCCTTCAAAACAATTATTTTACAGAATGCGATGGTGATTTCAGCTAACAAGATGTGACATTATATAAATCCAGTTCTTTATTTGCACCAAAAGGGTTAGTACATTATCTAAAGCTTCTTCCAGTTTTGTATGGGAGGAATGCAATCACTGGTGAAACCGTCCCACCGAGTGTAAACATGCCACATACCATTCCAACAAACATATGGACCGGTGAGGGTTCTGGTAACACAACACAACTTTGTATTGTTTAACTTGGTTATAACTGGTTTGTGATTCTATGAAAGTACCGTGCAAAATGTCACTTCCTATCCGTCAATTCCTTAGTAGTATTTATCGAACTCCTTTCTGATATGGACATAGTGCAATGTTGTATATCCGCCAATTTCGTATAGAGTAATTCCCTAATTTGTTTCACATTATAAGCTCCTCCGATGTGGCCCTTCGCTCCGCATACTATATCTCATGTCCTGTGTTCCTCAGTTTGCAGCTGAAAGATGATCACATGCATGCAATTCCCTAAGGGGTATACGGAAATAGCGGAGAGAGCATGCTCAATTGCTTCTTTATCCCACACTCTCTATGATGCTTACATCAACTCTCAATAGCAAAGCCACAAAAGGAGGACTAAAAATCCTCCAAAAATTCAAGAATCAGTACCGCAGAAAAGAGGCAGCAGTGCTTACCTGCCCAGGTCTCTGAATAAATGCATTATCAGGATGCCGCAAACCCATGTAGCAAAGATGGCGGTAACACAGGTGCAAAATACTGATGAGACAACCACTCTCAGCCTACCAATTCATGGAAGGGTGATTGCTTAGTATATGATTGTACAAAAGAGGCTTGTATAGGGCACTTTTCACATACAGGTAATGTCTGGTTTATAGCCTATTCGGAGATCTGGGCAGGTAAGCACTGCTGGTCAGAGCTCATAGCAAGTCAGCAAATCTGCTACATACAGGCGATCTGATCATTGCCTGTATGTTGCAGAGTCGATCAGGTTATGGCAGCTTCTAGCCTCCCATGGAGAATATTGAAGCATGCCAAAAGTAAAAAAAAAAGTTTTAAAAAATATAAAAGAAATAATTAAATATACTGTAAAAGTTCAAATCACCCCCCTTTTTGCTCCATTCCAAATAAAACAATAAAAAAAATCAAACATACATATATTTGGTATTGACGCATTCAGAATCGCCCGATCTATCAATATAAAATGAGAATTAACCCGATTCCTAAATGGCGTAATGAGAAAAAAAGTCAAACCGGCAGAATTACGTTTTTTTTTGGTCGCCACAACATTGCATTAAAATGCAATAACGGGCGATCAAAAGATCGTATCTGCACCAAAATGATATCATTAAAAATGTCACATCAGCACGCAAAATATAAGCCCTCACCAAACCCAAGATCATGAAAAATGGAGACGCTACAGGTATCGGAAAATGGCACAATTTTTTTTCAACAAAGTTTGGAATTTTTTTTCACCACTTAGATAAAAAATAACCTAGACATGTTTGGTGTCTTTGAACTCATAATGACCTGGAGAATCATAATGGCAGGTCAGGTTTAGCATTTAGTGAACCCAGTAAAAAAACAAAACCAATAGTGGAATTGCACTTTTTTTGCAATTTCACCGCACTTTGAATTTTTTTTCCTGTTTTCCAGGACATGACATCTTAAAACTAATTGTGTTGTTCAAATGTACAATTCGTCCTGCAAAAAAAAAGCCCTCACATGGCAATATTGATCACAAAATAAAAAAGTTATGGCTCTGGGAAGAAAGGGAGCAAAAAACGAAAATGCAAAAACCTCCGGTCATGAAGAGGTTAACAAATTGGTGAATTGGGCAAAGTGTCAGTTAATGGCTTTTGAAATAAAGATTTTTTTTTGTGTAATTTTATTTTTGATTATTGGGTTAGTAATTGGGCTGTCTGATAGACACCTCTCCATGACTAACACCAGGGCTTAAAGTTATCATCAATTGGCATCAATTCCAACTACCATTGCCTCCGCACCAGGGCAATCGGGAAGAGTGAGGCAAAGCGCCAGAATTTCCTTTGACCTTCCAAGCCTGATAATATCATAACACAGCTGTCTGCTTTACCTTTGCTGGTTGTCAAAAATAGGGGGACCACGTAGATTTTTTATTTATTTATTAATTAGGTTAAACAAGGCTAAACACTCTTATAGTGCCTCATGAAAGGCACTAAAGGGTGCAAGTTTATTATATCTAGGGGACTTGTGACATTATATATCTATAGCACATCTATCTATCTATCTGTCTGTCTGGCTGTCTGTGTGTCTGTCTATCTATTCTATATATCTATCTAGTCTGATGGTTCCGGCAGTGAATTTACTGTACTTCAATGATGACATTTTGTGGTTCCTTTGAGATTTGTATGTAATAATTGGATGGCAGATGGGTGGTCCGTGTGCTGTCTGATTTTTTTCTCAGCCGTGAGACAAGCAGCCTTGGGGACTCGAACATATTTTTCAAGCACATCGAAGACACTCGTTTAGCACCCAAGATATCGCAGATAACACCTTATCCGACCACATTCACTCATCACTACTGGTTCCAGCTAATTTGGTTCCAACTTGTCAAAAATGTCTGACCACTAACAACACTATTGTCAATGGTACACTTTATTCAGTTTATCTGTTACCTTGGATCTTCACGTATTGCACAGATTTGTCTTGCACTGTACACAGTATGTAATATGTTGTATTTTCTATTGTGGTGGATGTGCCATCTTATATGACGGAAGATATATAGAATATTTTTTACCTCAATACTTATCATAGTGTTTTGTCAGCTCTTGTATTAAGTTTTGCGCTGTTCTGCACTTTTAAAATGTATTTAATTAAACGAGCAGATCAGGCAAGATGTCACCTGTTTGCACGAATTTTTTCAGGAAATTCGATTTACAAAGAAGTTATTCTTTGCAAATTGAATGTACCCTATTATGCTTTGGGGTACCTCCTGACTCCAGAGTATAATAAGCATAAGAAAAATAAAAAAAAAAATCCTTATGCTAACCTCTCCAGACCTTCTGCTTCTCGCTGACCCTCGTCCAGTCCTCATCGCATCTTCTGATCGCTTCCGCTTATGATGAGAACCTCTTCATGCTAGGCCATAACTTTCAGCTCACATGAGTCCTCGAAGAGTTTTGCGAAAGGACACAATGTCGACCCCACATACGTCGTGTCCTTGTGTGCGCATGCACAGAACCATCCCACGGCTCATCAGAGTTTGAAGTCTGCGCCTAGGGTGAAGAGGTCCAGGGATTTCAGCACTTGCGGCGCCAATGAGAAGATGAGACGAGAATCGGACTCGTAATAGTGAGGATAAGAGAGGCCTCAAAGGTGAACAATGAGAAGGGAATAAGTGTTTAAGCATTTTTGTATTTTTTAGCCTTATGACAGCTCTTTAAAGTTTGGAAAAATGGTGGCCATTTTTCTGAAACCACGGGATGAGGATTACAAAAAATCTGCATTTTTGTCAAATGCAAATTTTTGTGAAATTCAAGTAGAATACATTTCCACTCGAATATATTTGCTCCACATTATTATTAGGGGACTTTTTGCCACATGGATGATTTGTACTGATTCACCTAATAAATTGGATTGTTACACAGTGTGCACTACTCATTTTACAGAATTACCTTTTTCCTTTCCATGTGTTGAAACGCCAACAACAATCTAAAAATCAAAGGAGCAAAGGAGTCAAAGGAGTAAACAGACATTATACTAATATGAACTGGGCCTTTCACTAAGTGAATAAGAAGTTGACTGGAGGATATTCAGTGACAACCGGAGAACTCACAGGGCTGTGCAGATTTTCAATTGTCACCCTCTACATGGTTGTATTGTGGCAATGGACTAGGCTCAGCACAGCAATGGCATCAGACATAATGATAACCTAGAGTATCACATCTGTAGTCACTGTTATTTATTCCTATGCAATAGATGTTTATTTCCAATGGTTATGAAATTGTGTAATTTCACCACGATCAAGATATTAAATATCTATCATTACACTCTTAACGAAGACATTAAAAAACAATGTTTTGTGAATAGTGATAGAGTAGAGTGTTTTTAATAAATTTTAATACAATAACAATTGAAATCACACATTTGCGGAGGCATTCGATGCTCATTGGTTCAGTATTTCACATTTCATCAAGGAAAATATACAGAAGTTCATGTTTTCTTAAATTCCCTAAGGCACGAGGTACCATGCAACTAACATAAATTATTGTGATTTGTCTTTCAGCAGCTTAAGTGCTAAGATATGAAACTTCCTTCTAGATTACTTCCAACCACCATAACACTTGGCTTTGTTGTGATAAAAAGGTGTCTGATGAATGTGCAAACTGGGAAATCTGGGTGGACCTGGGTGCTCAACTGTCACCCGACTTTTTACAAAGGCGCGGGTAATGGAGCACATCCAGGTTCTTCCATTACAATTGTTTGCTCTTAAACTTCACCTTGAAATCTTACAAATCTGTGAAATTAACGTGACATAAAGGAATTATTTATTGTTTTTGGGAAAAACTACTTAGAGAAAGTCTGTCGCATGAGAACAGCATTAGGGTATGTGCACAATGGGGGCGATTCAGCAAAGCTTTTTCGAAAGATTTCTGTTGAAAAAAAGATATGAAAAGTCCAAATTTTTTGGCATAACCCAAGGTTACTCAAAATCTTTGACTTTTGGTGTTTTTACTACATTTTTGCCTGAGTTACGACAAAGTGGGGAGGAACAAACTGTTGGGACCCCTGCTGGTCAAGGTCATGACAAGCAGCAGCGTTCACTATGCCACAAATCTTACTCCAGTAGAGGCTGAAATAAGACATATGGCAAAGCACACATCACTGCGCAAATGGCACTACACGCCTTGTCTGATACATTACATGTGTGCACTTAATGAATTGGGAGAGTCCACCTCCAAAACGCCCCATCATCAAGACCATCAAGAAGGTTACTTCTTTTAACCACTTCACAGTTTTCAACCTCTAAAGCAGTTAAATGAAATAAGATGGAACAGGTGTCGTTTTGCGATGCTTTTCAACCCCTTAATGACAGAGCCAATTTTGTACTCAATGACCAAGCCAATTTTTACAATTCTGACCACTGTCACTTTATGAGGTTTATGAGGTTATAGCTCTGGAACCCTTCAAGGTATCCCACTGATTCTGAGAATGTTTCTTCATGACATATTGAACTTCATGTTAGTGGTAAAATTTCTTTAACCCCTTAGTGACGGAGCCAATTTTTTAAAATCTGACCAGTGTCATTTTATGTGGTAATAACTCTGGGACGCTTCAACAAATCCCAGTGATTTTGAGAATGTTTTTTCGTGACACATTATACTTTATGATAACGGTAAATTTAGATCAATATGTTTTGTGTTTATTTATAAAAAATATAAAAAATTTGAGAAAAATTTTAAAAAATTAGCAATTTTCTAAATTTGAATGATTATCCCTTTAATCCAGATGGTCATACCACAGCAAACCATTAATAATTAACATTTCCCTCATGTTGGCTTTACATCAGCACCATTTTTAAAATGTTATTTTATTTTGTTATCATTTTAAGAGGTTTGAAAATGTAGCAGCAATTTTTCATTTTTTCAAGGAAATTTACAAAATTTATTTTTTTAGGGACCTATCCATGTTTGAAGTGACTTTAGGGGTCCCATATATTGGGAAACCCCCAAACGTGATACCATTTTAAAAACAGCACCCCTAGCCATATTGAAAAATGCTGTTAGGTAGTTTATTAACCCTTCAGATGCTTTACAGGAATTAATGCAAAGTGGTATGACACCAATGAAAATGTGTATTTTTACCACCTAAATGCCGCTAACTTCTGAACAGACTACTAGAGCTGTCAGACTGTAAGGCCGCTTTTTGGACGTGAATTGACATCGCAAACATCAGGACCACAAAATAATGATCTGAGGGCACAATTTTGGATAAAGAGGAAACCCCCACACTCTGTTAACCATTTATATGATGTAGTCAATATTGACAGCAGCATCTAAGGGGTTAAACAGATATGGACAGTGCAAACACTGATTGTGGCTGATGCAGCAAGTTGTCAGCTATAGTGTACAGCCGACAGCTGCTGGATTGTTACCTATATGGGGAGACTATTCTCTTATATCTCAGGTCAGTTAAAAGACGTATTGGCTGTCATTAAGGGGTTAATATGACTTGCGTTTAGTTATGAAAAAAACAGAAATTTGGCAAAAATTAGCAAAATTTGGCAATTTTCAAACTTTTAGTTTTTGTGCTCTTAAATCAGAGAGTCGTGTCACACAAAATAGTTAATAAATAACATTTCCCACATGTCTACTTTACATCAGCACAATTTTGGAAACATAATTTTTTTTAAGACATTATAAGGGTTAAAAGTTGACCAGCGATTTCTCATTTTTCCATCAAAATTTACAAAACCTTACTCACAGACTATGTGCAGAGAGTTTTTTGAGTTTTTGGAACAGAAACAGTGGAATGTCCAAATTCTCCTCCAAATACTAGGTGAAGCTGCTTCAGAAAGAAAGAAGTCAGCACCTTTGCTTTTTAAGTGGCTTTGCTAGTGGTGTGTCGCTGTTTTTGCTGCGTCTTTTTTCTGTGATTTCAATCTTAAGTAGCTAACAGCTTCCCAGCGGAAGCCGTCCGAAGAATAAACCTGCTTATGCTTTTTCAGCTTCAAGGTTTCCAAACCCTGAAGCAGTTACAAGAAGTAACAAAAGACAAAACATATGCACAGCAATGTCATTTTTAAATTGCTGTGCATTATGTTCATTTTCTTGCAATGCTTTTTCAGGCAAGCTATAGGCAAAATTCGCCTGAAAAAAGACATCATGTGCACGTATATTATTATTATTATTATTTATTGTTATAGCGCCATTTATTCCATGGCGCTTTACATGTGAGGAGGGGTATACATGATAAAAACAAGTACAATAATCTTAAACAATACAAGTCATAACTGGTACAGGAGGAGAGATGACCCTGCCCGCGAAGGCTCACAATCTACAAGGGATGGGTGAGAATACAGTAGGTGAGGATAGAGCTGGTCATGCAGCGGTTTGGTTGATCGGTGGTGACTGCAGGTTGTAGGCTTGTTGGAAGAGGTAGGTCTTCAGGCTCTTTTTGAAGGTTTCGATGGTAGGCGAGAGTCTGATGTGTTGTGGTAGAGGGTTCCAGAGTAGGGGTGATACGCGAGAGAAATCTTGTATACGATTGTGGGAAGAGGAGATAAGAGGGGAGTAGAGAAGGAGATCTTGTGAGGATCGGAGGTTGCGTGTAGGTAAGTACCGGGAGACAAGGTCGCAGATGTATGGAGGAGACAGGTTGTGGATGGCTTTGTACATCACGGTTAGGGTTTTGTAGTGTAGTCTCTGGGCATTGGGGAGCCAGTGAAGGGATTGACAGAGGGGAGAGGCCGGGGAATAGCGGGGGAACAGGTGGATTAGTCGGGCAGCAGAGTTTAGAATAGATTGGAGGGTAGTGAGAGTGTTAGAGGGGAGGCCACAGAGCAGGAGGTTGCAGTAGTCAAGGCGAGAGATGATGAGGGCATGGACTAGGGTTTTTGCAGATTCTTGGTTGAGGAATGTATGGATTCGTGAAATATTTTTGAGTTGAAGTTGGCAGGAAGTGGAAAGGGCTTGGACATGTGGTTTGAAGGAGAGATCAGCGTCAAGGATTACCCCGAGGCAGTGAGCTTGTGGGACTGGGGAGAGTGGGCAGCTATGTACTGTAATGGATAGGTTCGTTGGGGGGGGTCGCGTGAGATTGGGAAAGATGATGAATTCTGTTTTGTCCATGTTAAGTTTCAGAAATCTAGCGGAGAAGAAGGATGAAATAGTGGACAGACATTGAGGGATTCTGGTTAGTAGGGAGGTGATATCTGGTCCAGAGATGTAGATCTGTGTGTCATCAGCATAGAGGTGATACTGAAAGCCATGAGATTCTATGAGCTGTCCCAGGCCAAAGGTATATTAACATTGCATGAAGATGTGTTCTATGGAGGCCAGAACTAACATAGGGTAAAATATCCAAACAGTTCAGTGGCAGATACCAAAAACCTGTCAACAAAAATGGAAAAGTAAGTACAGACCTGTTATCAATGACAGTAATTAGATCATCGTGAGAGAAAAGATAGATAAAGGGATGATAGATAGACAGACCAAGTACTGTGTTACTAGTGAATTGTTAGTTTCTTCGACATACAACAGTTAATGAGGCAGATATATCAATAACATCTAATTCTTAGACCATACAAAGCTAGACTAGACAGTCTTAAACTGTGCCTTACTTATGAAATTTTTTGATAAATCTGTCTAATTTCAAGACTCTCTAGTCTAAGTTTGCACTAGTTATTAGTTTTCTTACTTTGTGCAAGAAATTTGTGACACAATTTTGGTGCATTTTTGGGGGGACAGTGTCACACTCTAAGCCACACCCATTTCCCCAATAAGCCACACCCATTTTAGCTAGACCACATCTCCTAGTCGGACTAAGCACATAAAAGGCAAAGTGCCTCAGAATTCTGATCATTTATCTTGTAAAATTATTTTCTAAATAGTTAAAAATAAAAAAAAGCAACATGCATGGTGTGCATTTACACTTACTCGTGCCCTGTGTCCTTTTCTGTTTTTGTTGTGTTGATTAATGCTTTCTTCTACTCCAACTTAAAGGGCTTGTGGAAGACTGAAAAAAATATGTTTTTGTAGCTCTGGATGCTTTTTCACCAATACAGGGAGGCAAACTCACTTTTCGGCACCGCCATGTATCCAGCACAGGTAATTCCAGAAGTTTATGCCAGTTCAGGAACATGATGAACTGCTCGTTCAGACATCAACGGGACCACTGCAGCGGTCAGGTGGCTGGAAGTGTGCATCACCGGATGCTTTCCTTAAGACTCGCTTGTCACCTGACTGTTGCACAACCAACCACAGGCTGAAGTGGTCCTGCTGACTTCTGAACTGAGCAGACCACTTTTGGAGCTGCTGCAGACCTCTTTATTGGCCTGCGCTGGATCCACTGGGATGCTGCAAAGTGAGTAATAAAGAATCAGTTCCTTCGATGTGAATTGAATGCTACTTTTTCCTGTTCTTATTGAACAATGTCCTTGCTGCTCACTATTCTATGTGATGGGATATATCTGAGCTGCCTTATTTGAACAACTTATGAGACAGGATTGATATTTATTTAGTGCCCTTGACACGAGCTGTTCTGTATTTATATGTTTAAGTTTTTTTAAGGTGACATATACCTGTTTGATATTCATGTTGATATCTGATTTTTGCAGGATCTATTAGGGTCAATGAAGGTAAGCCGACATTGAGCAGGGGCACCATATCGTTTCCTAGGGTGCCAACCTCCGTGGCAAGGTTGGGTAACCACTAGGCCGAAATTAGAGCCTGTATCCCTATTGCTTATGTCTGTGACCTAATCCTGCTTGATTATCTTTTTGAATATTTTTCTATTAAAGTTGTTGTGGCCTTTTTTTAGTGTTGTTGATTAATTGGTAGCGTTTAGTTATTTTTTATTTTTTATGTTTTTACTAGTTATGGAGTCAGACAGAGAATAGTCCGATTATGCTACTCACACTTTGATCACACTCTGGTCAGAGTTTGATCAGAGTGTGTTCATAGTGTGATCTGATTCTCTGTGTGGAGAAATAAAAACACATTTTTCCATCTTCTCCATTCTGTCAGTTCATGAAAATCGGACTGCACTCAGATGTCATCTCAGTGAAGTCTGCTTTTTTTCCACGGACCTATAGACATGAAAGGTCAAGTGGGATCCGAATATCAGAAGCAACTCGTCTATACTGCGATTTTTACCTTAGACTGACTGTCCAAGAGAAAGATCGAACATGTGCAGGGCCCCATAGAACAACGTGGAGACAAGTACTATCTCTGAAAATGGCGGGCAGCACTCATCCGATTTTTACGGTGTGTGCACGAGCCCTTACCGTTCAGACCGTTTACATCAAAGGATGCTCTTTATAATTGCTACTTTTTGGGGGAATTCCTTAAGATGATGCATAAGCGTGAAGGATTTCCCTAAGGACTGGAGAAAGGAACAAGAGTGCTATCTAAGCATAGTGATTGCTTTGCTGACTGAAAAAGATGAGAGATAATACATATTCCCTCCCCTGGTCTGGTTGTGTTTGCTGAGGCACGACACTAGAAAGAGACCCAGTTTGAAATTGAGAGTGTGGATTGCAGCCCGCCTGGTAAATCATGGACGTTCATCCATTGGAGCCCGATAGTCAAAGAGCAACAAAAACAAAAATCTAGGAGTAAAATGCTTTCACCATGAAGATGATATTAATTAAAACACACCTGCGGTGAAGCAGTCACTCCGACGTGAGGGATATTTATTAAAAACAATTATAATATGGCAGAATCATAGAATGTTAGAGATGGAAAAGACCTCCAGGGTCATCGTGTCCAATCCCCTGCTCAATGCAGGATTCACTAATCCACCTCAGACAGATGTCTGTCCAGCCTCTGTTTGAAGACTTCCATTGAAGGAGAACTCACCACCTCTCGTGGCAGCCTGTTCCACTCATTGATCACCCTCACTGTCAAAAAGTTTTATCTAATATCTAATCTGTATTCTTCTCCATTGCTTCTTGATGCATGCAACACTTCACCCTTTAGCAGAACCCTTTTGTAAAGACTAAAAAAAGAAAGCGTCAGGATAGGTGTGGCCAATATATTTTTTGGAATAAAAAATGATCGACTATTATAGAGTTGCTCAAGACTTTTAAAATGTAGTTGATTTCTTCTACATACAACATCACATCTGTCCATGGGTTACAATATGTCTTGTATTCCAGTTTAACCCTATCAAAATAACTAGGACCGACCTGCAAAACCACACCGCCGGTGGGCAAGTGTGACGCCGTTTTGGTGACAGGCAATGATTTTCTTATCCTGATACAGCCCCAAGATTCAGCAGTATTGTATCTATGGACCACTCTTGTTGGGATATACCTTGCTGTGTTCATTAATACCTGAACAAGATCTAATTTATAACATCTCCCATCCATCATTGCCTGACACTTCACAGACAAGTTTCCATAAAAATCAATCATCTGTATGTGAGTCTCTGCTTAGATCACCTGCCAACAAAAAGAACAAAGCCAATAACTGAACAAAGCATGTCCTGTGCAATATCGGATATTCGGGATTCAATATAATGGTTAGGTTTAAATATCGACACCAAAGTCAAAATAAATTTTTTTTCCCAAAGGTATTATACCTGTCTGCCGATATCCAACCCAAATTGTTGGCGTTGGACATTTTTCTTTCATTTACAACTGAAGTAGTGTAGTTCCAAATGTAAGACCTGAAACGCTTCAGGGTAGTACTTCTCTATGCCAATCTGTATGGTACAGTCATAATACTTTAGAAATGCTGGGCTGCGGAGGTTTGTTACAAAGTAAACCTGTATTCTGGAGAATACCAAGTTTTGTAAAGTTCCAGTAGAATTCAATTTCACTTGAATAAATTCACCCATCTCCAATAATCAGAATATTATTATAATACAACACCATTAGTAACATTAGAAAATGCATTGAACAGACTATAATGACATTAGACATTTTCCACATTAGAGGTAAGTGGAATGTTGAGGTTCTCAGTATGGTTTTGGCTCAGATCAATGTTTGAGTTTATTCTTTGATTTTTGAATGATGAAAATTTGCTTGTTTGGACGGAGTTAAGTAATGATTTGATTTTGTCCAGCAAAAATCTAAGTTATTGCCATCTGTTCTCAATAACTCACATCATTCATAAAACATAGCTGAGGAATATGAGTTTGTATAGAAGATGTGGCAGAAGAAGAAACCCAGTGCCTAAGGGTACATTCACATAGGATGTATTTTTAAAGGAAAAAATCTGCATCATAATCTGCAAATAATCTACTACAATAATTTGGTATATAGTATTCTAATAAGATGCTCTGAACATGTTAGGCATTATTCACATATGTTTTTAAATGGCATTTCATCTGTATTTATCAACTAAAAAGAGGAGTGGAACCTACAGAGTAAAACTTGAATCCATGCAAAGACCATGCAATCTATCCTGAATGCAGCAGCCATGATCACATTTCTGTCCAGCTGCTATACCAATGTCTGCACTCTTGCCAGTCATTGCACTGGTTACCCATCCTCTGCAGAATACAATATAAATGCTTTGCTTGCACCCACAAAGATCTCCAGAGTCCTGCACTTCCCTACATCTCTGTCACGAGTGTGTCACGTCCTCCTGGGAAATCTGGGGTTAGAAAATCATTATGTACTGTGAATTGCATGTCTTCCATTTAACCTGTGTGTTTCGTGTCCCATATTAAATGGAGTTTATTTCCTTTGGTGCTGAAGAGATTAACAACACGCTTTCTGTGCTGGTTGGAAACATGCAGCTTCATCTCACAGCTACTCCTTACCTGGTCATTTCCTCTCTCTATAAAATCTGGCCAGAGTTCCTCTTCCTCACCAGTGAACGTTTACTTCCTGGTTTCCTGGAGTTGCTGTGCTGCTGGAGATTGTTGTATGCTGTGTTTGGATGTATGCTTTCCTCATTATCCTATTTACATTTGGTTTGTACATTACTACCCTTCCCTATATACCTCTCTACCTTTGGTGAGTGTTTTGTATGTTAGTTGCTTTTTGTTGTCCTTGTTTGTTTTACGTGTTTATACACTAGCCTTTCTATCCCAGGCCTCCTGGGGTAGGTGGAGGGGGCAGTATAGGGTATAACAGTAAGGCACGTGGCCCAAACTTCCTCATCATCAGAGGTACCTTTGGGAGTAGGGATAGTTAGGGCCCCTAGGGACGGTGCAGGGCCCCTTTCCCTAATCACGTACAGTCTTAGCGTGACAATTTGCTATGTTTATCCATGCTGTCCATTCTGCTAATCAGCTAAGAATAATATCCTTTATAATCCGATCATCATGCCAGTTCTCTTTAATGCCCTACCCGAACAATCTAGTTAGTCTCTAGCTTCTACAGTTTTAAGCGCACTTTAAAATCACTTCTCCTTAAAGTGGACTCTCACCGCACCTCGTTACTCTATTCTCTGTTGTCACTTTGTAAATTTTCCCAAAAATCTGGCCCCTCCTATTAGCTCGTGACCAGTTCATGCAGTATTATTTGAATACCTTTATTCATTATAACCATAGCCGGGCCATATACGACAAACACTTTAGTGAATCACCTACATCCTTATACATTGTAAGCTTGCGAGCAGGGTCCTCACTTCCTCTTGGTAATTGTTAAATTATGTGTTGTTCCCTAATGACTTTGTACATGTTCCCTCTGATTTGTAAAGTGCTGTGGAATATGTTGGCGCTATAGAATTAAAATTATTATTACTATTATTATGATTATTAGTGATGAAGGGAAATTATATCTTCTTTGTAAACCATAAAACAATAATTTACTACAAGGAATAAATCATTTTCTCTATCAAAAGATCAGACATACATGTACGTCATATGTTGGTAAAGGACCAAGAGATCTAAAAAGGTTCAAAATATTGCGCTGATTTATTTATTTTTTAAACATATTAACATCAGTTCCAAGAGTTTTGTTATGCTGATATGGACAGGTGCTGGCTGGACAAGTTTAGCCTGAGCCTGAATGGACAAGCAGACAGCATTTGGTCCATGAGCAGCATCCCATCCTTAAAGGGGTTGTCCACCACAGGACAACACCTTATGAATCGCTCCAGTGCCCATCACAAAATCAGAAAGTTTGATACTTAAAGAGGTATTCCCATCTCCTGGGTCCTATACAAATATGTAGTAAGTGTAATAATAATAATAATAATAATAATAGCAAAAACCTCCAATTAGAAATGTAGTATAGTTGTCCTGATAAGCTATTTCACTTATGTGCAGGCATTGCAGTAGCTTAGGTATCTATGGTTACGACCGCTATCAACTGTCACTACATGAGTGGTCATAACCATGGATACAACATATGGACAATGGTTGCCATTGTCGGAAATCCTACTTTGTGCCATCATTTGTAAGATATGAAAAGCAGCAACATAATATTAGCAAATCAAATACCTCCAACTAAAAATGTAGTACAGTTTTTCTGATTCACTGTCTCTTTCCTCATGTGCAGGCATTGTTGGACCGTAGGTATCCATGGTTACAACCACTGATATAGTGACATAGCTAGTTGCTAGTGGTCATAATAACCAAGAATACCTAAGGTCCTGCAATGCCTATGCATGAGGAAAGAGACAGTGAATCAGAAAAACTGTACTACAGTTTTAGTTGGAGGTATTTGATTTGCTAATATTATTATTAATAAATCTACTACATATTAGGATAGGATCTAGGAGATGGAAATACCATTATAAGTTTCCACAATGGGTTTTTGGTGAGTTTTTTGATGCTGTATATTTTCACTGTGCAAAAACAATCTATCGTCTTACAGTTCCATCAAAGTGAATGAGATTTATAGAAATCTCGTTTTCACTGTGCATTTTTTTTACGCAGCATAAAGTGATCTGTGTGTTTTTCAAATACACAAATGTCATTTTCTTTTGTTGGAATGGTGAGTTTTACGGGTGGAATTCCCCTATAATTGCATTAGATGCAAAAAAAAAATCTACAGGTAAAAAATGCATATACGTTGTTAGTGTGCTGAAACGCACTAAAATCCCATATTATCCGCACATGACTATCAATAAGGTTTTGTGAAAGACTAATAACAGGTGCTATCAAAAACAGAGCAGATTTATTTAAAGCATGACATAACTAAGAGTCAAAAAAGACAGCATCAAAACACAATAAAAATGCAATGAAATAACGTAAGTAACCTAATAGGTGAAGAAAGGCTGCTTCATCAAAAACTCATTGTGGAAGCACAGTCTCATCTGATGTGCACACAGAGCCTTTTTGCTGAATTTTTGGAGCAGAAACTGAGCAAAAAACTCCTACATTTTTTAAGAGGATTTGGAGATTTTCATTCAGTTTCTGCTCCAAAAACTCCTAAAAAAAGCGCAGTGTGCACATGATCCTGAATAACACCAAATACAAAAGCTCAACGTTTAGTTTGACGAATTTTTATCCTTTGTCGCATCCCTAAATTATCACACTGATTATTGCAGATTTAACCCAAAGAACGTGTTAATGTAAAGAGCAGAAAAGTTCTCGTTCAATTAACCCCGTGTAAAGACGCCGATCATAGATCCAGAATACAGGATCTCCTACGATGTTTCAATTATTTAAAAGAAAGGCCCCAAAAAAGAAAAGTTAAAAATCAGAAACTCACAAAGAAACGAGTCATTAAAAAGCCACAGTAAATCTGTTTAATTGAACATATTTAAATGATGCTTTGATAACGTTTTGGGGGCTCTCGTTCCTTTGCTTGGGGAAGAAAAAAAATAATAAATATCCATCCTCGCCTACGAAACGCAGATTTGGTGGATTGGGCGAGAAACATGTGATAGCAATCCAAGTATGTGACACAGAGCAGACATAACAGTCCACTCAGACACTTGTTACAAGTACATAAACACTGCGCCTTTTTTTAAAGGTTTAAAAAGGAGCAGCAGCTGAGAGAACGGCCGAAATACCAGGGACTCTGCGGATCTGCCATTTATCATCTCCTAATTAACTGTTAATTTGCCAGTCTTTAACGTAAAGCACACCAGTCATTTATCACACGTTCCACGGATCGGTGTCAGAAATTGAGAGAGAAAAGTTGCCCAGACCCCTATGGTGCACGTGTTTTATTCCATCCCTGTAGGAGCATGTTGGACACTAAACAGCCAGCATCAATATCAATCATCTTTGCTTTTTTTAACCCTTAAATGATGCAAGCAATATTAGAGATAACGATGCAGTGATTTTTTTTTTTTTTTTCAGTTTTGCTTCTTACGGCAGCCATTACTCTTGGGATTGATGTGAAGATCTTGATGTGTGAGGCTGATTCAGACATCCGTGTTTCATGGACAGTATGTGTTATATTTTGGGTTTTTTTCAACTATTATACCTAATATAATCAATGGGACTGATCACATGTCCATGGTTTTATTGGACAGTATGTGTTATATCTGGGGTTTTTTTCAACTATTATACCTAATATAATCAATGGGACTGATCACATGTCCATGGTTTTATTTTTGAGTGTCCGCACAAAAAAAAGAGACATGTCTGATTTTGACCTCATTTATGGATCAAAATCTCACATTCAAGTCTATGGGTCTGTGAAAAACTTGGACATCACACTCACATTGATGGCATCCTAGTTGCATCCTAATGCTGTCAATTTTTCTCTGACTATACAAAAAGGTTGCACTCTATCGTGCCAAAGCATGTCTAATATGGAATACATGAAATTTGAATAGCAAAATGGCTTTTGAACATTAGAAAAATATTTAAGAGACGCTTGGCACAGAATTTGATATAAATCAAATAGTGTGAGCCCATCAACTTCGTCAAAGTGGTCTCAGACTGATGGGTCCCTGACCTCCCTGTCCAAATGTGAACACTTACCAAAGGCCAATATCTGTATGCCTGGGTGAATGTGGACACCTCTATTCAGCAAAGCCTACATATGAGTTAGCCGGGACCAAGTGTAATGAGATGCAATTAAAAACCACATGAATGTTCAAAAGCCATTTTGCTATTCAAATTTCATGTATTCCATATTAGACATGCTTTGGCACGATAGAGTGCAACCTTTTTGTATATTTATGTATGGAGGTAGCTGCTCCTGGTATGCACCTATTCACACTGGTTAGGATGTGCGAGCCGTTTTTCTGTTAATTCCATGTTAGCTTACTGGCTGTGCACTCCTCCCATCACCATGTGGTTTTTAATTGCATCTCATTACACTTGGTCCCGGCTAACTCATATGTAGGCTTTGCTGAATAGAGGTGTCCACATTCACCCAGGCATACAGATATTGGCCTTTGGTAAGTGTTCACATTTGGACAGGGAGGTCAGGGACCCATCAGTCTGAGACCACTTTGACGAAGTTGATGGGCTCACACTATTTGATTTATATCAAATTCTGTGCCAAGCGTCTCTTAAATATTTTTCTAATGTTCAAAAGCCATTTTGCTATTCAAATTTCATGTATTCCATATTAGACATGCTTTGGCACGATAGAGTGCAACCTTTTTGTATATTTATGTATGGAGGTAGCTGCTCCTGGTATGCACCTATTCACACTGGTTAGGATGTGCGAGCCGTTTTTCTGTTAATTTTTCTCTGACTGTTTGCTAGAAGATTGAGAAACATTCATCTGTTGTTTTGGGGTTTTTTGCATACGAGAAAAACTGATACAACAAAGATGGTCATGGCTGAAAACAGAAGTCAGTTGGTTTAACATAGTATTTAAGATTAAAAGAAGACACAAGTCCATCGAGTTCAACCTAACCTATACCCTAACACGTTGATCCAGAGCAATTTTACATTGTATTCCCCCTACAAGGTCATTAAATAAATATGTTAAAACAAAGAAGAGGATAATATGTTAAAACAAAGAAGAGGACCCAATACTGACCCTTTTGATACCACACTATTGATTCTGACTCAATCATTGCTTGTTAAACCAATAAACATCGTCTCTCTTCTATCACTGACCAAGTTGTTTACTCAATAATGCATATTTTCCAGTAGTCCCATTGCTCCCATTTTATGTATCAATCTTTTATGTGGCACAGTATCAAACAACTTTGAAAAGTCCAGATAGACAACAACCACTGCATTCGCCATTTTTCAGTCTGGAACTTGCCTCCTCTTAAAAGCTGATCAGTTTAGCTTGAGAGGACTGATCCTTTTTTAATCCCTTGTTGATAATAGGTTATGAAGTTGTTTTTAATGGAGATACTCAAGGATAATAAACACTCAAAGACAAAATTTTAAAGATTTTGCCCTCAGTTGAGGTTAAATATACTGGCCTATAGTTTCCAGACTCAGCTTTTGTCCTCTTTTTGAATATTGGTACCACATTTGCTATGCGACAGTCCTGTGGTACAGACTCTGTTATGCAAACCTTGATTTTTAGAAATATATTTATCTCTATCAGGCCGGGGGCACAATAGAGAGAAATACGGATGTATGAGAGGTGCAAAAACAACGCATTACACTCCGGTCAATGTTTCTCTATGGGGCAGCTCCCATCAGCCGTATATTTCTCTGTCATATTTAACGGGCTGAGAAAATCGCAGCATGCTGCGTTTGTCAGCATATTCCGAGAAAAATACGCCAATGAAAGTCTATGGGGGCGAGAAAAATACGAATTACACACGGACCACACGTGTGACTTGCGAGAAATACGCACCCGTGTTCTATAGAAAAGCCGGTAAATTAGTGCGGTGTACAGTAAAATCACACTGACAGGTTAGAATAGAATAGATAAATGTCCACACATAGAATAGGCATATATATACATATATATACAGTACAAACCAAAAGTTTGGACTTTGGACACACCTTCTCATTTAAAGATTTTTCTGTATTTTCATGACTATGAAAATTGTACATTCACACTGAAGGCATCAAAACTATGACTACAAAAAAAAAACTACACATGTGGAATTATATACTTAACAAAAAAGTGTGAAACGACTAAAATTATGTCTTATCTTCTAGGTTCTTCAAAGTAGCCACCTTTTGCTTTGATGACTGCTTTGCACACTCTTGGCATTCTCTTCATGAGCTTCAAGAGGTAGTCACTGGGAACGGTCTTCCAACAATCTTGAAGGAGTTCCCAGAGATGCTTAGTACTTTTTGGCCCTTTTGCCTTCACTCTGCGGTCCAGCTCACCCCAAACCATCTCGATTGGGTTCATGTCTGGTGACTGTGGAGGCCAGGTCATCTGGCGTATCACCCAAACACTCTGTTTCTTCATGGAAAAAAAGCTCTTACATAGCCTGGAGGTGTGTTTCGGGTCATTGTCCTGTTGAAAAATAAATGATGGTCCAACTAAATGCAAACCGGATAGAATAGCATGCCGCTGCAAGATGCTGTGGTAGCCATGCTGGTTCAGTATGCCTTCAATTTTCAATTTTCCCCACCAGTGTCACCAGCAAAGCACCCCCACGCCATCACACCTCCTCCTCCATGCTTCACGGTGGGAACCAGGCATGTAGAGTCCATCCATTCACCTTTTCTGCGTCGCACAAAGACACAGTGGTTGGAACCAAAGATCTCAAATTTGGACTCATCAGACCAAAGCACAGATTTCCACTGGTCTAATGTCCATACCTTGTGTTCTTTAGCCCAAACAAGTCTCTTCTGCTTGTTGCCTGTCCTTAGCAGTGGTTTCCTAGCAGCTATTTTACCATGAAGGCCTGCTGCACAAAGTCTCCTCTTAACAGTTGTTGTAGAGATGTGTCTGCTGCTAGAACTCTGTGTGGCATTGACCTGGTCTCTAATCTGAGCTGCTGTTAACCTTTGATTTCTGAGGCTGGTGACTCGGATAAACTTATCCTCAGAAGCAGAGGTGACTCTTGGTCTTCCTTTCCTGGGGCGGTCCTCATGTGAGCCAGTTTCTTTGTAGCGCTTGATGGTTTTTGCCACTGCACTTGGAGACACTTTCAAAGTTTGCCCAATTTTTCGGACTGACTGACCTTCATTTCTTAAATTAGTTATGGCCACTCGTTTTTCTTTACTTAGCTGCTTTTTTCTTGCCATAATATAAATCTAACAGTCTATTCAGTAGCACTATCAGCTGTGTATACACCAGACTTCTGCACAACACAACTGATGGTCCCAACACCATTTATAAGGCAAGAAATCCCACTTATTAAACCTGACAGGGCACATCTGTGAAGTGAAAACCATTCCCGGTGACTATCTTTTGAAGCTCATCAAGAGAATGCCAAGAGTGTGCAAAGCAGTCATCAAAGCAAAAGGTGGCTACTTTGAAGAACCTAGAATATAAGACATAATTTCAGTTGTTTCACACTATTTTGTTAAGTATATAATTCCACATGTGTTAATTCATAGTTTTGATGCCTTCAGTGTGAATGTACAATTTTCATAGTCATGAAAGGACAGAAAATTCTTTAAATAAGAAGGTGTGTCCAAACTTTTGGTCTGTACTGTATATATATATATATACTGTATATATACTGTATGTCATTGACATACATATATTCATATTTAATACAGAGCTAGATAGCATAAAAGCTGGTAATTCAATTGTCGGCTTTTGCTAACTCCTTAACGAACCCGACAGGACGTGAGACATGGTTTACATACAGTAAACCATTTCATATCCATTATATTTTTACATATCCTCACTAATAATGTTAGTAGATTGTGTGTGTGCAAAATTTGGGAGCGCTAGGTGTTAAAATAAAGGGTTAAATCACGGAAAAAACTGGCGTGGGCTCCCGCGCAATTTCTCCGCCAGAGTGGGAAAGCCAGTGACTGAGGGCAGATATTAATGGCCTAGAGAGGGACCATGGTTATTGGCCCCCCTGGCTAAATACATCTGCCCCCAGCCACCTCAGAAAAGGCACATCTGTAAGATGCGCCTATTCTGGCACTTAGCCACTCTCTTCCCACTCCCCTGTAGGGGTGGGATGTGGGGTAATAAGGGGTTAATGTCACCTTGCTATTGTGACATTAAGCCTGGTTAATAATGGAGAGGTGTCAATGAGACGCCTATCCATTATTAATCCAATATTAGAAAATATTAGTAAAGGGTTGCTATATATATAGACTGTGTATATGTTTTCACGAATATTTGAGCCCATCGATCCATTATATGTCCATTTTGCAAGCCGGCGAGAAAATCTCGCTGTACGGATGACATACGGAGGTTTACATGCGCAAAGTATGCAGTCACACCTTGCCAACGGATGACATACGGATCACTGTTCAGGGAACATTTCTGTGTATTCGGTCGTAAAAAATGGACCATATTTTATACGTTGTGTGTTACTCCAGCCTCACAGTGCATAATACCTACAGATTATATTTTTTTTAATGTAAAAGTAAAAACAGACATCCAAATGAAGCCTTATGTAAACAGGTTGCTGATTTTGATGCGGATCCGCAGCTTTTTTGGACTCGCGGAATTGCATGAAATCCGCACTGTAGTGCACAAGCAATGTTAGTCAAAGTGAAATTGAGAATTGTTGTGCATATGCAGTGGAAAAAAGTGCAGATTTGCAGCGTTTTATTTTCCGCAGCATGTCAATTCTTTTTGCGGATCTGCAGCGTTTCTGCACCCATTGGCTTCCATTGTGTCAGGCCAATCCGTAGGAAAACCGCAGGTTTAAGAAAGATCTGCGGATTTACTGCAGATGTGCCTGCAAGACATGCTGCAGATCGGGAGGGGGAAGAGTGTGTGGGTGGAGTGTGGGCGGAGACTGTGTGTGTGAGCGGACACTGAATGCACACGGAGAAGATGTGCGTGTCTGTTTGTGGGTGTTTGTGTGCATCTGTGTGTGTCTGTGTGTGTGTGAGCGCTTGGGTGAGCTGGGCTGTGTGTGTGTGTGTGTGGGGCTGTATGCAGGCAGGCATTGTCCGATGGGACTACTAGTCCCATCCGGCTAAGCCTGCTACAGTCACAGCTAGCTGGATGATGGGACAGTAGTAGTCCCATCATCCGGCTACTGTGCTCAAGTGTAAAAAAAAGCCACATACACACATATACACATACAGTACATACAACGTACAGTATGCACTCACCATACACCTAGTCCCCGAAGCCCTCGATCACCTGTAAAATAAAATAAAAAATAAACAGCATACTCCCTGATCCAATGTGATCCATTTAATAATGAGTGTCCCATGACGATCTCCCATGGAGAGCTGTCACATCGGCAGATGTGACTGCTCTCCAGGGGCTTCAGTGAAACAGTGACAGGAGGTAATCATCTGCACTGTATCTCTCCACCGCCATGACTGCAGAGTTCATACTGTCACTTGTGGCACCGCTGCATGGGAAAATTCTCATGCAGCAGTGCCATAAAGTGAGAGGTCATTGAACCATCAGTGATAAAACTGCAGGAGTCACTGTCTCCTGTCAGTGTGTCACTGGAGGCCTATAGAGCTGTCATATCTCCTGATGTGACTGCTCTATAGGGGAGATCGTCGTGAGACACTCATTATTAAATGGACTGCGTCGGACCAGGGAGTATTTGTGTTGGTTTATTATTTTCTCTTTTTTGCAGGAGATCGATGGCATCGAATGGATTGGCAGAACAATAAAGATGACAAAACTGTGTTGTTTTTATTTCTTTAAAATACTTTGTTCTGGCTGTGTGTTTATTTAACCCTTTCACAGCTATAGGATTAGTAATGGATAGGTATCTTATTGACGCCTCTCCATTACTAAGCCAACTTGATGTCATCTTACAATTCAAAGGTGGCATCAATCCCCAGCTATTATGCCATATGCCACTGCTACAGGGCAGTGGGAAGAGAGGCTAAGTGCTGGAATTGGCGCATCTTACAGTTGCGCCATTTCGGGGGTGACTGTGTGCTGATATTTGTAGCCGGGGGGGCAATATCATGGTCACTTCCTAGGCTATGAATATCAGCCCTCAGCTGTCTGCATAGCCTTTTCTGGATATTAATTATAGGGGGACCCCACGTCATTTTTTTTAATAGCCAGTAAAGGCTAAAGATATAGCTGTGGGCTGAGATTCATAGCCTGGGAAGATCCATGGGTATTACCCCCTTTTCAGGCTATAAACATTGGCACCCAATCACTAGCTTTCCCTCTCTGGCGCAGAAAATTGTGCAGGAGCCCACGTCATTTTATTTTTTTTTAAATTAAACAGATATTGCGTTTAAGGCTGGGGTCACACTTGTGAGAAAGTCGCACGAGTCTCGCACCTCAATACCCGGCACTATCGCCGGCACTCAGGACCGGAGTGTGCGGCTGCATGTATTTCTATGCAGCTGAATGCTCCGGCTCCGAGTGCCAGCAGCAGTGCCGGGTATTGAGGTGCGAGACTCGTGCGACTTTCTCACAAGTGTGACTCTGGCCTAACGCAGATTTTGTGTGTGTGTCTTTATTTAAATCTTTATGTACCATTTTATTATGTTTATTACTAAACATCAGGCTTGGTATTATCTATCTATCTATCTATCTATTTATCTATCTGTGGCGCCCCTGAGGGTCCAGTCTCCACAGAGTACTGCACCTCAGCCAGAGGTGTGGTACTCTGATCTGGGTAAGGAGGGAGCACTCCCCGAGACCCACACTAGCATCCAACACCACATCACTCCAGGCCAGGGGATCTGGGCGGACCCTATTGAGGGAGGGCCCCATCTCAGGCTGGAGGGGGAAACTAGGTAGAGATTGTGGGTGGAGAGAGTGACAGTTAGTAGGAGGAGTCAGGAAGATTCTGAGAGTCAGAAAGTTAGGAGTTGGTGGGGACAAGTTGATGGGAGCAGACTTGGAGAGAGAAGCTCCTGAGAGAAGGAAGGGGTCCTAGGGGCCAGGGAAGTGAGGAATCCACCTGTGGTGCCCGAATTTACGCCGACTGTAGTCAGGTGGAAGGACCAGGTCGCAGTGGGGGACCGGCCCTCAGACTAGTGGAGGAACGACAAGACTCAGCTAGCAAGCCAGAGGCTGTGGTATCTGTATGTGCCACAACCACATCCACATGCATTTGCTGAAAAGGTAGCCATATAGGATCAAGGGGACCAGGAGGATATCGCCCGACAGAATCCGAGGCTGCTGGCTTGGGACACTGTGTGTGAGGCGCAGGGCAGGAGGGTAAAGCCAGCACAGAGAGTTGGCCAGGGAAGGAACATAGGAAAGGGAGTCTTGGGAAAGTGAACCCCAAATTACCTGAGAGCTGGCTGTACCACAGACCCAAAGGATGCAGCATCCGACTGCACCCTGCTGTGCCCTCAGAATTTTTTACTGCGTCACCTGCCATGCACTACAACATTCACCATCATTGACTTTAATGCTTTATCTGCCCGGTGGATCTGTACCACAGCATCGGCCATTTCCTTATTGCCGAACACCACGGTTGGTGTCACTAACTAATCTCCTATAAACTTTACTCCCCCTTCACTTCACTTTTATTGGACACCCAGTGCCACGGACCGGGTCACTGCTGCCGCGACATCCCCCTAAGAACCTCTGTATTATCTATCTATCTATCTATCTATCTATCTATCTATCTATCTATCTATCTATCTATCATCTATCTATCTATCATCTATCTATTATCTATAGATCTATCTATCTTTCTGTGTGTGTAAACATTATTCTTCAATGGAGTATGTAAATGAAGAGGTTGGACAAGAAATTACATCACTATTTTTTTGTTGTTAAATAATAGATCTTTATTTAGCTTACAAAAACTCACACAAATCCGCATGAAAAAACCGCATGAAAATCCGCATAAAAAAATGCATCAAAAACGTATCAAATCCACGCGGATTTTTACCTGGTTTTCTGCCAAGAGATGCAGAATCAGAGGAGAAAATTCCACAGGCAAATCTGCAACATGTGCATCTACCACACTGTTTTAAGTGAGAGCAAAAGATGAACTCATCAATCCATAATATAAAAAAAAATTGTCACAGAATGCTGACATATGCAAAATTTCAGGATTCCATTGATAGAGGCCACCCACCATTTTGCTGGATTTTTTTTTAAGGCCCAGAAGAGATTAAAATTAAATACACAATATACTCACTTGTCCTCCTAAGCCCTCACCTAACTGCTTACACTGCCACCACAAGCCCCCAGGTCCACTGAGACGGTCTACTGTTCATCCATTATGGAGAGAACTATGCGATGGTTATGGTCATTGTAAAATAAGGCTTCCTAAAAGGTTTTAACCAATTTGTAAAGTTATCACCTATCCTTATGCTTGATTAGCACTTCATTAAGATCCACATAGCCCCATTCTCAGGATTAGCGGTCAGACTCACACAGCTCCACAAGTTATGGGTAGGTTATAACTGGGTGCAAACCCTTTATTGATCACTTTACTGGGTGGTTATTAGAGGAAACCTGTAACGTTATTCCCAAAATAACAAGTTATTCTCTATCCACAGGACAAGGGATTCCTTGCTGATCTCTCTTTCAAAATCCCTTCTAGAAAGTAACGGACGTGCACATGCTCTTTGCTCCATTCATCGTCTAGGGGACATCAGGAAGTAGCTGAGTGCTGAACTAAGCTTTCTCTGGCAGTCCCACAAAAAATGAGGTAAAGCATGCACACCTCCACTCCATTCATTGTCTAACGTCTATGGGACAGTCAGAGAAAGTTTAGTATAGCTCTCTGCTAGTCCTGGCAGTCCCATAGACAATGAATGGAGTGGAGGTCAAGCTTGTACACCCCCCACTCCATTCATGGTGTATAGTCTAAGGGACTGTTGGAGAAAGTTGAGTATAGCTCTCCGCTATTTCCGGCAGTCACATTGGCACTGAATGGAGTGGAGGTCAAGCCTGTGCATCTTTACTCCATTCATTATCTATGGGACTGGTTGGAGAAGGTTGAGTACAGTTTTCAGGTATTTCTGGCACTCCTATAGACAATGAGTGGAGTAAATGTTGAACACGTGCACCTCCACATGCACATGTTCTCTCAATTTCAGACCCTCATTCTCGGGATTGTTAGGGGTTCAACATAATGAATGCAGTGGAGGTGCACATGCTCAACTTTTTCTTTATTCATTATTTATGAGATTTCTGGAAATACCGATCAGCTTACTCAATTTTCTCCATCAGTCCTATAGACAATGACCATTCATGGTCTAACATCAATGGGACTGTCGGAGAAAGTAGAGTGCAGATCTCAACTTTTTTTGACAGTTCCATAAACAAGGAATGGAGTTAGAAGTTGAGCATGTGCTCCTCCACTCCATTCAAGACTGTGCTGCGGAGCCCTGTTGTCGGGATTTCAGAACCCCAATTTTTGGGGTTCGAAAAATCAGTCCCCCAGTATTCAGCAAGTTATTTCGTATCCTAAGGATCGGGTATGACTTGTTAGTTTGAGAATAACCCTTTAATACACAAAAAAACAAGAAAATGTAACAAGTAAATTTGTCCAATTTGATACTTTAGTTATGCTAGCTCTGAAAATGATTGTTGGATGGAACGCAATCCATGTTTGTAATTGTTTGCAAGTTATGGAAAATCCAGTTTTTAGATTTCTAATTGGTTCAATATGTCATATATCTCCCCAAAGATGGAAAGAAATAGGTGAGTCTACACAAACATTTCCATGGCAGATAAAATCTTGGATAAATAATTATTACCGTTTGCCTTTGGTAATACGTTTTGTTCAGATATCACCTGCCAGAGGTCTAAGGTAAAGCACATGGTCTGGGCTTTATTCTCCGTTACAGAGATGTTTATTTATATGTTATTAATCTCGGGATTCTTGGAATCTATTTTGTATCCAGCTTTAGAAAAAGCTGAAATTCCACATAAAAGCTACAAAAATATTTATGTGAAATAAGACGAAAACAATATTTTTGTGTCATGCACCTATTATAGATCTGTGTTGCTAGGAGGTTTTTATGTTGCTTTTGCTTTTTTGTACCTTTTTTATGTTGTTCACATTCATAGCGCTAATGATAGAACACATTTTCACATAACTTGATTTCAGGTAGCACAGCTATGTTTGTCACTGATTTTATTACTCCTGATTTCCCCCTGTAGTTGTTGCTGCCATGTTAGCTCCAGTCACAAGGCAAATTCAGTTTTCTGCCTACCTTGTGGAGCTGTTCGAGATCTGCTAAGAACCAGCATCTCTAGCAATATGTCACGACTCTGTCATCGGGCATCCTGGGACCAAGGGCTACTTCCCTGTCCCTATTGCTAGGGGTGCCATAGCTGGCCCTGTTTCCTTCTGATGGTGAAGATGCCGGGGCCAAGTACCTTGCTTTAGCTTCTGAATCCACCCTCCGTCTGTATCCTACCCCCACCCATGGGAGAGAGGAGTAGTAGTGTACCTTAATACACCAACCAGACTAACAAGGTAACACAAGCAAGGGTAAAGAAAAATACAAAACATACAAATATACTCACATATATAACAGAGGAATTCACAGGGGAGTGGAGGATGGGGTTACATAGTTACATAGTTATTAAGGTTGAAGGAAGACTTTAAGTCCATCTAGTTCAACCCATAGCCTAACCTATCATGCCCTAACATGTTGATCCAGGGGAAGGCAAAAAAACCCCATGTGGTAAGAGTAAGCTCCATCATGGGGAAAAAAATTCCTTCCTGACCCCACATACGGCAATCAGACTAGTTCCCTGGATCAACGCCTTATCAAGGAATCTAATATATATACCCTGTAATATTATAATTTTCCAGAAAGGTATCCAGTCCCCTCTTAAATTGAAGCAATGAGTCACTCATTACAACATCATATGGCAGAGAGTTCCATAGTCTCACTGCTCTTACAGTAAAGAATCCACGTCTGTTATTATGCTTAAATATTTTTTCCTCCAGACGTAGAGGATGCCCCCTTGTCCCTGTCTCAGGTCTATGATTAAAAAGATCATCAGAAAGGTCTTTGTACTGTCCCCTCATATATTTATACATTAAAATAAGATCACCCCTTAGTCTTCTTTTTTCCAAACTAAATAGCCCCAAGTGTAATAACCTGTCTTGGTATTGCAGACCCCCCAGTCCTCTAATAACCTTGGTTGCTCTTCTTTGCACCCGCTCCAGTTCAGCTATGTCTTTCTTATACACCGGAGACCAGAACTGTGCACAGTATTCTAAGTGTGGTCGCACTAGTGACTTGTATAGAGGTAAAATTATGTTCTCCTCATGAGCATCTATGCCTCTTTTAATGCATCCCATTATTTTATTTGCCTTTGTAGCAGCTGCCTGACACTGGCCACTGAATATTAGTTTGTCATCCACCCATACACCCAGGTCTTTTTCATTGACGGTTTTGCCCAGAGTTTTAGAATTAAGCACATAGTTATACATCTTATTACTTCTACCCAAGTGCATGACCTTACATTTATCCCCATTAAAGCTCATTTGCCATTTATCAGCCCAAGCTTCTAGTTTACATAAATCAGCCTGTAATATAAAATTGTCCTCCCCTGTATTGATTACCCTGCAGAGTTTAGTGTCATCTGCAAATATTGAAATTCTACTCTGAATGCCCCCTACAAGGTCATTAATAAATATGTTAAAAAGAAGAGGGCCCAATACTGACCCCTGTGGTACCCCACTACTAACCGTGACCCAGTCCGAGTGTGATTCATTAATAACCACCCTTTGTTTCCTATCCCTGAGCCAGCTCTCAACCCACTTGCACATATTTTCCCCTATCCCCATTATTCTCATTTTATGTATCAACCTTTTGTGTGGCACCGTATCAAAAGCTTTTGAAAAGTCCATATACACTACATCCACTGGGCTCCCTTGGTCCAGTCCGGAACTTACCTCTTCATAGAAGCTGATCAAATTAGTCTGACATGAACGGTCCCTAGTAAACCCGTGCTGATACTGGGTCATGAGGTTATTCCTCTTCAGATACTCCAGCATAGCATCCCTTAGAATGCCCTCCAGGATTTTACCCACAGTAGAGGTTAAGCTTACTGACCTATAATTTCCGAGTTCAGTTTTTGTCCCCTTTTTGAATATTGGCACCACATTTGCTATACGCCAGTCCTGTGGTACAGACCCTGTTATTATGAACTCTTTAAAGATTAAAAACAATGGTCTATCAATGACTGTACTTAATTCCTGCAGTACTCGGGGGTGTATCCCATCCGGGCCCGGAGATTTGTCAATTTTTGTGATTTTTAGACGCCGCCGTACTTCCTGCTGGGTTAAGCAGGTAACATTAAATTGGGAATTATTATCACTAGTCATATTGGCTGCCATGGGATTTTCTTTTGTAAATACTGATGAAAAAAAGTCATTTAGCATATTGGCTTTTTCCTCATCCTCATCCACCATTTCACCCAGACTATTTTTAAGGGGGCCAACACTATCATTTTTTAGTTTCTTACTATTTATGTAGTTAAAGAATATTTGGGGGTTATTTTTGCTCTCTCTAGCAATGAGTCTCTCTGTCTCAATCTTTGCTGCCTTGATTTGCTTTTTACATAATTTATTTAAATTTTTGTATTTATTTAATGCCTCCTCACTACCTACTTCCTTTAATTTTCTAAATGCTTTCTTTTTGTCACTTATTGCGCCCCTTACAGCTTTATTTAGCCATATTGGTTTCCTCCTATTTCTAGTATGTTTATTCCCATACGGTATATACTGTGCACAGGTCCTATCCAGGATGCTAATAAATGTCTCCCATTTTCTTTGTGTACTTTTATGTCTCAGGATATCGTCCCAGTTAATTGCTCCAAGATCCTCTCTCATCCATTGGAAATTTGCCCTCCGGAAGTTTAGTGTCCTTGTCACCCCTCTACTACACATCTTATTAAAGGAGACATGAAAACTTATTATTTTGTGATCACTATTCCCCAAGTGACCCCCAACCCTTATATTTGATATGCGGTCTGGCCTGTTGGTTAATATTAGGTCTAGCAGTGCCCCCCTTCTTGTTGGGTCCTGAACCAGTTGTGAAAGGTAATTGTCTCTCATAGTTGTCAAAAACCGATTACCTTTACTGGAACTGCAGGTTTCTGTTCCCCAATCTATTTCAGGGTAGTTGAAGTCCCCCATAATAATGACTTCTCCTTGAGTCGCAGCTTCATCTATTTGCTTTACAAGGATATTCTCCATTGCTTCCATTATTTTTGGAGATTTATAACAAACCAACCAAACCAAAGTAGGAGAAGAAAAGGAGTTATTACACACTCAAAACCTAGCAACAGCCACAGATAAATCCACCAAACGCCTTCTCTTATAATAACCAACAACAACTTCCAGCTATGCAGCATAAGCTAAAAAGAACCAAAAGACTGACCATACATATTCTAGGGGGTAAGGAATCTTCCCATCCTAATGACACCAGGTGAGTATTGTAAGGAGAATATGGCACAGAAGAGTGTAGGCATTACAGTGTGATCATGCCAGATTGTTTGTGATATATCCTTTTCGTGAAATTTCTGTGTTTTTTTTTCCTGACTTACACAATTAGCGCCGTAGTTTACCGTATGACTTACAATAGGATTGAGTCTTGAAGTAATTAGACTTTATAGCATCCACAGGTGTTTAATGTTCTTCGAAATCTCCGATTCAATACCGTTCATTGTTTGGAGGAGTTTCAGAACATTCTTCGCACCTTCAGCTCTAGGACTGAACACACATCAAATATTAAGATGGAATACCTTAAATACTTTGGACTGTGTGCGATTTCTTATCAGTTTTCTGTCAGTTTCTGCTAAGAAAAGTTGAGTAATTTCAGGAGGTCGATCTCTGTGAATGGCAGGCTGCTCGTTGTGTATTGTATAATGTAATCTAACCTGACATGGAGAAGACAGATATGTTTCAGGTGTAGAGAGAACTTGTACCGTACCACACTGTAATACTTACAGATCAGACAATATCTCCATGTATAAAATCAGCACCTTCCTAAACTCCCCCTCCTGTTCCTGTGGAATGTGTCCGCACACCCTTTCTATGGTTTATTAATGTTACTTTTACTTTGAACTTTTTATGATTGTTTTTATTCTTCCTAATGGTTAATGCGTTGATCACTTTTAATATTTTCTTACAAGAAAGCTTGATATGATAGTGAAAGAGCATCAGCAGGCACTGAGAGCTAGAGCTCCATCAATGCCATCAATGAAGGTGTCTTGGATCTTGGTACAGGAAAGACCCCTGAAAGTCTGACAATCCTCTAAGGGCCCTTTCACACTGCGTTCTTTCCAACTTTCGTTGTCCTTACGGGATTCAGGTGTATGCACCGACGAGGCCATTGACTATTATGGTTCAGACAGAGTCACCATGCGCTATGTAGTGCATCACTTTCATCTGTATATGCCTCCTGGAGGTAGACATCATGACGAAGTCTACTACATATAGCTGTCTGCCTCTAAAAGGTATATGCAACCGATTCCTTTCACCTTGAACTTTTTAATGGTTGTTTTTATTCTTCTTAATGGTTAATGGGTTCATCAGTTTTAATATTTTCTCACAAGAAGGCTTGGAATGATAGTGAAAGACCATCAGTAGGCACTGAGAGCTGGAGCTCCATCAATGCGATCAATGAAGGTGTCTTGGATCTTGGTACAGGAAAGACCCGTGAACGTCTGACTGTCCTCTAAGGGCCCTTTCACAATACGTTCTTTCCTATGTTTGGTGACCCTGTCGAAGCTTACGGTATTTAGGTGTTTGTGCCGACGGGGTCATTGACTATTATGGAGCAGACGGAGTCACCGTGTGCTCTGTCGTGCATCATTTTCATCTGTACATGCCTGTTGGAGGTAGACACTCAGATGTAGCTATGTCTAGCTGTCTGCCTCTAATAGGCGTATACAGCCGATTCCCATTTTGCAGGGAGCTTGGATGGGAGCCCAGACAGCGACACCGAAATTGAGAAAGAACGCAGTGTGAAAGGGCCTTAATTTTCATGACTTTATTCATTTTAATGGAATTTACATCATACAGAATGCCCATTAGACTTTCTGGATGGAAAGTAAGCTAATAATTCATATTCAGTGGATTGATGAATGAATCGACTCACAAGACTCTGGCCTAGTGGACACATTGATATTCCATGCCCATCGGACGGAAGCCCTGTGAACCAACTCCTACCTATCAGCATTCCCAGTGCCTTTTCTAATTTGTAAGCCTTGGCAGGATGTCTTCTTTTCAATATAAGGCACACATTATGTGGCGCCAAGCCTACTTATCAGAAGAGACGCCAGGATAGCAGGAGGAAGGAGGCAGATTGCAAAGCTCCTGTCCGGTGGTCCTCATCTCTGATGTATTCCAATCAGTGGATCTTACATGCTCAAGGAATGGCTAAATTAGGAGCTGTTCACAAACATAACCTTCATTCTTAAAGAATATGAACACATTGGGGTCATTTTTAATTTAAATGCATGTTTTAAATTGGACATGAGTATTTTTTGCCCTTTGTCTTCCTCAGCCTTTAAGTATCACAGTCCATAGTTGACAGTAGAATAAATTTAAAAGAGGTATTCCCATCTCAGAAGCTCAGGCTATGCAATATACAGTGTGTTTTATAGATGTAAATTCTACTGTTAGGACCTGCATCTAACTCTAAAACGGAGCCCCATCTCACGCCCTCGGAAATGTAGAGTTGGCCTCACATGCACAGCTCCCTTTTTTCACTTCTGTGGGAGTGCTATAAATGTTAGGGATGGGGTAACTCTTAACAGTCAAATTAATCAATAATTTAATCTTATAGCTGGGTTTGAAGCCCGTATTTTTAAAAAATCCTCTAACTTGATTTATGACCAAATCAAATTTAGTCCTAAATCAGCTTAGATGATTGTACAGGAGAGAAAGAGCTATATCCCCAACTGAGAAGCTCACTGACTGATATTACTATTAGCTCATTCTGTAGTCAGCTATGTCCTGTCTGTGATACTTAGAGCCGGTCAAACCAAGCGGTCCAAAATCTTTAACAAAATTGCAAAATGTAAAAAAAATTGCATGATGCTGTGATGTCTGAAAGTGTATTGCAGTATGTTGCTTATACCATTCTGCCTGTAGAAATAAAGCCTCATAGGCTGGTCCAAGTACCAAGGCTAAAGCCATTTGAAACCCATATTAATAGAGCATGAACTGTAAGAGGAGTAGGAAGAAGGGATTGTGTCTACAGGTGACCACACAGGGGACAACAGATACGGGATCAGCATTTGTACTTTTCTCCCTACAGCAAGTCAAGAACAGTTCAGAAGACACCAGATACAATAAGTATAAATACTAAATTACTGTCAATTCAAAGGGGTTTTCCACCCCAGGATGGACTTTCAGCAAGCAGTGTACTTGCTGAATACTAGCAGTCTGTAATATACAGGTCACCGCAAGTATCACTTTGCTATACTACTTACCAAAAGTGATGGAAGTTGGCTGACTGCTTAATTTAATAGTTAAAGTGAATCTGTCAGTTGGGTGAACCCTCCTAAGCTTTTTATATGGGCATGTAGGTAACAGAAAGTTGTATAAAATGATACCTTGATATCTGCAATCTTAAATTTTATTCCAGAGAAATCCGTAATATTTAAATGAGCTGTTAAAATCTATGAGCCGGACATAGATCTCCCCGAAAATCTGCCTCCAAAGCTTATTGTAATTGAAAGGAGGCATTACCAGTGTGAGACATGTAATGACTGACAGTCTGCTCTCCTGATCTACATGTCTCATATTGGTAACGCCTACATTCCTTTATAATAATCTCTGGAGGCAGACTTTCATGGAGATCTATGTCCGGTCCATAGATCTTAACAGCTAATTTTTGCATTAAGAAAAATGTGAATTTCTCAGGAATAAGGCATCAGATCGCAGATATCAAGGTATCATTTTATTCAACTTTCTATGCCCTACATGCCCATATAGACAAGTTAGGAGGGTTAATCATACTGACAGATTCCCTTTAACCCCTTCACGACCTTTGACTTAACTTTACGTTATGGTCGGGAAGGGGTAAACTTACATCATGCGACCACAAAAGCAGTGCCTGAGTGATCACCACCCAGAGATCAGCGTAAGTTATAGCTGAGACACTGCAGTCACTGCCAGGAGCAGTGCCCGCACTTCTCTTGGCCATTTAACCCTACCATTTTAACCATTTAATGCTACGATCGATCTCAATCACAACATTTAGCAGATATGGAGAGGGAGGGAACTCCCTTTTGATCAGTGTCCCGCAAAATCATCTCGAAGGTCCGATCATTGCCATGGCAACCTGAGGTTGTCATGATGACCTCCAGGTATGCCAACTATGGTGGCTTTGTTAGACCATGCCAGGAGCATGGTCTAAGAGGCTTTTGTCAGTGTAACACTGACATGTATGTGTAATGCTATTGTAATGCCTGCTGCAGTGCCGTGGCACACAACAGGTACACCCACAGTGAAATCAAAGAGCCGCAGGCAGAAGCCACTAGGTGGCGAAAGAGTAGTCAGACAAATCTGGGTTTGCAACATAGAGGGAATGAAGTTCCAGAGGTCATAGCAGTACACGTGGTCAGAAACAAGCCAAAGAAGTCAGAGCCGATCGGGAGCAGGAAA
The DNA here is from genome assembly GCF_051348905.1 of Ranitomeya variabilis. NCBI lineage: Eukaryota > Metazoa > Chordata > Amphibia > Anura > Dendrobatidae > Ranitomeya > Ranitomeya variabilis. The sequence goes on from NC_135239.1 coordinate 182,775,264, forward strand.
GCCAGAGATGCAAGACAGTCAAACAGGTCAGAGGATGAGCCAAGTCAAATACCAAGGGGTCCCAACATGGAGAGCGAGTATTACAACAAGCGAAGACACAAGGAAACACAGGAACGGGACCTAGTAAATGGGCAGAGGAGAAATCAGGGCATAACTGGTCAGCTGCTCAAGCCAGAGACAGGAACTATAACTGACACTGCTTGCAGGTAACAGCGGACTGAAATAGTCAGACAGATCCCAAAATGAGGCAAGGAAGATTAACCCCCACATGACCATCCCGAGGAGACAATAATCAGAAACAAACCTTGGACTGGATCATGACAGCTATGAATTATACCAGTGATCAGAGTAATGAAACTTAAAGTTGCATAGAGTGACTAAGTAAAAAAGTGAAAAAAGTGTTAAGAAACAATAAAAAATATAAAAATGAAAAATAATAATATATTATATTAAAGTATAAATATATAAATTAGAGCTGTGGTAAATGTTATTTATTAACTGTTTTGTGTGATATAACTATCTGGTTTAAAGTCCTAAAAATAAAAACTTTGAAAATTGCGAAATTGTCAGAATTTTTGCTAAAATTCCAATATGTTCACAAATAAATTCAAACAATGTCGATCTAAGTTGTGTCACAAAATAAATCTCAGAATCACTAGGATATGTTAAAACATTCTAGAGTTAGTACCACACAAAATGACTCTGGTCAGAATTGTAATATCTGGCCTAATCAGGAAGGTGAAAACACGCTGGGGGGGCGGGGTGAAGGGGATAAACTAAGGGCATTTACACACAGATAAAATGATAATATTCTTTAAAAAGACCTCAATATCTTTAAAACTACAAGTGTGAATACCATGCATGCTCTGAAGCACATATTGTTAGTGGCAAGGAGATTCAGGAAATTAGATATGGCTACACACGGTATCCTATAGTAGGGAGTTATTTCTGACAGAAAGTGACATATATGTTAGGGCAAGAGCCTTCAGCCATCTTGGAGAGCTAAAAGGTATCAGCAATCTTGGGGCACTAAAAAAAGTTCTTTGGTTTGAGATATTCCCTGAGGAGTTGCACCTCTTTTACTTTTTCCCCCTGAACATTTCTGACATGTTTTTCAGTCTGCTATTTCATGGCAAAACAAAAACAAGCACCTCTTTTAAAGGGACACATGGAGTCTCAATTTGTCCACGTAGCCCACCGTTAACATCAACAACTCTAGGGCCCAATTTTTAAGCTGCATGCAAATATGACTTCCTCTAATTCACAAATTTCTATCGCAATAAACTAATAAACTGAGTTGATTGCTAAATAAATAAGAAGCTGTCCTTGTCTGCATATAGTGAATCAAGTGTATTGTGATAAGTACTTCTCATATAAGAAGGTGGTGGGTCTACCAGAGGATTCTCCTGTTCTCCTGTTGGCCAGTCCGAGCCTGGATCTGCCCAACACAAATCTATAATTCAGCATTGTCCATGGAGCCTAAATGACTCATTAGGGAGTTCCAAGACTGAAAATATAAATTAGTTTTCTTCATTACGTCGGTTGTTGATGTGAACAGGTATCATTCTTATTCTTCTTGTAATTCTTTTTGAATCTCTACACTTTTTAAGCGTTTGTTTTACGGTGTAGCACAGCGTCTAAACTAGCTTTACATCATCAAAATATTAGGTCATATACAGAAACATTTACTCAGCAGTAACTCTTCAGGCAGAGGAAAGATTGTGGTACCGTGCATGGAATACACAATCAAGGGGTATATGTTATTGCTGTCAAATATATTTTGTTGAATAGGGACATGCTGTCAATTTGTTTTAGAAGCGGTGAGAAAGAGATCTAAAAACTGTGTAAAAGAATTTACAAACTGATCGTACTGTATTAAGCTGTAAGTATATAGCTTATGTGGGGAAATCAGGCTGAAATCTAGAATCTGTGCTTTTTTCCTGCAATCATAGAAATCATCTTGGGTCTTCCATAAGAGAGCGTTAAAGTCTTAAAAAGTGATTTTCCTGTAATTCAATATGCTAGATTAGTTAACAGACTAATTGTACACCAAATGTGTTTTTTTTATTTTTCATATTATTAAAGGGGATATCCAGGACTTTAAAAAAAAAAAAAAAAAATTACCTATGCACTAACAGGCAGGTAATTGCGCCGTTCTTCCTCGGCACAGACCGCTCCTGCCGGGGATTCAGAAGTCACTGCTGACATCATGTCTACAGGGCGGAGGCCTCTTTTCCGCTCTGCTCTGTCAATGGGGCGGGATTTCCGATGTCATTCTGATTGATAGCTGAATCCCGGCTGCCTGATTGGGGGAGCCAGCTGTCAATCAGAATGACATCAGAAATCCCACCCTGTTGCATCAGCAGAGGCAGCTGAATCCCCAGCAGGAGTGGTCTTTGACCGCTCTATGTCGGGGATGAATGGCGCGGGGGCACAACAGGCAGGTAAGCTGCAATTACCTGCCTGTTAGTGCTTAAGCACATTTTGTGTTTTTACATCAAGTCCCAGATTTACCCTGTGTCATCTTACTATTTGCTACATTGCTTGTCATATGCAACATCTAATTGTTAAGTTAATTAAGAACATCTGTGTTGTACCTTGTAAAAAGAAAAAAAAACATAAGTGACTGCATGCTATTTGACCAATAGTCATGACTAAGACTGCTTAGTGCAGTCAAAACGCATTGACTGGGTTATGTTGACCATGTAAATTTTTCTTTTGTATGCACCATATTTTCTTTTGAAAAACAAAAATAAAATGAAAATCCAGTCCTGTTGAGCCGGACTCCAATTTTTTCTATTTTCCTTGATATGAGGCCAGATCGAGGTTGGTGTCTGAGCCCCAGGTGGATGAGCATAGAGCAACTGGGTGAGCTGGAATCAAGTTTTTATAAGCTGCAATTACCTGCCTGTTAGTGCTTAAGCATATTTTTTGTTTTTCCATAAAGTCCCAGATTTACCCTTTAAAGATGTTTACAAGTTTTAATATTTTTATGATGTAAATCATCACATTGTCATTTGTTTTTAAAAACTTAAAGGGATATCTTACAGAATATGCCTTCAATATCTGACAGGTCTTGCACCATTTATCACGAGTCCCCTAAGAATTTATCTGATATTGGAGACTGTATCCAGATGATGGCTGAAATGAAAAGTGGCCATTTACATAGAAATATATGAGCTAGTGTAACAGATGAGCAAGCGTACTTCAGAAATGTAGCTGTATTAATTGGAGCATCTATTGGATTTTTTTTCCTTTTCTTTACCTTAACCACCAGATGTCAAAGATAAGTTGATAAGAAACACTCCTCCTTCCATCAACGTTTTTATCCTCTTAATATTGCAGTCATCATATTATACTTACAATTGCTCATTTTGCCTTTCTACCCGTCTATCAGAAATAAATTGTATATCCCATAGACCGGACAAACATATCTAAGATGGTAATCCCTCTTTAAATGGAGCTCAGTATTATGTAAAGGAGAATCTTATAAATTCACATTAAAGAAGCACTCTTCCTCTTCCCATCAAAGTTTTTATCCTCACAGCAATGAGATGAACAGCAAAATGGCTAATGAGAGGAGGGAGGCAGGAAGACAAGTAGAAGCCACTCCCAGTTTGAATTAACTTAATTGACAGCAACATAAGTGACCAGTAACAACACTGAACAATAGATATCAGCATAACATTTGTAGCTGAATGAACTTTAGTTTCTGAAACCAAGTAAAGTCTTCCCACAGTGGAGGTATATGTGAAGGTACAATTGTACCTATGCAGCCTGTTAAGGTTGTAAAATTATGCAGCCTGACAAGGGTTAATGTATTGCTGTCATCATACTATATAGAGCACTGTGTACTTACAATTGCTCGTTTTGCCTTTCTACCCAGATAATTCTTCTCTTTTCTCAGCTCTATGTAGAAACAGGAAGTCTCTTGTCCCTACGTTAAACTCTTGACCCTGCTGCACCCTCCTCCCCCTCTGCCAGGGACTTTTGCAGTGACTTATGACTCATGCAGGGAAAATTGACCTCCTGTTTCTACATAGAGCGTAGAAGTATTCAGCTAGTCAGATTTTAATCATGTGATGTCATAGACCTAATGGAAAAGAGAAGAATTAGCTGGGTAGGTAGCAAGCCTATGACCTCTCATCCTCGACATAACAAGTATTTCACGGCGTGATATTATGGCAGCATTTTAATATCCTCCACTATCTCAATGAGGTGACTTCATATGCGCTGGCACTTTATTTATGTGAATACATATCTTTTCACTGCATTTTTTGTGATTAGTGCATTAACTTTTTTACCTATTTCCATGTTGGTTTATTTTTATTGCAATTTTTTTGCAATGCTTTACTATTTTTTTTGCAATTTTTGCACTGATTGCTTTACCCTTGGCAGCATAATACTGCATATATATTTCTGTCACTAAATATTATCACTATTTATTCACTACCATTGTGTATAAATGTTGTTGTTACCATTATCATAATACCCCTTTTTTTTGCTTGTCCCTTGTGCATTGCGTCCCTTTTTCCCTGAGTACTTGTTCCCACCTGTACCTTCTTTTTATGTCTGTTAATTATTTAATAAAATATTGTTTTTAACTTTTATTTGGGTTTTCAGTTCGATTTGTCTCCTCTTCCTCTCTGTAGAGACTATTTGCATATTTCCCAGAGGAGCATTGCGGCTTTAAGTCTCCTCATCTCGCCATGCTTAACATGTCACTCTCCACAAGGAGAAACGTTACTACTTGGTTTCTAAAATGAATAAATCCACCAATGCAAAGAGATTGCACTGTGCAGGTAGCATAGAAAAAGTGCATAAGCAAAAAAGCATGTAATTTCTTACCAATACAACCAGTGTTATTTGTATTTACACCAGTTGTTCTTGGATGTTTATTACCCCAACTAAAAGAAGAATTAGTGGCTCATTGCAGAACACTGACAGCTTATTTAAGAGCCCATCTAATTTTATGACTTAAGTGCTGCGAGGTAATATTGGGTAACATTTTCCAGCTGCTTCAAAGAACAAACTAAAATCACATGAATCCCAGCCCACCCATAAAGGGTTTCTGCAGCGAGGCTCTGGTAGTCTATTTTCAATACATTTCTGTATTCAATCGAAATTTATTTTAGAAATTAAGTTTAACATTTAACACAACGCAACATTTATTGTGCCTTGTGCAAGGAGGTGTTTATTAATTAGTTCTCATTGCTATGGAAACAAGTATTACAGGGGTTGTCCAGGCATTTTCACAAAAGTCTGGGGTCCGACTATGTAACTGCAGACCCGTGAATCCTCGCAGCGGGCATACTGCGCGCAGTGAGGATTCTCTGGTGTTGGCGGCGAGACCGATTGGTCATGTGACCACAAGTATATGATTTGCATACTACTTACCAAATACATGTTGACGGCCTCGCAAAAGTGAATTTCGTGAGGCTGTGCACGTCCTGTCGGAATGTGGCTGGCGGTATACATATCATATATTTACACTGCTCCCAGTCTAGGAGAATCCTGACAGCTCGCAGTGAGTACGCTGTGAGCATTCATTGTCGAGGTGACAATCTGGAAGCGCTGAGGCTAAGCACCAGAATTAATGTATCTAATATTTAAGGCCCCTTCCTAGCCTATTAATATCCGCCCACAGCTGCCTGCTTAGCCTTTGCTGGTTATTGAAAATTGGGGGAACCCCATGTCATTTCCTTAAATTAATTATTTATTTAAAAGGCTAAATAAGGCTAAACACCCTTTAAGGCACTAAAGGGTTCTAGTTTATTATATGTAGGGGGCTTGTGACACTAAATATCTACGGGACATCTATCCTATCTATCTATCTATTAACTATCTATACAGTGGCGTAGGAAGGGGGGTGCGGGGGGGGCGGTCCGCCCCGGGCGGCACAATGCGGGGGGCGGCACAATGCGGGGGTGAGTCAGTGGCGTATCTAGAGGGGAGCAGCCGGCAGGGGGGCGCAGTCGGGCCGCCTAAAGCGGCGGTCCGCAGTGTCTCCCCCGGCGGCTGCATTCTGTCACCCCCCGCACTGGGAGTCAGCTGTTCTCTGTGCCGACTGTCAAGCTGACAGCCGGCACAGAGAAGCTGCGGCGCGCCGGCTCCCAGTGTTCAATTGTACTCGCATCTGAGATGCGAGTACAATTGAAGCTCTGACTGCCGGGTCAGAGCGACGCCAGCAGCGTGATCAGGTCATGTGATCACGCTGCTGACGTCACTCACCTGCGCGGCAGAGCAGGAGATGCAGATCGAGCAGGAGATGAAGAGCGGTGGTAAGTGCTCCAGTGGAGCTGAAGACACCGAAGGTGCAGGGGGGGATTTACTGTGAGTGGGGATGGGGGCATATATTGTGGGGGGGGGGGGATTTACTGTGAGTGGATGGGGGGCATATATTGTGGGGGGGGATTTACTGTGAGTGGGGATGGGGGCATATATTGTGGGGGGGGATTTACTGTGAGGGGGGATGGGGGCATATATTGTGGGGGGGATTTACTGTGAGTGGGGATGGGGGGCATATATTGTGGGGGGGGATTTACTGTGAGGGGGGATGGGGGCATATATTGTGGGGGGGATTTACTGTGAGTGGGGATGGGGGGCATATATTGTGGGGGGGGATTTACTGTGAGTGGGGATGGGGGGCATATATTGTGGGGGGGGATTTACTGTGAGTGGGGATGGGGGGCATATATTGTGGGGGGGGATTTACTGTGAGTGGGGATGGGGGCATATATTGTGGGGGGGATTTACTGTGAGTGGGGATGGGGGGCATATATTGTGGGGGGGGATTTACTGTGAGTGGGGATGGGGGCATATATTGTGGGGGGATTTACTGTGAGTGGGGATGGGGGCATATATTGTGGGGGGGATTTACTGTGAGTGGGGATGGGGGCATATATTGTGGGGGGGATTTACTGTGAGTGGGGATGGGGGCATATATTGTGGGGGGGATTTTCTGTGAGTGGAGCTGAAGACACCGAAGGTGCAGGGGGGGATTTACTGTGAGTGGGGATGGGGGAAAATATTGTGGGGGGGATTTAATGTGAGTGGGGATGGGGGGCATATATTGTGGGGGGGGATTTACTGTGAGTGGGGATGGGGGATATATTGTGGGGGGGATTTAATGTGAGTGGGGGGATTTAATGTGAGTGGGGATAGTGGGATATATTATTGGATTGGGGATATTTAATATGAGTGGAGATGGGGGATTTATTGTGGGGGGAGATTTAATGTGAGTGGAGATGGGGTATTTATTGTGTGTGGAGATGGGGGATTGAATGTGTGGGGGAGATCTGAGGACACAAAATGAAGAGCAAAGGGGGAGATGGGGGGGCATATATGAGGAAACAGTATGGGGGATGGGTGCAGACAGCTTGGGGTCAAACGGGGGAATGTATGCGGACACAGTATGAGTAGCGATGTGAAAAACGTATGTGGACAGAGTACGGGGAGTGAGGGTGTTGGGATGTGTGCATGCGTAGCATGGGGGACAGTGTAAGGGCACAGCCAGGAGGGGATAGTATACAAAGGAGGGGGAGTGTGATGAGAGAGTACAGTATAAATACTGGGCCCTATAGGGGGGACACAGTGTGAGAGGTCAGTGTGAAGAGGGGTCCGGTATAGAAAGGGGAGGTCAGTGTGAAGAGCATGTACCATAAGAGGGACAGTGTGGGGGTCATATTTTGTGCAGACAATATAGTGAGGGGAAATGTTTTATTCAGGAGCATTTTAATGACACTTGTATCTTTAAGGGCGTCATGTAGAGATTTTCTGCAAAAGAACGGAGAAGATGGAAGTCTGCAGAGACAGCTGTGGATGAGAAAACTCATCATGGGGTCTGGACAAGATGAAGAAATGAAGGAGAACTCCTCCAGAGGTGACGTCATCTATAAGGTACCTGGATGTAAATGTTATTTGTGATACTAATTTTCATGTTTTTATTTATGTTAGGAGCATTAAAGGGGATGTCCAGGTTTGTAATGAGTCTGCAGTCATTCTTTGTGACTGCAGACTTCTGACTTCTCACAGTGCGCCCTGCACACTGTCAGGATTCTCTGGTGCTGGCGATTTACATACATGCGGTCACGTGCTGACTAGACATGTGTGGCCTCACTCTATGAAAATGAACTGAGCGAGGCCGGGCACGTCTAGTCGGAATGTGGTCAGAAGTATACAAATCACATGCTTGTGCTGACATGACTGTCCACCGGCCAGGGAGAATCCTAAAAGTGTGCAGTGCATGCGTTGTGAGAATTCAGAAGCTGCGATGTCAGGATTCAGCTCTGCAGGTTCCAGTCGTCGACACATGGACACGTCACTCATATGCGATTTTTATACTCATGGTCCTGTAACAACGAGCTTCTCTTCTGCTTCTCTCAGTTTTTCACTGAACATTGGGAGCTTAAGGGAGAGGAGCTCGTCGGTACATGACTAAGTGTGAAAATCGCATACGTTCTGGGGGGGGGGGGGGGGGGCGCCAAACTCGGGAACAGCCCCGGGCGGCAAAAGCTCTAGCTACGCCCCTGTATCTATATAATATCTATCTATTATCTATCATCTATCTATCTGTCATCTATCTATCTACTATCTATCTATTATCTGCCTATCAATTATCTAGCTATCATCTATTGTCTATTATCTATCTATTATCTATCTATCTTCTATTATCTATTATTTATTTGTTATCTATCTTCTATTATCTATCTATTATCTATTATCTATCATCTAGCTATTATGTAGCTATCTATCTATTATCTATCTATTATCTATTATCTGTCTATTATCTATCTATTATCTATCTATATATCTATCTATTATATATCTATTATCTATCTATTACCTATCTATATACTATTCTATCTATCTATATCTGTATATAAGATTGCTTTATTACTTTGAAAAATAGCTTTAAGCGACATATAGAAGCACAATAGGTAAAAGCTGATGTCATACAAATGTCATACATATGATAGGTGAGAAAAATTGCATTGCACTTGTATGACACTACTTTTCTGGATCCACATTGGACCGATTTTTTTAGACACCAGTATGACTCAAGCCTTATAATCTCACACAGCTCTGCAGTGAGATCAGTAGAGCAGAGAGCCGCCATTACAAATTACACTGATAGCATCTCCTTCTATTTAAAATAATCTCTGCAGGAAGATTTTCATGCATATCAATGTCCGACCCATAGGTCTTAACAGTTAATCTACATATTAGAAAAATGTGGATTTCTCTGGAATAAGACATCGGATCACAAATATAAAAGTATCATTTTATTCAGCTTCTTATGACCTATGTGAGCCTATAGATGGCTTAGAAGGGTTGATCCTACTAACAGATTCGATTTAAATACAATGGGACATAGGATGTCAATGTCAATGCATTGGGACTGTTTAACCCCTTTCTACCATTGGATGTACTATTCCGTCCATGTGGGGTGGGACCTACTTCCCATGGACGGAATAGTACATCCAGCGCGATCAGCCTCTCTCAAGGGGGGAGAGCGGCCGATCGCGGCCAGGTGTCAGCTGACTATCGCAGCTGACATCCGGCATTATGTGCCAGGAGTGGTCACGGACCGCACCTGGCACATTAACCCCGAAACGCTGCGATCAAAGATGATCGCAGTGTTCCGGTGGCATAGGGAAGCATCACGCAGGGAGGGGGCTCCCTGCGTGCTTCCCTGAGACCCTTGGAGCAACGCGATGTGATCGCGTTGCTCCGAGGGTCTCCTACCTCCTTCTCCCTGCAGGCCCCGGATCCAAAATGGCCGTGAAGCTGCTTCCGGGTCCTGCAGGGAGGTGGCTTACAAGCCCCTGCTCAGAGCAGGCGCTGGTAAGCCAGGAGCACTGCCTGTCAGATCGCTGATCTGACACAGTGCTGTGCAAAGTGTCAGATCAGCGATCTGACACTATAGTGTGATGCCCCCCCTTGGGCAATGTAAAAAAGGAAAAAAAAAAATATTTACATGTGTAAAAAAAAATTAAAAAAAAATTCCTAAATAAAGAAAAAAATATATATTGTTCCAATAAATACATTTCTTTATCTAAACAAAAAAAAAAACAATAAAGTACACATATTTAGTATCGCCACGTCCGTAACGACTCGACCTATAAAACTGTCACACTAGTTAACCCCTTCAGTGAACACCAAAAAAAAAGAGGCAAAAAACAACGCTTTAATATCATACCGCCAAACAAAAAGTGGAATAAGACGCGATCAAAAAGACGGATATAAATAACCATGGTACCGCTGAAAACATCATCTTGTCTCACAAAAACCGAGCCACCATACAGCGTCATCAGCGAAAAAATAAAAAGTTATAGTCCTAAGAATAAAGCGATGCAAAAATAATTATTTTTTATAAAAAATAGTTTTTAGCGTATAAGAGTGCCAAAACATAAAAAAATATAAATGAGGTATCGCTGTAATCGTAAGAATAAAACTGCTTTATCAATTTTACCAAACGCGGAATGGTATAAACGCCCCCCAAAAGAAATTCATGAATAGCTGGTTTTTGGTCATTCTGCCTCACAAAAATCGGAATAAAAAGCGATCAAAAAATGTCACATGCCCGAAAATGGTTCCAATAAAAACGTCAACTTGTCCTGCAAAAAACAAGATCTCACATGACTCTGTGGACCAAAATATGGAAAAATTATAGCTCTCAAAATGCGGAGACGCAAAAACTATTTTTTGCAATAAAAAGCGTCCTTATATATAGTGTATAATAGCTGCCAATCATAAAAATCCGCTAAAAAACCCACTATAAAAGTAAATCAAACCCCCCTTCATCACCTCCTTAGTTAGGGAAAAATAATAAAATTAAAAAAATGTATTTATTTCCATAGGGAAATAGGGCTAGGGTTAGGGCTAGGGTTGGGGCTAAAGTTAGGGTTGGGGCTAGGATTAGGGTTGGGGTTAGGGTTGGGGCTACAGTTAGGGTTGGGGCTACGCTTAGGGCTAGGGTTAGGGTTAGGGCTACAGTTAGGGTTGGGGCTAAAGTTAGGGTTACGGTTGGGGCTAAAGTTAGGGTTTGGATTACATTTATGGTTGGGATTATGGTTGGGATTAGGGTTAGAGGTGTGTCAGGGTTAGGGGTGTGGTTAGGGTTACCGTTGGAATTAGGGTTAGGGGTGTGTTTGGATTAGGGTTTCAGTTAGATTTGGGGGGTTTCCACTGTTTAGGCACATCAGGGGCTCTCCAAACGCGACATGGCGTCCGATCTCAATTCCAGCCAATTCTGCGTTGAAAAAGAAAAACAGCGCTCCTTCCCTTCCGAGCTCTCCCATGTGCCAAAACAGGGGTTTACCCCAACATATGGGGTATCAGCGTACTCAAGGCACATTGGACAACAACATTTGGGGTCCAATTTCTCCTGTTACCCTTGGGAAAATACAAAACTGGGGGCTAAAATATAATTTTTGTGGAATAAAAAGATTTTTTATTTTCACGGCTCTGCGTATATTAACTGTAGTGAAACATTTGGGGGTTCAAAGTTCTCACAACACATCTAGTTAAGTTCCATGTGGGGTTTAGTTTCAATTATGGGGTCACTTGTGGGGGGTTTCTACTGTTTTGGTACATCAGGGGCTCTGCAAATGCAATGTGATGCCTGCAGACCAATCCATCTAAGTCTGCATTCCAAACGGCGCTCCCTCCCTTCCGAGCTCTGCCATGCGCCCAAATGGTGGTTCCCCCCACATATGGGGTTTCAGCGTACTCAGGACAAATTAGACAACAACTTTTGAGGTCCAATTTCTCCTGTTACCCTTGGGAAAATACAAAACTGGGGGCTAAAAAATAATGTTTGTGGGAAAAAAAAGAATTTTTATTTTCACGGCTCAGAGGCGTTATAAACTTCTGTGAAGCACTTGGTGGGTCAAAGTGCTCACCACACATCTAGATAAGTTTCTTAGGGGGTCTACTTTCCAAAATGGTGTCACTTGTGGGGGGTTTCAATGTTTAGGCAAAACAGGGGCTCTCCAAACGCGACATGGCGTCCTATCTCAATTCCAGTCAATTTTGCTTTGTAAAGTCAAATGGTGCTCCTTCCCTTCCGAGCTCTGCTGTTCGCACAAACAGTGGTTTACCCCCACATATTGGGTATCAGCATACTCAGGACAAATTGCACAACAAATGTTGGGGTCCAATTTCCTCTCTTACCCTTGGGAAAATAAAAAATTGGGGGCAAAAAATCATTTTTGTGAAAAAATATGATTTTTTATTTTTAAGGCTCTGCATTATAAACTTCTGTGAAGCACTTGGTGGGTCAAAGTGCTCACCACACATCTAGATAAGTTCCTTTGGGGGTCTACTTTCCAAAATGGTGTTACTTGTGGGGGTTTCAATGTTTAGGCACATCAAGGGCTCTCCAAACGCTACATGGCGTCCTATCTCTATTCCAGTCAATTTTGCATTGAAAAGTCAAATGGCGCTCCTTCCCTTCCGAGCTCTGCTGTGCGCCTAAACAGTGGTTTACCCCCACATATGGGGTATCAGCATACTCAGGACAAATTGCACAACAACTTTTGGGGTCCAATTTCTCCTGTTACCCTTGGTAAAATAAAACAAATTGGAGCTGAAAACAATTTTTTGTGAAAAGAAATTAAATGTTCATTTTCTTTTTTTAAACATTCCAAAAATTCCTGTGAAACACCTGAAGGGTTAATAATCTTCTTGAATGTGGTTTTGAGCACCTTGAGGGGTACAGTTTTTAGAATGGTGTCACACTTGGGTATTTTCTATCATATAGACCCCTCAAAGTGACTTCAAATGTGATGTAGTCCCTTAAAAAAATGGTGTTGTGTTATGAACTGGTGGTTTAGGAGCAACATGGGACGAGCTCTGGAGAAGGTGGTACTTGTACTGACCGCAGTTCCTGAGCTTAACACAACACTAGAAGTAGCCATGGGATGTTCCTTTCACTCCCTAGACACCTCGTCACAGCCGGAGGACTAACTACCCCTAAAGATAGAAACTGGAAAACTATCTTGCCTCAGAGAAAATTCCCAAAGGACAGACAGCCCCCCACAAATATTGACTGTGAGTGGAGAGGGAAATGACATACACAGAATGAAACCAGGATGTAGCAAAAGGAGGCCACTCTAGCTAGATAGATAGAACAGGACAGAATACTGTGCAGTCAGTATTAAAAAACTAGAAAAATCCACCACAGAGTTTACAAAAATCTCCACACCTGACTAAAGGTGTGGAGGGTAAATCTGCTTCCCAGAGCTTCCAGCTTAACTGAATAAATCCATACTGACAAGCTGGACTAGAAAAAAACATAGAAAGTGCTGAACGATTAAGTCCACAAAAAGTGGACTGCAAAAGAACAAAGCAAGGACTTATCTTTGCTGAACTGGACAGAATATCAGGGAAATCCAAGAGAGATGTGAATCCAACCAGGAACCATTGACAACTGGCACTGGCTGAAGGATAGAGCCAGGATAAATAGCCGAGCCAGAAAGACGATCAGTGGAAGCAGCTGCTGACTACTAAATCCAAGGAGCAGCAGTTCCACTTAAAACCACAGGAGGGAGCCCAAGAGCAGAACTCACAAAAGTGCCACTTACAACCACCGGAGGGAGCCCAAGAGCGGAATTCACAACAGTGTTGTAAAAATGAGAAATTGCTGGTCAACTTTTAACCCTTATAACTCCCTAACAAAAAAAAATGTTGGTTCCAAAATTGTGCTGATGTAAAGTAGACATGGGGGAAATGTTACTTATTAAGTATTTTGTGTGATATATCTCCGTGTTTTAAGGGCATAAAAATTCAAATTTGGAAAATTGCAAAATTTTCAAAATTTTCTCCAAATTTGTTTTTTCACAAATAAATGCAGGTAATATCAAAGACGTTTTATCACTGTCATGAAGTACAATAAGTCATGAGAAAACAATGTCAGAATCATCAGGATCCGTTGAAGCATTCCAGAGCTATAACCTCATAAAGGGACAGTGGTCAGAATTGTAAAAATTGGCTCGGTCATTAACGTGCAAACCACCCTTGGGGGTAAAGGGGTTAAATTCAAAAATAAAATTTTTTGATCACACATTCCAGAGTACTTCTGGCAATACCCTCAAGAAAATGTTTTCGTTGCTTTAGTTAGTGCTCATAGTGCCAGCCGCGAAGCAATGCCAATATGTTCACCCTAGTGTCCAGAGTTTGAGTCTGTTTGCAGAGACCACAGTGACAGCTTCGTAGTAATATAAATCATGCCAGATTTCGATACAGTCATGAGTAACTCATGAGGGGGTTTTGCAATTTCTCTGAGTATTGCACAATCAGACCTTGGGGTAAATTTGCTGTAACGTCTGCTCCTGAAAAGATTGTCAACTGTCATCAATTTTCTACACTTGTGAATTATCTTTATCACTGTAGAATATTGGACTTTTTTGGACATGGTCTTATAATCCTTCCCATTTTGATGTGTAATGAGAACAATAAACAAGGAGTGCAAAATGTGTGAAACCTGGTGATTAAGCAGATTAACAAACGGGCCAAGTGGCCACTCACCTAATGGGGTTGTGCACCCCCGCACAACCCCAGTTTGCGCTTGAAGGGATGGTCTCTGTGGACCGTTAGAGACTGCCGTGCACCGCCGCTGCTGGCTAGCACTTCCAGGTTCTGGTCACGTGATCAGGGAATAGGATACACGTCACCGCAGGTCCTTAGGCTGGGAAGTGTGGATCCAGCATTACCCGCACATCGCAGGTCCTTAAGCTTCTCAATGAGATTGACTGTGCTCGTAGCTGCTCCTGCCGCAAACCCTCAGGAAGAGGGATATGGAATGATGAAAGAGAAAAAATTGTAGAGGTCTGTGGAGCACTGAGATAAGGGATAAATTGTAGGGACAGCAATCTGGTTAACAAACCTTTATTAACCCTTTGATCTCCACAATGCGTTTCGATAGTATAACACTATCTTCATCATGTACCACCGGTACAACAATTACCAGCATTTATTCCAGGAATTGGGGAAAATACCAGTTTGTAGCAGGCATAAAACAGCCAGAAATGCACCAAATGTATTAAATAAATTTAATAAATGTGGTTATAAATTTGGCTCATCTTACTCCAACAGGTTTCTGGTGATGGCTGGTGTATGAAATGCCCTTCTTAGTAAAGTTCCCCCGTTCTACTTAATTCATAATTAGGCATGTCATTTAACATGAATTTTTGAGTGTGGGGGAACATACAAACTCGAGCAAATTTGGGCTTGGAAAGACATGAATCTATTAATCCAATACTGAAGGGTAACAGTGATAACCATTGAGCATCATGCCACACATATTTATTCAATTTAAGCATTTTGCTTAACAGGATTGGTCCCTTTCGATTAAATTTCTCCCTTGGCTTCAGTCTGATACATGAAAGCAAACCGCACTGTACTCTCCTTCCCCAGGTCCATTACTTTGACAGGATGTCAGCAAATCAGTGCACGCAGCGGCGCTAACAGGGCGTTCCTTTATTGACAGAACGCCCCTGTGCTCACTGATTGGCTGTTCTCCTGTCAACGTGACATCAGCGCCATAGTCAATACCAAACACTAGGAACAGCTGTCGAGACTCAATGTTGAGACTGGGGAAGGAGAGTACAGTGTGTTTGGTTTTTTTAAAGCGCCATTTTGTAGAGAAAATATGAAATTGTCTCCATCAAGATGGCGCCGGCGACGCCTGCGCAGTAGCATTTATCGGAGTGCTGATAGATGCTACTGCGCAGGCGTGGCCAGCGCCATTTTGAGAGAGTTTTTTTCTGAATACATGTATATCACCAATAAAATAATTACATGGATATTATAGATGAGATCATGCTACAGTGCAGCCGCCGGTGCCTGCCTGCTGAATGTGATTTTTTTTTCAAAACGTACTATATTCAATATGTAAAATCGGCAGATCGGTGAGGGATCAGTGACCTGACATAAGCCCATACAGATGAATACCTAATCAGAGCACCACATGAAGCCCCTCACAGGCTGCCCCGGAGCACGAGCATATCATTAACTCAAAACTGAAAAAAAAGATTAAACAACAACCACAAGACGGATTTAATCAACAAAGGTGTCATTTTAATCAGTATAACGGCGCCGACCTGACATTGTCTGTAGCTTACTAAGCACAGTCCTGCTGAGAGGTTCCCTTTAAGCTGCACTTTGTGTTGTGAGATTCGCCGGCAACGGGAGCAGTGGACGCTTGAACGCAACTACGTGATTTTTGCATACATGCGGTCGTGTACCAACAAGATGGAGGTGGCCTCGCTCAATGCAATTATATTTAGCGAGACTGGATAAAGTCTAGTCGGAATGTGGCCGGGGTATGCAAATCGCAAACTTGTGGTCACATAACTGCCCGCTCCCCGTGCCAGCAGCGGAGAAGCCTCACTTGTATTTATGGTAGAGTAATAAAACTAGCTGGAAAATATGCCCTGACTGTAAACAGTTATGAAAATGTTTAGATTTTTTAATCAGATTTAAAGTTTTAATTTGTATTTAATCAATGTATTAATGTATTTCATCAACAAATATTAATAATATAATAGTAGAAAACTATAATAATATGCAAACAATGGTGAAATGTTCATGTTATAAATATCTTTTATGTGATCCGGCATTCTCAAAAATTATTTCAATATTTTGTCATCAAGAAGCCTTTTAACGTGCAGACAAAAATTTGAAAGGATCCGTCTTTCATTCATATTAATGAATCATGTCCCAAACACATATTTTTTAAATAATTCATGCCCTATCCAGCTGCTATTCTGCACGATTCCCAAAAAGCTCCGCACTAATGTTATAGGCTGACAATGAGCTGTGTATACTGAAGACAGATTTTGAAAGGAAGTTCTGGTCAGCTAAGCCTATAACTCACCATGTTGACAGATGCCATCATTTTAATGACCAGAGCCAACTTAATGTGGCTGTTGACAGTCAACAATTTGCAAAGAAAGAGTGAAAAATCCCCTCCCTTGTATCTGCTTATGATCCAGTAGCTGATTGTATAAATGTTATTCACCTAGACTTTTCCATATGGTCAACTGGAGAGAATCTCTCACTTAGAGGCCTTGTAAATCCAAAATAATAAAGGAAGTGGACTGTTTGCTTTCATGCATAAAAAGTAACTACAACTGGCAACATTAACACATAAAACAATTGATGTAAGTTTAATCACCGGGGATTTCATCTTATGCGCAAATGAGATCTACAAAATAAAATTTGCCATGTATTTTCCATGATCTACTGTGAAAGTGTCAATGGCATCTGGTGTTTATCTCATGCAAAAACCTCATAATTCACGTCCTGAGACTAACTATACAGCCAGAAAATCTCTATACAAGTTCAATGTCTACCTAGTGTCAAGTGAGAAGTATGCCAGACTACACGCAAATAGTTTACTTTATATAGTGAGAAAATCGCAGGCTGGCTTATAAATACTTAACATTGTACTGGATGGACACTTTCTATGGTACTAAATTAAAATTCACCAAAGGGAACATTAATCAGAAAGAGAAAGGAAATAGTTAAAATAGTAGAAAAAAATCCATCCAAAAAGGCCTATGACTCCTAAGCAAAAATATTCAAAAGCTAACATGAGTTCTTACTGCATAATTTGATCAAAGTGTATAAGCCTACTTTCCATTTTCGGCAACTGTATTTAAATGAGTCTATAGCCTAATATTAGGTGGACTATTGGAGGCTATCACCACCGCAACGCACCACCTGCAAAGGGGAACTACCCAACTACTCACCCTTCTAGGCTTTGGACTACTACATACCACCAGAATATATAGTACCATATTATCTGAAAATACCAACCATAAACGATGCATTAGACTGAAAATTATTTAGCACTAAATTAGCAGTAATAGAAATCTGAGAAACAAATAATATTTTCGTTGTTTTTCTCTTTCTTTTTTTTGATAGGAAAATGCCAGTTGGTGGGAATTCATGTACTCAATCTAATACCCATTCTCTGCATAAGGCACAGGCATTAATCATATTTTCTGGCTGTATAGAAAAAAAGGATCTGTTGATAACCAATTTCGTTGGTGTAAACCCCCAATATCTTATTGGCATGGGTCTGTCAACAGAGAAGCTCCATTCCACTTTGTCTCCATTGAGGTTGGACTCCTTAGTAATATGTCATTCCCTTTCTGAAATAGTAAAACTCATTTCCTCTTGATTACATTTGACATAAATAGAACAACCTGTTGTCAGCTCCAAAAAAAATGACGTTGGATAAATGTGGACAAAATGTTTTGAAATTTAACAAGATAAGAGAAAAGCCTCTGCTGTTCAGAATCTCAGTGTCCGTCAGCCATAGCCTCCTACTTCTGATCACGCTTACTAAAGCTCAATGTGGACAAAACCGAACTAGACATTTTTCTTCCATCTCAACTAACCCTCGTACCTGATCTATCTCAATAAAGGACATCACACATTCCCCTGTACCGGAAGTCCACTGCCTCAGAGTAACCCTTGACTCTGCCCTGTCTTTCAACCGCACATCCAAGCTCTTCCCACTTCCTGCCGCCTTTAACTCAAAAATATTTCCAGAATTCATCCTTTCCTTAACCCTTAATCTACAAAAATGTTAGTGCATGCCCTCATCATCACCCACCTCGACAACTGTTATATCTTCCTCTGTATCTCCCAACTCTCCAGTCCATCATTAACTCTGCTGCCCAACTGATCCACTTCTCTCCACGCTTATCCTTCACATCTCCCCTCTGCAAATTTCTTGAATGGCTCCCAATTCCCCAACGTATCCAGTACAAATGACTGTCATTGACTAGGGATGAGCGAACGTGTGGATGTTCGGGTTCACCGTGTTTGACCGAACTAAAGTTGAAAGTTCTGTTCAGTAGCCGAACTTTATCCTAAACAAAATCCCAATAGAAATCAATAGGAATCCAAACTTTAATGCTTTAAAATGGGTATTAAATGGTCATAGTAAGGGCTAGGGGTCTACAAAAATAAACTAAATGGGAGTAAGAGCAGGACAATTGTCCTGCAAACAAATGTGGATAGGGAAATTACTTAAAATAACAGAATAAAAAAGTTATAATCTTGAATCACGAGGCGGAATCCAAGTGGAGGAGGTGATTGAGGAGAAGGTGGGGGTTTAGGTGGAAGAGGCATAGGAGGAGGAGGTAGCCATAACTGTTTTTTTATTACTTTTGTTGAATTTTGGGGGGTACTCTCTCTGTGTACAGGCCGTGAAATATTATGTAAAAGTGAAAACACTTTTTTTATGAAAACAATGAGGATAGCTTCAAAAAGGGCTTGTGGCCATGTTGCTGGTGTAGCTGCTGCAGAGATAGAGAGACCATGGTTTATCTGTGAGTGCTTCACACCCAAATGAGGCATCTTCCTCTGGTGCAAGCAGGCGATAGGATGTGTAATTTTGTAGACCCTAGTATTACTGAACGACTGGTGCTGCCAGAACAGGCAGATGTGGTTTTAGATTGCTTGGCTGAGTGCCTTCAGTCCCTTCGCTTTGTCTTCCACCCGGTCCCCTGCTGAAGCCACAGATTTTACATCAGTGGTCCATGGGCATCTGTCGTCCCCCCTCTTGCAAGTCAGGTAAGCTTATATTTAACTTGGCCAAAAAAGATTACTGGTTGACCCACCCTGCAAGGAGAATTTTGCATCGCTTCTTCCTGAGGCGGAGAGGTATTCTAAAATGGTACCATTTTTGAAAATATGCTGAAAGAATTCCCATCAGACAACATTAGCAACAGTAGTAAACCAAGTAGGAGAGGCGAGGGAGACACACAGCAGAGGCAGGGGTACAATGTCAAAGGGCTGAAAAAGGAGCATGGACCACATTTTCAAAAAATTATACATTGATCTAACACCACTGGGCAAAAATACTGTATATATTTCTGAACACGAGTTTCTTACTTTGACATTCTGATCAGATTTTATGAAGCCCACTGCCTCATTATGGCGAACCTCTCAGTGAGTCCTAACTGTTATTGCTTTAAAGGAGCTGTGTACTGCGCAAACCACCTTCACAGCGACAATGCACTAGCAGAGCAGGTGGCCTGGTGCCTCACAGCATTTTTGCTGCCTAGACTGAGTCCCCATGACTCCAGAGCACACACTTCCACAAGCACCTTCCTCAAGCTCTCCTTTAAGGCAACAAAAGACTCAAGGGACATATTTAGAACTTTTGCAAACAAATTATGGTCTTCAGATTTTACCTGGTTGTGTTGTGATGTTATTTCTTTGTACACATGTATACCATATGATTTGGCTATGCGGACTCTTCATTTTCATCTTAATAAGTTTAGTCATTATTCACAGGACCTTATTAATTTTATTTTACAAGTCACCTATTTTTTGTTGACTCATAGTTTCTTTTTATTTGATCAGAATTTCTATTTAAAAAATCTGGCATGGGGATGGGTGACAAGTTCTTACCGTCACTAGCAAACCTTGTCATGGCATTCTGGGAGTTGGAATTTGTATTTTCTGTTACCAACCCCTTCTCAGGCAGCCCAGTCTGGTATGGTAGATACATCGATGACATCCTCATTATTTGGGGGATGATGTATCTACCATACCAGACTTTATGCAGTTTTTGAATTTTAATGACTATAAAATTTGCTTCACTCACATACACAATTCCAATCAAATATCCTATTTGGATTTGGATCTCCGAGGAATACAGAATCAGCCTATTGTTAATAAAAAGCATTGTAAACCCCTAAGTGGTAACATTATTTTGCATGCAACCAGCAGTCACCACAAACACACCATCAGACCCATTCCAGTGGGGGAATTTACAAGGATAAAAAGGAACTGTAGTGACAATAGAGATTTAGAAGCAGAATTCAGTCCCTTAACTAAGAAGCTCAGATATAAAAATTATCCTCAATGATGATGAATAGAGCACGAAAAATGGTGAATCAGAAAAAACAGGAGGATCTTATTACCCCTAAAAGTATGGGCATAGGGGCTGAATCGTGAAATAATGTCAGACAGAAACCATTTGTTCGTTTACAATATAGTCCTCAATTTAAAGAAATTAAAACAATTATTAATACATTTCTTCCAATTTTATATGAGGATCAAACTTTGGCGACAATTTTGGGATCTGGAGTAAATGTGATTGCTAGAAGAGCACCTTCCATAGGAAATAAAATGTCTTCTAGCATGTTCCGCTCAAAGACCACCAATAAAACCTGGTTGGAATGCAAGGGTTTTTTTCAAGTGTGGCAGTAACAAATGCAGAACATGTAAACATGCACTAATCACCAAAACATTAAGCAATTATGACAAGTCGCGACATTTCGATATAAAACATTTCACTAATTGTAATTCAATGAATGTAGTATATAAAATCAATTGTACTTCCTGCCATGTATCATACAGGTCCTTCTCAAAAAATTAGCATATAGTGTTAAATTTCATTATTTACCATAATGTAATGATTACAATTAAACTTTCATATATTATAGATTCATTATCCACCAACTGAAATTTGTCAGGTCTTTTATTGTTTTAATACTGATGATTTTGGCCTACAACTCCTGATAACCCAAAAAACCTGTCTCAATAAATTAGCATATTTCAACCGTCCAATCAAATAAAAGTGTTTTTTAATAACAAACAAAAAAACCATCAAATAATAATGTTCAGTTATGCACTCAATACTTGGTCGGGAATCCTTTGGCAGAAATGACTGCTTCAATGCGGCGTGGCATGGAGGCAATCAGCCTGTGACACTGCTGAGATGTTATGGAGGCCCAGGATGCTTCAATAGCGGCCTTAAGCTCATCCAGAGTGTTGGGTCTTGCGTCTCTCAACTTTCTCTTCACAATATCCCACAGATTCTCTATGGGGTTCAGGTCAGGAGAGTTGGCAGGCCAATTGAGCACAGTAATACCATGGTCAGTAAACCATTTACCAGTGGTTTTGGCACTGTGAGCAGGTGCCAGGAAGCATGAAGTGCTCCAAAATCTACTGATAGCTAGCTGCATTGACCCTGCCCTTGATGAAACACAGTGGACCAACACCAGCAGCTGACATGGCACCCCACACCATCACTGACTGGGTACTTGACACTGGACTTCAGGCATTTTGGCATTTCCTTCTCCCCAGTCTTCCTCCAGACTCTGGCACCTTGATTTCCGAATGACATGCAAAATTTGCTTTCATCAGAAAAAAGTACTTGGGACCACTTAGCAACAGTCCAGTGCTGCTTCTCTGTAGCCCAGGTCAGGCGCTTCTGCCGCTGTTTATGGTTCAAAAGTGGCTTTACCTGGGGAATGCGGCACCTGTAGCCCATTTCCTGCACACGCCTGTGCACGGTGGCTCTGGATGTTTCCACACCAGACTCAGTCCACTGCTTCCTCAGGTTCCCCAAGGTCTGGAATCTGTCCTTCTCCACAATCTTCCTCAGGGTCCGGTCACCTCTTCTCGTTGTACAGCGTTTTCTGCCACATTGTTTCCTTCCAACAGACTTACCATTGAGGTGCCTTGATACAGCACTCTGGGAACAGCCTATTTGTTGAGAAATTTCTTTCTGGGTCTTACCCTCTTGCTTGAGGGTGTCAATGATGGCCTTCTTGACATCTGTCAGGTCGCTAGTCTTACCCATGATGGGGGTTTTGAGTAATGAACCAGGCAGGGAGTTTTTAAAAGCCTCAGGTATCTTTTGCATGTGTTTAGAGTTAATTAGTTGATTCAGAAGATTAGGGTAATAGGTCGTTTAGAGAACCTTTTCTTGATATGCTAATTTATTGAGACAGGTTTTTTGGGTTATCAGGAGTTGTAGGCCAAAATCATCAGTATTAAAACAATAAAAGACCTGACAAATTTCAGTTGGTGGATAATGAATCTATAATATATGAAAGTTTAATTGTAATCATTACATTATGGTAAATAATGAAATTTAACACTATATGCTAATTTTTTGAGAAGGACCTGTATATAGGATGTACATCATGAAGAATAAAAACACGCATATCTGAACATTTGGTGGCATAACAAATACTAATAATTTTAATCGCAATATATCTACAGCAGCCAAGCACTTTATTACGCATCATGCATGCAGTACTGTATCCTTACAAGTATGTGGTATAGCACAGGCATTTTGGATCTACAATCTGGATACGAGTTTCCCCAATGGCCTTAATAAGCGCAATGAGATAATGTTTCACTATTAGAATCAATGTATAGTGTGTAAATTAATTTTCAATTGTCATTTCATTTGTAAATCTTATTTTTTAATTTTATTATACACTTATGTTTTTATTTTAATATGCACAATTGATCTGTTAGGGCCTGTCAAATGTCAGGTGACACTAACGAATTTTTGGATTGGTTGATACATAACTTAAATGTTTGTGTTGCCACAAGGGATTGAGCTTTGACAAAGATCGTCATTAAGACCGAAACGCGTCACTGAATTCCCCTTGTTCACATGCCCAGAGGAGCATCACCAATGTTACTGTTTTACTATGGACGAATAAAGATTGAAGGAATTTTTAAGGAGCTGGAACCCAACCTCTATTCTTTTATATTCTTTATATATATTTTTTTGCCTAGCGGCATTAGATCAATATATGTTTTTTGGAGGTGCTGTCCGTTCTCTTCCTTCAGCATACAACATGGTACAATGTCAAAGGCCAGGGCCAATTTCATCACACCATTCAGTGTCCAGTGCCTGATGACCAGGCATTTTTGACAAGGAGGGAAAAGTTTTTAAAGATGGTCAAGCAATACCTGGCTGACCAACATATTCCCTAATTCCTCTATGACCTGTAACTATTGGATTTCAAATCTGGACACCTGGCGTGAGCTGTCTCTCTATGGAGGTGTTGTGCTGCCCTGCTGCTAGCGTCTTGGCTGAAAGGGTTTGGGGCCATAACAGACAGGCGATTTCACCTGTCAGTAGGCTAACTCTGGCTGACAGGCTCACTCTGATAAAAATTGAACAAACCCTGGATTAGCCCCCACTTTTCTATACCACCAGATGTCAGCAGCACACAAAGTGTTTTTAATGTTCAATATTTGAATGAGGCCCTCCAGTTTTAGCCTTCAAGGGTGTGTGAATAACCCTCCTTATAATTTTTTCCTGGCTTTGCATTTTGTATAAAACCTTTGAGGGTAGGAGTACATAAACTACACTTTTTTCATTTTTTATGAGGGATTCCACTTGGTGCCTTCAAGGGTGTATGGATGACCCTCCTTATAATTATTTTTCTGGCTTTGTACTCTGTGCAGAGTCTTTATGAGTGTAGGAGTACCACGACTACAATTCTTTGTTTCCAATATTTGAATGAGGCAATTCAGTTGGTGCCTTCAAGGGTGTATAGATGGCTCTGCTTGTCATTTTTGGTAGCCTTTGCACTTAGTGCATAACCTTTATGAGTCTAGGAGTACCACTACATGACAATTGGAACACAATGTGTCCCTCCTTTAAGTCTAATACAGGGTATATCTGAGTCCCTCTTTCATTATTGTCAGTTCTTGATTCCTTCATGAATTACATTGAAATTTACAATTTTTAAATAAAAAAATAAAAACATTTAATAAAAATGTATAAATATTCAATTTTGGGTTATCTAAATTATTATTCTTTTTTAAATCCTTTTCAATGTTTCCTTATATACAAGTCATTATACAGGAAAGAAGGAAAGAATGTTTCTATCTTAACCCCTTCCCGACCCATGACGCCACGTAGGCGTCATGAAAACCCGTGCCAATCCGACCCATGACGCCTATGTGGCGTCATGGAATGATCGCGTCCCTGCAGATCGGGTGAAAGGGTTAACTCCTATTTTACCCGATCTGCAGGGAGAGGGGGAGTGGTACTTCAGCCCAGGGGGGGTGGCTTCACCCCCCCGTGGCTACGATCGCTCTGATTGGCTGTTGAAAGTGAAACTGCCAATCAGAGCGATTTGTAATATTTCACCTAAAAAACTGGTGAAATATTACAATCCAGCCATGGCCGATGCTGCAATATCATCGGCCATGGCTGGAAACACTAATGTGACCCCCCCCCCACCCCACCGATCGCCCCCCCCAGTGCTCCGTTATAGGGTCCGGTCCCCTCCGTCCGCCTGCCGGCTCCCCCGTCCTGCTGTCCGCTCCCCCGTCTTCCTGCCCGCTCCCCCCCTGCTCCTATGTCACCCCCCCGTGCTCCGACGCCCCCCTCGTGCCCCGATCTCCCCCCCCTTATACTTACCGAGGCTCCCGGTCCCCGTCCGCCTCCATCGTGGGCGCCGCCATCTTCCAAAATGGTGGGCGCATGCTCAGTGCGCCCGCCGGCCGGCAGATTCTTAGAGGTACATTTTGATCGCTGTGGTAGGTTCTATCACAGCGATCAAAATAAAAAAATAATAAATAACACCCCCCCCCCTTATCACCCCCATAGGTAGGGACAATAATAAAATAAAGAAAATATATTTTTTTCTTTTTCCACTAGGGTTAGGGTTAGAACTAGGGTTAGAACTAGGGTTAGGGGTAGGGTTAGGGTTACGGGTAGGGTTAGGGTTAGGGGTAGGGTTATGGCATGTGCACACAGAGCGGATCGGCCGCGGATTCGCAGCGGATCGGCCGCGGATCCGCAGCGGATCGGCCGCGGATCCGCAGCGGATCCGCAGCGGATCGGCCGCGGATCGGCGGCGGATCCGCAGCGGATCGGCAGCGGATCCGCAGCGGATCGGCCGCGGATCCGCAGCGGATCGGCCGAGGATTGGCAGCGGATCCGCAGCGGATTGGCAGCGGATCCGCAGCGGATCGGCCGCGGATCGGCAGCGGATCCGCAGCGGATTGGCAGCGGATCCGCAGCGGATCGGCCGCGGATCGGCAGCGGATCCGCAGCGGATCGGCCGCGGATTGGCAGCGGATCCGCAGCGGATTGGCAGCGGATCCGCAGCGGATCGGCCGCGGATCGGCAGCGGATCCGCAGCGGATCGGCCGCGGATTGGCAGCGGATCCGCAGCGGATCGGCAGCGGATCCGCAGCGGATCGGCCGCGGATCGGCAGCGGATCCACAGCAGATTGGCAGCGGATCCGCAGCGGATCGGCCGCGGATCGGCAGCGGATCCGCAGCGGATCCGCCGCGGATCCGCAGCGGATTGGCCGCTGCGAATTCGAAGCAGTTTTCCATCAGGTTTACAGTACCATGTACACCTAAGGAAAACCAAATCCGCTGTGCCCATGGTGCGGAAAATTCCGTGCAGAAATGCTGCGTTGTATTTTCCGCAGCATGTCAATTCTTTGTGCGGATTCCGCAGCGTTTTACACCTGTTCCTCAATAGGAATCCGCAGGTGAAATCTGCACAAAAAAACACTGGAAATCTGCTGTAAATCCGCAGGTAAAACGCAGTGCCTTTTACCTGCAGATTTTTCAAAAATCGTGCGGAAAAATCTCACACGAATCCGCAACGTGGGCACATAGCCTTAGGGTTAGGGTTGGAATTGGAGTTAGGGTTGGAATTAGGGCTAGGGTTTGAAATAGGGTTAAGATTAGGCTTGTGGTTAGGGTTACGGATAGGGTTAGGGGTGTGTTGGGGTTACAGTTGTGGTTAGGGTTGGGATTAGGGTTACGGTTGGGATTAGGGTTAGGATTAGGGTTGGAATTAGGGTTACGGGTGTGTTGCGGTTAGGGTTGTGGTTAGGGGTGTGTTGGGGTTAAGGTTGTGATTAGGGTTATGGCTACAGTTGGGATTAGGATTAGGGGTGTGTTGGGGTTAGTGTTGAAGTTAGAATCGAGGGGTTTCCACTGTTTAGGCACATCAGGGGTCTCCAAACGCAACATGGCGCCACCATTGATTCCAGCCAATCTTGCGTTCAAAAAGTCAAATGGTGCTCCCGCCCTTCCAAGCCCCGACGTGCGCCCAAACAGTGGTTTACCCCCACATTTGGGGTACCAGCGTACTCAGGACAAACTGGGCAACAACTGTTGGGGTCTAATTTATCCTGTTACCCTTGCAAAAATAAAAAATTACTTGCTAAAACATAATTTTTGAGGAAAGAACAATTATTTTTTATTTTCACGGCTCTGTGTTATAAACTTCTGTGAAGCACTTGGGGGTTGAAAGTGCTCACCACACATCTAGATAAGTTCCTTCGGGGGTCTAGTTTCCAAAATGGGGTCACTTGTGGGGTGTTTCTACTGTTTAGGCACATCAGGGGCTCTGCAAATGCAATGTGACGCCCGCAGACCATTCCATCAAAGTCTGCATTTCAAATGTCACTACTTCCCTTCCAAGCCCTGACGTGTGCCCAAACAGTGGTTTACCCCCACATATGGGGTATCAGCGTACTCACAACAAACTGGGCAACAAATATTGGGGTCCAAATTCTCCTGTTACCCTTGTGAAAATAAAAAATTGCTTGCTAAAACATCTTTTTTGAGGAAAGAAAAATGATTTTTTATTTTCACGGCTCTGCGTTGTAAACTTCTGTGAAGCACTTGGGGGTTGAACGTGCTCACCACACATCTAGGTAAGTTCCTTGGGGGGTCTAGTTTCCAAAATGGGGTCACTTGTGGGGGGTTTCTACTGTTTAGGCATATCAGGGGCTCTGCAAACGTAACATGATGCCCGCAGACCATTCCATCAAAGTCTGCATTCCAAAACGTCACTACTTCCCTTCCGAGCCCCGGCATGTGCCCAAACAGTGGTTTACCCCCACATATGGGGTATCAGCGTACTCAGGAGAAACTGGACAACAACTTTTGGGGTCCAATTTCTCCTGTTACTCTTGCAAAAATAAAAAATTCTGGGCTAAAAAAATATTTTTGAGGAAAGGAAACACATTTATTATTTTCACGGCTCTGCATTATAAACTTCTGTGAAGCACTTGGGGTTCAAAGTGCTCACTACACATCTAGATAAGTTCCCTTGGGGGTCTAGTTTCCAAAATGGAGTCAATTGTGGGGAGTTCCTACTGTTTAGGCACATCAGGGGCTCTGCAAACGCAACCTGACGCCCGCAGAGCATTCCATCAAAGTCTGCATTTCAAAACGTCACTACTTCCCCTCCGAACCCCGACGTGTGCCAAAACAGTGGTTTACCCCCACATATGGGGTATCAGCGTACTCAGGAGAAACTGGACAACAACTTTTGGGGTCCAATTTCTCCTGTTACCCTTGGGAAAATAAAAAATTGTGGGCTAAAAAATCATTTTTGAGAAAAGAAAAATTATTTTTTATTTTCATGGCTCTGCGTTATAAACTTCTGTGAAGCACTTGGGGGTTCAAAGTGCTCACCACACATCTAGATTAGTTCCTTGGGAGGTCTAGTTTCCAAAATGGGGTCACTAGTGCGGGAGCTCCAATGTTTAGGCACACAGGGGCTCTCCAAACACGACATGGTGTCCGCTAATGATTGGAGCTAATTTTCCATTCAAAAAGCCAAATGGCGTGCCTTCCCTTCCGAGCCCTGCCGTGCGCCCAAACAGTGGTTTACCCCCACATATGGGGTATCATCGTACTCAGAACAAACTGGACAACAAAATTTGGGGTCCAATTTCTCCTATTACCCTTGGGAAAATAAAAAATTCTGGGCTAAAAATCATTTTTGAGGAAAGAAAAATTATTTTTTTATTTTCACGGCTCTGCGTTATAAACTTCTGTGAAGCACCTGGGGGTTATAAGTGCTCACTATGCATCTAGATAAGTTTCTTGGGGGGTCTAGTTTCCAAAATGGGGTCACTTGTAGGGGAGCTCCAATGTTTAGGCACACAGGGGCTCTCCAAACGCGACATGGTGTCCGCTAACGATTGGAGCTAATTTTCCATTCAAAAAGTCAAATGGCACGCCTCCCCTTCCGAGCCTTGCCGTGCACCCAAACAGTGGTTTACCCCCACATATGAGGTATCGGCATACTCAGGAGAAATTGCCCAACAAATTTTAGGATCCATTTTTTCCTGTTGCCCATGTGAAAATGAAAGAATTGAGGCTAAAAGAAATTTTGTGTGAAAAAAAAATACTTTTTCATTTTTGCGGATCAATTTGTGAAGCACCTGGGGGTTTAAAGTGCTCACTATGCCTCTGGATGAGTTCCTTGGGGGGTCTAGTTTCCAAAATGGGGTCACTTGTGGAGGAGCTCCAATGTTTAGGCACACAGGGGCTTTCCAAACGCGACATGGTGTCCGCTAACGATGGAGATAATTTTCCATTCAAAAAGTCAAATGGCGCTCCTTCCCTTCCGAGCCTTACCATGTGCCCAAACAGTGGTTTACCCCCACATGTGAGGTATTGGTGTACTCAGGAGAAATTGCCCAACAAAATTTAGGATCCATTTTATCCTGATGCCCATGTGAAAATGAAAAAATTGAGGCTAAAATAATTTTTTTGTGAAAAAAAAGTACTTTTTCATTTTTACGGATCAATTTGTGAAGCACCTGGGGGTTTAAAGTGCTCACTATGCTTCTAGATAAGTTCCTTGGGGGGTCTAGTTTCCAAAATGTGGTCACTTGTGGGGGAGCTCCAATGTTTAGGCACACGGGGGCTCTCCAAACGCGACATGGTGTCCGCTAAAGATTGGAGCCAATTTTTCATTCAAAAAGTCAAATGGCGCTCCTTCCCTTCCGAGCCCTGCCGTGCGCCCAAACAGTGGTTTACCCCCACATATGAGGTATCAGCGTACTCAGGACAAATTGGACAACAACGTCCCTGGTCCAGTTTCTCCTTTTACCCTTGGGAAAATAAAAAAATTGTTGCTAAAAGATCATTTTTGTGACTAAAAAGTTAAATGTTCATTTTTTACTTCCATGTTGCTTCTGCTGCTGTGAAACACCTGAAGGGTTAATAAACTTCTTGAATGTGGTTTTGAGCACCTTGAGGGGTGCAGTTTTTAGAATGGTGTCACTTTTGGGTATTTTCAGCCATATAGAACCCTCAAAATGACTTCAAATGTGAGGTGGTCCCTAAAAAAAATGGTTTTGTAAATTTTGTTGTAAAAATGAGAAATCACTGGTCAAATTTTAACCCTTATAACTTCCTAGCAAAAAAAAAAATTGTTTCCAAAATTGTGCTGATGTAAAGTAGACATGTGGGAAACGTTATTTATTAACTATTTTGTGTCACATAACTCTCTGGTTTAACAGAATAAAAATTCAAAATGTGAAAATTGCGAAATTTTCAAATTTTTTGCCAAATTTCCGTTTTTTTCACAAATAAACTCAAAAATTATCGACCTAAATTTACCACTAACATGAAGCCCAATATGTCACGAAAAAACAATCTCAGAATCGCTAGGATCCGTTGAAGCGTTCCTGAGTTATTACCTCATAAAGGGACACTGGTCAGAATTGCAAAAAACGGCAAGGTCATTAAGGCCAAAATAGGCTGGGTCATGAAGGGGTTAACATTTTTCTTCCTGTAAACTCCAAATTATCATCAATTTAGAATGTTTGATTGTCAGCCCTTAAAGTGGAGTAAAAGTGTGACACAATTGTTGTCAGTAGCGATCTGGGAGTCAGAAATGCTTCCAGGGGTTTTCCCTATGCTGTTCTCCTTCCATTCAGCACTTTTTCCATTCATTCCAACTTTTTCACTCCTTTTTCCGACCTCCTTGTAGGGTCTGCTGGAAAAATGCTTGATTTCCCCATTAGCTCCCATTATATTCATTACTAGAAACGAGCATTTGAGCATTAGGAATTGCTTGATGCGAGTAATGAGCATCTGAGCATTTTAGTGCTTGCTGATCCCTAGCAAGCACCTGCCCACAACCACCGTGGGCAGGCTCACATTCATTAAAATACACTAGGTGTGGATACTACAGGACTTGTCCGTAACTTTGGCTGAATATAGAAGTATACCAGCTGCACTAAGCCATTATTAGACTCCACCACAGTGTGTTTGTTCTACTTCCCATTCACAATATTTTAGGGCTCACCCAAATTAAAATAAAAAAGGGTGTTTTGCAGAGTACACCAATACAGGCTTGTTTTCAGAGTACTCCCACAGAGACAGAGTACACACACAGGTTTTTTGGCACAGTATTCCCACAGACATGGCTGCAAAGTAGAAAAATGTGTTTTTACCCACAGTACTCCCACATACATGGGTACAGAGGATAACTATTTTTTAGACTCACAACTCGTAAAGACACAGCTGCAGAGTATAATGATTTTTTATGCAAACTATTCATACAGACATGGCTGCAGTGTACACACATTTTTTTGGGCACAGCACTCCCAGAGGCAGGATTGCAGAGTACACACAGGCTTAAAAGCACAGTTATTCTTTAGGCACAGCCACAACTAGCACAGATACAGTGGTAGAATAGAATTATTTTTTAGACACACTACTCGCAAAAAGATGGCTGTAAAGTAGTCATTTTTTAGGCGTACTACTCGCAGAAAGACGGCTGCATAGTAGAATTACTTTTTAGACACACTACTCATATACCTACAGCGGTAGAATAAAATTATTTTTTTAGCCCACAAATGGAAAAGATATGGTCATAGAGTAGAAATATTTTTTGGCACACTACTCGTGTAGACACAGTGGTACAATAAAATTATTTTTTTGGCTCACAAATGGGAAAGAGACGGCTGCAGAGTAGAATTATTTTTTAAGCACCCTACTCATACAGACACGACTGCTGAGTAAACAGAGGCTTTTTGGAACAGTACTCCTACAGGCAGGAGTGCAGAATACACAAAGCGGCTTAAAGGCACAGTTCTTCCATAGGCGGTGTTGCAGAGTACACACAGAGGCTTAAAGACATAGCACTACAAAGATATGGGTGCCAAGTAAGCACATCAGCTTTTTTGCCCCGTACACCCACTGAGGCACGTGCAGAGCACGCAAAGAGGCTTTTTTGCAGAGTACATAGTCTAATTCTGTCCCTCACTCCAGCTGCATCCTGGCACTACACTAATCAGAGCAGAATGGCGGTGGCATTCCTGATCCGGCATTTATACAGGCAAGGTAACGTGGTGTGTGAGCCAGTCACAGCCATGCCAATGCATGACATGACTGTGAAGGCCCAGGAAATGCCACAGCCAAAAATCTTGTCAAGAAACTTTATTAGACATCTAAGCCAGAACAGTAAACTGGACATCCTGATAAAAGTCAGTGTTTGTGGTTCAGTACCGGACACTAGGTGTCCGGTATGAACTTATAACTGTTCAGTTCGGGTTCGCTCATCCCTATCATTTACCATCAAAGCCATCCATAAACTGTCTCCTCCAAATATCTCCAAACTAATCTCCTAATGTCTTCACACATAATCTCTGGTCCGCACAAGACCTCGCTTTCTCCCTTACACTCGTTCATTCCCCACACAATCACCTCCAAAGCTTTTCCAGAGTATCACCAATCCTATGGAATTTTGTACCCCAACACATCCAATTATCCACCACATACGGAACTTTCACTCAGAACTTGAAAACCCATCTCTTCAAGAAAGCATACAGCATGCAATGACACCCTGTTGCCTCACCACCACCGGAGATGCCACAACCCACCAATTTACTGTCTCCTTCTACATGATCCTATAGACTCTAATATACAGCACCATGGAATCAATGCTGCTCTAAAACTAATAATAATAATATTAATAATACACTGTATATACAGTAGCCATACTCTTCTGGCTGTGGCTTATCACTTTGAGGACAAAAGGATAGGCAGTCCAAGATTGGACATGTCAGATGCTTATCTCCTATGACATCATCTGTTGGGAGAGAGTTGGGGGCCATTCACATTAGACTGATGCCTGGGTTTTGGCCAACTTTACTACAATGTGTGTGATAACCTTAGTATGTTTTATTTCAGTGTTGAGGTAATGTCATTCTGTGCAGTCCCAAACATGCATGTTTTGTGTCTGGGGTGGCTATTTTAATGCATGGTAATTTATTTATTGCAAAGATAAGGAGTGGCATACAGTACAAAACCATGGACAGGCAAGCACAAATAGTCAACTGGATGGCCATACTGGAAGAATGGGGGAACCTTGACTCTTGTTTTGCATTTAAGAAAAGGTTAGATATTGCTAGACTATTTCCCCAAATACAATAATTATCAATGTAGATGGTCACATACATAGTTTTTTTTGGCATGCTAAATGGTGGTTATAGGGACCATAGAATCACAGAATGGTAGAGTTGGAAGTGACCTCCTGGGTCATCTGGTCCAACCCCCTGCTCTAAGCAGGATTCACTAAATCATCCCAGACAGATGTCTGTCCAGCCTCTGTTTGAAAACTTCCATGGAAGGAGAATGCACCACCTCTCGTAGCAGTCTGCTCCACTCATTGATCACCCTAACTGTCAATAAGTTATTTCTAATAACTAATCTGTGTCACCTCCAATTCAGTTTTATCCCATTGCTTCTAATCTTTCCTTGTGCAAATGGGAATAAAGATGATCCCTCTACAATGTGACAGCCCTTGAGATATTTGTAGACAGCTATGATGTCACGATCCATTTTTGGATTTGTGGCAGATCTGGTTTCCCTCAGATTAAGACTTTTTTCCTTTCGGGTCATCGGGGGTTAATGCAGTTTCCCCCGGTGGCCTGTTGGTGTAATTGCATTGCTGCTGGGTCAGCTGATATGGGTGGTGACCATTCCCACTATCCTTCAAGAGGTCACCTGATGCATCAGCTGACTTTCAGTGTTAGTTCATTCTGCAGCAACCAAGCTGGGAGAAGGAGTTTGCTGGGAGCGGTTGTTCTTCAGCTGAGCCTGGTGTACCTGGTGATTCTTTCCTGCTGTGCTGTGACTTGCAGCAGTGAGCTAAGTGTTGTTTTCCTTTACTTTGCCTGTCATACCTTCCCTTTGTGTTGTATTAGTGCAGTGGTGGGACCAGTGTCTTCACTTTCCAATTCCCTACTTATGGTTAGGTGCAGGGCAAGTGAGGGCTAAGGTATCCTGCTCGGCGACAGGTTGAAAAAAACCTGTATAGGGACGTCAGGGAGATCAGGTCACATCCTTAGGAGAGTGCAGGAGGTGTCCATTTCCCCATTCCCTATCGCAGGGCCAACCGTTGTCATTGTGTCCCCGATGTTCCCTTGTTTGTTGTGCTGTTGGTTACCGACCCACGGTTGAGTCATTTCATACTGGGTCAGTCACTTTCGTTACATATTAAGTCTCCTCTCAGTCTTCTTTTTTGCAAGCTAAACATTTCCAGATCCTCTAACCGTTCCTCATAGGACATAGTTTGCAGACCAGTCACCATTCTGGTCGCTCTTTTCTGAACTTGCTCGAGTTTGTTGATGTCTTTTTTAAAATGTGGTACCCAAAACTGGACACAGTATTCCAGATGAGGTCTGACCAAAGAGGAGTAGAGGGCAATAATGACTTTGTGTGATCTAGACGGTATGCTTCTGTTAATACATCCCAGAATTACCTGTAGAAAGACCTGTAGAAGCACTGGTATAGCGCGAAACAGCTGTTGTCCTTCCCTGCTCACTTCCACCATGTCCGCACTCCCCCGAGCCGTGCATTTACTTTAATGGAATTCGTATCTTCAATAAAGGAATGAACCACGCCACCTGGTGAGTGCTGCCGCAATTTTTTTCTCTTTGCATATACATCCCAGAATTACATTTGCCTTTTTTGCTGCTGCATCACACTGTTGACTCATGTTCAGTTAATGATCTAATAGTTGGTTGCCCAGAAATTAGTGCCAAAGATCTCTCACAGTTTTAATATCGACCTTGAGAATGATTTAATCTGACAATTTGAGTCTCAATCTAGAAAATAAATTTTAAACCTCTGAATTGTTCAAAAGTGAGCTTATTGTACTAGTTTATAGTGTTGAGCGATACCATCCGATACTTGAAAGTATCGGTATCGGAAAGTATCGGCGCTCTGATTGGTCCGTAGAATGCGCGCTTGAAAGACCTTAGGTGATGTCACGGCTTTGTGATTGGTCGCGTAGCGGTCACGCGACCGCTACGGACCAATCAGAGCGCCGTGACGTCATCTAAGGCCCTTCAAGCGCGCATTCTCAGGTACAACGGCTCCCGGTTACAGCGGTAAAGTCCAGGCTGCGTCGGAGAGGTGAGTATATCCCTATTTTTCATTTTAATTCTTTCTTTTACACATTGATATGGATCCCAGGGCCTGAAGGAGAGTTTCCTCTCCTTCAGACCCTGGGAACCATACAGGATACCGTCCGATACTTGGTGTCCCATTGACTTGTATTGGTATCGGGTATCGGTATCGGATTAGATCCGATACTTTGCCGGAGTATATCCCTATTTTTTATTTTAATTCTTTCTTTTACACATTGATATTAATCCCGATACCGATTCCCGATATCACAAAAGTATCGGATCTCGGTATCGGAATTCCGATACCCGCAAGTATCGGCCGATACCCGATACTTGCGGTATCGGAATGCTCAACACTACTAGTTTATGGTACAGTCAACACAGTTTGTATATTCCATATGTATGGCAGTAACTATCATTGAAAATGTTAACTATTGCATTTTCTGAGCCTAAATATGCTGAGGATTATTATTAAATCCCTTGATATGTTCTTCTTGGATAGTGTCTTGATGGAAATAGCACAGGACTCCTGAAGACCTGGCTGCAATTACAATTTGTTCACAATTTCTAAAATTTCATGTTTACAATTGGCCTGAAATCTTGTATAACGGCAGAATGAGTGTACCAGCTGACAAGGATGGCAAAAGTCAATTGTTGTTTGGATAAACAGAATTGAGGCAAATTTGGAATGTGAAACATCTGGAAATGTTCAGTGACTACTGTAAACAGCAAAGTCATTCTACGGAGACACTTGTGCGAACCTACAAAGCCATCGTCCAACCATACTACCACAGAAGAGTATATCCCTATGTACAAAAAAAGTTACACTTATTTAAGAATGAAATACCATTGGCCAACAAATAGCAAAATTAAGTGAAACATCTCCAAAGACAAACTCCTTAAGAAAAACTCCCACCCCTTATCCAGACCAGACTTTCAGTTCCATCATATATTATGAAAAGCGGTCATCTAATTTAAGAAGACCACCTTCTTAGAAGACCATTTTTCAATACAATTTTGGTTTCACCTTAGACAGATTAGGGATAAATAGAAGGTATAAGAATTAATAAATAAATAAATGAGCATTAACATTGAAAAAAAGCCAATGCAAACTAAATATTATAAGGCTATGTGCACACGTCAGGATTTTCTGCAGAAGTTTAATGAACAAAACCGGACTTTTTCTGCAGGAAATCCGCATGCGTTTTTTCCGCGTTTTTTTTAGCTTTCCCAATGCAATAATAGCAGTAAAAACGCAAAAAATCTGCAAAATTAATGAACATGCTGCGTTTTTACGGAAAAAAACGCAACATATGCACAAAAATTGCGGAATGCATTATAAATGATGGGATGCATATGTATGCGTTTAAGCATTTTTATAGCGAAAAAAACATGAAAAATCCTGAACGTGTGCACACAGCCTAAAAGTCACTATTAAAAGAACCAACGTTCATTTGATATCTGATAAACTTGTGAAAAATTGGCATGGTCGAAAATTCTCATCCTAATCTATCCCTGTCCGTTTCCTATCCTAAAAACTGAGTTACTGCCATGAGTAGGGCACCCTCGCTACGCGAAGGTTAGTCACTCTTGTTCCCTACTGTGGAACCCTTCAATATTTTACAACCAAATAGTCAATCTGCAATTGTCCTGGCATGCTACCTGGCTCAATACTACAAAAACATTTGTAAAAAAATAAAAATTATTCACAGTGATGTCTCAACTCAGGTAAACACAGAGATGCAACACTCTAAGAATAATAATAATGTTATGAAGTCACATCATTGGGATAATGATGTCATTGTAGAATCATCAAATTCATTTATTAAATATCCAAATTTTAGTGAAAAGATTGATAATTCTTAATACTTGGCAAATCCACTTTTTTTCTTAAGATTTGCTGAAATAGGAAGAAAGCTCTATCCACACAGACGGCCACTTTTGACTCATGGAATATTTAGGGAACCTAATACCTGTAACATCTGTGCAGATTCCTGTCCATTTTTTCTGCTTCGGTTGCTAGGCAACGCCACGCCTTTGTTGCAGGTGATGTGTGACAGCATTAGTCCTGTTAATTCCTAGGACTTCTGGTTCAGCTAGATAAGTGCGCTGTGGGGTTAAGTCTGGCTTTTTATTACTACTTTCTGAGAGCCCCGGGAGGAGCAGCCTTCTATTTAAACCCCTGGGTCTTTGACTTCTACTGCCAGTCAGTTAGTTATTGATACTTGTCTTGTGCTCTTGACCTTGCTTGTAGTGTTTTCTTGATTCCTCCTGTTTTTTAACTTGGCGTGAATTTTGATCATCTTGTGTTATGATTCGGTTCCTGATGTGACCTCTTGGCTTTGACCCTGCTTGGCTACCTTTCCTGCCCCTGGTTCTCTCCTACAGATAGCAGCCCTTCCATGGAAGTAATCCAGTTGACCCCATTGTAAGACCAGATCCCTGTACAAGAGTTAATGGGTGAAGGTCGAGGTTCCTCCAGAATCTGCCAGATAGAGCAGCTTGACACAAGCCTGTCCAAGGAAGCCTTCTTGAGCATTTGGCCCTCTGACAGTTGTGACAATACCATTACCCAATTACTGTATATTCTCTTGTGCTAGTGAGTGAAACATACAGTGGAATGTAAAAGTTTGGGCACCCCTGGTCAAAATTACACAGTTGAAGATTTAGGCTATGTGGACACGTTGCGGTTTTTACCGCGGAACAGCAGCGATTTTGATGCTGCGGGTCCGCAGCAGTTTCCATTGCGTTTACAGTAAACATGTAAACCAATGGGAAACCGCAAACCGCTGTGCACATGTTGCGGGAAAAACCGCGCAGAAACGCAGTGGTTTACAACCCGTAGCATGTCACTTCTTTGTGCAGAATCGCAGCGATTCTGCACACATAGAAATGCATTGATCCGCTTACTTCCCGCATGGGGCTGTGCCCACGATGCGGGAAGTAAGTGGATAATGTGCGGTTGCTACCCGGGGTGGAGGAGAGGAAACTCTCCTCCAGGCCCTGGGAACAATATTTATGGTAAAAAAAAGAATTAAAATAAAAAATCATGTTATACTCACCTCTCAGCGCTGCACACGGCTGTCCGGTCTCAGGTTTGCTGTGCGAGCAGGACCTGCGGTGACGTCGCGGTCACATGACCGTGACGTCGCGGTCACATGACCGTGACGTCACGAAGGTCCTTCTCGCACAGCATCTTTGGAAACGGACCGCCGCGTGCAGCGCCGAGGAGATCGGGACGTCAGAGGGTGAGTATAAACCATTTTTTTTTATTTTTAACATTACTATTGATGCTGCATAAGCAGCATCAATAGTAAAACCAAAACCCGCAGCGGAAACCACAAGACAAAACGTGATAAATCTGCAGGGATAACCGCAGCGGTTTTGCCCTGCAGAATTATCAAATCCGCTGCGGGAGAACCCGCAGGGACCCGAACCTACGTGTGCACATGGCCTAAATGATCTCTAAAAGGCTTAAAGTTAAAGATGACACATTTCCTTATTATTTTAGGCAAAGAAAATCTATTTTTTATCTTTTACATTTTAAAAATTACAAAAAAGAAAATGGATCAATGCAAAAGTTTTGGCATTCTGCATGGTTAGTACCTAGTTGCACCCCCTTTTGCAAGTATCACAGCTTGTAAATGCTTTTTGTAGCCAGACAAGAGTCTTTCAATGCTTGTTTGAGGGATTGTCATCCATTATTCCTTGGAAAATTCTTCCAGTTCTGTGAGATTCCTGGGTCATCTTGCATGAACTGCTATTTTGAGGTCTAGCCACAGATTTTCAGTGATGTTCAGCTCAGGGGACTGTGAGGGTCGTTGTAAAACCTTCAGTTTGAGCCTTTTGAGGTCTTCTATTGTGGATTTTGACTTGTGATTAGGATCATTATCCATTTGTGGAAGCCATCGCCTTTTCGACTTCAGCTTTTTTTTTTACAGATGGTGTTATGTTTCCTTCAAGAATTTTTTTAAATTTCATTGAATCCATTCTTCCTTCTACTAATGTTCCCTGTGCCATTGGTTGTAACACAACCCAAAAAGCATGATTTATCCACCCCCATGCTTAGTGGTTGGCAAGATGTTCTGTTCAAAAAAGAAGAGAATGTCCAGCTTCACCGAATCCGTAAAAAAGAGTTTTCTTTATTCACAAACTTTAAACATAGAGGATACAGACTTCAGCACGAACCATATGGGTAAAAATCTCAACGCGTTTCTGGAGACTAAGCTCCCTTAATGGCTAACAAGAATAAAATATACTACATTACAAATCAAGCTTTCGATATAACAAAGTTTTTGAAGAAACACAAATATATGCACAAACAAACAACAAAAAGAAAAAAAGAGGGGCATGGTATAGCAAATGAACATTTAAATAAACAAACTAAGTTCAGGGACTGCATCCGTAATTGGATTAGATTAGTGGTGTGAAAGTTTTATAGTCCCAATATCCAAGTAAGGCTATGTGCACACGTTCGGAATTGCCACGGAAATTTCCGCTGCAATTCCGCAACTCCCTGCAGCGGGTAAAACGCATGCGAAATTCACATGCGTTTTCCCGCAAAACACAAGCGTTTTGCAAGCGTTTTTTAGCTTGCAGAATGCTTGCGCTTTCCAAGTGATTTTAAGCAACACTTGGAAAAGTGATTAACAGGTTGGTCACACTTGTCAAGCATAGTGCTTGACATGTGTGACCAACTTTTTACTACTGATGCTGCCTATGCAGCCTCAATATTAAAGGATAGAAAGTTAAAAAGAATTAAAAAATAAAAAATCTGTTTATTCTCACCTTCCGACGGCCCCCGATCTCCTCAGCGGCGACCCAGTACGTTCCGTTCCCAGGGATGCTTTGCGCGAAGGACCTTTGTGACGTCACAGGCGCGTGACCGTGGCATCATCCCATGTGATTCAGGAACGGAAGCCGCCGCGTGCACCGCTGAGAGGCGGGAGAACTCCGGGGGCCATCGGAAGGTAAGTATATCCATATTTTTTATTTTAATTCTTTTCTTACAAGCATATTGTACCCAGGACCTGGATGAGAGTCTCCTCTCCTCCAGATCCCGGGTACCATCCGCACATGAAACACTCACTTTACGCATAGTGGGCATAGCCACATGCGTAAAGTGAGCGTTTCAATACATTCCTATGGCTGCGTAATCTCCGTGATTCCGCAGAAATAATGAACATGCTGCGATTTTTTCCGCAAAGTGTTTCCGCTGCGGAAAAAAGCGCAGCATGGGCACAAAAATTGTGGAATGCATTAAAATGATGGGATGCTTAAATTAAGCGAGTCGAGTTTTTATAGCGGAAAACTGCCGAAAAAACGCAAAAAAGATGCGAAAAATCCTGAACATAGGCACATAGCCTAAGATCAGAGACCTGGAAGTTGAGGGCACCAGGTCTTTGATCGTACTTGGATATTGGGACTAAACAACTTTCACACCACTAATCTAATCCAATTACGGATTCAGTCCCTGAGCTCAGTTTGTTTGTTTATTTAAATGTTCATTTACTATACCATCCCCCTCTTTTCTTTTTATTTTGGTTGTTTGTTTGTGCATATATTTGTGTTTCTTCAGAAACTTTGTTATACCATGCCTGAGGAAGGGACCTAAGAAGTCCCGAAATCTTGCTTTGTAAAATCATTTATTTTATTTTTGTCAGCCATTAAAAAGTATCATATTGACAAGATTATCTTATTTTTCACACTGAGATCATTCTTTTTTTTCTCCACACATACCTTTCGATCATTTTGGCCAAAGCGTTCTATTTTAACCTCATCGGTCCACATGACTTTTTTCCAAAATGCATCAGGATAGTTTAAATGATCTTTTGCATACTTCTGACACTGAATTTTATGGTCAGGAAGCAGGAGAGATTTTCTTCTTATGACTCTTTCATGAAGGTCATATTTTTGCAGGTGTCCCTGAACAGTAGAACAATATACCAAACTCCAGAGTTTGCAAAATCTTTCTGAAGGTCTTTTGCAGTCAAGTGAGGGTTCTGATTTACCTCTCTAGCAATCCTATGAGCAGCTGTCACTAGAATTTTGCTTGGTCTTCCAGACTTTATCTTGACCTCCGCTGGTCCTGTTAACGGATATTTCTTAATTACCGGTACATTTTGAACTGAGGAAAGGAAACTTAAAAACTCTTTGCTATCTTTTTATAGCCTTCTCCTGCTTTCTGAACCTCCACCATTTTCATTTTCAGAATGTTAGGCAGATGCATAGAAGAACCCATGGCTGCTGTTTTGGGCACAAAGTTAGAGGAGGCTGGGTTTTTATAAAGCTGGGAAATTTGCATCATCTAGCCTTTCTTAACGATGATAGTGAACAAGCCATAACCCTAACAGGCTAATTAAGTTTTGAAACCTTGGTCAAAGTTATCTGAGCACACAAATCTCCAAAGGGTGCCCAAACTTTTTAAAATGTAAAATATTTAAAAAAATATATATTTTTGTGCCTGAAATACAGAGGTAATGTGTCATCTTTAACTTTAGCCCTTTTAGAGATCATTTCATCTTTAACTTGCTTAAGTGTTCACAATAACAGTAATTTTGACCAGGGGTGCCCAAACTTTTACATGCCACTGTAATACTAATCATTGTTCAGCCTAAACTAATTATTTGGCATAAATACAATATTTTGTCATGAACAGATAAGGCTTCACTACTGGATACCATGCGATTGTGAGTCATTGTGTCCAATATGCACATATTTATGCATAAAACATAGGAGTTAGAATAGAAATGGTTTGATAATATATGGCTAAATAAGTAAATAAAGTCAAATTAAAGGAATACAATTTTACCCAACATTGTATTACAACATTCATAATGTTTGCCACTTACTCCTTCATACTAATGTAGATGACATTGGTCATTGAAGGGTTAACCAGGAAAATGACTAGGAAAGTGACAAGCCTTAGTTACTGCAATTTTAAATTGTCCCAGGGGCAAACTTAGCCCTAACCTTTCCAGAAGTGCAGCCTTGGAGAAGTATCAGTATAGTTCTTCTATTTTTGAGATAATGAATATCTTTCTGTATCAGCCTTGGCTAAAGACTTTTTATGAATTGTCTCATACGCTTTCAAAATCATTCTATAGCGGTTAAATATTCCGTAGAATTTCCTTTAATCAGGAATGAGATGACAGCAGCATGGCCTCAGTGAAAAGTTTCTGCTGCTTTAACACATGTAGCAAATTCTTTGTAAATAGGTCACATGGGGAAAATTACCGTTACATTTAACAGCCGCCCTTCTTATGTACAATTGCCTGCTTGGATAGGGAAGTAATTACTGTACAATTCAGCTAATTAAACAAATCAACTGTGTGCACTACATGAAAAGATGAACCTAAAAATCAATCACATCATCGCCTCACATACATGTGGTTTTATAGTAAGGCTACAGCTCATTGTTACTGGAAGATCCAATTAGAATAAGCCATCTTTTTATACATTAGTTATTAGCAGTCTGCAATTGGAGACTTTCTAATTCACAACTGTATCATTTACACCAGGGGTGAGCAAATACTTTTCCCAAGGGGTCACGTGAATGAAACTGACTCTTGTGGAGGCTGAACCATAGGCTGACATTAATTCTGCTCAGTATTAATATTAACATTCTAAGTACAGTTTTTTATATTAATATTATCACTTAGCATTGAGGAGAATTATGTATGCTGACATCCCCCTATATATCGTATGAACCCACACACAGCCCCTTGCATGCAGTATGAGCCCCCACACAGCCCCTACATACAGTATTAGCCCCTATAGCCCTTCTATATACAATGAG
The DNA here is from genome assembly GCF_051348905.1 of Ranitomeya variabilis. NCBI lineage: Eukaryota > Metazoa > Chordata > Amphibia > Anura > Dendrobatidae > Ranitomeya > Ranitomeya variabilis. The sequence continues at coordinate 182,818,054 of NC_135239.1, forward strand.
TCCTTACATAGCCACCTACATACAGTATTAGCCTCATGGCCTCCAATTTACAGTATGAACCCCCACATAGCCCCCTATGTACAGTATGAGGCTGCCAAAGCCCCTCTATATATATAACATGATCCCTCACATAGCCACCTACATACAGTATTAGCCTCATATAGCCTCCATTATAGTGTGAGTCCCATATAGCCTCCTATGTACAGTATGAGGCTGCCAAAGCCCCTCTACATATAACATGATACCTCACATAGCCACCTACATACAGTATTAGCCTCACATAGCCTCCAATATACAGTGTGAGCCCCCACATAGCCTCCTATGTACATTGTGAGCCCCCACATATCCCCTCTATATACAATATGAGCCCTCACATAGCCTCCTACATACAGTATTAGTCCCACATAGCCTCCCATATACAGTGTGAACCCACACAGAGCCCAATATACCTATATACAGTATGAGCCCCAGAAAGCCCCTATATAGTGTGAGCCTCCATATAGTCTCCTATATTACAGTATGAGCCACCACATAGCCTGCTATATACAGTGTTTGCCCCCGCATAGCCTTCTACATACAATATGAGCCCCATAAAGCCTCCTATATACAGAATGAGCCCGACATAGCCCCTTTATATACAATATGAGCTGTAATATATAGCCTCCTATATACAGTATGAGCCCCCACATAGCCTCTCATAATGTCATAAAAATATAACTCTAAATGCAATCACAATTCAAAACACCACACACCATATTTATACGTAATATAGAGGAATGAGTGAACATGAACTGTAAAGTTTGGGGTTCATACTGGACACATAGTGTTCGTTACTGAACTCTGAACACAGACTTTTTTCCAGAAGTCCATTTTACTGTTTGGGTTCAGTGCCAAATAAAATGTATTGAATCAACAAGCTTTTAGGCTGTGAGGACTGTGTACCACCTCAAAACATGCAGCCGCAGGGACTCGAATATATTATCCGAGCACACCCAAGATACTCGAATAACACCCGAGCATGACCAGATAACACATTAATTATCTGAGTACATTCGCTCATCACTAATCCTAATGATAGGCCGACAAGATAAAAGTACTCGACAAACCATTTAACTTTCTTTGTGCATACACACACATTTTATATATAAGTATATTTATATACCTCGCTAATGTAATAGTATATTTGCTTAGTAAGTGCCTCCAGAATTCTCTACTGTCAGAGTCGTTTATAGTCTGATCATACATTGTGCAATATCGATAAAAATATATGAAATTTGATTCTGTTTGAATAGGTAATTGCTTCCAGAATAAATACTGTTCATAGGATGCTGTAAGTCTTCTATCCTTTATCTACACAGATATTCCATACAGTGTGAAGCTGGTCGATACAGAGACATTTTATCATTTGTATTACAGCTATAATACCCACACTTTTCATATTTACTGATCAAGACTTAACGGGAACCTGTCAGGTCCCCCGTGTCCTCCAATCCATCAGCATTCAGCTATTTGTAATTAAACTCCCTCCATAACCAGCCCTGAGTAACATAATTCAGTTAAATAAATGCTTTAAAAAATAATCTATAACCTCCGCTTTTCCTATGCTAATAAGGGCTTTGACTAGTCTATGGGGCGTTAGTTCCCCAGGCTAGTCAACCCTCTTTCCATGTTATCATGCCCCTGTTGGCGTGATAACAATGGCAATGATGTGGAAAAAGATTTACAAAGAAAAAGATCAGATCAATAGTTACTTTTCTACTAAGGCTCATTCAGATGTTCGTACAAGTGCTAACCGTGTTTTTTACGGATAGCACTTGTAGCTATAATAGTGAATGGGGCTGTACACATGTCTGTGATTTTTTGCAGATCAAGAAGTCAGTGCAAAATCACGGAGGCACATCCAATATTGATAAGAGTGTTAGATCAAAATTGGCTATGCAAATCTATGGGTCCATGAAAAAATCAGATAGCACTTGGATGCCATTTTCACGGACTGACAAATAGTGTAGGGTGGAGAAAAACATTTTTTGTACGCATGAGAAAAATGGATGAAACTTGGACCAAACTCAGATGAAACGTGGACCAAACTTGTACATAACTTGGGCCAAACTCTGACCAAACTCGCATGAAACTTAAACCAAACTCAGACCATACTTGGACCAAACTCAGATGAAACGTTGACCAAATCGGGACCAAACTAGGATGAAGCGTGGGCCAAACTCGGATGAAATGTGGACCAAACTTGTACCAAACCCGTACAAAACTTGGACCAAACTCGGACCAAACTTGGACGAAACTCAGAAGAAACGTGGACCAACCTAATAAGAAATGTGGTCCAAACTCAGCCAAAATGCTGTCCGAACGCAGATGAAACTCTGACCAAAATCACTGATGAAACTTGGTCAGTTTTTATCATATGTAAAAAAACAAACGCGTGAGTGAACCCTTACTCTGACTTCATATTTGATCATTCCTTATTACACAGCAATCCAATTTGTAATTTCCTTCATGAATCAGCCATGTAATGAATATGTCCTAGAGTCAAAACTCTAATTTCAATAAATCCAGATTAAAAAACCTGAATTTTTATTTGGAATAAATCAGAATTAAGCTAAATAACAGGCTGCAATTACAGCTTTAGATTCCAAATGTTTTCAGCTAATCACTTTAAGAAACAAACAAGAGCTTGAATGTATATTGCCTGCAGTTGTTATTGGAAACCTATACATAGAGATTGCTAAATTAAGTTGGTCCCAGTGCAATTATGATCACTCAAGCATGCTTTCGATGTATCGTGCCAAATTAGCTAGATTTGAGCAATTTAACTTCCTGCAACAAATCTCCGGGGCACATTTGAGAAAGTACAGACTGTTTACAAACACTATCCTATTTCATGAGTGACTCTCTGCAGAGTCCGTTCTACCAGCCTAAGCACACACACCTGTCAAACAGTCACGCCGTGGACCTCTTCTCCCTTTCGAAGTGGTAAAAGGACTCACTTCTTGGATTATTTTCTTGTTTTATTTTTCCAACCCTTATATCGCCACCAAGGATTTCATTACTCCAAACTATTTCTAAGGGAATGTATAGAAGGAAAGATTTAAATCACTTTTTATTAAATCTGTCATATGAATTGATGCTTGTTTCACAATCACTGTCCTTCTATGGTTCTAGGGACCCCCTCGTAACTCTCTAATTTACTGTAACATAAATTATTTCCACCGCCTCTCACAGAAATGCTATTTTGTGAGTTGAGCCATACAAAAGTGTGATCTATCATAAAGGACAAGTCGTGCACAAATAACTCGAAGTTTTTGCTACTACATCATCAATATCAGATTGATATGGTTCCGCTGCCAGACCTGGAAAGTGAGGAGTGCCAGTAGAACAACACACTAAACAGTGCAATTTGACATTGGTCAAAGACTTCTGCAATTATCCCAATCTCAAAAATGACCTTTCACCAGATTTAGAATTTTACACTGGCCACATTATGAAATAGTAGCTTCAAAACGGATTTCCGTTGCAGAAATAATAGCTTGTAAAGTGTATATGCTAACTGTTGCTTAGACCAAGGAGGCATTAGCAGAAAATTCATCTCTATAAGTGGTTGCTTTTTCCCCTGCATGATGTTGACCATTCACAAGCAGGAGGCGTCATGAAGAGGGAAAAAAAAGAACATGCTTCCAGAGAATATACTAGTCTGTGAATAATACAGAGATTCAATTGATGGGGCGTGAGAGAGATAGGAAAAGTGCTAGCAGCAGCTGTGACAAGCTCAGTGTGATTAATCAGTGACATGGTATAGCTGGCATCTGTCCTGCTGCATTTGAATTACAATGGCAGCTATTTTTCATTCATAATGCACTAGAAAGCAACAGCAAGGCAGCACAATATTCTTTTACAGGGAAAAAAAATCTAAAATCAGTGATAGAGATGGTGTGCTTGTTTGACAGAAGCGACTGTACTGAGTTGTTGCATTTTTTTGTGTAATATTTAAACGGGGCATAATTGTTTTAAAAAATACAAAAGGAATTCCCCAATACCAAGGCATTTACCAGTGACTATCTACCTAACAAATTGTGTGACTAGCTACCTAACAAATTGCGCAAGCAATCTGCTTTACTAGTCAAATTTTGCATCTTTACATGCAACGCCAATAAAGCACCCTGTTATAGGTGCTAGCTATTTTGACATGTATTTACTTAGCATTTCTTATAAAATTATCTATGTGAAGTGGATTGAATTTTAGTAAAAAAATTAATTGAAAGAAACAATGAAATCAATGTATAAAGAAATGTAGACATTTAGCAGAGTATGTCTGTTTTTGTACTCCTGGTTTACTAGTCTAATTTCACAATTGTACATTCGTCATCTGTACTGAGGCCTGCTGCCACATTTTGCCTTCAATACATGTACCTACCTAGTATATATTTTCCTTTCTTTTCTTTTGTCCTTTTTGAATAAGGGTTCAATGATTGGGGTGGGAAAGATTGTGAAAAGTTATATAGTGTTGTATAGTGTTGTACAAAATGTATAGCTAAATAAAAAGTGGCGACGTCACTTAATTAGGTTATTTAAAAGAAAAGAAGAACCCCTTCCAGGACTAAGAATATGTGAGCTGTTAGCTGCAACAGAACCAGTACTACAAAACACAGAACACAGTTGGCGTCTGTCAAGCCTATTAGTGAGAAGGAAGCAGAGGGCATTATGGAATATATTGCTTATCTCATTCACAGCAGGATTATGTTACCTCTGACAGTGACACCATCAGTTTGAGTTAGTGATCTGCAAAGAATGATGTGTCTGATCATAAATGACTAACAATGATGATTTTTGAACTGTTTTTAATTGTAAGAAACATGAAAAGTCTGTCTTTGTGCTGTGTTATTAAATAGTCTGTTAGTTACTATCGGTTTCCATCCATTTCTATGGTTAGATCGCTTTGACATTTCTAAGGCTCTGTTTGTATTAAAGAACTTGAAAGGGGTTGGATACAGTCCTAATAGACCTCAGAGTGTTTCTCACATCTTTTCAGAGCAATTTTATAGTATTACAATTCACAGGGAATTGATTCAATGTCAATTTAACTTTGTGAAAAATTCAACGAACCTGGCAAATTCGAATGATAAAATATTCAATGATCTCTACATTTTATACAATGTAGTAATGCAGCTTTGCAAACTGTATGTCTCCTACCAAAAGTGTTATATACTGTAACCCTAGTCTAAGCTGGTGTAGTGGGTAACATTAGGCACATTTTTTTGAGTGGAATTGAATTCTACTTGAATATATTAAAAAAAAATCTGCATTTTTGAGATTTTTGTGATTTTGCTTCAAGCAAATTCAGCAAAATGTCAGCTGGCTGTCCACCATTTTGCCAAATCGTAGACAGCCAGCAAAAGCTTAAAAAAGTAAAAACAAAACTTGCTGACTGGCATTCAATCGTCACATGTCGTTACTTGATGGGTGTGCAACATACAGTGGCCTTTGAGGCCTGGTCATGTCCGGAAGTCCCAGCCTAGAGTGAACAAGTCGAAAATGTGACAGCGGAAGAAGAGGGTCAGACGTTTATTATTCTCTTGAGTCTTGTGAGACCCTACAGCATAATAATGGACATTCAATTAACGGATAATAACTTTGCTGCAAATCAAATTTCTGGGGAAAATACATGTGATTTGGCAAATTCATATTTTGGCAGATCTGCTCATCTCTATTGATGGGTCTATTATTACAATTACTACAAAGTTTAATACATCATCCTCTTTGATTGGGTTTATGTAATACCATTACATATGTTTTAATCATTTTTTAAATGTTTGTATTTGAATGTTTTATTAGTAATAATAATATTTTATAAGACTATACATTTTCTGTGATATAGTCTTGTCAGAGGACAGAAGAAAGATGGCGGCGCTAAGGAGACTGATCTGCGGGGGGAAGAGCCATGTATCCGAGATCCTCCAGAGAGGATTCCACAGGAGCTCGCCCGCTTCCCTCCAGGTCACCATGCGAGGTGCTATAAACCAGTCTTTAAATGAAGAGCTGGAATGAGATGAGAAGATGTTTCTGTTGGGGGAGGAAGTCGCTCAGCACGATGGAGCATACAGATCAGCAGAGGTCTTTGGAAAAAGTACAGTGATAAAAGAATCATGCACATTCCAATATCGGAGATGGCATTTGCTGGGATTGCTGTTGGTGCTGCTATGGCCGGGTTGAGGCCAACCTGTGAGTTTATGACTTTCAACTTCTCCATGCAAGCCATAGATCAAGTCATTAACTCTGCTGCTAAAACCTATTACATGTACACGAGCCTGGTGCCTGTCCCCATTGTGTTCCAGGGTCCCAATGGCTCGTCAGCCGACGTTCCTGCCCAGCACTCCCAAAGCTTTGCGCCCTGGTACGGACACTGTCCTGGATTGAAGGTGGTGAGACCCTGGAACACTGAAGATGCTAGAGGTCTTATGAAAGCTGCGAATTGAGATGATAACCCAGTGGTCGTACTTGAGAATGAGCTGATGTACAGCATTTTGTTCGATATATGAATATTAGTGTCCACATTTCTGTTTATACAAACTGCTTTATTATATTTATGCCTTGGTATTAGTTTACAGCAGGAATGTCAAGCTCAAATACACAAAGGACCAAAATTAAAAGCTTGGACAAAATCCCAGGCCAACCTTGATATTTATTTTTTTTAAAATGACTACAATTGAGGACGTTTTTCCTTGTCATCAAATATAACAATGAACCTTTAAATTTGAAAACAAACTTAAAGGGGTTGTTCCACGAACCACCCTCCAAATGCACCGTATGATGGCCGTACTGTACCCCCCACCCTCAACTTCCCCGGCAGAGTATGGTGACACCCAATACAGTATGATTCCCCAACTGTAATCCCCACACAGTCCTCAATACAGTACAATGGCCCCCACATAGTGCTCTATATAGTATAATGGCCCCAACATAGTGCTCCATACAGTATAATCGCCCCCACATTGTGCTCCATACAGTATAATGACTCCCACATAGTACTCCATATAGTATAATGGGCCCCACATAAAAAATAAAAACTCACCTCTCTTAGTCTCCCCTTTACTTTGGTCTCTGCAGTGCATCTTCTGATCCTCCACATTGCTCCGCACAGCATCTGCACAGCGTTGTAATGACAGAATCATGCTCGTTGTGCTGAGTCGTCAGATGCCGAAGGAAAATTATGGTGGAGAGAGAGACAAATACACTCGACCTGGGGGCCAGATTTGGCCCATGGGCCAGAGTTTGACATGTGTGGTTTACAGTGTGTATTTAGTTGCACCTTTGTCTGCATTTTCAGTTGGTACCAGCCTTTATTTTTCTCCTTTTTAATGTGCTTGTTTTATAAGGTTATGGCGACAGTTGCCCAAGCAGTCATCTTTAATCTTTAGAAGGTCTTCTGTTGCCCCACGGTTTTTAAAACCTGTCCTCATTGGTGAGTGTCCAGCCACTATTGAACACTGAAATTCTGTCGATATTTGAAAGTGGTGAAGGAATGTGCTTTTTATGGCAAATTCTCTTTTACAACCTGATGACCCTCCTGATCTACGTCAGGAATGACATTAGGCATCATGTAAACTTTCCATTATTATTGCTGTTGCTCGGGGGCTACCTGTGTTTCGGGGAGACACCTGCAGACCACATGCAAGCTGTTTCCTTATTTTGACCTTTGTACATTTTTAATGACCAAGGAGCACAAGTCACTGACTGGACCTCTCCACGTGTTCGCCTCTGGCACACTTTGATGGACCAGCGCACACAATGGTTAGCTGATTACACTGCAGCTAAACAATTTAGTGAAAAATAATTAGTAACACAAGCTCTTTGATGCTTGGGAAATATGTTTGGCAACGCTATTTCCATTCACAATAATCAAACTTAAAGGATGTCTATTCAATTAAAAAAGATTCTCTGTGATCAGTATTCTTATTTATTCTATGCATTGGGTTGTTTTTTAGAATTGGTTTTGAACTGGGAGTTTTTTAAGCTTGTAACAGAATACATAATATAAGGGAAAATCTTAAAATCAAAATAAATGAAATTTATAAAATCCCAACTTTTACAATACATTCTAAACTTGCATCCTGTATGACATACCTAATAATTCTAATTCTAGTCAGATCTTAAGGTTTTTATATGGGTTTTTGTGGGATTTAAAAAAAAAACTAATCAGAGGAAATGTCATAAAATATTATTACTCAGCTGATAAAACCCTCATCGCTGCTCTGGTGGAATTTGACGGTCTTTCATGTCAATAGCACCTTTAGAAATATATTTTTTTAGAAAATTGGTGACTTGTTCAATACTTATTTTACCCACTGTATATGTATATACAGGGGTTGGACAAAATAATGGAAACACCTAACGTTTTGGCATCATAATCTTCGAACATGTGATAAACATGCAAACTGTGACATATCGTAATGTTTATACACATACATTGTGTTGGACTGAGATTCAAAAGCTCACCAGTAACATTAACTCTGGGGTCCCACTGTTCAGCTACATGCAAATGTTACATTACCCTCATTCACAAATGTACATGTGCTTCTGTATAATAATATATAGGATATTTTGATAAATAAATGATTGATGACATTCTGGCTGTGTCTGTAGAAAGTCTATTGTGCCAACTACTGCTCATATAACAGGGTCCATTCCTGCAGGGGGGCCCACCAGTGGATTCAGCTGTACCCCTGTGGATCAGTACAAGCCTGCACACACTCCTGCAGGGGGGCCCACCAGTGGATTCAGCTGTACCCCTGTGGATCAGTACAAGCCTGCACACACTCTTGAATGGGGGCTCACCAGGGGATTCACCTGTATCCTTGTGGACCAGTACAAACCTGCACACACTCTTGTAGGGGGGACCACCAGGGGATTCACCTGTATCCCTGTGGACCAGTTCAAGCCTGCACAAACTTATACATCTACCAAATAAATATTTGTTTCAAAATTGTTCTCAAGTCAATGTCGTTTATCATGCAATGTTTCTACTTTCTTGTAATTTCTAGGCCTTGGCTTCATATATTTTAGGTTTGCAAATAGTCAACACTTTGTTTAGTTTAAGGAAAGGCCAAACACGTACTAAATAGTAAACACCACCCCAAATTGAAAACCGTCTCCAGCATATATCCATAAAATTCAGACACGGTACTGACTAAATCCACCAGAGGTCCATACATGGGATAAAGAGAACTGATAGACGCACAAATCCTGAACAACAGTCTTCTAGATTTAAGAAAAACCCAAGAGAACAAATAATAACTACATGGTGTAAAGTTTTATGCACTAAGCTCAATCCAGCCATATAATTAATTCTCTTAAACTTGTAAGAAGGTGAAGGTGTGAGAAGAAAAACAAGTATTAACACAAACCGATGTATTTGGCCCATTAGTGGTTTTATTTATGAAGGACATGTGCATAGCAGTACAATATATACATGAGGGCATAATTACGTCAAGTGGATTTTTTTTTATAAAGAACCTTGAATGCTTTTCTTGGCATATGGCAACACATAGGCATAACAAAATGGATGTATAGCTTGTATTTACTTTACAGGGGATCACAATTTAGATTAAAGGGTTTATCCGGCCTAAGGCTACAAGTCTGCAGTTAGTCTACGTGTCTGCAAACCTGTGAATCCTCACAGTGAGCACATTGCGCACTGTGAGGATTCTCCGGTGCCACTGCCAGGAGAGGGTAGTCATGTGACCACAAATCTGCAATTTGCATACTTCCAGCCACATTCCAACTAGACTGTGTCTGGCCTTGCTCAGTACACTTGCATTGAGAGAGGCCATGCCCTTCTAGTTGGAAAGTAACTGCCTGTATGCAAATCACATACTTGTGGTCATGCGCCTTCCAACTCCCAGAAACGGCACTGGAGAATCCTCACAGCATGAGGATTCACAAGTCCGCAGTCATTTAGAGTAACTGCAGACTTGTAGCCTAAGGCCGAATATCCCCTTTAACCATCTTAGACTCTAGGGTCAACCTATGTGTGCCTTTTCAAAGTTTGGGAGCAGATTATGGTTCATTTATAAAATCCATGCAGATAATGGTTGTATTTCAACCCAGAACCCCAATATTTCAAGGCAACAGTATAAATTTGTTCTTCTGGCCTCCATCTGATGAATGTGGGTCTATGGAAAGATTAAAGTGTACACCTGTTGCTTTTCCCATCATATACATTTGGCTAAATGCATAGATTTAGGGCCTGATTTCGCAAGCAGTTTGTATCAGAATTCTGGCATAAAGCAGCTTGAAATGTTGCAAAATTTTAGCGCAACTCAGTTGCTCAAAAATTCTGCAGACTTTCACAATTTTGCAACCGTCCCAGTCAACACTGTCAATTTTCTGTAAAGTAGGTAGAACTCAATCAGGACAGGTCATGGACAAGCGGGCCCCCAAAATTCATCATAAGTTGGACCAAACGGTGGTGTAAATTACAGTCCCTGGTTGGCATACATCTCTGTCAGTGACTATCAGTAGCACACAGCTGTTCAAAAAAGTGCTAAATTCATTAAAAAGGTGCAAACCACTCATTAAGATTGGCGTCATTGTTTGCACTTGGTCTTAGTCACAAAATTACATATAGTGTTGTGAACTCCGCTCTTGGGCTCCCTCTGGTGGTTGTAAATGGCACTTTTGTGAGTTCTGCTCTTGGGCTCCCTCCGGTGGTTTTAAGTGGTACTGCTGCTCCTTGGAATTACCAGTCAGCAGCTGCTTCCACTGATTGTCTTTCTGGCTCGGCTATTTAACCTGGTTCTATCCTTCAGCCTGTGCCAGTTGTCAATGGTTCCTGCTTGGATTCACATCTCTGCTTGGATTTCCCTGATATTCTGACCAGTTCAGCAAAGATAAGTCCTTGCTTTGTTCTTTTGCAGTCCACTTTTTGTGGACTTAATCGTTCTGCACTTTCTATGTTTTTTCTAGTCCAGCTTGTCAGTATGGATTATTTCAGTTAAGCTGGAAGCTCTGGGAAGCAGATTTACCCTCCACACCTTTAGTCAGGTGTGGAGATTTTTGTAAACTCTGTGGTGGATTTCTCTAGTTTTTTATACTGACCGCACAGTATTCTGTCCTGTTCTATCTATCTAGCTAGAAGTGGCCTCCTTTGCTACATCCTGGTTTCATTCTGCGTATGTCATTTCCCTCTCCGCTCACAGTCAATATTTGTGGGGGCTGTCTAATCTTTGGGGATTTTCTCTGAGGCAAGATAGCTTTCCTGTTTCTATCTTTAGGGGTAGTTAATCCTCCGGCTGTGACGAAGTGTCTAGGGAGTGACAGGAACATCCCACGGCTACTTCTAGTGTGTGTGTTAAGCTCAGGAATTGCAGTCAGTACAGGTACCACCTCCTCCAGAGCACATCCCATGTTGCTCCTTAACCACCAGGTCATAACAGTACAACTGGCTAAAAATGAATTAAATGCATCTCAAAAGAAGGAGAAAAAAATTCTGAGCCATTTTTTTTCTGCAGTCTGTTTGGTCTTTTTTTCCTCTTAATCTCTGGGTGGTTCAGGATTTTGGTGCTGGCATGGATGTTCAGGGTTTGTTTTCTCGTGTGGATCAACTTGCTGCAAGAGTACAGAGTATCCAAGATTATGTTGTCCAGACTCTGGCTTAAGAGCCTAAAATTCCTACTCCTGATGTGTTTTTTGGGGATAGATCCAAGTTTTTGAACTTTAAAAATAATTGCAAATTGTTTTTTGCTTTGAAACCCTGTTCCTCTGGTGATCCCATTCAGCAGGTTAAAATTGTCATCTCTCTGCTGCGTGGTGACCCTCAGGACTGGGCATTCTCCCTTGAATCAGGGGATCCGGCATTGCTTAATGTAGACGCATTTTTTCTAGCGCTCGGATTATTGTATGACGAACCTAATTCTGTGGATCATGCAGAAAAAATTTTGTTGGCCCTATGTCAGGGTCAGGAAGCGGCAGAATTATACTGCCAGAAATTTAGAAAATGGTCTGTGCTCACTAAATGGAATGAGGATGCTCTGGCAGCAATCTTCAGAAAGGGTCTTTCTGAAGCCCTTAAAGATGTTACGCCTGCTGGTCTGAGTGATTCTATGTCTCTGGCCAATCAGATTGATCGGCGCTTGCGCGAGCGCAGAGTTGTGCACACTATGGCATTGTCTTCCGAGCGGAGTCCTGAGCCTATGCAATGTGATAGGATTTTGACTAGAGCAGAACGACAGGAATTCAGACGTCAGAATAGGCTGTGTTTTTACTGTGGTGATTCTGCTCATGTTATTTCTGATTGCCCTAAGTGTACTAAGAGGGTAGCTAGGTCTGTTACCATCAGTACTGTACAGCCTAAATTTCTCTTATCTGTGACCTTGATTTGCTCAATATCGTCCTTTTCTGTCATGGCATTTGTGGATTCAGGCGCTGCCCTGAACTTAATGGACTTGGAATTCGCCAGGCGCTGTGGTTTTTCCTTGCAGCCTTTGCAGAGTCCTATTCCTTTGAGAGGCATTGATGCTACACCGTTGGCCAAGAATAAACCTCAGTATTGGACTCAGCTGACCATGTGCATGGCTCCAGCACATCAGGAAGATTGCCGTTTTCTGGTGTTGCATAACTTGCATGATGCTGTTGTACTGGGTTTTCCATGGTTGCAGGAACATAATCCGGTGCTGGATTGGAAATCTATGTCTGTGACTAGTTGGGGTTGTCAAGGGGTACATAGTGACGTTCCTTTGATGTCAATTTCCTCTTCCCCCTCTTCTGAAGTCCCTGAGTTTTTGTCGGATTTCCAGGATGTATTTGATGAGTCCAAGTCCAGTTCCCTTCCTCCACATAGGGACTGTGATTGTGCTATTAACTTGATTCCTGGCTTTAAGTTCCCTAAGGGCCGACTTTTCAATTTGTCTGTGCCAGAGCATGCCGCCATGCGGAGTTATGTCAAGGAGTCTTTAGAGAAGGGGCATATTCGGCCGTCTTCATCACCATTGGGAGCGGGATTCTTTTTTGTTGCCAAGAAGGATGGCTCCTTGAGACCCTGTATTGATTATCGCCTCTTGAATAAGATCACGGTCAAATTCCAATACCCTTTACCTTTGCTTTCTGATTTGTTTGCTCGGATTAAGGGGGCTAGTTGGTTTACTAAGATTGACCTTTGAGGGGCATATAATCTTGTTCGTATTAAACAGGGTGACGAATGGAAAACTGCATTTAATACGCCCAAAGGCCATTTTGAATACCTTGTGATGCCTTTCGGGCTTTCTAATGCTCCTTCTGTATTTCAGTCCTTCATGCATGATATTTTCCGCAATTATCTTGATAAATTCATGATTGTGTATTTGGATGATATTTTGATTTTTTCCGATGATTGGGAGTCTCATGTGAAGCAGGTCAGGATGGTATTCCAGATCCTTCACGATAATGCTTTATTTGTGAAGGGGTCTAAGTGCCTATTTGGAGTTCAGAAGGTCTCTTTTTTGGGTTTTATTTTTTCTCCCTCGTCTATAGAAATGGATCCTGTTAAGGTCCAAGCCATTCATGACTGGATTCAACCCACATCGGTGAAGAGCCTTCAGAAATTTTTGGGCTTTGCTAATTTTTATCGCCATTTCATTGCCAACTTTTCCAGTGTGGTTAAACCCCTGACCGATTTGATGAAGAAAGGCGCTGATGTGACGAATTGGTCCTCTGCGGCTGTAAAGGCCTTTCAGGAGCTTAAACGCCGATTTACTTCTGCCCCTGTGTTGCGTCAGCTGGATGTTTCTCTTCCTTTTCAGGTTGAGGTTGACGCTTCTGAGATTGGGGCAGGGGCCGTTTTGTCTCAGAGGAATTCTGATGGTTCTTTGATGAAACCGTGTGCTTTTTTTTCCAGAAAGTTTTCGCCTGCGGAGCGCAATTATGACGTTGGCAATCGGGAGTTGTTGGCTATGAAGTGGGCATTTGAGGAGTGGCGACATTGGCTTGAGGGAGCCAAGCACTGTGTTGTGGTCTTGACCGATCATAAGAATCTGATTTACCTCGAGTCGGCCAAGCAGCTGAACCCTAGACAGGCTCGATGGTCCCTGTTTTTCTCCCGTTTTGATTTTGTGGTCTCGTATCTTCCGGGATCTAAGAATTTTAAGGCTGATGCCCTCTCTAGGAGTTTTTTGCCTGATTCTCCTGGAGTTCTTGAGCTGGTTGGCATTCTTAAAGAAGGGGTGATTCTTTCTGCCATCTCCCCTGATTTACGGCGGGTACTTCAGGAATTTCAGGCTGATAAACCTGACCGCTGTCCAGTGGGGAAGCTGTTTGTTCCTGATAGATGGACTAGTAAGGTAATTTCTGAGGTTCATTGTTCAGTGTTGGCTGGTCATCCTGGGATTTTTGGTACCAGAGATTTGGTTGCTAGGTCCTTTTGGTGGCCTTCCTTGTCGCGGGATGTGCGTTCTTTTGTGCAGTCCTGTGGGACTTGTGCCCGGGCCAAACCTTGCTGTTCCCGCGCTAGTGGGTTGCTTTTGCCTTTGCCGGTCCCTGAGAGGCCCTGGACGCACATTTCCATGGATTTTATTTCGGATCTTCCTGTTTCCCAGAAGATGTCTGTTATCTGGGTGGTTTGTGACCGGTTCTCTAAAATGGTCTATTTGGTACCTTTGCCTAAATTGCCTTCCTCCTCTGATTTGGTTCCATTGTTTTTTCAGCATGTGGTTCGTTTGCATGGTATTCCGGAGAATATTGTGTCTGACAGAGGTTCCCAGTTTGTTTCTAGGTTTTGGCGGGCCTTTTGTGCTAGGATGGGCATTGATTTGTCTTTTTCTTCGGCGTTTCATCCTCAGACAAATGGCCAAACTGAGTGAACTAATCAGACCTTGGAAACCTATTTGAGATGCTTTGTATCTGCTGATCAGGATGATTGGGTGGCTTTCTTGCCGTTGGCCGAGTTTGCCCTTAATAATCGGGCTAGTTCGGCTACTTTGGTTTCGCCTTTCTTTTGTAATTTTGGTTTTCATCCTCGTTTTTCTTCGGGGCAGGTTGAGCCTTCTGATTGTCCTGGTGTGGATTCTGTGGTGGACAGGTTACAGCAGATTTGGACTCATGTGGTAGACAATTTGACGTTGTCTCAGGAAAAGGCTCAACGTTTTGCTAACCGCCGTCGGTGTGTTGGTCCCCGGTTTCAGGTGGGGGATTTAGTCTGGTTATCTTCTCGTCATGTTCCTATGAAGGTTTCTTCCCCTAAGTTCAAGCCTCGGTTTATTGGTCCTTATAAGATTTCTGAGATTATCAATCCGGTGTTTTTTCGTTTGGCCCTTCCAGCCTCTTTTGCCATCCATAATGTTTTCCATAGATCTTTGTTGCGGAGATATGTGGTGCCCGTTGTTCCCTCGGTTGATCCTCCTGCCCCGGTGTTGGTTGAGGGGGAGTTGGAATATGTGGTTGAGAAAATTTTGGATTCTCGTTTTTCGAGGCGGAGGCTTCAGTATCTTGTCAAGTGGAAGGGTTATGGCCAGGAGGATAATTCTTGGGTTGTTGCCTCCGATGTTTATGCCACCGATTTGGTTTGTGCTTTTCACTTGGCTCTCCCTGATCGGCCGGGAGGCTCTGGTGTGGGTTCGGTGTCCCCTCCTCAAGGGGGGTACTGTTGTGAATTCCACTCTTGGGCTCCCTCCGGTGGTTATAAGTGGCACTTTTGTGAGTTCTGCTCTTGTGCTCCCTCCGGTGGTTTTAAGTGGTACTGCTGCTCCTTGGAATTACCAGTCAGCAGCTGCTTCCACTGATTGTCTTTCTGGCTCGGCTATTTAACCTGGTTCTATCCTTCAGCCTGTGCCAGTTGTCAATGGTTCCTGCTTGGATTCACATCTCTGCTTGGATTTCCCTGATATTCTGACCAGTTCAGCAAAGAAAAGTCCTTGCTTTGTTCTTTTGCAGTCCACTTTTTGTGGACTTAATCGTTCTGCACTTTCTATGTTTTTTCTAGTCCAGCTTGTCAGTATGGATTATTTCAGTTAAGCTGGAAGCTCTGGGAAGCAGATTTAGCCTCCACACCTTTAGTCAGGTGTGGAGATTTTTGTAAACTCTGTGGTGGATTTTTCTAGTTTTTTTATACTGACCGCACAGTATTCTGTCCTGTTCTATCTATCTAGCTAGAACTGGCCTCCTTTGCTACATCCTGGTTTCATTCTGCGTATGTCATTTCCCTCTCCGCTCACAGTCAATATTTGTGGGGGGCTGTCTAATCTTTGGGGATTTTCTCTGAGGCAAGATAGCTTTCCTGTTTCTATCTTTAGGGGTAGTTAATGCTCCGGCTGTGACGAGGTGTCTAGGGAGTGACAGGAACATCCCACGGCTACTTCTAGTGTGTGTGTTAAGCTCAGGAATTGCGGTCAGTACAGGTACCACCTCCTCCAGAGCACGTCCCATGTTGCTCCTTAACCACCAGGTCATAACAATATAGCTCATGAATACAAAAATTTGTACATTTAATTTAGAAAATATTGTTGTTTGATTTAACAATTATGGAGAATTAAATAGTCAATCTACATGTTGCATAAATAATTAATGTTAATAATTTAGCAATTGTTTCACCATAGGATCGAGGACTTACTAAAAGATTACTGACATTTAATAAAAAAAATTAAATAAATGGTCTATTCTAATTTACTGCAGCATGAGATGACACTCTATTTGTGTCAGAAACAAAGAATTGTAGTGTCATAATATGTGCGTCCATTGATCTTTCAAAACACTTCTATCCCTACTTGTCCAAAGCCAGAGAAGGTCATAATCCCAGAAACATTCACAGTACATCTCACTTTTGGACCTCAACCATATGTAATGTCGGTAGAAAAACAAAAACATGAAACCAGTTCACCCAGAGAGGCATGCGACATGCTGAACCATGGAACATGTATGGCCACACGTGCAATCAAATATAGTAAAAGAGGATCTTGTTCCAGCTTCTTAGAATCAGAAACTTCTAAGAACATCTTTAAAATTTGATTACAAATGCGGCAACGCGTTTCAAACTCTAACAGGCGTTTTTTTCAAAGCTAAACATAGTAGGACATTTGGAGAATCCAGGTTGTGACAATTAGGTCACCTGGCCACTTACCTCAATGTACTCTGACTCACAACCAGTGCGACCAAGTAATAAATTGATCACCACTATGGTACTTGATAAAAACAACAATTTTATTGATAATCAATGTAAAAACTCTCTGGAGGAGCCTCCAGAAGAAGCTAACGCGAAACGCGCGTTGGGGCAGAGGGACGTCGGGACACCCTTCCAGATTTATTAGCAGGTATTTTGCTGTTTGCTTTTGCTTTCACTTTCCACCATTTTAAATACTAGCATTATAGCCATAGATTGGAGCGTTATACACGGGCCGAGTTCACTAGTATACTGCTAGGAGGCTGTAAAATACATAGCTCCAAACATGGTGACACCTTAGGATACTTTGGTGGGTGGCAATTAACGCATACGTGCACATGCTTATCTGGACAAGGAGTGTACCCAAGGCAATATAGTCCCTCTTTTGTGGATTTTTTGTACCCTTAGTAACATGAAGCAATATGTATTTTATATGTTTTTACATTGATTATCAATAAAATTGTTGTTTTTATCAAGTACCATAGTGGTGATCAATTTATTACTTGGTCGCACTGGTTGTGAGTCATATATGCATAGGTACTTTACCCATATTAAGCAAGGGTATTTCTACATGACTATGAGCAATTTCATGTGAATACTCAATGTACTCTGTCAGCTTTCTAATATTATCATTACCTCCTCTCTATGGGTGCCCACTGTTACGGAACTGCAGCACAGAACTAGGGTAAATGGGGGAAAACTGACCCTGAACTATGACTAGGCTGATACCCTACGATGGAGTGGGCAACCCATTCCTTGCGAATAGACCCACCGACGATCCTAGGTTAATTTCAAGCGAAGACCTATAGATAGGGGGAAGGGGTCCCTAAAAGATCTCAGGACTGGGTACAAAAACGGGTCACCTCCTAATAGAAAACACAGAGAACGCTGCAGAAACCAACTGAAAACAGAAACTAAGACTAGCAGAACCAGAGGTCGCAGTACTGCACAAATTACACACACAGAAGACAAAGCAAAGCACCAAGCCAGAACTCAAGCTGATTAACACTGTTGTCCAGCAAGGCCTGGGAGACAGGTGCTGGTTAATAAAGAGTGATACAATCACCTGACCCAAGACAAAACCAGCACCAGAGGAAAAAGACCAGCAGCCAGAACACCACAAGAAAATGGCGTATAGTCACAAACTAAACAGATTCTAACACCCACCAAAATCGGTTTGCCAATGGTTGAGGTAGTTGGCCCTGGAAGCCCTGAAGTCGCATATGTTCTAATTAATGGTGAGCCATCAGAATGGTGAGACTCTGTCATTTGCCCCATCTTGTGTATTTGCTGGGACTGTACCATATCCGGTTGACTGTTGGTGTTACGATAAATTATTACCGTGGTGTGTTACCCTCACCCTGTGTTGTCTGAGTAGTATTCTGGACACAACTATAGTAAGTAAAGCCAGCTCACCGAGTAACAAGCGCAGGTGCAAGGAACTCCACGCTGATCAACGTAGTCACAGGAGAAAGGAAAAAAAAAGAACTTGTTCCAGCTCCATATCTGTAAAATTCAGGCTTGAAACTTTATTTTGCCAATTTAAAAGCAGTGGAAATATGCTCTCCAGAAGCAGAGCGGGACAAGAGCGACGCATTTCGATCACTAAAGATCTTTATCAAAGCTATATACAAATAGTTCAATGCACAATATATAGATCCCACAGACCAATGAGAATCAATTAGATAGTCACATGATTAACCAAAGGTCCTTCAGATGTAAAAGAATCATAGTAAATGGCATAATAGCAGGGAAAAAAACAAAAAAACAAAAAAAAAACAATTATTTGCAAATATACAAGACTACAGACCTCCGCATGAAAAACAGGAGAAAAGACAATAAAAAACAACAAATATATTAGAATTAAAAGCATGCTAGACAGGTGCATATGACATCAATAATGATACATCAATTCATTACGTTTGTTGAGACCTGTTGGAAATCGAGTGTTAAGATAATAGATCCAAACGGCTTCACGTGTGAGAAGAAACCGTCTGGCATCCCCACCACATAAGGGTCTATTCACACGTTCTATACCGTGTACTTGAAAAAAACTTTGTGCTGCGAGCATGTTTCATAATGAAATGCTTAAAGGCTGCAGAAACAGTGCGAGTTGAGTCCCCAATGTAACCTATGTCATATAGGTGTTTGCTACAGAGGTGTATCTAGGGTTTCTGGCACCCAGGGCAAGAATTCATTTTGGTGCCCCCCCACCCCAAGGACATTTGCCCCCCGTCAGCCCCATCATTGCCCTCTCCTCCCCCACCATCCCCATCATTGCTCTCTCCCCGTCAGCCCCATCATTGCCCTCTCCTCCCCCCACACACACACCATTCACTTCTCTGCACATTCCCCTGCAGCGTGCCACACACACCCACCCACCCCTCTCCTCGCTTTCCTCTGACACAGCCGGCCGCTGAATGACGTCATCCAGCGGCGCGTCTGTGTGAGAGGAAACAGGAAGACAGATCGCTGGGCAGCGGAGCTGCAGGGATTTCTCCCTGCCTGCCGCAGCCACCCTGAAGGGGCCCCCCTCCACCTCTGCACATGTTGGGAGCCGGCGCTCTGCAGCTTCTCTGTGCCGGCTGTCAGCTTGACAGTCGGCATAGAGAACAGCTGACTCCCAGACCGTGGGCGGCAGAATGCAGCCGCCGGGGGAGACACTGCGGACTGCCAAATTAGGTGGCCCGACTGCGCCCCTCTGCCGGCTGCACCCGGGGCACATGCCCCGGATGCCCCCCCCTAGATACGCCACTGGTTTGCTAATGCGAACCTTCAGTTTGTGCGATGTACACCCGACATAGTGAGTAGTATTCTGCACACAGGGAAGGAGTGCAGGCATTCAGTGGCGTGAGCCCTGGTCAATGCCGTCTTTCTACAGACAGCAAGGCCACTAAACCAGAGCACCCATTGACCCTCATGTTTCCACACTGAGCCTTGCTCTTGTTCAACAACTCTGTTATTTCTACATGCAAATTCAGAGATAATTGTGTAGACATTAGAGCAAGCACACTGTACAGTAGCACATTCAGGTCATTAGAAGGACAATGCTGCTCAACCATAACTGGAGTGTCTTCCCCTATACAACAAGGAAGCTAGGAGACTGGGGAGCTGTGCACTCCTGAAGACACACATTGAGGCTAAACCTTTAATAATTCGGTTTAGATTAAATCAATACATGTTTTACTATGTTTAATACACTAAACTGATTCCTGAATCTTAATAAACACATACGATATTTGACAGTATTTCATGTCCGTTACAGAATCTGGAAACCTGAATAATTCACACTTTTCCCTGCAGAAAATGTATTGATTATTTTCATCAAAGTTGGTGAGATATCTGACTTTTAGTGTCAGTAAAACTATTGTCTGTCTAAACAATCACCCTAAAAATATCTTTATGGGTCTATATAACCTTTATTATGAAGTTTTGAAGGTAGCAAGAATTTGCCAGAGATTCGGTAACCAATGGCTAATTAAAAAAGGCAGTCTTCCTGCCAACAAGTAGATTGGTGCTCGTTTAACTCCTTTCTTGACCAATAATTCCCAATTTTGCAATTTTGTTTGTTCCTACACTGCATCCGTTATGCCACTGCATTACCTTAACATGTCACACTCTGAATATGCACCCCTGATTTATCGGACATAGCTATATACAGTATATACTCAGTGCCATTTTAGAATTTATTAGTAAGAGAGCTGCGTAAAATCAGCAAGTGGGCTCGTCTGGGAGCAACTGAACCCTGCGCCAACACGTGAGTTCCATTCCTTGCAATGTAATGAGATAAACTGGCAAGCTGGTCTAACTCATTGCTAGAAGCTATGTACACAGACATTTTTGTGATGTAATCCTCATGTAAGATTTTTGCTACATATGTCTATGGTTCAGATGTGAAAGTTTACTTGAGCAGAAATCTAATCTGATGTAATAAACATGTTAAGGGGAATTTAAAAAATAATATCTACAATAAAAACTGGCTAAATAAAACAACCTCAACATGTTAGTATCACACATTATGCTCTTATGGTTAATGGTTCTAAGTTTGTTAAGTCAAAAACATTCGATCTGATTTATCATTATTATCTATGCGCATATTTTTTAATTTTCTTTAAGTTTGAATTTCAAGCATTTTTTAAGAAAAAAATTAAATGAATTACAGCTTTTGCACAACTTTGACACTATTTTCTTAAGTCCTATGTTTTTGGATAATTTAACATTTCCAATTTTTCATATAACGATTGCACAATAGTACTCCATTATTCTGTGATTTTTTTTGTTTTTGCATTGTCGAGAACTAATACATGTTAAAGCTTACTTAAAGGATTGTGAGATGCTTTATGCTAAAAAGGTAAAGAAAAGCAAAAGGGCAAAAAAAAGCATATTTGAGCCAAATTTATGAACCATTTAGATGAATTTAAAGCAAAGTCAACCAGCGAAAGAAAAAAAAAACACAATTTATTATTCTCTCTTGCCTTGTGGTATTCGCTGATTTGTTTTGCGCTAAATTCATCTAAATGGGTCGCGCAGTTCATGAATTTTGTGCAAAATAAAAAAAAGCTCTTTATTTTTTGTCTTTAAAATGTTTTGCAACTTTTAGCGCAAAAAGATGCATTTTCCGTTAAAATGTCACAAAATGCGCACCAAAACTTAAGTTGCACCTACGTAAAATCACTCCAGAAGGTGACTAGCAAAAAATTGCAAATAAATTTGTGACTTTTTTGAAAAGTTGCAAATGATGAATTACGGTAAGCAAAAACATCTGAAAACCCTGAACTCAGCCCACAGTAGTGAACTAAGGAGAAGAAGAAAAAAACACAAAGGCATAATCTTTACAAGAAGAAAAAATACACTTTAAAAAGCCTACGAGCCTAAATAGTACATCAAGGTTTTTTCATTGGACAGCACATTTCTACAGCATAGTAGTGTCTTTTTCATGTAAAAAAAAAACCTGATCTGAAGATGCCAGTGCGGAGTAGAAATGTGTTGTCCAATGAATAATCCTTAATTTACTATTTTTGCAACAAAAAACTTCTTTCCTCCTTGCATCCCATCGATTTTGAATTGAATCTGTCAGCAGGTTTTTGCTACCTCATCTGAGAGCAGCATGAAGTAGGCAGAGACCCTGAATTTAATGATGTATCACTTAGTTGACTGGGTGCAACCGTTCTGGCACAATCAGTGTTTTTCAATGTATAATGCAGCACAGCTGTGTAAGCTAACCCCACCCACACCAGGCTCTGAATGTACATTGTCTATTGACAGTGAGCTGCTTATCACAGGAAGGAGCGGAGTTGGGGAAATGGACACAGGGCAGCTAGTCACAGCAATGATAATGTCCTAGTGACAAAACCATCACTCTAAGTCAACAGCACACAGACTGATAAGTGACACATCATTGAATTCTTTGTTTGAACCCCTACCTCATGCCGTCCTCAGATGACATAGCAAAAACATTCTTAAAGTGTTTTTTTCTTCTGGTGATGTGAGGGGGGTCTCCCCCAGCCAAGGGGTAGCAGTAGTTGGATTTTCTAAACCAGGGGCTTCGACGCCATCCTCTAAATGAGCCTTACCATATATTTTTTACTTTTATTCCACCTCTAATAGGGTCACCCTATTTTGTGCACTCATTCCTTCTACAGCTTTTTGTCACAAAGTAGTAATCTTGCAATTTTCACACTGGCAACTGGAGATTTTTTTAGACTCATACTTCCTGGCTATTCAGGAAGAATTTAAAGGACTGTTCTTATCAGCAGAGGCAGGATTACACCTCTATACACAGCTGATAATACAGGATCCTCCAATCACAAGAGCTCCACCTGCTCCCTCTCTATTCACATTGACCAGTACACACACTCATTAGACACCTCAATACAAAAGAAAACCATATGGTGTTTTCATTGTGGATCATGTACATGTGTTGTTTCCTGAAACAAAAGGAAGTTCTAAATAGTCTCAGTGGTCAGTGTGAAAATTTGAAAGGTGCCAGATTTTTATTTTTTTATTGTTAATACAGTTTGTGATATACAAAAATAAAAAATAAACATTGCCAAAAAATACTTCTTATATAATCAATAGGTCAATTTATGATGATAGTTTTCCTTAACCCCTTTCTGTCATTAGACGTACTATTCCATCCATGTGGGGTGGGCCCTACTTCCCAAGGACGGAATAGTACATCATGCCCTTTAATGCGACACTGCGACTTAAGTCGCAGTGATTGCATTAAAATTCCAACGCCATCTTACCTGGAGGAAGATGGTGTCGGCATCCTAGGGCCTGTCGCCGACCCCCAGGCCTCCCGATCGCTGTGATTGGCTGCTCAATTCTGAGCAGCCAATCGCAGCCTTTCTCATTGTTTCAGCCAATCAATTTGGCTGAAACAGTGAGGTCCCAGGCTAGGATCGAGTACCGATGTACTCGATCCTAGGCCAGTGCCTGGCAATGCCAGGCATCTGCCAAAACCCCCCGGATTGGCGTGATCGACGATCACATAGATCACGCCAATCGCAGGGCACAGCGGCGGTGTTACCGCGCTGTGCCCTGCCTGTAACTACGCGCTCCGCGGCCCCCTCTGCCCTGCCTCCTGTGCCCTGCCTCCGGATCTTGCAGGTGTGATTGGCGTGATCGATGTGATCATCAATCGCGCCAATCACAGGGCACAGCAGCAGTGTGACCGCACTGTGCCCTGCTGGTGACCTGCCTATGATCGGAGCTGTGAGCCCCGATCATAGGCTGGTGCCTAGCAACACCGGTGTCACCAGGGCCTTCTCTGATTGGTGGGATCGATGTGATCCTCGATCCCACCAATCACAGATCACAGCAGAGGTGTGACCGCTCTGTGACCTGTCTCACCTGCCCCTGACCTGTGTAACTGCTCTGAAGGAATCCTCACACTTGGTGAGGATTCCTTCAGAGTGGTCACGCTGAGAGATCCCCTCCTGTGCTGAGACTTGTGGTGCCACAGTAGCCTGTGACACCACAATTCTTGCAAAAGAAAGAAAAAAGAAGCCAGAAGAAAGAAGAGAGAAGAAAGAAGAGAGACTACAACCGTAAGTGTTGATACCCCGATCCCGGCCCGATCTCTCTTCATCCCCCCTTGCCCCATCCCCCCATCCCCCCTTGCCCCATCCCCCCTTCCGCAGTATCCGTGCCCAAATTTAGCAGCCGCCGAGCGTTGATTGGTGACGCAGTTCACCTATCAAAAATAGATCAATGGTTACATTAGTCTGTGCTAAAAACTAAGGAAAATGTGAAATATGTGAAATAGGAAATAGCATACTGGCTTATGAACTTTATGAACAAACACATGAGATTTTTAGCACAAGATTTGCAAATATTGTGAGCCCATTCACCAAAACGTCAAGGTAATCTCAGATCGAATGGGTAACTACACTGACTGGTGTGAACACTTACTTGTGGTATCTAGGCAGTTCACCTATCAACACTCGTGCTCGCTTTTTTTTTCCCCATCCCCGTGCGCTCCCCCAGCCGCTGCGTCTAATCCGTACCTTTTCTTTTTTTTTCCCCATCCCCTTGCGCTCCCCCAGCCGCTGCGTCTAATCCGTGCCTTTTCTTTTTTTTCCCCCATCCCCGTGTGCTCCCCCAGCCGCTGCGTCTAATCCGTACCTTTTCTTTTTTTTTTCCCCATCCCCTTGCGCTCCCCCAGCCACCGCGTCTAATCCGTGCCTTTTCTTTATTTTTTCCCCCATACCCGTGCGCTCCCCCAGCCGCTGCGTCTAATCCATACCTTTTCTTCTTTTTTTTTCCCCATCCCTGTGCGCTCCCCCAGCCGCCGCGTCTAATCTGTGCCTTCCCTTTTCTTTTTTTATTTTCCCCATCCCCTTGCGCTCCCCCAGCCGCCGCGTCTAATCCATACCTTTTCTTTTTTTTTTCTCCATCCCTGTGCGCTCCCCCAGCCGCCGTGTCTAATCTGTGCCTTCTTTTTTCTTTTTTTTTTTTCCCCATCCCCTTGCGCTCCCCCAGCCGCTGCGTCTAATCCGTGCCTTTTCTTTTTTTTTTTCCCATCCCTGTGCGCTCCCCCAGCCGCCGCGTCTAATCTGTGCCTTCCCTTTTCTTTTCTTTTTTTCCCCATCCCCTGCCTCTCCCCCAGCCGCTGCGTCTAATCCGTGCCTTTTCTTTTTTTTTTCCCCATCCCTGTGCGCTCCCCCAGCCGCCGCGTCTAATCTGTGCCTTCCCTTTTCTTTTTTTTTTTCCCATCCCCTTGCGCTCCCCCAGGCCGCTGCGTCTAATCCATGCCTTTTCTTTTTTTTCCCCCCATCCCCGTGCACTCCCCCAGCCGCCACGTCTAATCCATGCCTTTTCTTTTTTTTTCCCCCATCCCCGTGCGCTCCCCCAGCCGCCGTGTCTAATCTGTGCCTTCCCTTTTTTTTTCACATCCCCGTTCGCACACTCAGCAGCCGCCGAACTCTGATAAGTGACACGGTTCACTAATCAGAGCTCTCGTGCCTTTCGTTTTTTTCACATCCCCGTTCGCACACCCAGCAGCCACCGAACTCTGATAAGTGACACGGTTCACTTATCAGAGCTCTCGTGCCTGCCTTTTTTTTCACATCCCTGTTCGCACACCCAGCAGGCGCCGAAATTTGATAAGTGACGCGGTTGACTTTTCCTTGCACAGGTATTTTTTTCTCCCCATTTGCTTTTTTTTTCCTTTAGCTTTTTTTTCACAATAGTTTGCACCAAACACTATTCCCCCCACACGTACACATAGTTACCAATAAAGTACACAAAAGCACCATACTCACAAAAAAAATGTCCCTCTCGTCCCGTTCGTCCCAACAGCGCTATTCAGCGGAGGAGGCATATTCTTTCCTTGCCTCCGACACTGATAGCGAGGGAGAGGATCCCACTTTTCTTTATTTTTTCTGATTCTTCCTCATCCTCTTTCTCATCCTCTTCCCCCTCCTCATCTTCCTCCTCCGGCCCTGCGGAACCGCCACGCAGACACCGCAGGACAGAAGCAGTGCCCATCATTCATGAAGATGAAGATGAGGCAGGGCCCACTCCTGAAGATGAACCAGCGCGCCCCTCTTCGGACCCCGTATGGACCTCGCCCCCGAAAATTACGAGCCACTGATTCCTGATTTTGTGGCAGAATCAGGAATCAGGTTTGACACCACCGGCCTCACAGAAATAGACTTTTTCAAAGTCTTTTTCTCTGAGGATTTTGTTAACCTCATGGTGGAGCAAACTAATTTGTACGCTCGTCAATTTTTGGAGCAAAACACCGGTTCACCATATTCTAACTGGTCTCCTGTAGACGCAGTTGAAATGATGCAGTTTTTGGGCCTGATGCTTCATATGGGGCTCCTGAAGAAGCCATAAATTCGGCAATATTGGAGTGTTGATATTTTATACAACACTCCAGTGTTCCGAATGGTCATGGTCCGAATGCATTTTGAGGCCATCCATAAGTTCCTGCATTATTCTGATAATGCACAGTGTCCCGCACGAGATGACCCCAACTTTGACCGTCTGTTCAAAGTTCGGCCGGTCATCGAACACTTCAACAAAAAGTTTGGTGAAGTGTACGTGCCCAAAAGGGACACCTGCGTGGATGAGTCCTTGGTTCATTTTAAAGGGCAGCTCAGATTCTGTCAATACCTGCCCAGCAAGAGGGCCAGGTACGGAATCAAACTCTACAAGCTGTGTGAGAGTACCTCAGGGTACACCTACAGCTTTAGAGTCTACGAAGGGAAGGACACCAGGATTGAACCGCCTGAGTGTCCCCCTGTCCTGGGAGTGAGTGGGAAAATAGTGTGGGATTTGGTGCACCCACTGCTGGATAAAGGTTATCACCTCTACACTGATAACTTTTATTCCAGCATCCCACTCTACAAATCCCTTTCTGCGCTAGGTACCGCAGCTTGCGGTACTGTCTGCAAAAATCAGAGAGGCCTTCCAAAGACGCTACTTGGGCAGATGCTCAGAAAAGGTGAGAGCAGAGCCCAATGTAGCGACCACCTGCTGGTGGTCAAGTACAAGGACAAGAGGAATGTCCTTCTCTTGACCACCATACACGGTGATGGCAGTGCCCTCAGCACTGTACGGGGTACCTCTACACAGGTCAGCAAACCTGACTGTGTACTGGGGTACAACAAAAACATGGGGGGCGTTGATCTCTCTGATCAACTCCTCCAACCGTACAGTGCTTTGAGAAAGGCCAAGGTGTGGTACAAAAAGCTGTCCGTGTACATTGTACAAATGGCAATGCTCAACGCTTTCCTGCTGTCACGATGTGCACGCCACACCAATACGTCGTACCTTCAGTTCCAGAAGGTAGTGGTTAAGGCTCTGATATTTGGCACGAGGGAAGGAGCGGGCCCCAGTACTTCCGGAATTGAAGGTGCTCGTATCGTACCAGGTCAGCATTTCCCGGGGGAGGTCCCGCAAACTGGAAAAAGAGGTAAGTCGCAAAAAAGGTGCCAAGTGTGTTACAAAAGGGGAATACGCAAGGACACCATCTATCAATGCGACACCTGCCCCGAAAAACCTGGCCTGTGTATGAAGGATTGCTTCAAATTGTACCACACCTCCATGCACTACTAATTTACTTTACAGGAAACAGTAGATTAGTTCCAAAAAGGGGGCACATCTATGTAAGTTCATTGGGGGTCTAGTTTACAAAATGTCACTTGTGGGGGTTTTTTTACTGTTTGGGCACATCAGGGGCTCTGCAAACGGAACATGACGCCTGCAGACCATTCTATCAAAGTCTGCTTTCCAAAACGTCACCACATCCCTTCCTAGCCCCGACGTGTGCCCAAACAGTATTTTTTCCCACATGTGGGGTATCAGCGTTCTCAGGACAAATTGGACAACAACTTTTGGGGTCCAATTTCTCCTGTTACACTTGGGAAAATTAAAAATTGGGGACTAAATGATCATTTTTGTAGGAAAAAATAGGATATTTTATTTTCACGCCTGGGCGTTATAAATTTAAGTGAAACACTTGGGGGTTCAAAATTCTCACCACACACCTAGATAAGTTCCCAATTAGGTCTAGTTTCCAAAATGGGGTCACTTGTGGGGGATTTCTACTGTTCAGGCACATCAGGGGCTCTGCAAACGGAACATGATGCCCGCGTACCATTCCATCAAAGTCTGCTTTTCAAAACGTCACTACTTCCCTTCCGAGCCCCGAAGTGTACCCAAACAGTAGTTTCCTCCC
The DNA here is from genome assembly GCF_051348905.1 of Ranitomeya variabilis. Classification (NCBI taxonomy): domain Eukaryota; kingdom Metazoa; phylum Chordata; class Amphibia; order Anura; family Dendrobatidae; genus Ranitomeya; species Ranitomeya variabilis. Next base: position 182,846,376 of record NC_135239.1, read on the forward strand.
TCCTTTTCTTCTGAACCCTGCCATGCGCCCAAACAGTGGTTTACCCCCACATATGGGGTATCAGCGTACTCAGGACAAATTGGACAACAACTTTTTGGGTCCAATTTCTCTTGTTACACTTGAGAAAATAAAAAATTGGGGACTAAACCATCATGTTTGTGGAAAAAATAGGATTTTTTTTTTCACGCCGGGGCGTTATAAACTCTTGTGAAGCACTTAGGGGATAAAAGTGCTCACAACACATCTAGATAAGTTCCTTAGGGGGTCTAGTTTCCAAAATGGGGTCACTTGTGGGGGGTTTCCACTGTTTAGGCACATCAGGGGCTCGCCAAACGCGACATGGCGTCCAATCTCAATTCCAGCCAATTTTAGCTTGAAAATGTCAAACGACGCTCCTATCCTTCTGAACCCTGCCATGTGCCCAAAAAGTGGCTCCCCCTCACATGTGGGGTATCAGCATACTCAGGACAAATTGGACAACAACTTTTGAGGTCCATTTTCTCTTTTTACCCTTGGGAAATTAAAAAAATTATTGCTGAAAGATCATTTTTGTGACTAAAAAGTAAAATGATAATTTTTTCCTTCCATGTTGCTTCTGTTGCTGTGAAAAACCTGAAGGGTTAATAAACTTCTTGAATGTGGTTTTGAGCACCTTGAGTGGTGCAGTTTTCAGAATGGTGTCACTTTTGGGTATTTTCTGCCAAATAGACCCCTCAAAGTGGCTTCAAATGTGAGGTGGTCCCTAAAAAAAATGGTTTTGTAAATTTTGTTGTAAAAATGAGAAATTGCTGGTCAACTTTTAACCCTTATAACTTCCTAGCAAAAAAAAATTTTGTTTCCAAAATTGTGCTGATGTAAAGTAGACATGTGGGAAATGTTATTTATTAACTATTTTGTGTCACATACCTCTCTGGTTTAACAGAATAAAAATTAAAAATTTGAAAATTGTGAAATTTTCAAAATTTTCGCCAAATTTCCATTTTTTTCACAAATAAACGCAAGTTATATCGAAGAAATTTTACCACTATCATGAAGTACAATATGTCATGAGAAAACATTGTCAGAATTGCCAAGATCCGTTGAAGCGTTTCGGAGTTATAACCTCATAAAGGGACAGTGGTCAGAAATGTAAAAATTGGCCCGGTCATTAACGTGCAAACCACCCTTGGGGGTAAAGGGGTTAAAAGTAAAACATGGCATAGGATCTGATGGACCTTCCCATCACTGTAATCTTCACTGCCTGCAGGTCAGGATCTTCTTGTTGCACCGTAATGGTTCTTGTAGGAGCCGTGCAACCCTTTATATACGGGCAAATCTTGGCGTGAGCATCCCTAATTCTGCCGCAAATAACTATGATTTAAGGATGTCAATAGCAATGGTCTAATTTTTCACCCTTCACCGAATTTACACTGACTAAATATAATTGAATACTAGGAAATGAAAGAAAATTTTTGACCTAATGTATAAACCAATTTATGTAAATAGTGATCGGTTATATAATATTACTAATATGTACTCAATGCTGGAAGTTACCTAAAATCATCAAGAACATAAAAGCAGAGTTTGACCTGTAAGTCGCATACAAATGTGATCTTTTCTGACAAGTAATTAGCATTTCAGAGTGATTTTTCTTCATACTGTTTCAGCATGAACCCATACAACGCGGAGTGGGTATATTCCTCGCAGCATAAACTCTCTCCTAACTCTGACCCTGACTGGCCTTTCTCAGTCAGACTATAACCTGATTCGAGATCAGAATGCAAGTTTAATTTGATTTGATTGAACGTTTAGGAAAAAATTAGAAACACTGCACTTTATGTGCCTAAACCAGTCACCGTCCGATACTCTTAGCATCCTTTTTACTGATTGCATGTCATTCATGAAACTTAGAAGACAAAATGTGGAGGTTGGTAGTGTGCTTACCGCAAAGGGAGCTGGGGAATATCAGCCACAGGTAACCGGCGTCTTAGATCAGTGGCAGAATTCAGGAATTATAGTTGGCCGTGCTAAACTTGGAATGTGTCATTGGTCAGAGTTCAGGGTTGCGAATAATGACACATTTAATGAACTTCACTAAACTTGAGCAGAATTGGATGGTATCCAAAATCATCTTAAATTTCCAAAGAACGTCTTATCAAATGCAATATATTGTTTCCAACATAAATGTACATATAATCCTTTTTCAATTGTTGGTACACCCCTGGTGACTAAAGTTATTTGAGAACACACAGCATTGTTGCGAAATGGGTCTAATGAGTTACATTGCGATCAGGATATTTACCTTGAGATACTTGTATACAAGAAAAGGTTATATATATATATATATATATATATATATATATATATATATATTATAATGCAGCGGTAGCACATTTATGCAGTGATGAGGCAGTGACCCAGCAAAGTTCCAAACAAAAGTCTCTTTAATGCTTTCACCTCACGGCATTGATGTCCAACTCATATCAACACAGCACACGATATCCTCCAGATCGCAGCCAGTCACATATCCTCTGTCACTAAACATGCCAATCCGCCTCTGACCGGTTGCCGTGGGCAACTGCACCACTGTGTTAATGTCTCGCTACTCACAGCTTTACAAGGTACACGATATCCTTCCGTTTACAGTCACTAAAAAAGCCAGTCCTGCTCTTGAGACCAGTTGCCATGGGTGACTGCACCACCATGGTAATGTCTCCTTACTCACAGCACTACACTGTTGTGAATTTGCTTTTTGCTCCCTCTAGTGGTTACTAGTTTTTTGACTCTGGTTTTTCTGTCATTCCTTTTATCCGCACCTGGGTCGTTAGTTAGGGGTGTTGCTATATAAGCTCCCTAGACCTTCAGTTCAATGCCTGGCAACGTAGTTATCAGAGCTAGTCTGCTGTGCTCTTGTCTACTGATCCTGGTTCCAGTTATATCAGCTAAGTCTGCCTTTTGCTTTTTGCTATTTGTTTTGGTTTTGTATTTTTGTCCAGCTTGTTCCAAATCTATATCCTGACCTTTGCTGGAAGCTCTAGGGGGCTGGTGTTCTCCCCCCGGACCGTTAGACGGTTCGGGGGTTCTTGAATTTCCAGTGTGGATTTTGATAGGGTTTTTGTTGACCATATAAGTTACCTTTCTTTATTCTGCTATCAGTAAGCGGGCCTCTCTGTGCTAAACCTGGTTCATTTCTGTGTTTGTCATTTCCTCTTACCTCACCGTTATTATTTGTGGGGGGCTTCTATCCAGCTTTGGGGTCCCCTTCTCTGGAGGCAAGAAAGGTCTTTTGTTTTCCTCTACTAGGGGTAGCTAGATTCTCCGGCTGGAGCGTGTCATCTAGAATCAACGTAGGAATGATCCCCGGCTACTTCTAGTGTTGGCGTTAGGAGTAGATATATGGTCAACCCAGTTACCACTGCCCTATGAGCTGGATTTTTGTATTCTGCAGACTTCCACGTACCTCTGAGACCCTCGCCATTGGGGTCATAACAGTTTGCCAGGCCAGTATTAAATGTTTAATGCGTTGCAGAAGAGGGATTATAAGAAAGAAGATTCTGAGTTTTTTTTTTTTTCTTTCTTCTTCCCCTTTACCTCAGAGTGGCTATGCTTGCTGCAGACATGAATGTCCAGACCTTGATTACAAGTGTGGACCAGCTGGCTACTCGTGTGCAGGGCATACAAGACTATGTTATCAGAAATCCTAGGTCAGAACCTAAAATACCGATTCCTGAACTGTTTTCCGGAGACAGGTTTAAGTTTAGGAATTTTGTGAATAATTGTAAATTGTTTTTGTCCCTGAGACCCTGTTCATCTGGAGACTCTGCTCAGCAAGTAAAAATAGTTATTTCGTTCTTACGGGGCGACCCTCAGGATTGGGCTTTTTCGCTGGCGCCAGGAGATCCGGCATTGGCTGATATTGATGCGTTTTTTCTGGCGCTCGGTTTACTTTATGAGGAACCCAATCTTGAGATTCAGGCAGAAAAGGCCTTGCTGGCTATGTCTCAGGGGCAGGACGAGGCTGAAGTGTATTGCCAAAAATTTCGGAAATGGTCCGTGCTGACACATTGGAACGAGTGTGCACTGGCCGCTAATTTTAGAAATGGCCTATCTGAAGCCATTAAGAATGTTATGGTGGGTTTTCCCATTCCCACAGGTCTCAATGATACTATGGCACTGGCTATTCAAATTGACCGGCGGTTGCGGGAACGCAAAACCGCAAATTCCCTCATGGTGTTGTCTGAACAGACACCTAATTCGGTGCAATGTGATAGAAAAACCGCAAATTCCCTCATGGTGTTGTCTGAACAGACACCTGATTTAATGCAATGTGATAGAATCCTGACTAGAAATGAGCGGAAAATTCATAGACGCCGGAATGGCTTGTGCTACTACTGTGGTGATTCTACACATGTTATCTCAGCATGCTCTAAACGTATAGCTAAGGTTGTTAGTCCTGTCACCGTTGGTAATTTGCAACCTAAATTTATTCTGTCTGTAACTTTGATTTGCTCACTGTCGTCTTATCCTGTCATGGCGTTTGTAGATTCAGGTGCTGCCCTGAGTCTTATGGATCTGTCATTTGCTAAGCACTGTGGTTTTACTCTTGAACCATTAGAAAATCCTATTCCTCTTAGGGGTATTGATGCTACGCCATTGGCAGCAAATAAACCGCAGTATTGGACACAGGTTATCATGTGCATGACTCCTGAACACCGCGAGGTGATACGTTTCCTGGTTTTACATAAAATGCATGATTTGGTTGTTTTAGGGCTGCCATGGTTACAGACCCATAATCCAGTCCTGGACTGGAAGGCTATGTCAGTCTCAAGTTGGGGCTGTCGTGGTATTCATGGGGATTCCCTGCCTGTGTCTATTGCTTCTTCTACGCCTTCGGAAGTTCCGGAGTATTTGTCTGATTATCAGGATGTCTTCAGTGAGTCTGAGTCCAGTGCACTGCCTCCTCATAGGGACTGTGACTGTGCTATAGATTTGATCCCAGGCAGTAAGTTTCCTAAGGGAAGACTGTTTAATCTGTCGGTACCTGAACATACCGCTATGCGTTCATATATCAGGGAGTCTCTGGAGAAAGGACATATTCGTCCGTCTTCTTCCCCCCTTGGTGCGGGATTCTTTTTTGTGGCAAAAAAGAACGGATCTTTGAGACCTTGTATTGATTATCGGCTTTTAAATAAGATCACTGTCAAATTTCAGTATCCTTTACCGCTGTTGTCTGACTTGTTTGCCCGGATTAAAGGTGCCAAGTGGTTCACCAAGATAGACCTTCGTGGTGCGTACAACCTTGTGCGCATTAAGCAAGGTGATGAATGGAAAACCGCATTCAATACGCCCGAAGGTCATTTTGAGTACTTGGTGATGCCTTTTGGGCTCTCCAATGCGCCTTCAGTTTTTCAGTCCTTTATGCATGACATTTTCCGGAAGTATCTGGATAAATTTTTGATTGTTTATCTGGATGATATTTTGGTTTTTTCTGATGATTGGGATTCGCATGTGGAGCAGGTCAGGTTGGTCTTTAAAATTTTGCGTGAAAATTCTTTGTTTGTCAAGGGCTCAAAGTGTCTCTTTGGTGTACAGAAGGTTCCCTTTTTGGGGTTCATTTTTTCCCCTTCTGCTGTGGAGATGGACCCAGTCAAGGTCCGAGCTATTCTTGATTGGACTCAGCCCTCGTCGGTTAAGAGTCTTCAGAAGTTCTTGGGTTTCGCTAACTTCTACCGTCGTTTTATCGCTAATTTTTCTAGCATTGTGAAACCGTTGACGGATATGACCAAGAAGGGCTCCGATGTAGCTAACTGGGCTCCTGCTGCCGTGGAGGCTTTCCAGGAGTTGAAGCGCCGGTTTACTTCGGCGCCTGTTTTGTGCCAGCCCGATGTCTCACTTCCCTTTCAGGTTGAGGTGGATGCTTCAGAGATTGGAGCAGGGGCCGTTTTGTCGCAGAGAGGCCCTGGTTGCTCTGTTATGAAACCTTGTGCCTTTTTCTCCAGGAAGTTTTCGCCTGCCGAGCGAAATTATGATGTGGGCAATCGGGAGTTGTTGGCCATGAAATGGGCATTTGAGGAGTGGCGTCATTGGCTCGAGGGTGCTAAGCATCGTGTGGTGGTCTTGACTGATCACAAAAATCTGATGTATCTCGAGTCTGCTAAACGCCTTAATCCGAGACAGGCCCGCTGGTCATTGTTTTTCTCCCGCTTTGATTTTGTTGTCTCGTATTTACCAGGTTCAAAGAATGTGAAGGCCGATGCTCTTTCTAGGAGCTTTGTGCCTGATGCTCCTGGAGTCGCTGATCCTGTTGGTATTCTTAAAGATGGAGTTATCTTGTCAGCTATTTCTCCGGATCTGCGACGTGTGTTGCAGAGATTTCAGGCTGATAGGCCTGAGTCTTGTCCACCTGACAGACTGTTTGTCCCGGATAAATGGACCAGCAGAGTCATTTCCGAGGTTCATTCCTCGGTGTTGGCAGGTCACCCGGGAATTTTTGGCACCAGAGATCTGGTGGCCAGGTCCTTTTGGTGGCCTTCCTTGTCAAGGGATGTGCGGTCATTTGTGCAGTCCTGTGGAACTTGTGCTCGAGCTAAGCCTTGCTGTTCTCGTGCCAGCGGTTTGCTCTTGCCCTTGCCTGTCCCGAAGAGACCTTGGACACATATCTCCATGGATTTCATTTCTGATCTTCCGCTATCTCAGGGCATGTCCGTTATCTGGGTGATATGTGATCGCTTCTCCAAGATGGTCCATTTGGTTCCTTTGCCTAAGCTGCCTTCCTCTTCCGATCTGGTTCCTGTGTTTTTCCAGAACGTGGTTCGTTTGCACGGCATCCCTGAGAATATTGTGTCAGACAGAGGATCCCAGTTCGTTTCTAGGTTCTGGCGATCCTTTTGTAGTAGGATGGGCATTGATTTGTCGTTTTCGTCTGCTTTCCATCCTCAGACTAATGGACAGACGGAGCGAACCAATCAGAATTTGGAGGCTTATTTGAGGTGTTTTGTCTCTGCTGATCAGGACGATTGGGTGACATTCTTGCCGTTGGCTGAGTTTGCCCTTAATAATCGGGCTAGTTCCGCCACCTTGGTTTCGCCTTTTTTCTGCAACTCTGGTTTCCATCCTCGCTTTTCTTCGGGTCATGTGGAGCCTTCTGACTGTCCTGGGGTGGATTCTGTGGTAGATAGGTTGCAGCGGATCAGGAATCATGTGGTGGACAACTTGAAGTTGTCACAGGAGAGGGCTCAGCGCTTTGCCAACCGCCGCCGCGGTGTGGGTCCCCGACTACGCGTTGGGGATTTGGTATGGCTTTCTTCCCGCTTTGTTCCTATGAAGGTCTCCTCTCCCAAATTTAAACCTCGTTTTATTGGGCCTTACAAGATATTGGAAATCCTTAATCCTGTATCTTTTCGTCTGGATCTTCCTGTGTCGTTTGCTATTCACAATGTATTTCATAGGTCCTTGTTGCGGCGGTACATTGTGCCTGTAGTTCCTTCTGCTGAGCCTCCTGCTCCGGTGTTGGTTGAGGGCGAGTTGGAGTACGTGGTGGAGAAGATCTTGGATTCTCGCCTCTCCAGGCGGAGGCTTCAGTACCTGGTCAAGTGGAAGGGCTATGGTCAGGAGGATAATTCCTGGGTGGTCGCCTCTGATGTTCATGCGGCCGATTTAGTTCGTGCCTTTCATGCCGCTCATCCTGATCGCCCTGGTGGTCGTGGTGAGGGTTCGGTGACCCCTCACTAAGGGGGGGGTACTGTTGTGAATTTGCTTTTTGCTCCCTCTAGTGGTTACTAGTTTTTTGACTCTGGTTTTTCTGTCATTCCTTTTATCCGCACCTGGGTCGTTAGTTAGGGGTGTTGCTATATAAGCTCCCTAGACCTTCAGTTCAATGCCTGGCAACGTAGTTATCAGAGCTAGTCTGCTGTGCTCTTGTCTACTGATCCTGGTTCCAGTTATATCAGCTAAGTCTGCCTTTTGCTTTTTGCTATTTGTTTTGGTTTTGTATTTTTGTCCAGCTTGTTCCAAATCTATATCCTGACCTTTGCTGGAAGCTCTAGGGGGCTGGTGTTCTCCCCCCGGACCGTTAGACGGTTCGGGGGTTCTTGAATTTCCAGTGTGGATTTTGATAGGGTTTTTGTTGACCATATAAGTTACCTTTCTTTATTCTGCTATCAGTAAGCGGGCCTCTCTGTGCTAAACCTGGTTCATTTCTGTGTTTGTCATTTCCTCTTACCTCACCGTTATTATTTGTGGGGGGCTTCTATCCAGCTTTGGGGTCCCCTTCTCTGGAGGCAAGAAAGGTCTTTTGTTTTCCTCTACTAGGGGTAGCTAGATTCTCCGGCTGGAGCGTGTCATCTAGAATCAACGTAGGAATGATCCCCGGCTACTTCTAGTGTTGGCGTTAGGAGTAGATATATGGTCAACCCAGTTACCACTGCCCTATGAGCTGGATTTTTGTATTCTGCAGACTTCCACGTACCTCTGAGACCCTCGCCATTGGGGTCATAACATACACAGCACACAATATCCTCCAGTTCACAGTCACTAAACACGCTAGTCCTCCTTCGGGCACAGGACAGTCTACTTCCGGTTCACCACTGGGCACAAGACAGTCCACCAGTTACTGTGGGCGACTGCACCGCTGTGCACGCTGTGGGTGCCAGGCTTCTCAGCTCCCTGGCTGCCTGGCTCCACTTGCCTGTGTTGTCTCACACAGGAGCTCTCTAGAGCGGACTGCTCTGCCCTCTAGCATACACCAGACTGACACTGACTGACCCTGACACACCAAACCCTATAATGCAGTTTTTAACTTGAATCTGTGGCCTTCATCCACATGGAAAACCCAGCCTGTAATGAATCAGACTGCACGACTACCATCCTGCAGTTTCAAAACACAAAAGCCCAGAGCAGGTTTTCCCTAAATCTGCCTTGGACAACCAGCATGTCCAACACCTATACTCACTTTAGTCTTCATTGCAACCACAGCTATGCCTGGGACTGCAATGTACTCTCATGGCCTCAATATACCTCTGTGTGCATTCCTGGGGGGAACATACAGTGACCCTCATATGTAACACCAGTCATTGCCATATAATATATATATACAGCTGATTTGTCCTCACATATGTGAATAGCCTGGATAGTTTGGTCCTCCATCACCCCTTGACGACGCTAGGTGCGAAACTTGTGTCGGGTGCGGTTTTCCTGACTGGTGAGGTTATTTGTATGCCACTGCGCACTTCTGCTCCTACTTAGCTGACATCTTCTTTTATTCTTTTTTTTGTCTGGTCCATCAGCATGCTATGTGTAATTCTTTTTTCTGGACCTAGTCTCCTTTAGGTATCTGTTTGCAATATAGTGACTGTATTTTTACTGTGCACCTTTCTGAATTGATCTATACATTTATCTCCCTGATGTCAATACCCACCATTTTGATAATTTTATGGCTTAACTTTTGTATGCACCATTTTAATTATTATGTATTAAAATAGCATAATTTTACTCTCTAGGGTTATTTTGCCTTTCACTTTTCCTCATTGGTGTATAAATGTGTATATATATATAGGTGTATATATGTGTATTTATATGTATATACATAAATACAATCTTCTTGAATACAAGTATCTCATGGCAAATATCCTGATCACAGTGTAAACATTAAACCCATTTTGGAACAATGCTGTGTGTTTGTGAGGGAGCGCCAGGGCTGTATTCGTGGCTGAGGTAAACGGCTCCAACGCACCCTGGTCTCCCATCACATGCAGTCCACAGTTCTCTGTCAGCATACCTGTTGCTTTCTGCTCCACTTCATCAGGGCTTCCTCTGGACAGTAGTTCACAAACAGAGACACAGTCCATTTCCAACTTTAAACAAGTAAATTTACTGTTGTCTGTTCTCAGTCCGTTCACATCAATTGCAGCATGCACTTCAGTTTACCTCAGTCACTCTTCCTGTGCTTTCCCTGTCCTCCTTCAGCATGTACCCAGGTCGTCCCATCCCATTCAGCATCACAGCTTCCTCTCTGTCTAGCTTCACCACACTCAAATACTCTCCTGTCCGCTTCACCCCAGACAAAAGGACACTAGTCCACATAGCAAGCTGCCACATGATAAGCGACCTGTGTTGCTATACTGCTGTTAGCTGTCTCGCTTCCATCTGTGCTGTTATAATCTGCACTGCTGTAATCTGTGCTGCCATCTGTGGCCCTCAGGCCCTGAATGGCTGGGCTCCTGTCTTAAAAAGTTACGGGCCTGACTGCCCTGTCAGGGCTCCCTGGCCCAACTGACAAAAATGCCAGATGCTCCTCGGCTTAACCACAGATAGCCCCTCCTACATTAACTATTTACACTCTGAGCATCACTATATCCCCATCTAGTGGGCCAAACAGGGTTCTACACTTTCCCTATGAAAAAAAATGAACATCTTCTTACACAAAGCAGCAGTAATAAATATGTACATTATGAAACATACCCAATAGCAGTAGTCAAAGGTAAAACATAACATTATACATAAATTTACATTATAACATACGGTACCGGGAGGGGAAAGAAAAATGCAAGGTCATATTGCACCCCCTTACATGTTCACAAGTAACTTTAGTCCCCAGGGGTGTACCTAGATTTGAAATAGAAGTGTCCCAGTGAATTATATCAGATGCCAAAGGTGTATATAATCTTCACCATATACAATCCTCACTCTGCATGGTCATTTTTAAAATGGGAAGTCTCCACTAGCGAACAGGAAATAAAATAGCCTGGAGTAGCCCAAGGATCCTCTCTCCTCTCCTGCAATTAAAGGGAGTAGTCGGGACTAAGACTCCAGAAGAACGCACAATAGGTATACCTGCATGAATCAGAACAATTAATGTGATGATATCCCTTATGCTATTGCTCTGTCTCTGTGAAGAGTGAGCTCGTAGGATCAGCTGCTTCCATCACTCCTATAGCGTTGGATTGGAGTGGCAGTGCATGTGTGGCAATACTGCTTCTATCAAACTTCACTGCATCAATCGTGTGGTTGAGGGGGGACTAGGGTAATGTTTATCATTTATAAAGTCCACAGTTATAGCCACTGAAATATCCCTTTAAGGGTATGTTTACACATGTCTGATTTGCAAATTGCGAAACCGATGTATTACTTACAAGATCTGCGGAACAATTCTGAGGCAGATACTCTGGCTGAGATGTGCAGTTTGCAGTGACACGAATCACAACAAGGATTAGCCTTTTCCAATGCTACTAATCCATGTGTGGCTAATCTGATGGTTTTTCCATACAGAATTTGCAGAAATAACTATCGGCTAACTACATTGTTCTGTAAATAAAATTAACGCCCATATTTTTGTTCACACAGTTGTAATGTGTGAATGAGGTTGTGGAAAACTTATTCCCATGCATGGAATGCAGATTTTTATAGAATTTATTGCAACATTCATGAAATTTATGTCAAATTCTCAATAAAATGCATAAAGTTCTCCAGTCTAATGTATTATTCACTTTAGCTCCAGTACAGTTATAAAATAACCGTTTTAGCATTATAAACAATGTTTTGATTTTCATGCATTTAAAAAAAAAAAAAAAAATTACCGGTAGTTTATGTTGTTTCCTGTAGAAAATAATGAAAAACACTACACCTAGAGAGTCTGAGAAATCCTTTAAAATAAAGTCACCAAATGCCAAAAACACACCCAAAATTTTAAAATAATAAATATGTAAGCAGGTTGCAGGATGCAGTGACAAATGGGAGGCAGAGCAAGGGTTAACAAATTTAATTAACAAAAAGGGTACGCCTCGCAGGGAGATAAACAATTAAGCTGAGAATAAATAAAGGTCAATAGCCAAAATAGCAATAGTTCATTCAGTAAACTTATGGTGTCTGTGGTTTCCTCAGCCGCAAATGTTCCGATGAGGGAAGTAGTCCTAGTAGCTGTTGACAAAGTGTCCTCTAGGTCCAAGGTTAACGATTCGTCTTCTAGCGGCAGCGGTCGGTCTCCGGTACCTTCCGCTGAGCCCCTAGTCCATAAGCTGGTGCAGCCAATGCAACAATAGCTGCAGCAATCCTGGGGTTGTGGTTACGCTGTCCGACAGTAAAGTCCGCAGGGTACTGTCCTGTAACCGGCCCTGGGCTCTCGGCATGTGCACCGACTTCACTGTCACTGGGCGCTTGGTGTCTCTCACTCTAGCTGTCTCGCTGGTGGCACCGGGAGCTATCTGTTGCAGTCCACCGCAGCACCGGCGCTTTGTGTGCGGAGCGCTCTGCCCACCTTGCTGCTCACACACTGACGGCGGGAACCTCTCTGTCTCTTCGCGTGCTTTTGCCTTAGTTTCCGTCCAGGTTTCCTGTCTAAACCTGCCCCCACTGCCCGGGTAATGGGGCCTGTGTGGTCCCCTATTCCTTCCCCCGGGAAACATGGGACACAGCCTCAACAATTCTGGACCCGGCCCAGTGCAGGTACCCGCAGCCTGCTCTATCTCCTTACAAATACACCAAAAAAAGACTTGGTTTTACTGTGCTTCATAATTTACAATTGACCTAAAGCCAACATCTGGCACAGCATTTTGCCACAAAAAAAAACATGCAATAAAATGCTGGATAAAAAGCACTTTATCATTTTTTCACTTTTGCAAAAAACAACTCCGTCACCATTAGATGAGACTCAGATGAGAGTATTTTACGCATGTGTGCTGTTTGCATTGAAATCGGATATAAAAAACACATGACATAGTTCAATGTTAATGAATAGACCTGTTCAAATGACAATTACTTCACATAGATTTTGTAAAAAGCAAAAAAGAAACTCGCTAAATGCACTAGTCTCTTCCATTTATTGGAGATTCATCTTTTCGAGCCTATGGGTGTGCAAAAAAGAATATGAACGGATCCCAATGGAAAATGTATTGGGTATTTTTTTTAATTGTTGATGTATAAAAAACAGATACCCTAGAGATGTAAAAACCGGACAAAATAATGACACATGTATGGCACACAGGTGGCAATATGGATGGAAATTGTCCATTTTTTCTGGATGAAAAATGGATGATTTTTCTTACACTCATGTGAACCCGACCTCAAGGCAACTGATCAATTCAAATTTTCCAAAAATGTGTTCTAAATTTCTCAGTAGATGACAGTCTGCTATCATTTACAGAAGTCTGTTGTAAGGTCTCTAGACCACAGTATTTAGGAAAACTGCCAGTGACTACATTTGAGACTGAAGAGGAATTGCAATCAGGCTTGGACTGGCACGTCGGGGAACAGGAAAATCCCCAGGTGGGCCTCTCATCTGAGCAATGCTTGGTACAGTACGCTTAATTCATTATTTACAAATAAAAGCAGCATCTCGTCATTCATTTAACAAACTACCAGTTTATTATATACAAGCATAGGCAAGTTTGTGAAGAATGAGGGTCAACTAATATTGCATGCAGTTGAACAGTGGGCCACCAGAATCATTGTTACTGGTGGACCCCTGGCACCCCAGTCCAACACTGACTGCAGTGATAGTGTTTTTCAGTTGAGCACTAGTTAAATTGAATGGTTCCCATAATATAATTATATTTTAGGATTAGTATTTACTTAGCTGTGTAATATTCTTTAAAGAGGCACCATGTAGGACATGTTATCCTTACTCTGAATTATTACAGCTCACATGAATTATTGCCTTATAAAGTGAAGCGGAGCTTGTAACACATAGGGGTGGTATGCCTTTAAATCCATGAGGCGTTACTCATCACATATTTATGAAGGACAACTTGCTTTTAAACAAATTACTCCCTGGAAAATGACCTCATAGCTTCATGAACCGCTCTGCATTCTAGTTAAGTGAAGTTATGACAAGTTCCATTTTTTTAAATTACTCGCCGCTTAACTAAATGGATTGAGACAAAATGCTAAATGAGACTAAGTGGGGATTACTGAGTTAGCAAGGAGAAAGCACAATTTGTCAAGGAAAAAAACAATGCGTATTGCATAAATATGATACTTTGACCGATTGACTGATGGCTTCAGATGGGAGCTGTCAAAGCCAATCTCCGTGCAATTCGAGGCTGAGTACTTTCAAAAGTTGGCATCAAAAACACCAGTTACCCAATAAAGATAACATCTTAACTCAATCATGTACCGATCTCCACAGGACAATTCCTACACACGTGACTTGATACAGTACTGAATATGGTCTTTGGTCTGAATTTTTGTTGTCCTTGATGATGGTATTTAAATGGACAGTTTAAAGCATAGCTTTGTCATTGCTTGTATGAGAGTAATTTGTGCAGATCATCCATGCTAAAATATTACAGATGAATTCCTAAATTCCAGTTTATCGTAAGGATAAATGATATCGTATCAGTTTTCTTCCTATAAACATCAGGGACATTTGGCAGTGAAACTCCAATAGTCAAAAAGTCTAAACCTGCACAGTAATGTACAAAGCTCGACGAAAGTCAATCAAGTTCATGATTTTCTCATCTTTCATGTATGTGTTTCCAATGGCTTTCTATAATATAGAGTATATGAAGTTTCGGTGCACTCCAGACACCCATAATATTAATTTGGTTGCAATTTGGTGAATTTAATTTTTAAGCCATTGCCTGATCCTAAAATGAAGAGTAAGTCGCCACTCTCACATTCCCCTGGATCAATTGCCATGTGTTACGTAGCCTCTTTATCCCATTTTACTGATGAGTGACCCAACAGAAGTGCCTGTCTCCTCCAGTCCCCCATTATTGTTACAGCAGGGAAGTGACATCCATTGTCGCTGAAATCATACTTGAAGTGAACAATCTTATATATTAACCCATTATCTACCAATGTTCATTTTTTGGGACGCCTAATCTTTTGCTTCTAGCAACTAAGATTTTATAATTTTTATAATTAGGTCCAATTTTTTGTGTTGCGTTTGTAAAATGAATCTTCAAAATAGGAAATCATGTAATTGTCATTTTTAATTGAATATTGGGACGCCCTTTTCTGAAAAATCCGTAAAATGAAAATTTCTAATTTGGCAAGTAATGGGTTAATAGTAAGCAAAGGGCAAAAAATAGCTAAACTGACAAGCACCTCCTAGCAAAATGAAATAAATGTACAGGAGCCGGTTGCAGCGACTTAACTGCACTTGCACACATGTTAACAAACGATACATGTGAACATTGAATATATGAAATTCGAATTGCATTACTGCTGTTTATTCCGCGTTCCAAATTATTATGCGAATGCTATTTTTCTCCGATTTTCCTAAATGGTCGATGCAAATGAGTCAGTATAATGTTCAATTCATCAACAGTTAAAACATAAATCACATTTTATTGGACAAACATCCCAATGATTACAGGATTATTTAAAAAAAAACTGAAAAAACTCAAATTGAGTTGTCCCAAATTATATGCACAACAGAGGTAACAAACATTTTATAGGTTCTAAAGAACTTAAAATTGTCATTTGTTGAGTAGCCACTTTTACTAGAATCAAAAGTTTTTTTCCGTCAAAAACATCTTAACAGGAAAAGTTACATGTCAGCATTGCACCCCTTTTTTATATCACTTTCCCAATTCTTGCAGCCATTGAACTTGTGAGTTTTTGGATCGTTTCCGCTTGAATTTATTTGCTGATGTCAGAATAACCTCTCAGAGCTGCTGTTTTGATGTGAACCTCATACATCTTTTGCTTCAGGATACTCCAAGCGTTGTCAATAGGGTTGAGACCAGGGGAGGATAGTGGCTACTCCATGAGTTTCTCTCCTTATATGCCCATAGCAGGCAATGACTTAGAGGTATTGTCACACACGTTGATTGTGGCTAAGCGTCTACCAAGTGTTTGCTATAGCTCCCGATGGTGGTGTTAGACTTGCACTGCAAGTAGCCAAAAGGACCACTCATGAGAAGTCCCTGATACTGCAGTTGCTGACACCAGGGGTCAGGATCGCAGGCTCGGAGTCA
Organism: Ranitomeya variabilis; assembly: GCF_051348905.1. NCBI lineage: Eukaryota > Metazoa > Chordata > Amphibia > Anura > Dendrobatidae > Ranitomeya > Ranitomeya variabilis. The sequence continues at coordinate 182,862,272 of NC_135239.1, forward strand.
CCAGCAAGACATTATTTGGACTCTGTTCGCACAAAATGGATTCTGGACACTTGCCAAGACAGGTAACAGGTTCAGGTGCTAGTTCAGACTAGATAGGTTCTGGAAGGTTTGACAGACAGGATACTGACTCTGAATCACTGGCAGGACAGGGATCAGATAAAGAAACAGGGACAATGTAGAAAACGGTCAAAGGAGCCATCGTCAGGTGGCAATTCATTAATTAAGGTGGTTGAAGATGGTTTACCATCGAAACGTGTTGTGGGCTTAAGAAATTAATACCTTGTCCTTGTGTTCTTTGCGCTCCTTTGACCGTTTTCTACATTGTCCCAGATGCTATCCTCATTTCGAGGTTCACGGCTGGAGCTGCATTGGACCGCTTATTAATTTAATTTACCTCATTCACCGCTTTCCTGGCACACCCCAGTGACCACTACTTTCACTGATTTTTACTTCAGATAATGGAACAGGCTCTGACAGCACAGACTCTGGAACGCTAAAGTGGCTTCAGGGTTCAGGTGCTGCTGGTGAAACTTCAGGGTTCAGGTGCCGCCAGTGCAGCTTCAGTGTTCAAGTACCGCTAGAGCGGCATCAGTCTCAGATACTACCGGATCAGCATCAGGCTCGGGTACCGCAGTAGCTGCATCAGGCTCAGGAACTGCCGGAGTGGTTTCAGGTGCTAGTGCCGCCGGAGCAGCATCAGGCTCAGGTACCTCCGGATCAGCATTAGGTTTAGCTACTGCGGTTAGGGTTTCTGGTAAATGTGGCGCCCCTAGGGGTATTTGCCACAAAAATAGTTATTGACACCACATACAAATATTAAAATAGCAAGACTGCACTACCATCTCCGGCCAGAAGGGGGAGCTCCAGAGACTCCCCTTGATCTATTCTGGTCTGAGAAAAGGACTGGCAGTTGGGTTGAGGAGTTGAAAGTGAGAGGTCGTATAACTGAACTCCTAACAGCCCTATGACGGATTATAGGCCTGTAATACCCATAGTAGGAAAAGAGGAATAGAGAAAAAGGACATTGTGAGAACCGGGTAGCAATAACCTCTACCCAGAATAGGCCCAGAGACGGATACCGGATCCGTGGCTATATTCATTATATATAATACAGCAACCGGAAGGAAGTGAGGTGATATCAGCTTCACCAGGGTAAGACGCAGCAACAGACACAGAGTTCAGCGGTACTCCCAGAGGGGGTAAGCCGACAAAAAAAGGACTTGAGTTGTCCATCGAACCAGAGCACAGAAGAGACAGATTGGGTTGGCAGCCAGTTCACATACAGCAGCAGGGCCATACAGAAACTGCGCATAATAAGAGGTGGAAATCCTGACAGGGTCAAAGTAATTCAGAGTTCTTAAACAGACTCCGGTGACAGTATTGGTTGCAAATCCCTTTTTGTTGAAGTAAACTGGTTAAACGTTTCAGCGCCTCAGTCTTTCATTTGGACAATAGCCATCGATCCAGGATCGGGGTCATCACAGCTGAGAGGACCTGCTGCTGATCAAGTAAGTGTCTGTTCCTTCATGATATCCCTTGCACTGTGCATCGCCTGAGACCACAGCACCAGGTCAAGCCACTAGTGACATCTCCCTCAAGAGACGGACCTCATTGATCTCGTGCTGGGTACCTCGGTCTCCCGGGCATCACATATAGTTACCACACAAGTGATATCAAGCACAGGTACCGCCGGAGCAGTGTCAGGTGTTAGTGCTGCCGGAGCGGCATCAGGCTCAGGTACTGCTGGAGCATTGTCAGGTGCTAGTGCTACCGGAGCGGTGTCAGGCTCAGGTACCGCCGGAGCAGTGTCAGGTGCTAGTGCTACCGGAGCGGCGTCAGGCTCAGGTACCGCCGGAGCAGTGTCAGGTGCTAGTGCTGCCGGAGCGGCGTCAGGCTCAGGTACCGCCGGAGCAATGTCAGGTGCTAGTGCTACCGGAGCGGCGTCAGGCTCAGGTTCTGCCGGAGCAGTATCAGGTTTAGCTACTGTGGTTGCAGTTTCTGGCACAGATACCACAGAAGTGATTTCCAGGCACAGGTACCACCAGAGCGGTGTCAAGTTCAGGGACCGCAGGTGTGGTTTCAGGTACAGGTATCTCAGGCAATGGGAAGAGCCTACCACCAGTGGTGATTTAGTCGTATACCCAATAGTATACGGATAGCAACAAGGGTATATATAAATATAACTGCTGAAAAGGGATCTGTTCTGGATGTGCTAGCTTATGAGAAAAGCAGTTTCCGTTTATTTATTATTTTATGATAATGGAAATGGGAGGTCGAATGGGCGAGTGGATGGGTGAGCGAGCACCTCATCACTTTCAGGCTCTTAATTCCTATAATTCATATAATAAGCAGCAAGGGCTCGGGGTGCTGCGGCAGCGTAGGAGCAGAGGGCATCATTGATGTCAGATGCGGCCAGCCACCTCCGCTGCAGCCATACAATGTAAGTAGCTTCGGCAGTGAGTGAAGGGGAACCGGGGGTTAATAAAGCAAAGTAAAGTAAAGTGGGACATGACACAAACAATTAGCATCATACACTCACCTTGAAAATAATTTGAATGAAGATAATTTCCAGATTGATAATTATCAAGAAAAAAAGTCAGCATCGACGCGTTTCGAGCAAACAAGTTGTCGCTAGTCGTAGCTTATTTGCATTAATACTAGCTACAACCCGTGCACAAGAGTGGCGCTGTTTCTGAAATTAAACAGACCTCTTTTCCTTAATCCCAGACAACTCCATCAAGTAAAACACTGTTACTTCGTTACCCTCTGCGGCTTATACTTTGTTTTAATTGACCAAGCTAAACATCTATGATACCGAGAAAGGATTTAGAAGCAAACATTTCTTTAAACATCCATTAAAATGCCATTTGAACTGTATAATTAGCCAATGGCTGTTTTAATGGGCAGCAGCATTAAATAATGCAGAGCTTTGAAATAATGATCCTTCAGATTCCTACTAAATAACACTTTATGGTTAGAAACAACCCTGGGTTTGTGCTCCTGAGATTATTTTTCAAGAAAAAAAAAGTCCATCATTAAAAGCCCGTTTTGTGCCGCAAAGACTTAGCACTTGTTTTTCAATGAAATCACCGCATATTAGAAATCGCTTAGAGAAAGTGGTTTAATTTGTTTGTAAATTGTCAGGAAACCTTGTGTTACAGGACGGACTTATGCGCAAGATTCCAGTCTGGTTTTTTTTTCTTGTTTCTTTTTTTTGCTGAATGTGTTTTTATTTTGGTAAAGACTTTTCCAGAGGTGTAATTTGAAGTTCCATGGCCGAAAAACAAAATCTGAAGCAGGATCCCTACTTATATGTTCCATTTGTAAGGCACATAGTGTCTTCCAATGTGATAAAAGGGTCTGTGTTCTGTCTCCGCCATCTAAATTGTTACCTCCATTATCTGTTTGTATAATTTGCAGTTTCTCAGCCAGTATACAGGACTTGATATATTCATACCTTTATCTGTAGTGCTTTGGCTCCCTCTAGCGGTCAGAGATATGTTGACTGTTCTATTTTTCTGCTATGTATTTTTTATGTCTGATACTCCTTTGCAATACATTATGGTAGCTCAGCCCACATTTCCCTCCAGTTTTCATTCACTTCCTCTAGTTTGCCTTCCAGGGAAGACGCTTACACTTCATTCCCCTTGCGATTGCATTGCCGGTATGTCTTTATGTTTTTCTCTAGATAATTCCTGCTCTATATTAGCCTAGCCTAACCAGTTGTACTCCTAGTTCAGTTACTAGCCTTCTAAATGTAATGCATAACGTTTATCATGTGTAGTATGTATTTGTTCCCTACCATGCACTGATTCTATGTATATCATTGTTCACAGTTTCACCGCATCAATATACCAATACGTTTAATAAAGCACAGACTCAACCACAGTCTCCTTATTGGACCCCGGTATAGCGGTTTAGCTGACTGGATAGCTACTTGGGCCTGTCTCATTTAGTGAGGACAGAACAGTGAAACGGCAGTGCAATCCAACTAGTGGGAATCAAGTCACCGGCTACTCAGAAACTAAATACAGCTACAGCAATCTCTGCACAGCCAAGCACTATCCCAAGACACCATGTCTCACAAATCGCATAGAACAAGATCCGTTACTTCCGTTTCCTCAAAGACAACATCCATCAGCAGCGCGGTCGCCATTGCCCGCGCAAATGCCGAAGCCGCCAAAATGCGAGCAAGCTTTGCTGATCAAGAGATGAAACTTAAATTAGAAAAAGCACGCCTAGATGATCAAGAGAGAAGGATGCAGTTAGAAAAGGCACGTGTGGATGCCGCCTTAGAAAGCCTAGCAGCAAAAAGGGAAGCTGCCGCAGCCCTCGCTGAAGCGGAATCGCTAGAAGCCGCGCAAAGCCCCAAGCTGCATAGCCAAAGCAGAACGTCAAGCCTGGAGTTTCCACTACAAGACACACCACAACGCACATCTCAGTATGTTAATGAACTTCCTGATCCAAACTATAACCCTGAACCAGCACCAGAACGAGAATACGACGTCTCCAGCGAAGTGAGCGAGAGTCACCACGAGGCTCAGCTCCAGGACAGAAACAAACTCGAAAACGTGAGACAAAACAACTCTGCTAATGACTACCTTGCCCCTCACCAGGTAACCAACGTGGATCACCCTGCTGACACACCGTACGTCAGACCGAAGCAATACGACACCGGCTGGCGCCACCCTGAGGACACTAACAGGTATGAACGCACCTCACATCACTATCAGGGCGATCCATCACCAGTGTACTCCACCGACAACCGGTTCACAACAGAATTTGCCAAGTTCTTCACACGACGTGAACTGGTTGCCAAGGGACTCATGAAATTCACTGACCAAGCTGAAGGTTACAGAGCTTGGAAAGCTTCCTTCCAAAATGTCATTAGAGACTTGGGGCTACAACACAGGGAAGAGATAGACCTGTTAGTCAAATACCTGGGAGGAGAGTCAGTCAAACACGCAGTAAGGATCAGAGACATTAATATAAACCGCCCTGAGACCGGCCTCAAAGAGATCTGGAAGAGGCTGGATGAGTGTTACGGCTCAGCAGAAGTAATAGAAAGAGCCTTGTTCAAAAGAATCGATGACTTTCCTAAAATTTCTAACAAAGGTCTCCAGAAACTTAGAGAGCTAAGCGACCTACTAAAGGAAGTCCAAGTTGCCAAATACGAGGACGACCTACAGGGACTTGCATTTCTTGACACAGCCAGAGGTGTTAACCCTATAGTCCAGAAGTTGCCCTACAATCTACAGGAGAGGTGGCTCACACATGGTTCCACGTACAAATACAAACACAGTGTTCCATTTCCTCCCTTCTCCGTTTTTGTAGACTTTATACACCAACAAGCGAGAATTAGAAACCATCCCAGCTTTGACTTTGCAATGCCATATGCCACACCGTCACCACCTGCAAATCCACGCAGAACATCTGTGGCAGTACACAAGACTTATGTTTCTCCAGGTTCTAATTACAGGTCTGCTGGCTGCTCCCAATCAGACACAAAGGTGCAGGACCCTGACAAGCAGTGCCCACTTCATCAGAAGCCTCATCCTCTCCTGAAATGCAGAGCCTTCAGAGGAAAATCTATGCCAGACCGCAGAAGCTTCCTGAAAGAGAACGGTATCTGCTACAAGTGCTGCTCATCCACAACTCATCTCGCCAAGGATTGCAAGGTCAGTGTAAAATGCACAGAATGTGGCACCACAGACCATAACACTGCTCTACACCCTGGCCCGGCTCCATTGAGTGCACAAAACACGCCAGCTGACAGTGAGCATGGTGGGGAGGAAAGGAACACTGATACAGCTATGCCAGAGATCATTTCACAATGTACCGAGGTCTGCAAAGGGACAATAGACAGTAGGTCCTGTTCAAAAATATGCCTCGTCAGAGTATACCCGAAGGGCCATAGAGACCAAGCTGTGAGACTGTATGCTATCTTGGATGATCAAAGTAATCGATCCTTGGCTAGATCAACTTTCTTTGACCTATTCAACATCAAAGGGCCAAGCACTCCCTACTCATTAAAGACATGTGCAGGTACTGTGACAACAGCGGGCAGGAAAGCTACAGACTACCAAATCGAGTCATTAGACGGACAATTCTGCCTACCACTACCTACGATCATCGAATGCAACCAGATCCCAGACAACAGATCTGAAATCCCTACGCCAGATGTAGCAATCCATCACGCTCACTTAAAACGAATAGCACACCTTATACCGGAACTCGACCAGCAGGCCCAGATAATTCTGCTGTTGGGGAGAGATATCCTGCAGGTTCATAAAGTGAGACGTCATATCAATGGACTCCACAATGCTCCCTATGCCCAAAGGCTAGACCTAGGATGGGTCATAATTGGCAACGTATGCTTGGGACGCATGCACGCCCCATCCTCTGTAACAAGCATGCTGACAAATACATTGGAGAAAGGACGACCATCTCTGTTTCAACCTTGTAACAATGAGTTCCATGTCAGGGAACTGCCACACAGCATCCAACTGCCCAATCATTTAATAGACTTTACTCACGACAGCAGTATAGTGTCGGGAAGCTATGAGGATCAGTTAGGGTGCACAGTCTTCCAGAGAACTAAACAGGACAACCAAGTGGCAATGTCGGTAGAGGACAAGTTGTTCTTAGAGGTAATGGACAAGGGACTCGTTAAAGATGAGACCAACAGCTGGGTCGCACCTCTTCCCTTCAAAACCCACAGACCACGTCTACCGAACAACAAAAATCAGGCATTACAACGTTTCTCCTCTCTCAAACGTAATCTGCAAAAGAAACCAGAGATGAAAGATCACTTTTTCTCCTTCATGTCAAAGATTTTTGAAAACTGTCACGCAGAACTAGCTCCCACTCTCAAAGACTCTGAAGAATGCTGGTTCCTACCCATGTTCGGAGTATACCACCCTAAGAAACCAGGCCAGATTAGAGTCGTGTTCGATTCCAGTGCCAAATTTAATGATGTCTCCCTAAATGACGTTCTACTAACAGGACCAGACCTCAATAACAAACTGCTGGGAGTACTTATGCGCTTCCGTAAGGATTCCATTGCCTTCATCGCTGACATCCAGCAAATGTTCCATTGTTTCCTTGTGAGAGAGAGAGACAGGAACTTCCTAAGATTCTTCTGGTACAGAGACAATGATCCTACTAAAGAAGTCACAGAGTACCGCATGAGAGTGCACATCTTCGGCAACAGTCCTTCCCCTGCCGTCGCCATTTACGGACTCAAAAGGTCAGCTCAGGAAGGAGAAGCAGAATACGGAGAAGATGTCAGAAGATTCATAGAAAAGGACTTTTATGTCGACGACTGTCTCAAAGCAATGCCTTCAATTGAGACTGCCATCAGTCTTCTCAGGAGAGCCCAGGACATGCTTGCCTGCTCGAACCTTAGGCTTCATAAAATAGCCTCAAACAGCCAAGAACTCATGGAAGCATTCCCTTCTCAAGACCTATGTAATGGTCTCAGAGACCTGGACCTGGGGTCAGACCCCGCACCAATGCAACGCAGCCTCGGGCTTCTCTGGAATCTACAGTCAGAAACTTTCACCTTTCAGGTCAACCAGGAAGAAAGGCCTTTTACACGTAGAGGCGTCCTGTCTACCATCAACAGTCTGTACGATCCCTTGGGTTTCGCAGCTCCTGTTACTATACAAGGCAAGGCCCTACTAAGAGACTTAACTAGGGAAACATCTGACTGGGATGCACCTCTGCCACCTGATAAGAGGATCCAGTGGGAAGAGTGGAAGAACTCGTTAGCGGCACTCTCCAACCTGAATGTGCCAAGACCATACGCCCCTGTGCCATCTACTGAAATACAAAGCCAAAGACTGTACGTATTTGCAGATGCTTCTGTCAAAGCAATTGCCGCTGTTGCCTACCTGAGAACTGTAGATTCCAAAGGTCAGTGCCACATTGGTTTCATTATGGGAAAGGCCAAACTCGCACCACAACCAGAGCACACTATACCCAGGTTAGAGCTTTGTGCCGCAGTCCTAGCCATTGAGTTAGCAGAGTTCATCACATCCGAAATGGATATCGACCTGACACAGGCCAAGTTCTACTCAGACAGCAAAGTAGTCCTGGGATATATCCACAACGAAACCAGGCGATTCTATGTTTATGTCAATAACAGAGTGCTACGAATCAGGAGATCAGTTCATCCAAAGCAGTGGCATTACATACCCACAGACCAGAATCCTGCAGATCATGCAACTAGAGCAGTTGACGCAAGTCGACTAGGAAGCACAACGTGGCTGTCAGGACCAAAACTATTGTACATTGAGGAATGTTTTCCAGACACTTTTGAACTAGTAGGAGAGGACTCAGATGCTGAAATCCGCCCTCAGGTGTCTACACTTCATACAATGACCTCTGTTATCCAGCTTGGATCTTGCAGGTTCGACAGATTCTCAAGTTGGAAGTCACTTACTCGAGCTATTACCTGCCTGACTCATATAGCTCGCTCATTCAAGACCACCAGAACTTGTGGCACAGAAAAATGTAAAGGTTGGCATCTTTGTAAAAATACCTATGTTACCTCCGACTTAGAGTTCTCTAGAAATCACATCATCCTCACTGTTCAAAGAGAAACCTACTTTGCAGAAATCCAATGTCTTATCAACAAAGCTCCAATACCAGTGAGCAGCGTATTGAGAAAACTCGACCCATTCATCGACAACAGTGGCCTACTGAGAGTAGGAGGCCGACTCAAAGAAGCTGAGATGGGGTTTGTGGAGAAATTCCCCCTTATACTTCCCGGAAAATGTCATGTTGCCTACCTAATCGTACAACATTACCACAATCTGGTCAAGCACCAAGGAAGACTATTTACTGAAGGAGCCATCAGGTCTGCTGGTGTGTGGATCGTTGGTGCAAAGAGACTCATCAGTAGTGTCATCTACAAATGTATTACCTGCCGTAAGCTTCGTGGTTCGACTCAAACTCAAAAGATGGCTGACCTACCAGCAGATAGACTCAGCCCAGACCCTCCCTTTACCAGTGTTGGTCTCGATGTGTTTGGGCCTTGGTCAGTTGTTACACGTCGTACTAGAGGCGGCCAAGCCAATAGTAAACGTTGGGCAGTCATGTTCACTTGCATGTCAATCAGAGCCATCCACATAGAGGTCATTGAGTCCCTCGACACGTCAAGCTTCATCAATGCCTTAAGAAGCTTTATTGCCATCCGTGGTCCTATCAAGCACATACGCTCAGACAGAGGTACCAACTTCGTCGGTGCAGCAAAGGAATTGGGAATACCTTCAAATCTAGACTATAATACTCTTGAGAGGTTCCTCAGTGACCAAAGTTGCACATGGTCATTCAACCCACCTCATTCTTCACATATGGGAGGATCTTGGGAGCGAATGATTGGTCTAGTACGGAGGATTCTTGACTCCACTCTTCTTCAAGAAGGAACAGCGAGGCTCACCCATGAAAGCCTCATCACCTTCATGGCAGAAGCTGCAGCTATAATTAACGCAAGACCCCTGGTTCCAGTTCCTAACGACCCTGAGGAGCCCTTGCTATTGACTCCAGCTACTCTACTTACCCAGAAAATGGGACTGTCCAGTGCCCCTCCAGGAGGATTCGACGCTAAGGACCTCTACAAGCGCCAATGGAGACAGGTACAAAGTCTTGCAAATACTTTCTGGGACAGGTGGCGCAAACAATATTTGTCTACACTGCAGCCACGTACGAAGTGGCAATCTACTAAACCTAATCTGAACGTAGGTGACCTTGTTCTTGTGAAAGACTGTCAAATTCACCGGAACCAGTGGCCACTTGGTCTAGTTACCGCAACGTTCCCGAGCAAGGATGGCAATGTCCGCAAAGTTGAACTAAGGATGACCAAAGGGAATGAACCTAAGACATTTTCCAGACCGGTATCTGAACTGGTCCTATTGTTGCCTTCGGAAGAAAGGAGTAGTGACATCCGTTGATGTCAGACGGGGAGTGTTCTGTCTCCGCCATCTAAATTGTTACCTCCATTATCTGTTTGTATAATTTGCAGTTTCTCAGCCAGTATACAGGACTTGATATATTCATACCTTTATCTGTAGTGCTTTGGCTCCCTCTAGCGGTCAGAGATATGTTGACTGTTCTATTTTTCTGCTATGTATTTTTTATGTCTGATCCTCCTTTGCAATGCATTATGGTAGCTCAGCCCACATTTCCCTCCAGTTTTCATTCACTTCCTCTAGTTTGCCTTCCAGGGAAGACGCTTACACTTCATTCCCCTTGCGATTGCATTGCCGGTATGTCTTTATGTTTTTCTCTAGATAATTCCTGCTCTATATTAGCCTAGCCTAACCAGTTGTACTCCTAGTTCAGTTACTAGCCTTCTAAATGTAATGCATAACGTTTATCATGTGTAGTATGTATTTGTTCCCTACCATGCACTGATTCTATGTATATCATTGTTCACAGTTTCACCGCATCAATATACCAATACGTTTAATAAAGCACAGACTCAACCACAGTCTCCTTATTGGACCCCGGTATAGCGGTTTAGCTGACTGGATAGCTACTTGGGCCTGTCTCATTTAGTGAGGACAGAACAGTCTGTCTGGGTCACTACAGGCTCCAGGGTGGGGTGTGACTGCTTTCTCTGCATTCCCAATGGCTTTATTGTATGTCATTACTTATAAGATAAAAGCTATTAAAAGTGTATCTGTCATTTCCCTCCAAGACAGTAACAATCAAAGCATGATCTTGCTACTCTTATCTACACAATTAGTTAATACTGCTAATCAAGCTCTTACCTGTCTACTATGTCCAAGTACTGTGCTGATTCTCAAGCTTTGTAACTTGGCAAGCGAACTTTTACAATGGTTGGTTGCTCTTCATCGGCATTCTGCCAGTAATACATGTGCTGGAACTTCACTTCCCCTTACCTGAGTCAGAGTTGTGGAGTTGGAGTCAGTGTCCATTTTGATGGTGTCGGAGTTGATATAAAATGTACCAACTCCGACTCCTAAAATCTAATATATAAAGCTGAATGTGTGTATGTATGTATGTATGTATGTCCGGGATTGGCAACTGAACCGTCGCAGCTACAGCCACAAAATTTTGCACAGTCACACGTCTGGACCCCGAGAGCGTCATAGGCTATGTTGTGAGGTGAAATTTTAACCCCGCGCTTTCCAATTCACCAAACAATTTTGCCCCTATCTACATAATGGGGAAAAAATGAAAGGAAAAGTGTTGGAGGCAAATTAACAGCTGCCAGATGTGAACAAGGGGGACTTAAAGAATGAGAGCAATGGCGCCAAAGAGTATATACTGTACAGTTGCTAAGGTGGGGCCCCGACATGGGATAATCACCACCACGGGGATATGAACACACACACAAAATGCGCCACACACTACCACGTGCTCGAACACATATACCACCCTCAGCGCACATTTCACCACACATACACCAACCTCGCCAGATAAAAGTCGAAACACAAAAGTCGCCGCTCAAAACTCGCCACGCGCAAAACTCTCCACATGCAAAACTCGCCACACGTGCAAAACTCACCTCATGGAAAACTCGCCACACGCAAAACTTGCACACGCGGAAAAATTGCCACATGCACAAAAGTTGCAACACATGCAAAAGTTGCCTCACACAAAACTTGCACATACTCAAAAGGCACCACACATAAAACTCGCCACGCGCAAAACTCGCCAGGCGCAAAACTTGCTGCACACAGCTTGCTACACTAACCTGTCACATGCAACTCGACACACAAAAAGTTGCTACACACATGTCGCCACACAAAACTCATCTCACAAAAGTCGCTACATGCATGTCGCCACACGCAACGCAACACACACAACTTGACACACGAAACTCGCCCTAAAACACACACAAGTCTGGTATTATCCTTCAAAAATAAAAATCTGATTAATAAGCAGACAAACTACAAGAGCAACAAATGTACCATATAGGAATCCGGCAGCTGTCAGTCACATGACCAGTCTATTATGTGTATGTGTCAGCTAATATATACTGCCAGGGGGTGGGCTTACTGTTGGCTGGGGATTTATCAGGCTGCCAATTTAGCTTACAAATACTGAGGTAAAAATACTGACCAAATAACGTGTGAACGAGGTCTAATACAGGAGGAGATGACATACAGATATATACTATATACAGGAGGAGATGACACACAGGTATATACTATTTACAGGGGAGATGACACACAGGTATATACTATATACAGGAGGAGATGACACACAGATATATACTATATACAGGAGAGATGACACACAGGTATATACTATATAGAGGAGGAGATGACATACAGGCACATACTACATACAGGAGGAGATGACATACAGGTATATACTATATACAGGAGGAGATGACACACAGGTATATACTATATACAGGAGCAGATTACCTACAGGTATATAGTATATACAGGAGGAGATGACATACAGGTATATGCTATGTATAGGAGGAGATGACATACAGGTATATACTATATACAGGAGGAGATGACACACAGATATATACTATATATAGGTGAGATGACACACAGGTATATACTATATACAGGAGGAGATTACATACAGGTATATACTATATATAGGAGGAGATGACATACAGCTATATACTATATACAGGGGAGATGACACACAGCAGGTATATACTATATACAGGAGAGATGACATACAGGTATATACTATATACAGGAGATGACATACAGGTGTATACTATATATAAGGGAGATGACAAACATGTATATACTGAGGTGAAAATGAGAGGTGTGAGGTGAAAATGAAAAAGTGTGAGTGCAAAATGAGAGGAGTGAGGGAAAATAGTGGAGTGATCGGAAAATGACAGATGTGAGGTCGAAATGACAAGTGTTAGGGGGGAATGAGAGGAGTGAGGGGAAAATAAGAGGAGTGAGGGGGAAAATGAGAGGTGTGAGGGAGAAAATGAGAGATGTGAGGGGGAAAATGAAAGATGTGATGGGGAAAATGAGAGGCGTGATGGGAAAATAAGAGAAGTGAGGTGCTATAACTAACCACAGATATTTACTACGCCCAGGCAACGCCGGGCTCTTCAGCTAGTATATAATAAATTGGGTTCAGTAGTTCAGTGCAGGATGTGCTGTAAATGTATTCATAATAATATGGAAAAGTTATGAAGTGTCCTATAAATGTCTGTTCTGTTCCTGATCTAAGGGTCTAGGCTTTTAGTTGAGATGAATCTGTGCTGCACTTTATGTACATGTTCAGTAGTGAATAAATCATGTAGCAAACTCATGTAGCTTGCAATTTGTTACCATCTTTTCAGTTAGCCATTAAAAGATATCAACCACTGAGGAATCTCAATTCTAAACATCTTTGTAGCAAACTCCGGCACTCAAAATTGAAGTTTTATCACTGCAAGAAATGAAAATCCGCAATTCCAGATAACAGACCCAAGTGAATACAGACATGTATCATTCATCAACATTTCTGCATTATATTGCCCTTTTCAAGACACAACTGTCAGGTTCAGGGTCCCTGGATGTTGGGATAGAAAATCTGCCTGTGCTCAGTAGTGACTAGTGCTGTTGAGTCGTAGTGGAGATGAATCTGTGCTGCACTTTGTGTACATGCTCAGTAGTGACCAGTGCTGTGGAGTCGTAGTGGAGATGAATCTGTGCTGCACTTTACGTACATGCTCAGTAGTGACCAGTGCTGTGGAGTCGTAGTGGAGATGAATCTGTGCTGCACTTTACGTACATGCTCAGTATGACCAGTGCTGTGAAGTCGTAGTGGAGATGAATCTGTGCTGCACTTTACGTACATGCTCAGTGCTGTGGGGTCGTATTGGAAAAGAATCTGTGCTGCACTTTATGTACATGCTCAGTATGACCAGGGCTGTGGAGTCGGAGTGGAGATGAATCTGCGCTGCACTTTATGTACATGCTCAGTATGACCAGTGCTGTGCGGTCGTAGTGGAGATTAATCTGTGCTGCACTTTACATACATTCTCAGTGCTGTGGAGTCATATTGGAAAAGAATCTGTGCTGCACTTTATGTACATGCTCAGCAGTGACCAGTGCTGTGCGGTCGTAGTGGAGATGAATCTGTGCTGCAATTTATGTACATGCTCAGCAGTGACCAGTGCTGTGCGGTCGTAGTGGAGATGAATCTGTGCTGCACTTTATGTACATGCTCAGTAGCAGTGACGGACTGGGGTGACAAGGGCCTACCAGTAACATTGACCTTGGGGGGGCCATTTTTCACCTGCATGCAAATATTATACTACCTTCGTTCACAAATTTACCTCTATCTCTATATAATAATAAACTTGGTAGTTTGGTTAATGAATGATGAGATGCTTTTTTCTGTACAGAGTGAATCAAGTGAATTATGCCAAGTACTGCCCATATATATGTCATGTCGGACGCTGTTCAGACCAGGTCGTTCGACAGACAGCGGTAATTCCGCTTTTGACCACTATGTGCTCATTGGCATCGGCTAGATTTTATCTAGCTGTTCCGGGGTTAATTTACCTGATGCTCGGATTGGAAGCTGGGCCATGCCCATCGCCTTTAAATAGTTTTCCTGAACATTGGGCGTCGCCGATTATAGCTTCTGTCTTGTGCGTTGTTATCTCGGTCTGGAGTGGTGAGCTAGAAGTTGGAGAATCGTTGCTGGTGGTGTATTTCCATTTGTCTTATTTACTCCTTCCTATATTTGTATTTATTTTGCCCGGCACTTTTATAGTGTATTCCTGAGTGACTGCGGCGTGGTGTATATTTTCTGTTATCCTTGTCTGTTCTTACTGTGGGTATTGGTCTATGATCTTTTCACTGGGTGGTGGGCAGTGGTTTCAGCCTAGGGTTGAAAAAGGAGACAGGGCGAGGGTCGAGGCCTAGACATGCACACCATCAGTGTAAACTCTAGGTAGAGGGTCAGTCAGGATTTCCCTAGTCTGAGGGAAATTGCAGGGGCCCGGATTATTAGCTCTTGCCCACCTAGTCTCCCTGTGACATTATAATCGGCCTTTAAAACAAAAAAAAAAACAAAAAAAAAGGGGGGTTCCTTTTTTTTTGTTTTGTCATGGATCCCATGACTTCCATAACCTGCCAGTTGGAGGCGCTGTCCCTACAGGTCACTGAGTTGAGGGGGGCAGTACAGCAACAGGGACTAGCAGTGTCTAATGTGCAAGCTGGAACAACAGGTAGAGTTGCTGAGCCTAAGTTTCCTTGGCCTGAAAAATTTGCTGGGGAACGCAATAAATTTCTTTCTTTTTGTGAAGCTTGCAAACTATATTTCCGTATGCACCCGATTTCCTCAGGTAATGAGGCTCAGCGTGTGGGCCTGGTGTTGTCATTGTTAAGCGGGGATCCCCAAGCATGGGCGTTTTCTTTGCCATCTGATTCTGCTGCATTTGACTCTGTGGAGAGTTTTTTTTCCTTTCTTGGAAATATTTACGATGAGCCAGACAGAATGGCTCTAGCAGAATCTAAGATACGCACTATTCGCCAGGGGGAGCGA
This sequence comes from Ranitomeya variabilis, assembly GCF_051348905.1. Lineage (NCBI taxonomy): Eukaryota > Metazoa > Chordata > Amphibia > Anura > Dendrobatidae > Ranitomeya > Ranitomeya variabilis. The sequence continues at coordinate 182,877,779 of NC_135239.1, forward strand.
GTTGCAGAGGATTACTGTTCTGAATTTCATCGCTGGGCGATCGATACACAGTGGAATGATCCAGCGCTGCGGAGTCAGCTTATTCATGGGGTTTCTGGAAGGGTTAAAAAAGCCCTTCTGATGTACGAGACTCCTACTTCTCTAGATTCCGCTATGAGTCTAGTTGTCCGCATTGATCGCCGTTTGCATCAGGGGGAGCATGAGACACCGCCTATGGGAGAGGGTTTAGGTTCACATGTGGTAGCTGCAGGTGAGCCCACGGAGCTTATGCAAATCGCAGGGGTGTCGAGCCCCTGAGCTCAGGAAGCAGGGAGCCTGTTTTTACTGTGGTAAGACTGGTCATTTTATTAACATCTGTCCTCTACTGTCTAAGAAAGACGCAACGGCGGAAAACTTCTAAGCTCAGAGGGTGTGGAGGAGACCAATCTGAGCTTATGTATATCCTCCATGGTGGTTTCTCAATGCATGCTCCCTGCTAAGGTTATAATCGCTGGCAGTGAGCTGCCAATTACTGTGTTTGTGGATAGTGGTTCAGCCACAAATCTCATTGATGAGGAGTTTGCGCGCACAGCAGGTTTTAGGATTGAAAAACTGCCTCATCCTATCCGTGTGGTCACCATCAATGCTGCTCCTCTCTCACAAGGGGAGATTACTGAATTTGTGGCTGAGGTGAAACTCCACATTGGGGTTCTACATTCCGAGCAGGTTACATGTAAGGTACTCAGGAATCTTCCTGCTCAGGTGGTTTTGGGTTTTCCATGGTTGTCTATGCACAACCCGGTAATTGACTGGAAAACTCAAGACATAATTCAGTGGAGCGAATTCTGCCAGGAGAATTGCCTGTCCACATGTGTGTCTGCTGTGACTTTAAGCGTTCCGGAGTCACTTCTGGATTTTGTGGATGTGTTCTCTGAGAAGGGTTGTTCAGAGTTGCCGCCACATCGCCCCTATGACTGTACTATTAGATTTAAACCAGGGGCCAAATTGTCTAAAGCAAGGATGTTTAACATCTCCGGTCCGGAGAGACAAGCATTAAAGGATTACATTGCTGAAAGTTTGAGCAAAGGGCACATCAGGCCTTCATCCTTGTAATTTTATGAACCCGGGCTTTAAACCACGTAGGGAAAGATGGGGGAGATCTGGAAAAAAGAGATATACACATACAAGAGGTGGAAACAACTATCATACCTTCTCTGGCTACAATGCCAGTTTAGGGAGTCCAGCAGGTCCTTCCTCGTCCTCCTCCTCCTCTTCTTCCTCTTTTTTAGAGACACGGACGATACCATACTATCTGAGGGAGCGACTGGGGGCTCCTCGGTAAATAGAACTAAAGAAAATAGGATAGTGAATCTTTCATCTTATCGTCTCTCTAATATTGAGTTGGCAGTTCTTGAAAGAGGTCTTGGATTTGTACCGACCAACAGATTTAATGAATTCGAATGGGTGAAAGATATGAACCTTTTTGCCCGCAAATTAAAATGGAAAAAGTTTTTTAAAAATCATGATCAGGCCGAATGTCTTACCCTTGGGATCGATCTATCTGAGCTCTCAGATGTGAGAATTCTTACCAATATGTTGGAAGAGAGCTCTAGACCGATGGGGATTGGGCCATTTACGAAATTGAAGCCGAACAGTACTAGAATGCCCCCTGTATCTATGAACACCAGCATTGATATATTTATGCAACTTGTATTAACTGATCTTAAACAATTGAGTATGAAGAAAAGAAAGATTACATCTAACCTATCTCCTTGTGAGAGAAGGGCCTTGGACTCACTATCAGAGAAAACAGAACTGGTGTTCAAACCATCTGATAAGGGTGGGAATCTTGTGATACTTGATTGTGATAGATATAGGGAGATGTGTCTCAGGATTTTGAGGGATGATACTACCTACGGACAGCTGCGGAAAGATCCTACTGTGATGTTTAATTTAGAACTGGGGGACGTTTTGGATGAGGCATTTGACGCTGGGCTAATCTCTGATGATGAGAGGAGATTTATGATACAAAAAACACCTACAATACCGGTGTTTTATGCCCTTCCGAAGGTGCATAAGGGCCTGACACCGCTTAAGGGCCGGCCAATAGTCTCCGGTAATGAATCCATCACACAAAATTGTGGTGTATACATTGATAAAGTTTTGAGAGAATTCGTAACAGCCCTACCATCCTATATACGGGACACATCTGACCTATTGCAGAAAATCGAGGGGATTTCTATAAGTGGTGATACTTTGCTGGCATCGATAGATGTCGAAGCGTTGTATAGCAGCATTCCACATGAAGCTGGTTTGAAAGCTGTTGATTTCTTCTTGAGATCTAAGGGGATCCAATTTAATGAACACAATCGATTTATTAACCGCCTCCTGTCTTTCATCTTGACTCACAATTACTTTCTTTTTGAGGGGAGGTTCTACCACCAGCTCAGGGGCACCGCTATGGGGAGCCCATGTGCTCCTACGTATGCAAATTTGCTCCTGGGCTGGTGGGAGGATACGATTGTGTTCGGGGAAGAAAAGTCGGCATTATGGGGTTCCCGGATTTCATTCTGGGGGCGCTTTATAGATGATGTCCTAATTTTGTGGGCAGGTGATGTTGCCTCTTTCCATGCTTTTGTTCAGGACCTCAATGTGAATGATATAGGTCTTACATTTACATCTGAAATTAATAAAGAAAAAATCAATTTTTTGGATATCACAATTAGCAAAGGGAAAGATGGCCATCTTGCAACCACGGTATACAGGAAGCCTACCTCGACCAATAATTTACTCAACTGGAGCAGTCATCACCCCTATGGGCTTAAAAAAGGGATACCAAAAGGACAGTATTTGAGGGTGAGGAGAAATTGCTCCTCTGATGCATCCTTCTATGCTGAATCACGTGAGTTAAGAGATAGATTTATGAACAAGGGCTACCCAAAGAATATTCTTTTGAATGCATTCAAAGAGGTGGAAGTGACCCCTAGATCTAGTCTATTCCAACCAAGGGATAGAAATGATACAGAGGCCCTGGTTAGACTCATTGGGAGTTTTGATGACTGCTCTCAGGAAGTAAGGAACATCATAAAAAGATATTGGGGTATCTTACGTGCAGATACAGATATTAGTGAGTACTTACCTGAAACACCAATGATCACCTATAGGAGAGGGAGATCTCTTAAGGATCAACTTGTGCACAGTACCTTTACTCCTCCTGAAAAAAAAGGTACATGGCTAGAAAGAAGACAATTGGGCACGTTCCGCTGTGGTAGATGTTCGTTCTGTGGCTATGTGGCCACTGGTAACCACTTTTCAAGTGCTAGCACAGGACAGATCTTTGAAAGCAGACATTTTGCAAATTGCAAAACTAGCGGAGTGATTTATTTATTCAGTTGTACGTGCCCAATAAACTATGTTGGGAAAACGAGAAGAGAGCTCCGGAGGAGAATAGGTGATCATCTGGGTGATATAAAACATGGGAGAGACACCCCAATTTCTAGACATGTACGTTCTGTACATCAAGGTGATCTGAAATCGTTCTCTTTTTGTGTTGTGGAAGTGGTAACCCCCTCGGTTCGAGGAGGTGACTGGGACCGAAAAATTCTACAAAAAGAACTTAAATGGATCCATAGATTGGACACAGTATCCCCAGGGGGTCTAAATGAACAAATGAATTTTGGCTGCTACCTATGACTCTGCATACATATAGGTTGAGAGATAAGTGGTTATGGGAAACCTGTCGTATCGACCCTAATGGGTCACATATAAATGTATTAATAGTCCATATTTTGGACAAATAATTTGGTGAGACCTGTCATATTGGTGATGGTGGTTATGATTTTTTTTTTTAAAAGTGCATTATGAATAAATTGTTATGTCCCAAAGGGCTATGATGGATAGATATGAGCTACATATGCTATTTGCTAAAATATGTTAATGTGGTCTGGATCGTTTGATCCATAGACAGTGAGACATTCTCACTGTTAAATAATGCTATTGTTAAATAATGCTCTGAGTATATAGGGTATATACGAGGTGGGTGATTTACTACCTCTTTCTATAGGTTATGCCTATCATCTAAGTGGATTCTAAATATACTGGGTTTACGTTATTAATAAAATCATAGGAGCATTAGGATCCATTTATGCATAACGGGTGCTCACTCTAATCATTGTGGGTTAATACCTCTCCTACATGCGCGCTATATTTTGGCACTGGTATCCCCGTAGTGAGAGGATTGTGCGTGGCTGAGTAACAACTAACGCATGCGCAGTGCTGTGTTCCATGACTGCACAGACGTGTGCCCTGTCTGATTGCATTTGGGACCAGTGCGCACGCGCCGATACTATGAGCAACGGCGCTTGCGCATATTGCACAATGAGTCCGGACATTAGGAGGTGTGTATATACTGGTGTCTCCACACCAATGGGCGCATGCGCAGTTGAGAAAATACTGGCGCCTGCGCGGTGGCACTAACCCTGTGGTGGTAAGGCGCTTTATGATGACGCCAGAGCGTCTTTAACGTATGGCAAATATATCACAGTGGTTCTGACCTAGAAGCGCCGGTAATGAGGTAGGCGTCCTGAGCACCCAGGTGATATGAGTGCTGTGATGATTCAGAGCCCATATAATGCACTTTTCTGGCACTTGTCTGTAAGCGCTACAAGGATAGGGGATCGGCCCGGTGGTGCAGCTATCTGAATTGCTGACATGCTTAATATGGATATAAGCTAAGTAACCCTTTACTATTTGGATGTACTCCTGATGAACCTCTTTGAATTAGAAGGGGAGAAACACGTTGAGTCTAAAGGGATATGGTTTTTTGTATAAGAGTCTAAAGGGATTTTTTATACAATACACAATGTGGTTTAGTGTTTTTTGCGTTAGGGTCACAGATAATAATTATGTCATTGGCTGATGAATCAATATATGGTTGTTTATGGCATTTAATGTAATCTGTAACACTATAGTGTGAAATGAAAGTTGGTATGGGATATGTTTGACATCATAGCAGATACATCTCCCTACTAGTATAATGGTGGTTTGAGACCTTATTATACAGGGGCAAATGGACCAAAATCACATATGTGTTTAATGCTATCTCTGATAAAAGCATCCCTATCTGCCATTAACTTCTGTGTTTCTAGCTAGAGGTATTACGGAGTAAAGGGACACAGATTACCAAGTTAGTTGAGAATCTTAGTTCTAGCTAGATATTGCTACTGACATATTTATGTCCCCTCAAGCTGTTACATTCATATATTGTATATGTGTATTTTTCTTCCCCTATCCTGTTAGGGTTTGACAGGGTTAGTAGGGAGAGCCGGCGAGGAGTGGGGGCTCCACGGCGTAGGATAACAGGGTGCCAACCTCCGCAGGCAGGTAGGGGGCACTTAGAGAGCGTAGGGCTTGACACTGTTGCAGCCTTTCCTGTAGTACGCTTGCATCTACAGGTCCTTCTCAAAAAATTAGCATATAGTGTTAAATTTCATTATTTACCATAATGTAATGATTACAATTAAACTTTCATATATTATAGATTCATTATCCACCAACTGAAATTTGTCAGGTCTTTTATTGTTTTAATACTGATGATTTTGGCCTACAACTCCTGATAACCCAAAAAACCTGTCTCAATAAATTAGCATATTTCAACCGTCCAATCAAATAAAAGTGTTTTTTAATAACAAACAAAAAAACCATCAAATAATAATGTTCAGTTATGTACTCAATACTTGGTCGGGAATCCTTTGGCAGAAATGACTGCTTCAATGCGGCGTGGCATGGAGGCAATCAGCCTGTGACACTGCTGAGATGTTATGGAGGCCCAGGATGCTTCAATAGCGGCCTTAAGCTCATCCAGAGTGTTGGGTCTTGCGTCTCTCAACTTTCTCTTCACAATATCCCACAGATTCTCTATGGGGTTCAGGTCAGGAGAGTTGGCAGGCCAATTGAGCACAGTAATACCATGGTCAGTAAACCATTTACCAGTGGTTTTGGCACTGTGAGCAGGTGCCAGGAAGCATGAAGTGCTCCAAAATCTCCTGATAGCTAGCTGCATTGACCCTGCCCTTGATGAAACACAGTGGACCAACACCAGCAGCTGACATGGCACCCCACACCATCACTGACTGGGTACTTGACACTGGACTTCAGGCATTTTGGCATTTCCTTCTCCCCAGTCTTCCTCCAGACTCTGGCACCTTGATTTCCGAATGACATGCAAAATTTGCTTTCATCAGAAAAAAGTACTTGGGACCACTTAGCAACAGTCCAGTGCTGCTTCTCTGTAGCCCAGGTCAGGCGCTTCTGCCGCTGTTTATGGTTCAAAAGTGGCTTTACCTGGGGAATGCGGCACCTGTAGCCCATTTCCTGCACACGCCTGTGCACGGTGGCTCTGGATGTTTCCACACCAGACTCAGTCCACTGCTTCCTCAGGTTCCCCAAGGTCTGGAATCGGTCCTTCTCCACAATCTTCCTCAGGGTCCGGTCACCTCTTCTCGTTGTACAGCGTTTTCTGCCACATTGTTTCCTTCCAACAGACTTACCATTGAGGTGCCTTGATACAGCACTCTGGGAACAGCCTATTTGTTGAGAAATTTCTTTCTGGGTCTTACCCTCTTGCTTGAGGGTGTCAATGATGGCCTTCTTGACATCTGTCAGGTTGCTAGTCTTACCCATGATGGGGGTTTTGAGTAATGAACCAGGCAGGGAGTTTTTAAAAGCCTCAGGTATCTTTTGCATGTGTTTAGAGTTAATTAGTTGATTCAGAAGATTAGGGTAATAGGTCGTTTAGAGAACCTTTTCTTGATATGCTAATTTATTGAGACAGGTTTTTTGGGTTATCAGGAGTTGTAGGCCAAAATCATCAGTATTAAAACAATAAAAGACCTGACAAATTTCAGTTGGTGGATAATGAATCTATAATATATGAAAGTTTAATTGTAATCATTACATTATGGTAAATAATGAAATTTAACACTATATGCTAATTTTTTGAGAAGGACCTGTATTGGTGATGGTTTTGTCAAGTGCACATATATGTTTTTAATATTATAAATAAAGGTTAAAATTTTATGATAATCTGGTGATTACGTCTTGGGGATTTTTCTGTGAGAATAGTTTAATTTACTCCAAGCATATATTTTTTGACTGTGAAGAATCCTTGCCTGTGGCAGCAGGGTTCTTCTTCGTGAAGAAGAAAGATGGCGGATTACGCCCGTGTTTGGATTTCAGGGAATTGAACCAGATTACGGTTCGTGATCCATACCCTATGCCTATGCCCTATACCAGATTTGTTCAACCAGGTGGCAGGTGCTAAGTGGTTTACCAAGCTTGACCTCAGGGGGGTGTACAACCTCATAAGAGTCCGTCAAGGTGATGAGTGGAAGACGGCTTTTAATACCCCTGAGGGTCATTTTGAAAATTTGGTGATGCCATTTGGGTTGACTAACGCACCCGCAGTGTTCCAACATTTCATCAATGATGTGTTCTCGCATGTTTTGGGGAAATTCGTTATCGTGTACCTAGATGACATTCTCATATATTCTTGCGACCGTGATGCTCATTTAGATCATGTCAGGCAGGTGTTACAGCTTCTCAGAGAGAATAAGCTGTATGCTAAACTTGAGAAATGTGTATTTTCTGTTCAAGAGTTGCCTTTCTTGGGTTATATTGTGTCTGCTTCTGGTTTTAAAATGCACGCCGCTAAGGTGCAAGCGGTGCTACATTGGGAACGGCCTGATAACCTGAAAGCACTTCAGCGGTTCCTTGGGTTTTCTAACTATTATAGGAAATTTATCAAGGATTTTTCCATCATTGCTAAACTGCTAACTGACATGACTAAAAAGGGTACCATTTTCTCCGTTTGGCCTGAGGCTGCTGTGCGCGCATTTGAATTTCTTAAGAACAGTTTTGTTTCGGCCCCCATTCTTGTGCAGCCAGACGTGTCGAAGCCTTTTGTTGTGGAGGTCGATGCGTCTGAGGTTGGTGTGAGGGCGGTGCTGTCACAAGGCTCATCTTTGAGTGATTTCCGTCCATGCGCCTATTTCTCCAAGAAACTGTCGTCCGCCGAACGTAACTACGATATCGGCAACAGGGAGTTGTTGGCAATCAAGTTGGCCTTTGAGGAATGGCGACACTTCTTGGAGGGGTCGGTACATCAGGTTACTGTTATTACCGATCATAAGAATCTGCTGTATTTGGAGTCAGCCAAGCGTCCGTCCCTCAGGCAGGCTCGCTAGGCATTGTTTTTCACGCGGTTCAATTTTGTTGTCACTTACAGACCGAGGTCTAAAAACACTAAGGCGGATGCTCTATCCAGGTGTTTTCCGGGGGGAGAACCTTGGGAGGATCCAGTACCCATCCTCCAAAAGGGTGTTGTGGTTTCGGCTCTCACTACCGAGGTTGAGGCTGAGATTGCCGAGGCTCAGGAGGAGGTACCATCTGAGCTTCCCATCAACAAATCTTTTGTACCGCTTCATCTCCGCTTAAAGGTTTTGGCGGAGCATCATGATGCTGTCCTGGCTGGCCACCCAGGGGTTAGAGGTACCTTGGAGTTGGTGTCACGTTGGTTTAGGTGGCCCAAGATCCGACAGGACGTGGTCTCATACGTGTCAGCTTGTACCACGTGCGCTAGGGCTAAGACGCCCCGCTCCCATCCTGTTGGCACACTACTTCCTCTTGAGGTACCTAGTAAGCCATGGACGGAAATCTCCATGGATTTCATCACTGATTTGCCCTCCTCAGCTTTGAACACGGTCATCTTGGTGATTGTTGATCGGTTTTCAAAAATGTCGCACTTTGTGTCTTTGCCTTCGTTGCCTAACGCTAAGACTCTGGCTCAGGTATTCGTGCAGGAGGTGGTCAGACTTCATGGGGTTCCGTCTGACATCATGTCTGATAGGGGTACTCAGTTTGTGGCAAAATTTTGGAAAGCATTTTGCTCACGGCTGGGGATCAAGTTGTCTCATTCTTCGGCGTTTCATCCTCAGTCAAATGGTCAGACTGAGCGTGTGAACCAAAATTTGGAACAGTACTTACGCTGCTTTGTCTCTGATAACCAGGAGGAGTGGTCTACGATCCTTCCTTTGGCGGAGTTTGCCATCAATAATCACCGCCAGGAGTCGTCTGGGGAGTCTCCGTTTTTTTGTGTTTACGGGCTACATCCTCAATTTTGTACTTTGAGTCAGGGGGGCTCTTCCGGCATTCCGGAGGAGGACCAGTTAGGAGCACAATTGTCATCAGTCTGGAGGAGAGTTAAACAGCGCCTGTTGAGTGTGGGTGCTAGGTACAAACGTGTGGCTGACAGTAGGCATGTGCCAGGTCCGGACCTGAGTGTGGATGACTGGGTGTGGTTATCCACAAAAAACATAAGACTCAAAATACCATCCCTTAAATTGGGTCCACGGTTTATTGGTCCATTTAGGGTCACCGCCGTCATTAACCCAGTAGCATACCGATTGGAGCTTCCTACGGTGTATAAGATACACAACTTGTTCCACAGGTCTCTTTTAAAGAAGGTGGTGGGTTCTGTGGACGCGGCGCCTATGCCACCTCCAGTCTTGGTGGATGGTAATTTGGAGTTTGAAGTCTCCAAGGTGGTTGACTCTCGTGTAGTGCGCCGCACTTTACAATACTTGGTACACTGGCGTGGTTATGGGCCTGAGGAGAGGTCCTGGGTACCAGCCTCGGACATTCATGCGGATCGGCTGGTCAGGTTTTTTCACCATCGCCATCCGGACAAGCCGGATCCTATAAGCTGTGAGGGCCCTGGGGTCCCTCGTAGAAGGCGGGGTACTGTCATGTCGGACGCTGTTCAGACCAGGTCGTTCGACAGACAGCGGTAATTCCGCTTTTGACCACTATGTGCTCATTGGCGTCGGCTTGATTTTATCTAGCTGGTCCGGGGTTAATTTACCTGATGCTCGGATTGGAAGCTGGGCCATGCATATCGCCTTTAAATAGTTCTCCTGAACATTGGGCGTCGCCGATTATAGCTTCTGTCTTGTGCGTTGTTATCTCAGTCTGGAGTGGTGAGCTAGAAGTTGGAGTATCGTTGCTGGTGGTGTATTTCCCTTTGTCTTATTTACTCCTTCCTATATTTGTATTTATTTTGCCCTGCGCATTAATAGTGTATTCCTGAGTGACTGCGGCGTGGTGTATATTTTCCGTTATCCTTGTCTGTTCTTACTGTGGGTATTGGTGTATGATCTTTTCACTGGGTGGTGGGCGGTGGTTTCAGCCTAGGGTTGAAACAGGAGACAGGGCAAGGGTCGAGGCCTAGACATGCACACCATCAGTGTAAACTCTAGGTAGAGGGTCAGTCAGGATTTCCCTAGTCTGAGGGAAATTGCAGGGGCCCGGGTTATTAGCTCTTGCCCACCTAGTCTCCCCGTGACAATATAGTGGGGTTGGGGGCCCAGATCTACACATGGGCCCTCCAGGGGATTCCCCTGTTACCCTGTGGGCCAGTCCAAGCCTGCTCAGTAGCAAGGCAGTGCTGAGGAGTCAGAGTCACTAGTCAGAAGTCAGGGAAATTGAGGAGCCGGAGTCATAGTCGGAGTTGGTGGTTTGGCTTACCAACTCCACAGCTCTGCCTGTCAGCATGCATTGTGCCTATCACTGTTCAATTGTATGCTTGCCCTTAAAGAGTAAACTTAACTTTAATTTTTATTTTATAAATCAATAATTCACATGAAAATAGTCAACTTTGTAAAATCCGCTTCTTTCTTCATTAATTTTCAAAATTCTCAATTCACAGGTAAAATCTGTGTTGAGTGAAGACAGATTGTTACGTTACTGAGATAGGAGATGGCAGTTGCCACAATAATATTTTATGTAGAGAGGGAAGGAGGAGGGACAAGCTAGAGGCAGAATTTCTCCCTACCAATGGCTGTATGATTTCAGCTATATATATTTGACTCTGAAACACTACGCCGAAAAATAGGGACCGAGACGCACCGGAGGCTAGTCAAACAGGTGGCAGCAATAGTAGTGTAACAGTAGGTACATCAACTACCTGAATACTCAGGCAGTAACCCAAGAAGATGATGTCACCAATTCTGAAGCAACCTAACGTGCAGAACAACAGACGAGGCTGGCCACTGCAGAGAGGGGATACAGCTCTCACCAATGGAGCCAGGAAAGGTGAATAGCATTTTTTCATCACATCTACAGGTACCCAGAGAACAACATTTCTTGAATTTAAAATTTTTAAGCATTTGGGATAAAAAAATGAAAAAATAAAATAATTCTGTATCATACTTTTCTCACCAATTCCTCCTTGCTCCTGTTGGTTAAGTACCTCTTGTCTTCTTCAGATGTCCCCTAAAGCACATCATAGTGATGTTATGTCAGAACTGACAAGACTGGCCACTGCAGAGAGTGGATACAGCAGTCACCAATGGAGTCAGGAGACGTAAATAACATCATTTAATAACATCCACCAGAGAAATTTGCTTGTAATTTTTAAAATCAAGGTCGCACTTACCACACCATCCACATACAAGGCCTTAGAGCCATTATCTTCAGAAACTAAAATCTGTCCAAAGAAAAAATAAAGTCTATTTTTCAAACCTAATGACCAACCGGTAACTTGGTTCAAAGTGTTTAGTTATGCAAACTTCAGCAAGAAGTGATTAATATTCCCCAGTTTTACAGTTCTGTCAGCAGAGAGTTTTTCTAGTCTCCACTAATGGCTTTCACTAATGATAACTATCTAAGGAAAACTTGAATTTGCTTCGTATTTTGCTTGCCCCAAGTGTGAATGTCTAAACGTATGCACCATTTAACCTTGACAAATGCACTGGGGTGTTCTCTTGATTAAAATCACAAAGGTATGTAGACGTCAGTAAGAAATTCATCGAGGAAACCCTTCACAGACCATTAAGAACTTCTTTTAAGATGTTGAAACCCTTCAATCGTGAAAATATCACAGGCAGCTCTCTGCACACAATGTTCTAATATTACTAACCCAAACCAGCAGCAGATGTCAGCAGCAGGACTCGTCTCCATCATTGTATCTAATGCACATTTACCTCATTGACATATTTACAGCTCTGTTATGATAAGAGATTGTTGAAAATATGGTAAAATCGGTTACGAGAAATTCGCCTCATATTTTAGGGTACTTGTGTATGTTACAGTACATATAATAGCAGAAAAGTGGAACGATTAGCTTGGAAAGATTTATTTATTTTTTAATATGGACCATTTTGGATTGTTAAAAGGGTTGTAACAAGAAGTCCTGCTATGCTGAAAGAACAGAAGCTACGATTCATGTTCTTTCTGACTCTTTTAGGCAAAGTGTGTTCCCACTAAGGCCAGGTTGACAAATTGCATATTTGTTGTGGATGTCAAAGGAAACCTGTCATATCATCAACCTCTATTAACCTGCATATGAGGGGTAAATCTGCATGTTACTAGGGTTCCAAAGCTGTGCAGCTGTCATACTGAAAGCACAGCTACCGGGAGAAAATTAATTTTTTTTCCTCCCAGGAGCCGCCGGCTTTTAGTCATAGAGGCATGCCAGGATACATTCACTGTTCAGCATACAGGGAGTGGCGGATGTAAGCACACACTGGCACATTGACTGACAGCCGTCACTGCACTGATATACTCCAGTCAGTATGCAAAGGCGTGCTTATAGCTGAAGCTGTGCTGGCCGCCCCTGTATGACTGAAAGCCAGAGGCTGCCGGGAGGAATACATTTCATTTCCTCCAGGTAGCCACTCTTTTATTATGTACAGCTTTGGAATGGTATTAAACTGCAGAGTAATCCCATATCTGCAGATTAACAGTGTTTGGGGACATGAAAGATTCAAGTAAATGCTTCAGCTGATGAGCGGCCGCTCATTTGCTGCAGCCTGCATATCACACAAGTCACGCCACTCTAAGAGAACAGCAGCCACTTTTTCAAAGCATACTTGTCATTTCACCTGGCTTTTCATAATAAGTTGTCCTGTGTGTACATGAGTCATTATATAACTTGTATCCTGCAAATCAGCAGCATGGCTGTGGGTGTATGTGTGTGCCTCTCTCTTTTACTCTGCTTCCCCCCTACTACCTCCTTCTCACTCCGCTCCCCATAGTCTTCAATAGGCAACTGTAAGCTAATCCCTCAGTGAAACTGAAATAAAAGTTGTTAATGGCAAGACAGATTTAGTAATTTTTCAGAGAGGATGGTGAGTTCAGGAGACAAGTGGGAGGGATAGAAGTGGCTCATAAGTGTAGAAGGAAGATTACTCTGATAATATACACTGCTCAAAAAAATAAAGGGAACACTTAAACAACAGAATATAACTACAAGTAAATCAAACTTCTGTGAAATCAAACTGTCCACTTAGGAAGCAACACTGATTGACAATCAATTTCACATGCTGCTGTGAAAATGGAATATACAACAGATGGAAATTATTGGCAATTATCAAGACACCCTCAATAAAGGAGTGGTTCTGCAGGTGGGGACCACAGACCACATCAATGCTTTCTGGCTAATGTTTTGGTCACTTTTGAATGTTGGCTATGCTTTCACACTCGTGGTAGCATGAGATGGACTCAACAACCCACACAAGTGGCTCAGGTAGTGCAGCTCATCCAGGATGGCACATCAATGCGAGCTGTGGCAAGAAGGTTTGCTGTGTCTGTCAGCGTAGTGTCCAGAGGCTGGAGGTGCTTCCATGAGACAGGCCAGTACACCAGGAGACATGGAGGGGGCCATAGGAGGGCAACAACCCAGCAGCAGGACCGCTATCTCCGCCTTTGTGCAAGGAGGAACAGGAGGAGCACTGCCAGAGCCCTGCAAAATGACCTCCAGCAGGCCACAAATGTGCATGTGTCTGCACAAACAATTAGAAACCGACTCTATGAGTGCCTGACGTCCACAGATGGGGGTTGTGCTCACAGCCCAACACCGTGCAGGATGCTTGGCATTTGCCACAGAATACCAGGATTGGCAAATTCTCCACTGGCGCCCTGTGCTCTTCACAGATGAAAGCAGGTTCACACTGAGCACATGTGACAGAGACTGGAGACGCCATGAAGAGCAATCTGTTGCCTGAAACATCCTTCAGCATGACCAGTTTGGCAGTGGGTCAGTAATGGTGTGGGTGGCATTTCTTTTTAGGGCCGCACAGCCCTCTATGTGCTCGCCAGAGGTAGCCTGACTGCCATTAGGTACCAAGATGAGATCCTCAGACCCCTTGTGAGACCATATGCTGGTGCAGTTGGCCCTGGGTTCCTCCTAATGCAGGACAATGCCAGACCTCATGTGGTTTGGAGTGTGTCAGCAGTTCCTGCAAGATGAAGGCATTGAAGCTATGGACTAGCCCGCCCATTCCCAAGACCTGGTCCGATTGAGCTCATGTCTCGCTCCATCCACCATCACGTTACACCACAGACTGTCCAGGAGTTGGCAAATGCTTTAGTCCAGGTCTGGGAGGAAATCCCTCAGGAGACCATCCATCACTTCATCAGAAGCATGCCCAGGCATTATACAGTAGGGAGGTCATACAGGCACATGAAGGCCACACACAATACTGAGCATCTTTTCCTTGTCATGAGGCATTTCCACTGAAGTTGGATCACCCTATAATTTGATTTTCCACTTTGATTTTGAGTATCATTCCAAATCCAGACCTCATCGGGATATTGATTTTGATTTACATTGATAATAGTTATGTTTTATTGTTCTGAACACATTCCACTATGCAAGGAATAAAAATTTGCAATTGGAATATTTCATTCAGAGATATCTAGGATGTGGTATTTTAGCGTTCCCTTTATTTTTTTTGAGCAGTTTATATTCACTAGCACTATTGACTTATGCAATAAATTTGTTAAAATGACAGTAACCATTTTTATTGATTCAAGCTCATCAGTTCACATAATGTGATGCTGGCTAAATGCATTTATATAGAAGATTAGCAAATTTATTTAAGTGGAATTGAATTTTTCTTGAATTTTACAAAAATTTGTATTCTCCATAATGCACATTTTTTGTAGTTCGCTCCACATGAATTCAGCAAAATGTTGCCAGCTGCAACTGCTTTTGATTAATTCATTTCTACTCAAATAAATTTGCTCATCTTCTATATAAATGCATTTTGCCAGCATCACATTATGGGAACTGACGAGCTTGAATCAATTAAAATAGTTAAATTAGTAGTGGCCAGAAGTTCACAAACTGAAAAAGACCGACCAGAGTGGCACTGAGAACAGAAGAAGACAGCAGCTGGTAAGTACATTACTAGGGGCAGAGAACTTAGATTAGTGATATCACTCAAGGGGTGAAATAAAACAAAAAAAAAATGCCGGAGTGGTGCTTTAGGTTACTCTACTAACCTAAACTGAATTAAACAGAAGACTTACATTTCTTAATAAAATACCATGTCAGGGGCTTAACATCAGCAAGGAAATGAGTATTTATACTACTAAATTTAACAAAGCAATATACAATAATACACGAGTCACCATCTCTAACCGAATTAAAAGAAAATAAAGGTTTCGACTGTTTGTTTTAGCGAGTCATACATTTCCTGCTGCAAGAAACTTCAGGTTTATATCAAAGAGTACTTGAATCAGGATACGGAGATTAGCAAACTCAAATTGGTTCCAACTTGCAAAACACACTGCACAATTCGATAACATCAACGTATTAAATCCTTTAAAGTACTTTAGTGCACACTGGCAACAGGAGGCTTTTGGAATACTTATTGAAAGACAGATAAGCTGACAGTACGTTCCGCTCAGTAATACTGAAGACTTGATTGTGGCATGTTCAGGTATCTAAGTGATTATGTACTAGCAACCACGTTAAAGGAACCATTGTTTGGGGGGGGAAATAAATTAATAAAAGCTAAATGAATGAAACATAAATCTGAGTTAGATAAACAGGATTCCATCATTTACAGCATCACAATGAGCCGAGATATTCAAGGTGTGGTCGCAGATGGAATATTTCTAATGGTGTAACTGTTTCACTAATCTGATAATATCGTAGTGAACTTTTAACATTTTTCATTTGCTATTAACCCATTACTTGCCAAATTAGCAATATTCATTTTTTTTTTTTTTTAATGACAGATTTTTAATGATTTGGGTCCTAATGAATCAGAAACATAATTTGCGAAATTTTTTCAAGTACGGATTTTTCAGAAAAGGGCGTCCCAATATTCAATTAAAAATGACAATGACATGATTTCCTATTTTGTAAACATTCATTTTACAAACACAACACAAAAAATTGGACCTAATTATAAAAATTATAAAATCTTAGCTGCTAAAAGCTAAAGATTAGGCGTCCTAAAAAAAGGACATTGGTAGATAATGAATTAATGGTTACCGAAACATATTATTTCCTTAGTTTCCTTGCTTATATAGTTCCACTAATTTCCACACATCATCATCATTGTCCCCAACGGAGCTCACAATCTAAATTTCCTATCAGTATGTATTTGGAGTGTGGGAAAAACTCGGAGAACCAGGAGGAAACCCACGCAAACATGGGGAGAACATACAAACTCTTTGCAGATGTGGTCTATGATGGGATTTGAACCTAGGAATCCAGAGCTCCAAAGCAACAGTGGTAACCACTGAGCCACAATACAGTGCTAACCACTGAGCTAAAAGACTTTCATAGACTTACATTGAGAGCTTGTGACCGTATAATATTTGGACCTACATATACAGACAATTGGGTAGGATTTTTAACGATTTGCTTAAAAAAGATGTGCCCTAACTCTCCCCAATGTGTTGGTATTTAGAGCTGCATATAAGTGCACCTTGTGCCCATGTGGGTAATGAACTATGTCAGTTATATGTAAAAAAAAGTTATATGCGCTAAAAATAATTGGTAGTCACTGGAAGCCTACCTGTGCTTCTGTGCGGATATGGTGTGGTGTTTTTTCCTGGATAGAAATGCTTCACCAAAAGGTATGAAGACAGGATATGTCAGCTGTCCTAGATCCATGCTTGATACTTCCCAAACGTCACGTCTGTTCTCACATTAGATTGAAAAAGTTCTGCTGATATGGTCACGGGTTGCCGATTTCGCTGCTGTTCATGAAGTGGTGGAGTGGTTCTTTCCAGCTGTCTTAAACCATCGACACCTATCTCAGAAGAGGCCACAGGACAGAACGCCACACCATACCCACACAGAAGCACAGGTAGGCTTCCAGTGACTGCCAATTATTTTTAGCGCATATAATGTTTTTTACATTTATAAAGATTTGCAACCAATCAGCTCCAATTTGGCAAAGACCGTTTTTTTATTACGAAGTTTCAACCCAATTGGTGACCAACAGCAGATTCTCCTCGTTGTGGTCATCAGTTTTGATAAACCCCATTGATGAGTTAGAAATTGAAAAACTAGGCTTTGATTCATCAAAGCTATTAAAGCAAAATAAGAATCTCTGAAACGTTGCAAAATTTTTGCTCAACACATTTAACACCAGATTTTCCCAGCTACGCCAAAATGGGCAAAGTTGGGGTAGAACAGTAGGCGTAGCGGGGGCATGGCGCCACAGCCTTTCTAATTCACGATGAGCTGTGGCATTCATTACACCATAATTCTGACTCATATGAGTCACTGGGTTGCATTGGGGCTTTTTATTTCTATGCAGCTGAACGCTCCGGTCTCGAGTGCCGGCGGCAGTGCCGGGTATTGATGCGAGAGACTCCTGCGAGTTTATCGTATTGCACTCTCAATTGTGTCTACGGCCTTAATGTAAAACTTGCTGTTCTCGGAAGTGGATATAGACAGCAGAAACCCCCCGGGGCAAATTTGTATTTTGGACACATGCTCTCCAATAGTCTTCTGGTAAAGAATGACAAGCTAATTGCTGATCACTACCATGGTGGCTCTCTAGTAAAACTTTACGAATTTTTTTAGTTAACAAATGGATTTCCTAATAATGAACGTAACAGGAAACTTATTACATAGGGGTCAGTTGGTGAAAGTTAACTTTTAGACTATTCTATCATTTATCAGATGCAAAATTATAAGGTTCATGTATATTAAATATAAAAAAAACCAAGGGGAATGTGCCTGAAACCAATCACATGAAAATCTATCCATCCGTCTGCTATTTAGAGGTTACTCCAGATTGCAAAAAAGGCAATATAAAACCCTATGAATAATGGAATCGTATACTATTAAGATACAATTACATAACTCCTGCATGTCTCATTACAATGTTTTTTTCTTAAAGATTCGCTCTATCAACATATGGGCAAGATTTCATCATTTCGGTAATTACCTTTTGCCCATTTATTTAAATGTTTGTTTTATGCAGAACAAGAACACAGTATAATGTAGCTATTCTCAAAGAGCAGAGTTTAGCCTAATGTTCTTTCAGGTTAAAACAACCATTACAAGCTGCATAATGCTCAGATTTTGCTTCATTTGGCTTTTGTGCAATTGTTTGGTTTATCGTTCATGGTCCTTGATATGGCGGCAGTGATGATTTTAGGTTCTCAGCTGTGCAGCTTGATTTTTTGGGGAATTCCCAGCAATGTTTCTTATGTTTCTTTAGCTTTGGTATTTGTATATTATCTTATTTGGCATTTTTATCTTAAATAATAAATTACAAACTGAACAAAGATGGGGTTCTGGGGCTCATCCAGTTAGCCAAGGCAAAAATGGTGCTATACTATACCCACACTTTTGTGCAAACTTGGCAACTCTACCAGTACATTTGGAAGGTCACCTCATTTTCCCTCCTCAAATAAATGTCTGCAAACCTCTTGAGCTCCATCAAAACCTAACAGAACTCAGCAGTGTCTGGTTTCCTTACGCTTAGGTTACATTCACACTTTCGATTTTTCAACGTATGACAAAACAGACTGATTATTCTAATCAAACTTTGATCAAAGTGTGGTACGAGTTTTCATTTGTCTTTAGCTTCCATGGAGAAGTGCAAAAAAAAAGTTTCTCCACCTCCCTCCATTCTGACAGTTCCGTGAAAATAGGACCGGACTCAGATGTTATCCAAGTGAGTTCTGATTTTTTTCACAGACCTATTGACTTGCATTGGCGATTTTGATCCAACCCTCAGATCAAAATCAGACATATCTCTGAAATTTTCAAAAATTCACAGATATGTGCACAGCCCCATACACTATCACAGGTACATGTGCTATTCGTGAAAAACACGGCTAGCACCCGTATGTGAAAATCAAGCTTGTGAATGAGGCCTAACTCGGAATTCTACTAAGAATTAGAACACGAAAGTAAAGGCTTTTGTCTTATTTATTTTTTAACATGGTTTGAAACATGTTTCCCTGTGTCATTTCTTATTATTACAC
Source organism: Ranitomeya variabilis (assembly GCF_051348905.1). Taxonomy (NCBI): domain Eukaryota; kingdom Metazoa; phylum Chordata; class Amphibia; order Anura; family Dendrobatidae; genus Ranitomeya; species Ranitomeya variabilis. The sequence continues at coordinate 182,897,063 of NC_135239.1, forward strand.
ATAGCTTAATTTATGGACATCTATGGTTTGATTTCTTTGACTGTGTGGATTGGATGGGTTGTTACCGACATCTGGTGAGAATTTCATATCAACAACATCTTTAGAAATATATTTACTTAAAAAATTGTTGATGTGTTCAATAGTTATTTTGCATGCTGTATTTTGTACCTAACTCTCTTGTTCATATACTCATGGGTCCACAGATTCTGATGTCATGTCATGTGACTTGATTTCCCTTTCTTATTCTTGTCTTCTAGAATGGGAATATTCTGCTTGCGATATCAGCTGTTAGTTTTCCTCCTCCAATGTGAGTTTCATCAACAATATTGATATCATGTACATGGGCAAACAGAAGCGCTGTGGTTGTGTAACAACTGCATACGCAGTAAGACAAGTAAGATACTGCGTGGGCACTGTTCAGCCAATGATCCGCCTGTTATGACTCTGCTGCCGGGTGTCCCAAACCAGGGGCTCCTTCCCTGTCTCTAATGCTAGGGGTACCCTAGCTCGCCCTGTTCCCTGGATTACTTCTGATGGTGAAGATGCCGGGGCCACGTACCTTGACTTAGTTCCTGAATTCGCCCTCAGTATGAACCCTTCCCCCACCCAGGGAAAAGGGGAGAAGTAGTGTACCGTAATACACCTACCAGACTCACAAGGTAATACATACAGGGGTAACAAAAAATCCAAATATACTCACACATGTAACAGAGGAATGCAGCGGGGAGTGGAGGTGGGGTTAAACCAAAGTAGGAGAAGAAAGGGAATTGTCACACACTCAAAACCTAGCAATAGTCACAGATAAACCCACCAACCACCTTCTCCTATTAATGATCAACAAAAACCTCAAGCCATGCAGCAAAAGCTACTTTGACAATGAGTGCTAGCCAGGGCCTAGTTTATATAGGAGATGGTAGTGACTAAAAGTGCACAGCTGAGAGCCTAAACGCTCCAGAAGCTCTCAACAGAGCAGATTAACCCCTGCACTGCCAAATTAAATTTACACTGTTTAATAGGTAGGTGAAGTGCTTCTAATCAGTGCAAAAGTAAGATAAATCAGATGCTGGGGTCTTCTGGCTTTTCTCTGTCGTGGAAAACCCATGATACCGCCATTATGAAGCAGCTCTCACTAATTGTGCTTGTCCGGATGAAGGAAGTAAGCACGTAGCAGCCCAATATTGGCCACTTATTGGCTAAAGAGCCCACGTGACTAAAGAATGTCCCATTGAGCTCTGTGAGACCCAGTACTGATATTGCTGGATCGGGAGCAGTACAGGAGGTGAGTGTTAAGTGTCGAGTTCCCGCCACTGCACAGGGGGAATCTCAGTCCACATCCGCTGCGGTCTCCCATTCTCCTCCAGCTGCAGTGGAACCTGCTCAGCAGAGACATCGATCCTAGCATCTGGTTCAAGCTGATACTATGCGCTTGGTTACTGCTGCCTTTCCAGACCCAGCCCTTTTAGCCAGCACTGATCTGTGGCAAGTAGACGTTCCAGGGACTATGTCCTGCTTTTCTCCTACTGAGCATGCCCACAGGTCGACCTCTCATTGGAGGTCAGGGGTCACATGCTCAGGTCCTGTAGTGGCTCCTATTGGACCACTAGGAAGGTCCTGGAGAGCTACAGCTATAAAAGGTTTGCATGGCCATGCGCTAGTATAAACCAGTTATGATGTGTGTGTGGATGTATGTTGTGAAATTGGATTTTGGGCTCCCCCGGTGGCCACTGGTGGAATTGAACTGGTGTGCATCATCCCCTCTGTTCACCTGTTTCCATCAGGATGTGGGAGTCGCTATTTAACCTTGCTCCTCTGTCACTTCCATGCCGGTCAACATTGTAATCAGAAGCCTTTCTGTGCATGTTCCTGCTGCTAGACAACTCCCAGCTAAGTTGGACTTTAGTCCTCGTTTGTTTTTGCATTTTGTTCCAGTTCACAGCTGTAGTTTCGTTTCTGTGTCTGGAAAGCTCTTGTGATCTGAAATTGCCACTCTGATGTTATGAGTTAATGCTAGAGTCTTAAAGTAATTTCAGGGTGGTATTTTGATAGGGTTTTCAGCTGACCATGAAAGTGCCCTTTCTGTCTTCCTGCTATCTAGTAAGCGGACCTCAATTTTGCTAAACCTATTTTCATACTACGTTTGTCATTTCATCTAAAATCACCGCCAATATATGTGGGGGCCTCTGTCTGCCTATCGGGGAAATTTCTCTAGAGGTGAGCCAGGACTATATTTTCCTCTGCCAGGATTAGTTAGTCCTCCGGCCGGCGCTGGGCGTCTAGGGATAAAAACGTAGGCAACGCTACCCGGCTACTGTTAGTTGTGCGGCAGGTTTAGTTCATGGTCAGTTTAGTTTCCATCCTTCCAAGAGCTAGTACTCATGTTTGCTGGGCTATGTTCTCTTGCCATTGAGAACCATAACAGTTTGACCAGGACTAAAAAGGGTTAAATTAATTGACAGAGAAAGGAGAGACAAGAGAAGTCTGCTGAAGATTTTTTTTTTTTTCCCTTCCCTTCAGTTCTGAGTGTGCTTGTAATTGAATCTCTTGCAAGTCTGCCTATATTGCAGCCTTTCTCTCTCTCTCTCTCCTTCTAATCCTGGAATGGCTCTGTGTTCACCTGTTTAAAATGGATATTCAGAGTTTAGCTGCAGGTTTGAATAATCTCACCACGAAAGTTCAAAATTTACAAGATTTTGTTGTTCATGTTCCTATATCTGAACCTAGAATTCCTTTGCCTGAATTTTTCTCGGGGAATAGATCTTGCTTTCAAAATTTCAAAAATAATTGCAAGTTGTTTTTGTCCCTGAAATCTCGCTCTGCTGGAGATCCTGCTCAGCAGGTCAGGATTGTGATTTCCTTGCTCCGGGGCGACCCTCAGGATTGGGCTTTTGCATTGGCTCCAGGGGATCCTGCGTTGCTCAATGTGGATGCGTTTTTTCTGGCCTTGGGGTTGCTTTATGAGGAACCTCAGTTAGAGCTTCAGGCGGAAAAGGCCTTGATGTCCCTATCTCAGGGGCAAGATGAAGCTGAAATATACTGCCAGAAATTCCGTAAATGGGCTGTGCTTACTCAGTGGAATGAGTGCGCCCTGGCAGCGAATTTCAGAGAGGGTCTCTCTGATGTCATTAAGGATGTTATGGTGGGGTTCCCTGTGCCTGCGGGTCTGAATGAGTCCATGACAATGGCTATCCAGATCGATAGGCGTCTGCGGGAGCGCAAACCTGTGCACCATTTGGCGGTGTCTACTGAGAAGACGCCAGAGAATATGCAATGTGATAGAATTCTGTCCAGAAGTGAACGGCAGAATTTAAGACGAAAAAATGGGTTGTGCTTCTATTGCGGTGATTCAACTCATGTTATATCAGCATGCTCTAAGCGTACTAAGAAGCTTGATAAGTCTGTTTCAATTGGCACTTTACAGTCTAAGTTTATTCTATCTGTGACCCTGATTTGTTCTTTATCATCTATTACCGCGGATGCCTATGTCGACTCTGGCGCCGCTTTGAGTCTTATGGATTGGTCCTTTGCCAAACGCTGTGGGTATGATTTGGAGCCTCTTGAAACTCCTATACCCCTGAAGGGGATTGACTCCACCCCATTGGCTAGTAATAAACCACAATACTGGACACAAGTAACTATGCGGATTAATCCGGATCATCAGGAGATTATTCGCTTTCTTGTGCTGTATAACCTACATGATGTGTTGGTGCTTGGATTGCCATGGCTGCAATCTCATAACCCAGTCCTTGACTGGAAAGCTATGTCTGTGTTAAGCTGGGGATGTAAGGGGACGCATGGGGACGTACCTGTGGTTTCTATTTCATCATCTATTCCCTCTGAGATTCCTGAATTCTTGACTGAATATCGTGACGTTTTTGAAGAACCTAAGCTTGGTTCATTACCTCCGCACCGGGAGTGCGATTGTGCCATAGATTTGATTCCGGGTAGTAAATACCCTAAGGGTCGTTTATTTAATCTGTCTGTGCCTGAACATGCTGCTATGCGAGAATATATAAAGGAGTCCTTGGAAAAGGGACATATTCGTCCTTCGTCATCTCCCTTAGGAGCCGGTTTTTTCTTTGTGGCTAAGAAAGATGGCTCTTTGAGACCGTGTATTGATTATCGGCTTTTGAATAAAATCACGGTTAAATATCAATATCCGTTGCCACTGCTGACTGATTTGTTTGCTCGCATAAAGGGGGCCAAGTGGTTCTCTAAGATAGATCTCCGTGGGGCGTATAATTTGGTGCGAATTAAGCAGGGGGATGAGTGGAAGACCGCATTTGATACGCCCGAGGGCCACTTTGAGTATTTGGTGATGCCTTTTGGTCTTTCAAATGCCCCTTCAGTCTTTCAGTCCTTTATGCATGACATTTTCCGTGATTATTTGGATAAATTTATGATTGTGTATCTGGATGATATTTTGATTTTTTCGGATGACTGGGACTCTCATGTCCAGCAGGTCAGGAGGGTTTTTCAGGTTTTGCGGTCTAATTCCTTGTGTGTGAAGGGTTCTAAGTGCGTTTTTGGGGTTCAAAAGATTTCCTTTTTGGGATATATTTTTTCCCCCTCTTCCATCGAGATGGATCCTGTCAAGGTTCAGGCTATTTGTGATTGGACGCAACCCTCTTCTCTTAAGAGTCTTCAGAAATTTTTGGGCTTTGCTAACTTTTATCGTCGATTTATTGCTGGTTTTTCTGATGTTGTTAAACCATTGACTGATTTGACTAAGAAGGGTGCTGATGTTGCTGATTGGTCCCCTGCTGCTGTGGAGGCCTTTCGGGAGCTTAAGCGTCGCTTTTCTTCCGCCCCTGTGTTGCGTCAGCCTGATGTTGCTCTTCCTTTTCAGGTTGAGGTCGACGCTTCTGAAATCGGAGCTGGGGCAGTTTTGTCGCAGAGAAGTTCCGATTGTTCCGTGATGAGACCTTGTGCCTTTTTCTCACGTAAATTTTCGCCCGCCGAGCGGAATTATGATGCTGGGAATCGGGAGCTTTTGGCCATGAAGTGGGCTTTTGAGGAGTGGCGTCATTGGCTTGAGGGGGCTAGACATCAGGTGGTGGTATTGACTGACCACAAAAATCTAATTTATCTTGAGTCCGCCAGACGCCTGAATCCTAGACAGGCGCGCTGGTCGTTGTTTTTCTCTCGGTTTAATTTTGTGGTGTCCTACCTGCCGGGTTCTAAGAATGTTAAGGCGGATGCCCTTTCTAGGAGTTTTGAGCCTGACTCCCCTGGTAACTCTGAACCTACAGGTATCCTTAAGGATGGAGTGATATTGTCTGCCGTTTCTCCAGACCTGCGGCGGGCCTTGCAGGAGTTTCAGGCGGATAGACCTGATCGTTGCCCACCTGGTAGACTGTTTGTTCCTGATGATTGGACCAGTAAAGCCATTTCTGAGGTTCATTCTTCTGCGTTGACAGGTCATCCTGGAATCTTTGGTACCAGGGATTTGGTGGCAAGGTCCTTCTGGTGGCCTTCCCTGTCTCGAGATGTGCGAGGCTTTGTGCAGTCTTGTGACGTTTGTGCTCGGGCCAAGCCTTGTTGTTCTCGGGCTAGTGGATTGTTGTTGCCCTTGCCTATCCCGAAGAGGCCCTGGACGCACATCTCGATGGATTTTATTTCGGATCTTCCTGTTTCTCAGAAGATGTCTGTCATCTGGGTGGTGTGTGACCGTTTCTCTAAGATGGTCCATTTGGTTCCCCTGCCTAAGTTGCCTTCTTCTTCCGAGTTGGTTCCTCTGTTTTTTCAAAATGTGGTCCGTTTGCATGGTATTCCGGAGAATATCGTTTCTGACAGAGGAACCCAATTCGTGTCTAGATTTTGGCGAGCATTCTGTGCTAGGATGGGCATAGATTTGTCTTTCTCGTCTGCTTTCCATCCTCAGACAAATGGCCAGACCGAGCGGACGAATCAGACCTTGGAGACATATTTGAGGTGTTTTGTGTCTGCAGATCAGGATGATTGGGTTGCTTTTTTGCCTTTAGCGGAGTTTGCCCTCAATAATCGGGCCAGCTCTGCCACCTTGGTGTCTCCTTTTTTCTGTAATTCGGGGTTTCATCCTCGATTTTCTTCTGGTCAGGTGGAATCTTCGGATTGTCCTGGAGTGGATGCTGTGGTGGAGAGGTTGCATCAGATTTGGGGGCAGGTAGTGGACAATTTGAAGTTGTCCCAGGAGAAGACTCAGCTTTTTGCCAACCGCCGGCGTCGGGTTGGTCCTCGGCTTTGTGTTGGGGACTTGGTATGGTTGTCTTCTCGTTTTGTCCCTATGAGGGTTTCTTCTCCTAAGTTTAAGCCTCGGTTCATCGGCCCGTACAAGATATTGGAGATTCTTAACCCTGTGTCCTTCCGTTTGGACCTCCCTGCATCTTTTTCTATTCATAATGTTTTTCATCGGTCATTGTTGCGCAGGTATGAGGTACCGGTTGTGCCTTCCGTTGAGCCTCCTGCTCCGGTGTTGGTTGAGGGCGAGTTGGAGTACGTTGTGGAAAAAATCTTGGACTCCCGTGTTTCCAGACGGAAACTCCAGTATCTGGTCAAATGGAAGGGATACGGTCAGGAGGATAATTCTTGGGTGACTGCCTCTGATGTTCATGCCTCCGATCTGGTCCGTGCCTTTCATAGGGCTCATCCTGATCGCCCTGGTGGTTCTGGTGAGGGTTCGGTGCCCCCTCCTTGAGGGGGGGGTACTGTTGTGAAATTGGATTTTGGGCTCCCCCGGTGGCCACTGGTGGAATTGAACTGGTGTGCATCATCCCCTCTGTTCACCTGTTTCCATCAGGATGTGGGAGTCGCTATTTAACCTTGCTCCTCTGTCACTTCCATGCCGGTCAACATTGTAATCAGAAGCCTTTCTGTGCATGTTCCTGCTGCTAGACAACTCCCAGCTAAGTTGGACTTTAGTCCTCGTTTGTTTTTGCATTTTGTTCCAGTTCACAGCTGTAGTTTCGTTTCTGTGTCTGGAAAGCTCTTGTGATCTGAAATTGCCACTCTGATGTTATGAGTTAATGCTAGAGTCTTAAAGTAATTTCAGGATGGTATTTTGATAGGGTTTTCAGCTGACCATGAAAGTGCCCTTTCTGTCTTCCTGCTATCTAGTAAGCGGACCTCAATTTTGCTAAACCTATTTTCATACTACGTTTGTCATTTCATCTAAAATCACCGCCAATATATGTGGGGGCCTCTGTCTGCCTATCGGGGAAATTTCTCTAGAGGTGAGCCAGGACTATATTTTCCTCTGCCAGGATTAGTTAGTCCTCCGGCCGGCGCTGGGCGTCTAGGGATAAAAACGTAGGCAACGCTACCCGGCTACTGTTAGTTGTGCGGCAGGTTTAGTTCATGGTCAGTTTAGTTTCCATCCTTCCAAGAGCTAGTACTCATGTTTGCTGGGCTATGTTCTCTTGCCATTGAGAACCATAACAGATGTATGCCTGTTTTGGTGAAAGCCCAAATCATACCCATTCCTAGTGTTGATGAATGTTCGCGAATGTTAGAGCTGTCTAGCGCCAGTTAATGCCATCCAGCACAAGGCACGATCTTATAGCGTCTGTTAGCAGCGTTAGCCAGTGCAGCACAGTGCGCAACTAGTGCACTTTCCAGTCCTTACTTACGGCGGTTAGTGGTGTCCGCCAGAGTGGCTCTGCACACACCCAGTGCGCTAAATCTATTTAAGTTTAGTTTACTCCTGACACCACTGTAGCGGTGTCGAGCACAAGAGGTCTAGAGGGACTCTTACCCTGAGTCTTGGGGCAGAGTTCTGTGACTCCTTGCTTGTGCTCTCTGTGTGGTATCGCAGCCCTGTAACGCAACAGGGTTCACTTCCTTCATACCAGGTGAAGCTAACCCGTGTGTGTCTTCTCTTAATACCACCGTATAGTCCGTCATTACTGAGCAGCAGGTGTCTTTTCTGCACGGTGGACCCCGGACTGCGAACGCATCGTATATCGCCTCTTATTTATATTTGGTGCATTCCACCAGTCAGTGAGTTTATGTTATTTTTATTTTACCGGGGGACTTCTTTGTTTAAAAGGTGTTGTTTAGGCCATGCAGTAGAAAACCTCTTTTATCTCCAATTTTCAATCCTTTCTAAGTTGGTGGGCGGGTGCTAGCTGCTATGGTGTCTCTCAAACATAGAGCAGCACACAGACAGGAATCCCTACTCTTGATTCATTATTAGTACATAGAAACATTTAGCAGCAGCATGGAGGAAATTAAACAGCACTAGTGATCAGCGTAGATATGAATCCAGCACTGGAGTGAGTTAAAAGTGCAGCATGTATTTTCTTTGTCTCCCTCTGCTTGTTTCCTCACTCTGCTCCTCTTCCTCCTTCCCTCTCCCATCTCCATAGAGTATCTTTTTATCTGAGCAAAGTAAGATTTTTGAGCTGTTCTTGAAGAGTGGATTGTGAGTTCAGAAGGCAGAGGAAGGGGATAAATTGTCTGATAAGTGGGGAAGCAAGCCGATTTCTCTGATAAGATATAGTACAAAGTTTTTTATAATCGTCTGTACTTTTGATTTATGAAGTGCTCGTTGATAGTTCAGTTATTATTTTCTGATGATATATTCCCTTTAATATGAATCTTCATCTTCATTTAACTAATTAAATCTCAAAACAGTGGAACCGTATGGTTCACTTTAAAGTGGGCAAAACTGTTTTGTAAGGCTTTATTCACTCATCATTATTTTTTGATCAGTATTTCATCAGTATTTGTATGCCAAATCCAGGAGTGTGTCCAAAACACAGAACAGGTGTCAATCTTTCAATTGTAGTTTTTCTCTGTAAATTTCACTCCTGATGAAAAAACAGACCAAGTACTGACGTGTGAATAAGCTGTTAGGTATAGAATTTTGGACCATAACCCCCTTTCTTCCTTCCCGAAAATCAATAAATACAAAGAAATATGACATCCCAGTATGCAACAAGTATTTTTAGGCTGACGTTGCAAAAAAGGACAGTCCGTGTATTCACCTATTGAAATGGAATCTTTGTTATAATAATTTTGCATAGTCATAAATGGTTAGAACATCTACGGAAAATCTCACCCTGATCCTAATGTTTTTAATTGAGCCCAGCAAACATTTATAGAAGCCAAACAGATACTAGCTGACTTCTTTTTTTACACAAGATAGGAAATTGATAGACTCATTCTGATTGGCAGCTATGGGTAACTCCCTACTTTTCCGCTTTTCTCTGCACTGTTTTTCCTGACTCACATTCATCAAGTCACTCCAGTATTGTAGCGGAATACTGCAATCTATGTTTCACACATGTAATATTGATTATGAGCATGCTATATATTTAAATCCAGGAGGAGCCGAACATTTGCAAAATTCATATTTTGATCTTAACTTATAGAACTGATTAATGTTTATTTACAATAGAAAACCGATTGAAGTGTTTCAACAAATCACACGCTACAAAGCATGCACTTAGTTTGGATTAGACATCGAAATCCTCGGTGGAAATCGGATGACTCATGTTTATTTTTTCACAGTTCAATTTTATGTAATGCAACATGTGTGTGCAATTGAACTCCCGACCTTAGGTTTTTCTGTGTGCTTTGCACCGCAAGGGTTACGTTACCATTCATAATATCTGCACATGGGGATGGCAAGCCTGTATTGCAAATCTAAATCTAATTCTACTTTAGAAAAAGAAAAATCAGTCGGTAATTCTATGTCAACAATGTCTAACCAATTCTATTTTACTTGTGTTGCCTGCCAAGTTTTCTGCAAAATTAAAAAATCCAAGTAATAGCTATTCTACAACCATTGAGAAGAAGTAGGAAATTGACATAAGTGGCAAAAATTCAAACTTCCTTTTAGATTTGCCAATAACATGGCGGCAACATGGTCAATTTTATATATAGGTGAATATAATTGATATTAGAGAGATGGCATAGGATAATCTATTCCTGTTTTTTTTTTTTTTTTTTTTAAATGTAAAGCAGGTGGAAGTTGGCAAAATGTACGGCAACCCAACAAAACCAATGGGACATTGCTAAGTAGGGAAGTTTAATTATAAATATGATGTAATGATGGACAGAGCACTCAGCACTTCACGTCAATATTTCATTTTTATTGCGGTTTCATAAAAGGCAAAATGGAGACAATAATGACTGACAGCCGTTTCGCGTGTTGATCACGCTTCCTCTGAGGCTCAGAGGAAGTGTGATCTACAAGTGAAATGGCTGTCAGCTATTATTGTCTCCACATTCCCTTTTATGAAACCACCACGTAATTAAATTCTAACATGAAGTGGAGCGTGCCCCATCCTTCTTCGCATCATATTTATAATTATATGGTTTCATAGTGAGCACCGTCAGGATCGTTTTCTGCTAAGTCATATGTTGCAAAATGGATCTGAATGGGAGCAGTGGTAGATCCTTGTATTTTCTGCAATATTGGATAAGAAGAGAAGTTTAACGAGGATTGAAGATGTATCCTTTATATTTTTTCCTGCTTCTTTAAATTACAAACGTTCTCTCAAAATTGAACATTATTCCCCAGAGATCCCTAGAATGGCACAGACCCCCATCTTGAATGGTGTGCATGCAGAACCTCCACTCCAGTAATTCTCAAAGGCTCTCATGGAAATAGTAATTCAGTGTTCCCCGGCAGTCCTGAGTGAAGGTTGAGTAAGTTCACCTCCGCTCCATTCAAGATGAGGGTTTGGATAGGCAATAACTTGCAACTTTGGGAAAACCCCTTAAACTACTGAGCAGTTTTCTACATAGTATTTCCATAAATTTGTCTTCTGTATGCAATATATACTGTTTGTTATGCTGCCCACTTTGTGTAATTTCTTTAATGATTGCTCAGTTGGTGGGTCACCAGCTAAGGATGCTGAATGACAGGCTTCTTGGCTGTCAGCTGCAGTGGGAGGTATAGATAGTGGAGCACATCCAGGAGGAGGTTGGTGTTGCCAGTACAATGTGCCTGGTGAGGCTCATGCTTTCTGTAACAAATGGCTGCTATGAGTAGCAGTTAGGAATACATATCAAGGGAGAATCAATAGAGGAGATATGTGGTGCTTATTGGAGCTGCAGTTACCCTGTAAGAACATTAGGCCTAAAGTCTGTCCCACCTTGTAGAAATGCGGTGTTCTAGCAGGGATCCTGACAAAGCAAGTGTGTAAGCGAAACACACATATAGGTTCCATTGATCAGGCTGTGTTTGCTTTACGGTGTTTCTGGGTTATATATTTTTTCTGATTTTATTATTGAGCATAGTAATTACTCATTATATTGAGCATATGAAGATATAGTAGTTTGATGATTTAGGTAAGCTTGTTCCTCATATTATTTTACTATAGATACCTATATTGTTCTCTGATTTTTACTAATCAGGACCATCATTTTTAAACTATTATCTACATTTCTATTTTATTAAGAAAAAACACCAAAATTGAGCTTGGTTTCAGCTGGTATACATGCTGCACATAAAGGCATGTTCACATTGGCCATAAAGCATACAAAACCTACACTTTTTCTTTTTACTTACTTAGTTACAGCAGGGTTTTTGCTCTTTTGTTTTTTGTAGGTTTTGTATTTCTATTTTATTGTGTGATTTATTAATTTTTTGAACTCACCATTGCTCTTCCTTTATATACTTGCCTATGAACAGTTTTGCACAGCATGCCTAGTTCTGACTTTCCTAGCTTTACAATCCTAGCCTATACAGCCTCTTCTCTTACCTCTCTTTTATTCTCATTGTATATACAATGTGTTCCAAATTATTATGCAAATAATATTTCCGCAAATTTTCTCTAAATTACCTATCTGAATTGCAGTCATTGTTATTTTCCAGTCATCTACTATTCTAGTATAATTGCAATGTTTTGGAACAAACTGCCTATGAAAACAGTATCTTTTTAAAAAAAATAAACACTCAAAATGTATGATGCAAATTATTATGCACAGCAGAGTTTTCAACCTTTTTTTTTATTTTGAACAAAAAAATGGTCAATTGTGAAGTTATAAGTATTATCAGCTTATTACAAAATGAAATCAGTCTTCAAGTGAAAACTTTATTCTAGGTGATGTTACATTTGCACATAGGACCCCTTGTTCGAAAGAAGCTTCTGAACTCTCTCGTCCATTGAATTTGTCAGTTTTTGGATGGTTTCTGCTTCAATCGTTTTGCATGTGGACAGAATACCCTCCCAGAGCTGTTGCTTAGATGTGAACTGCCTCCCGCCATCATGGACACTCCTTTTGATGATGCTCCAGAGGTTCTTAATGGGGTTGAGGTCAGGGGAAGATGGTGGCCACACCATACGTTTGTCCTCTTTTATGCCCATAGCAGCCAGAGATGCAGATGTGTTTTTTGCAGCATGAGACGGTGCATTATTATGCATGAAAATGATCTTGCTGCGGAAAGCACGGTTCTTCCTCTTGAACCATGGCAGGAAGTGTTATTTTAGAAACTCCACATAGATTATGGAGTTCATCTTTACCCCTTCAGGGATCATAAAGGGGCTGACAATGTCTCTTCCCATGATTCCAGCCCAAAACATTACTCCACCTCCTCCTTGTTGGCGCCTTAGCCGTGTTTTCATGGGGTGTCCATCAACCAGCCATCCTCCACTCCATCCATCTGGACCATCGAGCGTTGCACGGCACTCATCGGTGAACAAAACAGTTTGGAAGTCAGTCTTCATGTATCGTTTGGCCCACTGGAGCCGTTTCTGCTTGTGTCCAGTGGATAGAGGTGGTCGACAGGATGGCTGCAAACCTTTGAAGGACCCTGCATCTTGTTGTTCTGGGGACGTTGGAGGCACCAGCAGCTTCAAAAACTTGTCTGCTGCTATGACAAGGCATTTTTGCAGCTGCTCTTTTAACCTTACGCAATTGCCTGTTGGAAAGAGTCCTCAATTTTTCCTTATCAGCACGCACACGTGTGTGCTGGGAATCAGCTACATACTTCTTGATTGTGCGATGATCACGATGAAGTGTCTTGGCAATGTTGATAGTAGTCATGCCTTGACCTAAATTCTCCACAATTTGTTGCTTCTCAGCAGCCGACACATCCTTTTTCTTTCCCATTTTGGCAAAAAATGTAGGCTGCTTAATAATGTGGAACAGCCTTCTTAAGTATTCTTGCCTTTATTTGGACACATCTGCCAAACTAATTTGCACGGGTATCTGCAATTGCTTTCAGTGATATAAAGAGCCCTGACACACATCACCATCAATGAGTTTAAATGACAAACAAAAAAATTCTAACCTTATCACTCCTAAACTCTTTGTGCATAATAATTTGGAACACAGTATATAAAGTGATATTATAAAGTTACATGTGATAAAGTTGTGTTTTCATACATCATTTGACTTTTTTGGGTATAACTATCTGCTTTTTAATAGGCTTTTCACAGGCCTCATACTTACATCAGTATTTTGCACCTGTGCTGCCCCCGCCTTTATCATGGGGGTCTGCTGCATCCTGCTAAGTGCATTGGCAATCTGAATGGGGTGTTGGTAAAGTTGTATCTTTTTTCTGTGATGTTTTTTGAAATTTTGTTCTATGTTAGCCATTTTTAATTTCAGTGTTAGGACTCGCAAGTGTGGAAACCATTGACGTGGGTTGCGAGCTCACTTATTTTGGCCAAAATATTGACCAATAACCCATGTTATATATTTATCTTATACATTATTCATATATTTTTTTATAGCATTTTCTTCCATTTTAACGCAGGATGCAGCCAGGCCCTTTAGTGTTGTTTGATGGTACTGGGGTGTTGGTCTTTGTGGGGTGCACTTATATAGTTCTGGACAGGTCTCCTGATCTAATAGTATGGGCGTTATCAATAGGCTGCAAGCCAGACTCTGCATGACACGTATCTGTGTGACTGATGTCCTATGCAAGCTCCATCTGGGTGCATGTTTATTACTATACAACCACCCCCCTCTATGAACTGATGGGTTTGTGAGTGGCTTTGCATCAGTATTTTGCACCTGTGCTGCCCCCACCTTAATCATGAGGCACTACTGCATCCTGCTAAGTGTATTGGTAATATGACATGGTGTTGGTAAGGCTGCATTTTTTTTCCATGATTTTTTATTTTATTTAGTTCTATCTTAGCCATTTTTCACAGGCTTCATGTAGCCTACAGCCTTTTTGGGTAAGTGGAGAAGAGGGAAACCTTTGGTTCTCTGCTCTTCTATGACTGTTTCGACATCTTGAGGACTCAAATCCAGTTGAAAATGGTCTCTGTCAAGGAGATTTCCCTGGGGATCACCCCTATTTCCTGATATCTCGAGCATATTCGTTAAGAGTTGCCAAGAATGTGGTACACTCCACTGATTTCTATAGGAAGAATACAACCTTAGCCTCTTCCGGAAATGGTCAATTTCTATTTTTGCATTTTCATTTTTTCCTCACATTCTTCCAAGAGCCATAACTTTTTTTATTTTTCTATTCAGAGGATGTTGTCACAGGGTAGCATTGTGGTAACTTACCACAGCTTTGTCTTTACTGTCCCCTGATGATGTCCTGTTTCAGGGGAGTGATGGAGATGTTACCGCAGCTTTGATGGCTGCCACCACACTTCTTTTGCGCCTGCGGCCTGCACCTTCATTGCACGCCTCCACAGTCCCTGCTTCTATCACCGCCATCTCTTTCCTTGAAATAAGACATCATCAGGGTTGGTGACAAAATCGGTGTGAGTGACAGCAGTGCCGCCCCACAGCTGCTATCATCACCCTCAAATGAATACTCGTCTGGGAGCAGCGATGGTGTCACTTACCCTGCTTCTATCACCACCCCCTGATGATGATTCTTTGAGAGTGATGTTAGAAGCTATGGGGCGGTGCTGCTGTCAGTCACCCTGCTTCTATCACCATACCTGATAATGTTTAATTTCAGGAAAAAAGATAGAAGCAAGGCTGTGCTGGTGGCAGTGATATAAGCAGTTGTAAGTGGCCACAGCTGCACCCCCTGATGACATCCTGTTTCAGGAGGAGGATAGAAGTTGCGGGAAAGTGACTGCAAGGCCATCCTCTTGTGACGTAAAGTGAGAAAAACATATATAGAAAAAAGCTAAATAGGGAGAATGTTAGGTAATATTAGATTAAATCGAATTACAAGCATGCTTAGGAGTAAATCGATATTTATACAGGGCATTATTGGTATTAGACCACCCCTTTAAGCATCTGAGGGCATTGGATAACATACAAAAGACCAGCAGCCTGTATACTTACCACAGAAATGAGAAGGATATTACTTAATATTTTTTTTTAGCAAGATAATTGAAAACCATTTCTGTGCCCACATAAATCCATATTCAATATAACGAGGTGTGACAATTATTCAGAGAATTTTAGTAGTATCTTTTTACATCTGAAAGATTATTTCAAAATATATAAAACTTTGAAATGTTTAGTAACAGGAAGCGCTGCTGCTTTTATTGGAATTTAGACATTTGCCAAAACTTCAAATACGGTATTCTGCACAATTTAGATCCTTGGTAGTTTTTAATTGAAGTTTGACCATAAATGTGTCCAAAAAGATTACACCCTCTTTCTTAGCATCCTAATATAAATACAAGTCGCAGTAACATCTCACTTTAGAAAGATGAATTCTGATATTTTCCTAAAAAGAAATGCAAATATTACATTGATATATGAGGAAATACCTGATAGGACTTTCCACTACATAGTGGAACATATTGAGATGTAAGGTACATTCTTTATTCCACAATTATGTATCCTGGCAATGGTGTTTAAAAATTGTTATATATTATTTTAATAAACGCCAATAAAATAAAAAGTCAAGCACCTATCCAATTTAGAAATTTACGGCTTTCATAACCAAGTCTTTTTTAGAGATTTCCAACGTTGCACTGTGTTCCCAAATGAATACTTTGAAGTGGATAATTCTCCTTTTAAAAGGTTATTACTCTATAAAATATATTAATTTGCAGTTTGCTTACCATATTTTTCAGACTATGCCACTCACCCAGGTTCAGACAACAGAAAATACGTTTAAAAATCATCCTAATTAGGACTTCACTGGTGGTCTACGTGGGGTTAGTGTCTTCAGTTTTGGTGCCTAGATGAAGATGTTTTACCTGAAAACCTCACAATTTATAATGGGGTTTTATTATACTATTGTGTAGAGTAAATTAGGGACAATACCTGGTGATCTAGTGTTTTACTCCACTCCAGTGGTCCAGTGGTAGACCAAAGCAATGAAAGTCAGACAAGCAATAGACTGAGACTTAAGTAGCTTTGAGGATCAAGCCAGATCCTCTGTGGTGAGGCAAGGGTGAAAGAAAAAGGATGGTGTTGAAGAAGAGGTCAGGAAACAGTCCAAGTCAGACCTCAAAGAAGAGATCAATATGACTGTTTTGCCAAGTGGACCCTGGTATGTCAAGTAATGAATTGAGATTTGGGGATGATAGATTTGGCTTTAGTGTAGTACATAGGCTTGCAAGTGTTCGATGTGAGCCCCGGCTAAGGGGTCATTACTGAAGAGTGCTGTTCGCCCTAAGTGGTTAGCTCTACAGAGTTTTCTGGGTCAATGATAAATATTCAGTGTGGGGAGGAAACCAATGGTAAGTTACAATGATGTTATCAAACCTAAGGCTAGGGTTACAGTTTGGTGCTGTAGGAGGATAGGGATGATCCCTTTGTGCCTGTGTAAGGAGAAGACCCGGATCAGGCGTGCCTGCTCCGTGACGGATCCGGAACTGTTGGGCTTGTCACCCAGGTTGCACGGGGGGAAAGCTTAAGCCCCCAGACCGAACTTTACACTCAGGAGTAGGGGACGTGGCTATGATAAGAGAGCTGCAGCGTGCGGGAAATCAGTCAGTCTTGGTGGGTACGTGCATGCGCGCAGGAGGGCAATGTCAGGGCTCCTACTGCAGAGTGTTCAGACAGAGCAGGCCCAAGCCAGAAGGGTCTGAGAGCAGTGACTAGAGACTGCCGACAAAGACTCATCCGGTCCCCGCTGTTACCGCTGGCCGTGAGTGACAAACCCCGCAGACAGGACATAGATACGTGCACTCATCTGCAGGGAAGCCGGGTCACCCGCCGTGAGTGGTCTCCCGTTCTATCTGCTGACAACTGTTTATTGTCTCTGGACTCTGACAATGTAAAAGACTTTGCTCTTTACTGTTCATTTTCAACTCACCAATTATCGACCAGACCATGAGGAATCACCGCCACTACCAGGATCCAGGATGCTATCTTCTCCAGAACTACACTGGACCCCTCACACGCCACGACCTTGGAACCAACACTCCCATCCCGAAAGCCGCATCCTGATGTCGTTGGACTGATAAGTTTGCTATTCCTGAACTTTCTACCTTATCCCCTACACCTGTTTTCCCTGAGTTCCAAGCGCCCTTTGTTCAATTGTACTGTTTCACTCATTTTCTTCCTGCGAGGAGTATACCTGTTAAAGTAAACCTCAAGTTAGCCCTTGCTCTGCCTCCGGACCATTATTGCTTCTTGCAACCTGCCCATGCAGCAGGTCATTCTCCTCAAGGGGGGAGTGTTGTTACGTTTGGAGGCAAAGAAAGACAACTGAATCCAGGTATCACAAACATACAACACATTTTGCACTCCAGGCCAACAGGGGGAGCTATGCTCCTATTTATTAGGGCACTCTTCACACTTAGGTAAAACTGGTGACCTGGGGAGGAAGTTAGTCAGTTGATGGCTGAGCTTCGCTCAGGTAGTTGGTCCCTGACAGGGGTGGGATCCTGTCAGAGGCCGAGACAGAAGGACACGGAGCTGCGCCTGCCCTGAGTGCGGCAGCTTCCAGAAAGAGACATTGCAAGAGAACTGTATTGTAGAGAGGGTGAAGAAGTCGTAGCAAAGGAGTAGATATCAGAGGAGTTCTGCCCTGCACAGGCTGCCTCCTTCTGAGGCGCAAGATCCCGGTAGCCGGAACACCGAGGGAGCAACAGTCCTTTATGCCTTGCTCCAGAGACCCGCAGGACAGCTAATTTCACGTTACTGATCCGCCCATATACCCAGGAGGCAAGGTGGCACCCCTTAGAGGCTGGGGCATGATAGAGTCCCTGTAAAAAGCCTCAAGCCACCGGTCATACGGGTTTGTCCTATCCATCTGGGGGACAGAGAGAGAGAGACATAACATCTACAACATTTGCGAGGACCTTATGAGAGGCTTAGCAGTAAGGTACTACAACACCAGTGCTAGAGGAAGGCTACTGATTTCTACCTGGATAAGGGGACTCTGGATTTGCCTCCAATCCGTCTGGACTCTGCCTGCCCCGTGGGCTGTGCTCTGGACTGTGGATGCTGAACCTTCAGTAAAAGGTAAAGAGACTGCAATCTTGTGTCCTCGTTCTTCACTGCGCCTCTCACCATCCACCATCTACACACTGGGAAGCCCTGGGGACATACTTCACCTGTGGGAAGGTATACCATCTAGCTGCCATAATATCACCCCAGCGGATGCCTTAAAGCAGCGTCGGTCACTCTGACCGAATACCACAGGTGGCGTCACGGACATATCCCTTTAAAGACCTTTCTCTTTTACACGGACATCCCAGGGCCACGAACCGGGTCCGCCACAGTGACATCCCCCTGTGAACAGAAGGACCCGGTACCGAGTACCCCACTGCCCATGGGGGCGCTCCACTCACACCTGTAGAGGACTGGTTTGCTTGAAGACTTGTGGTCTATCCAATTGTACAGTCTCCAACTATGATGTAATAGGTGGACTAAGCAATAGGTGGAATATCAGAAGCTTTTATTGCACCAAGGCCAAGGTGCAAAACTAGCATACTGTGAAAGTGGGTGAGTGTAGAGAGGACCTGAGGAGTGGTCTAAGTATCCTGGTCTTTGAAATGTATGGAAATAGAACAGAGAGGCTGAACCATTGGAACAAAGGGAACTGTGATGAGTAGGAACCCTTGAGAAGTAGGAAGCCATATTTTTGCAAAGCTCAAGTTAGAGACAAATGAATAGGTGGCACTCCATGATCTAATAAAACAATTCTTATTGTTGAAAAACGGCTGTCATCCACCTTTATACCTGCTCCTCTGCATTCATGTATTGAATGTCCCAAATAAAGAAGAATTGTTTTATTGGATCACAGAGTGCCACCTATTCATTTCTCTCTGGCTTGGATTTTTCATGACGCTGCTCGTTCCAGTTGCTTCACCTGTGATCATGAAGGCCACACACTGCTGGTCTGCTGATTAAGGTCCAGAAGGTATGCTACACGTAGTTTGGTGCTGGTTTTTCTCAATTAATACATATTTTGCAAATGTTTAGCATTATCCCTCCTCAAATGAGTGTAGCAAGTACTAACCCTATTGTACCTCTTAATGTGACGGTATAAAAAAAACTTTTGTTCATCACAGTATGTGTTTAGTAAAGTTGAACTATTTGGATTTATTTTGTCTTCCATTTTTCTTCTTTGGAAAGGAAAATGCACTAAGAACCCCAAACTGCAAAGTGGTTGATAGCCTTGTATACATCTCAGATTGACAGATCAACCCCTGAAAATCAATTATATCTGCAAAGTTTTCCCATATTTCATATTTACTGCAATGCTTGACTGCTGACAAAGAATCTGCACGAGGACAAAAACAATTCACAATAGAAAGGTTCTAAAACAATCCAAGAAAACAATTGAGGAATAAGAATTTGAATGTAATTTCTATGTCTTCATGTCATGAAGGCTGTTCAAATATATATTGGCAGATCCAGCTAACTTGTTTGTGCTCTGTTGATTTTCTAAAATATATATTGTAGCTGGTCACGCTCTCTGATTGCTGCTTTGATACACTTGCCACAGGGTTTTATATCAAGACAGCATGTAGTTTATTGTCCATCATAAACTTTACAGCTCCAAAATGAAAACAGCCTTCCTTCAGTATCAATGGAGGACATGAACAGTCTTTTTTTTCAGGCAGAATGAAACAACATAAATGAAGCAGCGTCGACAACTTCAGTATACCCAGCAGCAGTTCACACTTGGAATAAACGTGTTCACCAAACAAACACCTCTCTTTTCAGCTATAGCGCACACCTCTTTTAGCAGAGCAGACTAACCAGCAGCTCTGCCTTTCCCCAGTTTAAACACACTCCACACTGCTGAGCTAACCAAGCTGCTGTTAATAGGCCTGTAAATCCCAGACTGGATCATAGGATCCATTTTTCCCATCCAGGTTCTTTTGGTTATTCCAAAGACCAGGACCTAAAATCCATTCACATTAAACACTCTCAGTTATCTAGTGTTCTAGGTACAGCTCTCCTACAATATATACGGTATAAAACAAATTCTTCCTATTATGGAGTCCTAAAAATTGGTAGAATAGTCCACCAAAATTGGGTGAATCTTGTTGGACTGAAATAAGGGTATATCCAAACATGACAGATGTGTTGCTCAAATT
Source organism: Ranitomeya variabilis (assembly GCF_051348905.1). Taxonomy (NCBI): domain Eukaryota; kingdom Metazoa; phylum Chordata; class Amphibia; order Anura; family Dendrobatidae; genus Ranitomeya; species Ranitomeya variabilis. The sequence goes on from NC_135239.1 coordinate 182,917,432, forward strand.
TATGCAACCTACAGAGATAGTGTGCCTTTAGTCAAAAACACAAGATTCTGTGATAACATGCGATATCTTGCGTTCTGACACCAAATGCTGCAGTGGCGAGTTTTGGAATGCCACTAATAATTCTAGTATTCTGCTGAAGAGTCAAATTCTTTAGATTATTGCCAGTTGTATTTGTTTTTGTCTTTTGTTTTTAACAGAATTCATTTAGAAAACTGTTTATTTTGGGGATGCCGATTGAGATTTTTTTTTTTTTTTTTATAAAAAATTACGCTAATTGTTATTAACAGGTGCTCTTTAAAACCAGCTGCAGTCATTTGTTTGGGGCTATTTCTGTAACATGTACAAGGATTTTGCAAACATGAAGATTACCCAGTGAGCATAGACCAGCCCCGCTCCTGCAAGTGACGGGGTGGGGCTGTTCTATGCTTGCCAGGTTCTCGCCTTACAAGGTGCACTGACAGTGTGCTCTCTTGCCAGCTCATCACTTCTCATCAGAACTGGTAACTAAGAGCACTGCCACTGTGCATTAAAAAGAATATTGCACAATGACAAAATCTTACTGAGCATATGTCAGAATTGACAGCTGATTTATACTCAGTAGAACATGGACTATTCCAGCCCCTGAAACTGATTTCATTGATGACGCTTTATTATATGAAGGGGGCAGAGGCTAGTGATCGCAGCCTCTGTTACCTGATAACATATCCCAGGATAAGTATTCTAGCATGCACTGGGGGTTCTCAAATGAAGTGTCATCAAGCATGAAAGCGGTAATAAAATAAAGCAGTCAGAATGGTAGGGAATATTTAATGAAAATCTGTCAGCAGGTTTTTGCTACCTCATCTGAAAGCAGCATGATGTAGGCAAAAGAGACCCTGAATCCAACTATATTTCTAGGAGTGCAGCAGTTCTAACACAATCTGTGTTCTTAGAGTTAGCAATGCAGCAGATCTGAGAAAGCTAATTCCGCCCACAGCAGGCTCTCTATGTAAGTAGTCTATTGACAGTGAGCTCCTTATCACAGGAGGGGGCGGAGTTGGGTTAGCATGCACACACTGCACACTGCTGTGGTCAGGTCAATAATAATCACCATGTGATAAAACCTTCAGTGTAAGTAAACAACAGCACACAGCCTGACATGTGACACATTCTTAAAATCTGTGTTTTAACCCTTACCTCATGCTGTCCTCAGATTACATAGCAAAAACCTGTTGACAGATTCTCTTTAAATTAAGTTTATTAGAAAAGATTATCATATTAAATAGACCAACATTTTGGAATAATATAATTGTTAAATACGGACCACCCTTTTAAGGGCTTCTTCACACTTTACAGGTACTATCTGTGCTTTTCAGGGATAGCACTTGTACCTATGATAGTCTATGGTGTAGGTCACATGTCTGATTTTTCCTAGGACCAAGTGGTCCACACAAAAGCATGGAGGCATGTCCAATCTTAATCCAACTGTTGGATCAAACTCGCCAATGCTATTCTATGGGTCTGAGAAAAAGTCGGACAGCGCTCGGATGCCATGAGTGTGCTGTTTGTTTTTCATGGACCGTTTGAAAGGAGAAGCTTGAGAAACCCATCAGTATTTTTTTTTCGTCTGAGAAAAACTGATGAAACTCTGACCAAACTCTGATGGTAAAAACTGACACTGGTCAAACTATGATGAAACTGTGATCAAAAGCATTGATGAAAGTCGTACCATTTTTTTTGCATATGAGAATAATCACTGACATCTGAATGAGCCGTTACGTTACATTCCTACAGCTCTACTGTATGGAAGATGCCTAAGGTTTTGTTAAAAATAATTTTTATTTTGTTTCCATTAGCAAAAAAAATCTGCTATTTTTTTAATACCTCTTTTTCCTTACTTTCATAATAAAGAACAGAGTTGCTTTCGTCTATATTACCCAATCCAGAGATCAAATTTTAATTTTTTATCAGTACAGTGTCCGTGAAATGAATCCTCAAACCTTAATCCACTTAATAACTGACCCGTAATAAAAGGAAAGGTTTTTTGACCCTAAATGTGACATTTTATATAGTTAATTTTCGCAGCGCTTTGAAGTTGCTCTACTGTTGCTCATTTGCACAATAAAGGGCTCTTGAAGGCTACCTGCTGATGGATAACATGTGGTAGGTATAAAAAACACTGGTAGTTTCAATTAATAGGACAAAACACAGTGCAGGGTAATCTAAAAAATGTCATCTATTTTAGAATATTACCCTGATTGTTGCCCCCGTTGACTTATCGAAGAATTAGAATTTAGTTATAATAATCCAAGCTCGAATTTCATTTTAATCTCTGCAGCCCGCTCTTGATGAACTGGTTACTTGGCTTAAATGCTCACATTAGCAGAAAATAGCAGTCAATCCAGCTGGATCCACTTTTATAAAACAAATACTAAAGAAAAGGGAGTCATGATAATTACTTCTTTTCTTAGAACTTAGGAACAATATTTTTTCAGCTAGTTAAGTGTTCGGCCAATAGTCATCAAATTAATAATTCTGGCTCAACCAATGTTGGGGATCTGTGATTGTGAGACAGGTTTAATTAAATATTGTGTTTTTAAACTATTTTGAGGATTAATACTATATGCAGTACATATAAAATCCATACTGAGCCTGCAAATGTACACAACAAAACAAATCGGGGTCTCAATTTTTGTATACTTTTGCATAGGAAAGAAGAATTTACATGTAACTCTAGATATATGTTATCAAAATTTCTGTTGACCAGTGTGCCTAAGATTCAAAGTCATTATCACTTTAAAGGCTCGATCAGATGAGCCTATGACTAGGACGAGGGCTATATCGGACATCACTCGGACCAATGTTATACTATGGGACAGTGCAGATCTGCCAAAAAAATTTCTCATGCCGATTCAGCATGAGGAACAAATCGCGAAAAAACCATAGCATGCTGCGGGGTATCCGATGTTTGGATCACCATCACCCATGCAAGTCTATAGGTGCAGGGAAAACGTCAGACTGAATTTAGCACCACTTACTCGAAGACACCAACCATCAAGACTGGCTTGCAAAACTCTTATGATTTTTTTTTCTGACTTTATTTCTGACTTTTTTACCCTTTTACTCCTAAATTGGTGTGGATTAGCCAATGCACTGAAGCTGGTAGAAGAAAGGGTGGGAAGAGAGACTGTAATACCTGCACAGATCTGTGAGCAAGTGAGATGACTTGGATTAGGAAAGGTGTCACCTGGTGATTTTGCAACAAGGGTTCTCAACACAAGTAAAGTTTCTTATATTTCCTATAGATTCATTTTAATTATATTGACCCTTGAGATTGATATAATTTTAAAAAAGTTGACTTAAGAAAACAACTTCTTTGCATGTTTACCTTTTGGGCATATGGATATCTTCGTGGGGGCGTCCATTTGGCCCCTCGCTCAACTGACCAAAGGCGAAAGTCACAAACAAAGTGATGATCACTGTAGTTGTCTGAGGTCAAAAATATTTTGAGACATTTCATTCAATCACTCTATCTACACTGAATACATTTCTTGGGGCTTTACTATTTCCAGATTATTTCAATATTTTAAATAGCAAGGCTTACCAGGGCAAAATTGGAAATTTTTTTCTCCAATTTTATTCTCGCTGCTCTCCTGAATGTTGAGTTTCTTGTGAGTTTCTGCTTTTGTTTGTTTTTTGAAACCTGCCGTATTGTTTCCGAGACATGGGCCTACTTTTTCGTGGCTAATTTTTATGGCCTTTATGAAGTGGCATTTATCATTGGGTAATAATGCAGAGCAGCCTAAATGTATGCCCCCAAGGAATTTAGTTAGAAATGCCCCCTTGGTAAAGATCTCAATTTCAGATCACGAGTCTATTGAGTTCAGGTCCGGAGACCCAACTCAAGCTGGTCCAAAAATCACCTTCCATCAACAGACCGTGATACTAAGATGTTTGAGGCCTAATACTCAATAATTAATGAGAACATGATACTACAGAAAATATATGTCATTCATTTAAACATTTTTATATTTTTTAATCGTAAAATTGACCACAAGGAGAATGGTATCAAGGCTTTGAGATCCATGACACAATGAGAACTTCCTGCTTACATATTCTATGATCAAAAGAGGATAAATCTGGTCCACAGGTGCAGCACATGTCACATTGGGAACCCAGCCTAATGCGGAAATTCAATAGAACTTTCTCCAGAAAGCATCATGTAGCTACATCCAGCTCCAAGTGGAAAGGTTGGAGGCTGACAAAAATGGTTATGTCAGGACTTTCTTCCCCTCCTGATACATGATTTATGAAAGAACGTGGTCTCAGACACCAGATGTTGAGAGATCTTTGCACTTGGTTTATCCCAGCGCCAAATCACAGCAACACATTGTGTAGCTTTTTTTTTTTCCTGAACCAATTCTCAGGATTGAGTTAACAAAGCCGCAGTCTGTGCCAGTGGCAGTGACTGCCGACCGTATTACGAGCCTATTAATATGCAGAGGAAATGCCCGAGGTTAAAGTGTGTTCAGCTTTTTGACCCAGAGGTCATCCGTAATTGGCCTAAAAGGTGGCACATGACATAGAATGGACTGTAATGATTTAGCCAGTATCTATTTCACATCAAGACATTTCCATTCCCAAAAAGACCTAATCGAAAGTCATCTGAAGATTAGAGAAAATGCAAAACATGCGCAAGGTCACTTAAAGACCTATTTCCTTGTGTTCACTGCCCCAAATAACCTCTCTCAGCTGAAATGTAATGTTTCCCTCCTGCTTGGAATACAAGTGCCTGGGAGAATTGTCTGATCGTAATCACACATTAGGAACTGTGACTGTTAAAATATTATTTTTCTGTTAGAGGAATAATGAATTTTGTAATGATGTCAGGTTGAGGGTAGCTGGGGTGACTGTGTAATAGGAAGCATCTTATTTACCAATGACATGGAAAGTTCGGCAGGAAACAAGCCATGTGTAGGTAATAGTGCAGCCCCCTCCTTATCCCGATACTTAGTCACATATTTACATGATACAGATGTAGCATTCTGGAAAGTTGTGCTATTAGCATAACATTAGCATGTTATTTACATGGAGCCGCCAATTAAACACAAAGTGCACTCATTGGTGCTGTATGCAAATAACGTAGTCGTAGTCCTGCCAAGTTACTTCTGCAGTGCAGTACAGCAGATAGTTTGCTACCGCTGTACTATATCACACTACATATGGAGGAGATGATAAAACCACCACTAGCCGACTATAATCCAGATAAAATGTATTTTTTATTAGATTATAAATTAAAAAAGTGACATAAAAAGTCTACTACGTTCCAGAATACAGGGACCAAGGATACAAGTAGTGCCACATAATTGATCAACAATCAGATACAGATAATAAATAAATATGAATGGTACCAAAAAGTGAAAAAATAAGTATTAAATCCTATCACCAATAATTTGATCAAATTGTACTCAAGATGCAAATATAAATACAAAGTGCAAAGGGGAAAATGAATCAAGGTATCAAGGTACCACCAGAAATATTAGTACAAAATTAAATACAGCCTAATAGTTGCTCTGATGGTGGATCCTGTTGTATAAGTCACTAGATTAGTCTTGTAAGTGCCATGTGTGAGCGTATTTGAGAAAAAAAAAAGAATACCGGAGGTGTGCAACACTCTCTTCACAGCGCCGGTCACAGGATGTTACACACCTCCGGTATTCTTTTTCCTATTGAATAAGACTAGTATAAATAACCTGGCTAATCCCTCCCACGCCTCCTGAGGAAGATTAACAAAACGCGCGTTGGGGCGATGGGGGCGCCGAGGTTACTAGCCATTCATTCTGTAAGTGCCCATTTTCACATCTTTTCCTATATAAAAAAGATAGGATTAAGTCATATTATGATTTGATATTCTTACTCTCTTTGAGAGTGCTAGTGATTCATCGCAAATATGCTCACACGTGGCATTTACACCACCAATCTAGTGACTTATAAAACAGAATCCACCATCAGAGCAACTATTACGCTGTTTTTTAAATTTTGTACTAATATTTCTGGTGGTACCTTGATACCTTGATTAATATTGTACTTTGCACTTTGTATTGCATTTGTTCTCTTGTCCCCTACCTTTAACTGGGCATTTGTGTGTTAACTACCTCTGTACTATGTATAGGTGCTTCTCACAAAAATAGAAAATCATCAAAAAGTTAATTTATTTCAGTTCTTCAATACAAAAAGTGAAACTCATATATTATATAGAGTCATTACAGACAGAGTGATCTATTTCAAGTGTTTATTTCTGTTAATGTTGATGATTATGGCTTACAGCCAATGAAAACTCAAAAGTCATTATCTCAGTAAATTAGAATACTTTATAACACCTGCTTGAAAAAATTATTTTAAAGCCTGAAATGTTGGCCTACTGAAATGTATGTTCAGTAAATGCACTCAATACTTGGTCAGGGCTCCTTTTGCATCAATTACTGCATCAATGCAGCGTGGCATGGAGGTGATCAGCCTGTGGCACTGCTGAGATGTTATGGAAGCCCAGGTTGCTTTGATAGCAGCCTTCAGCTCGTCTGCATTGTTGGGTCTGGTGTCTCTCATCTTCCTCTTGACCTTACCCCATAGATTCTCTATGTATAACGTGTATAACGTGGTGTAACGCAGTCCGTTAACGCTGCTATTAACACTGTGTGACAAACTTTTTACTATTGCAGCATCAATAGTAAAAAGATCTAATGTTAAAAATAATTAAAAAAATTAAAAATGGTGCTATTCTCACCTTCGGATGTCCACCGATGCGCGCGAGCGGCGAGGCTGCCGCCAGCTTTCGTTCCCAGAGATGCATTGCGAAATTACCCAGATGATTTAGTGGTCTCGAAGGTGAGCTAAGCCCACCAGCATCAGGGGCTTATCTACACCATTCTGGAATGCTGTAGATAAGCCCCGATGTATCCTGAAAGATGAGAAAAAGAGGTTTGATTATACTCACCCAGGGGCGGTCCTGCTGTGGTCCGGTCCGATAGGCGTCGCGGTCCGGGGCCTCCCATCTTCTTACGATGACGTCCTCTTCTTGTATTCACGCTGCGGCTCCGGCGCAGGTGTACTTTGTCTCCCTGTTGAGGGCAGAGCAAAGTACTGCAGTGCACAGGCGCCAGGAAAGGTCAGAGAGGCCCGGCGCCTGCGCACTGCGGTACTTTGCTCTGCCCTCAACAGGGCAGACAAAGTACACCTGCGCCGCAGCCGCAGCGTAAATGCAAGAAGATTACGTCATCGTAAGAAGATGGAAGGCCCTGATTGGACCTGCGACGCCCATCGTACTGGGACCGCCCCTGGGTGAGTATAATCTAACCTCTTTTTCTCATCTTTCATGATACATCGGGGGCTTATCTACAGCATTACAGAATGCTGTAGATAAGCCCCTGATGCTGGTGGGCTTCGCTTACCTTCAATTTTGGGGTGACACGTTCCCTTTAAGAAATGAAGGTCAGTCTGTCCGAAAAATTGGGCAAACTTTGAAAGTGTCCCCAAGTACAGTGGCAAAAACCATCAAGCGCTACAAAGAAACTGGCTCACATGAGGACCTTAGCTTAGCTCACCTTCAATTTTGGGGGTGACAGGTTCCCTTTAAAGTAATGATGGCCACTCATTTTTCTTTACTTAGCTGCTTTTTTCTTGCCATAATACAAATTCTAACAGTCTATTCAGTAGGACTATCAGCTGTGTATCCACCAGACTTCTGCTCAACACAACTGATGGTCCCAACCCCATTTATAAGGCGAGAAATCCCACTTATTAAATCTGACAGGGCACACCTGTGAAGTGAAAACCATTCCTGGTGACTACCTCTTGAAGCTCATCAAGAGAATGCCAAGAGTGTGCAAAAGCAGTCATCAAAGCAAAAGGTGGCTACTTTGAAGAACCTAGAATATAAGACATAATTTCAGTTGTTTCACACTTTTTTGTTAAGTATATAATTCCACATGTGTTAATTCATAGTTTTAATGCCTTCAGTGTGAATGTACAATTTTCATAGTCATGAAAATACAGAAAAATCTTTAAATGAGAAGGTGTGTCCAAACTTTTGGTCTGTACTGTATATATTAGAAAGTCTTTTAAAAAGAGTGATAGCTGTTATACCTGCAGAGCGAGACCAACTTCATATTAATGTTTATGGATATTGAATGGGATGGCCTAGAAGCTTATATAAGCATAATGTGGAGGAAGCACAATACTTTTATCCACAGAGTATGGATTAAATGCTTTTCAAAAGCATTAATGTGTTCTGCCCAATAGAAAGTTTTTGGATATGTACACTGCTGTGTGCATGCTTATGCTTGAGCAGAGTGTTTCAGCCAGATAGTTTAATCAATTGGTAGGGATATCAAGATCGGGACGCCCATGATCAACAGTGCATCAGAGAGCCTACAATTAGTGTTGAGCGATACCTTCCGATACTCAAAGGTATCGGTATCGGATGGTATCGGCCGATATCCAAAAAATATCGGATATCGCCGATACCGATACCCGATACCAATGCAAGTCAATGGGACACAAGTATCAGAAGGTATCCTGGATGGTTCCCAGGGTCTGAAGGAGAGGAAACTCTCCTTCAGGCCCTGGGATCCATATTCATGTAAAAAATAAAGAATTAAAATAAAAATTATGGATATACTCACCCCTCCTGCGGCCCCTGGACCTTACCGATGTAACCGGCACCCTCCGTTCCTAAGAATGAGCAGTGAAGGACCTTCGATGACGTCGCGGCTTGTGATTGGTCGCATGACCGCTCATGTGACCGCTCATGCGACCAATCACAAGCCGCGACGTCATCGCAGGTCCTAAACTCACTGCATTCTTAGGAACGGAGGCTGCCGGTTACATCGGTAAGGTACAGGGGCCGCGGGACGGGTGAGTATATCCATATTTTTTATTTTAATTCTGTATTTTTTACATGAATATGGATCCCAGGGCCTGAAGGAGAGTCTCCTCTCCTCCAGACCCTGGGAACCATACACTGGGAACTTCCGATTCCGATTTCCGATATCACAAAAATATCGGAACTCGGTATCGGAATTCCGATACAGCAAATATCGGCCGATACCCGATACTTGCGGTATCGGAATGCTCAACACTAGCTACAATATATCAAAAGTTTTTCCAAGTTTAGTTCCACTTTAAGGGAACCCCTTTAAAAAAATTGGTATCCTGGGTTATACCTGATACAAGGCCTACAAAACCTGCGCATGACATCTGTCCTTGGTGATGGTGCACCACTCTTCTGACCCTTCCCATGGCAAAACACAGTGTGTCAGCCTTTCCCTGAGTGTTCCTTGCTATTTGTGTTCCTGCCTTGTATGTTTGGGCAGCCATGCTTAGGTGCACGGAGGGTTGTAAGATAATATTGACCTTTATTACATGAGAAATTATAGACAGTATATATATTTTCTCTAAAAATAAATTATGAAGCATTTGACAGCACATTTTGTTGGTTTATTTAATCCACAGAGGAAAAATAAGCCTTCCATACAAAACTATGTACTTTGTTAACGAGATTAGAGTCAATGAAGGAAAATATATACTCAACATCAAAACAGCGAAAAATAAAATGATGCATTATGTGCTTGAGTGAGAACCTTACCCTCTGGCTCAGAAAAAAAAAGAATGAGGTTAAAACCTGAAAATTCCTTGAAGATATTCCAAAATATATCCTAGATAAGGAAACCAGAATAGCATGCAACTTTTCATGCAGAAGAAACAATAATGAATTATTTAATTTCAAATGGACTTTTTTTGTTTAATTTCGTGTGCGAGCTGCGACATCTGGTTTCGATGTACATGTGAAACATACATTACATGGTGCAAAATCAGAAATGACATAGAATTCATTTTTGATCAGTTTAAAGGAGTTAGCCACTTACCGTACATGAGAACAATGGTCTCAAAATTATAAAATATTTCCTGACCGCTTCCACTTAAACCAATAGTGTCTTTTTTACGATAAAAAATAGGAAAATCCAGACCCTTATATAATTTGTATGAAAATTAAATTCCAAAATAAAAACGGGACTGCATCAGTGATTTACAAAATGTGACCTGCAGCCAATTACTAGGCTCAGAGTAGTGATGATAAGGCAGATACAATGAGCCCAGTGATTGGCTGCAGCAGTCATGTGTTGTAGATCAAATATTGACACTATAATACTGTAAACAAAGTCCAGCCAGGGAACAGCAGCAAAGCGTCATGGGATCATGCGAGTGTAGGGGGTCACCTTCAGTTGGCCCCAAAAGCTGCCAAAACAGCTTAAATTAGGGGTAGATACCAGGAAAACTACGGATCATGCGAGTGTAGGGGGTCACCTTCAGTTGGGCCCAAAAAGCTGCCAAAACAGCTTAAATTAGGGGTAGACACGAGGAAAACTACGGATCATGCGAGTGTAGGGGGTCACCTTCAGTTGGGCCCAAAAGCTGCCAAAACAGCTTAAACTAGGGGTAGACACCAGGAAAACTACGGATCATGCGAGTGTAGGGGGTCACCTTCAGTTGGGCCCAAAAGCTGCCAAAACAGCTTAAATTAGGGGTAGACACCAGGAAAACTATGGATCATGCGAGTGTAGGGGGTCAGCCCTTGCTAGGTACTGAATGAAACTGTGGTTTTAAGAGACCATGAACTCCTCTGAGTTGTCTGCACTTGGACTAGTCCTTTCTCCACTGCAGATTGCTGTGTGTTGGTTTTGTACAAGACGTAGGAAGTGAAGAGGGCCTCGTGCCCGAGAGACACTGACAATATGGGTAGACACCAGGAAAACTACGGATCATGCGAGTGTAGGGGGTCGGCCCTTGCTAGGTACTGAATGAAACTGTGGTTTTAAGAGACCATGGACTCCTCTGAGTTGTCTGCACTTGGACTAGTCCTTTCTCCACTGCAGATTGCTGTGTGTTGGTTTTGTACAAGACGTAGGAAGTGAAGAGGGCCTCGTGTCCGAGAGACACTGACAATATGGGATTTTGCTGTGAGAGACTGATAAAAGTGAACAAACTACTTCAAGGTAGAAAACAGTGCTCGTCCACTGCAGGACTCATAACCAGGATCACGTCCAAAGAGGGAAAGAGACACCATGTACATCCAGGGCAGGTTTCCTGAAACACTTGTAACTGAAGTACCAGCCATCCCTCCACATTGAAAGAGGGAACTAGACTTTCCCAGACCCAGGAAAGAGATTTGTTAAACTGAAGCAGGAGCTCAACACAACCAACTTGTCTCGGATGCATCAGGACCAAGTAACAGCTACCAGACTTTCTTCTAAATCTACAGAACTGTGAGTTACACCGGTATTAACCGTGTTACGGTGAAGAGCAGGGTTCTTTATCTAGGTCACTGTAGCGTGGTCCGATTATCAGAAGCCAGGTAGTAAGTTAGAAGAGGTTAGATTGTGAAAGTTATTTATACTGTTTGTATTGAACCTTGCATTGATATAGCTGGAGCACAGCTTGTGTGACATGCTGCAGCTATATCCCTTTTTATCTAATATTACTGTTCTCATTACAATAACTGTTAGCCTTATTGCCCATCATATAATCCTCTGTTTTTCAATAAAGCCGGTGTTCTTCCTCCTCATCTCCTGTACCACATTTGAGTCCTGCCTAGTGGTGCCATCCAATTTTTACACACCCATGTCCTTGAAAATGTTTCATTTGCGGCATACAGTAAATAACAGTGTGACCAAACAGAATAGAATAGATGGAATAGATAGATATAAAGATGTCACCTCTATAATTATTACAGTGCTTGTGTAGTTCACTGTACATGAATTTTATTGCTAAATAAATTATTTTCTGAAAAAATGGCGTGGAATTTGTATTAACCAGCAGAGGCAAAGTGGGCAGCTGGGGTCAGATGTGTATAGCTTCTGAAGGGGGTAATACCCATGGAGCTTCCCAGGCTATTAATATCAGCTCACAGTTGTATACTTAGCCTTTGCTGATTATTAAAATGGGGGATTCCACAAAAAATGACGTAGGGTTTCCCTATAATTAATAACCAGCAAAGGCTAGGCAGACAGCTGCGGGCTGATATTAATAGCCTGGGAAGGGGCCATGGATATTGGCCCCATCCCAGACTAAAAACATGACTTCTCAGCTGCCCCAGAAATGCTGCATCCATAAGATGCGCCAAATCTGGCACTTAGCCTCGCTCTTCCCACTTGCCCTGATGCGGAGACAAGTCGAGTGATATTTGGAGGGGTTAACCTCTGGGCTTGATTTCACTTGACAATACAAAGGTGATATCAAGCCCAGAGGTTAGTAATGAAGAGGTGTCTATAAGACGCCCTCATTTCTAACCCCATAGTGATATTGTATAAAAAAAACACACACCCAAAATAAAGTCCTTTATTTGAACAAATGACAGACTCCTTTATTGAATCTAAATTAAAGCATACTCACATCATCGCTCAGTCCACTGAAGCAAATGTCCCCTGTAAATGAATTAAAATAATAAAACAACCATATTCCTTACCTGCCCGAAGAGAAGATAATCCATAATATCCCACAATGATCCTGATGACTTTGAGAGCAGTTACTGATGGGACTGCTCTCAAAGACAGCCGGCTACACACTGACACAGGAGATAATCACAGTGTGTAGTGCTGAGCTGCAGTGAGAAAGTTCACCAGAGTTCATCAGCTGATGAGCCCCGGTGATATCACTGTCAGCGCTGCTACGTGAGAACTTTCTCACGCAGCGGTGGTGTCATATGTGATTGAAACCCCTGTACCCACTATAGTAAAAACACATGCATGCTATACTATGTGATCTGTTATTGCACTCCAGTTGTGTCCTCTTAAATGTCATTCCAAATAGAAAATATTGTATATGATTTTCTGTGATGCAGTAATGCATGGTGTGGCTGTCAGGAATATGATATATTTGATTGTCTATGATCACGCACACTGAGCTCTGCTACGTCCATTAAAGCTGAGCACAGACACACGCTGTGGGCTTTCTGACCCCCCTTCCTCCCAACTCTTGTTCCCTGCGACAATACAGCTGTAACATGAAACTCCAGTGTGGGACTCTGTCCCCTCTCCCTCTCGGAGCAGGAGTGTGCAGAAAACCAGTCTTTTGTCTGAAACCATGTGCTCTTTTGTTCATGTACAAACTTAATAGTAAGGCATAACTTGACCCCAATTAGTGACAGAGATATGAAAGTTATATATTTGGTATGTGCATCAGCCAGGCCATCACCCAGTGCGTTTTCTAATTTCCTGAACCCTTGGCATCCAAGAAACGAATTACTGCTTACTCACGGTGCATAGCCAGGTCATGTTTGGTCTTAATAGAATGCTAGTCGCAAAACAAGATCAATGATAATTCCGTCATCGCTATACGAGATTGTATCCTTCAGCTACGGTGGATATGAATGTTCCATCTGAGTCCCTCTGAGAAAGTAGGAGTGCACTCCATAGCTCCATCCACTCAGTTATGTCACGCCCAAGGGCTATAAGACCGTGAGAGCTCATTTTTCATGAGTCATTGACCTGGAAGTTAGCTGAGAGATGCTCTGTAATGCATTCTGATGTTCTCCCCTCCCGTAGCCACATGGTTTGCTATGATCTGAAATGATATGAGATAACTGTAAGTGTTTTTTTCAACTTTAATCCCTTTTTATTTGTAATTGTTTGTACATACAATACTTGTCTTCTTTTATAATATCCATTTACCCTTTTGTAAGCACTGCCTACCTTTTTGGAGTAAAATATATAAAATGACTGGCTTCGTTTCTCCTTGCTCTATAACGTACTGTCACGTCCTCTGAAGTGAATTACGCTACTAATTTGAGTTGGCTCCGGACCCGTTATTAATTAAGGAATCAGAGCTGGTGGCAGCAGATTTGTCATGTGCGTTTGGGGAACCTGGTAGCGATGGATGGCATTGATAATTATTGTTCCCGCCTGAGTGAGAGTAGTTACTGTATATCGCCCTCACTGCAGTGTGCCCATTAGCCAGTATAAAGTAAGGCAGCCTTACTGGCGACTAATTATCCTAGGTGCAGTACCCTGTCTGACCTGAGGGTAAGGGGGCGCCAGAGAGCTGCAAGTTCCAAACCGGAACTGGGAAGTGGGATATGGTTAAATCCCCTTCAGAAACAACTGGGCAACCAAACAACCCCGGTTCATGACATATTGGTGTGAGCAGTAGGGATGATAAAAAATATCCTCCCTGCTATTCGTGACAGTGGCAAATTAACAACCTATTTTGGGATGCAAGATTACATCACAACACATTACAAGTTTTCTTAAAACCCTGTGGATTGATAATCCAATGCTTCATAGTTTCAGGTTCAGGTTAAATTGAATCTGGTGATTTTTTGCCACCCCATCTGAGCACAGCATGATGTAGGGGCAGAGACTCGGATTCCAGAAACATGTCACTTACTTAGCTGTTTTGATAAAATCCTTGTTTTTTTGTGCAGCAGATCTATCAGTTATTTGAATGCTGAGCTCTGTATAACCTCACCCACAGCACTGATTGGCAGCTTTCTGTGTCCAGTGTGCATAGGCAGAAAGCTGCTAATCAGCGATGGGGGCGTGGTTGGACTACCTGGCAGCAGGCCAAGTAATCCTCTAGTGATAATTTCCTGCTGCTAAAATAATGATTTTATGAAAACTATACAAAGCAGCCCCTTAAGTGAGACATCACTGGAATCAGGGTCTCTGGCCCCACATCAAGCTTCTCTCAGATTAGGTAGCAAAAAATGTCTTCCCTTTACAATTACAAACTAGAATGTTAAAATCTGTAGAAACCCAGTAGCTTTTTCTTCAAAAAATAGCACACCACCCTTATCCATAGGCTGTGCACAGTATTTCTGCCGAATAAATGCAGTAGTGAATTATAGTGAATTAATATTTTTCTTGTTTAATGACCTTAACAGTATTATGGAAAATGGTTTTACTCCGATGCTTCCATGTTACAAACTTTGTAACGCTGACATTGGCTCATCCTTCAAAGCTTTTATTTGCTCAATCCTTTCAATGAGACTGGTGGCCATTTATTACACAATGTAGCAAACCTGGGACGCAATGACTGTTTACATGCAGAAGTCAAGGCAGACATTAGATGTAGGGACAAAGCATTCTGTTACAATTATACATAATCCTGGTGTTTACAAGGGTTGTTTTTAAAGGAAAATGTAACCCTCTTATCCATTTTTTGTTTTCCATCAACCACTGATCAGACGATTTACTAACCAGTTATAATGAAAAAATGAAAACCAAATGGCTAAGTAATTTCTGAGGATACAATGTTGTACTTTCAGCTCCACGCTAGATTAAGTCTTCTTTTTTTAATTGCTTACATATTTATTTTTGTAACCGATTGATGATAAACACCGTCGTAGTGTGATTGTAGGTCATTCGTTGTGGTTTATTGAGCCTTCAGAAGATTAGATTTTTCCAGATTTTACTCTGGAAAAAAAAAATTCAAAGTTAGAAAGTATGTCATAATAAAACAAGATCTGGGTTGGTCAATATACGGCTCTGTTTGATCAGCGCTCGATCAGATTTTCATGTGTGTTTTTCTTTTTAATTTGGGAATAGAAAAATCAGAAATCTGTCTGATATATAATAAAATTTTATAATAGTATATAAATTTTGTGGACATATAAATGCCAGTAAAACATAAGCTAATGGCAATAGACTTCTGATGTCATGTTTTTGTCACGCTCAAACCAAACTGTCCCTGGAGCTTGGTCTCCAACTATCCCTGTCCCTTGGTACTCTTAAAGGTAGAGAGACCTGAGTCTTCGACCTTACAATGCTCCTGTAAAAACCCTAATCTGGCTCCCCCGACCCCATGAGGCATGGGACAGAAATGAAAGGTAAACCAGACACAAAGACGAGACAGGGATAGCAGAAAACCTCTACCACACAAAAGTACTAACCAATAATAGGGAGGAGGATAGGAACTGGGAGGAATAAACTGAATGGGAAAAGGGAACAGTAGACACACACGTACAACAGCCAACTCCAAACTTCAACTACTTAGCTTTGTGTAAACCTAGGAGTGGGAAATAGAGCGCACAATAGGGTCATACCCTATAGAGGGAGAGTAGGAGAGTGCCGATTTTGCTCACCTGGTGGTGTTGTGACAGGCACAACTCCTATGCAGGCATAAAGAAAAAGAGCTGCTACTGCCCCATGGCTGGGGAATCAGTCCTCAAGGAGATATTGGATCCAGTTGGATAAACACGTAGGTGGGATGCACTGCTGAAGTGAATCAATTCAAGATTCAAGATGATGAGGAAAAGGATTTTTATTCACAATGCGTTTCAACGCCATACCAGCGTCTTTTTTAAGTGAAGAAAACAAATGTAATTTGTTTTTTCACTTGAAAAAGACGCCGGTACGTCGTTGAAATCCATTGTGAATAAAAAGCCTTTTCCTCATCATCTTTTCTGAAGAATTCATTCACTTAAGCAGCGCAGCCCATCTACGTGTGTATCCAACAGAATACAACTATGTAGCTGTAGCACACAGCACAGGAAGATTAGTCTTTCACCGGCAGGGACTACACACCCAGACACTGAATATATAGAGGCAGTAAAGGATAAGCAGTTGCAGCTGAGAACCAATCTGTATGATCTCAGCCAGCATGGAAAGAGTCTTTAACCCTCTCAGCACTAAAGGAAAAGGAAATCCATTTAAATTAGGACATGAATTACACCATCTCTAAAGAGAACTGCGATTCATTACCCGATGTGACCGTCCAACTCCAAGTCTTCTGGAGGGATGTGTCACCCTCGAGACAGTTTTACTCCAAGAAATTACATACAAACTGCCACCATATACTAATATTGCTTTAATAAATTAGTTAATCCAGCAAGAATGCTCAAAACTAAGAGCAATGTGTTAGGGCTAGAGGAACGCACCGAGTATAGGAAGGAAACAAAAAGGTGCGTTCGCAGCCCGGGGTCCACCGTGCAGAGATATCTGCTGCAAAGTAATTGGTGGCACTATGTGGCGGTATAAGCGTACTCTGTTAACTTCACAGAATCGCAAAGATATGAAAACGCTGTGCCCTGTTAACCTCACAGGAGATCACAGCTACCTAACTGAGCAAAGCAAAGAGTGGTCATGCAGACAGCATAGCACAAAAACAACTCCTCACTGGAGGTGCCGGTATTCTAGGGACTTATTTCAGCCGGGCCCTGAATCCAAGCATACAAAACTCCTCAACGGAGGTGCCGGAATTCTAGGGGCTTATTTCAGCCAACCCTGACCACATGCAGACATGACCACCAAGTAGCAAAGCTCAAAACATAGGCCATGCGAACCTTATATAGCTGCAGCAGACAAGGAAGTTCCTAGTGGTCCAATTGGAGCTGCTACAGGACCTGAGCATGTGACCCCCGACCTCCAATGCGAGGTCCTCCCATGGGCATGCTCAGTGTGTGCAAAGCAGGACTTAGTCCCAGAAAAGCCTGCTCGCCGCTGACCAGTGCTGGCTACAAAAGCAAAGCCTGGAAAGGCAGCAGTAACCCTTTGCACAATATCAGGCTGAGCGAGACACTGGGACCAACGTCTCCGCTGAGCAGGCTCCACTGTGGCTGATGCAGAATGGGAGACCACAGTAGACATGGCTCGAGATTCCCCCTGTGCAGCGGTGGGAACACTACCCCTTACATTACCCCCCCTCCTTGGGCTTCGCTACGCTCAAAGGCTGAAATGAGCAGCGGAGCCCGAATGTGCTCCACAGGTTCCCAGGTTCTATCCTCTGGGCCGTGATCCTTCCAGTCCACCAGATAATTTCCATAAATAGTCAAGTCTTGACCTTGTTCTCGAGAAAGGCGAGACCTACGGCTTTAAGATAAGCCCGAAATGTCAGACTTGGAGAAACACCCTTTCTCCGCACTTGTGACACTTCTGCTTCTCGCACTTCTCACTTTTGGGTGTCACTTCCATGTGAGAGTCCTATTTCTTGCCACGTACCACCTTGCATCCCACGATAGAGTTCACCTCAAACTCATCCATGGATGAACCCAATGTCCCGGCAGATGACTCGGAAACCCAGGACAAATAGGCTTTAAGAGGGAAACGTGAAAGGTGTCGGTGATACCAAGGCGTGGAGGAATAGCCAAACGGTAGACCACAGGGTTGACCTGTTCCAGAACTTTGAAAGGGCCTATGTAGCGAGGCTCAAACAGTGGACTCAACTCGCAGCCTGATGTTACAGGCGGAGAGCCACACTAAGTTGCCAGAAGCAAAGGTCGGAGCGGGGTGCCGGTGTGCATCAGCAGAAACCCTCATTCTCTCCTTGGAGGCCCGGATAGCATCCTTTGTGCAGTCCCAAATGTCACGTGCCTCCACCGCCCAGTCTGCCACCCTAGAATCGGTGGATGACACGGGCATGGGCACAGGGACACGCGGATGCTGGCCATAATTAATGAGAAATGGAATCTGCCCGGTAGAGTCAGCTATGGCATTGTTCAAGGCAAATTCTGCCCAAGGTAGCAAAGATGCCCAGTCATTCTGCCTGGCGGAGACAAAATGTCGCAAGTATGTGACCAGAGTCTGGTTGGCCCTCTCTACCAACCCATTCGTCTCGGGATGATAAGCAGAAGAGAGATTCATCTCAATGCTGAGTAAACGACAGAGCTCTCTCCAGAACCGAGACGCAAACTGAGGACCCCGGTCACTGACAATTTTGTCAGGCATGCCATGTAGACGGAGAACATGTTTGACGAACAATGCCGCTAAAGCCCGTGCAGAAGGTAACCGTGGAAGTGGAACCAAGTGCACCATCTTAGAAAAATGGTCAGTGACTACCCAGATAACTGTACAGCTACGGGACTTGGGTAAGCCTACCACGAAGTCCATCCCGACCATCTCTAAGGGCCTGTCTGCCACCAGCAGGGGGTAAAGTAGCCCCCAGCAGGCTGTTGCCAAGGAGACCGATCCTTGGTGCAGGAGACACACACCCGAATATAGTCCCCGACGTCACGGGCCATATGCGGCCACCAATACGTCCTCTCCAAGAGCTCAGATGTCCTCTTGGTCCCAAAATATCCACCCACCCTGGACGAGTGAGGCCAAAAGAGAACCTCCTGTCGCAAGTTAGATGGTACGAAAGTCTTGCCTGGGGGCACAGACTCCAGCGAAATCGAAGCCACAGTTCTCAGGCTCTCTGAAGGGACAATAAGCCAGGCTCCTCCTCTGATGATGATGACACTACAGAGTGAGAGAGAGCGTCGGCACGAATGTTCTTCTCCCTGGAAAGAAAATGGAGGGTGAAATTGAACCGGGAGAAGAACAGGGACCATCCAGCCTGGCGAGAATTTAGCTGCTGGGCTGTCTGTAAATACACCAAGGTCATGTGGTCTGTGAACACTTGGAAGGGAAAACGAGCTCCCTGCAGGAGGTGTCTCCACTCCGAGAAAGCCAACTTCATGGCTAGCAACTCCCTGTCCCCAATGGAATAATTCCTCTACGCTGGTGAAAAAGTCTTGGAGAAGAAGAAGCAAGGATGCTTCCGACCCTGAGCATCCTTTTGGAGGAGAATTGCTACAGCACCAATGGATGAGGCATCCACCTCCATAATAAATGGCTTATCTACATCGGGGCGATGTAGGATGGGAGTGCTAGCGAAGTGTGACTTAATCGAGAGAATGGCCTTGGAGACCTCCTCTGACCACAACTTGGGATTTGCTCCCTTCTTGGTGAGGGCAACCAAGGGAGCTACCAAAGTTGAGAAGTGGGGAATGGACTGGCGATAGTAATTAATGAACCCCATATAGTGCTGCACCACTTTGAGAGAATGGGGCTCCTGCCAGTCCATCACAGCCTGTAGCTTGGCAGGATCCATAGCCAATCCCTGGGCAGAGATGATATAGCCAAGGAAAGGTAAGGACTCCTGCTCAAACACACACTTCTCCAACTTGGCATAGAGGGAGTTAGCCCGTAGGAGGTCGAAGACCTTGCAAACATCTCTCTGGTGGGAGTCAATATCTGGAGAGTAGATAAGAATATCATCCAGATAAACTACGACCAAGGTGGAGAGCATATCCTGTAAGATGTCAATAACAAAGTCTTGGAAAACGGCTGGGGCATTACAGAGCCGAAGGGCATCTCCAGATATTCATAGTGCCCATCCCTGGTGTTAAAAGCCGTCTTCCATTTGTCCCCCTCACAGATGCAAATCAGGTTGTAAGCACTCCGCAGATCTAATTTAGTAAATACCCTTGCTCCCCGTAGCCTATCAAAAAGCTCAGATATCAGGGGTAGTAGGTACTTATTATTAATGGTGATGGCGTTAAGACCCCTGTAGTCTATGCATGGACGCAGTTCCCCACTCTTCTTCTGTATGAAGAGGAACCCAGCCCTTGCAGGTGACACAGACTTCCTAATGAATCATCTTGCCAGATTCTCTCGGATATACAGGGACATTGCCTCTGTCTCCGGAAGAGATAACGGATAGACTCGACCCCGGGGAGGCTCTGCACCAGGCAAGAGGTCAATAGGACAGTCATAGGAGCGGTGAGGCGGAAGGGTCTCCACAGCCCTTTTGGAGAACACATTCGCATAGGACCAATAGTGCTTGGGAAGAGAGGAAAGATCTGCGGGTATCTCAGTTGTAGCAACCTGAACGCACTCCCTCTGACATCTACCCCCACAGGATTTACTCCATCCCAGAATTCTCCCAGAGGACCACTCTATATGAGGAGAATGGTAGCATAACCATGGTATCCCCAACAGGACCTCATCAATTCCCTCGGGAATGACAAGTAGGGAAATAATCTCCTGATGAGATGGAGACATGAAGAGAGTGAATGGAATGGTTTGGTGTGTAATCTGTGAGGGTAGTGTCGACCCATTTACCACTCGAACGATCACCAGGGGTATTGTGAGTTACTGGGCAAAAGCAGATGACATAAAGTTGCCTTCTGGCCCAGAGTCCAAGCAAAGCTCTACCATAAGAGTGGATGGGCCTATGGTAATTGTCCCCTTGAAGGACAATTTAGAGGAAAATGTCTCCATGTCTAGTGTACCTCCTCCAACTACAACTAGATGCCGACATTCCCCCGACCGCTGAGAACACCTGGAGGCAAGATGTCCTGACTGCCGGCAAATATGACAGACCTTAAGTGCACGAGCGGACCAGGACTTGGATCCCCCTCGTGACACCCCCTCTATGGCCTCATGTGACTCGGGCGCCTGGACCGGAGATTCCAGAGGTTTGGCGAAGGTGGGAGCCAGCCGAAACCTCTGCCTACACTGGGCGCTCCAACCTTCGCTTGTGAAAATGAAGGTCGATGCTAATTGATGTAGCTATGAGCTCCTCCAGTGTGGTGGGAATCTGCCTAGTGGCCAAAGCATCCTTCACATGGTCAGCCAGCCCCTCCAAAACACAGGGATGAGAGTTTTATCCGGCCACTCCAGCTCAGAGGCTAGAGTCCGGAAACAGACGGCAAAATGGCTGACCATGGATGACCCCTGAGTCAATGCCAGCAGTTGGAGCAGCACCGTATCATGGGTGACTCGAGGTCCTAAAAAGACCTGCTTCAAAGTGCTCAAGAACCGAGAAGCACTCTGCACCACATGATCATCACGCTCTCACAGCGGCGTAGCCCACTCCAGCACCCTGTCCGACAGAAGAGAGATTATAAATCCCACCCTTGCCCGCTCTGTAGGAAAGCGTGCAGCCAGAAGCTCAAGGTGTATACAGCGCTGGCTCACGAAACCCCTACAGGTCTTACTGTCACCAGAGAATTTCTCTGGCAGCGGGAGATGGGATAAAGTCAGAACAGAGGTGGCAGTGGACAAAGTTGATGCAGCCGTGCTAGCAGCCTGAACAGCTATTGCGGTTACATCCACAGCTGAGGTTGCACACTCGAGAGTCGCCAACCTGCCCTGCAGCTGCTGGATGTACCCCTGCAATCGCTGTTTGTCCACCATTACTTAGTTAGACCCCGGCGCTAGTATACTGTTAGGGCTAGCAGAATGCAGCGAGTATAGGAAGGAAACAACAAGGTGCGTTCACAGCCCGAGGTCCACCGTGCAGAGATATCTGCTGCAAAGTAATTGGTGGCACTATATGCTGGTATAAGCGAACTCTGTTAACTTCACAGAATCACAAAGATATGAAAACGCTGTGCCCTGTTAACCTCACAGGGGATCACAGTTACCTAACTGAGCAAAGCAAAGAGTGGTCATGCACTGGAGGTGCCGGTATTCTAGGGGCTTATTTCCGCCGGGCCCTGAATCCAAGCATATAAAACTCCTCACCGGAGGTGCCGGTATTCTAGGGGCTTATTTCAGCTTGACCACATGCAGACATGACCACCAAGTAGCAAAGCTCAAAACATAGGTTGATACTAGCGCATAGCCGTGCGAACCTTAAATAGCTGCAGCAGACAACGACCTTCCTAGTGGTCAAATTGGAGCTGCTACAGGACCTGAGCGTGTGACCCCCGACCTCCAATGAGAGGTCCTCCCATGGCCATGCTCAGTGTGTGCAAAGCAGGACTTAGTCCCAGAAAAGCCTGCTCACCGCTGACCAGTGCTGGCTACAAAAGCAAAGCCTGGAAAGGCAGCAGTAACCCTTTGCACAGTATCAGGCTGAGCGAGACGCTGGGACCGACGTCTCCGCTGAGCAGGCTCCACTGTGGCTGATGTAGAATGGGAGACCGCAGCAGACATGGCTCGAGATTCCCACTGTGCAGCGGCTGGAACTCGACCCCTAACACACTGTATGATCATCAGGAATTGAGTAATTGTCAAGTAACAAATGCTCATTTTCTTTCTGCTATACTATCTTGTGTGTCACTGCACAGCTAATGGCAAGAGAGGAAGGTTAGTTCCTTAGTTGTTCCATAGTTGTTCCTTAGTTGTTCCATAGTTGTTTTAAAGAAGCAACTATGTAAACTAAGACAAGAGTGTAGCCATCATTTAGGTACAGAGACAATATGGGCTTTTGTGCCTTATGGTATCTATACACATTAGATAAAAGTTGGCTGAAATAACTGTTTTTAACCATAACGAACTATGATTGTCTGTTAAGGTGAAATGGACGACCTTTGTTTTGACCGGTCATCAACCATTGAACATTCTTTAACATTCGAAACACTGGTGAAGCATGATAAGCATTGGCTGCATTGTTGTCTGAAGAAATCCGATATTAGCCTAAGCAGTCTGAGATATATTTTTGGCAGTTGATGAATGATCATTGTCTAACTGATGAGCAATCGCTCATTGACCCATTTTCATTTAATCTGTATGGTTTTCTTAAGATAGTAACAGTATGCTAGATGACACATTATATGGGCCCTACTTTAGAGCTTAGAGATAAGTAGAAAACCACTGACTCATTTGTAAACTTAATAAAAAACATTGAATCACCATAGCAAAGGTTTACATGTATAGGCTTATAGCATGTTAAGACAGTGAAGCAAAGTGTTCACTATACCAAAGCTGTGGATACAGGACTCAACATAGAGAGTAGCAATATACACTCACCGGCCACTTTATTAGGTACACCATGCTAGTAACGGGTTGGACCCCCTTTTGCCTTCAGAACTGCCTCAATTCTTCGTGGCATAGATTCAACAAGGTGCTGGAAGCATTCCTCAGAGATTTTGGTCCATATTGACATGATGGCATCACACAGTTGCCGCAGATTTGTCGGCTGCACATCCCAAAGATGCTCCATACAAGGCAGGATGGATCCATGCTTTCATGTTGTTTACGCCAAATTCTGACCCTACCATCCGAATGTCGCAGCAGAAATCGAGACTCATCAGACCAAGCAACGTTTTTCCAATCTTCTACTGTCCAATTTCGATGAGCTTGTACAAATTGTAGCCTCAGTTTCCTGTTCTTAGCTGAAAGGAGTGGTACCCGGTGTGGTCTTCTGCTGCTGTAGCCCATCTGCCTCAAAGTTCGACGCACTGTGCGTTCAGAGATGCTCTTAGGCCTACCTTGGTTGTAACGGGTGGCGATTTGAGTCACTGTTGCCTTTCTATCAGCTCGAACCAGTCTGCCCATTCTCCTCTGACCTCTGGCATCAACAAGGCATTTCCGCCCACAGAACTGCCGCTCACTGGATTTTTTTTCTTTTTCGGACCATTCTCTGTAAACCCTAGAGATGGTTGTGCGTGAAAATCCCAGTAGATCAGCAGTTTCTGAAATACTCAGACCAGCCCTTCTGGCACCAACAACCATGCCACGTTCAAAGGCACTCAAATCACCTTTCTTCCCCATACTGATGCTCGGTTTGAACTGCAGGAGATTGTCTTGACCATGTCTACATGCCTAAATGCACTGAGTTGCCGCCATGTGATTGGCTGATTAGAAATTAAGTGTTAACAAGAAGTTGGACAGGTGTACCTAATAAAGTGGCCAGTGAGTGTATGTCTGACTGTGAGTGGCTCCTCTGATCAAGAGAATAGTTATTCCAATCCTACATTCCTCATGATTGTGGTTGGGATAGAATGGAGTGTCATGGTCACTCATCATCATTGATACTTCATTAATTGTCTTTGGGACTGATGGAGGTGGCCAAGTAGAGTTTTAGGCTATTTCTATCAGTGCCTATAAATTAGGATCCCTATTTTTATAAATGGTGGGGATCCTAGCAGTGAAGTCCCAATCAATAAGATATTTTTAACCCATTCTGTGCAATGGTAAAAACCCTTCAAGGAAGCACAAGACCACCCAAATGGATCCTTGAAGAGCATCCATGTGACATTGAATTGATAGGAGGAACTTTTTCATTTATATTGAATCATCAAAGCATTGGTGTACATGCATAGGCTTTCGGCATGTGAAGACGGTGGAGAAAAGGGGCAAAGTGGTCATTTTACTAAATACAGTATATGGATACAGGACTCAAAACAGAAAGTTGTGATATATGTCTGACTGAGAGTGGCTCTTCGGCAAAGAGAATAGTTATCTCAATCCCATGTTCCTCATGACTGTGGTTGGGATAGAATGGAGTATCATGGTCGATAATAATCATTGACATTTCATTTATTGTCTTAGGGACTGTTCAATGGTATAAACCCAAGGAAGCACAATACCACCCAAAAGGTTCCTTGAAGGCCATCCATGTGACATTGAATTGGTAGGATGAACTCTTTCATCTATAATACATCTATTGAAACCTGCCATTAGGAATGAAAACTACCAAGGACCTACATAAATTAAAGTTCATTTTGCACTAGACTTTTGTGTTTCAAAAGCAGCCAACACAGACATTGCGCACGTGTAAAGCAGCTGTATTGTCATTACAAAGGATCTTTAATTAGACTTTTCCCATCTGGTGATTGTGGCAAAGTCAACAAAACTTCCTTGTGAAAATATTTTCAGGACTTTTAAAATGCCAACGTCATCGCGATGAGAACCGATGTTGTTAAACACCACATTGTTCACATTGTGTTTAGAAAAGATCTCAATACCACAACAGTGATCTCTTAATCCTAAAAGCTCCCAGTTACTGAGGTAATGAACTGGGGAGGTGTGCTCTTCTCATGAAGAGGAGCTTTACCTTCAAAATCAACAAAACCCCAATTCTAAAGGTGATCGTCAAAAAAATACAAGGAGTGAAGAAGATGCCAGAGATGTTATGAGCCCAACTTAATGCCTGAACTATCGAGATATTTGTCTTATTATTTGCACAGATTAGAGATTCTTTTAGAAATCATATTTACATGTCCTCTCTAATGGTGTGCTTGTTTGTGTTGTGCCTAAAATAATATTGTTTAGATATAAGCTTTTAATCTGCCGTATAAAAGGCTGTGTGGTTTTCTATATTGATGCTTATGATCTTCCCTTTTAGTTTGTGGTGACAGAGCTCTGTGTGAGAATAAAGTTTCGAAGAAGAAAAGTTTGAGTATGACTTATTTAGAAGACTCCATTCTTGGGTCAAGTATCGAATAGAACAAGAAAAAATGGTTGGTTTGGTAAACTAAATTGCATATATGAAGCAACCATCAGTTGCGTTTTATAACTTTTAGGAGTGTTTTAGATAGAGTCCAACCCAAGGGGCCATAGGCAAGACTGCATTATAAATTGGTGAAATTGTCCATGGGGTTTATAAAGACAGCCAAGCCATTGACTCCCACATACTTGTGTTTCTCCAGTTTTTATTTTTGGATCACTGAATGGCCATCAGTAAAGATGATTGAATTTGCCAAGTTATTTTGATTTTACATGAAAGTGTCAATTTATATTGAAGCTATTCTTTCTAAATTGATTGTTCATTGTCGGTTTTTTCATAAACCACAGAGCCTAATAGACATAGGATGTAAAAAAAAAGATAAAAAGAATAATACTTAAATCACCGGTCTTCTTTTGTTCACCTTTCCCTGTTGTGCGAATTCTCTTCCGCTTCTTCACTCCCTACCAGAGTTTCAGCCTTGACTTGGCATTGGATATCACTTCCCACTCAGGTGACACGTGTCGCAACATTGTGATATCCGAGGCCAAGTCAAGACGGAAGATATATTGCGAAGATGCTGAAGAGAATTGCGCAAAATGGAAAAATGGGAAAAGAAATGATGGGGAGGAATGAAGGAATAGAAGGTGGGCTGTGGGGCGGTGGAACTAGTGAGCGGATGAGAGGTAAGTATTACTTTTTTTTTAACTATTTCCAGTATTTTATGGTTCTTCAAAATGACGGCTGACCGCCATTTTGCTGAATTTATACTAAGCTAATTACAAAAAAATCAGTATTCTGGAAAATACAGATTTTGATAAAATTCAAAGATTATTCAATCCCACTCGAATATTTTCATTCATCTGTAGCTATTTCCTGTAATTAACAACTCCCTTGTAAACTGTGACTGTGAGATAGATAGATAGATAGATAGATAGATAGATAGATAGATAGATAGATAGATAGATAGAGAAAGAAAATTAGAGCAGCACAAAGAAAGAGTCCGGGTGCAGAGCCCCCCCCAGGCAAATACCAAACCTCAATTATAAACATTCCTGTTGGGACCGAAACGTTGCTTTCTGGGCTGATTAAATAGCTCCAATTTTTCTGGATTTTTATGATAGATAGATAGATAGATAGATAGATAGATAGATAGATAGATAGATAGATAGATAGATAAAGAAAACACAGCAACACTCTATAGGAGCCAAAATATATGCAAACACTAAAAACATTGAATGTAAACTGTATTATTATTCAATAAGATGAACTTACAAAAATGAAGTGTCTTAGCACATAAATTGGCCAATAAAGTGTTGCTGTGCTTTCTTTTTCTATTTAATGCAGCTATTGCAGCTGGCACGTGTTCACACCTAGGAGGTGCTAGTTAGGTTTTTTTTATATAGATAGATAGATTGATATATGGATAGTAAAGAATACAGAAGCCACTGTGTGCGCCAAGATATTTTCAAACATTGAATATACAAACGTTAAAGTGCATTACTGCCATAGAGAATATCCTTATAAAATTAAAGGACTTAGCATAAGACTTGGCCAATTTGTTCGTGAGCCCACCAGCCATGACAAGGCACATCCCGCTGATAGGAATGAGTGATGAGCGAGTGTGCTCGAAACTCAAGATTTCCAAGCATGCCTGGGTGATCTCCGAGTATTTTGGGCGTGCTCTGAGATTTAGTTTGTGTCGCCGCAGCTGCATGATTTGCGCCTGCTAGACAGCCTGAATACATCTGGGCCTGTTTGTTAGGGAATCCCCACATGTGTTCGGCCTGTCTAGCAGCCGCAAATCATGCGGCTGTGGCGACACAAATTAAAACTCCGAGCATGCCCAAAATACTCGATCACCCGAGTATGCTCAGAAATCTCGAGTAGCGAGCATACTTACTCATCACTAATAGGAACATACGCTAGCAGATTTACCTCAACTGACAATATGGCCTATAAATGTAAAAAAACAGGTAGGATCCTTCTCTACTTAAAAACAGCCTTACACAGATTGGAGAGGCTCAGCCAAATATTGAGGCATTCACTACCTTCTAAGGTGTGCACCAAAAGAACAGATATGACCCAAGCCTCCTAACAGAATGAACCAAGTGTGAACAGGTGCAAGCTGCTATGACTGCATAATATACAAACCCAAAAATAAAGTAGCTTCTGTTTGGACAAAGATATTTCCAATAATTGAATATGTGAATTTCAAAGTGAATTACTGCCGTATAGACTATAATTGTAAAATTGATGTATTTTGCCTAAGAATTGTTCAATTCGTATGTGCCACCAGCCACAACAAGGTACTGTATATCTTTCTTTGATGGGACCCAAACTCTATCAGACTTGCCTGTCACGCCCCAAGGGCTGCACATTTAAAGGGCAGGTAGGATCCAGCTCTAATTAAAAAGAGCATTAGAGTGATGGAAGGCGGAGGAGTGCTGAGCCAACTAAGGTGCAAGTCACTACTTCAAAATGTGTACTACAAAAAAAAACAGATTTAACCAGTATCTTCTAACATCTCTGTTAGGAGGTGCTGGTCCGATTTGCTCTTTTGTAGATAGATCAGGATGAATGTTTGGTGGAGGTCCCATAGGACCCCAAGATGGTGGAAGTCTTAGGTCACATGCCTCTTGTAGCCTTTCTTTCCAAGCAATGTTGACTCTCTAGTGCCTGAATGATCAATCCACCTAATGTGGTCCCTTTGTCCATTGTGAAAAGATTTCTTGGTTTCATAGCACCTCCCAATGACAAGATTCCAAAAACAGTTTATATCAAACAGGGCTGAGCTAAAGTGTCCGCCATCACTGTATCTCTATTATTCATAGTTACCTGTTTTTCTTCGAATTTGTCCTTTACTACTGAGGAATCAAATATGCATTTTATTGCTCCTGTCCATCAAAATCAACCTTTTCCACCCCACATCCATAGCCAATGTGTAATATTAGGGTTCACCCTCTTTACCGCATCTTAACCGGAAAAATGAAAAGAGAAATAACCTTATTTCTAGCATCTGCCATAACACGGAACATCGTGGCCTTCAAGATTCAGATGTGAAGAATTGCAAACAGCCAGATGTGACTTTCTAGATTCATTTCTGTAGGAGTTACAGAAACGGTAAAGCCCCAAGTCCAGTGATCGGAGCTTGGTCGGAGAGTAGACGGAGTCTGGTTGAAACCTGGACAAAGTTATTCCCGTCTCGGCCATAAAAGCCTGAGGTGGGAATAACACTTTACACTACATTTTACTTGCCAAGAATAGGAATCATAAATTTATGACCCAGTTGAAGTGAATCTAATAAGTGTTTAATATTAAGTAATAATAAAGTCTTTTTACATTGCGTTGCTTTTAAGTATCTTTATAAGAAGCTGCAGGGTTGATCAAGTTTTTTACGAACTCCCACAAGCTATTCAGATGTTAATGAGATATACAGATAAGAACCATTCGTCTCGGAGAGCAGGCTGGTCCTATTTCTCTTTAGTGGAAATCAGTATTTTGCAACCTATTAGCATGTATGGAGCACACATTAGCGAGCCATTCCAAATGATCCATAATTGAGGATTTAATGGAACCATCTGACATCCTGCATTTATCTCAACGTCTCAGAAATTAATTACGCTTCTTGTAAGAGTCGTTTGTGCACTAAGTTGTCATAATGACTGAGTATACAAAAAACTTGATATATCACTCCTTTAAAAGTGGAGAAACAGATCAGCCTTGTCATCTTTTACCTTGATCAGCACTTAAGCGTACAAATGTGAAACACTTCTGGAGCACTTGCTGAAGTGGATCCGCATCTCGCATGGTTTGAGTAATAACTTGTAAAAAACGACACATTATTACTCAGAATGTCTCATAACTACACCCATCCAAACTGCAGCATTTATCTCAGTAAGTGAGTGTTGTCTGGTTTTTTTTTACCAAAGCCAAATAAATAATTTAATTCTTAAGGTTGAGTAAAATATTTAGGGATATTGGCCATAAAACAGAGTGTGCTTTACAGAGTATTTTTTGCATATCTTATCTAAGTATTTCCACAAATTGCTGCTGCTTCACTGATTAAGGAGCAGTTTTTCTTTTTCTTTTGTCCCCCTCTGTTCCATAGTTATGCCCCCTCGGAAATAAAGATGCAAATTTTCACTTCAACTGCAAAAGTTCTCTGTGGGCGTTTACCTTTTCTCCTGTGATACTGGCCAATGAAAACATGGCCATGCCCACAGAAAAGTTCTGGGGTACAAGGCCAGGAGGCTCAATGGGAAATTTGCACCTTTTTACTGCAGGGCATAGCCGGCTACAGTTATTGGGCAGCTTGTTTTTCTCAGGCAAAATGGACCTAAAAAAGAGATTTACTTGACTATGAAAAGTCAAAAATTTTTGAGAAGTCTTACGGGTGGATGCAGCACTCTTGAAATTACTAAGATATTGGGGCGCGATCACAGAACCATCAAGTTTTGCTGAAAATAGTCAAAAGGGTGGCAAAAAATGTGTCGTAAAATAAAGACTCCCATTAACTGCCAAAGATTTGAGAAGAATCAGACGTGAATCGACCAGGAAGCCATTATTATCCAGTGTTGCCATATTCCAGAACTGCAACCTCTCTGGAGGGCACCGAAGTACAAAGGTGTCCCATGCTCAGAGACACCGACGACTTATGGAAACCCAACCACCGCTTAAGACACAGAAGTGTAAACATCAAGAATGGGCGAGGAAATATCTGAAGACAGATTTTTGAAAGGTTTTATGGACTGGTGAAAAGAGAGCGACTCTTGATGGACCAGTTGGATGGGCACAGACCTTCACTACCACTCAGATGCCAGCAAGGTGGAGGTGGGGTACTGCAGTGGGATGGCATTATAAAAGATGAGCTAGTTGGACCTTTTCAGGTTGAAGATGGACTCAAAATCAACTCCCAAATCTACTGCCAATTTTTAGAAGACACTTCCTTCAAGCAGTGGTACAGGAAAATGTTTGCATCTTTTAAGAAAACCATGATTTTTCTGCAGGACAGTGCTCCATCGCATGCATCAAAATCTCCACTTCTCAGCTGCCAGTAATGACCTTAAAGAATAATGACATGGCCCCTTCCTCAATGTAAACCCTATTGAGAACTTTTGGGCACTGTTTAAATTGAAAATTTACAGTGTAGAAAAAGAGTCACCATTCTGATCAGTTTTTCAGAGGCTGTGGTTGGTGATGTCCAAAAAGTTGTTCTCCAACAGATTAAGAAACTGATATACTCCATGCATGGAGTTTATGTCTGTTAGTGAAGAGAAGGACGGATATATCAATCACTGATAGTTTTTTTAGATGTAAGAAATTTATTTTTGCACATTTTGAGTTATTTTGTTATTATTATTGTGATGCCCGGGAGACCGAGGTACCCAGCACCAGATCAATGAGGTCCGTCTCTTGAGGGAGATGTCACTAGTGGCTTGACCCGGTGCTGCGGCCTCAGGCGATGCACAATGTAAGGGATATCATGAAGGAACAGACACTTACTTGATCAGCAGCAGGTCCTCTCAGCTGTGATGACCCCGATCCTGGATCGATGGCTATTGTCCAAATGAAAGACTGAGGCGCTGAAACGTTTAACCAGTTTACTTCTACAAAAAGGGATTTGCAACCAATACTGTCACCGGAGTCTGTTTAAGAACTCTGAATTACTTTGAGCTTGTCAGGATTTCCACCTCTTATTATGCGCAGTTTCTGTATGGCCCTGCTGCCGTATGTGAACTGGCTGCCGACCCAATCTGTCTCTTCTGTGCTCTGGTTCGACGGACAACCCGAGTCCTTTTTGTTGGCTTACCCCCTCTGGGAGTACCGCTGAACTCTGTGTCTGTTGCTGCGTCTTACCCTGGTGAAGCTGATATCACCTCACTTCCTTCCGGTTACTGTATTATATATAATGAATATAGCCACGGATCCGGTATCCGTCTCTGCGCCTATTCTGAGTAGAGGTTATTGCTACCCGGCTCTCACAATGTCCTTTTCCTCTATTCCTCTTTTCCTACTATGGGTATTACGGGCCTATAATCCGTCATAGGGCTGTTAGGAGTTCAGTTATACGACCTCTCACTTTCAGCTCCTCAGCCCAACTGCCAGTCCTTTTCTCAGACCAGAATGGATCAAGGGGAGTCTCTGGAGCTCCCCCTTCTGTCCGGAGATGGTAGTGCAGTCTTGCTATTTTAGTATTTGTATTTGGTGTCAATAACTATTTTTGTGGCAAATACCCCTAGGGGCGCCACATTATCATCCCTTTAACAGATGAAAATAAATAACTGATATGGAAAATTTACATTTTTCATTAGGTTCCATAATTATTCTGAACTCTAATAGTTGCTCAAAAATTCTGCACACACAGATATTCTCCTAAGGCCTCTTTCACACGTCAGTGGCTCCGGTACGTGTAGTGACAGTTTTCTCACGTACCGGAGACACTGACACACGTAGACACATTAAAATGAATGGGTCTATGCACATGTGCGTGTTTTCACACGGACCGTATGTCCGTGCTGAAAACACGTCGACATGTCCGTTTTCTACCGGCAGCACGGACCACAATACGGGCAGCAAACGTGCACACGGAGAACAGTGTGCACTCTCCTCCGTGTGCACGTACCGCCCGCAGGAGAGACAGCGCTACAGTAAGCGCTGTCCCCCCTCGTGTGGTGCTGAAGGCAGAATTCATCTTTCCTCCCCCGCCGGAGAGAGGAGATGAAAGATCTTTTTTTTGGGGGGGGGGGGTGAAAAATAACCACTCACACAGGAGAAGCTGCCAGCGCAGAGAGGACAGAGGAGACATCGCGGGAGCTAGGTGAGTATTTCTGTGGCAAGGGGCCAGGCGGCGCACTGAGGGGGGAGGCGGGGCACATGCAAACTTTATTTTTCACCCCCCCCAAAAAAAAAAAAGATCTTTCATCTCTTCTCTCCAACGAACGCTGGGGGAGAAGAGATGAATTCTGCCTTCAGCACCACATGCTGGGGGGACAGCGCTTACTGTAGCGCTGTCTCTCCTGCACGGTCCGTGTGGTCCTCAGGGGGCACACAGGCGGCACACGGATGCCGCACGTATGTGCCACTTGAGCACACGGACATACGGACACGGATATCTCCGGTACCGGTTTTTCCGGTACCGGAAATATCAGGACGTGTGAAAGAGCCCTAAGAAAGACAAAACTGTACACTTACTGTCTTAAATATTCAAGTTTCAGGTTTATTAACCTTTTGGATTGACCAAAAGCACTGTACTTGTTTGCTAATAAAATGTAATCATCCAAAATATAAATTGTCTAAAAATTGTGGACACGGTGTAAAAAAAAAAATCACTGTACTTGATAACGGGGCAGAGGTAACTTGCAAAGTTACTTTTTTTTTACAAGTACTTTGCAATTTTAACCATTTAAAAATGTGAGACAATCCATTTTAATGGTCCTTTAAAATAATAATAATACAAATAATAAAAATTTAAAAATGCCAAAATAAAAATAAAAAAATAATACAAAATAATAAAATTAAAAAATTAAAAATAATAGATTAACTTTGTAATAAAGCTTTTTACTGTTACTATTCACTATTGTTAATGCCATCCAGTGCACATCTTGCCACATGTATGCAATCCTTGATCAGCCGGTCGAGGGTGCATAGTGCTGTGTGAAATGTGAGCACGTTGAGCATTTGGAAGCCCAGATTCTGGATCTAAATGTGCAGCTGGCAACACTGAGATCCATAGACGATATGGAAAGGAGTCTTCTGCTCACTGAGCAGACGCTCAATGGGATAAATGGGGGGTGGTAGGATGGAGCTGCAGGACAGTGAGGCAGCAAGCTGGGTGACAGTTAGAAGGCCGGGTAGAGGGAAGAGTGCAAGGGAGGCTAGTCCTGATTTGGCACACCCCAATAAGTTTGCTAAGTTGGCAGATGAGGGGGGTGCCAGTACAGGGGTAGCACTGCTGCAGCCAGGCATGTCCTCTGAAAGTCGGAGGAGTGACTGCTCCAGTAAGGAGGGAAATAGGAGAGCAGGGCAGGCCAGACAGGTGTTGGTAGTGGGGGACTCAATTATTAGGGGAACAGATGTGCTGCCTACCTGGCACTCGAGTCCGACACATCGCTGATCGGGTGGACAGATTACTGGGAGAGGCTGGTGAGGACCCAGCAGTCATGGTGCACATTGGCACAAATGACAAAGTTAGAGGTAGGTGGACGGTCCTTAAAGATGATTTCAGGGAATTAGGCTGCAAGCTAAAAGCAAGGAACTCCAACGTGGTATTTTCCAAAATACTGCCTGTACCACGTGCCACACCAGAGAGGCAACTGGAGATTAGGGAGGTTAATGAGTGACTCAAGAATTGGTGTAGGAAGGAGGGGTTTGGGTTCCTGCAGAACTGGGCCGACTTCTCAGTGGGCTACAGGTTCTACGCTAGGGACGGGCTGCATCTCAATGGGGAAGGTGAAGCTGTGCTGGAGGAGAAAATGGCTAGAAGGTTGGAGGAGTGTTTAAACTAGGGATTGGGGGGGGTATTCATTTTATAGGAGGGGAAGATAGGGCAGATAGAGACCTGGGCACAAATAAGGAAGTTGGGGGTGGTTACATAGTTACATAGTTATTAAGGTTGAAGGAAGACTGTAAGTTCATCTAGTTCAACCCATAGCCTAACCTAACATGCCCTAACATGTAACGTGGTGGTGGCATGGGGGATGGGGTTAGAACAGTTAATAATTTAAGAAAGAATAGAGGTACAGAGAGGAGCATCAAGTGCATGTATACTAATGCCAGAAGCCTCGCCAACAAAATGGACGAATTAGAATTAATGTTGTTGGAGCATAATTATGACATGGTGGGGATATCTGAAACATGGCTGGATGAGAGCCATGACTGGGCTGTTAACTTGCAGGGCTATAGTCTGTTCAGAAATTACTAAACGGATAAGCAAGGGGGAGGGGTGTGTCTGTATGTAAAATCATTCATCCTTAAAACCCATTCCTGCGGGTTAATATAGGTGAATCTAATGAAAATGTAGAGTCCCTGTGGGTGGAGATAAGGGGAGGGGGAAAAATAATAAATTACTGATAGGGGTTTGTTATAAATCTCCAAAAATAATGGAAGCAACAGAGAATATCCTCATAAAGCAAATAGATGAAGCTGCGACTCAAGGAGAAGTCATTATTATGGGGGACTTCAACTACCCTGAAATAGATTGGGGAACAGAAACCTGCAGTTCCCGCAAAGGTAATCGGTTTTTGACAACTATGAGAGACAATTACCTTTCACAACTGGTTCAGGACCCAACAAGAAGGGGGGCACTGCTAGACCTAATATTAACCAACAGGCCAGACCGCATATCAAATATAAGGGTTGGGGGTCACTTGGGGAATAGTGATCACAAAATAACAAGTTTTCATGTATCCTTTAATAAGATGTGTATTAGAGGGGTGACAAGGACACTAAACTTCAGGAGGGCAAATTTCCAACGGATGAGAGATGATCTTGGTGCAATTAACTGGGACGGTATCCTGAGACATAAAAATACACAAAGAAAATGGGAGACGTTTATTAGCATCCTGGATAGGACCTGTGCACAGTATATACCGTATGGGAATAAACATACTAGAAATAGGAGGAAACCAATATGGCTAAATAGAGCTGTAAGGGGCGCAATAAGGGACAAAAAGAAAGCATTTAAAGAATTAAAGGAAGTAGGTAGTGAGGAGGCATTAAATGAATACAAAAAATTAAATAAATTCTGTAAAAAGCAAATCAAGGCAGCAAAAATTGAGACAGAGAGACTCATTGCCAGAGAGAGGAAAGGTAATCCCAAAATATTCTTTAACTACATAAATAGTAAGAAACTAAAAAATGAGAGTGTTGGCCCCCTTAAAAATAGTCTGGGGGAAATGGTGGATGAGGATGAGGAAAAAGCCAATATGCTAAATTACTTTTTTTCATCAGTATTTACAAAAGAAAATCCCATGGCAGCCAATATGATCAGTGCTAACAAAAATTCCCCATAAAGTGTCACCTGCTTAACCCAGCAGGAAGTACGGCGGCGTCTAAAAATCACTAAAATTGACAAATCTCCGGGCCCGGATGGGATACACCCCCGAGTACTGCAGGAATTAAGTACAGTCATTGATAGACCATTATTTTTAATCTTTAAATAGTCCATAATAACAGGGTCTGTACCACAGGACTGGCGTATAGCAAATGTGGTGCCAATATTCAAAAAGGGGACAAAAAATGAACTTGGAAATTATAGGCCAGTAAGCTTAACCCTTTCGCGACATGCGCCGTACATGTACTGCGCATGTCGGGTCCCCTGCTTTGATGTGCGCTCCGGCGGTGAGCGCACATCAAAGTCGCGACATGTCAGCTGTTTTGTACAGCTGACATGTGCGCGCAATAGCGGCGGGTGAAATCGCTATTCACCCGCCGCTATTAACCTGTTAAATGCCGCTGTCAAATGCAGACAGCGGCATTTAACTACCGCATCCGGCCGGGCGGCCGGAAATGACGTCATCGCCGACCCCCGTCACATGATCGGGGGTCGGCGATGCATCAGGAAGGTAACCATAGAGGTCCTTGAGACCTCTATGGTTACTGATCGCCGGTGGCTGTGAGCGCCCCCCTGTGGTCGGCGCTCACAGCACACCTACATTTCTGCTGCATAACAGCGATCTGATGATCGCTGTTATGTAGCAGAGCCGATCAGGCTGTGCCTGCTTCTAGCCTCCCTTGGAGGCTATTGAAGCATGGCAAAAGTGAAAAAAAACAGTTTTTAAAAATGTGAAAAAAATATTAAAAATATAAAAGTTTAAATCACCCCCCTTTCGCCCCATCCTAAATAAAACAATAAAAAAAAACCCAAACCTACACATATTTGGTATCGCCGCGTTCAGAATCGCCCGATCTATCAATTAAAAAAAAGCATTAACCTGATCGCTAAACAGCGTAGCGAGAAAAAAATCTGAAACGCCAGAATTAAGTTTTTTTTTGTCGCCGCGACATTGCGTTAAAATGCAATAACGGGCGATCAAAAGAACGTATCTGCACCGAAATGGTATCATTAAAAACATCAGCTCGGCACGCAAAAAATAAGCCCTCACCCGACCCCAGATCACGAAAATTGGAGACGCTACGGGTATCGGAAAATTGCACTTTTTTTTTTTTTTTTTTTTTTTTTTTAAGCAAAGTTTGGAATTTTTTTTCACCACTTGGATAAAAAAATAACCTAGACATGTTAGGTGTCTCTGAACTCGTAATGACCTGGAGAATCATAATGGCAGGTCAGTTTTAGCATTTAGTGAACCTAGCAAAAAAGCCAAACAAAAAACAAGTGTGGGATTGCACTTTTTTTGCAATTTCACCGCACTTGGAATTTTTTTCCCGTTTTCTAGTACATGACATGGTAAAACCAATGATGTCGTTCAAAGGTACAACTCGTCCCGCAAAAAATAAGCCCTCACATGGCCATATTGACGGAAAAATAAAAAAGTTATGGCTCTGGGAAGGAGGGGAGCGAAAAACGAAAACACAAAAACGAAAAAGGGCCGCGACTTAAAGGGGTTAACCTCTACTGTGGGTAAAATCCTGGAGGGCATTCTAAGGGATGCTATACTGGAGTATCTGAAGAGGAATAACCTCATGACCCAGTATCAGCACGGGTTTACTAGGGACCGTTCCTGTCAGACTAATCTAATCAATTTCTATGAAGAGGTAAGTTCCGGACTGGACCAAGGGAACGCAGTGGACGTAGTGTATATGGACTTTTCAAAAGCTTTTGATACGGTGCCACACAAAAGGTTGTTACATAAAATGAGAATAATGGGGATAGGGGAAAATATGTGTAAGTGGGTTAAGAGCTGGCTCAGGGATAGGAAACAAAGGGTGGTTATTAATGGAGCACCCTTGAACTGGGTCGCGGTTAGCAGTGGGGTACCACAGGGGTCAGTATTGGGCCCTCTTCTTTTTAACATACTTATTAATGACCTTGTAGGGGGCATACAGAGTGGAATTTCAATATTTGCAGATGACACTAAACTCTGCAGGGTAATCAATACAGAGGAGGACAATTTTATATTACAGAATGCTTTATGCAAACTAGTAGCTTGGGCTGATAAATGGCAAATAAGCTTTAATGGGGATAAATGTAAAGTCATGCACTTGGGTGGAAGTAATAAGATGTATAACTATGTGCTAAATTCTAAAACTCTGGGCAAAACCGTCAATGAAAAAGACCTGGGTGTATGGGTGGATGACAAACTCACATTTAGTGGCCAGTGTCAGGCAGCTGCTACAAAGTCAAATAAAATAATGGGATGCATTAAAAGAGGCATAGATGCTCATGAGGAGAACATAATTGTACCTCTATACAAGTCACTAGTTCGACCACACTTAGAATACTGTGCACAGTTCTGGTCTCCGGTGTATAAGAAAGACATAGCTGAACTAGAGCGGGTGCAGAGAAGAGCGACCAAGGTTATTAGAGGACTGGGGGGTCTGCAATACCAAGACAGGTTATTACACTTGGGGCTATTTAGTTTGGAAAAACGAAGACTAAGGGGTGATCTTATTTTAATGTATAAATATATGAGGGGACAGTACAAAGACCTTTCTGATGATCTTTTTAATCATAGACCTGAGACAGGGACAAGGGGGCATCCTCTACGTCTGGAGGAAAGAAGGTTTAAGCATAATAACAGACGCGGGTTCTTTACTGTAAGAGCAGTGAGACTATGGAACTCTCTGCCATATGATGTTGTAATGAGTGATTCATTACTTAAATTTAAGAGGGGACTGGATGCCTCTCTTGAGAAGTATAACGTTACAGGGTATATATACTAGATTTCTTGATAGGGCGTTGATCCAGGGAACTAGTCTGATTGCCGTATGTGGAGTCGGGAAGGAATTTTTTTTTCCCAATGTGGAGCTTACTCTTTGCCACATGGTTTTTTTTGCCTTCCTCTGGATCAACATGTTGGGGCATGTTAGGTTAGGCTATGGGTTGAACTAGATGGACTTAAAGTCTTCCTTCAACCTCAATATCTGTGTTACTATGTATGTTACTATGTATGTTTTTGGGGAAAGCTCTATAGTGCCATGGCCCAATAATGTGTTCAAGTCCACAGATGTCCTCATCGGTATCGATCTACTTTTTTTAGTGAGGGAGGACGCTGTTTTTAGGCTTCTAAATATTGGTAATAAAATGATTACTGTTACCATAAGATAAAGTTTATGACATTGCACGCACATATCTATTGTTTTCCTAATTTCTAACAATTGTTAATGACATGTTAATGATTCATCTATGTATGACCTAAGCAAAGGTTGATGTCATCATGACACAAGACGTAGAGTTTCTTAGCGACCGCTCTGTGCTTACTATACAGAAGAAATATAAATGTCTATGATTAGGCCACACAAAGTGTAAAAGAGCTGCCGATGAGGTCATCAATGACTTTCCATTATTCTGCATGAGTACTGAAGAATAAAAAATTATATTTGGCAGCAGTTACTCTGAATTTATATATAATATTAGCCATAAGCCAGTAGAATTCATAAAAATGAGGCATCTTAATCAACTGGTACCTGGCAATGAGCATCAGGCCATTTTTTTCCTGAAGTTTTTTTATCGCTTCTCCATTATTTAATTAGTTCAATGCTTTTTTTAATAACTGTGATACATCACAGGCCGTTGTATTATTTGTCCATTTTCTTTGAATTTTACCGGTGTAAAAATTGCCTAAAGAACAAGATTTCCAAGGTTCTGCACCCGATGATATTTGACAGGAAAATGACTTAGTGTATCGGTTACACTTTCATTATAACTGTGGAACTATTGGAAAAAAATGTAATCTACGTAAATATAATGATTTCTGAATAAAGCCATTCAGAAATAGTCATTAAGGTGAAGGCGTTGAAAGTGCAGTTTCTGGAGACTTTCTTTATTAATTCAGCCGTCTCACTTTGTAATGGCTTCTATTAATCTCGGCTTACTATACTCTCGGTGCTGCAATTAATTGAAAAGGTGCGTGGCAGCTCGGGGGAGAGCTCTAAGAATAAAACAACACTTTTTTTATACAAACACCTGCACCCAAATATGTATGATCTCAGTAATACATATAGTTAAATGTTACATTTAGTACAAAATATAGAAAAAAAAAAAGTGATTTATCTTACTGGAACACATAGCACATCAGATTGGTAGAGCTTAAAAGTAGACAGACTAAAAACAAGACTTAAAGGGACTCTGTCGACAGAATGAACCTTCTCCCCAAAAAATAAACCCATATAATAGCATACATATATGGATTTGAAAGTAAAATCCATTGACACCTTTATATCTTTTATCTGTTGCTGCATTCAGAAATCAGTATTTTAATTTCATAAGCAAATGAGGTGTTAAGTGCTCTGGGCATGACAGAGCACTTTGCCAGCTTGTTTCCATGACTAGCCTCTTTAGATTGATTGATAGGTCACTCTGTATGAAGTCTGGCTATGAATCAAGCTGAAGACTCTGCGTCTAGGCAAGGAAACAACCTTAGGAGGCAGAGGCTCTAGCAGTGCTCTTTCATGCCCAGAACACTTCACGATTTATTTGTATATGGATTAAAACACTTTTTAAAAAAATGCAGCAATAGATAGAAGATATAAAGGTGTTGATGGATCTTTCAAAGACCTGCATGCCCATATACACTCACAGGCCACTTTATTAGGTACACCATGCTAGTAACGGGTTGGACCCCCTTTTGCCTTCAGAACTGCCTCAATTCTTCGTGGCATAGATTCAACAAGGTGCTGGAAGCATTCCTCAGAGATTTTGGTCCATATTGACATGATGGCATCACACAGTTGCCGCAGATTTGTCAGCTGCACATCCCAAAGATGCTCCATACAAGGCAGGATGGATCCATGCTTTCATGTTGTTTACGCCAAATTCTGACCCTACCATCCGAATGTCGCAGCAGAAATCGAGACTCATCAGACCAAGCAACGTTTTTCCAATCTTCTACTGTCCAATTTCGATGAGCTTGTACAAATTGTAGCCTCAGTTTCCTGTTCTTAGCTGAAAGGAGTGGTACCCGGTGTGGTCTTCTGCTGCTGTAGCCCATCTGCCTCAAAGTTCGACGCACTGTGCGTTCAGAGATGCTCTTAGGCCTACCTTGGTTGTAACGGGTGGCGATTTGAGTCACTGTTGCCTTTCTATCAGCTCGAACCAGTCTGCCCATTCTCCTCTGACCTCTGGCATCAACAAGGCATTTCCGCCCACAGAACTGCCGCTCACTGGATTTTTTTTCTTTTTCGGACCATTCTCTGTAAACCCTAGAGATGGTTGTGCGTGAAAATCCCAGTAGATCAGCAGTTTCTGAAATACTCAGACCAGCCCTTCTGGCACCAACAACCATGCCACGTTCAAAGGCACTCAAATCACCTTTCTTCCCCATACTGATGCTCGGTTTGAACTGCAGGAGATTGTCTTGACCATGTCTACATGCCTAAATGCACTGAGTTGCCGCCATGTGATTGGCTGATTAGAAATTAAGTGTTAACAAGAAGTTGGACAGGTGTACCTAATAAAGTGGCCAGTGAGTGTATGTGGTTTGGTGTTGGGGATGAGTTGATCTTATTGACAGATTTCCTTTCGATTAGTTTTCCCGCCAAAGATTAGTATAGGATATCCAAAAGGTTTGTCATAAAATTCTGATGGCTAGTGGTTCCATCTCTATAATTTTTCCGTATCGGTAGTATGCAAGTACTCTGATCCAAGATCTGCCACGAGTGTCAACCACCACCCATCTCTGAAGAGAATAAATAGAGAGGTGGCCTCATATCTTTTATTAGTCAAGTCATGGGCACCGTTGACCAAGCTTTTACTCAGGACAAAACAAATGTCCAAAAACTGGGACTTAACAGATCAGTCATTTTTGGCATATGCTCTATATGAGAAGGCTGCTATTAAACTCTAGGACTTTTACAGAAAACTATATCTTATTATTAGGTCTGACCCTCAAATCAAACAGACTACCTTGAACAGACTTGCCACAAGCCACTCCATCTATAAGTTTGCAAAGGAACCCTGGCTTAAACCCTTTAACCCCTATACAGGGAACTGAACTTAAAAGAGGGCCCCCTGGGTTAATTCCACAGAGTAGCTGCTGGCATGAAGAGCGAACTTGAGGCAGAAGTTGTCTAATTAGCCAGGTCAATAACTGAAGTGACAACTCAGGGACAAAATTAAGAGAAGTAAGAAAAGTCAGAGAAATAGCTGGGATCAGCTACCAGAGGTCTTTCACAGCATGGCCAATCAAGCTGAGGTCAAAGTGCTATTGACAAAGGAAAATGGAGTCAGGGTCACAAGCAGAATACTTGTGAGAGAGAAATGCTCTCCCCACCAATGCCACCATTACTCTATCAATCGCCAGCACCACCACCAGAAAAGATGCTGTGATGCCCAGAGACAGAGGCAGATGTTACAAGCGCAGAACTTTACACTAATCTTCAGAAATTACGTATATAATTGTGTTGTTCATTGTATAGTCATTGTCCTGCACTTACTAAAAAAAGAAATATTGTGAAAAGCGAAAGATCGGGATCACAAAAGAAAGAGTGGAATCACAATCAACAGAAGTCATATGTTTCACATGGAACTCTAGGACAAGAGATGAGCGCATCAGGCAGAATTCTAAGTCGCTTGTTTCCCTGGGTAGTTCAAGAAATTATTCTGTGCAAATTTAGTGTCTCCACTCTCATATTATTCTCTGGAGCATAATAATAAATGTAAGATAGAAAAAATCCTTATGCTCACCTCACTGCTCACCTCTCCGGATCTTCCTCTTCTTACTGTCATCCATCCGGCAACTAGCATTTTTGCTGGATCTGCGCTGAAGCGAAGTACAAAACGGCTGCATTTTAGCTGATGTGGATTTTTGTAAAATTCAAGTAGAATTCAATTCCACTCGAATATATTTGCTATTTTCTATCTGGGACCATGCAAACAAAGTAGCCTGAAATTTACAAATGGCCTGAAAAACATCTAAGAACATAAAATCCATATAAAGGCTCATTCACACGCAAAAAAACAGTCCATGTTTCATCAGTGTTTTTGATCAAATTTTGATCAGTTTGATCAGTGCTTCAGTTTTTATCCGTTTCATCTTTTTTCCTCTGATGGAGGTTTCTCAAGCTCTTCCTGTCTAGCAGTCCTTTAAAAATGGACAGCACACAGATGACATCCTAGTGTTGTCAGATTTTTTCACTGACCCATAGACTTCCATTGGCTCGGATCAGAATCAGACAAGTCTCTGAGCTTTTGCGTGGACAACTCAGTCTGCAAAAGTACCTGGACATGTGAACAGCCCCACGGAGAATAATAGATATTAATTCTTTCCGTAAAGATCTCAGATAGAACTTGAACCCAAAAGACTGACATCTGAATGAGCCCTAATGAACACTGACCAATGGTTCATGGGAGCAATTTGATCTGTTCACATAAGGCCGGGGTCACACGACCATTTTCCTTTCATCCAAGAAAATTGTGTCAATTATGCTAATCGGACTCTGATCAGAGTTTGATCAGAGTGTGCTCAGACTTTCTCGGAGGTGGGGAATGAAAAAAAAAATTCTCCATCTTCTCCATTGTGTTAGAGAGTGAAAATCAGAGGCATTTGGATGTCATTGTGTGCTCAGATTTTCTTGGAGTTGGGGAATAAAAAAAAAATTCTCCATCTTCTCCATAGTGTCAGACCATGAAAATCAGAGCGCACTTGGATGTCATCTTAGTGTAGTCCAATTTTTTCCACTAACCCATAGACATGAATGGCGGAGTGT
The DNA here is from genome assembly GCF_051348905.1 of Ranitomeya variabilis. NCBI lineage: Eukaryota > Metazoa > Chordata > Amphibia > Anura > Dendrobatidae > Ranitomeya > Ranitomeya variabilis. The sequence continues at coordinate 182,961,169 of NC_135239.1, forward strand.
GATCCGACAATTGGATGCCACTCAGGCATGCTGCGATTTTTTCCTCGGAACCAAAGGGTCCTAGGAAAAAAATCACAAAAGTGCGAGGCCCCATCAAAACAATGGACAACACTAGTCCAATTTTTACGGTTGCCCTTAGATTGGAGAAAGATGGATGAGATGTAATGATGTTCATCCCTCCATTATATCGTTGAACGATGTCTTGGCGGATTAACATGTAATAGGTAACTGGTAAATGATCTCACTCTTGCTCTTTGCCGATGACATGGCTACTAAAATGTGTTGGTTCATAAATTATTAGCACTGCACAATAAGTTAATATTAGTCTAATTAAGCGACGAAACAAAGGACTTCACGATTGAACCATGATGATGAATGAGCACCTCTGTTCCGTAAACCACAAGAGAACGAAATATATGAACATTTCTAGAGGGGGAAAAACACAAAAAAATGATTACTTTGTCAATGTATGAATGCACTGAAATCTTTATTTTTTCTGTGCAAGCAGCCGACCATATTATTTCTTTGTTGGCAAGTGATTTAAATAACTTTACCAGCAGAGACTATGAAGTCATTGCCCACAGCTGTGCAGCCAAATCTCCATTTAGTGGAAGCAGTGGAGGAACTAGGCAATGCTGACCTGTTCCCGACTTCATCACGTTTCTCGCACCGGCAGAGAGATTTATCATTAGGTCCGTTTCAATTTTGCAACAGAATTGCAATAATAACAGCCCCACTGTTTATTTTCTTTCTTTTTTTTTTAAATTATGGCTTGTTATACATACATCTAAGTGCACATTTATGCCAAGGTTAGGTCTGAATGCAAACTCCTAGGGCGCAAGTGAATGCGTGTGTGGGAGCGTTCCTAAGCTAAGCTCGTCGGCGTTAGAAAGTTCACATTTTAACTGTTCATGCTGCGATATTGAATTTGCTTTTTATGTAGAGTTGATGCAACCACAATCTGCTTGTACCAAACTGTTTGTGCTCTAAATATCTTTTCATTGGTTAATTTGCACAGTCAGATGGACGTATAAATCGCACCGAGATCAGAACTTAGTGCACGGACTGGCCAGCGGCTCTCCCCACCCGAGTGTGACAGCTTCATGTATTTCTATGCAGCTGTCACACACTGGTCGGCCAGTCCGTGCACTGTTTTCTGATCTTGATCCGATTTATATAGCCATCTGAATGCACCCAATGAGTCTGTCACCCCTAAAATGGATTTTCGACTAACTATACAGTGATATAGATGAGTACACCCCTCCAAAAAATCTTTCTAGCATTGTAGCTATACAATACAGAGCTTGTAAGAATAACTTATATGCAATTTAGGGTGTATTGGTACACCCATGGTGTGGTCATTCGTTGGGTGTAACATTAGACCCCCTCAATTTGTGTCTTTGCCCTAACTTGTGATTATCACCGCTCGTTCCTAGAGTGAACTCTGCCCCATGTGAATGCGTATGCGCACTGATACCGGTTGTACCGGCCAGGCGTGCACACATTTCCTGGGCACCTTCTCCTCCCTGCTCCTCTCTGTGGATGCCCATCATACATCCAGAAGTGTAGAAAGTGGCATTAGCAAGGATCCTGGCAGGAGGACGCACCTAGCCAGTATCAGCGTGCATGAACAGACTCGTAGTGCAGCGATCCCTCTACGACCAAGAGCTGTCCATCGCTCTATGCTGGAGACTTTTGTCCTGAAGCATTTTTTTTGTGTGTCTATTCGGTCATTTTTTGTAACATCTTTGGATGCCACTTTTTTTATTTTTGTATGTATTAAATAAATAAGCAAACCAAAGCCGCCAGGAGAATCGTGAGGTCTAGAGATGCTCAGATGTTATCCGTGCACGATCGGGTATTATCTGAGTATCTTGGACGAACTCGGATAATATGTTTGTTAGGGCATCCCCGCATGCGTTGCGGCTGTCTAACAGACCCAAAACATGTAGCAGCGGGGACGCAAACATATTATTCGAGCATGCCCAAAATGCTCTGATAGCTTGTTATCAGAGCACGTTCGCTCATCACTAGTTAGGTCACTTCTTTTACCCACGTTACGTCTCTGTAAACCAGAAGAGGTTAACAGAAGCTAAAAAAAAATGAAAATATGAACAATAAGTCGATTTTAAATTGCAGAGCATATGTTCATCCTTTTTTAGTGTTTTTAGAGGCGGTTACAGAGCGGTCGGGAATGAAAAAGGTGTCATGTGCTCATACCCTTAGGCTCCTCCCACATAGAAATTTTGCAGCACTTTATTAAATATGCCATGCAACAGATTATTTTTTACTATTTCCTCTGATGCACAAAAACATTTTATTAAAAAATAAATTTACTACAATAGCGATAATGTCATTCATACAATTGTATGTTTGATAAGTCAGAAATATTACATTGGCTGCACTAGCAGAAAATTAAATTTACCCCTCCGGGAACATATTACCAACACTAACCGCAGTCATCATATTTCCACAGCAGAAAACCATTTTATTTCAACACATCTGTTTTGAGGGGTTTTGCTATTGAGAAAAGCCAGAAGAGACAAAAAAAAAAAAACCTTTCCTAGATAAAGAGGCTTTTTGGATGTTCACACTCGCCACTATTTTTCATGACGACATTAATTTATGGAAAGAACTAATGTTCCGCTATTAATGATATTTTCTGTGTATATAGTTGCCTCTTATGTCATTAATTATTAAAATATTGTGATTATTTATTTTATTTATTTCATATGTTTTTTAGGATTTTTATCTGTTTGAACATGAATATCTGGCCCATGAGCTAATTTTTTTTTTACTTAAATTCTTTATTTTTATGTACTACTTTGCCATAGACAATTATCTGATTTTTCTCAGCTGCCAAACGTGCTAATTTGACTTTTCAGAACTCATAGGAAACCCAGAACCGATAAAATTGATGACACTCGGACCACACTCTGATCTAACTCTGATCAGAATAATCAGTCCGTTTTGTCCTTTGGGGCATAAGTCAGGAGTGGGTGTATGAAGCAGGCTCAGCGGCTGAGCCCGCAGATAATGGCTGCATGTTACAGGCAGAGTCTGCCTCTACCAACAGTGGGCAGAGATGAGCTCTGCCCACGGCTCTTAATCTCTTAAATTAAGCTGTCAAGCTGTGACAGCGGAATTTAACGTGCGCGGACCAGAGGTGTGTCGTTCACCCATGGACCCTCGCCCGCAATGTGATTAGGGGGTGCCAATGGCTTGCTAAGACAGGTGGGGTCTGTTGTAGACCCCCCTATGCCTGTCATTATGGAGTTCCTTTAAAGCCCAGCCTATGGCTGAGCTTCAAAGACAACAATGATTTATAGTATATAATATTTTATGTAGTACAAGTGATCAGAAAAGCGCAGGTTCAAGTCCCCTAAGGGGACTAACATATACAATTACAAAAAAAAGTTATAAAAAAAACATAAGGCTGTGTTCTCACAATGAGCTTTTGTTGAGTTTTTGACGCTGCAGAATTTCTGCACCATTTCTGCACTTATTATTTAAATTAGATTATTTGCATTTTTTCATTGCGTTTTTGTGTGCGTTTTTTTAATATGCGTTTTTATCTCGTTTTTTACTCTGCTTTTTTGTTTCGTTTTGGTATGTCTTGCTTTAAATAAAGCTGCTTTGTTTTTATACTTTCTGGTATTTGGCTTTAACAAAAATTTGTTGATGTACTTAGGTGCAGTTTACATGCGTCTTTGATGTGTTTCCACCTCGGATATGCATTAAAAACATGTGTGTGTTTTTTTCTGCCGATTTTCCGCATTTAATGAAAGTTTATGGGGAAAATCCACACAGAAAACTCAGCGTACCGGCAAGAGAAAGTGACATGTAGCAGATTTGAAAGACGCACCGCAAGTCAGAAACACTGAATTAAAAAGAAGCACGAGATTTCTATAAATTCCATTCACTTTGCTGGAACTGTAAAACGCTGCATTTTTGACACAGGGACAAAAATGGACCAAAAGCTCATCTAGGAGCCTAGTCTAAAAGTTTAAAACGCCCCCCTTTTCCCCAATAAAAATAAAAAATGTAAAAGTTTAAAAAATTCAAATATATAGGACCGCCCATTGTCCACAAAAGTTCTATCAATCAAAATATAAAATCAATTAACCCAACTGGTAAATGCTGTAAAAAGAAATTGAAACTTCAAAAATTTGTTTTTTTGTTGCAACTACGTTGAACAAAAAAAAAAGCAATAAAAAGCGATCAAAATGTCAGGATCTATCCCAAAATGGTATAAGCAAAAAATATCAACTCGCCTGGCAAAAAAAAACCAAGCTCCAAAAAAAATGAAAACATTACAAGTCTCGGAAAATGGCAACACTCACAAAAAAATTTTAAGCAATTTTCAGAATTGTTTGCTCACCACTGCACCAGTTAAATAATATTTTAAAAAAATGAAGAATTTTTGCTGTAATCGTACTGACCTAAAGAATCACCACATCAAGTCATTTTTACTGCAAAATAAATGCTGTAAAAACAAAAACAAAAAAAACATGTTGGAATTGTTGGAATTTGTTTTCCCCTTTTCTAGTACATTGATGGAAAAATGAATGGTGCCACTACAAAGTACAACTCGTTCTGCAAAGAAGAAGCCCTCAAATGGCTATGTGGATGGAAAAATTTTTTAAAAAATTGTTGTGGTCCTTGAAAGAAGGGGAGGAAAAATTAAAACGCAAAAAAAAAAGTGAAAATTGACATAGTAGACTCTTGTAGAATGTGGATAGAGATGAGTGTATGGGTCTACAAATGGAAATAACTCTATACAATAGATGTAGAAAATATTCTGTCGACAGGATTTCTGTCATGTTATAGATCTCCATGTGATAATGTCATATTTTTTTTAATCCAAGATATAACTAAGGCATTACTTTTCTGCTGAAATTCAATATATTTAATATTTAGCGGTGAAACTTTGTATTGTTGTGAGTTAAGTAATTGTTTTGAGTGGAAAATCAGCAGAATTTGCATTGTGTCCCATCATTCTGCAGGTACTAATCCATTAATTAGCCACCGGTGAACAGGAAATCTACATGGAAACTTGAACTTTTGATGAGAGATTCAAGTCCTGTTTGGACAAAACAACTGCAAAAACCTGCGCCCTCCCACTGAGATTATTTGTAAAACCTGGAATATAGTCCATAACAATTTTTTTTTCTGGATTTGGAAGTGCTTAGAGGGTTTTGATTCCTAGGCATTTCTGTATAATCTATATTATTGGTATCATTTTATTTTTTCTTATTTTTATTTTGCAGAATTATGTGTTCGTAAGATTTCCAATAGGCAAATTATTTTATTGTTTAAATTTTCTTATAAAAGTGAGAAGATATTTTTCTTCCTTGAAAATAAGACATATATATAAAGTTGTTTTTTTTTGTTTTGTTTTTTAGAAATCAAAAATTATCAATTTCTCAGGTATTTCTAAAATAAAATAAGAAAGCGAGATTGACAGCCAAATCCTAGTTAAAAATAATAAGATGACCTATTTAAAATGTATAACAGTGGCTAAAGATAATGACAGCTCAACAAGGCAATGAATGCCCGGCAACTGCCCAAATCTGGTGTTCTGTCCTGAAAGGGGGGGAACAAAAAAATAAAACATTTACACGTGGCCATTTTTGAAGACCAATATACTTAGAAGAAATGAAGATGTCCTTTTCCGATTTATTTTGATCCAATTCAGGGCCGGTTGTAGACATAGTGGGGCCCTGGTCAAAAGTTTAAAGTGGGGCCCCAAATGTTCACATATTACACTATCACACAGAAACATTTCGGCTGTATTTACATGCACTGAGCTCAGGCCGTTAATCAAGTGATAATGGACAATATTGAAGTCGTTCGACGCTTGTTTCCCAGCCTCTTTACACCGGCTGAGGAAGAATGATGGCACATGTTATCATCAGCATATCTGCAGTTTTTGCCGGGTGATGTGCTGCCGAGAACAATTATTTTTATTCCGGCATAAACAATAACTCCATGAATAGGCAGCATTTTGCTCTTTTAATGTAATGCACCCCATAACCATTTGCGGATAATGGCTCTTGCTGTGGTTCGCTGGATTCCCAAGGATTTAGAAATGGATTTATAACCTTTGTTTCTCGTTTGTTCCAGAACTTCTTTGGATTGTAGCATCATGTCTAGCTTTTGAGGATCTTTTGGTCTATTTTACTTTGTTAGGCAGGTCCTATTTAAGTAATTTCTTGATTGAGAACAGGTGAGAACAGATGAGATTGAGAACTGATTGAGAACAGGCCCTATAGTATAATGCAGCCCCCATAGAGTATAATGCAGCCCCCTATAGAGTATAGGCCTGGGTGTGGCTACAGAGTTTGAATTCAGCTTCACAAAAATGTAATAAACCACAGTTGATTTATGTTTTAAGGATGGAAGGCAATCAGTTTTTCACACAGGGCCCTGTAAATTTGGATTTCTTTTTCCCTTAATTATAAAGACTTTCATTTAAAAACTGCATTTTCTGCTTACTTGTGTTATCTTTGTGTAATATTTAAATTTGTTTGGCGATCTGAAACATTTAAGTGTGACAAACATGCAAAAGAATAGGAAATCAGGAAGGGGCAAACACTTTTTCACACATCTGTAGCACACATAGTATAATGTACACTATGTATATATAGTATAATGCACAACCCATAGTCCTCGACAGAATATAATGCAGCATTGATAGATTATAATGTAGTCCTATAAAGTATAATGCAGCTCCCATAGAGTATAATGCAGCCCCACATAGAGTATAATGAAGCCTCCTATAGAGTATAATTCGGCCCCATGTAGTATAATGTAGCCACCCTAGAGTATAATGTAGCCCCATTATAGTATAATGCATCGCTATATAGCATACAGTATAATGCACCCCATATAGTACAATGCAGCCTCATGTAGTATAATGCAGCTTCATTTAGTATAATACAGCCCCCCATAAAGTATAGTGCAGCCCCATAGAGTATAATACAGCCCTTTAGCGTATAATGCAGCCATATATTTTATAATGCACACCCTATTGAGTATAATGAAGCCCCCATTGTACTGCAGTATTATGGCCACTCTGTACTCACTGATATAAATAATTAATACAATACTCGCCTCACCTTGTTCCCCCACTTCTCCAGTCTCTGCAGCCCATCTCCTCAGAAGGTCCACTGTCGGCAGAGCATAGCACGCAATGAAGTGATGTCACCGCAACCCGCTGCATCAAACGCAGAGGGTGAATGATGGAAAATGGAATGTCACCTGACGCTCTCGCCTCCATCTTTGCTTTCAACTGTTACCGGCATCTATGATGCTGAATGCGCAATGTGGGGGAACCCAGAGCTGGGCCCCCTTAACTCACAGGCCCCATAGCAGCTGCGTAGTGTGCCACTATTAGGGGTCCTGGAGGAGTTGGGGGCCATAGGCAAATGCCCTGTTTGCTTGCCCTTAATGCCAGTCCTGCACCCATTTAACTCAATGGGCTCTTGACAAAAAAATAGAATAGGATGACATCTGGTTTTCACTGTCTAGCTGTTAGGAGACGTTTCATAGCCTAGCTGTTAGGAGATTTTTGGGTGAAAGGTGTTATCACAAGGCTATTATATATTCTCATTTAATTCTCATTCATATTTCACATGAAAACTAACCTTTTCCTTAGATTTCATAAATGTTGCTCACAAAAACAGCAAGACATGGCATTGTCTTACAGTAAACTGCTTCAAGGCTTAGAACCGACACATAGGCAGAAATTATTCACCCGTTTTTGCTAAGCAAGTATTTTTCTTGTTCTGTTTGGTCTTCTTTTGGTAGTGATGTGATACTTCCTCTTAGTTACGCAATAAATACCTCTGCCTCTGTTAGCAAGATACACATGTCTGACCAAGGCTCCTGTGTATTTCTTGTTTTTGATGCATCGTTCCCTAAAGGGTGTCTCCTTGTCAAAAGTTAAAAACAACAGCAAATACACAATATTTATAGTGCTCTCTTGGTCCCCTTCCGACACATGACCACACATGCGTTTTAGCCTCGGTTAGGGGCCTCTGTCCCAAATTCATTATTTTCAGTTGAAGAAAAAGTCCAGCATGTGTTACATCTTTACCCAGACCTGCTCCAGTGACATCTACCTCTGTGATATTCACCCTGCTTGCTTCACTGGTTATGAAAACTATGTCATTGCCAATATTGCGGGGTGGGGCAAACTCTGTCCAGTCAGGAATATTGCCCTGTCAAGCAGCATGGGTGTGTATGCTGTCCTGCAGCTCAGCAGGAGTAATCAGCTCCTTGATGTGTCTAATGGTGCAGCAGCACACCCTACTTAATGGCTAGGTGAGAGGCCTGTGACTGGAAGTCAGAGACCTCTCACCTAGCCAAATCAGTTCTCACGTCTCATCGTACTGATGAGGGGCAAACATCCCGAAACATGTGTCTACAAATGGAGTTTCTGGTTTGGCTTCTTATTTTAAGTCATATGGCAGGGCTCGTTAAAGGGTCAATATAGGCTTTTAGGATTGCTGCATCCAAAAAGTGGCACTAGAGTTCAAGTCATCTTCCCTTCTGAAGAGGCAATTCGCATACTACTGGGAGCCGCCCAGTATTGCTTGGTTCCTTCCTGGTTCACTAGTGCTACTCCTGATGCTCTTATCCTGATTCTCACCTGGCTTGTGACTATGACTTCATTTGTTCTGTAATTTCTCCTTACTTTGTTTTAACTGACCACCTTGTATCTGACCACTACTGTAACCCCTCTAATGATTTTGTCTGCAGATACCGATGTTGTCCCAGGTTCTCACCTAGCTTTAACAATCCTTGCCTCAGGCCCACGCATCCGGGGAACAGTTACTCCATGGATACAATACATGGTGCCCTGTTGTACCTACAGATCTTGACGCAGGACTCACAGCCCCAACGCACATTTCGTGTGATCTTCCTCAGGGGTCCATCAGAGGAAGTCCATGCAAAACGCGCATTGGGGCTGTGAGTCCTGCATCACACAGGGATCTAAATGAGTAAGAATAACTCCTGGATTGACTAGTCTCTAAACATGTGCTTTAAAGAGATTCTGTCACCTGAATTCGGTGGGCTATGTAAATGCCCTGTGTCCGGTCCGATGGGCTGTGTTTCCTCTTCTTTCGTTCACCCCTTCCTTTCCCACTGGCCACAATATTTTCTTGAATTTCAGTAGGTTTCCTCCATAGTTTACGCGTGCGCAAAGCAATCTTGCCTTGCGCACGCGCAGTATGCTTTGCCCAACTGCGGGCAAAGCCGAAAAGCATTAGTGCGCATGCACCAGCGCACTATGTTCCGGAAGTATTTCGCTGTGTTCCGGGACATAGTGCAGCAGCACATGCGCACTAATGCTTTTCAGCTTTGCCTGCAGTTGGGCAAAGCATACTGCGCGTGCGCAAGGCAAGATTGCTTTGCGCACGCGTAAACTACGGAGGAAACCTACTGAAATTCAAGAAAATATTGCGGCCAGCGGGAAAGGAAGGGGTGAATGAAAGAAGAGGAAACACCGCCCATCGGACCAGACACAGGGCATTTACATAGCCCGCCAAAATCAGGTGGCAGAGTCCCTTTAAGGGATTGTTTTAGTACTTAAACTTGCAGAAAGGAGAATCTCACTACAATTGCTAATAGTTTTGACACTTGTCCTATTCTGCAAGTTACTTGACCCCTTAATGGTTTACTTACACACATTATTCCCCCGATCTTGACACTATTGTGTGTTGACCCAAGACTCTTGTTACTGGAGTCCTTTATCATCAATCTATTGTATCTTTGTAGTGATATTTATCATTGCCTATGTCTAACAAATATATAATATGATGAAATAAAAAATTCTTGTACCTTTCACAGACAGACTATTTGACTCCATATTTCTCTGTATTCAATCTCTTATATAGGAGTGTTTTGTTGGCTAATTATTTAGGTCTATGTGGCTATTAGGCCTCTATTCACATTTTCTGTGATGATTTTGTTGTGATATGTCTGTTTCAATTGTTATAGTGTATGACTGCAAATTGTTTCTAGCATGTTGCCGTGGAACATTCTTGTATGTTCCTGCAAATTGATGCTAAAGACTAATTTTTATTGCTTCATTTCGAGCCATCAGAGTTCATTTACTGCTACAAATTATTACTTACTAGGACACAGACAGCCTTATAAATCAGACAGAAATTGTATCGCAATGCTCGGACTGGCCAGCCGTTCTCCCAATCCAGGTAGGACAGCTTCATATATTTCTATGAAACTGTCGCGCTCATGTCGGGAGAGCCGCCAGCCAGTCTGTGCATGGCGATCCGATCTTGGTCCAATTAACATGGCCATCTGACTGCACGATTATACTGTTTTTCAATAAGAAAACTTGCCATTTATTCCTTTTTTTTAATAAAAAGGTAGAGAAAAAATGAGCTGCCCAAAGATTGCATATTACCAATCCTTACAGAGGCAAGGTGAAGGCATTCGAGAGTGAACAAATGTGAAAATATAAAATTAAGGTGACCTTCTCTGGATTTTATATATCACTTTTTACTTCATGTAGAATCTGGCTTAGGCCACGTTCACACGTTCAGTATTTGGTCAGTATTTTATATCAGTATTTGTAAGCCAAAACCAGGAGTGGGCGAAAAATGCAGAAGTGGTGATGTGTTTCTGTTATACTTTTCATCCGATTGTTCCACTCCTGGCTTTGGCTTTCATAGGGTATGTGTCCACGTTCAGGATTGCATCAAGATTTGGTCAGGATTTTTCATCAGTATTTGTAAGCCAAAACCAGGAGTGGAACAATTAGAGGAAAAGTATAATAGAAACATATGCACTACTTCTGCATTTATCACCCACTCCTGGTTTTGGCTTACAAATACTGATGAAAAATCCTGACCAAATCCTGATGCAATCCTGAACGTGGACACATACCCATATAGTGACGTAAAATACTGATCAAATACTGAACGTGTGAACGTGGCCTTAGTGTTATAGTGGTATTGTTGGTAAATGCTCTTATATGATTGGCCTCACATTGAAGTATCTATATATCTAAATGCATAGATTGATTATTCTACCTTTATATAAATACAAATTATATCTTTGATCACACACAGAAACGAAATAGGGAAAAATAGGCACTTTCATTCCGTTGCATTGCAAAATGTCACTCTAAATTCTTTAGAGATTGTTTTTCAATTGTAAAACTCTTGAAATATCAACTTAATAAAAAAAAAAAAGAATATTGCTCCGATGTTGAGAAGCCATTTTCAGTATTTATTTGAGTTTTAGTGGTGGTGATGTAAACTTAATACATTTCTATTATTAGTCTTTCTTTAGTCTCCGGAGGAATGGGCATGTTCAGAATCGGCAAAGTGTCGAAAGCTGCAGTTACTCCGTACAGAAGGAAAGAGAGACCTCTGCAGGAAAAAGACATGAAATATCAGAGCACTTGGTCCAGCAAGCAAAATGATCAAGGCTTTAGACACGTTTAACATTACTTTAAACTTAGAAAACGGAGTGCTAAAAAAGCACAATTGTATAGACAAGTTAAATACAAGAATTCTGAAAAAAAGTTAAAAAAGAAATAAAACTGAGTTCAGAATTCCATAGCAGATTTTATAATATATTTTCTGTTAAAAAACAATTACTAATTTGATCATTTAAAATGGTCCAATGGGATAGGAAATTGAAACAAGTTACTTTCAAGGAGTAGAAGTGCAATTAAAATTTGTGTCCAGCTCGAAATAATAAAAGTGGCCTATATTAAATCATGTCTGTCGCATTGTAGTTTAAGATAATTAGTTCAGTGAAAATGAGAAAATTGTAATCTTTCCATTTGTAAAATTGTGAAACTTTGGAATGTAGTTATCAATTAAAAAAGGAGATGATGAAACTTTTTAAATACAACCCATGAAGTGACCAGTAAAAATGCAAAGAAAGTCTAAAATAACTCCAAAATGTTACAGGATACAAGAACATAATAATTACAGATGTATTAGAAGTTGAGTGGTCATTTAGAAAGCAGTAACAGATATATACTGTAATAACACAATGAAAGCACAATTTAATTTATACACACAATATTGTATTTTACAAGTCCATAAAACCCAAGAGCAGCAAAATGAAAATAGAATTCATAGTAAAAAAAAATGTTTTGAAGGAAATAATATATGCAATTTTACTAAAGCTTAAGATTTTCTTTTTTTTTATTGCTGAACAGTTATTGAGTTTTACAATTCCAAAAACTAACAAAATCTAAACACAAAAATGCAAGCAGAGAATCAAAACTTTCCAAAATACTTACACAACATTGACGCATGAGGAAGCCGAAAGATTTTCTTAAAAAATATAAATGTTATATGCTCCAAAACTTGTGCTGAGAAATAATTTACATCAATTCAATACATATTGAAAATGTTACAGTATTTTGGCAACTTAAGTATATAAATCAATAATGTATAATTATAGATCATATTATTAAATTATATTATACAGTATGTAAATATATTATTAATAGCAAATACAATATAATAAGACTGCACCATAATAAATAATAAGCAAAAAGCAGAAAAGGGAAATATAGATTGTGTATATAGTGTATATATACTGTATATATATATTTCTATGTACATAGTCATATACATATGTATATATGCTACAGATAAAATCAAAGTGCAATAGTGTCCAATTCTATTATGCATTGTTATATATATATATATACGGTATATATATATATATATATATATATATATATATATATATAACTTGAAAAAGGCTACATAGACAGAGAAGAAAAGTATTTGCTGTGGGTGAATAAAGGAATCTTTACACTTTTTTACTTACGGCATTTGGATTTGATGCCTCTCTTTGTGCATTGAAAGATATTATATATATATATATATATATATATATATATATATATATATATATATATATATATATATATACACATATATATACACTTGAGAAAGGTCCTCATATTTTGGGGGGATTTATTGGAGGACTGGTCTTCCCTAGGAGGCTTTGAATCCTATTATTAATTTAATGCTGGTGTTATATATATATATATATATATATATATATATATATATATATATATATATTATATATATAATATTAATATTTTACTATATATATCTATATATGTATATAGAAAAATAAATTGTGAGCAGCACTCCAATGGAAATAAAGTGGACTTTTGATACTGTATGTGCAATGTTGCAGCTCCTTATTCGAAACCTTTCTGAAGCAGTGTGTACATACATGTATTTATAAAGAATAAAAGATATATATGTACATTAGAATATATATATATATATATATACACACACACATATATATATATATACAATCCATATATTAGCAGTACAGCTAAAAACACTATGTTCTTAGGGTCTTAATTGTAATTGTATAATTTTTGTCTTTATTCACAAATAATAGCTATTAAGGATAAGAGAAATATAACGTAAAAAAATATTATAAATATACAGAAATGTAAGATTTTATAATAATTATTATATAATAATCTAAATTTAATGATACAAATATATTGTAAAACACATCCCACATAGAGAATGCTGACAATATTCCAAAGTACTAAAATATTGTGAAACGGAAAAAAAAACTTTCAATAAAACATCACACAAAGTGCAGGCAGCAAAAACTGGAAAACCTAATTTAGTCGTTATTGCCCGACCTATTCCGCTTTGAATGCGAAATGAAAACTCTATAAAAGGAAATTACTCTGAATGTTCTCACCCGTCACCAGCCTTAAGTCATTTTTGCAATATGACAAAATTGTCAGATAAAGTAATTGCTGTGAATCATTATTCCCAGACATTTAAGAAACGCAGCTCCTGGGATATGTTTATATGAATCTAACACAGAAGTATGAATTCAGATTAAAAAAAAAAAGAAAAAAATCTTTTTTTTTTTTTTTTTTCCCTGGTATCATAAAAGCCTGTGATGAATTTTGGAGCTGAGTAAATACAGTAAGCTCGTGGAAAAGCTTTTGCTCATGTTTGAAATAACATTGGTTCGGAGTTTGGCCGAGAGCTGCATGTTAAACCGGGGGCTATATCATTAATTATAATTATTATACTTTTTAAGAGCGGAGAAACGGGAGACAATCTTATAATGAACGTTGGATGAGTCCAATATGTTTACACAAATGCTGTGAATTGTGCTGTTTTCTAGCTACAAATCCATGTCAGATGTTAATGGAAATAGCATAATTTGTATGTCAGAAATGGCAGCCTTCCATGTAATGCTAACAAACGGGGCTTTTACCGCGTCAGATGGACTCAAGAAAGTCCAGAGATGAATATAATGTCTGCAAGATTAATGTGGGATGGTGCCAAGTGTCATTCCTTCTACCCGCGTGATTGGCCGACGCATAAAAAAAAACCTTTTATTAGACGCTATTTGTCAGCCGGGGACTGACGGTTTCACCACATTTAATCCTTATAGAAATTACCTCCTCAGTAATGGCATCCCCCTGTTTACAAGTCCTGGATTTATTAAGTGCTCCAACTTGGTGTTTGCTGTAAAAAGTAAATTGTGGCTTCACTTATTCACTTATTTGCCTAAATAAAGCGAACAGTGTGTTAGCAAATAATTAATAAATAATTATGTTTGGCAGAAGCGAGCATGATAATGTTATCTGTGTTTTGTGTTCCGACCGTCACGGTCAGGAGACGGTGGGGTTCGGTTTATAAATTCACCCCAGGAAATGAAAACAAACACGTTCTCCATATCATCAGCAAGGATGAACATGGAGCCTTGGAGTCAGACTCGCTACCATTTCAAGCCAGGAGTCATACAAAGCCATAATACGATGATCATTAAATGCGTTATCCTTAGCCCATAACTTCACAGACTTAAAAAATAACAAACTCAGCTTTTACTCACCCTCCCTAAGCACATCGACACCTCTCCGCCATGGACCCAGTCATCCTTGATTGGCTGCAGCATAATCGGCAAAATCCCTGAGCCTAGTGATTGCCAGCGAGGGTTACAAATAATGTAGATGCCACATCACTGCTGTAGTCGATCAACCAAGAATAGGGCATCTGTAACAGGTAGCACAGGTGCCAAAAAGGGTAAGCAAGTCTATGGACTTGAAAAAAATAAAATAAACAGCATAACCCTTGAACTTCAGAGGACCAGTGTAATGACGCTGCCTGGTGTAATAGAAATACAGCCTAGGGGGCGCTAGCGGGAGTGCAGGGAGAGGGAGGAATGAGGCACGCAGTGCACACAGGACCTGAACTAGGCTGGTCACGTGATCTCTGTAGGGACGATGGGTGCAGAGCTACCACGCGAGAACGGGGGTCTACAAGAAACTCAGGACACAGAGTACAAAGACAGAGACATGGTCAAAGCACAAGCTAAGGGTCGGGAGCCAGACGGGAGCAAGGTACCAAGGGGCAAAACAGCAGATTACTCAGAGACAAGCCAAGGGGTCAGAAAACCAGGACAGACAGAGAAGTACCAAGCAGAAAACAGGGGCAGTAGTTAGGGGACAAGTCGGGTCATAAACAGCAAGGCACACACGCACAGAGGCACAATGATTAAGGATGAATAACCTGGGTCAGCTACCTCAAACCGAGTAGATGGAAGTATAACCAACTCAGAACCAAGAAACCATCAGCATTGAATAGCTGCCCCAAAACCAAAGAGAGGCAGACTAAGTTAACCCCGACCTGACCAGGACGGAGCCAGAACCAGCCCATCCAGAGTCATGACAACCAGAGGAGCTTCAAATGGACCCAGTCTGCAACAGAATAATGGGCCTTTCAAGTTCAGAAGAAAACAACCTAATGTAGAACTTACTTTGAAGCCAATCAGGTTCTACTTGATCTAAATGTATTCACCAACAATTTTAGACCTCACTAACCCTTTCCCGACCTATGACGCATACGCTGCATCATGAAAGTCGGTGCCAATCTGACCTGTGACGCAGCATATGCGTCATGGTTGGATTGCGTCCCTGTGGGTCGGGTGACCGGGGTCACTGAAATGTCACCTGAACCACAGGTACGTGAGGACCTCTAGTTGACCCCGGGGGGGTGGCTTTGCCCCCCGTGGCCACGATCGCTCCAGTGACCTCTGATTCACCCCAACCAGCTCTGATTGGAGCTAGCATCCATGTGACGCTATCCCTCCAATAAGATGTGGAGGGGCAGAGTGAAACATGGCTGCCATCACTCCTGATGGCTCGGTGAATGTGAACACAATTTAAAAGTCATTAACCCCTTCCCGACCTATGACGCATATGCTGCATCATGAAAGTTGGTGCCAATCCAACCTCTGAAGCAGCATATGCGTCATGATTGGATTGCGTTCCTGCGGGTCGGGTGACTGGGGTCATTGAAATGTCACCTGACCTGCAGGTACGTGAGGACCTCTAGCTGACCCCAGGGGGGGTGGCTTTGCCCCACCATGGCCACAATCACCCCCTTGACCTCTGTTTCACCCCCCAGCTCTGATTGGACCTAGCGTCCATTTGACGCTATCCCTACAATCAGATGTGGAGGGGCAGAGTGAAACATGGCTGCCATCACTCTCCAGCTTCATCCCTTCTGTGGAAGCTGGAGCGTGAGGTTCCTGCCTGCTGCCACTGCCGCCGCCTGTTCACCATCCAGTACTCCCCTCTGCTGCCACCCGCTCCCCCGCCATCCGATCCCTCCCCCGCCCCGGTAATCACCCCCCTGCCCCAGTGATCACCCTTCCCTGCTTCTGCTGCTGCAGGCTCCTACATCACCTCAGCCCCCCCACTCCAGACAGCCCCTTCCTGCTCCTGGTGACCACCCCCCCTGCCCCAGTGATCACCCTGATCACCCCCTGATCACCGTCTGCACTCCTGATCACCCTCCCTGTTGCCGGTTCCATCTCCTCAGCCCCCCATGCCTGACAGCCCCCTGCCTTGGTGATCACTCCCCTGCCCCGTTGATTGCCCCCGTGCCCCTGGTGATCGCTCTCCTGCCCCGCTGATTGCCCCCGTGTCCCACTGAGCCCCAATGTGTGCCCAAACAGTGGTTCCCCCCACATATGGGTATCAGCGTACTCAGGACAAACTGGATAACAACTTTTGAGGTCCAATTTCTTCTGTTACCCTTGTGAAAATAAAAAATTGCGGGCTAAAATGTCATTTTTTGAGGAAAAAAATGATTTTTTATTTTCACGGCTCTGCGTTATAAACCTCTGTGAAGCACTTGGGGGTAAAAAGTGCTAACCACACATCTAGATAAGTTTAGGCACATCAGGGGCTCTGCAAACGTAACATGACGCCCTCAGACCATTCCATCAAAGTCTGCATTTCAAACCGTCACTACTTCCCTTCAGAGCCCCGATGTGTACCCAAACAGGGGTTCCCCCCCAGATATGGGGAACCAGCGTACTCAGGACGAACTGGACAACAACTTTTGGTGTCCAATTTCTCCTGTTATCCTTGTGAAAATAAAAATTGTAGGCTAAAAAATAATTTTTGAGGAAAAAAATGATTTTTTTATTTTCACGGCTCTTGGGGGTTTAAAGTGCTCACCACACCTCTAGATAAGTTCCTTGGGGGGTCTAGTTCCCAAAATGGGGTCACTTGTGGGGGAGCTCCAATGTTTAGGCACACAGGGGCTCTCCAAACGCTACATGGTGTCCGCTAACGATTGGATTTAATTTTCCATTCAAAAAGTCAAATGGCGCTCCTTCCCTTCTGAGCTCTGCTGTGCGCCCAAACAGTGGTTTACCCCCACATATGAGGTATCGGTGTACTCAGGAGAAATTGCCCAACAAATTTTATGATCCATTTTATCCTGTTGCCCATGTGAAAATGAAAACAATTGAGGATAAAAGAAAATTTTGGTGAAAAAAAGTACTTTTTCATTTTTACGGATCAATTTGTGAAGCACTTAGGTGTTCTAAGTGCTCACTATGCCTTTAGATACGTTCCTTTGGGGTCTAGTTTCCAAAATGACTTGTGGTGGAGCTCCAATGTTTAGGCACACAGGGGCTCTCCAAACGAGACATGGTGTCCGCTAACTGTTAGACCTAATTTTTCATTCAAAAAGTCAAATGGTGCTCCTTCCCTTCCGAGCCCTGCCGTGCGCCGTGGTTCTCCCCCACATATGGGGTATCAGCGTACTCAGGACAAATTGGAAAACAACTTTTGGGGTCCACTTTCTCCTTTTACCCTTGAGAAAATAAAAAAATTGTTGCTAAAAATCATTTTTGTGACTAAAAAGTTAAATGTTCATTTTTTCCTTCCATGTTGCTTCTACTGCTGTGAAACACCTGAAGGGTTAATAAACTTCTTGAATGTGGTTTTGAGCACCTTGAGAGGTGCAGTATTTAGAATGGTGTCACTTTGGGGTATTTTCAGCCATATAGACCCTCAAACTGACTTCAAATGTGAGGTTGTCCCTAAAAAAAATGGTTTTGTAAATTTTGTTAACTGTGTAGAAAAGCAAAATGAGCAATTGTAAGTGCACAGTGCTATACAGTATAACATGATGATTGCAATATATTAAGTGGATAAAAGCTTTAATGGGAGGAGGAGGAGTGCTTCTTTAACTTCTTCATGCTCCATGAGATATATATATATATATATATATATATATATATATATATATATATATATATATATATATGCATCATGCAGCGAGTCTGGGTGCATGTATCGGGCTCAGGGCCTGCTGGCCACACGCCACGTGGAGCAGGTGCCGGCTGTGTTATACAGCTGGCATCTGCCTCTAAAAGCAAAGATCGGATCTTGCGGATTGGAGCCTGTTAACCCTCGAAATGCAGCTGTTACTCACTGGCAATGACATTTAAGGCGTATTATGCCTGAATGTCGTTTAGGTGACTATCAGCCCCCCAGAAACAAGATCTGGGAGTACCGATGGGTTTCCATAGCAGCCAAGGACCTGATGACAACTCTTGCCAGTAACATACTGGTACTTCGGTAAATAAGGTAAAGAAATCCAGTTCACCCAGTGTAGCCCCAATCCAGTCTGGAGCATGGAAGGCGTCTCTGCCAAAGCGCAACAGAAATTAAGAAATAAAGGATACTCCTGCTTCACGAATGTAAAACCTTCATTTATTGGTAAGTATATAAAATCACGATAACATCCAAAGAATACTTCATATTAGAAGCATTGACGCGCCTCTGGTGCGTAAAGCACCTTTAAACCATAATTAAAGGGGCCTTACACACCTGAAATGTGTTGGTGTTTCTAATACGAAGTATTCTATGGATGTTATAGTGATTTTATATACTTACCAATAAATAAAGATTTTACATCCTTGAAGCTGAATTATTTCTCATTTCTTCATTGTTCTGGTAAATCCATAATTTGTCCTTTATACTGCCATACTGTAGTACTGCTATAGACTGAGCAAGCAATCAAATGACGACAGGTTCAAGTCTCTTATGAGGGCTAAAAATATAGTGTAAAATAAAAAAAATCTGAAAATATAAAAAAAAATTTGAATCACCGCACTTTTCTCCATTAAAAGTAAATAAATGTAAAAAAGTAAACAATAAGCTTATTTGGTATCGCCGTATTCGTAAAAGTCCGATCTATCAAATTCTGATATTATTTAACCCATAGAGTGAACGGCAAAGAAAAAACAATCAAATCAGCAAAAAAAAACCACATGAAACCACAAAAAATGGAAATTAGCTGCATCCCTTCATTGTCTATGGGTCTAATGGATATAGCCAAGTAGAACACTCAGGACCATAAGCAGTAAATGGAGCAAGTGAGGGATGTGGATTCCCTTTCTCATGATCATTGGAGATCATTAGATCAATGTTAAAGCATTTGCTCAAAGTGTTGCATACCTTTCATCAATCCTTATTGACTTACGGGCTTAAAAAAGGGAAAATATTTGAATTATTATTTTTATTATTTTATTTACTTTTAAAACTTTTTATTTTTATTATGCATTTTTAATTTGGATTCTGCATATAAAAGCCATGCGTGGGTAACTTGGGATCCTAAACTGACAGTCAAAACAACAGATTTCAACTAGATTATTGATATTTTTTTTCTTAAGTTAAAAAGAAAAGTCATTTTTACTACCATCATATACTATTAATATAGATATTACCCATTCAGTTATGTTTTATGTGTATCTTTGTCGTCATCTCCACCCATCTAACATATCGTCCGTAGGTTTACAAGGCAGGAAGCTCCGCTCATGGAGTAGTCAATTGCCGACAGCCGGAATCACAACACTTATCTGGAAAGATAAGAGACCGCTCTACGTTATCCCTCCCAATCCATCACCTCCAACCTCCCTGCCTACAAATATATTATCCTGACTGCTGGCGTGTAAACAACACTGAGTTACCGGCCATTATGGCCACTTCTATGGATAGAGAATTACTCCTTTTCCTAAACTCATTTGTCGTTTTAAGAACTTTGCCATTGCTAACATGGTGTGTAATACAAGGACATGACAGATTATTTTCTACACAACTCTAAGGACATCAATTATTTTAATGAAGACTTACTATTTGAATAGCATAGCTCTGGTTCTCTATTTGCTTCTTCTGAATTAGATGGTTGGTTTATGTTCTTGATCATGTTCCATATAAGATCAAGTTCCTGTATTTTATTTTATGACGATAAAACCCAAGACAAAAATAAAATTTACATATACCCTGTTGTAAGTAAATAAGTAAAGGCAATAGTGCATATAAATAAATTGGGTACTAAGTAAGCACAGTTTTTGATAATAAAAAAAAGCATAATACCCTAAAGTCATCCCACCAGCGTCAAGGTGACCCAAATTCAGGATGGTCCTAACCTCGCTGAGCAGGAACGGGTCCCGAACATGGACAGACAGAAAGTGGGAAGCAATTTAAATGTAATGTACAGCTCACAGGAAGGGAAGCCACAGCCTAAAATTAAACAAAAAAAATGAGTTGGTATGCATGGAAAATAGGCGCATGTTCACGCTGGCCATCAAACAGGCAAAACTCAAGACAGGAACAAAATGAAGAAATACAATTAAGACTTGTGTGTCGAAACGCATCAACATTCTTTTCCTCAACTATCATGAATTTTTTATGGATTTAAAATAAACTCTGATATTTGATGTCATCAGCTTCTGGCAAATTTTGAAGATTTTCGCTTGCCTTGATCAACGAGTTTCTGATGGACTTCGGCAATTGTTTGGAGCTGCGGCAGTGGCGTTGTTATCTTGGTGAGTGGAGAGGAAAAAAAAACCTTTTTGGCGTTTACTAAGTACCCAATTTATTTATATGCACCATTACTTTTGCTTATTTACTTACAACAGGCTATTTGTTCGTTTTGTTTCTGTCTTGGGTTTTGTCTGTTTGTTGGCCAGTGTGAACATGCTCCTATTTTGCATGCATACTTATACTCCAGTTATTATTTTTGTTTATTTTAAGACGATATGGAAATAAATAATCCAGAATAAAGTTGGTTTTTCAAGTGTGAGGAGAAACCAAAAAAATCCAGTGGAACTTCAACTAGACACAGGGAGAACACACAAACTCCATTAAGATGTTAACCTTGGTGGGATTCAAACCCAGGACCCCAGCACAGTATGTCAATAATTCTAGCCACTATGACATAGTGCTGTCCATATTGATTGATTAAAGGGGTTCTCCACTACTCAGACAACTTCTCATTTTCTTTGTTTCCCCCTTGTAAAATAATACAAGCGGAGCGGTGCCATCTTGTGAGTGTAGTTTCTGATTGGCCGGCAGTCAGAAGCTTCGTCACAAGTTCTTAATGCAAGTTTATGAGAGCCAGAACAAGGCTCTCATAGACTTACATTGATTATTTACCTCTGGCTCGCTTCATGAAATACTGGAGCAGCCGGCAGGTAACAAACTGCAGGAGATGGACTGGAGCGGCGGGAAAACAGATGAAAACGCCAGAAGGGGAGGATTGGGCAGGGGATTTGAATTTTAAGCACCACTCCAGCAGTGAAATAGAAAAAAAATGCTGGGGTAGTGCTTTAAGCACTGCCTAAGGCTCCATTCACACGTCTCAGTGATTCATGTACAGGGAAAACCAGTACCGGTGTGATCCATGGTCTGTGTCTGTGTGCCATCCATGTGTCTGTATCCTTGTGCTACTCGTGTATATGGATACACCTAAATAAAATGGGAATGGTTGGTGATATCAACTTCCTGTTTGTGGCAAAATAGTATATGGGAGGGGGAAAACTTTTCAAGATGGGTGCTGATCATGGCGGTCATTTTGAAGTCGGACATTTTGGATCCAACTTTATTTTTTCCAGTGGGAAGAGGGTCATGTGACACATCAAACTTATTGATAATTTCACATGAAAAACAATGGTGTGCTTGGTTTTAACGTAACTTAATTCTTTCATGAGTTATTTACATATTTCTCTTTGTTTAGGGCCATTGACATGTCGCAGAGGTTAACACGTGAGGAGCGGATAGAAACTGTTTTGATGTCTGGTGAACGCAGTACCCAGGTCATTGCGGCAGGTTTCAATGCAAGTCACCCTACGCAAGAAAACTGTCACCATTCCCATGTTATTTAGGTGTATCCATATAAATAGCCCACCCAAAAAGTTTGCCTCATCACTGAACATAATGTTCTGCGTAAACTGAGGGTCCTGTTCCAATTTTTGTTTTGCCCATTTTGAAAATTCAGAACACCGATCTGGCATCAGTCAAACATCCTTTCGGTGGATATTAGCTACTCACAAATGGCACCCTTACAAAATCCAGCTGCTGCAGCTTCTCGACGAGGATGACCCTGATTGGCACGATGAATTTGCAGAATGGGCAAAACAAAAATTGGAACAGGACCCTCAGCTTATACAGAACATTATGTTCAGTGATGAGGCAAACTTTTTTGGGTGGGCCATTTATTTGGATACACCTAAATAACATGGGAATAGTGACAATTTTCTTGCGCAGGGTGTCTTACATTGAAATCTGGGGCAATGACCCAGGTACTGCGCTCACCAGACATCAGCACAATTTCTATCCGCTCCTCAATTGTTAACCTCTGTGACATGTCAATGGCGCTAAACAAAGAGAAACTTGTAAATAACTAATGAAAGAATAAAGTTACAGTAAAACCAAGCACACCATTGTTTTTCTTGTGAAATTCTCAATAAGTTTGATGTGTCAGATGATCCTCTTCCCATTGGAAAAAATAAAGTTGGATGCAAAATGGCTTACTTCAAAATGGCCGCCATGGTCACCACCCATCTTGAAAAGTTTTCCCCCTCCCATATACTAATGTGCCACAAACAGGAAGTTGATATCACCAACCATTCCCATTTGATTTAGGTGTATCCATATACATGGCCCACCCTGTATAACATGCTGCATGATGGCATATTAAGGTATATACTCCACTGGGTATCTTCCTTCCACAAAAATTATTTTTATTGGCACCAGTGTATACACAGGAAAATTAGCAAAGTTTCGGCCATGCAGGGCCTTTGTCAATCCAAGAAAAAAATTGCTAATTTTCATGTGTGTAGACTGATGTCATAAAATTAATTTTTGTGGAAGAAAGATACACAGTGCTTGGATTTTTGGAGTACGTGCAATTTTTACAACCTAGTGAAGGGGATGTACCAAGTCTGCATGAGACACAGAGTGGTGCATAGAAT
Organism: Ranitomeya variabilis; assembly: GCF_051348905.1. Taxonomy (NCBI): domain Eukaryota; kingdom Metazoa; phylum Chordata; class Amphibia; order Anura; family Dendrobatidae; genus Ranitomeya; species Ranitomeya variabilis. Next base: position 182,984,794 of record NC_135239.1, read on the forward strand.
ACACCTTGTTTTAAGGCATATTAGGGTATGTTCACATTGAGGTTTTTAAAAAGTTTTGAACAGAAAATCTCAAAGCTTCTTAAAAACTTGGAGATTTCACTCTGTTTCTGTCTGATCTAAAACGTACCAAAAAAGTCAGTGTCATGATTCAGGATGGGGTTTTGTCTTTATCCCATCCTGGTCAGACAGGGGTTAATTCTATCTGCCTCTCTCTGAGGTGAGGGCGGCTATTTAGTTGCCATATGACTGAGGTCTGGTGTTGGTGATAGTTTCCGGTCCCTCGGCCTGAGCAGCTGACCTAGGTTACTCTGTTACTAATCGTGTTTCTCTGTGTGCATGCCCACTATTGTGTGTATGTCCCGACTTGCTCCCTGACCTGTGTTTCCATCCTTTGTTTTGGTATCGTTTAGCTTGCTTCAGTTTTCTGACCTCCTGGCTTGTTTCTGACTACCCCTTTGGCTTCCCCCCCTTGGTACCGTGCTCCCATCTGGTTCTTACCTGTTGGCTTGCTTCAGACCACGTGTTTGCTTAGACCTCTGGTGCTACGTTTGACCGCTTGTTGCTGGCTTGGCTAGTTTGATGATTCTGCTGCCACCTGGTGGTAGCCCTGCTGCTGCATTGCAGGTCTGCCCTATGAGTGTGCAGTCTTTCCTCCACTCTATTGCCATCTGGTGGAGCTTGCACAGACCTGCATTACAGCTGCATGAGAGTCAGTATGTAAATACCCTTTGCTTAGTAATGCAAGAAACACCAGTACTTTCTCAAGGACTCGACCAGCCCAAAGGTGCACCAAATTTATTACAGTTGCACATTTTGCAAAATAAATCTGGTGCATCTCGCTTGGCATATTAGACAAATTTCTACTTCTTGTGTCGCCTCTTGTTTGCTTATTTGGCAACAATATTTTGGCCCATATTGGTAGATTTTAAACCATGCCTCTTTGTCTTGAAGTCTTTCCCTCTTTTCTATTTAAAGGGCTATTCTTTTTACTATGATAATAATACTATCAGGCAGGTAGTTGTTAACTACCTGCCAATTCTTCTAGGCACCAGCACAAAGCACACAGTTACTGACCACTCCTGCTAGCAATTCAGTGTCGACAGAGCAGCTCTTCCTCTTCTAGGCTGCTCTATCAACAGGGCGTGAATGCCGAGATCATTCTGATTGACAATCAGCTCCCCACAGTTAAGCAGCAGGGAGTCAGCGGTCAATCAGCATGACATCGGCAGTCACGCCTAGTCAACAAAGTAGAGCAGAAGAGGAGCCACTGCTCTGTCGATGTGATGTCAGCAGAAGCTGCTGAATCGCTGGCAGGAGCAGTCTGTGTCAGCAGAGATCGGCGCTGGACACAACAGGCAGGTAGGTACTGTAGCAACTACATCTTTTAGTTTCATGCCCATAGCAAAAAAAATCCTGGACAAACCCTTTAATGCCCTCCTTTTTAGCGTCTGTTTATTAGGGCACAAAATATACAATAAATTATCTAAACACATGATAAATCCGCTGCAATTTTTTTGGAACAAATGTTTTTATTAGTCATTCAAATTATTGCTGCAAATTATTATCCTGATATTGTTGTCAGGAAATGTAACGAGGGAAATAACAATAATCTGTATAAAGAATAATTAATTCTAGTGAGAGTTTGGGATGAAGCCACAAAGATTCCAGATGTTCTAATCTAAACAGAGACTTTAATCAGAATTTAGTAGCTATTGAACAGCCATTTATGAGACAGATCTGAAAAATCAGCCCCCACAAATGGTGCATTAAATTTAGCATAAAAATGACCTCAGACTGTACATCCTGTCCAATCATTTCCCATATGAAACTGGACAAATCAGCCATGAAGTTAAAATTGGAATTATTTAATAGAAATGAATTAGAGGAAACAAATGCTAAAAATATAACTTTCTCTAATCATTTTCAACCTTCCCAAATCGAAATGGAAAAAATAACTTTTTTTTAATTTAAAGGGGTTACCCTGTTATTGCAGAGATAAAATAATAAACGTATCTTTTACTCACCCTGCCAGGGTCCAGCGATGCCGCTCTTCTGTTGCTCAAGTCTTTGTTGATTAGCTGCAGCAGTGACGTCACTTCCATTGCGCTCAGTCTTAGGCCTTAGGTTGGGTTGCTCTGCTGAGCCAAGTGATTGGCTGCATCGGTCACAAGCACTAAACATGTGACATCACCACTGCAGACAATCAACGAAGACTGAAACAGAAGCAGAAATTAATTGCTGAACCCAGAGAGGGTGAGCAAGAGTTGTACATTATTTTTTCAGTCTGTGTGTCAATGAGCTACAAAATAAACCGAGACATGACAACCCCATTAAAAAAATCTGTCACCCTCTGTGACACTTTTCAGCTATTACTATGGGCATGCAGGTAATAGAAATATTAATGTAGTCTTACCTCTATAGTTGCTGTCTAGATGTGGAGAAATGTAGACTTTCATTATGTTAATAATTTCTTCCAGGCTTCAGGGCCTGGGTACCTGGAACAAATCCCTGCCTCCGCTCTTCATTATACTATCACCCTTCTCCCATGAACGTCACACTGACGTATAATCAAGAGAGGAGGCAGGTATTTCTTCCAGGCACCCACGCCCTGCAGCCTGGAAGAAATCATTAACATAATTAAATTAAAGTCTACTTCTCCACATCTAGACAAGCAACTATGAGGCATTCTAAAGCCTATAAAGACATAAGTATTTGCCCCCCTTTCATTATGTGGTAATGTGCCTCTTCCTGGTATATATGTCCCCCATCCTGTGCCTCTTCCTGGTATATGTCCCCCATCCTGGTATATTTGTCCCTAATCCTGGTATATATGACCCCATTCTTGGTATATACAATAAGTATTTGATACATTGCCGATTTTGCACGTTTTCCCGCCTACAAAGGATGGAGAGGTCTGTAATTTTTATCGTAGGTGCACTTCAACTGTGAGAGACAGAACCTTACAAAAAAATCCAGAAAATCACATTGTATGATCTTTACATAAATAATTGGCATTTTATTGCATAAAATTAGTGTTTGATACAAAAGAAAAACAGAACTTAATATTTGGTACAGAAACCTTTGTTGTCAATTACAGAGGTCAGATGTTTCCTGTAATTCTTGACCAAGTTTGCACACACAACAGCAGGGATTTTGGTCTACTGCTCCATACAGATCTTCCTCTGATCTTTCAGGTTTTGGGGCTGTTGCTGGGCAACATTGAATTTCAGCTTCCACCTAAGATTTAAACTATTGGCTCCAGGTCTGGACACTGGCTAGGCCACTCCAGGACCTTGAAATGCTTCTTATGGAGCCACTCCTTAGTTGCCCTGGCTGTGTGTTTCGTGTCATTGTCATGCTGGAAGAACCAACCATGACTCATCTTCAATGCTCTTACTGAGCGAAGGAGGTTGTCGGCCAAAATCTCGTTATACATGACCCCATCCTACCTTAAAATGGTGCAGTCGTATCCCCTTTGCAGAAAAGCACCCCCCAAAGTATGAGTTTCACCCACAATGCTTCATGGATATGACGGTGTTCTTGGAATTGTACTCATCCTTCTTCTTCCTCCAAACACAGCGAGTGGAGTTGATACTAAAAAGTTCTATATTGGTCTCATCTGACCACATAAGCTTCCTGCATGCCACCTCTGAATCATCCAGATGGTAATTTGCAAATTTCAAATGGGCCTGGACATGTGCTGGCATGAGCAGGGGGACCTTGTGTGCCCTGAAGGATTTTAGTCCATCACAGCATATCATAGAATCATAGAATGTTAGAGTGTTATGGAAATATTAGGGTTGGATAAATATATCCCTGTGTGTGCTGTGGCCGCTCCCAATTAGACTGAGTATTTTGAGCGCTCATCAAGAATGGACTGTACACAACTGTGACAGAACAACATTCCATCAATACTGAATTTTATTGTACATACATAGTTTTATATTTTCACATAGAAAGGAGTGGTTAGGGGTTGTCAGGGGTGGTCAGTTAATTATCACATTGTCTAGCTCCTCTGTCATTGGTTATCTAAACATATATGGAATATTGTGATTAATGCTCATATGACTGCCGATCAAGCAACTAAACTCGAGTTCTCTGTCTAGGACGAAGATGACATTTGATCAGCAGTCACCAAACATCTGACACTCTTCTGCTTTTAGGGGTGGAAAACCCCATATGATCTGTCTGGGTTATATTAGTTCAGTTTGTGTCAGCCATTTTAAACCATTTAGTATAATGTATATATTAGCTGTGAGCATATAAGTATATATTTGATTATAGAGGAGTATACATGCAAGTGAGATCTACATGATATATATATTTCTATCACAAGCCCCCCTTAGATATCACTTGCCCTAATCCTAGCCTCCTGTCCCAAAGCGCTGCAACTCTTTTGTGCTGTTGGCGAACTGACACAAGCCTAACGCCTGTGCCCCACTCCATACAGACTTTTCGCAAATGGGCGGTCAGGAGATCTGTCCCTAACGGGGGTTCGTTGCAATCAGTCTCTTAGTCAATAGCATGTGTAGTGAGCGATGTGTAGTCTTTATCAGGTAGGTCATCTGTTCAGTCAGGCAGGGCATCCACGACATCATTCTGGCTTGGGTGTCATCTTCTGGTAGGGGAGCTTTCTTGCCATGCGATGAGTGGATCCAAGTGGGTCTTCCATCCAGTTTCACAGAGTTTGGTGTCATCAGCAGCACTTGAGCAGGATCATCAAATCTGGGATCGAGTGGTGTTCTCCTTACAAGCTTTTTCACCAACACCCAGTCTCCTGGCTTCTAGGAGTGCATACCGGACACTGAATCTGGATCTGGCAATGAAGAAAAAAACTCGAGAATGGATGTTAGCAAGTTTCTTGGAGATTTCAATTACATAAGCAGACAAAGTATCACATTACATAGTCAGCTGCTGAGGGAAAAGATACCCCTAACCTGGGACTAGACACAAACAAAATTTCATATGGTGACAGCTTTTCTGGGCCTCTGGGAGTGTGCCTAACACTGAGTAGTGTGATTGGGAGTGTGTAGGCCCAAGTCTGACCCTACTGCTGACTAGATCTCTCATGTGAGGTTTGCTGTGAATGCGGGTCCCTGGTCACTCTCTATCACTTCTGGGACCCCATAGCTGCATATCTCGTCTCTGAGAGTAGCTTCTTTGCTGACTGGTTCTTCACTGGGAAAGCTTCTGGCTGTCATCTTGAGAACATGTCCACGGCCACAAGGGCATATTCGAATTCTCCACTTGGCGGCATCTGGATGTGGTCTATCTGGATCCTTTGGAAGGGGGTACAGTGGTCTGGCAAGTTGATGTGTGGGAACTTTCTTCATTCTTCCAGGGTTGCATTTGCCACAGGTCAGACAGCTGTTTATGAACTTGGCTGTTAGGGTGGAGATTTCTGGAGCGAACCAGTAAGCACCAATCGGATCATTCATCTGTGTCTTTAATCTGTGCGTGGGCCCATGTGCCCACTGGACCACCATAGGGTACATGCTTCGGGGTAAACAGGGTTTGTAGTCCATTTAGTATACCCTTCCTTCTTCATGTGTTGCTCACTTCTGCATCCAGCATTCCTTCTTGTCCTTTGGGGCTTGCTCTTGCAACTTTTTTGAGCAGATCCCAGGATGTCATCTTGTCAGGTTTCCTGTCTTCAGCCGTCCTGTAGTAGCCGTCCGGCTCTACGACCTCTTCCACTTGTCCATATTGTCTTTCCTTGACTGTTTCTTTGGCTGCCATATCTGCCATGTTGTTGCCTCGTGCCCCTACTGTGTTCAGTTTTCCATGCGCTTTGACTTTTAGCATTGTCACCACTTTTGGAAGTTGAAGTGTGTTCAGCAGGTCCTTAATGGCTCCATTGATGCTTCACGGTTGTTCCGCTTGCTGTGAGGAAGTCCCTTGCAGCCCAGATGGGTCCGAAGTCGTGTGCTATGCCATGCAAGTACCTTGAATCGGTAAACATTTTCTCAGTCTTGTCTTCTGCCATCTGGTAGGCCTTCATCAGCGCTATCAGTTCTGCTTCCTGGGCTGACAGACTGGGCGGCAGACTTCTGGACCACAGGACCTCTTGATTGCTGGTCGCTGCACCTCCCGTGTGGAATCTTCCTTCATCATCTGCAAATCTGGTGCCATCCACATAGAAGATCAACTCTGGGTTGGTCAGTGGCTCTTCTGCCACCTTGGGTAGTCCTGCTGTTTCCTGTTGCATGATGCTGAAGCAATCATGGACATCCGTCCGGAGCAAATTCAGATCCCTGCAGAAGGTATCATGCAGATTTTGATCAGACTTTTTATCTGAGGATCCGTATCTGTATCCCCCCTTGGGAGTGGGAGTAGAGTGGGCGGATTGAGGACTGTGCATTTGGAGATGGTGACATTGTTGGGCAGGAGTAGAGAGCACTGGAGGCGAAGATGCCTGGCGGTGGAGAGATGTTTTAGCTGGGTTTGGTTGAGGATTGCTGAGATGTCATGCAGAGCCAGGATTTCCAATGGTTTTTCCACTGATGTCAGTAGTCCTGTCCAGGAGGGCGTGTGCTGCAACTGCTGCTCTCATGCGGGAGGAAGAGGCTTCCCTTGCAACTGGATCCAGGCAAGCTGAAAAGTAGTCCGAAAGTCTCTGCTTTCCCCCCTGAGGCTGTGTCAGGACTCCAGTAGCAAGGCCTTCTCTTCTCATCAAGTAGAGACGGAATGGCTTCTTGTAGTCAGATAGGCCTAGTGCTGGCGCTGAGACTACAGAGCCTTTTAACTTCTTGAACGAACTGAAGGCCACATCTGTCTGGAGGAACGGGGTCACACTGACGTATTCACACAGAGGCTGCATTAGGACGGAAGCATCAGGGGTCCAGGCTCTGCAATATGAAACTAGACCAAGGAGGGCCTGTAGCACCTTTGGAGTTGTCGGAGGGACCATCTTCTCCACTGTGGTCTTCCAGTCATCTGTCAGGTGTTTCGCCTGGTGAGCAATACAGTGTCTCTGGAACGTAACTTGCTTCAGACACCACTGGACTTTGTTCTTTGAGATCTTGCAATGCTGCTCCGCCAGGTAGAGTAGGAGATACAAGGAATGGGCTTTACACGTGTCAAAGTCAACTGCACAAAGGAGTAGATTGTCCATGTATTGTAGCAGGGTTACTTCTGCTTGTTCTGTGACTCAGTTGGTGAGAACTGTGGACATTGCTTTGGTGAACTGTGAAGGGCTGTTCTGGGCCCACTGTGGCATCACTGTCCATGTGTGGTGTCCCCCCTGGTGCATTATGGCAAACAGGAACTGGTCTTCCGGATGAGGGGGAACACTGAAGAAAACATTAGCCAGGTTGTTCACTGTGAACACTTTTGCTGTGGCAGGCACATTCGAGAGCAGAGTGTGCGGATTCGGCATAATTGCAGTTTCAAACACTGTGGTGTCATTCACAGCTCTCAGGTTATATACCATTCTGAACTTGGCTGGCTCTCCTTTTACAGTCTTTTTCTTGACGGGGAAAAGCGGGGTATTGCAAGGCGATTTGCGAGGAACAATGATTCCTATTTCCAGGTAGACCTTCAGTTGGTCAGAGGCAGCTTGACTCTAGGCCTGGCCTGGGCCTTACGAGGGTACGGGGTACATGGCTTGAGTGACACCCGTACTGGGGCAACTTGAGGTTTTCTCACGTGCTGGGGTCCCTTAGACCATAGACTTTCTGGTACTATGTCCAGTACCTCCTTGAGTAGGCCTCATTGGTTGGTTAATGTTCTTGTAGGGCCGCCAGCATGACTCTTCTTGGGTCAGGGATGAAGAAAGTGTCACTGTCCCATCTTCCTGGAACACTGTGGTTGCCTTCAGCTTCTGCAGTAGGTTCGCTCCCAGCAGGTTGAGTGGCAGGTCCTTTACACCACAAACTGGGACAGGATAGAGTGTCCTGGCTGAGTGCACACGCTCAGTGGCTTTGTAAGCTGAGAATGTCTGACTTGACCATCAATGCCCATGCGAGACACAGAGGATTCTGATAGGCAGGTGGGATGAGCGAGTTCCACAGGTGTCATCACACTTCTGGCTGCACCACTTTGGATCTGACAACGCCATCCACTTTTAAAGGTAATTTGAGGTACTGGTCTTGCAGATGAAGTTTTACATGTCAGGAGCGTAGTGTCTTGCGGACCTGGCTTGCTTGCCTCTGTCCTATGGACGGGGTACTTCACTGCTTTCTGCACTTCCTCCTTGACCTGTTTCTCTGGACCAACTCTTGGGTTGCATGGGTCCAGTCTCTTCGGGGGCGTGAGTGCTTTGCACTGGTTCTGGAAATAGCCAAACTTGCCACAGATGTAACACTTGACACTTTTTCTGTCTTTGTAGGGTGGTTGGGCTTCCAGGTCAGTGGTCACCATGAGAGGGGCTGTCTTCTGCACTCCTGGTTGTGACTCAATCCCTTGATGGGTACTGCAGCGGCTGCGGGGTCCGGCCTGCTGATTGATGCTGCGGTGGTAAGATGGGGCCTGCAGGTGCATTCGTGACGAGGCCCGGGGGTGCCATGAGACCGACGGCTGCATCCAACCCAAGGTCTTGGGGCATTACAGGGGCTGCGGCTGCATCTGCCATCACTTCTTCCCCCTGCTCCGACATAGCTTCTCCCCTTTGCTAACCTTATTGAGGTCGGTGTCTCCTCTCTGGAGTCTGCAGCGGTTCTTCCGGTGTGTCGATCGGCACTTTGCAGCGTCTTCACCTCTGGCTCCCCTTCCAGCGTTCTCAGCAGCACGGCACCCGTTTCCTTCTTCGCGCTCTTTGTGGTGCTATAATGGCGGCAGTTTTGGTGACAATCGGCAATAAACAGTCTCCTAGGCGCACATAAAACATTTTTTTTCTGGGTCAGTCCACTGCTATTGACCTGTTCCTAGGCCTAGCCACTATCAGTGGTTTCCTGATTGGCTGTCTCAGTCCATGCCCAAAGGCCTGTGTATCTGGTCATGAATGGTGAAGCCCAAGTCTTGGAATACTTGCATTACTCTGCAATGAAACTTCTTTACAGACTCTGTCTTATCTTGGCTCATGTCATGTAAGCTGAGGGCCTGTCCGGCCAGCCTGCCTTTGGCCCACTCTCTGAGCTGTTCAATTAGCTGTGGCCCTGACTTCCAAGCGTGTACATCTAATTCTGCTGGAAATTTGAATTGTTCCTTTATGATTGGCCAGAGTACATCACCTGCTTCTATTTTCATTCATGGCCCAGAGATCATTCCAGCTGGCTGCATATGTTTGCTGCTTCTGCTACATTCTTCGGTAAAATGGCATAGGATGCATCCCTGGGTCTGGACTATTGTCACCTGACTTGAAGTGCAGTGCACATAGTGTAATGGTGGTGCTTCTGTCTGCCCCTGCATTCTTGGTGCCTGTGGGTTTCTTTTCTAGTACTAGACAGCATGTATGATGTTCCCTCTTCATCTTCATCAGAGGAATAGTTGTGACAGCTTGTACTGGGGTCGTACACTGACTGATTTTGAACTTAGAAGTTGCTTTTTTTTTGTGTGAGGATGTCTCCCCCCTTGCTGAAGCTGTGATGGATTAGGCTTATAGTTTCATGTTGGTGTGAATGTGGATGTAGGCAGCTCTGACCGGTGCTGAAGCTGTACATTATCAATACATGGTGATATCAAAGTTCATGTAAAACCTTAAGGGTTACAATATTGTTGACTGTGAAATGAGGTAACGGAGGATCTGTCAGTGAGCTCCTTCTGATATCACTCCTCCCCCCTCTGCACCCAGGGCTGAGCTGCCTGCTGCCTGATGTGTCTGGGGCTGCCCACTGTAGGGGGGGCTTTCACCTTCTTTCCCCGATATCACAAATGGCAATGGCTGGACTGTGCCAGGGCCATAGAGGGAAACATTGTGCTGTAAGCACCATATTGTTTGAATTGGGCGTTGGCCCAGCCGGCAACAAGGAGGAAAAAAGAGGAAGAAGAAGAAGGAGGGGTTGAGGAGTGAGACAAAGGAATAGTAGGAGGGGAGAGAGAATGTGGAGAGAGAGAGAAGAAAGGTGTGGTGGGGGAGTGGATAAGGAGGGAGGAGAAGATGGAGGGTGGAGGGAGGAGAGAGGGAGGAGAAGAGAGGAGTGGAGAAAGAGGGGAAGAGAGAGAAGAGAAAAAATGTGGAGGAAGAGGAAAGGAGAGAGAGAGAGAGAGAGAGAGAGAGAGAGAGAGAGTGCGGAGAGAAAAGACTGACAGAGGAAAAAAAAAGGATAGATTAGAACAACAAGAATAATAGAGAGGAGCAATTATGCCTTCTCCCTGTAGGGAGAGACGGGGCGCACCACATACTGTGCAAAAATAACTACCTATACCATACCTCCCAACCGTCCCGATTTCAGCGTGACAGTCCCGCTTTGGCACCGGGGTCCCGCTGTCCCGCTTCGGGCATTTAAAATCCCGAATTTGCGGCCGCCGGTGAAGCCCCGCCCACTCCCGGGACGTAGAGAGAGCCCGATTAGGTTTGTGGCTGTTTTTTTTTTCTTATACATGCTGGGTCTCCTCCCGACCGATCCCTCCCCCGCCCCCGCCCCCTGTGTGTGCGGCGCTGCCACGCTGAGGAAGAGAGCCAGCAGCGATCAAGATGAGAGGTCAGCGACTCACTACCTGAGGTGTGTGCACAGAGCTCCGGCGTCTCCTGCTCTTAGCTGCTATCCCGGCAGAGAAGGAGAGACGGGGGAGGTGCCGGGACAGTGCAGAGCTGTGAGCAGCCGGAGAAACTGAAGAGCTGCACATGGACAGATCAGCCGCCCCTGCACCACAGAGGAGATTGTGTGTGTGTGTGATGTGTGTGTGTGTGTGAGATGTGTGATGCTGCATTTGTGTGTGTGTCATGTGTGTATGAGGTATCTGGTGTGTGTGATGGCTGGGTGTGTGTGATGGCTGGGTGTGTGTGTGTGATGGCTGGGTGTGTGTGTGTGATGGCTGGGTGTGTGTGTGTGATGGCTGAGTGTGTGTGTGTGATGGCTGGGTGTGTGTGTGTGTGTGATGGCTGGGTGTGTGTGTGTGTGTGATGGCTGGGTGTGTGTGATGGCTGGGTGTGTGTGATGGCTGCATGTGTGTGATGGCTGCGTGTGTGTGTGTGTGATGGCTGCGTGTGTGTGTGTGTGTGTGTGATGGCTGCGTGTGTGTGTGATGGCTGCGTGTGTGTGTGTGATGGCTGCGTGTGTGTGATGGCTGCGTGTGTGTGATGACTGCGTGTGTGTGATGGCTGCGTGTGTGTGTGTGATGGCTGCGTGTGTGTGTGATGACTGCGTGTGTGTGTGATGGCTGTGTGTGTGTGTGATGGCTGCATGTGTGATGCATTTGTGTCAAAGCTGCATGTGTTTGTGAGCTGCGTTTGTGATGCTGCGTGTGTATGTGTGATACTGTGTGTGTGTGATGCTGCATGTGTGTGAGCTGCGTGCCTGTATGTCATTATACAGTATGGAGAACTGTGGCCATAATACAGTATGGAGCATCATGTGGGGTCATTATACAGTATGGAGCATCATGTGCAGTCATTATACAGTATGGAGCATCATGTGCGGCCATTATACAGTATGCATGCGGTCATTATACAGTATGGAGCATCATGTGCGGCCATTATACAGTATGGAGCATCATGTGCGGTCATTATACAGTATGGAGCATCATGTGCGGTCATTATACAGTATGGAGCATCATGTGCGGCCATTATACAGTATGGAGCACTGTGTGGCCATATTTTTTTGTTTATAACTATTGTATATGAAACAGTGTGATCAGCAGTGCTAAATGGGTGTGCTTGGGACGTGGATATGGGTGTGACTAATTATGAATGGGTGTGGTCAGAGGCGTGGCCTAAAATTTGCCGCGGCGCGCTTTGCGTGCCGCAAACTTTGTCCCTCTTTCCCATCTTCAAAAGTTGGGAGGTATGACCTATACCATGGATTCTGCTAAAAGCAGACTGCGCAGATTCTCCCGTCTCATACCCACAAAAATCACTTCCTGGTTTGCTCACATAACTTTCTGTACCATCTAAACGATGTAAGCTCTGCTGCCACTTCATACCATGTATTAGTATTCAGCAATCTAACATCAGCTAACTTCCCTTATTTTCCTTTCTACGTCATGCAACTCTGCAGCTTGAAATCTGCCATTCTAATGAATTTCACGTACTTTATACCTTCCAAAATCTACACATACTTAACACCTTCGTATTCTGTCACTATCTAGGGGCTGTTTTCTCATCAGGAAGTAAAAAGACTTTCCTGTTGCTCGGCCACTCTATTCCCCATGGCAAAAGCAAAAAATGAAAATGAAAAACACATAAAAATGAAAAAAAGAAAACAGTACTAAAAAAACTTCTAAAAATGAGTATATAAAACTCTAAGAAAAACCCAAAACAATAAGAAAAACCGTCAAAAACTTAGTTCACAACCAAAAACTCAAAACTTTGATACAAGAGGAAAAAATTTTTTTTTTCAAAAATAAAATAAATAAAAAAAAAATAAAAAGGTAAAGAGATTGAAGATTGAGGAAAACTTAATTAAAAAAAACTTTAAAATGCCGCAAAAAGAAAAAGACCCTTTAAGAGAGTAAAAATCTCTGCGCTCAAATGCAGTCAGAGACATACTTCCTCTTTTTATATTCCGTATGCTATTGCAATAATATCAAATGTCACTAAAATAACGTATGTCACATCAAAAATGATGGATACAATTTAACTTCTTCACAAAAAGCTACACATAGCCAGCATTGCAAAAGAAAAAGAAAAAAAAAACAGATATGACAGTGTGATTTACAATGCATATCTCTCTGCTAAACAGCACGGAGAAAGAGGAAGTTCGGACAAGAGAACTATTTCTGCTTCTTAAAGCGGCAATAGTACATGACACAAACAGACAGATAGACAATCCGAGAGATGCCCTTTTAAATTCTGTGACACATGCAGGCTGTGCTGGGAACAGACTACTGCCAATCGCACTGGCACGCATATGCCGGGTTCTACCACCCTCCGCTCCGGTCGTCCTGACTGGCCGCCGGCTACGGGAATCTGCAGTAGCCCCTCTAAGTTATCACTACCCGTGCCTGGAACATGGGACTACCTGTCCCGAGACCTCCTGTCTCTCCTATGCATGGGAATCCTGCAATAACTTATCGAGCGATTTGGCCTCCTGCGGTCTGTTTCTCAGCAACCACAAACAAAAGTCACTTTTCCTTCTTCTCTCGGATTTTACACAAATACATATACACGGTACACAGCAGACACCTCCCAGGGTGGATTCGTGGCTACGGATTTTTTACACTACCTGGGAATTTGTGACCACATCTTACCGGCAAGAGGCATAGACAAGGACTGGGCACAGGGGACTTTCAGGTAAGATGATAACATTTTCTTACCTTACTTATGGAGCTGCGCAGTCTCCTGCCCCTGTGCCAAAGCCACGCCCACAACCTCCGTATCTCCGGTGAGAAGGATCCCGTGCGTTTCATGTTTCATCCGTGCCTCGCTGTTGGGCGCCATTAATGTTATGGAAATATTAGGGTTGGATAAATATATCCCTGTGTGTGCTGTGGCCGCTCCCAATTAGACTGAGTATTTTGAGCGCTCATCAAGAATGGACTGTACACAACTGTGACAGAACAACATTCCATCAATACTGAATTTTATTGTACATACATAGTTTTATATTTTCACATAGAAAGGAGTGGTTAGGGGTTGTCAGGGGTGGTCAGTTAATTATCATATTGTCTAGCTCCTCTGTCATTGGTTATCTAAACATATATGGAATATTGTGATTAATGCTCATATGACTGCCGATCAAGCAACTAAACTCGAGTTCTCTGTCTAGGACGAAGATGACATTTGATCAGCAGTCACCAAACATCTGACACTCTTCTGCTTTTAGGGGTGGAAAACCCCATATGATCTGTCTGGGTTATATTAGTTCAGTTTGTGTCAGCCATTTTAAACCATTTAGTATAATGTATATATTAGCTGTGAGCATATAAGTATATATTTGATTATAGAGGAGTATACATGCAAGTGAGATCTACATGATATATATATTTCTATCACAAGAGTTGGAAGGGACCCACAGGGTCATCTTATCCAACCCCCTGCTCAATGCAGGATTCTCTAAACCATCTCAGACAGATGTATGTCCAGCCTCTGTTTGAAGACTTCCATTAAAGGAGAACTCACCACCACCTCTCAAGGCAGCCTGATCCACTCATGGATAACCTTCAGTGTCAAAAAGTTTTTTTTCTAACATCTAATCTGTATCGTCTCCCATTCAGTTTCATTCCATTGCTTCTCGTGTTTCCATGTGCAAATGAGAATAATGATGATCCCTCTACACCAGTGTTTCTCAACTCCAGGACTCAAGACCCACCATCATGTTTTCAGGATTTCCTTAGTATTGCACAGGTGATTGAATTCTTGCCTGTCCGGGTGATGCAATTATCACCTGGACAATACTAAGGAAATCCTGAAAACATGACCTGTTGGTGGGTCTTGAGGCCTGGAGTTGAGAAACACTGCTCTACACTGTGTCAACCCTTCAGATATTTGTAGACAGCTATTAAGTCTCCTCTTAGCCTTCTCTTTTGCAAGGTAAACATTCCCAGATACTTTAAAAGTTCCTTGTAGGGTATACTTTGCAGTCCGCTTACCATCCTGGTAGCTCTTCTCTGAACTTGCTCCAGTTTTTCAATGTCTTTTTTAAATTATGGTGCCCAGAATGGAATACAGTATTTCAAATAAGGTCTGACCAAGGAGGAGTAGAGGGGGATAATTACTTCACGTGATCTAGACTCTATGCTTCTCTTAATACATCCTAGAACTGTTTGCCATTTTTGCTGCTGCATTACACTGTTGATTCATGTGCAGTCTGTGATTTGTTAGTATACTCAAGTCTTTTTCACATATGCTGTTACTTAGTTCCATTCCTCCCATTCTATAGATGTAATTTTCGTTTTTTTGCCCAGATGTAGAATCTTTCATTTCTCCCTGTTAAATGTAATTCTATTAGTCGCTGCACATAGTTCAAGCTTATCTAGATCCTTCTGAATCCTTTCTTTGTCTTCTCTAGTGTTAGCTATCCCTCCTAGCTATGCATCGTCTGCAAATTTGATTAGTTTATCTTCATCTAGATCATTTCTAAAAAATGTTGAACAACACTGGGGCAGGACAGAGTCCTGTGGTACCCCACTTGAAACAATTTTCCAAATGAATGTGCAACCATTTATTACCACTCTTTGAGTACGATCACTGAGCCAGTTATGAATCCATCTAACTGTAGCCTTATCAATCCCAGACTTCATCATTTTTTCAATAAGGACAGTATGAGATACTTTATCAAATGCTTTGCTGAAGTTGAGATATACTATACCTACCGCATTTTCCTGATCCATCCAGTCAGTGATTCCATCATGGAAGGAAATAAGATTAGTCTGGCATGACTTGTTTGTTACAAACCCATGATGGCTCTGGTTATTTACTGCATTCTGATCCAAGTACTTACATACATGCTGTTTAATAATTTGTTCAAATATCTTTCCTGGTATAGAACAAGTAGTGTGCTACTAACAGTAATGTTTAAGACTGTGGTCCCAGCTCTCTTCAGGTCATTGACCAGGTCCTCCTATGTAGTTCTGAGCTGATTCCTGACCTTTCTCAGAATCATCCGTACCCCACGAGGCAAGATCTTGCATGGAGCCCCAGACCGGGGAAGATTGACAGTCATCTTGTGTTTTTTCCATTTTCTAATAATTGTGCCAAGAGTTGACAAGCTGCTTGTCTATTGTCTTGTAGC
Organism: Ranitomeya variabilis; assembly: GCF_051348905.1. Taxonomy (NCBI): domain Eukaryota; kingdom Metazoa; phylum Chordata; class Amphibia; order Anura; family Dendrobatidae; genus Ranitomeya; species Ranitomeya variabilis. Next base: position 183,000,564 of record NC_135239.1, read on the forward strand.
CCGTTCCAGCCTTTTGCAGGTCTACAATTTTGGCCCTGGTGTCCTTAGACAGCTTTTTGGTCTTGGCCATGGTGCAGAGGTTGGAGTGTGATTGTGTGTGGACAGGTGTCTTTTATACAGGTAACAAGATTGGACAGGTGCAATTAATACAGGTAATGAGTGCAGAGTAGGAGGGCTTCTTAAAGAAAAATAACGGGTCTGTTAGAGACAAAGTTCGTGCTGCTTGATAGGTGATCAAATATTTATTTCATGCTATAAAATGCAATTTAATTATGTAAATATCATACAATGTGATTTTATGATTTTTATTTTTAGATTGTGTGTTTCACAGTTGAAACATACCTACAATAAAAATTACAGACCTCTGCATTCTATATAGGTATAAAACATTCAAAATTGGCTGTGTATCAAATTCTTATTTTCTCCACTGTATGTCTCCTATCCTGGTCTACATATCCCCCACCCTTTGTCCTTCCTATGTATATATGTCCCCATCCTAGTATATGTGTCCCCCCATCCTGATATATATGTCTCCCATCACAGTATATATGATCCCCTTCCTGGACCCCTTTCTGGTATATATGTTCCCTGTTCTGCATTAAAAAAAACCATTCCCACCTTCCTCTGCTCCCTTGGTGTGCAGCACCATCTTCACTCTCCTCTTCGGGCCTGTGTGAGAGGTGGGCCTGCTGACCCTTGTGACTACTTCAGCTGAATGTGCATTCAAGGACAATATGCAAATTGTCTGTTCAGAAAGGAAGATAACTTGAACTTCTAGAACCTCCAATAGGAAGTAGAAATTCTAAAAGTCAATGTTGACCCTTTAACAAGCCTTGTCACATGACTTAGGATAAAAGCCAAACCCAGAATCTCAATTTGCAGACACTGTGTTTCTGGGTATTGCCCCTCATCAGTGCAAAGTGTGAAATCTGGTTTGGCTATGTGAGAGGCGTCTGACCGGTATTCAAAGGTAACATTTCTCCTTGCGGAGAGTGACATGTTAAGCATGCCGAGATGAGGACACTTAGAGCTGCAATGCTACTCTGGGAAATATGCAAATTATCTCTTCAAAGAGGAATAGAACTAGAACTCTAGTGTCACCTATAGGAAGTAGCAATCCTAAAAGTCAATGTCGACTCTTTAACGAGCCTTGTCACATGACTTAGGATAAAAGCCAAAACCAGAATTTCAATTCGCAGACACTGTTTTTCGGGGTACTGCCCCTCGTCAGTGCAAAGTGTGAGATTTGGTTTGGCTGCACATTCAGATGAAGTGTATTGCAGTGCAGGGACTCTCTGGCTCCCTGCATTGCAATACACGCAGAGGCTGGCAGCTGACATTGGTGTGCCTGCTATGTGAGGCATCACATCACTGCCATAAGATGCCAATGCATGGCCTGCCAAGGTCACCTGCCAACATCTGATTGGCCAGTAGTGTGTTTTGCACTGCAGTGAGCCGGAAAGTCCCTGCACTGTAATACACTTCAGCTGAATGTGCATCCTCGGATTCATATCCAGCGGAAGTAGGCACTGGGGTAGGTGGGACCCCCTCCTGCATGGGCTTGGTTGCGGTTGCACCCTCTGCAACCATTATCGTTATGCCCCTGATCAGACAGGAACAGCTAATTGGAAAGTTGGGTATAATGGTATTTTTTTAAATGAACCTGTTATCTGTTTCATGCTGCTGGAACCACAGACAACATGAATTAGGGTTTTGTGGCGCTATTGCAGACTTGTATGCTTTACTCTTTGGCATTTGGAATCTGTAGAAAAAGAAGAAGTATGTATTGTGCTGGTTTCGGAATTGGGCCAGTTCCATGTACATTTCACGCTGGATTTTCAGAAAAAAAAATACACTGTAACAAGCCAGCTAGGGACTACACGTTTCAGATGTTTAGTCCAATGCAGGTCCCTGGTGGCTTCTCCGTCACCCAATCCTGTAGACTGACAGGTCTCTTCCCATATGAGTGCAGAAGAAGAGATGAGTCAAAGGAATTGGAGCGGGAGAAAGTGTAGGAGTGGTGGAGGCGATGGCCTGCTGCCTGACACTCAAAAGAGGTTGAATGTGTGTTTACAAAAGTAGAACCCTCGGGGGCATAAGTTTAGTCTAGGTAGGATTAACTGTAATGGCCGGCCAGTAGAGAGAGGAGGGAGGGATGAGTGTTAGTGGTAAGTCCAGGAAGTGACAGTCAGTGAGTTGTAAGCCATGACAAGCAGCATGCTGAGGTCAGGGGTTGCTGGGACAATGCGAGCCTACAACCTTGGGGCAGTGGATTGCCAGAGAACCCCTCCACACGAATCCCCTTTTGCTGGCCTGGGAACCTCAAGATAGACGTCGGAGCCCGGGGCACACTCCTTCTGCGAAGCTGCAGGAGAAATTGGACTCAAAATTTCAGAGGCGGAGTGAGATGGAATCTGAATATACAGCTAGTGGTGGAGAACATTTCCTAGGGCTACAGAAGTTATCAAAAGGTGTGCTGTACCTATACCGAGAACCAGGGCTGAAGATATGTCCGATACCTGTGGGAAAGATGACAACCCGATGGGCCTTATCATCTACACCTGCCTGCAAATATTGTAAATACTGCCATTCACCAAATAAAAGTTTGGTTGTTTTTATGAATCACGTGTCCCCTGGATTGATTGCTGCCCTGGTTCCAGAAGAAGGATTTCTGGAGTCAGAAGAGGCCTACAGCCCTGAAGTAAGTGTGATGAACCCCACATGCAGCAGTACATTGGGACTGGGACAAGTGTTGTCTGTAGGATGCCAAAGCGAGTTGGAAAAGAAGCTCGCTCACAATTGCCACTTGGGCATCTTACAAAGTCACCAGGGACAACCTTAGACTACTCCTCGGAAACATGGTGTAGTCCTCAGCTGCCTTTTCTGTGTATGTTTTCTCTAAAATTCAACAATGGACTCTAGAGTAAAACACGACATACACGACTGCAAAAGTACATTGGGTTAAGGCAGCATGAACAGTTAACATGTTCCTTTTAAATATGATCATTTCATTGGGTTTAAGAAATTTTAGGCACCTCCTTTACACATACAAACTATACCATCTATCTGACCCTTGAGTGGGAGTGCAAATGGGGGAACTCTGTATCACCTTGATCTTTCATCATAAGATCTATGGATATGGTTTTTGTCATCAGTTAACATCTTAAAATAACTCATTTGGTTAAGACAACACTATCATGATTACAAGAAAGGAACAAGAAGGCTCGCACTAGCGAAGTCTTGACGATCCCTATTTTAGCCTGCTTTATTCGCCATGATGTCCTTCAGCAGACGGACAGATTTTAGCAATCATAGTTTTGGAGTGTTCGTGGTATTACTTTTTATACAGTTTTCCTTCCTTTCTTTTCTGTAAATTACACCATTCTGACCAACAGAGCACATTATGTTCGGTGCCAAAAGCATTTTTCAGCAGTCTCACAGTAGAGCAGGGTACATGTGGAAGCCACATGGAGCAGAATCCTATATATTTGAAGGCGAGGAGTCAGGGCTGTGCTGCATGTGTCAGAATATTAACAATGACGTAACCCATTAATGAAACATTCATTGTATTTAACACTAAACAGAGTCCGAAGACCATACAGAACAAGACATGATCCGGATGTTAATAACATGGCAAGATAAATTGATTAAAATCCCCGGACCAGTGATGTGCTAACCTACAAATGTGCTGAGCTGTGTCTGCTGTACTACACGCATATATCTATCAAAGCAGTCAACCAAGAAGCCTTCTGAGAAAGGAAAGACCTCCTGGGTTTGATGCCTGGAAGAGTAGTAAGTCTCCCCTGCACAGAAAGTGCTCACTGCCATTGGTAGCATACTATACTCCAGTATTTATCTCTTCTGATAGAGAGGTGGGAGCAAGGGGAAATTCAGGGGCCGATTCATCAAAGCAATTTTGCCAGAATTTTCACCAGGGACTGGAGAAAGATTTCTGGAGTGGCACACGGAGGTGCATGCCACTGGTAAGACACTCGTAATTCATTAAGAGGAGTGTGACCCTTAATCAAGGAGCATCTGACTCCTATGCACATCCTCATCAAGACCGGCAAGAGAATCTTCGGTCTTGATTAGGGTTGCAGCAAGACATCTCAGAACATCCATTCCTTACAATATATCTGGGTCTAACAAGGACCAGAGGCCACCAAAATACCAGGCCAAGGATCCCAAATACAGAAGTGAAGATCGCTCATCACAGAGGACATGAATTGAAGTTGCAACAGGCCAGAATTCATCAAATTGTTCATCTCTAGTCTTGATTCATTGGGGATTCTGTGTTTTTTAAAGGGAAAATGTTGAAAATGGTATCTGATCCACAGCAGGGCTGTTATAGAACAGGAGGTCTGATCAGATTGATATATAAATATGCCAGAAAATCCTTGAATTGTATTCATTGGAATGCCTGTGTTTGTATGCAAGAGTCCAGTTGGTGGTCATAACAGTGACTGACAGTATTGTACAAGCAGAGATAGCGATCACTGAGTAGCACCACCCACTGGACTCAGGGATTTCAATGAATAAATAATAAATTATGCTGAATCTTTTCCAGCAAACCTTTATATCATTCTGTTCAGCGTCTCCTTCCCTATCCCGTGCTGTCCACAGATAGGACACATCATTGTAATGACTAATAATATTCAGGCAGAGCTATGGCTGGCACTTTTCTTAGTGGTATATGGCAATAGTCAAGAAGCAATCAGGCTTTAATTATTCATAGGTGTCATCTGACTAAATCTATTTAAAGGGCATTTTGTCTTTATTGATGGGAGTATTGTGGCTAAATCTCTTCATAGCGCATTCCTACTTTCCTACTTGCCCTATTCATGATGTCACTCTGACTTCAACCATCCATCGGCCACTCTTGCCAGAACTGCAGTCTCTTTGGAGGCATTCTGGCTTAAAGAGGTTGTCCACTACTTTTACATTGATGACCTATCCTTAGGATAGGCTATCAATGTCTGATCGGCTGGTGTCTGACAACTGGCACCCCCGCCGATCGGCGGTTATCAGTGTCGGCAGCAGCCGGTAAGAAGTACTCACTTGCCGAGCTGCTCTGTCTACTTGTATTGGGCAGGGCTTGGTACTGCATACCCGCCTCCTATCCAAAGCAATGTGTAGTACCCTGCAGCAGTCATGACAAGTAGATGGAGCAGCTGAGCAAGTGAATATTTCCAGCTGGCAGTCGCCGCCGACACTGAAAGCAGCTGATCGGCGGGGGTGCCGGATGTTGGACCCAGGCCGATTAGACATTGATGACCTATCCAAAGGATAGGTCATCAGTATAAAAGTAGTGGACAACCTCTTTGACCTACTATAGGGCTCTCTGGCTGGCACTATGTATATTGGGCACTACGTGGGGACATTTATGGGGACTCTCCAGTTGGAAAATATTCGTGAAGTACTTTGGGTTGAATTTTTCCTGGGTATATATTGGCTTAAACTATCTATGGGTACACTCCAGAAGACATTAATGAAGTAGTCGGGGCTGAATTATTTATTGGGCACTCTGGCTAGCTCTATGTATAGGATTAAACTATTTATGGGGGCACTATATATGTTGGAACGCCAGCTAGAACCATTTATGGGGTACTCTGGCTAGCTCTATGTAAAGGATCAATAGGATCAAATTATTTATGGGTATGCTCCAGACAGTAAATTTTAATAAATCTCTCTAGCTGGCTCTAGTAATGGGGGGCACTGTGGGTGAACTATTAATGGGGGCACTCTGGCTGCCACTATATATACAAACTATTCTTTGGTTAAAACATTTGTGGGGACATTTGCTCGTGCTCTACATGAGGTCATTCTGCTTTGAGCTATTTTTTTTTAACCGTCTGGCTAGAATAAAAGGTTTTCAATATGAACCGTATGAACATAATATTTTCCAATAATTTCATGTCAACTGGTAATGCATCAAGGTGGAAATGTTCTTAAATATTTTTCTTAAATGTCTTTTTTTTTTCTTACGAGAAAGTGAGATTATATTCATTTTACATTGAGTTCCAGGCTCTTTAGTTTAATCCTGGGAATTAGGGCAAGAATTTTTCCTCATTCATTGCTGATTGATCATATAGTAAGGGGATCAGTCATTAGATGACATCTGTATACAGAGATAACGTCGTTTATCAGAATATTCACTTACTGAAATGGAACGTTAATCCTCCATTGACAGAAAGGAAAGGATGGCACATCTATTATTCTTGTCTATTTTAACAGTCGATAGTATACACAGCTTTTATATTTTTGTATAGGGATTATCGGAACGATCAGAGTGATTATTCAATTCTATTCTATTATGTGTTTTACACTGAATGAACTGCTTATGTGACTGTAGTGTCTATTATACAGATATTGAAAAATAAATCCAGCTTCCCAAATAATTGCAAAAAAGGTCCATTGTGATAGGTTTAAAGGGATTTTTACTATTGGCAATACCTAATTACTGGAGGTATCCCCAAATAAGAAGAGATCAGTTTGGTGTCCGACCATAGGATTCAACAGTAATCAGTGGCAGCAGCTGTAATTATTATTATAAAATTGTATCTGAGGGATCACAACATGAATTGTCCTCCAAATAATAGTAGAGATGTCAATGCATTGCTCCAATCCTGCTTTTGCTCGCTCCTTCCCGGTCTGGCACCATCCATCCACGTTCCTGGTCTGTAACGCTGGGAACCAGCGCATGATGCTCATCTTGCCAGCAGAATAATTTATTCAGAAAGCACAGCTAAGTCCCCAAGTCATCAACACCAGCTCGCACCCATATAATTTGCTTGTCTGAACGAGCCCTTAGGGTGAGTGCACATGGCCGTATTTTTGGTCTAAGTGTCATGCGACAAAGCCTCGGATCTCACTCGGTCCAATGTTATTCTTTGGCTGCACTTCGATAACAAACTGACAGAATGGAGAAGATAGAGACATTTTTTCTCCATCTTCTCCTCATCCAAGTGACTCAGAGCACACTGTGATCAAACACTCATCCAACTCTGACCTGAGTGTGATTTGCGTAATCGGCCCGATTTTCTCGGATGACAGAATCTACAGTCCTTAGACAGCTGGCTAAAGTTAGTCCGTCACCCTCAAAATGCATTTTAAATGGGCTATACAGACAGAGGACTTAAAACTTAGCCCTATAACAACCATACTAGCACTGTGGCGGTTACTGGTACAGTGCCTGAGAAAATTACTTTTAATTCATAAGCATATGAGGAGGCATCGTTGGACCCTCGGCATGGCCAACTGTTTGGTGCACCATTACGCCTCCTCTGCTTCTGATTTATAGTGCTCACTTCCCAAAGCAAGCACTGTCTAAATGATGCTGGAGTATATGCAACCACATGTGCACGTAGTGGCCACGCGCGTTCTCCTTGTCTTCTTTTTTTGTGACGGTGATTCCTAGTGTGTTAGTGCACCGAGGAGAAGGAAGAAAACAGGGAGGAGATCATGCTCGGCCGCATACATGGCGGTAGTATTCACACAGTGGTTGCTTTGGTAAATGAGCACTGTCAATCAGAAGCGGAGGAAGGCCTCAATATACAAATGAGGAGGCGTTGCAGTGTGCCAAACTCTTGGCACCAAAGCCTCTTCATTTGCATACTAATTAAAAGTTACTTTCTCAAGCATTGTACCAGTAACAGATACAGCGCTAGTATGGTTACTATAGGGGCTAAGTCCCCTACAAAACTGTATAGCCCATTTAAAATGTATTTTGAGGGTGACGGACTCCCTTTATGTCCGATAGTGTCAGTGTGTGACATTAGTTTGGGTCAGTTGCTAATAATGTGAGGCAGTAATATTTCTGCTGATTGGTTATATCCGTATGTGGATTATGCAGTTTTGCACGAGAAATTTGCTTCCGACTTATATTCTGCCTTGTCCCACTGGAGTCCCATCTGTTATATGTAGTTCTATGACTGATTTCAACCTTGGCTTTGGTCTTGTGTTCCACTCTGTTTCTCTCGTTTCCATTTCTTCTTTGACTGCTCCCCCCCATGTCCACATGCAATACTGTGACCACACTCCAGACCAACACTTGTCGGGCACTCATGGCTCCTACTTGCATTCAGTTCTGGTCACACTCCTGTCATCACTGCAGTGTCTTGGTGCCAACTGATAGCTACAGTGGGGACTACAACCTGGCCAGGGGTGGACAAAGACAAAAAATGGCCACTGGGCAAGCACAGCATATGGGCCCTCTGCAGTGCATTACTTCTTTCTATGAGAGAAGCTGCTTGCTGGTATGTAAGTAGTAATGGGCCACATCACTTTTTGGGCCCCCTGTGCTGCTATACCAATAACACACCAAAGAACCTGTCAATGCTGCCCATTTCGCTATTGCATATGAGCCTTTTTCATCTAGTTTTGTTGTGTTTGTAGCTTGTTTTCAATTGCTAATTATTTTAATTTATACCTTTTTTGAAGTCTCTTATATTTATTTGCCTGTTTTGTTTCCTGTATCCCTTTGAGTCCGAGGTTTAGGGTATCTATTTGCTTTTGGCCAATTCATCAAGTGTGACTTTTTAAAAAGTCTCTAAATTTTGGCACAAACATACTCAAGTCCTCCCCAGATTGATTTTATGTAGGCCAAAATGTTGCCACATTTTAACTTAACATGCAGTGTTTTGATCTAACATGGTAAAGGAAAGCAATAACTAGCCATTTTTACTTTTTGCTCAAAATTTATGAACCTAAAGAATTTGGCACAAAAAAAATCAAGGCAAAAAAAAGAAAAGTGACTTAAACAAAATGCAAATGATGATTCGGGACTCGGATCTCCTTGCAGTGGCCTCTGCACCTCAGTTAAGTCAACGTTACCCAATTGTAGCCACAACAGTCCCCATTTCACTTTGTGCCATTCACTTTACTCCTTATTTCTCCATCCGTTAGATGTAATAACTCACATTTTTACCAGGTTACAGACAAAATATAGATGTCTTATGGATCACCTCCATCGCTGAAATATAATACTGAAAAATCCAGCCTGGAAATTGACTTCTTCCTCTGCTTTCCACCAAGTGGAACATTCCTTCAATGGCACCGAACCTTTAAATTCTCAATTTTGCTAATTGGAACGTACGTACTACAAATCATTAATCTTTGTCTGTGCCGTGGAAATGTATAATTGTGTAGACTGTGGAAATTAGCTTACACAGAAGGAAGTTTTTCTGCTCTAGTTGAAACGCACCAGCTGGTAACGTCATTGTACGATATGGTGGTACTTAATAATTGCTTTTTAAATATTTGGCCAGCCGCCTAAGCATTGTAAGCCTTTAAAAGACTAACTGTGCCATCGCCAAATGCACAGTAGATCAGGGGCGGCCGCAGCGTATTGAAGCCTGGTGGAAAATGAATACATATTTATCTAAGGACAACACAACTTGTAAGTAAGATCAAAGAACGCCCAGTTGGCTGTATACACGGAACTGTCTATGGTGAGGAACATCAAGGTTGAGCTAGAGGCCATGTTTAGAGGAAAACTGTTATGTAGGGACTTGAATAGGAAAGTGGAGGAGGTCTTTGAGTTAATTTATGTATATATAGATTCGATAGATGTCAGAAGGACCCACTAAACACATTCTCAAATCTAGATTAATTGTTTGCTATCTATTAATTATACCTTCTCCAAATATGTCACTGAAAAAAACCCACTCCCGGAACTTAATAAAAGGATATTCTGCAGCAGTTTATTTTAGGGATAATCTAGATTTGTCCCTTTATGTATATTGCATGAATGATAATAGCAGTGGTGTAACTGGCTCCAAGGGGACATGCCATGATTTTCTTGCCAATCTGTGCAGCACCACAGGGGCCAAAGAGGTAAGGAGGACCACTTCGACCTCCAAAGCAGGTGGAATTGGGCATATGATGAGCTACTCAACTGCAAAGGTGTCTCTTTTGTCTGTGTCCAATCCTGTCCCTGGGTCTCATAGTGCCAGCAATTAGAACATTAAAGGGAACCTGTCACATTGTATGTGCAGTCTGATCTGTGGACAGTGTGGAGAAGGAGAAGCTGAGCAGAATGATATATTGGTTTGTTGGAAAGTATTCGGTATAACTTGTATTTTATTCATTGGTATTTACATGTACATGTGTCCAGTGGGCGATGCTACTAGTGATTGACAGCTATGTGCATGTATAGTCATGCATAGGATCGCCCACTGGACTGATATGAATATAAACTCCAAGGATTTCAATTAATACAATGCAAGTATTACTGAAACTTTTCCCATGAAAATGTCTATTAATATCTGATCAGCTCCTCCTGCCCTATAACATCCTGCCTGCAGATCAAAAATAATTTTCAACAAGACAGGTTTCCTATACGTTTTGTCACGGTCCTACCCTTCTGCCAGTGCCTTATTGTGCCCCAGCTTCGATAAAGTCTACCAACACTCTTATACAATAGTATAAGAGGATTTTTAGGATTTATTATTGGCTATCAGTTAATGACCCCTGGGCCCAGAAAGTAGGAGATACAGATGAGAAATTGGACTGGGGAATCAGGATGTAATATTGGAACCCAATAAGGTGAGTATCAAAACTTAAGCTCATGAGACCTACTTAAAGGCCGGGGTCACACTTGCGTGTGCAATGCGAGAAACTGGCATCAATACCCGGCACGGCCGCCGGCACTCGGGACCGGAGCATTCAGCTGCATGTATTTCTATGAAGCCACATGCCCCGGTCCCGAGTGCCGGCAGCACTACCGGGTATTGATGTGAGTTTCTCGCATTGCACACGCAAGTGTGACCCCGGCCTTTAAGCAAGTCTCATGAGCTTAAAAGGGTAAAACTGCAAAGTGTAATGAAGGCACGGTTCATAGCCACCTAAAAGTGGCTATCACGTACAGACTTGGTAGTAGCCATTCCGTTTACCAGATCCCATAGAGATCACTTTTTTTGTCTTTCAATCCCATTGTTCTGTCCCACTGATTAAATAATTTCCAGCAATAAAATAATGATTTGATGCTAAGTGCCTTATATTTTAACCTGGAAATGTAAAGTACCGTAATTATTGAACTCAATCACACGCTACTAGGGCAATATCCGGACTTGTGAAGGAGATTTTTAGAAGGCGCTGTACCGTGTTTTTCTTCAAGTGAAAACTGTAAAACATCTAAATGATATGTAAATCACAGCTTTTTTCACATAATAAATCACTGAAGCTTACGGATGGAGGTGAACGTCCTAATTAACTGTTCTGCATGTAAAGCCAAACAAAACAATGTAATATAGACCAGTAAATGTATTTCACATTACATTCAAAGACCTGGCGGCTGTGAACGGCGCAGCACAATTCTGCGGTCAGTATCATTGTCAGCAGGCTATTAATAAAGGAATCAACGGTGAAAGCTGAGGCAGACATGTAGATGGCGTAGAAATACTGCAGGACAATGAAAGAGAGTAAGCAGATGAGAACATTCATACAAAATACGCAAAAAAGAAGCAATGTGGGAATATCACAAAAGGGGAACTATGTACAAGAGAAGTTTAAAAAGTTTCTTAAAAACTTTTGTGTTTCGGATCATATCAAGTCTATTTTGTGTTCGGTCAGTTTTATAATTGTTGGTGCGGATTTGATTAGGCCAGTGACAACCACTTTGTGGCTTCCTGATAGTTGTCATTACTCTTCTCCTTTTCCTTCTGGGTTATGATGAGCGGAGCAGGCAAAATTCGAATTCATCTAATTCATCTGTTCACGCCATTCTTCCCAGGAAATTATTCTGTGTAAATTTAATATCCATTATTATGCTCTGGGGTACAAATGTAATATGTAAAAAATAAAACAAAATGAAAATACTCACCTCATTGTCCTCGTTGTATCTTCTGATCCCTGACATCCCCGAGCTTCTCATAAGGTTAGTTCTGCGCATGCATCAGCAAGTTCATGGTGCACATTGTGACGTTGTGACTAGTGATGAGCGAACGTGCAGATATAAGGTGTTATCCGCATGCTCGAGCGTGTGCTAACCGAGTGTCTTCAGACTGGAAATGGAGTTAGTGGACGATATTCCGCGTTGCCGACAGAATGGAGACACATATCCCTATTTGGTAAAGTAAGGTGTTGGTTTATTTCTACGCTTTTCGAAGTATATAACTTATTCTTCAGGAAAAAACACATGTATCAATTTTTGCATAAATTAATTCCAGCCCCTCCTGGAGTGATTTTATGTACAACAGATATTTTGCATATTTTTTGGCGCCCTATTGGGAAATGTTTGACTTTTTGCGTCGTAAAAGAGGTCAAAGGAAAAAAAAAGCTTTTTTTTTATTTTGTGCAAAATCATGAACTGTGGGCCATTTAAACCACTTTACCCCCTAGGGTGGTTTGTACATTAATGACCGGGCCAATTTTTACAATTCTGACAACTGTTCCTTTATGAGGTTATAACTCTGGAACGCTTCAATTGATCCTGGTTATTCTGACATTGTTTTTTTGTGACATATTGTACTTCATGATAGTGGTAAATTTATTTGATATGAATTGCGTTTATTTGTGAAAAAAACAGAAACTTGGCGAAAATTTTGAAAATTTCACAATTTTCCAACTTTGAATTTTCATGTCCTTAAATCACAGAGATATGTCACACAAAATACATATTTTCCCACATGTCTACTTTACATCAGCACAATTTTGGAACTAATTTTTTTTTTAGTTAGGGAGTATATAAGGGTTAAAAGTTGACCAGCAATTTCTCATTTTTACAACAACAATTTTTTTTCTTTTAGGGACCACATCACATTTGAACTCACTAAAGGGTCTATATGATAGAAGATACCCAAAAGTGACACCATTCTAAAAACTGCACCCCTCAAGGTGCTCAAAACCACATTCAAGAAGTTTATTAACCCTCCAGGTGCTTCACAGGAATTTTTTTTATTTTTGCAAGGGTAACAGGACAAATTGCACAACAACCTTTGGAGTCCAATTTGACCTGAGTACGCTGATACCCCATATGTGGGGGTAAACCACTGTTTGGGCGCATGGCAGAGCTCGAAAGGGCAGGAGCATCGTTTGACTTTTTCAGCGCAAAATTGGCTGAAATTGAGATGGGACACCATGTCGTGTTTGGAGAGCCCCTGATGTGCCTAAACAGTGGAAACCGACCACAAGTGACCCCTGTTATGACCCCAATGGCAGAGGGTCTCAGAAATAAATACCCAGTCTGCAAACACAAAAAACCAGCTCATAGGGCAGTGGTAACTGGGCTGACCGTATATCTAATCCTAGCACCACAAATAGCAGCAGCCGGGGAACGTGCCTACGTTGGTTCTAGACGTCTCGCGCCAGCCGGAGAACTAACTAACCCTAGAAGGGAAAAGATAGACCTTTCTTGCCTCCAGAGAAAAGACCCCAAAAGTTGGATACAAGCCCCCAACAAATGATAACGGTGAGGTAAGAAGAAAAGACAAACGTAAGAATGAACTAGATATTTAGCAAAGAGAGGCCCACTGACTAATAGCAGAATATAGTAAGATGACTTATACGGTCAGCAAAAACCCTATCAAAAATATCCACGCTGGATATTCAAGAACCCCCGAACCGTCTAACGGCCCGGGGGGAGAATACCAGCCCCCTAGAGCTTCCAGCAAAATCAGAAATCACATTTAATACAAGCTGGACAAAAAATAAGAGCAATACAAATAACCAAAAAACAAGGAAGCAGGACTTAGCTTAATTTTGCAAGAACCAAGACCAGCAGACAGGAGCAAACAGAAAGAACTGATTACAACAATGCCAGGCACCAGACTAAGAATTCAGGAAGTTCATATAGCAACACCCCTGGACTAACGACCCAGATGGTGCCAAACTGAGGAAAGACAATCCCAGAGTCATATCACTAGTGACCACAAGAGGGAGCCAAAAAAGTCTAATTCTAATTCACAACAGACCCCCATTTTGGAAACTAGACCCTAGGGAACTTATCTAGATGTATTGAGAGCATATTGAACTTGCAAGAGCCTCACAGAAGTTTATAACGTAGAGCAGAGAAAATAAAAAAATCATTTTTTTTTCCACAGAAATGATCTTTTCGCCCCCAATTTTTTATTTTCCCAAGAGGAGAAATTGGACCCCAAAAGTTGTGCAATTTGTCTGATACTCCATATCTGGGGGTAAACCGCTGTTTGAGCGTATGACAGTGCTTGGAAGGGAACATATTTTGGCCCACAGAGTCATGTGATGTCTTGTTTTTTGCAGGACGAGTTGAGGTTTTTATTGGTACCATTTTCGGGCACATGATATTTTTTGATTGCTTTCTATTACGATTTTTCGGAGGCAGAATGAACAAAAACCAGCAATTCAGGAATTTCTTTTGAGGGGGGGGGGGGGGGGGTGTTTATGCCATTCCATGTGTGGTAAGATCGATAAAGCAGTTTTATTCTTCGGGTCAGTACAATTACAGTGATACCTCATTTATATTGTTTTTTATGTTTTGGCACCTTTATACAATAAAAACTACGGTATTTTATAGTAAAAAAAATATTATTTTTGCATCGCTTTATTCTGAGAGCTATAACTTTTTTATTTTTCTTCTGATGGAGCTGTATGGCGGCTTGTTTTTTGCGGGACTAGATGACGTTTTCAGCGGTACCGTGTTTATTTATATCCATCTTTTTGATTGCGTATTATTTCACTTTTTGTTCGGCGGCATGATGATAAAGCATTGTTTTTTGCCTCGTTTTTTATTTTTTTTATGGTGCTCACTAAAGGGTTTTAACTAGTGGGACAGTTTTATACGTTGGGTCGTTGCAGAAGCGGCAATATCACATATGTGTACTTTTATTGTTTATAAAAAAAAAGTCATTCAAATATTTATTTAGAGATAGAATATATTTAGATTTTTGTATTATTATTTAAAAAAATATATATATTTTTACAATTATTTAAAAAAAAAATGTTTTACTTTGTCCCACTATAGGACAATCATTTTTTACAGGCTGATTGCTTCTATACCATAGAGATGAGGCAGCATCTCCATGCTATAGAAACTGTCAGCTCTGAACTGACAGAGACTTGCTGATCATGCACTGCACATGATCAGCAAGTTTTCTAGGTCTGGTGACCCAGATGTCATCATGACCACAACGGGACACCATGGCAATGGTTTGGACCCCGCGTTATGTCACGGGGTCTCTGAGCCAAGGGAAAAGGAGCTTTCAGCCCTCTGCTAGCTTTCTGAATGCTGCGATCAAACATTTCGGGGGTTAAAGTGCCGGGAGTGGTGTGTGACTGCTTCTGGCACCTAGTGCGTGGGCGGTCGAGATGACATAATGATCCGTCCCTAGTCAAATAGGCCAAGGTCACATGGACGGCTCATTACGTCAGAAAGGGGTTAAAGAATTTGGTGAAAAAAATGGCTACGAGTACCATAAGACAAAAAGGATGGTGTCCTTACAAGAGTAGAGAGGATACGAGGTTAGTGGTCATGACTAGGGTTGATCGCATAGCTTCGGAGAAGACCTTATCCAAATAGCTATAGCGCTTACCAAATAGCTGCCTCGGTAACCTGGAGCACTCCCGACAATCAGCTGTTCGGCGCCGCAGCTGCATGTGTTGTGACTTTGTGACAGTCACAATGGATGTGTCATGACTGTCAAACAGCCACGACACATGCAGCTGCGGCACCAAAAAGCTGATTATCGGGAGCGCTCCAGGCATCCGGGTTACCGAGGCAGCTATTCGGTAAGCGATATAGCTCTTCGGATAAGCTCTTATCTGAAGCTATTCGATCAGCCCTAGTCAAGACCAAATAGTGAACAGGTATGATATTTAGGCTTCCCACCGGTTGTCATCTGAAGCAGTCTTCGATGTAAAGCAATCTGTAGTCAGTCAGAGGAACTAATCCGAAAGTCTACAATTCAGGGACTATCTGCAATTACTATCCGAGAGCCAACACATTATTAATCAAATACATACTTCAAAAATGTTGCACCCATTGTTTCATTGTGCCTTTTTCTGACCAGCAGGTAACCTCCTGGTGTACATTTCTCTCTCGTGGTGGTGATCCTGCTCTATGTTGCCCAGTCGATAACTCACATGAAGGTTTCGCAGGCCATACACCAGTATGGAAAATCCATTCTCTGAGTTCTGGAGATGTCCCTTTATAGTGTAACGTGGCGCGGGGCAGTAGCTGTGGGCAAGATAGTCGTCTCTTATGCCCCAGCACGTTACATGAAGATGGGGGTCAGGGCTGAGTATGTGGGCTTATGATATGGGGGCGCTATAGTCCAGTAAGTGAGTGTCCTATTCTCAACCAGCGATTCCGCTTCCTCTTCCCTGTTAAGGGAACAGTTTGCCAATATGGCCGGTTCTTAGCTTCTCTGCTTCTAATAGCTTGGTCCTCACTCCCGTGGCACTCTCTTCATCTCATGTTTTCAGGTCCCGTGCTGGCCTGTTACCTGAGTTATAAACACAGGGCCGCACTGCTAAACATCCGGTCCCAAGACCAGTCTCCAATTGATCACTCAGTCCTTCAGTCACTTCTCCATCTCTCTACTCACAATCACACTATCGACTGCCTTGGTATCTATCCATGTCAGAGACACCCACATCACACGGCTCTGCTCACTAATCAGACCATAGATCTGCTTTTACTGCACGCTGGGCCCTATTTGTCTTCCTGACAGGAAACTGTCTTTGTCCCTTTACCATATTCCCTCCCACTCTGGGCTAGTCCCAAATATTAACCATAACTATCCCTATCGTCGGGCAGAAGACAATGCTATCACCAATAATGCATGTCACAATACACATTAAACTCTAGAATACACTTCAACAATATATGTGTCTTCAAGGGGGATAGTGGGCAGTATGACCATCTCCTAACAATGATGTAGACTATTCGCAGGGGAAGAAATACAGAGCAGTTGCTCTAGGGCCCAGTGGGTAAGTGGGCCCACTGCCACATAAAAGCAGCAAACTGCATGTAAATTTGTGACAAACTAATTTCATGGCCACTAATTAGTGATTGATTTTAGACAGCCGTATCATGATGATCCCTCATTGGGGTGCTTTTTCTGTCTATGTTCACCAATGGTTACTGAAGTGTGTATTAGATCATTCGCTTATAATTTTTGCATTGACGTCAGGAGAAATAATCGCTGCAGAAATCTCAGCGTCCTAAAATCTAATTAAGACAAGGCTGCAAATCAGTAATCGCCTCCCTTTATAGTTACATCCTATTATACTATTGAGCTGACATTTTCCTTTCAGCAAACTCTACGTCCTCATGTTCTTGATTTGTTCTTCATGTAGCGGGTTTTATCTTATTTGACCACAATTATACTGTGGTTTGTTTTTCTTTTCTTTGCAATCTGCATTTTCATACGCGGCCGTGAGATCAAAGACGTGCGCAATGGTAATTGTTCAGATTGATCTCACGCTTGTGTGTTTATTGCAGATCCAAAACAAATTTGGGCAAAGTGCTGGGGGCCTGAATGCAATTACAAGGATTTCTTTATGTCCAAGGTTTTTGCAAAACATCAAAGATTTTTTTCCCTACACGGTGAGGGCCATACCGAGCCTCTCTCAGCTGCTCCCCCGGATTGATATGTACAGCCCTTTGGTAACAGAGGTTACCCCTATGATTTGATTTCTGCTAATATAGGAACATGACACATATGTTGGTTTAATGGAATATCTTGCCTTCAGATTAAGGGGAGCAGGATTGGAAAGTGAAATGTCTATGATCCATGGAGATCGGGAACCCGTTGGTATCAGATAGAACCTTTAATGGGTTTTCCAGGACTATTTTTTTGATTATTTATCTCAGAACTAACAAGCAGGTACTTGCTAACTACCTGCCTGTTGTGCCCGGAACCGATTTCTGCCGACACAGACTGTTCATGTCGGCGATTTAGAAGCTTCCGTTGTCAATCAGCATGACGCTCTGTCGACAGAGCAGCCTGGAAGAAGAAGAGCAGTCGGGTAGAACAGGCAGGTAGCTGCTTCTGCTAGCAACTACCTGCCTGTTATATATTTTTTTACTATGGGCCTAAAAACTAATAATTTAAAGTTATTTTTTTGTAAAAACTCATATAGTTTGCGCCTATACATACCAACTGTACCAATAAAAAAGAGGGAACATATTTATTAGATATATATTAAAATAAAATTAGATGATCAAATAGCCTAAAAAGTCATTCGTATGTATATACCTAAAATATACCTAAAATATAAAGTCCAATTAGTTCATATATGTTTCTTGATCCAACTGTTGGTGCACATCTATTCCCAGGTAAAATGCAGATGGCAGGCAATGCTGTATTTACCTTTTAATAGGCGATGTTGAAGTCCACAATAGGGTTTTTTTTTTCCTCCTGGAATCCCCCTTTCTACAGATGGTGGTAGAAGTAAAAGTCAAAACAGCAGCTCAGGAACCAAGTATCTTCAGGAGCGCTGTTCCCGCCGGTGACAAACGCTCCCTTAGCCTCCTTCCCAGCGGTACACGAGCTTGGAGAGCTCGTGATCAAGGAGTACGATGCCGCCTTCAGCTGACAGGACCTTGTGTGACGTCAGTTGTCACGTGACCGGCAGGGGTACGAGGCGCTATCGGGACCAATTCCTACTCATTTTGGAGATCATGGTCTCCTTCGTCAGGGACGGTCTGTGAGAGAACAGAGCTGCTTTATATACAATATGTTCCTTTGCCGCAATGGGATGGGGATGGAGGTAGATACATTAAGTAAACGCAAATAACTCAACCTCACTGTTTAAACCACATGGCTTCAGTGAATCAAGAGCAAAAATCCAGCTACTCTCAACTCTAGACATTTTCTTAATAAAGTCACCTTTTCGAAAGTCTCTTTTAATTATCTCCAAGCCTGTGACTGTTGTGCCATTAATTAACCCGTTATGATACTCTCTATAATGCTTAGACAGTGGATGACCAACGAACTTATTCCTTATATTCCTCAAATGTTCGTTTAGCCTTACATTAAGAGGGCGTTTAGTACGTCTCACATAAATTTTACTACATGGGCATTTCAAAGAATAAATCACCCCAGTAATAGTGCATGTGATGACATCCCAGATCTTAAACTCCTTTGTCCCATTTGAAATAAATTGTTGTTTTGATGTCTTTAATGATTTGCATATTCGACAATGGCGACAAGGATAAAAACCTGGTGTTTGTCTCCCAACATAACAGGTGGATCTCCATTCTTGGTTATAAACGGGTATTGAGGGAGCTATCATGTTACCCAAATTGTGGGTTTTTCTAAAAATAAACCTGGGGTTCGGAGGTATTGAATCACCAATTATTTTATCCTCCTTTAACAAATCCCAGTGTCTCCCAACAATTTTTTTTAAAAATATGCATATTAGCATTATATTGAATAATAATAGGGATGTCACTCATGATGTCACAATTTTCTTTATCTTTTCAATTATCTTTCAAAAGGTCTTCACGTGGCTTGCTTAATACCATCCTTCTAGCATTTAAAAGATGATCACCATCATATCCTTTGTTGATGAATTTAGTAGTCAATAAATCTGCCTCTGTATTAAAATTCTGAGGGCGTGAGCAGTTTCTATACGCCCAAGTATATTGACTTTTTGGCACATTTAAAAGCCAATTGGGAAGATGGCAGCTATTCTTGGATATGTAATTATTACAATCGGTAGGTTTAGAATGAGTACACGTGTGAATCATGCCTTCTTGTATGAAAATCTTCAAGTCCAGAAAGTTAATCGTCTCAGTGCTAGTAACCGCAGTAAAGTTTAAAAAATACATATTTTTATTGATATCAACTAAAACATCAGCCAGGGATTCTGGGCCTCCTGACCATATAAAAATAATATCATCAATAAACCTGTGCCAGAGGACAAGGTTTTCATGCAGTCCGCCACCCTCATATATGGCAGCCTCGTCCCATCTGCCCACATAGAGGTTTTTTTTTTAAAGTTATTTTTTGTATAATTTCTTAATGTATCTTTATAGGGTTATACAGGTCCTTCTCAAAAAATTAGCATATAGTGTTAAATTTCATTATTTACCATAATGTAATGATTACAATTAAACTTTCATATATTATAGATTCATTATCCACCAACTGAAATTTGTCAGGTCTTTTATTGTTTTAATACTGATGATTTTGGCCTACAACTCCTGATAACCCCAAAAACCTGTCTCAATAAATTAGCATATCAAGAAAAGGTTCTCGAAACGACCTATTACCCTCATCTTCTGAATCAACTAATTAACTCTAAACACATGCAAAAGATACCTGAGGCTTTTAAAAACTCCCTGCCTGGTTCATTACTCAAAACCCCCATCATGGGTAAGACTAGCGACCTGACAGATGTCAAGAAGGCCATCATTGACACCCTCAAGCAAGAGGGTAAGACCCAGAAAGAAATTTCTCAACAAATAGGCTGTTCCCAGAGTGCTGTATCAAGGCACCTCAATGGTAAGTCTGTTGGAAGGAAACAATGTGGCAGAAAACGCTGTACAACGAGAAGAGGTGACCGGACCCTGAGGAAGATTGTGGAGAAGGACCGATTCCAGACCTTGGGGAACCTGAGGAAGCAGTGGACTGAGTCTGGTGTGGAAACATCCAGAGCCACCGTGCACAGGCGTTTGCAGGAAATGGGCTACAGGTGCCGCATTCCCCAGGTAAAGCCACTTTTGAACCATAAACAGCGGCAGAAGCGCCTGACCTGGGCTACAGAGAAGCAGCACTGGACTGTTGCTAAGTGGTCCCAAGTACTTTTTTCTGATGAAAGCAAATTTTGCATGTCATTCGGAAATCAAGGTGCCAGAGTCTGGAGGAAGACTGGGGAGAAGGAAATGCCAAAATGCCTGAAGTCCAGTGTCAAGTACCCAGTCAGTGATGGTGTGGGGTGCCATGTCAGCTGCTGGTGTTGGTCCACTGTGTTTCATCAAGGGCAGGGTCAATGCAGCTAGCTATCAGGAGATTTTGGAGCACTTCATGCTTTCTGGCACCTGCTCACAGTGCCAAAACCACTGGTAAATGGTTTACTGACCATGGTATTACTGTGCTCAATTGGCCTGCCAACTCTCCTGACCTGAACCCCATAGAGAATCTGTGGGATATTGTGAAGAGAAAGTTGAGAGACGCAAGACCCAACACTCTGGATGAGCTTAAGGCCGCTATTGAAGCATCCTGGGCCTCCATAACATCTCAGCAGTGTCACAGGCTGATTGCCTCCATGCCACGCCGCATTGAAGCAGTCATTTCTGCCAAAGGATTCCCGACCAAGTATTGAGTGCATAACTGAACATTATTATTTGATGTTTTTTTTGTTTGTTATTAAAAAACACTTTTATTTGATTGGACGGTTGAAATATGCTAATTTATTGAGACAGGTTTTTTGGGTTATCAGGAGTTGTAGGCCAAAATCATCAGTATTAAAACAATAAAAGACCTGACAAATTTCAGTTGGTGGATAATGAATCTATAATATATGAAAGTTTAATTGTAATCATTACATTATGGTAAATAATGAAATTTAACACTATATGCTAATTTTTTGAGAAGGACCTGTACCTTACTAAACGCCAAACTAATGAAAGCTTAGTTTAGTGCCTTTTAATACCGTCCTACTGCGGTTATTTATCTTTTTTTTTGTTTTAGTTTTTTCATCTTTATCTTCCAAGAGTTATAACTTGTTTCATTCTCCTGTTGACATAACCGACGTCTTGTTTTTTTTGTGCAGAACAAGTTGTAGTTTTGAAGACCACATTTGAATTTACCATATAATGTACTAAAAAATAATGGAAAAAAATTGTAGGATGAGATGAAACAAAACACACTATTATTGTGCAGAGTTCAATCTCACAGGATTCACGGTGTTACCGATTTACAAAGACAAAAAGTTAAGTGTGTGTAAAGAGAGAATTGTAGAACTTACAAGAAGAAACACCACACTTATTTTCATTTTCCATATTTATTTCATATAATATACATACAAAAATTCCAGGGAAATAGTAAGCATAAGGAATCTGGTGAAGGGAGAATTAGTGATGCTCATAAATATTATATGAAGGTTGATGGATACAAAAGTAATAAAATACTAATAAATCATGAAACATGCAGATAAACATTAAATAACTAAGTAAATAAGGAGAATTGATATAATAAAAGTGCAAGTGCATAGAGGTACCAATACTCTCATACAAAATAGCACACACTGAGGAATAATAATGTGAGCCGCCATATATCAAATAGATGTATCAGGTTAGAGTCATATCAGGAGTCCTCATGTCTCTCCTGAGGATGCAAATGTGCAAAACGCGCGTCGGGGCGTGGGTATTTTGTGACTAACTTGGGTAACTATTCTTTAACTATAATGACATTATAACCTTTTAATATTTATATGACTCTAAACTGATATATTGAATAGTTTTTTTAATTTATTTTCTAAGTGAGGTGTTTCTTTTTGGAGGTTATATAGGGTTCACTGTGTGACAACAAAAATTATGTAAGAGGTTGTTGACTTATATAATTGCTCACAATGGCTTGATCTTCTCAAAAATAGCTAAAACAGACTTACTTCAGCTCCTACTCTAGCACCACCTGTGAAAAGCTGCTTATCGGTCTGTGATGACATGGCTGTAGCAGTGATGTCACATCTACAGCAAATAACTGCTGCAACCATTCACGAGGCTCAACAAAAATATTGAAGAAGAAGGCACAAAACCACTGAGAAACATCAGAATGGCCTATCAGGAGATTCCCTGACTCCCCGGTGTGCCAATCCAAACTTGTTCAGTGGTCCTGTGCTATCAATCCCATAGGTGAACCTCCTACTTCTAAATTCTCCTTGCACATACTACCAATAAACTCCCTTGTGGCTTTTGACCACGAAAGACCGGCCACTAAACAATGATGTACCAGCTAAAGACACACTGAAACGAGGGTTTAAAGAGTAGTTTTCACTTGTCATCTTTGGGAGCGTATGGTTCTTCTTCCTCCAGGCTTCCTTGGTTTGATCTTGGTTCTGGTAATGTATCCATGTACTCAGAATGGTTCTATTAGTTCATCCACGTGTTGAGCTTGGTTCTGTTAGTGTCTCCATGTACTGAGCATGGTTCTACTAGTTCATCCATGTGTTGAGCTTGGTTCTGTTAGTGTATCCATGTACTCAGCATGGTTCTGTTAGTTCATCCATACTTACCATGGTTCTGTTAGTTCATCCATGTGTTGAGCTTGGTTCTGTTAGTGTATCCATGTACTCAGCATGGTTCTGTTAGTTCATCCATACTTACCATGGTTCTGTTAGTTCATCCATGTGTTGAGCTTGGTTCTGCTAGTGTATCCATGTACTCAGCTTGGTTTTATTAGTGTATCCATGTATTGAGCTTTGTTCTGTTAGTGTATCTAAGTACTGTGCTTGGTTCTGTTAGGAACACAGTGCACTGACTGGGTGCCAGCTCTTGCAACCCGCACGTGACAGCTTTATGTATTTCTATGCAGCTGTCACGCTGGGGATAGGAGAGCCGCTGGCCAGTCTGTGCATTGTATTCCAATCTCGATCAGATTTATACGACCGTTTGACTGAGCCCTAAAATTCCCTCCATCCTTGAGAAAGGAGAGGGCTTTTAATATGATTAAAATAGCTACGTTTCTTGTTGTGACAAACACTTTGCAATTTTAACCATTATTGAGACAACCTCTTTAAGGGGTTGATCGAAAATAACACTAATTTAATCCAAAACATCTATTTCATGTAAAAATCTAATTGTGTTTCAAATGTACTTTAACTAAAAATTCCCTTCCATTCCCTCTCAACATTATTTTAACTATTTTATTTTTTTTCCCAACTTCCTGTTTGATTACACTTGAATCCCTAGTACATGCTGGAATACTCAACCAAGTCGCCTCTGTCCCCACTTTGAACTGTAGCGTCATCAGTGACGTTCATTTCAGGGCCTGGGCTAGTCCCTGTAATACTGAGCATGCACCTGTTGTTAAGTCCGATGTATGCTCAGGACAATCTTGCCACTAGGCAATATCTTTTTTAATGTGCAATGCCAATGTGCTTCCTCGCCAGTTCTGAGAAGTGACAGCTGGCTAGAGAGCATATTATCAATGTGCATTGTAAGGAGAGCGCACGGCAAGCAGGAAAAGCAGATACAAGCCCTAGAAACAGGCATCATTTTCAGTTGTAGGGCTTGTCTTGGTTCACTGGGTTATGTATTTACAATGTGCACTGACAGTGCGCTCTCTTGCCGGCTTGTCACTTCTCATAAGAGCCGACGAGGGAGCGCACTGTCACTGTGCATTAAAAATAAATTTGCATAGTGACAAGTTCCTACTGAGCATACATCGGTATTAATAACTGACGCATGCTAAGTAGAGCAGGGACTAGCCCAGGTCCTGAAAAGGAAATCACTGATGAAGCTTTGTTTCAGTGTGGGGACAGAGACTGCAGCAGTGACCACAATTTTCTATGGCAACTTGTGAGCTAAGTGTGAGACCGTGGGTACCCTTTATATTGATGTTGGCACTGTATTATATTAATTTTGGCAAAGTATAGTTATACCTGGATTCTGCATGTACTGTGAAAAACATGCAGAAGATGTGCCTTGTAGGGCACATACTAGTGTATACTATTTACCTGGGCACTGAATTTCAATAAATTGTTTTCAGATATAAAAGTCACATTTTGGATGGAGGGGTCCTTTAGATATCACCCTGTATAATGGCAGATTATTCTCAGTTCTTGCACCTGGTACAGAGTTTAGGAACACTCATGCTGTAGAAAGACGGACGTCTCCAGCTAACAATAAGAAATCAGTTCTCTTGTCTGAATATATTGGACTGCAGAAATGGACGGTATTAAAAAGCGTGTATTAGAAACAAACCGTCAAATTACTGCGGCTGCCAAATGGAAATGGCGACCGACTTCATTGTACTTTGTCTCCTGATTACCTTCTAATGTCAGAGCCGAGCCAGAACAGAATGTTAAAATAACATGACGTGAGGTTATGAACTCGGCAGATATTAAAGCTGTCTTTCATTTAAATGCTGGCACTTTCAGAGCCTGTCTCCGTCCAATTTTCCCATAGTCTGAAGTTTAGTGAAGTCACCCTATAAAAACTAAAACAAATATTTTATTCAATTGTTACATGTGCCGGGGAGTGGTCTCATGCCAGGAATATACACAGCAAAGTGCCTAAAAACTGATATTACATGGTGCGGTCAATGGGGAGAAACATTACTACAACTACTGCTGGAGACTGATTCACGTATCTGTTCCAACCAGTATTTCTGGGATCCAGTGACCGAGAGCTGTCCGTCACCAGCTTACTGACCGGGAGCTCGTGCCTTTCTGGTGGGTGGGTTTCTTTAAAGAATAACTGAAGAGTTTTTTTTATATATATATATAACTTTGGAAAGTTAAGAAACTTTAGAAATCACTTTTTTTAGGGGTTTGTCTCTATTCCTGTAATAAATGCATGTAAATGACTTCCAACCCCCTGCTATTTTTTTTCAGTCCATTAATAATAGCAGTATGATATAATAATAATCTTTATATATATATATATATATATATATATATATATATATATATATATATATATATAGCGCTAACATACCAGAACATACTCATTTGGAGCACAGATGATGGCAGTGATGGGTCGATTCAGCACCTGTGTCGCTAATTCTGGGGATAAGCTGCTGCAGGAGGTAGTTCTGATAAGCGGGACACTCGGAGGAGGAGACAGGCGTTGACCCATCACTGTCATCATCTGTACTCCGCATAATTACTTTCTGATATCAGGGCAGCTGAAAAAGGAAAATAGACTGTGGAAAAGCCGGGGTTTGGAAGCCACTTACGTGGAAATTTTTTTTTTTTTACAAAAATGAAGATAAATCCCCTAAGAAAGTGATTTCGAAAGGTTCATAACTTTAAAATACTGGGGGAAAAAAATTATAAAAATATGTATGAAAGTTTAGTTTTTATATAAGTTATCCTATTTCTAATTAGTGCTCTTCTGGAAGAAAAGTAAGTCTCAAAAGCACCAATTATAGGAGATACTTACTGTAAGTCAATGTTCGGAGCTTTGACAAGTGTGCGATATGATGACTCGGGACATTTGCGGAAACATGAGATTGTGCTCAGATGACAGCACTGATTATCCCTTCCTGGTGTTTCCACTGTAAATCTAGAATTAAAGTGTCCGACAAAGAGGCTCAGGTCATTAACTCCAGAATTATTGAACAGCTGGTACCTAGGTAAAAGTTTCTTAGACATAAACAAGTCAGGATCGGTGACAGGTTATTTTAGTAACTATAAAGTATTCTTAATTAATTTCTTTCTTAGAAATCTGGGTTGTTCAGCTATATTGTTATTCCTCCTATAAATTGATGAATAATTTAATAACCGAGTATGAAAAGGGTAAGTCCGGGTATGAAAAGGGTAAGTCCTTACACAGATCGTCACTGGGCATCAATGAATAAATTATGTGCCGCTCCTTTATAAGACTGGTACAATTCCTGTAACCAAAACTAGCGAATACAGTCTGTTACCGTCAGTGTCAGTCAATGTAAGGAAAAAAAACCAATGGGTAACACCCTGTTGTCAATTTAGTCATACAGTTCTGGGAGGAATAACAGAGGAACCACAAATGCTCTAGAATTAGAGTTGGGAAGCAAAATTCTGAAGACCCTGGTCCAGTGGCCGGGCAAGTAGTCCATGGCTGCAGCCTTACAAAGCTTCTAATTAGTCGGCCCAGTGCAACATCATACTGGAAAAATGACATTGGGACTACTAATCAGAGGAGGCACCTCTGGTCTGGAGGCCATGGACTACCAACATGACCATTGGACCAGGTTCCTGCAAATTGTTTGCTCGTTTTTATCCTGAATTGATATTTCATGGGGGATACAATCGTTTACTAAAAAAGACTTTTAAGGAGCAGGGATCCCCCAGCCAACAATGACATATCCATGTGGTCAAGATCAAGAAGAGTCAAACCTTAGGCTACAGTCCTGGTCTCATGGTCTCCCGCACTGCCTGCAAGCTTTTATTATTAATCAATATGTATGCACTTCCCCTGTGCTACCATTTGGTGCAACAAAACATTTAAGGCTTGTAGTCTTGGCCTTAAACAAACGTATATGGCCTAACTGTGGTCATACTTTGCGTACGCACATCAGTACCGGGATGAAGGTCCTTGGCACTGGTTGTTTTGACCCATCTGGAGCCTATTGAGGATGTTGTAATAGGTTGGGATACCCAATGGTGGCCAAGTGCTGGCCAATAGCTGTCTCCCTCCGGTTTATCTGTAATTTGTATCTATCAGCAGAGGAGATGGGTTATTGAAGTGGGGCTGGGATTTATCTCTCTGCTTCTACCGTCATGTTGGTCAAAAGTCATGGAGGCATTACAGAGAGGCGAGCTTTCAGTATTATCCAAACAATTGTATAATGGCAGACACAATGACATACAGGTACGTTAGGAGAAAGGAAGTTCCTGCACATTTAGTGCTGCCAGAATGCTGAATAGGGATAGTTCCTGAACATATTAGACTGGGATTTGCACCAATAACAGTTTTATCTTTTTGTGGTGCATAAGAGGGGCCAGACCATGCTTTCAATTTTATATAAAAGAACAAGAACACGTTAAGAACAGGCATTCATCTAGGCTTAAAGGGGTTGTCCAGCCTTATGCTACAAGTCCACAGTTACTCTATGTGACTGCAGACTTGTTGATCCTCGCATCATGCACATTGCAAGGATTCTCCAATGTCGGGAGTGGGTAGTTATGTGACCGCAAGTATGGAATTTAAATACTTCTGGACACATTCCGACTAGACGTGTCTGGCATCACTCCATACACTTAGATTGAACAAGGCCGTGAACGTCTAGTCAGCATGTGACTGCATGTATACAAATTGTATACTTGCGGTCATGCAACCCCCCCATTACCATCGCTGGCACCAGAGAATCCTTAGAGTGCGTATTGCACATGATGTGAGGATTCACAAGTCTGCAGTCACATACAGTGGGTATGGAAAGTATTTAGACCCCTTAAAATTTTTCACTTTGTTTCATTGCAGCCATTTGGGAAATTCAAAAAAGTTCTTTTTTCTCATTAATGTACACTCTGCACCCCAGCTTGACTAGAGAAACAGAAATGTAGACAATTTTGGAAATTTATTAAAAAAGAAAAACTGAAATATCACATGGTCATAAGTATTCAGACCCTTTGCTCAGTATTGAGTAGAAGCAACTTTTGAGCTAGTACAGCCATGAGTCTTCTTGGGAATGATGCAACAAGTTTGTCACCCCTGGATTTGGGGATCCTCGGCCATTCTTCCTTGCAGATCCTCTCCAGTTCCGTCAGGTTGGATGGTGAACGTTGGTGGACCGCCATTTTCAGGTCTCTCCAGAGATGCTCAATTGGGTTTAGGTCAGGGCTCTGGCTGGGCCAGTCAAAAATGGTCACAGAGTTGTACTGAAGCCACTCCTTATTTTAGCTTTGTCCTTAGGGTCATTGTCTTGTTGGAAGGTGAACCTTTGGCCAAGTCTGAGGTCCAGAGCACTCTGGAAGAGGTTTTCATCCAGGATATCTCTTATCTCTGTACTTGGCCGCATTCATGTTTCCTTCAATGACAACCGGTTGTTCTCTCCCTGCAGCTGAAAAACACCCCCATAGCATGATGCTGCCACCACGTTTCACTGTTGGGATTGTATTGGGCATGTGATGAGCAGTGCCTGGTTTTCTCCACACATACCGCTTAGAATTATCACCAAAAAGGTCTATCTTCCTCTCCTCAGACCAGAGAATCTTATTTCTCATAGTCTGGGAGTCATTCATGTGCTCTTTAGCAAACTCTATGTGGGCTTTCATATGTCTTGCACTGAGGAGAGGCATCCGTCGGGCCACTCTGCCATAAAGGCCCGACTGGTGGAGGGCTGCAGTGATAGTTGACTTTGTAGAACTTTCTCCCATCTCCCTACTGCATCACTGGAGCTCAGCCACAGTGATCTTGGGGTTCTTCTTTACCTCTCTCACCAAGGCTCTTCTCCCACGATTGATCAGTTTTGACAGGTCTAGGAAGACTTTTGGTGGTCCCAAACTTCTTCCATTTAAGGATTAAGGAGGCCGCTGTGCTCTTAGGACCCTTGAATACTGCAGAAATTCTTTTGTAACCTTGGCCAGATCTGTGCCTTGCCACAATTCTGTCTCTGAGCTCCTTGACCAGTTCGTTTGACCTCATGATTCTCATTTGGTCTGACATGCACTGTGAGCTGTGAGGTCTTATATAGACAGGTGTGCGTCTTTCCAAATCAAGTTCTATCAGTATAATTAAACACAGCTGGACTCCAATGAAGGAGTAGAACCATCTCAAGGAGGATCACAAGGAAATGGACAGCATGTGACTTAAATATGAGTGTCTGAGCAAAGGGTCTGAATACTTATGACCATTTGATATTTCAGTTTTTCTTTTTTATTAAATTTGCAATAATTTTTACGTTTCTGTTTTTTTCAGTCAAGGTGGGGTGCAGAGTATACATTAATGAGAAAAAAAAGAACTTTTTTGAATTTACCAAATTGCTGCAATGAAGCAAAGAGTGACAAGTTTAAAGGGGTCTGAATACTTTCCGTACCCAACTGTAGACTTGTACCCTAAGATCGGATAAAACCTTTTAGCGCTTAAATAGGGACAGTATGGAAAACTCATAATGATAAAGATCTTCATAGGAACCTAGCGGTCTAGCAGGTGCACATTCTTCAAAAGTGAGCGCCTTCCCACTGTTCTCAGCAATTAGTATCAGGGTCCTTTCTGGAGTGATACAATAAAATCATGTACGTGATTATTTCCCTTACGTGTCAGTAACGTAGAATCACTCCAACAATGGCAGACGCAATCACAGCATCTGTAACATATGTAGTTCATCTGGGACCAAAAGTCCCATAGTATGAATCAGCCAGAGCAGATTTACTGTACTGTGATGGCGGGATATAGAAGAACTTTTCCCCATTGTAATGGTAATTCTTTTTGACTAGAAGACATTACAATCGTAATCCCAAGAGGAGAAGGCGATCGCTGATGGAGGTTAAAATAAGTAAGTAAATAAAGGGGTTTGGAGAAACTCTAAGATCCTTGGCCAAGATTTCTGGCAGCAGATAAATGGAGCGAACCCTTAATGATTGTTAAGTTCAATCTACTCAAATTTGTGCCAAGTAAGACCTCCGGCAAATCTACAAAAGTGCTCTCAGCTCGCACGTCCATGAGGCACCTCTCTACGCCGGGTTCTGTATCTGTGTAATCAGGTAATGAGCCACAATTAACAGAATGACTTTATTAAGGAGAGGTCAGATTTCAGATGCCTTCTGTACGATGGGCAGCCAGGATCCGGGGTGATCACTGGGAGAAGAATTCGGGTCATTGGCAGATATTTCACTACTACGGATGGTGCAATCTTTTGTTTGTCCTATCAACGTATTAAATGACCCCGCGCAAAGTGGTGAGAGATCTGATTAAGAACTTATTATACGTGCATTAACAGATTAGGGCTGTCAAGAGAAATTGCCCAGTTGCTTTCATTATACAAGGAGGACTAATTAAGGTGGATTATATTCAAGAAAATGACATATCCAATTACAGAAAAAAAATCACGCTGCCTGTAATGCCAGCGAGGGTTCAGCAGTTGATATCGTGCTCTCTAGATATTTTAGGATTCCTATAGCACGGACAGTTGTTTGCGAGTGGAAGGTATGCGGCTAACAAGGGCGCTAATGGGAATACGAATGTCTCTTGTACAGGGCGCAGAACTGTAACACAGCGCCCAATGGAGCATGCCACGACTTATTGCCACCTGTTTAAAGGGATTCTGTCACTGGCATTTTTCTATGTAATCTGAGAGCAACATGGTGTAGGGGCAGAGACCCTGATTCCAATGATGTGTCACTTACTAGGTTGCTTGCTGTCATTTTCTTACCATCACAGTTTTATCTGCTGCAGATCTAGCAGTTCTGTAAATGCTGAGCTCTGTATAACCCCGCCCACACCACTGATTGGCCGCTTTCTGTGTGCACTGCGCAGAGGCAGAAAGCGGCCGATCAGTGGTGGGGGCGGAGCTTATACAGAGCTCATGAATATGGAGGACTACACAACAGCAGGTTTACTAGTCTTCTAGTGATAATCTCCTGCTGCTAAAACTGTGCTTTTATCAAAATTACATCAAGCAGCGCAGTACGTGGCACATCACTGGAATCAGTGTCACTGCCCCTATATCATGCTGCTCTTATATAAAGCGTCAGTGGGTTTCTGGTACCTCAGCTGAGAGCAGCATGAGGTAGGGACAGAGAGCCTGATTCCAGTGATGTGTCACTAACTGGGTTGCTCGGTGACATTTTGGTCAAAAGTGACCAGTGTCAGAGAGCATGCAGACTTTACATAACAGTTCAGTAAAGTAATCATCCTGATATGTGAATATAGGAACAATGAAGTAGTATAAAATAAAGGGACATGTGCTCATCAATAAATACTGGAGGTAAGTAATGGGGAAAAAGTCAAAGGAGTGTATATCAGTATAATCAAAATGACCCCTACTGAAATGATCAAACCGAGACAAACATATAGAGCAATAAAACATCAGGAGATACCGGTAGAAAAATGTAGTATAAATCAACAAAGCATATTAAGTAAATACAAACTCTACAGCATCTGGAAGACCCGACGCGCGTTTTGCCGGTGGCTTTGACAAGGGAAAGAGGAAAAGGCAAGCATCTGATTGGTCCGTTCAGGTTTAAAATCTCATGATACTAACCTTTTCCTTGTCAAAGCCACCGGCGAAATGTGTGTCGGGTGTTCCACGCTGTGGAATCTATATTTGCTTAATATGTTTTGTTGATTTTTACTGCATTTTTCTGTTACATTTATATCTAATGTTAGTTTACTGGGTGCAGCAATTGTTATACAATCAGAGTTTTTAGATGTAGAAGAGCTCACAAAGCTAACTCCACCCACACTCCTAATTGACAGCTTTCTTTCTACACTGTATATAGACTGTAAGCAGCTAATCAGTGCTGTGGGCGGGGTTGGACCAAGATGCATGTGGGCACCGTTCCGGCAATGATTATCTCCTGCTGATAAACCACTCATTGTATTAAAACAGCCTAATAAGTGACTTGTCACTGAAATCAGTATCTCAGCCCCTACCTACCTCATGCTGCCCTCAGATTACACAAACCTGCTAAGAGATTAATACAGAATCTGAAAAGGTAAAACTTCCATGGGGCCTGCAACTACGGTTTTGATGGGTCCTCGAATTCTCCAAATTCCCCGATTCCCTTCTTTCTAGTTAAACGAACACTAAGGGACCCATTTATAATTTCCATTTCTTTGTTTGGGGGTGATTTAACTCACTTCTCCTTTTCTTGCCTTGAGGTATTTGATGATTTTTTTCCTGCCAAATTCAACAATGTACTGCAAGAACAAAAATGCTTTTTGCTCCCAATAGATCGTTGCATTTGTGCCCTTTTTTTCCCTTTTTTTTTTAAATTCTTTTAATATTTGTCTTTTTTAGAATCTATTTTATGTCTTTGTGTTTTTTTTTCTTCTATGTTCAGCATTTTGGCCTGGATTTGAGGATTCCTGATGTTTTCGACTTTTTAACAAATCATTAAATTTGTCACCTGGAGTGATATTAATCTACGCCAGTTTGCCTCAAATTTTGGGCTTTTTTTTTTTTCTACAAAACATTCGACTTTTTGCACTAAAGAGTACAGAACAAGGACAAAAAGTGAAAAACAGTTTCGATGTTGCGTAAAATTCATGAACCATGTGCGTCATTTTGAAGAATTTGACGGGAATGACGCCAACGAGTAACACAAGTAAAAAAAAAAGAAATGACAAAGTGTAAGTGATGAATATGAATTCTTATTTCCGCGTTTGATCCATTTCACCATCTCTATGGGCAAAACATTGCATGTTTGGCTAAATGGTGCAAATTTTTCACCAAAATTACTGGGTGTACATAAAATAACTCCAAAAGTGGGACTGGAGTAAATTTGCATCAAATTTTGAAACTTTTTATAAAATTTCTAATTGAAGAATCGTCTGAAGACATCTGGAACCCATCCCCCTCCACTATAGGGAACATAAAAAAAACAACAGGCAAATACCAATATATCAAATAGGCATAAAAAAGGCTCAAATTAAAAGAATAAATCGCAGATCAAAAACAATGAAGAACACCAAAAAGTGAACAAAAAAAGGTGCAAATGTAATAATGAATGGGCCCTAAATGTAGTAATAAAAGTAGAAATATCGTACTTATCCCCATTGTTTGTCTGCAGCATTTTCTGTATGATCATGAAACAGAATCCTGCCGAGAAGATGACTGAATCTCGAGCTGCTCAGATCCATCTTTGGACAAAGGGGTGTGTCTTAGCCATCATATGTCCTAATACAAACAGGGCAGAGGGAGAGGCTTCTGCTGCAGCAAGTTGTCTGACAGCCAAACACAGCACAGTGATGAGAAGGGGAACTGAGCTCCTGTACAAGTGCTGCTGCATTTTAGGTTTTCTGCACCAGAAAAATGCAGGGAGGTGCTGTATACTGAAAGGGGAGGTGATGTCACCCCAAAGAATGCAGGAATAAATGCTGCAGAAAAAAAAAAGACGAAAATCCAAGAGAGTATATGCAGAATACTTGTAGATTTTCACCCTTTGATGCATTTTTTTTTTAAAATGTGGAAATAAATGCTTAAAAAAACGCATCATGTGCATTGCCCCCTATGGCGCTTATTGCCCAATGCAGAAGAGATCATACGAGAAACCTTTGGAAGTAGCTAAAGTTGTAGGATACCATTTTCTTATATGAGAGCTGAAGTCCCAGATTTCACTCCTTTTTGTGATGGATCGCTCCTAAATCACACAGGGGAGGAGGGGGGTAACCAATTCATAGGCTAGAAAACAAAAAGAAGGTCGGAGTCGCCATCTAGTGCACAGAGAATGATAGGATTTTTTTTTTATTATTCTTTGGGAGACATAACATAATATTAATAAGTGGCACTAAGGTTCCTAATGTTCTGCTGCTTTTGCAATGATCATAAAGTGTAACCAGTGCAATGTGAGGAAGATCAGCACTAGAGAGGAGCGAACGTGCTGGGATAAGGTGTTATCTGAGCATGCTCCGGTGCTGACAGAGTGTCTTCGGCGTGCTCGAATAATATGTTCGAGTCCCCGCGGCTGCATGTTTCATGGTAGTCATACATGTTAATGGGGTAGCCCCTTTAATGATGAAAGTTGCAGCACAACGTCGGGGAGCTCCATCACAGGCTGAGAGCTTCCTCTACCTGTGTCTCAGGGATGTATATGAAGGGGGCTGGCTGGATAAGCCAGCTTAGTTTTCAGTTTAATAAATTAATCTGGAAATTGTAAAAAAATAAAAAATAAAAAAAATCAAAGATTACTCATCTGTAAAATCCCCACAAGCTCCTGCGCCAAAGTTCTCGATTTCCATCAGTCTCATTTTGTGCATGCTGGTAATCCGCGTGATGGTTGCAGCGGTCACATGGATGTTCGGCATGCCACTGCTGCAGGTAAAAAGACAGATTTATAGGGATTTATCCTGAACTTGTCACCAGGATCCACACCATCCGTTGCTTACAGCTCCGACATACCTGGAGAAAAATCAAATGGTCGGCTCTACTCAATTATTCCTCCTGGCACAGTTAGACAAAGCTTCAATGGGGCAATGGTGGACCTGGAGAAATGAAAATGATAGACCGCTCTCCCTGTATGGTAGTAAGAGCAGAGCAGGTCTGATGGGCGGATATGGACCAACCTCTGGGCCTGCTAACCCAGCCCATCAAAGGCAGAGGAACTGGGATAGCAGGAGTAGGGAAGACGCTAACGATGGTCCATACCCGTCCATCTGACCTGCTCGATTATCATTTAGGGGAAGTGATGTCTATAGGATCTTAATTAAAGGGATCCATCACCAGGTTTTTGCTATATATAAAAATCAGACGATGTAGGGGCAGAGACCCTGATTTCAGTGATTCCTGCTGCCACTACTTTCTGTTTCACTTACAGGGAATCCGTTACCAGGTTTTTGCTATATATAAAAATCAGAATATGTAGGGGCAGAGACCCTGATTTCAGTGATTCCTGCTGCCACTACCTTCTGTGTCACTTACAGG
Organism: Ranitomeya variabilis; assembly: GCF_051348905.1. Lineage (NCBI taxonomy): Eukaryota > Metazoa > Chordata > Amphibia > Anura > Dendrobatidae > Ranitomeya > Ranitomeya variabilis. The sequence goes on from NC_135239.1 coordinate 183,035,717, forward strand.
GAATCCGTTACCAGGTTTTTGCTATATATAAAAATCAGAATATGTAGGGGCAGAGACCCTGATTTCAGTGATTCCTGCTGCCACTACCTTCTGTGTCACTTACAGGGAATCCGTTACCAGGTTTTTGCTATATATAAAAATCAGAATATGTAGGGGCAGAGACCCTGATTTCAGTGATTCCTCCTGCCACCACCTTCTGTGTCACTTAAAGGGAACCTGTTACCGGGTTTTTACCACCTGATCTGAGAGCAGCATGATGTAGAGATAGAGACCCCGATTCCAGAGATGTATCACTTACTGTGCTGCTTGCTACAGCTTTGATAAAAATCAGTTTTCTCTGCTGCAAATCTCTGAATGCTGAGCTCTGCATAACCCCGCCCACATCACTGATTGGCCGCATTCTGTTTACACTGTGCATAGTACAGTGGTGGAGGCAAGGTTATATAGAACTCATGAATATGGAGGACTACCTGGCAGCAGGTTTACTAGTCCTCTAGTGATAATCCGCTGATAAAACCGTGATTTTATCATAACTACAGCAAGCAGCCCAGTAAGTGACACATCGCTGGAATCAGGGTCTCTGTCTCTACATCATGCTGCTCTCTGATTAGGTGACAAAAACCTGGTGACAGATCCCCTTTAAGTGACACAGAAGCTAGTGGCAGCATCTTAGATCTAGTGTCATGTTCGGACAACCCATTTAATAGATTAAATCTTTGGGGATCAGTGGGGTCCCACAGAGCAGACCCCCAACAATAGACTACAATGAGAAATGTTATTAATATGTTTAGCTTTTATTTTCTCCTGTGCTAAAAGAAGTGTCTAATACTCGAAAAAGGTCATGTAATGCACAAATACTGTAATTCCGAAATGACAAATTTGGCTCTGCTACATCAGCACGTGCTTTTATAATTTGGTAGTAAAAAAAATAAATAAATTAAATTAAAAAAAAAATAATACACAGACACATTTGTATACAAAACCTGAAATATTTTACTTCTCTTAAACTTTGATCTAAGTTTACTTAGATTTCAGTGACTTAATACAAGATCATTTGATTTAATTTTGTAAATAAAACACTGTAATAGCCACAATAAACTTCATTAAAAATGTACATGATGCAAAAATAAAAATAAACATTAAAAAAAAAAACAGCATGAAGGGGATGGGGGTTATATGCTAGAATATAGATGCTGAGCAAGGACAATACACAATCTTAAAGGAAGCTTTCTGCAGAACTCTGGGACCCTATTAGATGCACGTGCCTGGACCACTTTCCCTATGGGGGGAGGGGCGCTCATAGCAAGTCGATACTCCTTTTAGTTAATAAGGCCGCCATTGTTTCCCGTAGCTGGATTATTATTATTATATTTTTATATAGACAGAACATCCGGATGATGTGTATATAAACGAAGGTCATACGAAAATGTACAAGTATAAAAGATTACAAACATTAATAAATTATTACATCATCACAAAACACAGAACACTTCACAAGGTGCTATTAAAATAACTGCATCATCTTCTCATAATACAAGAATTCAGACAAGGAGCTGGTATATCACTTGAAGGCCAGTCTTCAAAATAGGAATTTATTTAATTTTTTTATTTATTTTTATTTTGTATTTTTTGTCCTGTTTTTCAATTTTACTTTTTTTTTTTTTTACATTTAATTGCTGTGGTTTTTTTTATTTATTTATTATAAGACATCTTTTATGGCTGCACAAATTAATTTGTGTTTTTTTTTTTTCCTTTCTTGCTCCCCAACTAAAAAAAAAAATATATATATATAAAATAGAAAATAAAATAGTTTATTATACTTGGTAAAATTCGGCATAAATGCAACTGAAATGGAAAACCTAAAAGATACTGTATTTGATCTTGTAGAAAAAAAGAAGTATTTAAAAAGCTATTTACAAGCTACATTCTATGTAAAAAAAAAATATGCTGTAGCCCAAAAAAAAAAAAAATTTAAAAAAAAAAAATTAAAAAACCAAAAAAGGAAAAACTAAAAGGGTGGGATTGCCTGAGAAACAATGGTGTCTCCTTATAAGTGCCAAAGTGCAGAGGAGTCATTCCTACACTACACACTACCTGCTGGACGCATAGGGATCCAGTTACATTGTCAGTACGCGACACCTTCCTATGGTTTTACCAGAAATAATTTGGGTTTTTGTGCAGCCGCAACCTTTAATAAAAACATCTGTATGTGTGATTGATAGAGCACCGGTTGAGTATCTGATGGGGCGTAACAATGGCCATGGAAGTGAAAGCTAGGGAAAAAAAGGCAGTTTTGTAAGTAGCATCATAAAATAAAATATATAAAGGGAATGGCTTACGTTAAGTGCTTGCCTTACTAATGTTTCCAGCAGTTCTGATATTTCAACTAAAATCTGTAAAATGTAACCAGAAGGTTTAGTTTAAGGATAGAGTTGACTTTTATCCCCTTTATATCCATAAATGTAATATTTAGCATAAAAATATAAATAAATAATGAAAAAAAATTGCTTTCCGTTTTGTGTATACAGCGTCTATGCAGATCTATGCGTTACCAAGGCAATAGATTACAAACATCTGGCACCAACAAGACTGCATCCTTTTCCATCAGTTCCTCTACTTCTTGTTTGCCTAGCAAATATATGTTACAAGAACCTTGAGGACAGATGGAAAAAAGGATTACTAGTCTACGGAATCAGACTACATGGAGATCGCTTGTAGTCTGTTACCAGGGAGACATATGTTTGAATAGGAGTGGTAAACTCAAAACAGCTGATTAATTTCAATTAAGACTTTTTTATTTTTCGAGTTTCATGTCATCTTTGATGTACTGTTGCAATACGAAAAAAGTTTATAAAGGAGCCCCCAATACTGTATTACCCTAGTTTAGACATTACGGGACTGGAGCATGACATAGATCTCTCTTCAGTGTTTTTTTTTCTCCCACCCTTAGGTTTTGTATTATGCAGAACAGCCTTGGAGTGTTACTTTAAAGGGGTATTCTCAAGTTTGGAAACCATCTCCTACACCTTTTATGGTCTTTGGCACTCCCGTAAAAATTAATAGAGTGATCAACCACAGCCCCCTGCACATGGGTTCTTGGGATTGGTCGGACCCCCACCGATTAGGCAGTTATCTCCTATCCCATGAGATATCGGGGGTAACTTCCAAATTAGAGAAGACGTCTTTCGCTTCCTCATCGGCACTGAATGATGCAAGGATTCACCCTGTTCTGTGTCTAAACAGCTGCCCACGCTGAGGATCCTCACTTTTGGGCAGTTTTTGGAGGCCGTAATAAAAACTGTAATATCTGGAGGAGGGTATTTATGAAGAAGATAGGAGAAGATCACGACAACATTGTGCGAGTGTGCCGATGGTGTTGATCGCTGAAGGATTGAAAATAACTAACGAGATGGCCACTGTTGGACAGTTTTTGGAGTCGGAAGCTCGGCCTAGAGCTGGTGCCATTTTTGACCAAAGTGACATAAATATACGCTATACCGATACCACTTAATAACAAAGTGCTATATGATATGACTAGATAAAAAAAAAAACAAAAAACAATATGAAGTGGGATATAAACTGGTGCGCATGCAGCGTGTAAGAGCATGCTCACACTGGCCAGTAAACAGAAAAAAACAAAGACAAACATTATGATTAAATACCCTGCAGTAAATAAATAGCATAGTGTATGAAAATAATATATGGTACTTAAACATCTTTTTTTGATTTAAAAAAATGCAAAAGCCATCCCACCAAGTCAAGGTGACCGTAATTGAGACAGTCCTAACTCTAATATTAAAAACCTTACCGTTTGTCAAGTGAAGTGCATGTAGATAAGGGCTGATATAGGGTTTATATCCCAGTTCATACATTTAGGGTTTTTTCCTGTCTGTTTGCATCATGTGCATATAAAGGTGTGGCCTGCCTTTGCTTTGAGCTGGGCATCACTTGACAAATAGGAAGGTTTTTAATATTAGAGTTAGGACTGTCCCAATTACGATCACCGTGACAAGGCAGGATGGCTTTCGCATTTTTTTTTTTTTTTTATCAAAAACATGTTAACCAAGTACTGTACAGTATTTTCATGCACTATACTGTTTATTTATTGACTGCACGGTATTTAATCATTATGTTTCTGTCTTTGCTTTTTTATGACTAGATCTACAGAAACCAACAAAATCAAAGTTGGTCGCATTTCATTGGTAAAAACACTAACAAGTGATATCCTGATATAGAAAGAAAGAAATGTCGAATATTTAGGAAATGTTACCTTGTGGTCCCTGCTTGCTGTGTCGAAGGATAAAAAGCCAATACTGGGACAGACAAAGGTCTTTTTTTAATATATCAATAGCATAAGTGAAAAGAAACATTTTAACATATTTTATCATAGAAATCTGATTCTTTCTCTTCCTGGACTCTCATTATCAAAAATCTCAATTCTTTGGTAAAAATGGTCTTCAGTCAGTACAGATTTCCCATTACTGAAATAGGAGATGACAGTTGGTACTTGTAATGTTCTATGAACTGTAATTTTGGGAGAACTTGCAGCAGAATGTCTGTGTCTGCTTCTAGCTCCTCCTCCCTCCATAGACTTTTAAAAGCACCAACTGCGGTCTCCTATCTCAGTACTGGGAAAGTCTGTCTCTACTGAATACACATTTTGAATATGAAATGAGATTAAAATATCAATTCAGAATGAGAAAAAAAAACAGATTTCTCTGATAAGATATATTATAAAGTTGCTTGTCTTCATGTGTACTATTGATTTATGAAATAAAAGTTAAAAACTTCGATGACACTTTAATTCTGCCAAGTAAAACTTCCAATAGATGATGACGATATATTGTAATATTGAGATCAGGACATACAACTCCTTGCAATCTCTCATCATTTCATTTTATAATCAGATAAGTATCTGATAATTCATCCAAATACATACCATTATGCCTATTTTATAGTATACTAAGTGCAATCATTAACCCTGTCATTTCCCCAATTGGAATCCTTTAAAAACCCTCGTGCTCTAGTACAAGACCCGAGGGGGCGGAGCATGACACAATGAAGAGAGAATTCCCGCGTCATGCTCCACCCCCGCAGACCCTGCACTGAGCAGAGCACAATATCGCCCATAGCGCTCCAGTAATGGACTGCATTCAGTTCCTCAGATTTCAGCTCCGCAGGTAAGCAGAAGCTCAAACTTTAAGAACAAAGAAGACATACTATGGCTTCAAAATCAAAGTAGGCAGGAAGTGAAACTGAAGGGAATTTTTTTCTCTATACCTTATGGGTATGAATGTTCCTTTCTGAAATAGGTGTTGCAAGGGTTCTACAGATTTCAATGAATTTTCCTAACAAGGAACTACCGCAATAATGGACATCCTCTGAAATGACCCAACATGGGCAGAATTCTTCATGATAGTTTGTGTAAGAATCCCATTTACAGACGTGGCCTTACTTTACTAGAAATCGGTGGCGTTGGGGGCGGTAGGGGATAGGGGAAAATTGTGGTATTCTGTCGGGTGTCGTTTATGCTATAAGTGACTGCATTGGTGCTATTCACTTCTGTATATGGACAAGACACAAGTGACATAACAGTGCCCCAAAGTTTGGTGGTTGGTTATAAATGTAATACCTCTTTGAATAAATGTATTAAAAAATATAGAAACCCTGTAAATTCCAACTTTAAAGAGGACGCATCGCTTGTCATAAATGCAATATTTTTTATCAGATATAAATGCCGCTGTTCTCCTGAATCCGAAGCTATTTTTCGTTTGTTCCTGCGCCTCTCTGGTCCTGAGATATAGCCTCTTCTTTCCCTTATGTAAATCTAGTCTTGTTAGCCAAGCGGGCATAGTCTTCTTGAAGACCACACCCAGTTGGATAAAAAGACTAGATTTATATACAGGGAAGAGGAAGTCATATCTCAGGAACAGAGAGACGCAGGAAAAAAATTAAAATATCACCGAATTCAGTAGAACAGCGGCATTTATACCGGATAGAGTGACAAGGACTCTTAAAGACTCTAAGGTGTTTTTGAGGTCTTGTCCTTTGACCTTAATTCCAGATATTAATATGTCCAGAAATCTACTTAGATGCTGATGCCCAGCACCAGCCTTTGAACCATGAAAATTGTCACGCTCTTGGAAAAGATAATTTAGTCAATTTGTTTCTTTCTTTGAGATTTTTTGTCCTTCATAAATATCAACCTAAACCCAAATGTATAACGCTAAATGGATGTTCTATGATTAATAAATAGTAAAAGTGGATTTCATACCAAGACAAATATAGTTCAGAAACAGCGCCATTATTGTCCTTATGGCTGTGTCTGCTATTGCAGCTCCTCCCTATGCACATGAATAATACTGCAATACCAGACACAGCCAGAGTGGGGCTATTGCCCCAAAATATTGGACTTAATTGAAATTTGGTCCTCATCTGACTACTTGGTGACATAACTATGGACTGGGGTCCAGCAGGTGTCGGCTTGGGGTACTCATCAGAGTGTATAACACTTTGACTTTATAGTTTTCCTTGGATATAGCAACGTGGCAAAGATACAAGCCGAATTGGAAAAAAATGAAATTTCATGGCAGATGTTGGGTTAATGCTTTGATAGTTGGGGCCTTGGTGGACAGAAGAACTGGACGATAATGACCCAGCTCATCAGAAGAAGGATGACACTGATGACACAAAGCACGTGACACTGGGATGACTGGCGTCTGAGTGAAGGGTTCCTGACCGGATGCAGCCGCCGTCTTGTGTGCTGTACGTCGGTAACATGGTGGCAAGATAAATAACCCAAGCGATGCACTGACCGGGTTCTTTCCTAAGACTGGAATGATCCTTTTTTTTTTTTTTTTCATTTTTTTTTTCGTTTTCTTCTTTCCTGCAAACTAGTCACTCTCAGCAATTTGAGAAAGGACAATATTATCATCATTATTAAAAAATATTAGCAGTATTCTGTACATGTCAACTGCTGGAAGGTAAAAAGAATTACTAAAGTGGTGGCAGGAAGGTGGAGCGGGGGGTGAGTTTCCTCCTAGCACATTTTGCTGAGCGCCACTGCAGTCCTTCGAGAGTTCAAACGTTTAGTGTCAGCTCGCGAGTCCATGAGCCGCGAAGAGAAAAGTCAAATGTCCGTCTTTCTTGCGCACAAACACTAAAGGAGGAGTTTTCCATTCCGGTGGATTTTCAGGATCTTCCCAAGCCTCTGTTTAGCTGTTGCCATGCCTTTTTTTGTACGTTTACCTGCAACGATAACACAAAAGAAAAATCAAGAGCAAGGAAGCGATCTACATGATGTACAGGCTTTCATGGTACCATCAGAGTTGCAGCATCTACAAGATTTACAGGCTTTCATGGCTTTCTGCAGTACCATCAGAGTTGCAGCATCAAAGCCTCAATCCAACAAATGTAAGAAAATCTACAAAATACCAACACAAGCCACTCTGTATATCAACTGGTAAGATAAGGCCCTGCACACATTAGACGAAAAGCCGGCTGAACCATTGACAATCTGATGTATATGGAGGACTTCCAACTTTTCTCCCTCAGATGATGTTGAGGAAAAGGATTGTACACAGTTCGAATTTCCAAGCCTAATTATTTTGTTTTCAGAAATGTCACCACTGGCAGCTGCTTTCTCCTTTCTCTCCATTAAAAGCACAAGAACGCTTGGCCAAGTCGAGCACCTCATGTGTATGGGGGAGTCAGGATGGTTGTGTCTTGACTGATCAGCTATCTCATCTGTATGAGCAACCACAGTTTGATATACCACCAACTGTTCTGACTGTTCCATGCACATGAACTCGGTTGAGCGGTCATGTTTCCAATGGGCAGATTAGAGATAGTGCTGCTAGACTCCTCAGACAGTGGCTTATCTTCCTTGAAAGCAAAGGCATTGGGCTTTTACCTTTAAAACTACCCAATACATATCTCACAGAACCTCAACTGTCAGGAAAGAGTCAGGAGGCCCCCCAATACACATCAGATAGTCCCAAAAGAAATCAACGACTTTGGTGCTAACTTTAGTCTAATGGGCATACGGGTGTTAGAGCGTGCATGGTGATCTACAGATTGGGTACTACTGTCAGACCGAATATCTGTAAAATAAAGACCCCTGCTCAAAAAATTGTATTCAGTCTTCGTTCAAAAATTACTTTATGCATTCATTGTATGCAAGAACATTTTGATGCTAGACATGATGTGGTCTTCAGGGGCTCTCGTGGGGGTACACAACGGAGGAGAAACAGAACACAAGATGTGCTTTACTTTCTGATAAACTCGTACAATTGCTCCCACCCATGTGGATCGTGAGGGCCGGAGACGCATTAGAGAACTGAGTGTTTACTTCTGAGATGCATCCGAAGGGAACGGTGTACAGATCCTATCCATATGGCAACGTAATGTGGAGCACATTAGTAAGCTACAACATGACTTGTGCCCCGTTAACCGGCTTGGGTCCAGGAGGACATCTTCACGCCGGACAGCCTGGGAGCATCATGTTCCCTAGAAGCAATCTGAATACAGAATTAAAGTAGACTGTTACAGCCCCTGAGGACAAGTATCTATCCTCAGATGCTAATCTTTTGCCACCATCTAAAAAGTCTTCCGTTAGTTAACCTGAAAAGTGACTTCACTTTTCTTATGCCACTAGCAAATCAGGTCTGAGCAGTCCCGATGGGCAGTTTGGACCGTCCTTGGCACCTCATCTATCCCATGCGCATGTGCCAGGCTTCGGCTCAATGCTGATAATGGATGACAAAGGGAACATCATCCACATCAAAGGGGCTGGATTCTCAGGCTCACAAGAGGTGCCAATGACGGAACGAGTCCCCTCAGACTGCTAGGTGCTGATTTGCAAATGGTGCAGGACATGTCTATCAGGTATGATGGGATGAAACGAGGACATGGTTAGAAAATTCTTTGATCGGCGATTAACGCAATGGCAGCAGTGTAGACAGGGAAAGTTGATGACAGGTTGCCTTTTAAGGAGAAGTAAAGCATATTTCCAATTATATATTAGGCCATTTTTTCTGGAATGCCAAAAAGAGATATGTACAGCTGGTCAATAAATATCAATGTTAGCAGCCACATACTCACATAATTCTACATTATTTGGGCTACACATCGGTATTAACAATTAATTCAGTCTGATAATAATTGGAGAAAGCTATGTATTGCTGATTGAAGCCATGATGGGTTGTATTTGATGGTGTAAGGGGTAGAAAATTAAAGAAGCAGGTGGTCTCATAAGAAAGATATTATATTGCCATTTCATGGTTTCTTTAAAATAAAAAATGAAATAAAAGTAACCTAATTAGATAATGTACCTAATTAGAAAATATACTATGTTGTAACAAGAAATAAATCAGAAGAGATTCTGTTATCCCCTCCACCCTTTGACTGGAAGAGTGAGGGACACTTGTGAATGGATACAGTAGGAAGACCCATGACCATACTACTTTAGGGTATGCCCACACTGAGACCTTCTCCTGCTGGCGTAGCCGCCCAGTTTTTCTAGGCGAAAAGAAAAAGGGGATTTTATAATCCTATAGTTTACAAATGGCTAAATTACCAGTCACCTCTGCAGTTTATCAACAGTGGGCGGTTTCCTAGTCAAAAAGCAAAAGCTTGCAATTAGAAATGAGTGAACCCGGAAGTCCGTGGCAATGTGTTTGGAGTTCCGGGGGAAGTCCGTGGCAATGTGTTTGGAGTTCCGGGGGAAGTCCGTGGCAATGTGTTTGGAGTTCCGGGAGAAGTCCGTGGCAATGTGTTTGGAGTTCCGGGGGAAGCCCGTGGCAATGTGTTTGGAGTTCCGGGGGAAGTCCGTGGCAATGTTTTCGGAGTTCCGGGGGAAGTCCGTTGCAATGTGTTTGGAGTTCCAGGGGAAGTCCGTGGCAATGTTTTCGGAGCTCCGGGGGAAGTCCGTTGCAATGTGTTTGGAATTCCGGGGGAAGTCCGTGGCAATGTGTTTGGAGTTCCGGGGGAAGTCTGTTGCACTGTTTTTGGAGCTCCGGGGGAAGTCCGTTGCATTGTTTTTGGAGCTCCGGGGGAAGTCCGTTGCATTGTTTTCGGAGTTCGGGGGAAGTCAGTTGCAATGTGTTTGGAGTCCCGGGGGAAGGCTATTGCATTGTTTTCTGAGTTCCCGGGGAAGTCCGTTGCAATATGTTTGGAGTTCCGGGGGAAATCCATTGCAATGTGTTCAGAGTCCCGGGGGAAGTCCTTAATTCCATGTGTTCAGAGTTCTGGGGTAAGAGAGAGAGAGATTTTTTTTTTTTTTAGATCCAAAGTTCAGATCTCCATTGTTTTCAATGGGGTTCTGGTTCAAATCAGGCACAGTTTTGATACCCGAACAGAACTGTGGACTAAAGTTCTGTTCGTGTACCAGAATCCGAACTTCCATGAGTCCGCTCATCCTTACATGCAAGCGCTCCTCTGAAGTTGGCTGGATCAATGGACCCTGCCAGCTTTAGTGCCTCTGCACTTCACTCGTGCTATAGAGGTAGAGCTGCATCTCATTGCAACATCTAAGACAGCACAGTTTGAGACTGCAGTTCAACTGTTCCACTGGTCCGAACTGACAATCATCAGGAGCATAGAATAGAAAAAACAGCCACACTCAGAGTATAGGTTTTCAAAATGCGCAACAAGAGTCACCACAGAAGTAGAAAAAAGTGTCAAGGTAGGTAACGTTTCGACCCCGTAATGGGTCTTTATCAAACCTCACTAAATAACAGGATTTGAATAAATCCGGAAAGGCACGGAAAGGGACATTGGTCCTGGTGAGAGCTGCGGGTCCCGTCTGGCGGGGGTCTGTGGTGCAGTAAGCTCCTGAGGAACAAAGATGATAACAATCCTTTAAAGGGTTTCTCTAATGCTGCCATTGTCTTCTCCGTCTAGAAATTTTGCAGCGGAAAATTGACAGCAGTAGATATTGTAATAGATATGCACCAATGATTCTGCATATTTCACCCCTTTGCATGAACGGACACGCAGTGAGCTGCAGATCAGCAGCACAGATCATTTTAAGCTGTGAATTTTCACTGCCTGGATGAGATTTTGGGAAATTTCATGCACAATGCTGTACTGTAATATAAACGTAAATCAGCTGTCGGACAGAATGGCAGTGTTGGTGAGGCGACTGATCGTACAAGGACCAACAAAACCTTTTATATGGAAGTTTTGCAGGAGAGGGATCATACCATCCATGGCACTATTACAAATATGTCCTGCAGATTTAATGACTTTTAAAATGACATCTTGCAGCAGTTACGGAAACTCTGTGTCACCAGAGCTTAGAAACCCAGGAGACGTGCAAAAAAATATTTTTCTTTCCCTAAAAAAATTTTTTTTCATAGTTTCCAGGGTACCATCAGACAAGGATCCCCGACCTTACGGACGGACTGCCATTATTCCACTATGCTTACGTATACTGAATCAGCGGCTCTATTTTCTAGCTTGGTCGGCGATGTATTTTATTTCTACTGTTCAGTATATATATGTACAGTATGTATATATATATATATATATATATATATATATATATATATATATATATATATATATTTTTGAGTCAACAACGCGCTGGTGTTTATTTTCCCTGTCCGCCCCATACTCCGGAGCGTAACTTGCTCGTGCCTTGGCTCCGATCTCTTCTAGTCACTGAAGTGTAACTAACGATTAGCTGCTTATTTAGTCAGGCAGGGATCCATGGAGGAATGTTAAAAGCCTCCACTGGGATACTACATTACTGGGTTATGTCAAGTGGAATCGTTGTCATTTTCTACCTCCCTGTCTGACTTCATTAGAAGTGTCAGTGCTTTAAGATCTTCCAATCAAAGGATTCAATGTTGACATTTGAAATGACAGGTCTTCTGGGAACTGCCTGTAATCAGCGGCCGATCCATGGTGGGATCAGAGTCCAGTTCAAGGACTTTCTCTGGGATTCCTGGAAGCAGCGGTGGGCTTCATACCTGGACCTTACATTTCTAATATTATTATTTGTCGGGGGATTTTCTCTAGTTCTTGCCTCATTTACCTACCAGAAAACCCATATATTTTAGAGAACTGATGTGACGTCAAGTGTGAGAAATGTGTAGGAGTTACAACAGCTTCTTTATGGGGAAATTTTATTGCTGCATCATAAAACCTCTGAAGAAGAATCCGCTAGGACGCAACAGAGCACCTAAGGCCATGGTCTCACATTCAGTATTTGGTCAATTATTTACCTCAGTATTTATAAGCCAAAACCAGGAGCGGACCAATCAGAGGAAAAGTATAATAGAAACATATGCACCACTTCTGTATTTACCACCCATTCCTGGTTTTGGCTCACAAATTCTGAGGTAAAAAAATTGAGCAAATACTGAACATGGCCTAAAGCAATTGAAAATTTCCGAGTAAAACTTGGTTCCCAGTAGACAACCTTGGCTCCGAGTCACTAAGACTTGTACGCCAGAGTTAGGCCTAATTCACAGGTCTGTGATTTTTCTTGCATGAGAAAATCAGTCAGAGTTTCATCAGTTTTTTTTAGCAGAGTTTGGTCAAAGCTTCATCAGTTTTTCTCACATTTTCCTATCAGTCAGTGAAAAACGGATGGCATCTGAGTGACGTACGATTCCTTTTTCACAGACCCATAGACTTGATGCATTACATATTTTGATCGGCCACTTCAAAACTATACTAGTTTTTGGACAGGTGAATAGCCTCATTCATTGTTATAGGTAGGAGTGGAGATAAACTGACATGTGAATGGGTCTTAATGAGAGGTGCTCAGGAGTAAGATGCACTCACTTAGGTGGAGCAGGCCTGGTATGAAAGTAATATATATATATATATATGTATATATATACACCATTGTGTCCTAAGCTGAGGAGGTAGTGGCCATTTACTTGGCCGTAAAGGCTTACTCCCATTTCTGCCTTTCATGGTCAAGTTGGGAAAACTTGTTTCTAGGACTCTGCTATTTCCTATAGGAATGAATGAGAATTATGGACACGACTTAGCCAGTGAGGGAACACAATGCCAAATACGTAATTCAGGCCGAAACATTTCTTTACTGTTTGCAAATATACCCATTGAAAAAAGCCCAAAAGTGACATTTTTCTTGTACCTAGTGGCCCAAAATAAAACAAATTTTGCCTGCCTGTCTGGGGACCTCCAATAATTTAAGTCCACATTAGGTCTCATATACTTTTATTCATCCACACACAAAAACCTAAATATAAGATCAATCATATAAGACAAGAGAAGCGGTGCTAAGGACCTAGTCATAGAGACCAATGAGAAAAATCTCATAATGAATACTTACAGAATTTAGTTAAAGAGGTTTTCCATGTAATCTTTAAATGCGGGAGCCCCTTACAAATTTTGCAGGAGGGTAAAGCTGGGTTAACATCAGTTGACCAGTGGGTGTTAAGCAACCACCAATAGGCAACATGTTTCGCTTCCAATGCACACAGAATAATCAGTAATATACCGCATACAGTAATATCAGTAATACGTTCTGCGAACATAGGCTGTCGTTTTTCTCTGCAGCACGTGTCCTGTTTACATGGGATGATGCGCTGCCGAGAACGATAATCTTTTAACCAAGCCAAAAGATCATTTTGATCCTTTTTCTAGTTCGTTGGGTGCTCGGCACCCGGAATGCATTTACGCTTATCCGGAAACAATTGTTTCTAGGACAATCGTGCAGCACAAATGTATCTTAACAGCGGACACAAGTATATACTGTACGTATATGACTGGGGCTGAAAGTAACCGATATGCTTACCCATTGATCATTCTTGTTGGCTACTTGTACGGCTTTGTTTCAATTGTACAAATTTTTCCCTCTTTCCTTAAATTAGTCTTTCTAAATTGGTCCTAATGCAGGTATGGGGATATATAGGGCCACGCAGAATATCTATGTGCATATATGGGACTCACAATTTAACATAGGAAAATATATATGTATCTTAACTCTGATCAGCACAATTCTAGTTTCCAAAATTGATTATAAACCCAATTCTGTAACAACACTATGACCATTTCCATAGCGCATCCTGGAGTAACACCAACCGATGGGACCAGGGATACATATGCTGCGTCTCATGCCAAGCTCATGACGGCGATACTACGGACACATCGCTCAGGTAAGTCCAGCATACACTCCACACGTAGGTTTACCTTTGGCAGCTGAGTTATTTTGTGAAGACACAGACGGTCTCCTTTGTGTGAGGAACACCCCGGGGGCCATAGGCTGAGACCCTTTGTTTACTTGGGCTACACCAAACGTGCTGATGCCGGCCGTGTACTCGTGGTCTGTTAGACTAGTGTCCAGAGATTCCAGCTTTGTGGCTTCGGGAGAACTGCTTTCCTGACAAAGATTATTTGTGTTGTTAGGTGAAAGCTTCTTTTTTGTATTCTTTTTCTTCTTGACTTTTTTTTCCTCCTTTAAGGAAGCAAATCATTATCATGAGGCGGCTTTCACATAAGGATCGAAGCGAACAGCTGAGCAGAGACGTAGAAAAGAAACATCCACAGAAGGCGATGCCAGAAAGCGTGTGGCTCCCTATTTATCGGAATGGCGGACTTCAGTCTGTTACGTTAATAGCTGTGTCTAAATTTGAGTTTAGACTTTTCTTTTCGAGGGGGAATTGGGGATTTATTATTTTTTCTTAGTGAAAGGGAATGTTTTAATTGAGAATTTAAGGCCATATTTGCTTACCCAAGTTAAAGGCCCCCATTCACATTAGTCAAATGTCGGCCGAACCCACCAATATTGATAGTTTCAGCCAACAGTAATGTGTACGAGGTCCCCGAGCATGGATAGATTATGTCAAAGTAGGTAAGTATATTGAATGTATGATTTTGGACTGACGATTCTTTTGCTTTCTAAAATGAAAGCTACCGCTAGAGATACAAGTGTTTCTCACAAAATTAGAATTTCATCAAAAAGCTAATTTATTTCAGTTCTTCCATACAAAAAGTGAAACTCATATATTATACAGTCATTACACTCATATATTATACAGTCATTACAAACAGAGTTGGTGCATTTCAAGTGTTTATTTCTGTTAATGTTGATGATTATGGCTTACAGCCAATGAAAACCCCAAAGTCATTATCTCAGTAAATTAGAATACTTTATAACACCAGCTTGAAAAATGATTTATTTTAAAATCCGAAACATTGGCCTATTGAAATGTATGTTCAGTAAATGCACTCAATACTTGGTCGGGGCTTGTTTTGCATCAATTACTGCGTCAATGCGGCATGGTGGCGATCAACCTGCGGCACTGCTGAGGTGTTATGGAAGCCCAGGTTGCTTTGATAGGAGCCTTCAGCTCGTCTGCATTGTTGGGTCTGATGTCTCATCTTCCTGATTACAATACCCCATAGATTCTTTATGGGGTTAAGTTCAGGCAAGTTTGCTGACAATCAAGCACAGTGATACTGTTGTTTATAAACAAGATATTGGTACTTTTGGCAGTGTGGACAGGTGCCAAGTCCTGCTGGAGTATAAAATTGCCATCTCCAAAAAGCTTGTCGGCAGAGGGAAGCATGAAATGCTCTAAAAATTCCAGGTAGACGGCTGCGCTGACTTTGGTATTGATAAAATACAGTCGACCTGCAGCAGCAGATGACATGGCTCCCCAAACCATCACGGATTGTGGAAACTTCACACTAGACCTCCAGCAGCTTGGATTGTGGCCTCTCCACTCTTCCTCCAGACTCTGGGACATTGATTTTCAAATGAAATGCAAAATTTACTGTCATTTGAAAACAACACCTTGGACCACTGACAACAGTCCAGTTCTTTTTCTCCTTGGCCCAGGAAAGACGCTTCTGGCGTTGTGTATTGGTCATGAGTGGCTTGACACAAGGAATGTGACACTTGTAGCCCATGTCCTGGATACCTCTGTATGTCCTGGCTCTTGAAGCAATGACTCCAGCAGCAGTTCACTCCTTGTGAATAGTGATGAGTGAATATACTCGTTGCTCGGATTTTCCCGAGCACGCTCGGGTGGTCTCCGAGTATTCGTGACTGCTCGGAGATTTCGTTTTTGTTGACGCAGCTGCATGATTTACGGCTGCTAGCCAGCCTGAGTACATGTGGGGGTTGCCTGGTTGCTAGGGAATCCCCACATGTAATCAAGCTGGCTAGCAGCCGTAAATCATGCAGCTGAGGCGAAGAAAATGAAATCTCCGAGCAGTCACAAATACTCAGGAGACCACTCGAACGTGCTCGGGAAAACCCGAGCAACGAGTATATTCGCTCATCACTACTTGTGAATCTCCCTCTAATTTTTGAATGGCCTTTTCTTAACAATCCTTTCAAGGCTGCGGTTATCCAGGTTGCTTGTGCACCTTTTTCTACCACACTTTTTGCTTCCACTCCACTTTCCATTAATATGCTTGGATACAGCACTCTGTGAACAGACAGCTTCTTTAGCAATGACCTTCTGTGGCTTACCCTCCTTGTGGAGTATGTCAATGACTGCCTTCTGGGCATCTGTCAAGTCAGCAGTCTTCCCCATGATTGTGGAGCTATTGAAACAGACCAAGGGACCTTTTTAAATGCTTATGAAGCCTATGCAGGTGTTTTTTTGTTAATTAGTCTAATTTACTGAGAAAATGACTTTTAGGTTTTCATTGGCTGTAAGCCATGATCATCAATGAGTTGCCCGCCAGGGCCGTGGGGTACCCGGTACCGGGTCCAGTGTTCACAAGGGGATGTAACGGTGGCGACCCGGTCTGTGGCTCTGGGCGCCCATGTAAAAGGGGAAAGTCTTTGAAAGGGATTTGGTGAATACAGTTTATGTTCGTGACGCCACTTGTGGTATTCGGTCAGTGTGGACTGACGCTGCTTTAAGGGGTCCTCTGGGGTGATGTTATGGCAGCTAGATGGTATAACTTCCCACAGGTGAAGTGTATCCCCAGGGCTCCCGATGTGTAGATGGAAGCTGGTGAATGGCGCAGTAAAGAACGAGGACACAGGTTTGCAGTCTCTTTACCTGGTTTACTGAAGACTTCAGGCAGCTACAGTCCAGGGTACCAGATCACAGGTACAGGCAGGGTCCGGCCGGCTTGGAAGTGAATCCAGAGTTCCCTTTACCAGGTGGAGTTAAAAGCCTTGCTCTAGCGCGGTGGTGTTGTAGTCCCTTACTGCCTATGGCTTCAGATAAGGTCCTCACAGTTCTTCTCTCTGTCCCCCATATAGGATAGGACAATACCTGCATGACAGGTAACTCGTGCCTTTTTACAGGGACTCTAGCATGCCCCGGGCTCTATGTGTTACTGTGCCTCAGCTGTGTGTGGCGGACAGGTGAATTGCAGTTCAGCTGTCCTGCCGGTCTCTGCTGTAAGTCGTAGAGTCCCTTACAACCTCGGTGGTCCGGCTACCGGTTATCTGCACCTCAGAGGGAGGCAGCCTTCTCTTAGCTGGTTTCACCTGATGTTACTCTCCTGTGCTTCGCTCTCCTGCACGCTCACTGAACAATGTTCAGCTTTCTGTATGTCTCTTTCCAGGAGCTGTAGTACTTCAGACTACACGGCCCCTTCAGACCTTCTGACACTCTATGTCGGTCTGCTCTCTTCTCTGTCTGTCACTTTCTAAACTGAACTCCCTTTCCCGCCAAACCACAATATATATAGGGGAGTCACCTAATAAATAGAATCAAAAGCTCCCCCCTTGTGGCCTGGAGTGTGAACATGCTGTGTGTATGGTGGTTACCTGATAAAAGATATCCTTCATCGCTTCCAAACGTAACATCACTCTCCCCGTGAGGAAAGAAATGCTACTGTGACGACCAGGACTCTGGGGCGCCACATCAACATTAACAGAAATAAACACTTTGAAATATATAGAGTCATTACAGAGTGATCTAACATATGAGTTTCACTTTTTGCATTGAAGAACTGAAATAAATTAAGTTTTTATTGATATTCTAATTTTGTGAGAAGCACCTGTGTCTGGCAGCGGCTTTCTCTAACACTCCTGTGGAGTCGGGCACAACATCTGCCGGCCGAACCAAAGGATCAGAAGTAACATCATTTGGCTGACCACGATGTATACTGTTAGGGGGGATTAACATCTTTTACAATTCTCTTTGTGCTGCCTATCACAAATGAAGGCACACAGCACCACTTACTCTCAGAACATCAGTAGGGGCCTCAGCTTGTAGACTTGGATTCCTACTGATGGGACCATCTAATAAATCCTAAAAACAAACAAACAAACAAAAAAAAAAGTTTATGTTGTACCTGATCTGTATTGTCCAACCATTTAATGTGGACCAAATATTATTTTTCTAGTAAATGGCCACTATAAGGTACAACCTGACTCTATGACATCCTCTCTAGTGTGCATATACAGCTGAATATAATGGTGGAGTGGGGAGCTTCGGCTCCCTGCTCCACTGTTTACCTGTGCCATCTGAGGCTCGGCGCAGGAGGCAAGATGACATAACTAGTTTTTAGTGTTGAAAGCAGACACAAGCCCACCAAGTTCAACCTATAACTACATCACGCCTCCTGCACTGGGACACACAGCACATAGCGGAGAGCTGTTCTGCTCCTTTTGGGCATGGGGCTAGGTGATAACCTATTTTTATTTGCCACTGAGGTGAAGAAAGACCATAGAGGAGAAGAAGTGGTCACTATGGTGCATTAGAATTGTCTTGTAGAAGGGGGACATTATGTTTGGACATCAAATTCTCTTGGGAAGACACTGGGAAGGTCATTATAACCGTCTGTGGGGACATTATACTGTGGGGGGGATTATTTGAGAGGGCACTGGGGAAATCTTAATCTGTCTGGGGGCATGGTACGGGCATCACTGTGTGTGTGGGCACTGTGGGGGCTCTATACTGTGTGAGGCCCAATAGATAATATGAAAGTGGCAGCCGAACCATACTGTACGTAGGGGCATCATAGGCGAATCAGTGCATGGAGGCCATATAAGTACTATTAAGGTTTGGGGGAACAGTAACAAAAATTACTGGGCGGGGTTAGTTGTTAAATAATTTGCCAAGGCGCTCTGCTCTCGTCGCGAGTAATCCTCATATCTGTCCTTGAGAGTTGGAAGCTACTGCTTTGATTCTTCACTAACTTGTCATTTAGTTCCCGCTTATGATAAAAATTGAAAATACTTATGCAAAATTTATATCTGCTACTAGAGAATAAAATACTTTTGACAAATATATATATTTAGTCCCCATCACTTATAACTTTACGTGTTCTGGCTAAAGAAATCATTGACTATGACTGCTCAAACTATGGAAACATAAAGTCAGAGAAGTCATTTTTCTCTGTTGTTCCAGAATTTCCTATAGCTTTACAATACTGTGCCAATTCCATCTAGGCAAATAAAATACCGTAAATGACTACAGAAAGTGGAAACGCTTTCTTGGGGTCAGTTTGCAGCTGAATGCTTGTATTTAGAGCGCCACAATTCTGCGCTGGGGTGCAGTGTGCTCCGGACACGGAGGAAGACATGTGCCAATCATTCCCCTATTTTCATTTTTGATAACATATATTTTGAAAAAGGTCTTCCTTTTTATACCCTTAATAATAGGAAAAAGTGATGCCAAAAGTGAACTTTACCTGAAGTATGTATGTAAAAAAAAAAATATCCACGTGTATCATTACCAATCAAAATTGACTTATTTGCAGACAGTTTACAAGCACCAACTGCACGGGACATGCTGGATATCCATTCCACAACACTATAAGTCTCTACAGGAAGATATTTTCAGGGTATCGCTGAGAACGCTAGTCATATCGACATGTACAAGTCACCAAAAATGACCCCCAAAAATTCTTGTCCTCAATCAGAAATGAACTTTTTTTTTTTTTTTTTAAATGATCATAATTAAAATATATCTAGTTGATCGACACTCAGAATCAGAAGGGGGAAAAATTGTTCTTTTAGAGTAGATGCATTATGGTTGTGTCTATACCCCCTTTCTCTTCCCTCGATTGAACATTATGGACAAGTGTCTTTTTTGTTTTTTCAACTGTACTATCGGAAACATTAAGGAATAAAATTTGTTTCACTAATAAATATTTTAGGTGCTGCTTAAAAATAATATAAGTCCAGGATCCGAATTTTGTGTAAAAAATAAATAAATAATAATAATAATAATAAAAAAAATATATATAAATAAATATAAATATATATATATGTATATATAAATACAGTATATATAATTTCATATTACACTAAATTATATATATAGTTGTAATATTTAAATTATTTTTTTTTAAACAAAAAAGCATAAAAGGAAAGTAAAGAGAGCAGAAGGAAAGCAAAAAAGATGTAGAAATATGCAGCGAAGCAAAGTTAGAACATAATAAAGCAGATGACGGTAGGTTTCCTGAGCAGCCATGACCTTCACCGCCACTTCTAAAAACCCCAAAACTTTTTATTTTTTTATATGCGCAGTGTGATTTGATTCCTGTTCCTAAATTTTGAAACTTTTCAACAATTTTGAGACAGATCACATTCCAATCAGATAGATCAGCGCCTCTCGAACTGTGTGGTTGACTGTAATGTATATAGAGGAGAGAAAGTCCTCAATTATGGTGGTGGGTTTGGCAGCTCCTGACCTGGTGTTACTCTTATTTATTCACTTCTTTCAATTTTCATGACCCTTGAGTCAATTCCCAACCCTACCCCAGAGAGGGAAAAACCCATAATTTCTAAGGTCCGGGCATTCCCTGGTAGTTGGTGCAAAAAGAGCGACTATCATATGCTGCATTCGACTTACCTTGGCTTCACCAATTTCTCATTAGAAAATTATTTAATTTTCTGGCTAGTGAAACCCAGTAGAAAGAGGGTTGAGAAGATCTGAGATTTATCATAAATGGGAACTGCGCTGACTCTGAGGACAACAGGGTCCTTGCTTTCCATTTTGATAGGAGTGACCTTTCAATCTTAAAAGTCAATGGAAAGTTTCAACGGTCAATGTGTCTTCCAAATCGGAGAGCTAAGACTGACCATTAGTGATTAGCGAGTGTACTCGTTGCTCGGGTGGTGTCCGAGTATTTGTTAGTGTTCGGAGATTTAGTTTTCATCGCCTCTGCTGAATGATTTACAGCTACTAGCCAGCCTGAGTACATGTGGGGGTTGCCTGGTTGCTAGAGAATCCCCACATGTACTCAGGCTGGCTAGTAGCTGTAAATCATTCAGCTGCCGCGATGAAACCTTAATCTCCGAACACTAACAAATACTCGGAGACCACCCGAGCGTGCTCGGGAAAACCCTAGCAACGAGTACACTCACTCATCACTACTGACCATGTCTTAAAAGGCAAATTTGTGAAAAAAATCCCCTTTTATAACTATTCTAAACAAAAAAATACATTTTTAGATTATTATTATTTTTTTATTTTTTAGAGGAAATTACAAATAAAAATACAAAATATGTATATATTTTTTATTATATAAAATGCACATTATTATTTAAATTTTTCATGAAATGTACTAACATTTGGGCAATGGTGAGATCCAATTCTTGGTGAAATATATGGTTTTGTTTTTATTCCACATGTCCTTATTATTATACATTTCTTTAAAAAAAGACATTTGCTAGTGAAAAGTGTAGAACTACACTGTGTGTGATCTTTGGGGTCTCTGTACTACGGCAACCATTTTTGGGGGATTTTTTTTTTTTTTTTTAAGTGACATCACATAAAAGTCCAGGCTGTGTAAAGAGAGACCGTCGCATTGTCTCACCTGCTGGGATAACTTGGCTGCAGCAGCCGCAAGTCCAGTTTCAATAGACGCAACTCTCGTACCTTCACGGATAGGTCTGTCTTGCCGCGGTATGGAGGGGCCAACTCTTGCTAAATAATAAACATTTAATAAGGAACCGGCATGAATATGATAACATGCGAGGACCTTACATAGTCAATCAATTCATAAGACCATCCCTGAGGATATAAATAGGGGGGGTTTACGTGTGTTGGGTTGGAGGGAAGCTGACAAGTTCGTGCAATAGGATCAAATGAACAACCCTTACAAGTGCCAATCATAGGGCCAAAAGTAGGGAGCTCCCCTCTGGCTCTAATAGAAGGCTCATAGACTGGAAAAGACATATGATGGGCACTGAAGGGCTGTTTAAAAAGTAACCATCGTTTTATTTTATGGTCCAATAAATCAATAGTAGCCATGAAAATAGGCAACTTTGTAATATATCTTATCAGATAAATCTGCTTCTTTCTGCTCCCTGACTGATCTTTCATTCTAAATTCACGAGTAAAATATATCTACAGAATTTCCCATTACTGATGACAGTTGGTGCTCATAAAGTTCTATGGAGAACGCTAGCTCCTCCCTCTACATAGGATCTTATCAGCACCAACTATCAGGTCTTATCTCAGTAACAGGGAAATCTGTCTTCACTGAATACAGGTTTTACCCCAGAATTGAGCGTGAAAGATCCATCCTGGAGGAAAAAGAAGATTTCTCAGATAAGATATATTTCAAATTTCTTATTTTCATGTGTACTATTAATTTCAGAAATAAAAATGAAAACGACAGTCACTCTCTAATGAAGATCCGTCACTGATCCTGACATGTCTGTGGCCGTAAAACCAGCATTCCCCAATAATTAACAAGTCTGCGCAATTTTTTTTTTAGAACTCTATATTGTGCTGGTCCTCCTGAAAATTTATGAACAAAATGGACAACTGGGTGTAATAATAATAATTATTAATTCTTACCAAAGGGGTGTGTCCATACAAAGTTGGGCACAATCTGCACTGATTGGACAGTGTCTGACTGTGTGGGGGACACCCTCAACTAGTAAAACCCAGCTGTCAATTTAGCTATGTATTTTTGGGAGGACCCACACTGTATAGAAGACTTCCAAGGCCAGTTTCCATAAGTACTGACCGTGATGTCCAGGATGGCAGCTGGTATAATGATCTGACGTTTACAGCCTTATAAGCATATCTGAGGCTATTAAGTTTGGGTCAGGAGACTCGCGGCCCGTCTGGACATTTTGGTCTGTACTCGGACCGCGAAAGTCGGTTGTGTGAAACTGACCAAAGAAAAATGCTACAGAATTTTCATATACAATTATTTACTAAAAATGAACATGTCAGGACAGTTGACCAGTCCTCTTAATTGGGAGTTTGTCAGCACAAAATGACTGTTCAGACCAAGCACAGGCGCCAAACAGTTTGGGGCACCTCCCAATCTACTCGTTTTGTATCTATCTCTGACCTCCTTTTCTTCGATTGACAAATCTACCTTTACAGGAGTCAGAGATGAAGAACAAGTAGTTGGGGAGGTGCACTGAACAGTTTTGACAAGTCAGTGGTGCACTGATCACCTATGCTTGGTTTGAACAGTCATTCTGTGTACAGACTCCCTTAAATAGAAAAAAAAAACAACAACATAAAACGTGGTGACGGGATCTTTTATACAGCTTGCGTTACAAATATTCAGTGTGACCTCCTGATAAAATATCTTGACCCTTTCTACATTCATTAGGCCACCGTACAAGTCTTGTTGCCCGATTTTGCCAAAATTGTCCAACATTAATCTAAGGGCTCATGCAGAGGTCTGTGCAACTCGGTCTAAGCACGAACTGCAATGCACAGACCGTCCACAGGTCAACCAGCCCAAAATCAGTAGCGTCATGTATGCCCATGAGGCTAATGAGCTCGGCTGAGAGACCCAAGGACAGTACCCAATGAGGCTAAAGAGCTTGGTTGGGAGACTCAAGGACAGTCCGTGCTTTGCGTTCTGTACTCAGCCTGATTTTCACAGACATCTGCATGAGCCCTAATAGGTATCAGATTACTAAGTTTGAGACTGTCCTATCGGTAATTAATCAGAAAGAGATTTTACAACACATTGGATAACCGAAAAATCAAATGCTTCTTACCCTTCCACCTATCCTAATTGGCCTAACACGTCAGGCAAAATTGATGCAGTCTTATGGCTAACACAGGACCTGAGGGGTAACCGAGCAAGACTTGTCTCTTTGTTACTCTTTAAATACCCCATGTGTCGCCCACTCCGGCCCTGCACTTGGCGTAACACAGTGCATATATTTAGCCTGGAGCCAATATTGGCATTTAACCCTATTAATAATTTAGACTCCATACCACTCTTTAGCTTCCTTGTGAAGTTGGCAATACATAGAGCCATATCCGAAAGTGCTGGCACCCTTGAAAATTGTTCCAGAAAATGAAATATTTCTCCCAGAAAATCATTGCAATTACATGTTTTGTTATAAACATTTGTATCTTTTTTTGTGTATTGGAACACCACAAAGAAAAAAAAGAGACAAAAAAGGGCAAATTGGACATAATTTCACATAAAATGCCCAAAATGGGCAGGACAAAATTATTGACGCCTTTCCAAAATTGTGGCTAAACATCTTTGTTTCAAGCATGTGATGCTCATTCAAACTCGCTTGTGGCAAGTAACAGGTGAGGGCAATGTGAAAATTACACCTGAAACCAGACAAAAAGGGGAGAAGTTGACTCAGTCTTTGCATTGTTTGTCTGTGTGTGCCACACTAAGCATGGAGAACAGAAAGAGGAGAAGAGAGCTGTCTGTGGACTTGAGAACCAAAATTGCTGAAAAATATCAACAAACTCAACGTTACAAGTCCATCTCCATAGATCTTGATGTTCCTTTGTCCAAGGTGTGCAACATAATAAAGAAGTTTACAACCCATGGCACTGTAGCTAATCTCCCTGGACATGGACAGCAGATACAAATTGATGAAAGGTTGCAACATAGGATAGTCCTGATGGTGGATAAGCAACCCCAATGAAGTTCCAAAGATATTCAAGCTGTCCTGCAGACTCAGGGTGCATCAGTGCCAGCGCAAACTATCCATCGATATTTGAATGAAATGAAATGCTAGGACAGGAGATCTAGGAGGACCCCACTGCTGACACAGCGAAATAAAAGCTACATGGAAGTTTGCCAAAATGTACATGAGTAAGCCAAAATTCTTCTGGGAAAGTCTTATGGACAGATGAGATTGAGATAGAGCTTTTTGGTATAGCACATCATTTTACTATTCTACTATTCACCAAAAACTGAAAATGGAATGGGGCCTACAAAGCAAAGAATACAGCACCTACAGTCAAACATGGTGGAGGTTCAAATAGATTTTGGGATTCTTTTGTTGCCTCTGGCACAGGGTGCCTTGACCATGTGCAAGGCATCATGAAATCTTAAGATCACCAAAGGATTTTGGGTCGCAATGTAGAGCTCAATGTCAGAAAGCTGGGTTTGCCAGCAGGACAATGACCCCAAACATACTTCAAGAAGCCTCCAGAAATGAATGGAAACAAAGCGCTGGAGAGTTCTGAAGTGAACAGCAATGAGTCCGGATCTAAATCCCATTGAACACCTCTGGAGAAATCTTAAAATTGCTATTGGGAGAAGGCGCCTTCACATATCAGAGAAATGGAGCAGTTTGCAAAAGAAGAGCAGACCAAATTTCCAGTTGAGAGGTGTAAGAAGCTTGTTAATGGTTATAAGAAGCGATTGACTGCAGCTATTTATTTCAAATGTGCAACCAAATATTAAGTTGAGGGCGCCATCAGTTTTTTTGTCCACCCTATTTTTGGGGTTTTATTTGAAATGATGTCCAATTTGCCTTTTTTCATTTTTTTTGTGTTGCTCCAATACACACAAAGGAAATAAACATGTGTATAACAAAACGTGTGTAATTGCAATAATTTTTGGGGAGAAATATGTTGCTTTCTGGAAACATTTCAAGGGTGCCAACACTTTCAGCCATGACTGTATAGCTGATCTGAGCAATGATTACACAACTGTGAATGTTGGATGCATGAAATTTACTTCCGAAAGAGTCATAATTGATCCTGCGAAATTCTAGGTTTACTTCTCGTACTAATCGACATTTAGAGATTCTTGTCCTTTAACAAACAGAAATTTCTACTTTTAGATTTTGATTTTAAATTAATGGGGTTGTGCCAAATTAGCACAGATGAGACGATGATCTAAAGGCCTAGAGAATTGGCTTATGATAACAAGCATGTGTCCTATCCAGACTATTCTTCATCAACTATTATTCTTACTAAATTAAACTTTTTTTTCCCTTAGGGATCAGACATTTGAAAGTCCACCATCTGATCCTTCTCACCCCTATATCATCTTAAGGGGGATAGTCAAGAGGTCCCCCATAAATAACTGTCCGATCCCACCAATACCAATGGGTTCGACCAACTTTAGTCTAATGTGTATGGGGGTCTTAAGTCTGCAAGCTCCAGGATAGTTTTGCTGATAATACAGAAACCTACCCCTAATCCTCTCCACTTTCGCAAAAAAGTAACCCCTTAAGTCAAAGTTTAGTTACAGGGGTGGGTTTAGTTTAAAGGGAATAGGTTAGCAGGTTTTTGCTATGTAATCTCAGAGCAGCATGATGTGGGGGCTGGCACCCTGATTCCACCGATGTGTCACTGACAAGGCTGTGTTTTGCGGTTTCAATACAATAAAGGTTTCATCAGCAGGATATTATCACTACAGGACAAAGTGCCTTGTGCCTGCTAGTCCAACCACGCCCCCAGCACTGATTAGCAGCTTTCTGTCAACATACAGTTTACATAGAAAGCAGCCAATCAGTGATGTGGGTGGGGTTATACAGAGCTCAGCATTCTACAGCAGAGAAAATAGTGATTATATCACAACTGCTGCACCCAGTAATCTAAGTGATACATCACGGAAATCAGGGTCTCTGTTACTACATCATGCTGCTGTCAGATTACATAGCAAAACACTCCTAACAGATTCCCTTTAAGTGGTGTCCCATGACTATAATCAGAGGGGAAATCTCCTGCCTTCCAGCTAAAAGGGGCAATAAAAAATGGATTCATCCTTAGAAAAATAGATGAAGAGAAGGATATAATTGTGGAATCAGATGTTATTTTATTATAATTAGCCTCTGTTTGAGTTAAGGATGAAAATTGTGATGGTCGACCATCCCTTTTAAAAAATGAAATGGACCACAAGAATGGAAACTCATAAAAGTTCTATTTTCTTTCTCCTGGACTCCATTGATACATTTTTTGAAAAAGTAATCCAAAAAGGAGTAATCTCTTCCAAGAGTAGATTGCACTTAAAGGGAATCTGTTGGCAAGTTTTTGCGATTTAACCTGAGAGCAGCATGATGTAGGGGAAGTGACCCCGATTCCAGCAATGTATCACTTACTTGGCTGCTTGCAGTAGTTTCCACAAAATCAGTGTTTTTTCAGCAGGAGATAATCATGAGAAGACTAGTTGTCTCGTGTCATATAGTCCTCCTGCTCTGTATAAACCCGCCCCCACCACTGATTGGCAGCTTTCTATCTATGCACAGTGTACACAGAAAGCTGCCAGTCAGGGATGTGGGCGGCGTTATACAGAGCAAAGCATTTAGAGAACTGCTAGATCTACAGCAGATAAAACAGTGATTGCATCAAAACTGCAGTAAGCAGCCCAGTAAGTGACACATCGCTGGAATCAGGGTCTTTGCCCCTACATCATGCTGCTCTCAGATTACATAGCAAAACCTTGGTGACTATATCCATATCTCCTTTTCGTATCTAGTCTATTAGTTTTTTCTTTTTTACTAGTTGAATACTACTGAAAATTGTATTAGGAGGTTTTATAAAAATTACTTCATTGTTCATTCAAAATACTAAAGTAAAAAGGTAAAATACGATAGTGAAATGAAAATATGCAATGCAAGCAGAGTAAAAAATATACTACATGTAGATTTCCCTGCTCTCATTTTAATGTAACATTTTGGGGAATATATCTCTACAAACCCATCACATACGTAATCAAATATTATTGGGAACTAAAAAAAACAGCAATGCCCAACTTTGTTGTATAACATTGCCATCACTTAGTGACTAACTGGGGGTCCGAGCTGTGGAACCCCACCTATTCTGGAGATGAAGGGCTGTAGCGCTGGTATGAAGCTGCATCCACTTGTAAGCTTTCTTTTAAAAAGGACAGTCCCGGGCCAGCCAGCTGGCAGGGACCCAAACCCAAATACTTAAAAAAAGGGTTGTCCAACTTAAGGGACAATTTTATTTCTACTTAAATTCTTGTATTTTTTAAAATTAAAAATATTTTTTGCAATTGAGTTTCAATTAAAAAAAATGCACTATTTGCCTTTTATAGTCTTTTTGTAGCCTTTGTGTGTCGAACTGTCTACTGTTGGCTGCAAAATGAGTTAGCTGAGAATTTACGGGATGATGACATCAACGCGTTGGTCTGCCCGGTGGTCTCGTCGGGATCCTGGACAAGGTGAGGCAATGATTTTTTTTCTATTTTACTTAAAACTTTTGGTGTGACAGTGGGGGCATCATACAGTGTGGGGTACCCTCATACAGTGCGAAGGGAGTCCATCATACATTGTAGGCACTACAATTGGGGGACCTCAAAAGTGCGGGGGCCATAATATAGCGTGGGAGCCATTATACAGTTTTAGGATTACTGGGGGGGGGGGGGTCCTGATACAGAGTGGGGACTCTTGTGGGGGGCCTCAAATTGTGAGGGCATTCAAAAGTGTGCGGACCACTGGGGGGCCATCATAAAGGGTAGGGACTACTGATGGCGCCATTATACAGTGTGGAAACTAATGTGAGTGTCATTATACTGTTTTGGGACTTCTGTGTTGGCCATCATACAGTGTTGGGGCTACTGTATGGGCCATTATACTGTATGGAAACTACTGTGGGGCCTTCATACAGTTTGGGGACTATTGCAGGAGCCATTATACAGTGTGAGGACTACTGTGAGGGTCATTATACTGCGTTTTGGGGGAGAAGTGTTCATACCATCTATAGGGAAGTTGTGGGCCCATTATAGTGTCTAAGGGAGCTGTGGGCCCATTATACAAGGTATAAGAGAGCAGTGGGCCCATTATATAATATATAGGAGAACTGTGGGCCCATTATACAGTGTATAGGGGAACTGGGGCCCATTATGCAGTGTAAAAGTAAGCTGTGGGCCTATTATACAATGTCTAGGGGATCTGTGGGCCCATTAGACTGTGTCTAGGTGGCTGTGGGCCCATTAGACTGTGTCTATGGTGTCTGTGAGCCCAATATTGGGTATAAGGGATCTGTGGGCCTATTATACTGTGTATAGGGATCTGTGGGCCCATTATACTGTGTATAGGGATCTATGGGCCCATTATACTGTGTATAGGGGATCTGTGGGCCCATTCGACTTTGTCAATGGTTTCTGTGAGCCCAATATTGAGTATAAGGGATCTGTGGGCCTATTATACTGTGTATAGGGATCTGTAGGCCCATTATACTGTGTACAGGGGCTCTGTGGGCCCATTATACTGTGTACAGGGGCTCTGTAGGCCCATTATACTGTGTATAAGGGAGCTGTAGGGGCATCATGTGGTGTACATGGGAGCTGTTGGCTCAATATACTGTGCATAGAGGAGCTGTTGGCCCATTATATGGCATATAAGGGAGCCGTAGGGGTATCATACTGTGTATAGGGGAGTCGCTTGCGCAATGTAATTGCCCCTGTTTGCCCATTATATTATGTCTAGGGAATATGTGGGCCCATTTTACTGTGTATAGGGAAGCTGTGAGCCATTACACTGTGCATAGGAGATCTGTTGGCCCAATATATTGTGTATAGGGGAGCTGTGAGGGCATTATACTGTGTATAGAAGAACTGTTGGCCCAATATAGTGTATAGGTGAGCTGTGGGCCCATTATACTATGTATAGAGGGGCAGTTTGCCCAATATACTGTGTAGATTAGAGCTGTGGGTGCATCATATTGTGTATAGTAGAGCTGCTGGACCAATATACTGTGTATAGGGGGAGCTGTGAGGGCATTCTACTGTGTATAGGGGAGCTGTTGGCCAAATATAGTGTATAGGGGAGCTGTGGGCCCCTTATAGTGTGTATAGCAGAGCTATGGGCCCAATATACTGTGTATAGGGGAACTGTTCGCACAATAAACTGTGTATAGGGGAGCTGTGGTAGCATCATACTGTGTTTTTCTTTTAAGACGAAAGATGTGAAATTAGGAGTTCTATTTTCTAATATAAAACCTCCCTATTCAGCATAAATTGCCGTGTTGCCACTTTGAAAAATAAAACCCACTTATTTATCGCAGTTTGGGCACTCTGTCTCTAAAGGGATTGCCATCACTGCCTTCTATGATGGGAATGGTCAGGTCTGAAACTAGTTAAAGAAAAGTTTTCATTTCTACTATAAAGATAAAGGCGGGTTTACTCTTTATTGATGGAATTGATTTCATACATCCAACTTTTTACACAAGTCAGCAATTGGAGCATTCTTGGTATCATGGAATTGCTGGTTATTGTTCCAACATTTTATATATTAATATTAGCTATATCTATATATCTCTCCCCATAAAATGCCAGCTAGTTGCACTTGTTCCCTTCACCTCCATACAAAGTCTATGGCTCAGATGAAAATCGCTAAGTGCAGCGGTGCACTCTGCTGTCTTCAGTACCATAGACATGCAATGGAGAACAGGGAGCGCATGGTCAATCAATTGCTCCATTCATTGTCACAGTCTTGCAGCCAGGTGAAGACCCAGAGGAGAATGGGGGACACAAAAGTTGACACAAGCCCCTTATCCTGTTGATCAATGGGTATTCCGGTGGTGGATAGGTGATCATTTCTGTAAACTGAAATACCCCTTTTATATAAATCAATCGCCAACAATCCTGTCCGTCCCCCACCTCCAGCAGCATTTTTTCAGTTCGTATCATCATCTGCTATTTATACAGTAGTAGTGATGAGATTGTTAATGTTTTGTATTACACAATCCACTGCAACAATGAATTATGTGATGATTTGATGGTATGGGTGCTTTGACAAAATGACAAAAATTAACGTATAAAAAAATAAATAAAAATAAGGACCTAAAAAAAGGGATTATGTTTATATTTTTAGTTTTTGCTTTTTTTTTAATAATAATAATAATTTTAGTTAAAATAAAAATTAATCTCCACTGAGTCGGATTCTTCTCAGGTGAGTTTTTGGCGTCTTGGGTAAACTGAAAAAACACTGCTGTGCTCTGTACAAAGACAAGGTAGTGGGCGGCTATACAGCAGGTGGAGTACAGAGATGCATGCTCACCTGTGGGACTATATGGAGCATCATCAGAACATTTTCTCTTCCGTGATCGAGATTTGAACACAGGATTATCTTCATCTGACTCGAGAGATGGGTAAACTACACAAACAGAGATCAGTGTTACTGGAGCGTACGGCACAATCTCCAATACAAGCGGTGAGCAATTATCCACGCTGTTCTGCGGACACACCATAAAGTTTAGACAGGAAATCAACTGGGAAATATACAGAACTTATCTATTTAAAGTAACGCTCCGATTTTGGAGCGCCTATAAAATAAAAAAATAAAAATAAAAAAAAAATCAGGGAACTGTTGGCAATTTACTAATATGGCGTGGTCACCAAAGGTACTTCGAATAGTGTGTGGCGCGACTGCTGCCAAGTAAATACAGACTGACAGGGCCTCCCATCATTGGCACGGATGCTATTTTATGCCATTCCTTTCCTTTGGCCAAGTTTTTTTAGAATCTTAGAAAATCCCCTTTAAGGGAAGCCATCATCAGAAAATTATCTATTGTTTAAATCAGGTTTTCGTCTTACATGTATTTTTTTCCCCTTATCACAATCTGTATTAAAAAGTAAAAAACTGAAATCTTGTAATTTTCACACCAGTCACTGGGGCTTTTTAGAGACTAATTTCCTGTTGTATCAGGAAATAACACATGTACATAGCCAGGATAGCCTGATCCCACCCCTATGTTTTGTATTGAAGCATCTAATGGGCGTGTGCTAAAGTCATTGTGAAAGGAGGGGGGTAGCTGTGACATCGCCTTTGTGATTGATGGAGCCTGTGTTATCAGCTGTGTATAGAGGTGTTACCTGTCATTGTCATCCTGCCTCTAATGATAATGAGCCTGTTGAAAACTGTTCCTAAAAAGAACAAAATTGTAAGTCCAAAAAAGCCCCAGTGGCCAGTGTGAAAATTGCAAGATTATTCTTTTTTTTAAAAGTTAAGATCGTGATGTGAAAATAAAAATTTAAAAAAATCCCCAATTTTTTTCCTCGATCAGTGGGGGTCAGACAAAGTCCACTGTGTAAATGGAGGACATGTAAGCACGCAGGAAATGTGAGCACACTCTACTTCTGTGACTGAAGAGACTCTGGATCAATGAAGAGCCCAGGAGTCATCTTGTGGATTGTGGGACCGCCCCTTTAAATTAGTAATATTTTTATTTTTTTATAATATTTTTCAGCAAATAAAATGCATCAATTCTGTAACAAAGTTTTCTGTTTTCTTTCTACACAATCAATAGGCTGAATTTACTAAAAACAGGAAAACTATTTAGAGGGAGGCAAAATTTCATTTTGATAAATTGGTATCTATTAAATTAACAAAATATGATGAATGGTAATGGGCATGACCAATCGCACCGCTCACTCGAGGGTGGTGAAAGCGTAACCGTCGCTCCATAAAACTTTTGCCAAGACCAAAGTTTCAATTCGGTGAAAGTCCTGGAGCCGAACTCCCAAATTAATCATCAAAGCAAAGTGACAGGAGTAAAGGGCTGTGCCCCTGCCGCTGCAGTGGTAAGGAACCATAGAGAGAATATCGCTGTGTTCACATGTAGCATTTTTTGCTTTTTTTTTTAGCAGGAAAATCAGTGTGTACATGACATTTTTATGTGTTTTTTAGGCTTGAAAAAAATGTCCAGATAAAAATGCTACGTGTGAACAAGCCCTATGGGTCCATATGGCATAAAGGAAGGTCAAGCGCTGCAGGCAGATGGGCATCAGCGATCGGCTAACTGGTTCTTTCCACAATGGTGGGATTTCACCGGAATGTCCGATATGTCACTAAGAGACGTGAAAAGTTTTATGGAATTTTGAAAATGCTAAATTAGTTAATAATTGGCATCTAAACATTGGTGGATCTCAGCCGCTACAATGGATGATGAAAGCAACACTACAGAATACCACAAAGGAGGGGTGAAGTGACCGACATGATCGGAGGGCAAGTAGATCCCAACTCCAAACACCGAATGTGCAACGTGAGGGGTAAGACAATGGCACAAACTGTAGGACAAACATTGAAAGGGACATTGAAAAGTGATGAAACCATCAACAGGAAATGAGTAATTAATCATCATTACTAACGACTTTGAATCCTGCCAACATTTAGGAAGACGAAAGTCTTAAATCCCCTTCCACAGGTCGTGTTTTTTGGCCACCGGGGTAGTAGAGATATTGGGTGCAAGCAATGGTGGGCTGACTGCTGGGCAATGTTTAAAGGAAAAACAGTGTTTAGCACTTTTTGGTGGTCAGGCACACTGTAGTATTTGTCTTTTTTTGCTGCTGCATCACACTGTTGACTCATGTGCAGTCTGTGATCTATTAGTATACCCAAGTCTTTTTCACACGTGCTGTTGCTTAGTTCTATTCCTCCCATTCTATAGATGTAATTTTCGTTTAGACATCTATAGAATGAGAGGAAAAGGAATAAGGGAGAACACGCTGTATGGTGGGCACCGTGTGGCCAGCACCAGCACACTCACCGCATCGGCTGTTAACCCTCACCGTACAAAATGATGGCATGTCACTCGGATTACTTTATGATCAGTGTGCATTTAATGGGACCCCCTTCAAGGTTTCCCCTGCAAAGGAGCCCCTTCATTTCCTGGATCGATGGGGGTCTTAAAGGTGGGGACCGATAATGACCATCTCTGCTAATGACTACGGAATTCTATTGGCTTCAGCTTACAGACCACCAATATTCAAAGTGCACAGTGTATGGGCGACCGGCTACACAGTTCTGTCGGGGAGAAGTAGTGCACAGAGCTGCGATGTGTGAATACTGCCCTGCACTAGTTCTCTGACAGTACACAGAACCGCTTCTCGAGAAGACAAACACAGGCCCTGGTGTTTTTACCAGCTGCACAGTAATTGGAGGGACAAAAAAATAAGTCTGTAACAAGGAGAGGCAGTCTACTCTATAGCAGTGAAAACATCCTTCTGTTTATGCAGCTACCTGTGGTGGCTGAGAAGAGACATTGGGTCAGTTAGCCAATGTGGTCTAACCCTTCCTAAGGAAAAGACCCCCAATGGAAGTTGTAAAAGGGCACTAGACATACAGGGGCATGTCATGCTGAACATAACTGGTCAGCACGTCAGTCCTCCTGATTAACCTATTTTATTGAACACTTGTATTCCTAATGAAATAACGCTGCATATATTTTCTTATAACGCTCCTCTGCTATTCCTCCTGGAAATGTATGAATTAAATTGACCACTGGGAATGACCATTGTTCCTGTCGATAGGCTGTGTTTTTACACAATGTCCCCTGCCAAAACTAATATGTCGTAGTAAGTAAAGACCTCCAATTTCCTTCCCACCACATAAACTGTCGGGGCAAAAAAGGATCCGTTCTGCTGAATTTCAGCGGCCAATCCTTTTTGTTCTGTGCAGCGATAGGAGCAGGCTGGTGGCAGCACAAGAAAGCGAGAGCGCTCCGCGAGTCTAATGTTATTTTATTCCTTATGAAGCATTTACAAGTCAATAGCAGAAAAAAAAATTCAATTTGCATAAACATTTTTTTTTTAAATGAACCCAAAATGGCACTCGGACAGGATCTTTGTTGTATACGTGGATGTCAAGCATCACTTGATTTCGGCCTTTTCCAGGAGGAACGGCACAAGGAAGATTTATCAGTCTAGATTTACTAACACACGTCAGAATAGACTGGTCCTCTGTAATGCCGGTAATGGTGGTAAAAACTAGAATCAGGATGAGGGAAGGGGCTCCTGATTTCTGATGGATACAAATGAAGATCCCCCTGAATATATGTCCTCGTCTCCTCTTTTCTATAGACCGGTTACCATGCTTCGCAATGCTGCCTTCACCCAGCATATTGCCCTCATACAGCCATTACAACACACTGGCAGGAGCGCGGGCGATGGATGTCTGACGGAAGACTTTTTGCAATATGTAATTCATTTATTTGCAATCGTAGTCTTCACAATTCTTTAAAAATAAATAAAATTCTGTGTTGAAGTCTGGAAACCAAATCTCGTTTACTGCCCTGTGTTCACCACTGGAGGCAAAGCCGAAACCTACTTTCATCAGACCGCCGGCTGTTTCTGATTTCAGCCGCAAATGGAGCTTTAAATTAAAGGAGAGCTATTGCTTAATGTGCACCCCTATGCCGTCACTTGCCCTGACAAAGAAATGGAGCTCACATTCATCAACCTAAATGATATAAGTTCGCTGCAAGGAGAAAAGAACGCCCCCCTCTGCACTCCAGAATCTCATGTATCCCCCCCTATTGTCCTTACTGCTCCCATACATCTCAATGGAGCAGTGATGGACATACATGGTGGTCCTTTATGTTTGTCACCGACCCAGCCAACAGCTGTCCACCACCTACAGACCAATATGTCCTAAAAGCGTCTGGTCCCTGTAAAGGGGAACTATTACCAGATCCATCAAATATAAATTATTAAAGGGTTATTCTCCAAACGATAGGGCATAACTGATCGCTACGGGGTCCGACCGTTGGGACCCCCAGCAATCCCAAGATCGAGCTCTGCTGCCCCATTCCGAATAGAGCGGAGATGTGCGTGCTCAGAAATAGCGGAGTGCGGAGTGCTATACTCTACATTCTCCGGCAGTCCCATATACAATGAATGGCGCGGAGGCCAAGCGTGCGCTCCTCTGCTTCACTCAGGGTACCAGAGCTACGTTCTCAGGATAACTAGTGGTCCCTGCATTCGAGGCTTCAATGATCAGTCCAGTATCAGTCCAGCATGGTGGCCTTGAAGCGCTGGGGTCCTGGGTTCAAATCCCACCAAGGACAACATCTGCAAGGAGTTTGTATGTTTTCCACGTGTTTGCGTGGGTTTCCTCCAGGTTCTCCAGTTTCCTCCCACATTCCAAACACATACTGATAGGGAATTTAGATTGTGAGCCCCATCGGGGACAGCGATGATAATGTGCAAAACTGTAAAGCGCTATATAAAAAGAAAGATTATTATTATCATCCTTTATTCTATGGGTAGATCTTTTAGACCTGATGAGGCTGGTTTACTTACTGTGAAATGTCAGAAAGGCTGTGTAATATTACAATACAATACAATTAATCCCCCCCCATACACATTAGACTAGAGTTGGCTGAACCCGCTGATATCGGACGACAGTCTGATGTGTACTGCGGCCTCCCGACTCTTCCCTAACCGATGTCATTGGGAGAAAGAAGGATCCAGGACCAAGGATTTCTAATGGCCGATCCTTTTGTTTTCCAAGAAAAAAAGCCGGTGACAGAGGAGCATGGCAGCGTCTTTCTCGTAGAGAACACAGGAGCGCCCCGTTGAGCAGAGGATTCCTGTATGTCACCTGTAAGGGCATGTCACCTGATTGTCATCTAATGTGTATGGGGGTCTCCCGACTTTCCCCTTACAGATGATGTTGGGGAAATTAAGGATCCGGCAGTAAAGATTTCCAACAGACTGTCGATGTCAGAAGAGTTGACTCTTTGTCTCATAGAGAACACAGGGGGCCATAATTGAGGGAGATAGCAGTCAGCCAAAAGTTTGTTTGGCCGTCAGTCATCTAATGGGTATGGGGGGCTTTAGTAGCTGCTGCGCCTGGTATAATTTGCATTCAAGTGCATGCAACCAAGGTGTCATACCGGGCACAGTCACCACTACAGGGATGGCATTGTGTCTGGTAAACAATGAAGGAGATGTTGGCCCCTTTAAACAGCTGATTGGCAGTCTTCCTAACTACAGTGACTCCCATGATAACAGGAGACCACCGGGGGTCTCTGATTTGGACTTGTGGCGATCAGCTGGTGTATAGAAGAAACCTCCTTTAATGTATGTCGCGCAATAGCATAAGCAGAAATGCTGCAAACCTGCGTCACTCTGCTCAGCGCTTCTGACGCGCGTCGAGGTGACCATATACTCAGGCAGTGTATTAGACAGCAGACGCATCTTACCAAAGTCAGAGTCTTTGAAGCACGCTCCTAAGTTGTCCTGTTCGTCCTCATAGTCGTCCACTGTGATGTTGTTCTTGGCGGCTTTCTTGCTGACCCGCTTGCTCGGGCACTTGTTGTTGCCGGACTTCTTGGAGTTTTGGGCTGATATGGAGTTATTCTTAGACTGGTTTGTATTCCACGACGTCTGTAGACAGGAGTCAGAAGGCAGGTTAGCCATCGACAACATGCCCTGTATTGCTTCTTGTGTGCTTGGTGATGCGGGGGGCTGGCTGTGGGGCAAAACATAAAGCCTGGTTACTACACAGCCCGACAAATTCCTTCTCCGACCGCTCTGGCACGTGCCTAATGGGAAAATCTGGCTCGGCCTATTGTATTAGTTCACTGCCTTGTGATCTTGGGATCTTTATGTGATTAAAGGGGTTGTCCAGGATTACTTAAACATGGGTGATTTCTTCCAAAACCACTCCCAAATTGTCCATGGGTTGCAGGTCAGCTTCATGAAAGTGAATGGCACGGAGCTGCATTACCACACACAACCTGTAGACAGATGTGGTGATGTTTTTGGAGGAAAGTGGCCAAGTTTTCTCATCTTGGACAGTTCCTTCCCATCACAGAGGGTTGAAATTTCAGGAGGCACCTAAGTATGTAAGGCCTAAATGACCAATTTCCGGAAACGCAAACCTCTCTTCTTCTCTCCCCCAGTACATTTGTAAGTGTCTCTCTAAGCTTTGCACGAGTGGCTGTTAGTCTGGTGAAGTTAAAGGGATTGTCCATTGAAAACAAGTCATCTATCTGCAAGATACGTGATAACTTCCTGATTGGTGGGGGTCCGACTTCTGGGACTCGCATTGATTTGGCAGAAAGGGGATTTTTTTTTATTTCGACTGCATAAGTTTTATAACGGGAATCATGGGAATAAAAGTGGCGATCGGTGCAGATCCCAGAAGCCGGACCCCTATCGCTTAATAAGTTATCACCTATCCAGTGGATTGGTGATAATTTGTTTTCACCAGACAACCCCTTTAATTTACCTTCATCTCAATGGCGCCAAGGTATACCACATACTTCCCTGGCAAAATCATCTGCGTATCCAGACGTTGACCTGGAGCAATTAGCTGATTGCCCCCAAGGGGCCACGCATTAAAAGTTATTGTGTCTGATGAGTCAAGCCTTTTAAGACTAAGACTAAATTCATCTGTTTTTGGAAATAATTATTTTTTTCCTTGAAATATCCTACAATTTTTGGAGCAAAAATTTAAGATTTGGAGTCTACGCCGGTCTCCTCTAACTTTTTGAAAAAGTGGTCAGAGCTTAGCCGTAGGTGCTAGGGGGCAAAAAAAAACTACCCAAAAAGTGGCGGAAATTACGACAGATATATTCTTCAGTCCTCCAATGGATCACATTTTTTTCGGCGCCCCACGAGAGTAGAAATATGTTCCCAATCCATTTGGAGGCGCACCCCTCTCAATGAATTTCATCAAGACGGTCATGCAGAACACCGGGGCTTTGATGAATGGAAGGCTAATTGTCTAAAAAATATTATGTCTATAGCTATAGTATTATGTCTTCCTGCCTTGCCTCTCTCATTCATCTTAGGAGGGTAACGAGATGTGAGAGTATACAGGATTGATGGAAGTCCATGACCACCAACAAACGCTATAAAGTAGGGGCCTGGAGACCTTGACCCTTTTAATATTTCTATGTCGCTGATCTGTGTTAATAGAAGCACCATCAATATATCTCAGAGATACGTATGTCTCATAGTAATAAATTATGTGCTCCATGGAGAGCTTTGTACTAGCAGACACGGGTAAGACCGGCTCAGAGACCCATCCGCCGCTGCCTTCTGATACGCCAAAAGCCAAATCTGAGCGTTTAGCTTCTTGATGCATTGTCCTTACATAACCTATTGATAGAACGGGAGGA
This sequence comes from Ranitomeya variabilis, assembly GCF_051348905.1. NCBI lineage: Eukaryota > Metazoa > Chordata > Amphibia > Anura > Dendrobatidae > Ranitomeya > Ranitomeya variabilis. Next base: position 183,074,692 of record NC_135239.1, read on the forward strand.
AATCAGCACATCGCTGGTGGAGTTTGCAGCTTGTTCTTGCGTCTGATCTCCTCCCAGAGGTAATTGTAGGTGAAATAGACCATCAAACCTGCAGGAAAACTGCTGCTGGTTGAATCGGGAACTCTGCGCAATTAACCAGCACATAGAAGGGGCCAGATCATTGGGAGAAACTGCCCGTTATATCGCCGTGCAGAAAACCTGGCAATGCATGGATACCATCAGGACTGACAGTGATGACGGACATTACTGATAGACGAAACCTCAGTGAATGTAACCCGAGTAATTAATACCCCTAATGCGTTTATTAAAAGCCTATCTCCAACCATTAGCTTACAATTTCAGGCAGATACAGTATAAAAATGTTATTTTTTTTCTACACATCTGTATAGGGGTTGACCCCTATCAGAAAAGTTTTTCCTATAAGCTCCGTTAGTTGGCAAAAAAAAAAATCCCGTGCCTTACTCGTCCTCCCCAGGTCCAGCTCTGAGTCTCCCCTTCTGCTCCTGATGTGTTAATGTCACATCTAGAGCGCTGCAGCTAATCAGTCAGCACAGCGACTCGTGCCGTAAACTTGGGCAGATCCACTGTGCTCGCTGGTTGGCTGCAGCGCCGTTAACGTGACGTTAGCGTGGACTTCATAAAAAAAAAAATTCTGACAGGGGGGTCGCCTTTTTAACTGTTCTTTCCATTTAAAAAAAAAAGATATTATGTGGGTTAGGTGGTTGTTAGAGTAGATTCAGAAAAGTGTAAGGTTGTGTGGCGCCCCAGGGTCCTGATCGTCACAGTAGCATTGCTTTCCTAACGGGGAAAGTGATGTTACGTTTGGAAGCGATGAAGAATATCTTTTATCAGGTAATCACCATACACACAACATGTTCACACTCCAGGCCACACAGGGGAGCTTTTGAACCTATTCCTAGGTGACTCCCCTATATATATTGTGATTTGGAGGGAAAGAGAGGTTAGATTGTCAGAGAGACAGAAGAAGGCAGACCGACAGAGTGTCAGAAGGGGCCGTGTAGTCTGAAGTACTACAGCCCCTGGAGAAAGGGACATACAGAAGGAAAGAACATCGTTCAGTGAGCGTGTAGGAAAGCGAAGCACAGGAGAGAGACATCAGGGGAGACCAGCTACGAGCAGGCTGCCTCCTCCTGAAGCGCAGATAACCTGTAGCTGGACCACCGAGGTTGTAAGGGAATCTAAGACTTACAGCAGAGACTGGCAGGACAGCTGAACACCTGAAGACACAGTAACCCATAGAGCCCGGGGCGTGATAGAGTCCCTGTAAAAAGGCTCAAGATACCTGTCATACAGGTATTGTCCTATCCTATATGGGGGACAGAGAGAAGAAATGTGAGGACCTTATCTGAAGCCATAGGCAGTAAGGGACTACAAGACCACCGCACTAGAGGGAGGCTTTTAACTCCACCTGGAAAAGGGGACTCTGGATTCGCCTCCAAGCCAGCTGGACCCAGCCTGTCCTGTGATCTGGTGCCCTGGACTGTGGCTGCCTGAAGTCTTCAGTAAACCAGGTAAAGAGACTGCAAACCTGTGTCCTCGTTCTTCACGGCACCATTCACCATCTTCTATCTACACACTGGGAGCCCTGGGGATACACTTCACCTGTGGGAAGTTATACCATCTAGCTGCCATAACATCACCCCAGAGGACCCCTTAAAGCAGCGTCGGTCCCCACTGACCGAATAACACAGGTGGCGTCATGAACATAAACTTTATTAAAATTCCCCTTTTTACATGGGCGCCCAGGGCCATGGACCGGGTCGCCACCGTGACATCTCCCTGTGAACACCGGATCCGGTAACGGTTATTCCACGGCCCTGGCGGGTGACTCAGTTGGACTACGGGAGAATACTACACCAGAGAAACGGACATGAGGAGAGAAAAGTACAAACACTTTGCAATGTTACCCAATTATGAGAATGTCTCATAGCTAAAAAGTACCGTATGTGCTCTATGGAGAGCTTTGTACTAGCAGACACGGGTAGGACCGGCTCAGAGACCCATCCGCCGCTGCCTTCTGATACGCCACAAGCCAAATGTGAGAAAAAAAACTTTAAATAATGAAAAAGCAGAAAACAGTCTGTCCAAAGGTGACGACAGCCAGTTCTCCTTAATTATTTAATTGGTTATGCTTTTACATTTTAGACTAAGAAATGTAGCTCTGAATAACAGACTGCTGCTGCAAACAAAAGTATAGAAATATTTATGAGCAGAGAAAAGGAGATTTTTGTGTACTCACCGTAAAATCTCTTTCTTTTAGCCTCTAATTGGGGGACACAGGACCATGGGTGTTATGCTGCTGTCCACTAGGAGGCGACACTATACATAATCTAAAAAAGATTAACCGTGGCTCCTCCTCTGCAGTATACACCCCTGGACGGCGTCAGCCTTCTCCAGTTTTGTGCAAAAGCAGTAGGAGGAACGTAACATGAATAACATAATTATGCCTGTAAGAAGGCAACTATGTACGAGCTCAAGAAAACAATATGAGAACTCAACAGTTACAACGGCCCGGAAAGGGCAACAGGGTGGGAGCTGTGTCCCCCAATTAGAGGCTAAGAGAAAGATTTTACGGTGAGTACACAAAAATCTCCTTTACTCTGTCGCCTCATTGGGGGACACAGGACCATGGGACGTCCCAAAGCAGTCCTTGGGTGGGAAGCAATGGAGGAATATTGTGCAGACCGGCCCCTACACTTGGGGCACCGCCGCCTGCAGAACACATCTACCCAGGCTCGCGTCCGCTGAGGACCGGGTATGAACCCTGTAGTGTTTAGTAAACGTGTGTAGGCTAGTCCAAGTGGCCGCCCTACACACTTGTGCCAAAGCCTGGTGTCGAATGGCCCAGGAGGCCCCTACCGCCCGTGTAGAGTGTGCCGTAATACCGGCTGGAAGAGGAAAATTCTTAAGGCGGTAGGCCTCATGTATGGTGGATTTGATCCACCTGGCAAGGGTAGCTTTGGAAGCTGGAAGACCCTTGCGGCCGCCTTCCGGAAGAAGGAAAATAGAATCAGACCTCCGGAAGGACGCAGTGCTAGACACATATATACGCAATACCCTAACAAGGTCAAGCGTATGCACAGCCTTCTCCACTCTATGAACCGGGACCAGACAAAAGGATGGCAGTGAAATTTCCTCGTTGAGGTGGAAGGTGGACACAGCCTTCGGGAGGAAGGAGATGGGATGGTGCGGAGAACTACCTTGTCCTGGTGAAAGGCCAGGAAGGGCCGTCAGCAGGAGAGTGCTGTCAGTTCAAACACCCTGCGTAGCGACGAGATTGCCACCAGGAAAACCACCTTCTGGGAGAGAAGGCGGAGCAGGACCTCGTTAAGGGGTTCGAAGGGTGGTTCCTGCAATGCTGTCAGGACCAGGTTGAGGTCCCACGTTTCTAGAGGTCGTCTGTAGGCGGGAACCAATCGGGAAACCCCCTGAAGAAAAGTCCTTACTTGCGGCTTAGTAGCAATGCGCCTTTGAAAAAGCACTGAGAGGGCTGACACCTGGCTCTTAAGCAAGCCCAGGGACAGCCTGACCTCCAGACCCGATTGGAGAAAAACCAAGGACTTTGGGAAGGGAATAAGGGAGTGGAGTCTGGCCACGAGATTCGCACCAAGTAAAGAAAGCTTTCCAAGTACGGTAATACATCTTGGCAGAGGCTGGCTTCCGTGCCCTGATCATGGTTCCAATAATGTCTGGCGAGAGCCCTGCCTGGGTTAGAACCCAGGTCTTAAGGGCCACGCTGTCAAATTGAGAGCCCCTTGAGTTCTGGTGGTAGAACGGGCCTTGTGATAGAAGATCGGGGCGGTCGGGGAGACGCCAGGGGGCGTCTGCTGTAAGTTGTATGATGTCGGCGTACCATGTACGTCTGGGCCAGTCCGGTGCGATTAGGATGGTTGGAACTCCCTGTTGCTTGATCTTCCTCACCACTCTGGATATCAGGGGGAGGTGGAAAATGTACAGAAGCTGGAAGTGGGTCCAGTCCTGAACCAGAGCGTCTGCTCCGAGCGACCGCGGATCGTGTGTTCTGGCCATGAAGTTGGAGACCTTGGCATTGAAGTGGGATGCCATTAGGTCCACATCCGGGGTCCCCCAGCGATGGCAAATCTGGCAAAAAATTTTGGGATGGAGAGACCACTCTCCCGAGTCTATTCCTTGTCGGCTGAGGAAGTCTGCTTCCCAATTGTCCACACCCGGAATGTGGACTGCCGAGAGAACCGAGCCTGTGTCCTCCACCCAGTGGAGGATGTGTGACACTTCTCGCATCGCCTGGGTACTGCGGTCCCCCCCTTGGTGATTCACATATGCCACAGTCGTGGCATTGTCCGATTGTATTCTGATGTGAGAGGCTGCCAGTAAGTGATGGAAGGCCCTCAATGCCAGGAGGATGGCACGAATTTCCAGGATGTTGATGGGCATGGTCGCTTCCACTGGGGACCACTTGCCCTGTGGTGTAGGTGCACCGCACCCCAACCCGTCAGGCTCGCATCGGTGGTCAGAACCTTTCATTGACCTGTGAGAAAGGATTTCCCCTTTGCTAGCGAGGTTAGCTTGAGCCACCAGTGCAGGGACCTCCTGGTTGACGACGTTAGCCAGAACTCCCTGTCGAGAGAGAACGGGTTCTTGTCCCAGGACTTGAGGATGGCTAGTTAAAGAGGCCCGAGGTGAAACTGGGCAAATGTTACCGCGTCTACTGCTGCTCCCATCCTGCCGAGGACTCTCATGGCAAACTGGAGAGATCGAGGGGGTTTGCGGAGGAGGGTGCGAACTCCTAGGCGGAGAGCCAGTGCCTTGTCCTTGGGAAGGAGCACTAGACCCCTGGAGGTGTTGAATAGCATTCCCAGGAAGGTCAGAGACTGACTCGGGGTTGGTGATGACTTTTGTAGGTTGACTAACCAGCCCATGCGACTCAGTGTCGATAGTGATTGAGACGCTGAGCTCACAGTCCTTGAAGGTGGGAGCCTTGATGAGTAGATCGTCCAAGTATGGAACGACTACTATGCCTCTATAGTGCAGGACGTCCATGGTAGCTGCCATGACTTTGGTGAACACTCTGGGAGCCGTGGCGAGTCCGAACGGGAGAGCCACGAACTGGTAGTGGTCCTGGTCGATTGCGAACCTGAGAAATCTCTGATGGGCAGGTGCAATCGGTATATGCAGGTATGCGTCTTGTAAGTCTATGGAGGCGAGATATTCTCCCTTCTCCATGGACGCAATGATGGACCGAAGGGACTCCATGCGGAAGTGACGGACCCGTACATATTTGTCGAGTTGTTTTAGGTCCAGTATGGGCCGTACGCTGCCTCCTTTCTTGGGGACTACGAATAGATTGGAGTAGATCCCTCGGAAGCGCTCGGTCGTGGGGACCGGTACTATGACTCCTGCTTGAACAAGCAAGGAGACCGCTTGTTGGAAGGCACGAGCCTTGGTTGGTGGTTTCAAGGGGGACAGAGAGGAAGAATCGGTCTGGTGGGTTGGAGGTGAACTCTATCTTGTATCCGGAAGACACTAGTTCCTTGACCCACCTGTCTTCTGTAATAGGCAGCCAGACTTGATGAAAGAGCAAAAGTCGGCCGCCGACGGGTGTAGTGTCTTCCAGAGTCCGTGAGTCATGATGAGGAAAAAAATCTGAGATTTTCCTCCTCTGGGCTTAGACTGGGCTGCTTTTGACTGCCAGGTTTTGTCCGACCTTTGCGTCGATCGTGAGTTGTCCCTGCGTGGGGAACGGTTACGATTTTGTGCTGGACGCGAGACGGACCAGCCCAAAGAATTCCGAAAGGATCGGAATCAAGCTTGGTTACGCTTCTTGTAAGTGCGTTTAGGTTTCAGTTGGGGAAGAGAGGTACTCTTACCCCCGGTGGCGTTGGATATCATCGTGTCCAACTGTTCCCGAAAAGTCGCCCACTGAGGTAGGGGAGGTGCGTGAGGGACTTCTTTGAGGCTGCGTCCGCTTTCCATTCCCGCAGCCAGAGGATACGCCGAATTGTGATGGCGTTTGATGCTATCCTCACTACACCCCTTGCTGAATCCAGAGCTGCATGAAGTATGTAATCTGCTACGATTGCTATTTGAACCGCTTGGTCCGACAGCTCAGGAGCGGATGCTTGGAGGCCAGCTTGTAAATTTTTGGCCCAGGCCAAAATGGCCTTGGCAGCCCAAACTGAAGCGAACGTGGGAGCCAGGGATGGCCCTGCGGCCTCGAAAATTGAACAAGCCATGCGTTCTACCTGCCGGTCTGCTGCGTCCCTGAGGGTTGAGCTATCTGGCAGTGAAAGGAGGGTCTGTGCTGCTAGTCTAGAGACAGGGGGGTCCACTTCGGGTCGGTCTGTCCACTCCTTGGAATCCTTCTGCGGGAAGGGGTACCTCACCTCCAGATATTTGCAATTAGCAAATTTTTTCTCAGGCTGTGAGAGCTGCTTTTTAAGGATCGCCTTAAACTCTGGGTGGTTAGAGAAAACCTTAGGCGGCTTCAGAGGTCCTTCAAAGGAAATCTTGTGTTCTGGGGCCTCTGGTGGCGGATCAGAAATGTTCAGCACCCGATGGATGGAAGAGATAAAGTCCTCAACTAGCGCTGTATTGCTAGGCGGATTGGGATCAGGGACCCCTCCGTTTCCTTGTCTGAGTCGGAGTCACAGATGCCTTCCGAATCCTGTGTATCACTGAGGCGTCCCCTGCTGGGTGAGCTGGGGAGGAGGCCTTCTCTGGTCAGGGATTGCGGAGATCTGCATTGTCTGCCCCTGGAAGGGGACGGTCTAGATGACCTGGAATTACGGTGTCTCTCCCTAGAAGGGGATGACGGAGTGCTATGGGATGATGCAGATGGACTGTGGGTCCGCTTGCGTCCTGACTTAGACGTGGATGTGCCAGGGTTGTCCTGTCCCTGAGTCAAGCTCTCCCTTTGCTGGGTAACGGTCATAGCCGAGGCATGACTCTGCAGAGCCTGAAGCAATGTGGAGGTTAGATTGCGTCATACATTGTGACATCTGAGTGACCCATTCCGGCGTGGCATTAGACACCGAAGCATTGGCAGGGGCCTCTTGGGGCTCTGACACAGTAGTCTGAGTGCAGTCCTGGCAGTGTGGGTACATGCTGCCACTGGGGAGAGTGGTCCTGCAGGCTGTGCAGAATGCATAATAGCAGTCCTGCCTACTTCTCTTGGACCTTGAGCCCAGCATAGTGCAGAGTGCAGAAGGGCTGACTATGCAGAGGACCTTACAGGGGTAGCTATGCAGAGGACCCTATAGGGGAGCCTTATAGGGAATATGGATTCACAGCCGAGTAAAACAACCCAGCTGTGATCTTACCCCACCAGTTTTCCCCTAGGTCCAGCGCCGAAGATCCACAGTCCTGTGCCCCCCGGAGACTGGCTGGCCTGGTCCTGCTGACCGGGAGATGCAGGGTTAATCCTTGCTGCAGTAGAAATGGCCGCCGAGGAGAAGAGGCAGGGGAAGAAGGGGGCGGAGAGCTGAGAAAAAGGCGGCAAAGCTATGTAAAAACGCGCCCATTCTGTCTCGATCCGCCCCCTCTATGACACTGTAGAGTGTCATATTTGTCATCCGGGGGGCAGGCCGGGGGCGGAGAGGAGGCGGCGGCTTCAGCTGGGCCGAAGCCGGGGCCTAAATTAGATGCCTGATGCCCAGAAAGGCTCCAGGCCGGCGCGGAAGTCCGGGAGGGGGTCGGATCTGAACCGGACCCTCCCGGATTTAAAAGCAGGATAGCGGTGGGGCTATAAGCGGAAGGGGGGCCCGGTGAGGGGTCCCCCTGAGGCAGTAGAGCTGGTGCTGCCGCAGAAACAGGGGCGCAGGGAGCCCTGTGTCTTTATTGTGCCATGCCTGCCTGCACTCCCCCCGGCCCCGACAGGAGCCCGCAGCTGGGCTGGGGTCCCTGGATGCAAGTGCAGTGTGCTGGCCCATTGCTGGGAGCTGCAGAGTGCTGCCTGTACAGGCCCTACCTGAGGCGTCTCAACTTAATGCACCCAGAGGGGGATTAGGGAGGGTGCTGTTGTCACCTTCAGGGGCCTTTATCCTCGCCTCGACCTCAACCCAGAAACCAAGAGGGATTGGGGAAGGAGGGGGGATCTCGACTTCGAACCAGCACCCGAGGGACTGGGGAAGGAGCAACATGGGGAATAGCCATCTCTACTTCAACCGGGCACCCCGTAATAGGGGGCCGAGGAAGGAGCCATGCCGGGAGTCTCACAGGAGACCCACTTTTCTTCATCTGTAATCCGTCAGAAAAAACGGAGTAGAAAATCTTAGGTGTGCCTCCTATGCAACACTAAGCAAAAACTGGAGAAGGCTGACGCCGTCCAGGGGTGTATACTGCAGAGGAGGAGCCACGGTTAATCTTTTTCAGATTATGCATAGTGTCGCCTCCAAGTGGACAGCAGCATAACACCCATGGTCCTGTGTCCCCCAATGAGGCGACAGAGTAACTATTTTTTGGGAATACGATAAAGTCATTAAAAAAATAAATTAGCAATTTAATTTCAGGGGATGGCCAGGTGTCATTGTGTATACTGTTGGAGGTCCTTCACTCATAAAATCGCGAGGGTTCCAAGATGTCATCGCAATATTAGATGGGAATAGCCATTTAAGCCCCTCTTACCTATCTCTATTCTTTTTATCCATGCTTAACATGGAGATATATAGGTTTTCAAGTAGCTTTTAATATATTCTCAACATGGCCAGTACTAGTTTCTCAAATGTCCATACACATCAGATAGCGGACAGTCATCTCGGCCTAGTGTGCATGTGTTCTGCATAGGGAGAGGAGAGAAAGATGCTGCCTCTGCGCAAACCGTGAGGTTGCCATCCAGGAGAAAAAGAGGATCGGGAGATCTGTCAGGGAAGAGACTGAAATTCGGGATGAGAGAATTTGAGAGGAATTGCATTCTCCTCAAATTTTATAAAACTTTGCATTCTCCATAATACGGATTTCCACGAATATAGAAAATTACCAAGCTGGCCGCCATTTTTCTGAACCGTAAAGGGCTGGTCAAAAGTTTAAAAAAAAAAAAAAAAGAATACTCACCTCAGCGCTCACCTGTCCTGCCATGCCCGCAGCTGCTTACTGAATGTTCTATATTTTGCTCTGGGGGTTTCTCAAGACCTCCGAGGATAATAAACTTAGAATATAAAAAACAAATGGCTGACTAAGGCTTCTTTCACATTTCCGTCTTCTGGGGGCCGTCGCAATCCGTGGTTATGGCTAAAAAACGGATCCTGCAAATGTGCCCGCAGGATTCGTTTTTTTGCCATTGACTTGAACTAACAACGGATTGCGACGGATGGACACACGTCGCTTCCGTCGTGCAACGGATGCGTCGTGTTTTTGCGGTCCATCGAGACGAAAAAACGTTCAATGTAACGTTTTTTCGTCCGTCGAATCCGCCAGTTCCGACCGCACATGCGCGGTCGGAACTCTGCCCCCTCCTCCTCGGAAATCACAATCACATCAGCAGTCTAGTCAGTGCCAAAATCTGCGGCCCAGAGCGAAGTGGGCAGAAGAAGATGCGCATGACGAGGAAGGCAAAAAGAAGTCGCGGAGGACCCAACGGCAGGGGCAACAGGACAGGTGACCGCCAAGGAGAACATACAATTGTCTTACTCTTTTTGTTTTCGGTACATCCTAAGCTTATTTTGCTTTAGGGTCTGGAGAGAGCTCAGATCATAATAGGACACATTCAATCTGCGGTTAATAACTTCGATGCAAACAGAATTTCCCTGAAAATTTGCAGGTTAGATCACATCAGATGGTTGTCTGGTGTCAGCAATATCAGAAGCTTTCTACTTCCAAAAATTGCAGGCATTTGCACTCGGTGTATTAGAACCATTGCGAGAAAAAACAATAGTTATTTTCTTTCCAAAAGTTCTGTACGGCTGTCTGGATTATTACTCTCTGGATACAGCATAGGTCCGCAGGCATTCTGTCTGCCGCAGACATAAAACTGTCATGAAAATATCGAAAAAAACTGACAGTCACTTCCAAACATAAATTAAGTCTGAACAGCTGCTTACCTAGAGTCACCAACTCACATACAATCAAATAGATAAGGCAGCACTCTGTAGCGCCATAGCATGCAAACATGAAATATGAAAATTGAATTGCATTACTGCACTAGAAATCTGAAAAATTGAGAAAGCTTAGCGCATAAATTGGCCAATTCATGTGTACCTGGCAGCCACGATAAGGCGATTCTCTGTTCCAGGACCTAATGCCAATCCTCTCTTAGACAGTCTACATCTCTCTGGGACCCTAATGTGAATCCTCTCTTAGACTGAAGTCTATATCTCTATGGAGGGGTAGGATCCTACTGCAATTAAAAACGCCTGAGGCTAAGGGGCGGAGTGCCCAGTCAGAAGGCTAATACATACAAATAACAAAAAAACTGACCGTCACATCACAGTACGATCCTACCCCTCCATAGAGATATAGACTTCAGTCTACGAAAGGATTCACATTAGGTTCCCAGAGAGCTATAGACTGTCTAAGAGAGGGTTGGCATTAGGTCCTGGCAACGAGAATCGCCTTATCTTGGCTGCCAGGTACACATGAATTGGCCAATTTATGCGCTAAGCATTCTCAATTTTTCATATTTTTAGTGCAGTAATGCAATTCAATTTTCATATTTCATGTTTGCATGTTATAGTGCTACAGAGTACTGCTTTATTTGTTTGATGGTATATGAGTTGGCAACTCTAGGTAAGCACCTGTTCAGACCTAATTTATGTTTGGCTATGACGGTCCATTTTTTTGATATTTTTATGTATTAGCCTTCTGACTGAGCACTCCGCCCCTTAGCCTCAGGCGTTTTTAATTGCAGTACGATCCTACCCATCCATAGAGATATAGACTTCAGTCTAAGAGAGGATTCACATTAGGTTCCCAGAGAGATGTAGACTGTCTAAGAGAGGATTAGCATTAAATCCTGGCAACGAAAATCGCCTTATTGCGGCTGCCGGGTACACATGAATTGGCCAATTTATGCGTTAAGCTTTCTCAATTTTTCATATTTCTAGTGCAGTAATGCAATTCAATTTTCATATTTCATGTTTGCATGCTGTAGCGCTACAGAGTGCTGCCTTATTTGTTTGATAATAAAACTGTCATGGACCCCCACACCTCCGGTGAATCCAGATAAATCCTGGGAAGGAATATGTCACTTACCTATTTGAGTTATAGTCCAAGCCACCGACTTCTTTACTTGCTTGCAGAAGGTCCAGGATGCCTCCAGAGCTTGTGCTGTCCTTCTTCACTTTGGAATTTCGGGCTGGTTTTGCTTCTGTGTCAATGTGAAGAGATCCCTCGTCTGACGAGTCGTCGTTCTGTAATGGAGAGGAGGCAGTGTTACAGGTGATCTCTATCTGGGAAGCGATGCAATCTGTCTAGAATCGAAATGTCTCAAAGCCATCAGAGCATCCTCCACTGCTTTGTGTATCAAGAACAAAGTCTACTCTGTGCCGCCTGGTAGATTGCTTTATATGTGCGTCAGAGAGCGTTACCATGATCAAAGACATACATCGTCCAGGCCTGTGCATCTCTGCACCCTCTCTAGGTACCAAGATCATAAGTGCACGCCGCTCTCCTCTATGAATATACAATGGATATAGCTTCGCATCCTGTCTTGTGTCTTAAAGGGGTCATCCAAGACTAAAGTTGCTCATGCATGTGAGATAATAGTCTTTCCGGCCTCCAATATACACATACGGCTGAGCATTCATGGGCTTTCAACGGGGAGAGAGGAAAAAATCTGCGGCAGCTGCTTATCCCCCCTGAAACCAAAGGGCTCAGCCACTGAAATTCTAAACGCCCGATCCTTCTCTTCCCCCAAAATCATCTGTCGGGAGAGACAGGAGAGCCCCCTAATACACACCGGATGGTCGACCGATCCAGCCTAGCTTAGCAAGTTTGTACGACATTCATCTAATGTTAGATATTGAGGACCTAACTTTACGACGGTTCATCATCATTGGATTGGTGAGGATCGGAAACCCGGTACCACCACCGCTCCCGCAGAAGCTATCTGCAGAGCACAGAACAGCTCTGTACACCGGTGGATCGGCTAAACTGCAACACCCACAAAAATCTAAGTCCTGCACGACTACTTTAATACATGAACCAAGTCTGTCACCCCACAAAACTCAAATTAAACCAAACACAGAGGGGACTTAGCCCCTATAAGAATCATATTTGTAGTATGGATTTTACTTAGCCTGTTTTTCCATTAAAAAATAAATGTTTTACATATTCAAATGAGGCATCTTCGGTGCACCCTTGGCGTGGCCAAAAGCTTAGTGCATGTTGCACTACAATTGTGCACGCCTCCTCTTATGCTGATTGTCGTCACTCATGCCTGAAGTGAATCCTCAGCCCTGCACGCACTGACACTGCAGGAGCGCAGACAGCACACACAGTGCCAGGGCGGGCGAGTATGTTCTCATCCCTCTCCTGGACGCAGCGGCCGCTCGCTGCAGACAGGATCACACAGTACTGGGCGATGAGAGTGTGCTGGGCTCCTGCAGTGTCAGTGTGCACAGGTGTGCTCTCACCTCCCTTAAGTGTCTGCATTAAGCAATACATGTGAATCAGTTTTGCCTGGAGTGATCCTTACATAAGGACAGACCCCCTAATGCCCCTTGGAGAAATTTGTGGATACAATTGGAGCCCTGACGTCAGTGGGTAGACGGATGCAGATAAATGGCAATGTTTGCACACTACGCAGTTAAATCCATCTAAAATATAGAGATTCTTGAACTTCTACGTATTTTCCAAATGGAATAGCATTGGGGTTAAAATGTTCAATGATTCAATAGAAAACTGCCTAATAGGAGCTACAAGATCCATACCTTATACTTCTTTTCCAGGACTTTGGGCTTCTTGGGCGGCACAAGAGGAGGCGTTTCCTTTACATCTGATAAAACTGGACACAAAGCACAAGTAAGTTCTAGATTCATTTACAGATCGAGGACTAATTAATAGGTTGATTTTTAATACAATTCATTTTTACTCCATCTTAACTACGCGGGTTGTGTTAAAAAAAAAAAATAAATGAATACGTATGTCGGTGATTTATGCAACATTTTCATTTTGCAGAGTATTCTCAGCAATGCCGCATGGCCCCAAACAGAAAAACAGCCGGCAATCTCCCGTGCTGCCACAAGCGGCGGATGATCGGAGCTTCTGTGCCAGCATTTGTGCATCTGCTTATCTTGCCCATTTAGACAAGCCAATAATTGGTAACGACCCAACGATCAAGCAAAATGCTCAATCGCCGGGTGCGATTACTATTATGCCGACACAAAAATCTTAATTATTGGCAGACACTTTTACACCAGATTTACAGCTATGACATATTGCTAAACTAGCAGTATGCTGGCATTTAAAGGGTCACTTAAAACTCCTCAGAGTTTACAGGAAAAAGTTGTGATCATGGGTGACATCTGGAGGAAGTGAGAAAGTCGTCACAGCTCTCGCTTCTTCTGGATGGAGAGGAGCGCGAAGCCAGCGCCGACTGGCAGCAGGGATCGCGTGACCCGGGAGAGCCAGTGCAGACACTGCTAGAATGGCGCCGGCACTGGAGACGAGAATACGTGTTTGTATTTTACGGGGGGGACAAAGGGGTTATCCGAGTAAAGGACAACCCCTTTTAGTCACCCCCACTACAGCCAGTCAGTGAGCTCAGCGGTTCTGAGCAGCTCGAGCTGTCAACCTCGGTTATTGGCTGCAGCGCTGTCAATGTTAGGAGCAGCGCTGTCAAGGTTAGGAACAGCGCTGTCAAGGTTAGGCGCAGCGCTGTCAAGGTTAGGCGCAGCGCTGTCAAGGTTAGGCGCAGCGCTGTCAAGGTTAGGCGCAGCGCTGTCAAGGTTAGGCGCAGCGCTGTCAAGGTTAGGCGCAGCGCTGTCAAGGTTAGGCGCAGCGCTGTCAAGGTTAGGCGCAGCGCTGTCAATGAAAAGCGTAGCGCTGTCAATGATAGGCGCAGCGCTGTCAATGATAGGCGCAGCGCTGTCAATGATAGGCGTAGTGCTGTCAATGATAGGCGCAGCGCTGTCAATGTTAGGCGTAGTGCTGTCAATGTTAGGCGCAGCGCTGTCAATGTTAGGCGTAGTGCTGTCAATGTTAGGCGCAGCGCTATCAATGTGACTGCAGCGTTGCAGATAATTACAAACACCAGGACCCAGAGTAAACAACAGGATTGTTTTTATTTTAAAAAAAAAAAGTAGACTGGGGATAGTAGTTTTTTGAAACTGGAAAACCGCTTTAAATCGTGCACTATGCCCGTAACCAGTAACCTGCACCACTCCAGCTCTTGTGAAACTACATTTTCCAGTATGTCCTGACAGCTTCAGACATGCAGGGCATCCTGTGAGTTGTGGGACTGGGGGGGTTGCTGAACCACGCTCTAGGTATTTGTGTGACATCTTACATGTTAAGTCCCTCTTTGTCGTCATTTTCTTTCTCCTGATTGGAAACTCATCGATTTTTAGCTCTCCATCATCGGAGACGTATTCGTACTCGTCCCTGATCGGCTTGTTTTTGTCTTCTTTGAAATTCTGCAAGGATCCGAAAATGCTGGGGCTGTTCTGGGGCTTGATTCCCTTATGACTGTGAAAAATAACCGTGGGTTACAAAAAAAAGAAAAACTCACATAACGAAGACAGTTTCACTAGATAGATCGCACAATCTACATGAAGATGTATCTCTGTCAGTGCCAAAAACATGGCATACTGCAACAGGGCGCAAGTGCAACCTTCCGATCCACACAACATGACGAGAGAATAGTGGACACGAGTCCCCCATTCTGATGATAATTTGGGGTCCCACATCAAACAACAAATATCACTAGACCAGAAAACTAATTCATTTATTGGATTACCCTGATGAACCCAACTATCTCAGTGCATAAGTGTCAAGACTGAAATCCCTTTACAATATATATTTTTTTTTATTGAGGTTATTTTTTCTTTTTTTTATCTATTTGCATTTACTAGATCTTGTATTATACACTCTTCAACATTGAAATTGCACCACCAAGAAGGAAAATTCATGGAATTACAGAAATCATAGACTTGTTAATGATATGCAAATAGTGAAAAAGGGAAACACAAAGTAAAAGCGCCACGCGCAGAAATCCAGAAATCCCTGTACTGAAAATTACAACCTTGTTTTCCATGAAAAAGGTTAATGATGGTTGTCTGTGGAAAGTTCTGCCGCCAAATCCACTTGGGCAAATCATCAAGATCCACTGCTGGCAGCTCCCTTTACAATTATCGACCAGTGACGTCCCAGATGTGCTCAGTGGGAGACAAGTCTGGAGACGGTGCAGGTCATGGTAGCAGGTTTAGGCCATGAACGCTCCTTACAGAAGCGTGAGCAATATATGACCTGGAGTTGTCATGTTGAAAAATGCACTTGAGACACTTGGAGAAATGGATGGAAATTGCACAAGCAGGGAGCTGCCAGCAGCAGATCTTGATGATTTGTGTTCACCGCAGCAGAACACTCCTCAGACCACCATCAATAATCATGGGTGGACGTGCAAGGATTTCTGGGAGCAGCATCCCCAAGGGAAATTGGTGAAAAATTATATTATCTATGTGTATATACCCCCACTTTCAGTTTTTCGAGATTTACATCCTACTGCTGACAAGGGACTCGGGACGACTGTAAAATGGAGTTGCAGGTACATTAGCGCACAGATCTTCAGAACTGAAGACATCTATGGGCACATTCACACTTTCCTTATAGTCCGTCTTTAGGAACAGATAAATGAAATTGATGTAAAAAAAAAAAAAGGATCTGTTGTGTAACTGATACAAATGGAAGCAGATTATTACGGGGTCTGTCTGGGCCCTGTTGTAGGTCAGTTATTAAAATGGAAAAAATCTGCATCACACGCTTTCATTTGCACCTGTTATGCGACAGATCCAGTTTTTACATTATTTCCATTTGTCTGTTCCTAAAAAGGGAATAAATGGAATGTCAAAACGCAAGTGCGAAAATGGCCTAAAATAAAAGGCAAATGTGAGCATGGGTACGGCTGGCATACCTAAACTACATTTGCATTCTGTTGTAAAACATCACAAACCTGAATAGTTTCTTCCCCGAGAAAGAGAACTTGAACTTGCTATCTTTAAGTGAAGAAAAGGGACTTTTCTGTATTTTATGTTCTTCTTCCATTCTTAGTAAGGAATCTGGCTTACTGTTCTGCAATGTAAGGAAGAAAACGGGTTAATGAGACTTCCAGTACGGCCCCCGTGAAACATCCCGCCATGATTGCTTTCTTGTTTATCACAATCGGGTCCGTTTTGCACATTTACACTGTACTGTAAACACATTTGGCGCACGGCGGCACAAAGTTTATTTCCATCTGCCAAGTGCCACGCTTCATTACAACGAATACGCACACCCGTCACCGTCTGCATTAATGTAATGATCTCATTTTTACTTTAGCACCAAATTGCTTTAAGAGTCGTTTAAGAGCTTTTAAGAGTCGTTTAGGAAAAATGAAAAATTGCAATTTAAATTCATTTTTCTTTTTCGAGATGCAAGAAATAAGGTCAGGAACACAGCTCCCCTGCAGATAGAATAATGTTTCTCCCTTTTTTTTGCAGTTCATTGCTGGAGTGTGGAGACATCCCGCGTCGTGTATACCGGGGAAGAGACTATTTCTTGATTTCATGGTGCATTAATGAAAAAATAAAGATAAAAACTGCCAAGTCTCATTCATATCAATAGTGGAGAGCAGTACGGTGGCAGCAGAGGTGTTCCCAGCCTTTAATTAGTCATTTGGGGTCCATTGGATCCCATGCGAGCTTGATTCATCAGATTTCCGCAGGTATGGAAGGTACGTAGATGACATTTTCTTCTTAGCTCGGTGACCCTTCCTCCTCAGCGCATTGCGAGACTCGGTGTCGACTGCACGTGCCACAACGAGGTGCGCGCGACAAAGTAAGTATTTTAGCTGAAGGATAAAGGGGTGATCCAGTGAAAAAAATAAGTCCTCTATATAGGTGATAACTTGCTGATCGGTGAGTGTCCAACTACTTGGGAGAATGGGGAACTTTTATCCCAGTTACAAAATGAATCGGCAGGTCAAACTACCACTCAATCCATTCTCTATGGAGCTACCAAAATACAATGGCGCACAGACCCATAGGGAATGAATGTATCGGCGGTCAAACAAGTGCAATGCCGCTCCATTCTAACAGGATACTAGTGCCCCATTCTGCAGGTCGGTACGGGTCCCAACGGATCAATAAGCTATCATCTATCCAGCAAGTTAAGGGCAATTTATTAGGAATAGGAATCCCTTGCTGTGATCACAAATTGTCCAGTCATACAAATGAGACATCGAATGGTGCCGAACCAAATGGTATGAACGGGTGATAAAGCAATAAGGTCCCCAGAACAGCAGTCACTTACACTTAAAGGGGTATTACCATCTCAAAGATCCTATCCCAATATGTAGTACCGTATGTGTAAGCTATCTAGCAGTAGCTTAGGTATCCATGGTTACGACCACTAACATCTAACTAACTGGTCGTAGCCATAGATACCTAAGCTACTGTAATGCTCTGCACATGGGTTAAGCGACAGAGCGTATCAGAAGAACTATTCTTCATTTCTAATTAGGGATAATTGCTATTATTATTATTACACCCACTACATATTGGGATAGGATCCTGGAGATGGGAATACCATTAAAGGCAACTTGTCACTTCTTCTGTCCTTGTACTTCCCATAATATAACGACTCCGACATCTTTTCTTTTTGCTACTCCTCCTAAAAAAAATTATAAAAATAAATTGACAGCTGGGTGTTTCCACTAGGGGGCGTGTCCCTACACGCCCAGAAGCTGTCCAATCAGTGCTGACCCCACCCCCTTTTTGATGACGGAAATGGCGGCACCCAGTTGTCAATTTATTCACACATTTCCAGGAGGAACTATGGAGGAACGGCAACATGGAGTCATATAAAAAAAAAGTTACAGGATTGTTATTTCATAGGTAATATAAGTAATTATTAAAACAGATACCAAGGAAGTGGTTATGGGTCGTTTTGGATAAACTCTCTGCTCAGGCGCCTACAAATATGGCGGACCTAAGGAGGAAGTCGCTATATGTGTGTGTCATCTTACTTTCTAGTGCGCCATCAACCCATTTTTTCCCCGGCTGATTACATTTCCACATCACTTGGAGGCTGCGCTCACCATGGAAGTCAGGGATCAGCAGCCTTTGGCATGCCAGCTGTTGTGAAACTATAACTCCCAACATGCCCTGATCGGTTGCCAGGAGTCGTAGTTGTTGACCCCCGATTTAGGAAGTCAATGCAGATCGGTCTGAGAATGCACAGCAATGCATGTCCTGGCCGTGACTCTCACGACCGGAATGTCAAGAGCTACTGCCAGTCTGTGCTCGACCCGATCTGCACGGACATCTACATGAGCCCTTAGGGGTTGACCTGATACAATAATGGCTTTTTAATAGTTTCCCTTAATTAATATTGAATACCAAAATGTAGAAAGTAAAAAAAATAAATAAATAAAAAAAATCCTCCACATACGCCCTGGGCACCAAGCATCTATACAAACAGTTGGATTTTTCCAGTGACTAATAGGTTTTATTTCTTCGCTTTCTTTCACTTCCTGCAGATCTGCAAGCGATGATAGCAAAAGTGATAATTACATGTAATTTACCACGTAGCAGATACAATGTGGCAGAGAAGTAAAATTACTGGTTCGGGTTTAATGTAACGCCATCGGAGACCGAGCAACAAAACTAATCCGCGTGTTTAAAAGAGATTTTTTCTTTTTTTTAATACGTCGCAAAATATCTTTAAAAAAAAAAAAAAACTATTGCGGAAGTAATGCAAAAACGACGGCCTCAGTGCGGTTACTGCTTGCAAAGAGAACGCAACTTTTATTTATTTTACATTTTACCATTTGATTAATTCTTAGCGTGGACCTACATCTACAACGCAGGCAGGAGGTTGAATTTCCCCTGTAACTCGGACTTGAACACATGCCACAGTAACAGGGAAAAATCAGAAAAAAAAGTATTTAAATATTGAAATGCCACCCAATGGTCTTTTACTACTTAATTAGGGCACAATATGTGAAATAAATGAATAAATAAATAAAAATCAGGAAAAAGAATGTTTAAAAAAAAGGCGTTGACAATCCAAATAGCTGTTGCTAGCTCTTTCCTCATCAACAAATATGAAAAACAGAGTCTGATATATAAGAATAATTGTTACGGAAAGGGGAACACATTTTAAAATGTATTTCAGTCACCTTTTGTGGTCATAAAAAAAAAATAAAAAATGTGAAAAAAAAACACATTTACTATATTTTCCCACCTGTATCGGCAAAAAAATAAAAAAAAGTATAAAAAAATAATATAAAAATCAGGCATCATGTATCACACAAAAAAAAAAAAAAAAAAGAAAAATTACTTAACTATTCAAACAAAGTAAAAGTTTTACAGCTCCTCATATCGCATGTATGAAAAAAAAATGCAAGTTGGAAAATTCAACCAATGTTCGGCTTGTACTTGCCACCAATCTGAAAGCTCCGCTCCCATTTTATGTCCTAAGTTTTGTAGAAATCTCCCCAGCGCTCCTATAAGTATACTATATCATACCTTATATTTCCACTTTGCTTCTGTTTTGATTTTATTCTGCTCTCGGATCTCAAACTTTTCGATCTCGTTATTCTGTTTTGCCGGTTCCTCTTTGTTCGGAACGCTCAACTCTTCTTTAGGAGTCTGAAAAAGAGAAACAGCCTTAAATAGCAAAAAGGAGAAAAAGTGATCTATGATGCACATTCAGGGATTATGTGTGGGCCGTGCCTGTAAGGTCAGAAGAACAGACCTACAGCTCATGGTGCCTATCCTTAAAATCCACACTATGTAGTCCACCCAACCTAGTACAGACCATTAGGTGGCCATAAAGGAGAGAGCTGATGGACAAATGATCGGATGCTGAAATTCAATTCAATACCTGCCTGTCTGTCCATCTACACGCCCACATGGCCTGTCTGCCTCCCTGCCCCTCCCGGCCTGTCTGCCTCCCTGCCCCTCCCGGCCTGTCTGCCTCCCTGCCCCTCCCGGCCTGTCTGCCTCCCTGCCCCTCCCGGCCTGTCTGCCTCCCTGCCCCTCCCGACCTGTCTGCCTCCCTGCCCCTCCTGGCCTGTCTGCCTCTCTGCCCCTCCTGGCCTGTCTGTCTACCTGCCCTCCTGGCCTGTCTACCTGCCTTCCTGGCCTGTCTGCCTCCCTGCCCTCCTGGCCTGTCTGCCTCCCTGCCCTCCTGGCCTGTCTGCCTCCCTGCCCTCCTGGCCTGTCTGTCTATCTGCCCTTCTGGCCTGTCTGCCTCCCTGCCCTCCTGGCCTGTCTGCCTCCCTGCCCTGTCTGTCGGCTTACTTGCCTGCCTGTAAGCCTTGTCTATCGCCTACCCGTTTATATGTCAGAATGAGCATGTGGTTGACAGTTATAGAGGTTGTAAGGCAACCTTTAGTTAAAGAGAAGCTATTATCTGAAAATGACCTATAATTTAAATCAGGTTTTTGTGTTACATGTATTATCTTTTTAATGGCATTTTTTTGATATCACTATCTTTATTAAAACACAAAATTAATGATCTTGCAATTATCACACCAGCCACTAGAGCCATTTTAGACACGTGCTTCCTATCCATTCAGGAAGAGTTTTCAGTAGTCTCAGTGCCATCAGAGGCAGGATTGCAATTAATGGTAACACCTCTGTACACAGCTAATAACAGAGACTCTACCAATCACAATAGCTGTCCCTGCTCCCCCTTCCTTCACACACGCTCATTGGATACAGAAGATAGGGCCCGAGTCTGACCAATATGGTTATGTACATTTGTTGTTTCCTGAAACTGTAGCCAATAATCCTATAGTTCACCAAATACTGAAAAATGCATGCAGGATATGGTATAATGCAAATAAGGGGAAACAGAGGATATTTCCTCCCTGTCTCCTAGTCATAAGGAATTGCAGATAATAATATAAAATATAACATCAAGTACTAAAAGTAGTGTTGGCGTGAAGATCACATTATACTGGATGCACATACACAGGAGCTGTATACTCACTATCCCCTTCTTTGGTGTGTCAACTTTAATCAGAGCGTCCTTAGTGTGAGCCTCCAGAACATCCAGGTCAGGGGAGTCGGGCGCTGAAAATGGGGAATCTTTGTCCTTCTTTGTCTTCTTTTTTCCTCCCTCTTTATTTTTAGGTGGTTTGGGCGGTTTTGGGGGTTTCGAAGCTTTGGGCGGTTTGGCACCCTTTGGAGGTTTTATCTCTTTGGGGGGTTTCGTCGGTTTTGGAGGCTTGGGTAACTTTTCGCTCTTAGGAGTCTTTTTTTTCAGAACTTTTTCCACAGGTGGAGGGGAGTCTGGCACAGGTGAGGGGGGTTCTTCTTTCTCAATTTTCTCCGAAATGTTGTTCCCCTCAGGAATCGTGTTGGCACAAATGTCCGTTTTACTGACTTTCGATGCGTTCTAAAAACAAAAAAAGTGGATGGGAGCGTCAGTATGGCCTACTACTTGATGGCTCGACGTTTGATTAGCCGGCCTGGCGCGACGTCACATGTATATCCCACAACAATGACTGACTAAACAAAGGAAGAGCCGCGGATGTCAGGAGGCAGGTCTCATGGCCCCTCTAATATCCAAGCACAGCCAAAATGAGCAAGCATGGAGAGTTGGGGGAGACAGCAGTCCTAATAGTTTTGTTAAGGGACATAAAAAATAAACTTAATAGCTCAGTGGAGTTATGATATTTTCTGTATCCGTTCCTCATGGTTTCCAACATGACTGTAATCAATGGACAGAAGTCCTCACTAGTGATGAGTGAATGTGCTGGGATAAGGTGTTATCTGAGCATGCTTGTGTGCTAACCAAGTGACTTCGGTGTGCTCGAATATTATGTTCGAGTCCCCGCGGCTGCATGTCTCGTGGGTGTTCGTCAGCCGCAACACATGCAGGGATTGCCTAACAGCCATGAGACATGCAGCCGCGGGGACTCGAAACATATTTTTTGAGCACACGGAAGACACTTGTTAGCACTCGAGCATGCTCACATAACACCTTACTGATCACATTCGCTCATCACTAGTCCTCACTATTTACCTCCACGTGATATTAAATCTGTATGGATCATGTGATGGGACACTCGGGTGTCCTAAAATGTTACAGTAGAGTTATTAGATCGCTCTACTTTCATTCACTGGTTCCTATTCAATGACTGCAAGAAATATAAAAAAATCTTGAAGGTGTCGAACAATGCAAAAAGAATATTACAAAACTGTACAACTTTTTATCACACAATAAATATGCTTTTTGGCCGGTAATCTCTCACTGTGAGTTAACTCTTTACATCCTACCACACACAATTAGTCTGCATTCGATCAATGGGGTACATATTCCTGAGTCTGTTTAAATGTGAAATTAATTGTGACAAAAGGGGATACCGAAAAGGTTATTCTCAGCGTGCTGTTCCCCTGCCCCAGTTTAGTGCTTGCTGGAGAAAGAAGGAGGTGTGGTCTCCTGGGTGATTGACAGTTCGGGCCGGCGGCATGGCTTAAGGATGAGCCGCTGACCTGAACTGTGATGCTGCGAGCAGAGGCAGCATCGGAGGAACTGTTGGAGGATTGAGCCAAATGAAGGATGACACAATTGTGAGGTGCTCATGTGTGTGTTGCACATATTATGCTTTTTTAATCTTTACCCAGGGTAAAGAAATGCTAACTACAGCTCGGTCACAGAATTGCAGCTGTATCCAAATCATTCTTGCAGAAATTAATGCACGAAGCAGAAACTGCCCCTTATAGATATATAGAATGCATCTTTCCACAAAAAGAAAAAGGTCTTAGCAAAAAAAAATGCTGAACCTTCTTACAGTATTTGCAATAAATCTACAAAATCATCAAAAATGATCACAATTGCTGCTGAAATAAATAAAGCTAAATGGACTGCCAATGTCTCAGCGGTCAGCTACAGTCAAGACCCACCTCTGTTAACCGTATTTCTTTGGCGAGGTCCTTGATTATCTGGGAGGGTTTGAAATGTTCCGGAAGTTCATCTTCATGTTCTAATAGGGCCTAAAAGACAAAATGGTAGTATGGTACCCACTGGAGACACAGCACAACGCCTTCTGGATTTGATATCTATCGCAGATCATGGCACACTTATGATTTGCTGGGATTGGGGACTGTCGACCCGAAAGATGAGGAGGTGACAAGCAGATCCAGAGGTCACGGGATTCAGCTCCATGGGTCATCACGTGTTGGCAAGTTTTTGATTTGGAAACTTGCAGTCGAATGCCGATTAGCGTCTCAGTTGCGTCTTTCAACAAAACATCACGAAATGCTGCAGAGACTCTAGTCGGCACGTAATCGCAAGTGTGCAAATCACGTAATTGTGGCCACGTAATGACTGTATAATGGACAAGCGGAGCCGAATTCTAAAGATGGGTGCATTACACACCATTAGGATTCCCCATTCTGCAGCACTTGCCCAAAAAATTCACCAGGGGCGGATGATCCCTTTTTGGGAGTAAAATTGGCACCCATCAGACATTCACGCATATTATTTGAATCGAACATAATGTCTTAGATGGTAATACCCTCTAAAGTTTAATTGTGGCCATTAGGATTGGTTCACTCTGACCCTCGGATTGAAATTGGTTCAATCTGACAGGGGGTGACCCTTGGACCAGAAAAAAAAAAGTATGCCTCCCTGATATAATACATAGATGTCTAATGTTTGCCAGAGAAGCTCTCCAATCATGTTCTGATGAGATAACCCCTTTAACAGAGTTGGCCACTACTTTTTTTAATTGAAAGCCTATGCAACATCTGATTGGTAGGGGAACGATAACTGGCATCCTCACAAAACATCTGTTACCAGGGTGGGGGGTGACAGAAATTCTCAAATGTTACTTCCAGTAACAGTTGATAGTCAGGTGCCAGGTGTTGTACCACCACCAATCAGATTTTGATGGCCTATCCTTGGGATATGAAGTAGTGGCCAATCGCTTTATACTTAATTTACATAACTGCTAAATACCTCATTAAATAAGAAAATAAAAGGATGTATGATTACTAGGGCTCACTCTCACTGCCGTATAACACAACCGAGTTCTATGTGATGTTTTATTGGATAGCACTTGACCCAATGTTATACTATGGGGCAGTGCAGATATGCGATTATATCTATGCCAATTTGGCATGCTGCAAGTGGCTTTGATATTCGGATCACACAAACTCATACATGTCTATGGGTGTGAAACATTGGACTGCACTCTGATGTCAAGCAAGTGCAGTGCAATGTATGCGCAGAGAGGCAATGGAGAAGGAGACAATGGAGAAGAAGGAGACAATGAAGAGGGAAGCAATGGAGAAGAAGGAGACAATGGAGAAGAAGGAGACAATGGAGAAGATGGAGAAATTCCATCTATGTCCATCTTCATAGCACCTGTGCTGCGATTCTCTCATGTAAGGGAATCTGATCACACTCAGATGACACTCGGATTAAACTCTGACATGATCCGAGCGCCATTAGCATAATGGTCCCGATTCTCTCGCTGACGCCAGAGTGAGCGAGCCCTTAGAGTGATACTTAGGGGTTACAGAGAAAACGTACGTGTTTTTTCGTCCATGACCTAAAGGCTCCATTCAGTATTTTGGCCCCTTGCACAAGGTGAGGTGCTGGCTGCTTCCCCGACTTATGTAATGCTGGAGAAATACAACACAAGTGATGGTTAGTGCAAGTTCTGGGACATAGACGTCAAAGTGTCAGCCTGGACATGATCCATAATCAGACTCAAAGTGAGAAATTCTGAAAAAGGGAGACAACTATATTTGTGTTTTCAGTACCACAAGATACTTCTGAGCCAGCAACACTGCAGTGATTTGCCCCCCCCCCCCCCCACCCCAGTTAGAAACTATGGTGTATGGGGGGCTGTTAGCAGGAGCTGTAAATCCTGTAGGACAAAACTGTCCAGACAGTGAATAGGAGGAACGTCTGATGTACAGTATCTATCTCAGTAGGCGAACTCATGAAAACATTAGTATTTCATTAAAAGAAAAACCAAATGTATATTATATATATCGTCTAGAAACATTTGGGCATGATGTGATTTTTGGCAATTAAATTTTGGACATTCAAGGTTGATGACCGCCAACGATTGACCACCAGGCCAGTCAAAGGTTGGAAGGAATAGTAGGGGATGGATTTATGGTATATTTTTCCTTTTATTATAGCCTCGGGCGGTGACTGGCGTTTTTCTGGAATAATCTCACTAGATCACATACCTTTGAACTTCTCGAGTAGGTGTCTTCCCACGTACCAACAGGCCGTCTCATAGTTTGGGAACTGCGTTAAGCTGACAATCTTCAGTCTCTTTTCTACCTCGTATGCTCTGTGGGATTGGAGACGGCCAATACAATATGGTCATACGGGCTTTAGAAAAGATGTAACCAAAACAGCATCTTTTTAACGTATTTTAATAAAAGGTCATTCTCAAGTGTGAAACATTTTACCTTTGCAATTACAAATTAATGCCCATTTCTTAGGTTACCGACCACTGCTGCAGTCTATCAGCAGTGGACGATCACCCAGGCTTGGAGCACACTTGTTTGCAAGAGAGCCTATAAGTGCCCTTCTGAAACTAACCAAGTCTATAGATCTGGCCACCTAGGACGCCCCTGCGCTCCTCCGATGCTGCCTCTGAGTGCAGTGTCGGAGACAAGCAGGACAACACCGCAGGTCCGAGCTGTCAATCATTCAGGAGGGCACCGCCTACCAGCAAGCAGGAGGCTGGAGGGCAGGGGAGTAGTGCGCTCCTGAAGAAAGAAGATGAGAAAACTCCTTTAAAGTGGGTTATCTAAATTTTGCAAATGAATGGCGCATCATCACAACCCGTCGTCTATAGGGAGCCAACCACATCTGCTGGTGCCGGTTTTTGTGATGGATACTCAGGGATAAACCTGATTGCGGCCATTTACATAGTTTCCCGTGCACTAGAATGCCGAACATTAAAAGTGCATTCACACTGCACGATAATCGCGAAGGAGCATTCACAATACTCGTGGGGTCGATACAGGCTACAGATCAGCCGACAAACGAGCTTTTTGCTACTTGATCGGGTGATTGACAACCAATATTGACTCCACGATAATGAGCATTCCCATGAACGATAATTGTGAAGTGTAAATACCCGAAAAATTATCGTTTTCGGCAGCACATGATCCTATGTAAACAAGGCCTGTGCCGCCGAGAACAATGGCAGCTTCTGCTCATTGTGTGATCATTCTGTGTGCATCTGAAGCGCAGTTGGCCTGTATAAACAGGATATTAAACGGCCGCTGATCGGTATACATCACGTCTTTTAATGCCGCAAAATCGATTACAGTAAAAGCGCATTTGTTAGCAATAATACCGCGCTTATCTATTGGCAGAATGATAACTCAGCAGACCCCTATCAATTCGACCTCCCCCATACAGAGCAGCACTCGGCTCAGTCGAGTGCCCATATTCTCTTTTTGTCCCCCACATAATCTGAAGGGGAAAGAGTCGGAAAGCCCCCCATACACATTAGACCATCGACTGATCCCGCCCAATATTGGCAGGTTTAGATGACTTTACTCTAATGTGTATTATACAGCACAAAGGATCAGGGCGATTGCAAAAGTGACATTTTTTTCAGGGCTGTAGAGTCAGTAAGCCAACTCTCCGACTCCTCAATTTCCATGACTCCGACTCCATGACTCCGACTCCATGACTCCGACTCCATGACTCCGACTCCATGACTCCGACTCCATGACTCCGACTCCATGACTCCGACTCCATGACTCCGACTCCATGACTCCGACTCCATGACTCCGACTCCATGACTCCGACTCCATGACTCCGACTCCACAGCCCTGATTTTTTTCCCCAATTCAACTTTCTATTCCATCAATATTCATCCAGAATTGTGTAACAAATTATAATAATTTTTATTTGTATAATGCCAACATATTCCGCCGCACTTTACAATTAAGTGGTTGTAAGATGGCATTATACCTCATCTGCATTTCCACGCTCATGCTGTGAAGGAAGTGACCGGAAAATGCTAAACAGTCCACGGGGGTTAATGTGGCGTAGACCCACCCTGCAAGAAAAACAGAGGATTTCTTTAGTATGTCTGTAATGAAATGCGAGCACATTAATCAGTAGATACTGTATATTCTCACAGAGGGAGAATCTGACAAAGCAAGGATGCTGCATTGCCAGAGAACACCCCTGAAAACTGGAGAATATCTACATAATCCAGTGCAATATGTCAGCCGTAGACCGGGACACGTAGCACTGAGCCATAGCGGCGCCATGTGCAGACGTACATCTCCGTCCACGACAACCTGTAAAGCCTGGACTCAAAAACAATGTCGGAATTGCAGTTTTTTTTCTACAGTTTCATATGGAATAATTATTATTATTATTTTCTAACTGTTCTGTACATTATATGGTAAAATTAACGGTGTGTTTCTAAGCAACATATCAAGCAAACCAAGCCTTCAAACGGCTATGTCAAGGGAAAAAGAAAAAAGAAAATAATTAACGCTCTTTGAATAAGGGAAGAGAAAAACACACAAAAAAATTAATAGTTCAGTCATTAAGGAGTTAATGGGGTTGTATTAAACGGCAGGTTATCATGATAACTGACAACTTACTGATCGCCGGGGCCCCACCGATAGGTCCCCTCCATAATCCTGAGAATGGGGCTCTGAAATGCCTGAATAAAATGAAGAGATGGCAGCACATGCATTCATCATCCATAGGTCTGTTCCTGGCTATCTGCGGCAGTCGCATACGCAATGAATGCAGAAGTCACTCTGCTCTAATGAGGCATTACAAAACTCTATTCTCTGTCATTTTGATACACAGTTTTCTCTGCTGCAGATCTAGCAGTTCTCTTGAATGCTGAGCTCAGTATAACCCCGCCCACACCACTGATTGGCTGCTTTGTGTGTGCACTGTGTGTAGGCACAAAGATGCTAATCAGTGGTGGGGGTGTGGTTCGACCAGGAAGCAGGTGACACCTAGTCCTGCAGTGATAATCTCCTGCTGGTAAAACATTGATTGTATTGAAACAGCAACACACAGCCCAGTATGTGACATCACTGGCATCAGGGTCTCAGCCTTGCTGCTCTTGATGTATATAGAAAAAGCTTGCTGACAGATTCCCTTTAATGTCATTTGTTCCGTAGCATCAGGATCTGTGATCACCTGGAATGTCTCTTTGTCTCACCTGATGGAATGAACAGAGTCTGCCCTTGTTTTACTGTGCACTTGTAACATTTGTCTACTTGATCTGCAAAGAACATCTCGTAGTGATTGGCCGCTGATCTCCAGCGCTCGTATAGAGAGATATTGGCTGATGCTGGTCTGATCAGATAAAATATTTTTTCCCCCTGCAAAAAAAAAAAGAAAAAGAAATCCATCTTGCAGCTCTGGCATCACTGACAACCTTATAAGACGATGGGTCACTGCCTCCTGCAACACCCGCACACTTCTCCAGCTGCTGAGACCTTACGTCATCAATAAGGGTCCACTCAGAGGCCATTTAATAGCTGGTTTATACAATCTAACGCCGCATCGGATGTGCTCTGAACAATCAGATAGCACAAAGGCTACCATTGTTCTCGGCAGCACATGTCCAGATTGGCAGGATCAAGTGCTTCCGAGAATGATGAACTTTTGGGCAACACAAAATATCACTTCACCCAATGAATGGGCATTGTGCTCCTTGATGGGGTGATCTTCAGCCTGTTTATTGAGAAACGTGCGTTCCTAGGATAATCGTGAAATGTAAATACAACCTTAACGACATGCACATTAATTAATGATTATTTTATTATCTGAAGGCATATCGGGCCTTGCCCCAATTTGGGGGTAAAAAGATTATGAGCGGTGTATGGCATTATGGGTAGCACAGTGGGGGTCGTGGGTGCGAATCCCACCAAGGGATAAAGATTGTGTATTCTTCCCATGCTTGCAAGGGTTTCAGTCCATATTCCAAAAATACACTTAAGAGATTAAAGCGGCAATCTGGCGCCGATCACTTCTGCATCGGCAGATGAGTAAAGCCGGTCGACAAAACATCGATTCATTAGGATTGAACAGGAGCAGGATTTTCTGCCGCTCGAGTTCAGAAGCCAGCAGAAATCTTTAGACGTGAAGTCAGCAGCCCGTTAATCTCTCGATGCAGAAGTGAGCGGAACCGGACTATCCCTTTAATTACTATTTTATTAAATTGAGACTAGTGTGCGTCAATTAAGAAGAAAAAAAAAAAAAAAAAAGGAAAATTAGCTTGTGAGCCCCATTGGGTGTAGGGACTGTTGTGGATGGTGACGATTTCTGTACTGCGCTGCAGAATATGCCGGCGCTATGTAAGGAACGGAAAATAAAGATAATAATTATGGAGGACAAGAAAATAAAATTATGAGAAAAGGCCAATGACATTTTGGACATGGCGGCTTACTTTCAGCACGTGGTACCAGGCTGACGCGCCTCCCGAGTCTATGTGGAAGTCGGTGTAACTGTCCTTTACGCATATCAAACAATACTTGGTCACTTTTGGTTTTGCGAGGAGAGCATCATCGGGCCAATGGTTCTCCACCCACGAAAGCTTCTTAACGATCTCCGGAGACTCCACGAAGCTGGACATTCTGCAGACAAGAGGTCAAATAAAAATGGTGACCATTTCAGGATGTCATACCGATGAGGTCACCGAGACACGTCAGATGATGTCATCGGTGGGATTCGTCCCTGTGGTCCCGACTGATGGAATAAATGGGAACGTGGCTCTCTTGACTCTCACGCAGATATGATGTAATGGGGATTTCCAACTGCTGAACTGGAAATTAGAAAGTCTCACGATCAGCAGTCGGGGGGGGGGGGGGGGACAGAAATCACAGGGGTCGCATGGTTCAGCCGTCCACTAATGAACCCCGAAACGTGTTATTAGATGTCACACCGGCCACAAAACTGGACCCAGAAAGAATTGAAAGTGGCTCATTGGCGGTCTAGTATAAGTCTATGGCACTAACGAATATAGCCAGAGCATTGGGGTAATGTATGCAGACTAGAATACCCCTTTAAAGGGACCTGACAGCTGAAACGTGCTGCCCTATACATGATTTCAGCCACATATGTTTGACTCTGAAACCCTGCGGCATTTCATATAAAATCCTAGTTTAAAAACCAGCCGGGGACCGAGCTGCACATGGCCACTAGTCGGACAGCTGGGTCCCTGGTGCCTTCTCTCCATCCGCTGCCAGTGACCGATAGGTCTCTCTCAATACGCGAGCGTAGAGAGAGATCTGTCAATGACTAGTAGCCTTTGGGGAGAAGCCACCAGAGACCGTCCTGTCTGACTAGTGTCCTGTGCACCTCAGTCCACAGTAGCTGTTATAGCATGTTATTCTAGAATGCATGTCTGTTAGTCAGGGTAGAGAGTAGCTACAAATATTCTGGACAACTCATCATTTAAAGAAAAAATATCTCAGAAAACAACAGCTTTTTATTTTACATGTATATATATAAAAAATACTTTTAATATCATGAACTTTAGTTAAAAAAAAAAAATATATATAATATATATATATATATATATATATATATATATATATATATAGATATATACAAAAATCTAAATGAAAAAATTAGTACTTTTGCAGTTTTCACACTTGCCACTGAGGCTTTTATAGAAGCATACTCCCTGTCCTTTCAGGAAGAGTTTTCAGCAGGCTCTTTATCAGCAGAGGCAGGATGACAATGACAGGTAACACCTCAAAACACAGCTGATAACACAGGATTCACCAATCACAATAGGTGTTGTCACAGCCGAACCTGCTCTCCGTCCCTTTACAATCACCTTTGCACACCCTCATTAGATGCTACATTACAGAAGATAGCCATAATGGTCAGACTTTGACTATGTACATGTGTTGTTTCCAGAAACAGGAAGTTAGAATCTAAAAAAAAAAAAAAAAAAACCCGGTGGCCAGTGTGCCAAATTATATTTTTCCATTTTTAATACATAGTGGGATATGGGGAAAAAAAAATTACCAAAAAAGGCAATGACCTTTGCACACACACAAATACAAAAGATAGGGGCGGAGTCCGTTCGTTGCTGCTAATGTATATATAATGTTTCCTGTAACAACAGGAAGTTAGAGTCTAAAAAAAAGCCCCAGTGGCCAGTGTGAGAATTACAAGATTTTTATTTTTTATTTTCAATACAGATTGTGCTATATTAAAATAAAATAAAAAAAATATATGAGTAACACAAAATCTTGATAGGTCATTTTTTGATGATCGCTTCCCTTTAAGAAAAAAAAAGGTCCTACTGTGATAAGGTCCTTCCTCTTGCACCTAGACGTAATTAGAAGTCTGTCTTATCTACGGATCTACAGATGTAGCTGAGCTGAACTTGTTGCATTGTGGTTTCTCTTATACATCGCAGCAGAACATGACGGTGTGTGCTGAATATATCTGTCCCCATGTGTAATATTATTACGTAGTTGGACCTCCGGGGAGATATCTCGGTCGTGCTCACCTGGAGTCAGAGAATTCGAGGTTGATCACATTAAGAACCCTTTTCCTATTAGTGCTGTAGTAATAATCCACAAACTCCTTCAGCTTCATCTTGCAGTCCTTCTGTTTTGTGACGTCTGTAACATCAACCACCCGCTCGGGACCTGCAAACCAAGGTAAGAGAGCCGCTAGGGCGCGTTCATTGTATCTGACAGATGATAATAGGTAGGAATACTCACAGCTGGGGCTCATGCAAAAGTCATAGTAAAGTAACCGCCGTGTTGGTCCCAGCTACGGCCAATGATTGGCTGCAGCGGTCACAAGTCTACGAGAAACTGAACAGGGACTACAAAGACCGGATGGGGAACCCCAGCAGCATTGGAAAAGTGCAGAGGAGGATTGTTACTTTTTTTTTTTTTTTTTTTTTAAGAAAAAAAAAATTCAGTGCTAGGCAAAACCCCTTTAAGGCAGCTTAATTTAAAGGGGTTTTCCACTTTAAAAAAAAAAAAAAGACTTGTGCCCAAACACTTTTACACATACAAAATAACAAATAATGATAGAATTCATCGTTCCCGGGGTCCTACGCTGCTGCTCTGATCTCAGTTCATTGGCAGGAGCAGTTTCGTCACACATCATCACTGCAGGCAATCACTGAGCTCAGCGGTTCTGCTTATGTAGACGGCATTAATCGCTGAGCTCAGTGATTGCCTACAGCGGTTTTGTGAGCTGTAGGTGTGACGTCATCATGTTACTCGATACACAGAGACCAGATGAGCTGCGGAGAGACGTCGCTGAACCCAGAGGAAGGCGAGAACTATCTAAGCTTTTTATTTCATATGTAAAAAAAAGTGTTTGGGCACAAGTGGAAAACCCCTTTAAATAGGACCGGTCACTAATAAAAATCCTCATTAGATACCAATTACTTTTCTTACAGCTCTGTATTGTATTGTTCCTCTATCAATCCGCCAAGAAATTGATAAACAAATTGACAAGTGGGTGTTCCTAATTGGGGGCGTGTCCCTGACACTGTCCAATCAATGCAGGGCACATCCTATTAATAAAGGAAAAACTATCAACCCAATTGTCAATTTATTGATAAATTTACCGGAGAAATAAAAGTAGCGTTTTAAGAAAATAAGCTCCAGAATTATTATTTATCACGACTGTATACAATATGTATCAGGAGTGGTAAAACGTCCTATTTAAAGGGGTTGTCCAGGATTGGGACCAGAGTATGAAGTCACTGTATAAGACTGGTACCAAGATATATTTCTTTCCTGTATAAGACTGCACACTTGTGAATCCTCACAGTGCGCACAATGTGCACTATCAGGATTCTCCAGCACTGAGAGCAGGAAGTCATGTGATTAGCATACTTTCGAGCACATTCCGACTAGACGTGCCCAGCCTCACTCAATCCACTTATATTGAGCGCTGCTGTGCACGTCTAGTCGTTATGTGACAGCATGTATGCAAATCGCACACTTTCGGTCACGTTCCTGCCAGCTCCCGATGCCGGCACTGGAGAGTCCTGACAACACCCAATGATGCCCAAAGCTTCAGCTTGATCACAGAAGGCATGACATTTTTTCTTCCTGATGCTTAAAGGGGTTGTTCATTACTCAAGTTTTTGGACCACTCTCTTTAACAAAAAAAAGTTAGTGTCAACAAGACCCTAGCCAGTCCGGGTATTTGAGGTTTTATCTCAAGCACAGTTGATGCAACTTCTGAAGCTCTTGATGCCGAGACATACAGGATACAACTATATCCCTGTGACTGACAACTTACCAACATAGTTTTCCACATCGCTGACATAGAACGTGGGCGCGGGCACAGAGAGACCCAGACCATCCTTCTTTGGCACCAGAATTGGTTCTGTAAACCCAGTGTCTTCAAAATATTCCACTGTTAACTGACTGCCATTCAGCTTGGTGACCACATCCTCGGCACTGGAAGACAGAGGTCTCGGAGGTTACACTGGACGTCTAAGACAGCAACTACGGAACGAACGGTGCCAGTAACATTCAAGTTGTATCGAGCTGCTGATGTCTACCAGGGCAAGCATCTTGCCCATCAAATGCCAGTATGAAGCTGAGGGCAGAATGTCTCCAGCCTCCGGTTCCTGGGATAGGAAGTAGCTGTCTGACGTCTACCAGCGTAAGCCATACAAGCTCAATAAGAGTTGATTTTTCGGTCACCTGGTCACACAGAGGTTTCTCCCTCTTTCAGGTATCACTAGAAGCCAATCACACAAGTAGAGCTTTGTCTTGAGCATCATGCCATAGAGTCTGCCCAACTGCTATGCTAGACCATAACATGTCTCCATTAGTGTGTAACCGGAGAGACCGGTCAGTCTAGTCAGAGAAGTCTCCGGGGACATACCTCTGGGACTGGTCACCCTGTCCCCAGTCGCGCGGTCAACTATGTCTTTCTCTCCAACGCGCTTCAGACTAAAAGATACATGTTGGTTTCAATGCAGGAGCCAGTCTTTGATTCATGCTGCTCATGGTTGGAACAGAATCCCCTTAAAGGCTCTCATGATGAAAGATCAGGAGCACAGCGTTCCCCAGCCGTCCTGCTTGTCGGGGGGCACAGTGCTCCAGACTGATTGACAGTTCTTACCAGCAGCATGGTCAAGCCACTGGATCGAAGTCTGCGCTCTCCAATGCAGCAACCAGAGTCAGCTTAATTTTCGCGGCATCAGAAGGCACTGAAGCGGTTTCGGCCAGCCACAGAGCAGCACTTACAAGCTCCATTGGAAAGATCTTGTAAGCGCTGTACTCCTTGCCTAGGAGAGTGGCCACTGACAGACTGTGCAAAGTGGCCAATAACTTAAGCAACAAGCAGTAAACAATACAAGTAAAAAAAAAAGAAAGAAAAAAAAGTCTTGAGAATGAAAATCATTTTAAATAACAAGTAAATTGTTATTTTACGAGCAAATAACTTTTAGAGAACATGAAAACAACATTTTAAAGGGAATCTGTCAGTAGGCTCAACCCTCCTAAGCCGTCTCTATGGGCACGTAGGTCACAGGAAGCTGAATAAAATGATACCTTGATATCAGCAATGCGATATCTTATTCCAGAGAAATCCATGTTTTACTTAATATGTAAATGAGCTGTTAAGATCTATGGGCCGGACATAGATCCCTGCTAGGATCTGCCTCCAGAGATTATTTTATATTGAAGGTGATGTTACCAGTCTGAGACATATAGATTAGGAGATCAGACTGTCAGTGATTTCATGTCTCACACTGATAATGCCTCATTACAAGCTCTGGCAGCAGATTTTCAGAATGATCTGTTTACCGCCCATAGATCTTAACAGCTAATTTACATATTTTTAAAAAAAGTCGATTTCTTTAGAGTAAGACATCGGATTGCAGATATCAAGGTATCATTTTATTCGGCTCCCTATGACCTACCTGCCTATATATAAGGCTTAGGAGGGTTCATCCTACTGACAGATTCCCTTTAAGTATTATATTAGGCATTCTGAAACGAAGAAAGTACATGAAATTCCTGGCTTCTTCCATCCAGGTGATGAGACTGTCGCCTTCGCATGGTGCGGTGCCAATGTGCAGACAGCCATCACAACAGCTCTTTTGAAAACTCAATTTGCAGAATTCTATAATTCCGCTGATGAAGACGAGAGCCTTCGAGTCGACGCAATAGCCGCGCACCTCTCCATGATACGCGGTAATGACAAACACAGCTCTGCTGCATCTGCCGGCGATCACTGATTGGAGACTACAACCCCTTTCTGCTATAAGGATCTACAAGACACCGAAGGAATCCCTAATCCAAAAAGCCAAGTAGAAAGTAAAGGGGGCGCGAGTGTCGGCTCCTTTGTTACTTCCAGACTCTGAATTATTGATCCCGTCTATGGATTACATAAATAAAATACGGGCTCGTCTACCGCACTTTTATTGATTCCAATGAAAACATTTATTTAAACAAATTGCTTACATGATGTGAGAAATGAGACATGACAGGAGACGGAGGAGAACAGCCACTCGCGAGGAATTAGTCATTCGGCACACAGCGGCGTATTAACAATTCATGTATTCTCCGATGAGAAACGCAGCAACACAATGTAAGCACGTGGTGCTCGCTGACACACGGGGAGTCCACTACAGACGTAGCCGAGCCGAATATGACAAAGTGACAGTCTTCACCGTTAAAATTGTCTACAAGGATATTTTATTTATGCCCGGAAATTATTTTGGCAATATGGTGTGATATGAACGTTGTGGAACATTGGATTTCTACAGCCTCTAAGTGTCACTGTACATAACAGACTGCAGAATGAGATACCGGTGAATCCATCACGTGGTCGCTATAAAAGTCATATAAAAGTGAAATGGTTAAAAATTGCTAATGAAACCGCTCTGTAAAAATGTGATTTAAAAAAAAATAAATTATATATATATATATATATATATATATATATATATATATATATATATATATATAGAGAGAGAGAGAGAGAGAGAGAGAGAGAGAGAGAGAGAGAGAGAGAGAGAGAGAGAGAGAGAGAGAGAGAGAGAGAGAGAGAGAGAGAGAGAGAGAGAGAGAGAGAGAGAGAGAGAGAGAGAGAGAGAGAGAGAGAGAGAGAGAGAGAGAGAGAGAAAAAGTGATATAGGTTCCTGTTGGGACCGAAATGTCGCCTTCTGGGCTGATTAAATAGCTCCTTCTCACTACAAACGGTGTGCTGCCTCCAATTTTTCTGGATTTATATATATATGTGTATATATATATATATATTTAATTTATTATTATATTGTGCTTTTTTATTGGCCAGGTAGTTTGTTTATTAGTTCCATTTTGCATGATTTATTATCTTTTATGCAATTTCATCATTGCAATGTCTTTGACGCCACAAACCTATATTATTTTTATCTTTTCATTGGACGTGACTGTGCAATAGCTTATTTTTTGCAAGACGAGTTTTTTTTTTTTTTTTCTTTGCCATATTTTGGGGTAAAAGTAATTTGTTTGTCTATTATTTATATTCAAAAGGTGTTTCCGTAGTCGGTAGGACCACTACACTACGTCCGTGACTCCCATAAACTACAGACATGGCGCAGCTGTTTTAGGGTCTCGCTCTCTTGTCGCCAGTACAGTGATAGATTTTCCCATCGGAGTCATGAATAGCGCAAAAAAGAGACGCTCTTTAAGGAATTAAACAGTTATTCCCAGAACAATAGGTTATCCCCTTTCCATAGTATAGAAGATTACTTGGCGAGAACCACAAGAATGGTGACATGAACATGCTTGATTTCTGCTCCATTGTCTATGGGACTGCCAGAGAAAGCAACTTTGCCATTATCTGTCCCATAGTCAATGAAAGGAAGGATGAGCAGCTCCATTCAAGGCTGGTTTCTGGGATCCAGAGCCCTGATCGCGGGATGGTTTCAGCATTCGAAACTCAATAAACAG
Source organism: Ranitomeya variabilis (assembly GCF_051348905.1). NCBI lineage: Eukaryota > Metazoa > Chordata > Amphibia > Anura > Dendrobatidae > Ranitomeya > Ranitomeya variabilis. Next base: position 183,111,753 of record NC_135239.1, read on the forward strand.
TTATTTTTGCCCGTTTTTTTTAAGCTTTTACTACAAATTTTGCAAGCAACCCAATCCGCACCACAAGACAAGAGTGTATGGATGTTGAGTGATAATGAAAACAATAGCAAATTTATCAACACTCAAAATTGTCAGGATTTTTATTCCACGTTTTTCCAAATGTGTGTATGACGGTGTGCAGTCCTCACGGCTCAGAGCAGCGTTTCTATAGTACGCACGTATTCCTCCGATCGGCCAGCAGGTGGCGGTGTGGAGCCCTTCCACACGTCGCCTGTTTGTTTACATTTCATACACTATGGAAGATTTGGTTTTCTGACAAAACAAGAGGAGGGAGCGCTTCCTGAAATATGCTGTGATCGCCCCTGTGAAGTCAGATTATGGCAAAAACAGACGGCCTTTCATTGCAGTCACTGTAAGATCAGCGACGAATGCCTCCAAGATGAAAAAAGAAAGATCAAAAACAATAATGAAGGGGCAGAAACAATCGTTAGATGATAAGGAGGGTCATGTGACCAGATCAGATATCTACCGTATGTGCTGGAAGATGAAAAACTAAAAAATAAATACATGAATAAAATACACAACACAAATAAAAATAATACATAAATAGGAATACTAAATAGTACATACAAATAAAAATACATAAATAAAAATAAATACAATGATAATAAGAAAAGAATAAAATGTGGACTAGAATATCATAGCTGCTTTCTTAAAAAAAAAAAAAAAAGAAAGAAAAACTTAGGCTATATGCGGTATCGCAACTGAACGCTATTTACTTTAATGCAGCACCCCTGGTGTACAACCTCTGGCCCTTCTCCTCCCAGTGGATAACATCCGCCCCTCGACCCCCGGTGTATAACATCCGGCCCTTCTCCTCCCAGTGGATAACATCTGCCCCTCGACCCCTGGTATATAACATCCGGCCCTTCTCCTCCCCCAGTGTATAACATCCGGCCCTTCTCCTCCCAGTGTATAACATCCGGCCCTTCTCCTCCCAGTGTATAACATCCAGCCCTTCTCCTCCCAGTGTATAACATCCAGCCCTTCTCCTCCCAGTGGATAACATCCGCTTCTCGACCTCTGGTGTATAACCTCCAGCTTCTCTCCCCGGATGTATAACCTCCAGCCCCTCGCCCCCGATGTCTAATATCCGGCGCCTTGCCGCCCAGTGTATAACATCTGGCCTTTCGCCTCCTAGTGTATAATATTCGGCCCCACCCTACCCCGGTGTATAACATCCGACACTTTTCCTCCCAGTGTTTAACATACAGCCCCTTTCCCATTAGTACATAATATCCAACCCTTTGCCCCCCGGTGTATAACATCCAGGTTCTCACCTCCTAGTGTATAACATCTGGCCCCTCTTTCCCCGGTATATAACATCCAGCTCCTCGCCCCACCAGTGCATAACATCCGGCCCCTCGCCTCCCAGTATATAACATCCGGCCCCTCGCCCCACCAGTGCATAACATCCGGCCCCCCAGTATATAACATCCGGCCCCTGGCCTCCCAGTATATAACATCCGGCCCCTCGCCCCCTGGTGTAAAACATCCAGCCCCTTGCCCTCCAGTGTACCACATCCAGCCCCTTGCCCTCCTGGAGTATAATCTCCAGGCCCTCGCCCTTTGGTATATAACATCCAGCCCCTCGATCAACCAGTATATAACATCCAGCCCATTGCCTTCCTGGTGTATAACATCCAGCCCTTCAGTGTATAACATATGGCTCCTCACACCCGCCAGTGTATAACCTAAGACTCCTCGCCCCACATCTGCCCTAACATGTGACAGACCGGCTGGTGGTACAGAGATCACTGATACCAGCGCAGTCCTGTAATAGGGGCCACTGGGGTAACAAGTCCGTTCATGACATTTCTTGCCTCCTAAATCCTCCCCCATCACCTGTGAGTGATATTACTGAGAAGTGTAAGGAACCGCAGCAACTCAGCCACAAAGTGGAGACCCCGTAACATTACAGAGCAGGGGGCTGAGTGCTGAGGAGCAGAGGGCAGAAAAGTCACCAACGCTCTACTGACCCCATAACTGCAGAGGCCAGACCTCATCTGGTACTAACATCAGCACAAACGAAACGCTCTCGCCGGGAGCTTCTTGGCCAAGCAGCTGCATGCAGCCTTACATCACCAAGCACAATGGCGAGCGTCGGATGGAGTGGTGTAAAGCCGCCACCACTAGACTCTGGAAGAAACGTGCTCCGTGAAGTGACGGATCACACTTCTCCATCTGGCATCTGATGGATGAGTCTGGGTTTGGTGACTCCAGGAGAATGTTACCCGCCTGACTGTATTGGGCCCCCTGTACAGTTTGGTGGAGGAAGGATCATACTATGGGGCTATAGGGTTTGGCCTCGGCTAGAAAAATGTCTTCTAGAAAGTCTTCCCAGAAGAATGGAAGTTTTGAAGGGGCCAACTCCAAATTATGGTGTATGAATGAAGAATGGGAGGCGATAAAAGCTCCTGAGGGTGTAATATGGAGGTGTCCGAATAGTTTATTATATTGGTTTGGTATTCAGAGTAAAGTTTCAATTCGCTGCCAAAAAACGCTTGAAATTCTCAGTTTCACTCCAGTTCTGCCTTTTTATTTTTACCTCTGGCTACAGATTGCATCTGCCATTTCAGCTCAGCCCCATTGAAGAGAATATTGCCGAAGTCGCAGTACCACACATTAACTGTACACAGTGGTGGCGCTGTTTTTGTAAGGCAGCCATGCTTTTCAGAATCCTGGATGGACAACTAGAAAAAAAGAACCCTTATTTTGAAGATAAAGTGTCCTCTTGTCCACAGGGTACTCCACCTCAGCGCTATTCACCTTAAAGGGGTGAGCTGTAATACAAGGCACATCCTCAAGGACAAAGGAGGCGCTGTTCCGTGAGAAAATAATAAGATTTTTAACCCCCTAAACTCCCAACATCCCAGGATAATTCCAGATGAACGTTGTGTTCTGGTTGGATTTTTTTTTTTTTTTACTTTTCTCATCTCCAGTTTTGGGTACGGTCTGAGCCAAACGTTCAGATCAATTCCTTTCCGGTTGGGCAGGCAGATGAGAGCGGAGCAACTTCCCTTTCAGAAGGTCTGCCAGACCCTCCTGCCAGGAAGACATCTGCGGTCAGATGGCGGCTCTTCACAATCCCCCGGGCTGCGCTCCGAAACCCGCGCAGAGAAGCCACTAGTGGAATGAGGGTTTAGTCTCATCAAGGAGACGGCTCCTCGCCGCTGACAACAGAGATTAATAAGGCAGGTGTCGGGGCGAGCCGTTCTTCTCCATAGATGGCGGTCTTACACCTTTTATTTATTTTTACGCAGAAGAGAGCAACAAACCGCCATGATGGCGGATGGATGAATCAGACACCATCGTCCGGCAGCTTTGGTACAGGAATTCCCCCCACCAAACAAGTGACCTATTCTGTCTATTCACTTATGGGGGTCTACAGGAACAATAATGCAGTGAGGGTCCTACAACCTGATCCATTCACACAGAGAACTTTCCGTTCTCCTAATTGGGGGCGGTCTGATCAATCTAACCCCCATGACCAAACAGGTGATGAAAATTGCCAACTGGACCGTCCATTTAACCCTTTAAAGGACAGAGCGATTTTTCCTTGTTTGCGCTTTTGGTTGTTGTTTTTTTTTTTTTTCCCTCCCCTTCTTCCAAGAGCCTTCTTTTTTCTTTTACAGGATGAGTTGTAGTTTTGAATGACACCGTTCGTTTTACTATATAGATTCCAAGGGAGGTAAAACGGTGAAAAAAATGCAATGTTTTATGGGTTTTATTTTTACATCATTCATCGAACGTGAAGAATTGACTTTGTAACGTGACTCCCCAAGTCTGAACGATTATGGTGATACCAAAAGTCTAAAAATACAAAAAATAAAAAAATTATTATTATTATAGTATAGTTTTTTTTTCCCTCCTTCAGTTTTTCATATCACTATTTTTTTTTCAAAGATTAAAAAAAATATATATTATATATTATATATATATATATATATATATATATATATATATATATATATATATATATATATATATATATATATATATATATACACACAGTGGGGCAAAAAAGTATTTAGTCAGTCAGCAATAGTGCAAGTTCCACCACTTAAAAAGATGAGAGGCGTCTGTAATTTATATCATAGGTAGACCTCAACTATGGGAGACAAACTGAGAAAAAAAAATCCAGAAAATCACATTGTCTGTTTTTTTATCATTTTATTTGCATATTATGGTGGAAAATAAGTATTTGGTCAGAAACAAACAATCAAGATTTCTGGCTCTCACAGACCTGTAACTTCTTCTTTAAGAGTCTCCTCTTTCCTCCACTCATTACCTGTAGTAATGGTACCTGTTTAAACTTGTTATCAGTATAAAAAGACACCTGTGCACACCCTCAAACAGTCTGACTCCAAACTCCACTATGGTGAAGACCAAAGAGCTGTCAAAGGACACCAGAAACAAAATTGTAGCCCTGCACCAGGCTGGGAAGACTGAATCTGCAATAGCCAACCAGCTTGGAGTGAAGAAATCAACAGTGGGAGCAATAATTAGAAAATGGAAGACATACAAGACCACTGATAATCTCCCTCGATCTGGGGCTCCTCGCAAAATCCCACCCCGTGGGGTCAGAATGATCACAAGAACGGTGAGCAAAAATCCCAGAACCACGCGGGGGGACCTAGTGAAGGAACTGCAGAGAGCTGGGACCAATGTAACAAGGCCTACCATAAGTAACACACTACACCACCATGGACTCAGATCCTGCAGTGCCAGACGTGTCCCACTGCTTAAGCCAGTACATGTCCGGGCCCGTCTGAAGTTTGCTAGAGAGCATTTGGATGATCCAGAGGAGTTTTGGGAGAATGTCCTATAGTCTGATGAAACCAAACTGGAACTGTTTGGTAGAAACACAACTTGTCGTGTTTGGAGGAAAAAGAATACTGAGTTGCATCCATCAAACACCATACCTACTGTAAAGCATGGTGGTGGAAACATCATGCTTTGGGGCTGTTTCTCTTGCAAAGGGGCCAGGACGACTGATCCGGGTACATGAAAGAATGAATGGGGCCATGTATCGTGAGATTTTGAGTGCAAACCTCCTTCCATCAGCAAGGGCATTGAAGATGAAACGTGGCTGGGTCTTTCAACATGACAATGATCCAAAGCACACCGCCAGGGCAACGAAGGAGTGGCTTCGTAAGAAGCATTTCAAGGTCCTGGAGTGGCCTAGCCAGTCTCCAGATCTCAACCCTATAGAAAACCTTTGGAGGGAGTTGAAAGTCCGTGTTGCCAAGCGAAAAGCCAAAAACATCACTGCTCTAGAGGAGATCTGCATGGAGGAATGGGCCAACATACCAACAACAGTGTGTGGCAACCTTGTGAAGACTTACAGAAAACGTTTGACCTCTGTCATTGCCAACAAAGGATATATTACAAAGTATTGAGATTAAATTTTGTTTCTGACCAAATACTTATTTTCCACCATAATATGCAAATAAAATGATAAAAAAAACCAGACAATGTGATATTCTGGATTTTTTTTTCTCAGTTTGTCTCCCATAGTTGAGGTCTACCTATGATGTAAATTACAGACGCCTCTCATCTTTTTAAGTGGTGGAACTTGCACTATTGCTGACTGACTAAATACTTTTTTGCCCCACTGTATATATATATCTCTCTCAGGGTCCTCTCTCCTCCTGTACCAGTTATGACTTGTATTGTTTAAGTTGTTGTACTTGTTTTTATTATGTATACCCCTCCACACATGTAAAGCGCCATGGAGTAAATGGCGCTATAACAATACATAATAATAATAATAATAATAATAATTATATATATATATATATATATATATATATAATTTTCCAATGGGCCATTTTCTGATGACATATGCCCTTTAATGAGTAAAGGCCCACTGAACAATGAGGGTCCTGTCCTCCGATGCGTTGCTTTAGGACACGGGCTGTACGCGCTGTTTTTTACACTTGTCATGTGGAAGGTTTTTACATAATTGAAGGGACAAGTGGAAAATGATTTATTTTCCATTTCACTTGTTGATGTGAATTGACACCATTTTCAGATCCACTTCACATTTCACACCTTGTATTGAAATACTTCTCCGCAGATGAGAGATGAGGGAGAAACAACTTCTTCAATGAAAGATTAGCATTTAGGCGGCTCTTATCAAGCTTGGTCTTTCCTTACGTGTCAGTAAAACGGATGAGGGATCCACTGAATTCTGATACAGGTGGGGGGAGGCTCCTGCTGCAGCCGCTGGTCTTCAGTTACGTTCACATAAGTCCTCGGAATTCCAAATCTCTGTTCTGTTATATGAAAATTGCCTCTTAAAAGAAGGAGGCAGACAGAGACTCGATCTCTAGTGCCACCTTTTGGAAGCAGTAATCTTAAAATTCAATTTCAACCTTTTAAAGAGCTTGGCCACATGCCCTACATATAAATTCTCAGAGGCATGGCCTATAACTCTCTCTCTTTCTCGAGAGACAGAGAGTGAGATCAAGAGATCTCGCGAGAGAGAGAGAACGAGAGAGATCAAGAGATCTCGAGAGAGAGAGAACGAGAGAGATCAAGAGATCTCGAGAGAGAGAGAACGAGAGAGATCAAGAGATCTCGAGAGAGAGAGAACGAGAGAGATCAAGAGATCTCGAGAGCACGAGAGGGATCGAGAGAGACCGAACGAGAGAGCTCAAGAGAGATCGAGAGAGCTCAAGAGAGAACAAGTGAGAGAGATCAAGAGATCGAGCGAGAGAGACAGATCGAGCGAGAGACAGATCGAGCGAGAGAGACAGATCGAGCGAGAGAGACAGATCGAGCGAGAGAGACAGATCGAGCGAGAGAGACAGATCGAGCGAGAGAGACAGATAGAGCGAAAGAGACAGATAGAGCGAAAGAGACAGATAGAGCGAAAGAGACAGATAGAGCGAAAGAGACAGATCGAGAGAGAGACAGATCGAGCGAGAGAGACAGATCGAGCGAGAGAGACAGATCGAGCGAGAGAGACAGATCGAGAGAGAGAGACAGATCGAGAGAGAGAGACAGATCGAAAGAGAGACAGATCGAGAGACAGATCGAGAGAGAGACAGATCGAGAGAGAGACAGATCGAGAGAGAGACAGATCGAGAGAGAGAGACAGATCGAGAGAGAGAGACAGATCGAGAGAGAGAGACAGATCGAGAGAGAGAGACAGATCGAGAGAGAGAGACAGATCAAGAGAGACAGATCGAGAGAGAGAGAGATCGAGTGAGATATATATAGAGAGAGCGCTGCTGCCCCGAAGCGTGTTTCGCATGGTGGGCTTCCTCGGGGGACTACATGGTGAGCAATTAATAAAAATTTTGTATGTTACCACTATAACGGTTTCATCTCACTTCATGCTCTAGGGCTCAATTCTCCAATTTTCTGAATGATCTAATCCTAAGAATCATCAAGCAAATCCCTTTAAAGGGTCAATATCGAATTTTAGGATTGCTACCACAACGGGTGGCACTAGAGTCCCTTCCGCTCCCTCTCTGAAGAGGCCATTTGCATATGTAAAATTTTCAGCGGAGCATTACATGGACTATAAGTCTCCCTACATCTGCAGGGAGAAACGTCCCTTCTTAGTCTCCCTGTTCTGTGATGTGAACACAAAAAAAATGATTTTATGTAGAGGCAATGAGAAGCACGGACGGTGCCCCATAGACCCTTTTGACTATAATGGGGTTCGTTGCGTTTTCGATCAGCGTGTCCATCATTTTACTGGAAAAAAAAATGAACCAATGGCAGAACATAACGCGAGTGTGAACACAAGCCTACCAGCCAGAGACACAACAGTGAGGAGGAGGACATTGCTCATCTAGAATACAGAAAAAAAGTATTTTTCTATATCAAATATTTCTTAATAATACAGTATGGGATGAAACTGGATGTAAGGGATGGAGGAACTACTAGTACCATCCAGTAATGGAACTTATTTTCCACCATGAGATCAGTAAGGATGTCGCGAGATGTTCAGAATCAGAATCTCATGTAACGTGACCGGCCGGCTCATCGCACCTCTGTGAATTTTACATATTTCGCTTCTTGTCCAGACATTAATGAATTACAGAATTATTCTGTGTTTCTCCAGACTTAGCGTAACAGAGGAATGTAAATCATCCAACAGCCCTAGGGATCCATCACTCCCCGTCCGTGCCACATTTCAACATTAATTAAACTGCTATTAGGCATTTAAAGCGGATCGGTCACCAGATTTCACAATACAAGCTGCATAAGATTGTAAATATACCAGATGAGGCTGCTGTACTTACTGTGAAAAATCAATGCCAGAATGGCTTCTAATCTTTATATTAAAATGAGCCTTGTTATGAGTCCAGCTTGGTGCTAATTTTAATATTAGGCAGAAAAATCTTCAAAAAGGGATTGCACTGGCATTCTGACATGGATCTTCAGAGTAAAGGCACCAGCCTCTTCAGGTCTATCAGATCTTTTTAATGATGTATTCAGTTTGTCTTGTGACACGTCCTGGAAGGCGACAGAACTGTGATATTTTCTGCTTTCTAGGGCTGATCTCTGACTCTATAGCTTGGCAGACGAACCAATATCTGCAATGAAGGTGGGTCTGAGTACTGACCATGATTCACAGACCGGCCATGGGTGGTCTGTGCAACAAAAGCTGTACCAGGACCATGATATATGGACGTCTGAATTTGGCCTAAGGGTCTGACCACTGAGACCACATCTAATCCAGAGAATGAAGGGGCTGCAGTGCTACACTTTTCATTTTTGGTTCTCCTCCGCGGTACTCCCAGCCACTCGACAACGCAGGGAACCACAGGCAGTCATCTCATTGTGCACTGCGTCAGCCCTCCCACCGCTTCATTCTGAGGATCAGTGAGGACCCCAGGGGTCAGATTCTCACCAATCTCCAACTTTAATTTCCTATGCTCGTTTCCAGACCACTGATCGGCTGCAGCGGTTATGCAACACTGCCTACAGATGTAGATGTCAGAGAGCGGCGGGGGACACAGTAGCAAGTGTAGAGGGGATGGGCTGCTCAGTACAGGATTTATTCATTAATTTTTTTATTACCCCACTTGGTCCATTGAGAATCATTTTCTAAGTAGGAGAAAACTTCTTTAAAGTTATGTTAAAGTGATAACTAGGAGAATAAAAAGAGAATAAAAAGTAAAATGGCCACATATTAGGATTTCTGATCTTTACCTTGGGAAGGTTCGACTCCGGAGCTCCTTAATGAAGACCTGACTGCCATTTTGAACCGGTTTGACGTCGGTCGCCTGTCCCGTGTCATGCTTGTGCCAATTTCTTTTCTTTTTTACTAGGAGAAACCAGAAACATAAAAAAATCTATATATAAGATCACAGATTTGCCTAAATCGGACACAGATTTCTGGTGAGGATGTGAAGTTTGCACAAGGACTGACGTCATTCAATGTCCTTCGCGGTGTATCGCGCGACTGTCCGCAGCGGTCACTCGTGGTAGATTGTAAGTCAGCACTGATACCAAATCATCTCATCTTACCTTCCTCCTTGGGAAAACAGGGAGGCAGACATGGAAAAGTGATGCAGACTATGACGTGTTATTTTCTGTTGGTGCCGAATATTTCATGCAGGAATAATTGCCTCTTCCCAAATCGAGTCACAGAACTTTACAGGGAGCATTAAAATTATACGGAGAGTCATTAAATCTGAAGTGCGAAGTCAAAAGAGGGCAAACGCTGAGATTCTAATTAATCGAGCGCGTTACACGTGTCTGCGAATGTGGGGAAGTCATTTCACTGTGACATCCAAGGACAAGCAAGCAACTAACAAGAGTGTGGGTGGTTTGGGGTGGACTTTTTTTTTTTCTTTTTTAATTAAAAAAAAAAAAAAGGTAATTTTTTTTGTTTCTGCTAAAAAAAACAAAACAAAAAAAAAACACAATTTTTTTGTAAGCATGCCACACATGAGATAGCTGCTGGCTCAATCTCTCCCGTTCTCCAATACAACGCGTTTTCATCTGTGACTTGAAGGAGAAAGCTGCTGCCTAATCCTCCTCTCCGCAGACGTCATCCGTCGGGGCATAGTCGGGAGGCGCCCCATAAACATCAGATGATCGGCAGGTTCCACTGATGTTCATCTAAAGTTTCTGGCAGACGTAATAGTTGACCCCAGCTGGCTGGAAATGAAGCCCAAGTGCTGATGCCAGAAGAGGGGATGGGAGAGTGTTATCTGAGCATGCTCGGCTGCTAACCGAGAGTCTTCAGCGTGCTCGACTAATATGTCAGAGTCCCCGCGGCTGCATGTCGACAGCCACAACACATGCAGGGATTGCCTAACAAACAGGGAATCCCTGCATATGTTGCAGCTGTCGAACACCCGCGAGACATGCAGCCGCGGGGACTCGAACATATTATTCGATCACGTTGAAGTCACTCGGTTAGCACCCGAGCATGCTCAGATAACACCTTATCCCAGTACGTTCGCTCATCACTAGTGGCTATAAATGTGTCTGTGGCTCTTTCCATTCACTTCTATGGGAGTTACAAAAACAACCAAGCAAGCGTACTTGTTTGTCTATAATAGAAGTGACCAGAGAGAGCTGCATCCATGCACAGCCAAAGGCAGCCATCTTTCTAGATATATCTCTGGAACCAGCATCTAATAGACATTGATGATACACCATAATAATAAAAGGTAGGACTTCCCCTTCTAGAGGACCAAAAGTGGACAATTTTTGCTCTTATTTTATTCCCGCTGCTTGCCTTAGTAAGAATTAAAAAAAAAAAAAACATCATCCAGTTCCAGACATATAGTTCTTTTTATCTAGCGCTAATTTTAATGGTCTTTACAAAGAGAGGCTCCTCTAGGGCGTGTCTTTAGGCTACTTTGCATAATTACTAGTAGCCACACCCCTCTGGAAAGGAAAACAATAGCAATAAATAAAAAGTCCCATATCTCTGGAACCATATGTTGGATTTCAAAAAAACAAAAAACTGCAAATTTAGAGGAGTTGTCAGAATAAAATAAGAGCAAAAACTATGTAATTTTCACCCTGGTACATATTGGGATAGGATATTGGAGATGGGAATACACCTTTAAGCATGGTCTACCTGTCTAATTATTTATAGGCAGCCAATTAATGTCACTGGTCGGTTCTTCGAAGCTCTTTCTTATCCCTAACCATCCAGCTTTGTTACATTAGCACCAGTGAACACTCCGGTGCCGACATTGTATCAGGTCAGGTATTATACTTGATGGGCTTTTGCTGTATTCACCTGTAAATTTACCCCTTTACGTATTATTCTAAAAGATATTGCATAAAACACACATTCACAGACAATAGGGTAGCACGGAGAGAGACTGGTGGTCCTCAGGGGTGGGGGGCATTCATGGGTTATCCTCCAATAAAAAGTCACCAACAATGAGCACAATCACTGAAATGTTGGCTTAACGCAATAATAAAAATCATGTTATTATACTGCTTGACCAGATATATTTTCTAGTATTTGTGTTATTTACAAAGCGATCATATAAAACTAAATAATAAAAAGAAAACATGAAAAGGGCAAAACATCAAATAAAAGAAAGAAGATGAGAAAGAAAAACAGATCAAACAATGGAGAAGGAAGAATGACACCCGAGAAATAAAATGGAAATCAACAATGAATATCAAGTGGCGGTGATGGGGGGGATCCGGATAATCCCGTCATACAAAGCAGACCTATACGGGGGGACGCCAGAGGAAAGCAGGAAACTACGGGACAAAGCCATGGCTTAATTTCCGGGCCACCTACACGTCACATACCGGAGCCTATGAATCATTATTTGTATCCGACCTCCTCTGGCAGCGAATGCGTCTTTTTCAAATTTCATGTGATTTTTTAGGTTTTGAAAAAAAGAAAAGAAAATAGCGCTAAAACATGCCCTTAATTTACGTGCCAGGTAAAAGAAAACTTTGCCCAGCGATAAGAACCGATCACCCCGAGGGATCCAGGAACAGGACAAACGATAATCAGCTGATCAACAGGATCATTGACGTTAAATAAAGGGGTGCACAAACCCTTTAACAAAAATTTGACAGTGTAATTTTCACAGTAATGTTATAGGGTTACGAAAGTGACAGCCCATGTGTCCCATGTATGGCCATTTCTACAATACAGTACCAGCTGCCACTAGGGTCCCAATGGTCTCAAGATAGATGATGGCTCAGCCGTCAGACCACTCTGATCTGACACTGAACTTTGCAATGACTTATCTTGAAGGCCGGTGGACACCAGCGTATATTCTCTCATCTGAGAGATTCGGTCCGATCATGCTAATCAGAATGTGATCCGATTTTCTCAGATGAGGTGAAGATGTGTCAGTCCGTGGAAATAGGACTGTACTCAGATGTCATCCGAGTGCAGCCTCAATATGTTCCAGATATCAGATCAAACTCGGACATGCTGCGATTTTTTTCCCTTGGTCAGACTCCGTCCGAGGGAAAAAAAAATAAAATTCGGACACGCCCCTAGACTAACATTGGTCCGCGTGTGATCCGATGTTTTGTCAAAATCGCACTCAAACCAAAAATACAGCCATGTGCAGAAGCCCTAAAGGCAACTTGTCACATTGAAAATGGCATCTGATCAGCAGGATGTTTTAGAGCTGGAGAGGCTGAACAGGTTGATCTATGTTTTTTGGGGAAAAGTCTCAGTATAACTTGTATTTTAATCATTGAAATCCCTGGTATTTGCCCGGTGGGCAGTCGTGCTTCATCATAGATAGCACTTCCTGTATGACTGCATGCAGAGAGAGCTGTCAATCACTAGCAGCACCGCCCACTGGACTCCCATACATACAGACACATGGATTTTAATGAATAAAATGCAGGTTATACTGAATCCTATCCAACCTAACATACAGTACAGACCAGAAGTTTGGACACACCTTCTCATTTAAAGATTTTTCTGTATTTTCATGACTATGAAAATTGTACATTCACACTGAAGGCATCAAAACTATGAATTAACACATGTGGAATTATATACTTAACAAAAAAGTGTGAAACAACTGAAATTAAGTCTTATATTCTAGGTTCTTCAATGTAGCCACCTTTTGCTTTGATGACCGCTTTGCACACTCTTGGCATTCTCTTGATGAGCTTCAAGAGGTAGTCACCGGGAATGGTTTTCACTTCACAGGTGTGCCCTGTCAGGTTTAATAAGTGGGATTTCTTGCCTTATAAATGGGGTTGGGACTATCAGTTGTGTTGTGCAGAAGTCTGGTGGATAGACAGCTGATAGTCCTACTGAATAGACTGTTAGCTGATTTTTTCTTGCCATAATACAAATTCTAAGTAAAGAAAAACGAGTGGCCATCATTACTTTAAGAAACGAAGGTCAGTCAGTCCGAAAAATTGGGAAAACTTTGAAAGTGTCCCCAAGTGCAGTGGCAAAAACCATCAAGCGCTACAAAGAAACTGGCTCCCATGAGGACCGCCCCAGGAAAGGAAGACCAAGAGTCACCTCTGCTTCTGAGGATAAGTTTATCCGAGTCACCAGCCTCAGAAATCGCAGGTTAACAGCGGCTCAGATTAGAGACCAGGTCAATGCCACACAGAGTTCTAGCAGCAGACACATCTCTACAACAACTGTTAGGGCTTGTTTCCACTTGCAAGAAACACGTCCGTGTCTCACATGTGAAAACCAAGCTCTGGCGCCGGCACTTCAGAGCGGAGCGTGCGGCCGCATAGGAATACATGCAGCCGCACGCTCCGCTCTGGAGTGCCGGCGCCAGAACTTGGTTTTCACATGCGAGACACGGATGTGTTTCTCGCAAGTGGAAACAAGCCCTTAAGAGGAGACTTTGTGCAGCAGGCCTTCATGGTAAATAGCTGCTATGAAACCACTGCTAAGGACAGGCAACAAGCAGAAGAGACTTGTTTGGGCTAAAGAACACAAGGAATGGACATTAGACCAGTGGAAATCTGTGCTTTGGTCTGAGGAGTCCAAATTTGAGATCTTTGGTTCCAACCACCGTGTCTTTGTGCGATGCAGAAAAGGTGAACGGATGGACTCTACATGCCCGGTTCGCACCGTGAAGCATGGAGGAGGAGGTGTGATGGTGTGGGGGTGCTTTGCTGGGGACACTGTTGGGGATTTATTCAAAATTGAAGGCATACTGAACCAGCATGGCTACCACAGCATCTTGCAGCGGCATGCTATTCCATCCGGTTTGCGTTTAGTTGGACCATCATTTATTTTTCAACAGGACAATGACCCCAAACACACCTGCAGGCTGTGTAAGGGATATCTGACCAAGAAGGAGAGTGATGGGGTGCTATGCCAGATGACCTGGCCTCCACAGTCACCAGACCTGAACCCAATCGAGATGGTTTGGGGTGAGCTGGACCGCAGAGTGAAGGCAAAAGGGCCAACAAAGGCTAAGCAACTCTGGGAACTCCTTCAAGATTGTTGGAAGACCATTCCCGGTGACTACCTCTTGAAGCTCATCAAGAGAATGCCAAGAGTGTGCAAAGCAGTCATCAAAGCAAAAGGTGGCTACTTTGAAGAACCTAGAATATAAGACATAATTTCAGTTGTTTCACACTTTTTTGTTAAGTATATAATTCCACATGTGTTAATTCATAGTTTTGATGCCTTCAGTGTGAATGTACAATTTTCATAGTCATGAAAATACAGAAAAATCTATAAATGAGAAGGTGTGTCCAAACTTTTGGTCTGTACTGTATAGATTATTCCGCACAGCTTTTCCTTCTCTATACCGAGCTGTTCACAGATCTGACTGCAAGTACAATGTGATAGGTTCCCTTTAAGGTGTCAAGTTGGTGAACAATCCTTTGTGGCTATGTGCACACGTTCAGGATTTCTTGCAGAAATTTCCTGTGCAAAACCGGACATTTTCTGCAAGAAATCCACATGCGTTTTTACAGCGTTTTTGGTGCGCTTTTTTGCGAATTTTTCCGGAGGTTCCCAATGCAATAATATAGTGGGAAATCCGCAAAAAATCCGCAAAATTAATGAACATGCTGCGTTTTTTACCGCGATGTGTTTTTTTCGCGGAAAAAAACGCATCATTACAAGGTTGGATTTCAGGGGCAAAGACGAGCAGAGTTCTGATTTTTTAATACTTTTACACACTGGAGAGTCCCTCTAATTTTCTTACGTCTGACAAGGACATGAGTGATGAGAGTATCAGTTGGACAGGAGCAAGTAACAATACCGCCTGTGCCTAAGAGATGGGGGCAGACGGCGTCCTTGGACTATGGCAGAACTTGCTGGATTGTCATTACAAGTATAAAAGGGAATAATAAGGAAAGAAAGCAATCTGAAGGCAGCGAAGGAAACATAGAACCACACGACAATACAGGGAGAGCTTCTCCATCGCTGTCGCCGACCTTGCAGACAATGGAAATGACAAGAATTGGCTGGCTGCGGTAATAGATCCAGCGCGCGTCGAGGGCGCAATTTATTAATATTTTTTTTCATTTGCAGACATTTCAAGTGCTGGTATCCACTTACTACTTTCAATGAGACGTACCAATTATAGAGCCAGACGTGACAATTCAACAATTCAAGGTCAAAATGTGGAGCGGAGATTAACAACATAGGATATTGCAAGATTTAGGGGTTCCCAAAATAATTTATCCCAACCGAAAAGATCCAGTGAGACAATATTATTTATTATATATTGGGCGGTCCGCATATATGGACATTTTTTGCCTTTTTAATCTGGATTATATTTAATTAATATTTTATTATTGACCTTGGATAGTTTCTGGTATATAATTTATCGCTCCAACAGACCTAAAATAAAAAAAAAAATAAAGAAACTTTTTAAGTGGTCTTGATTAAAAAAACAAACAAAAACAAACGCCCTATTGTTTTGTGTCTACAGCTCCTATGCAAACCTATGTGTCTCCATGATAAATCCTACATGTAATGGCTCATTCAGATGCCCGTGAAAGTCGGTCCTAGATTGGACCGCAGCGCATGGACTGGCTGCCGCTCTGCAGCACATAGTGTATCTTGTAGCAGTAAGTAATGGTCACATGGGATGGAGTATGGCTGCCTGATCAGACCTGGGGCTCAGGCAGACATCCAGAATAGCTGCAGGTCTCCCGACTCAAGCAAGGGCCTCTTTTCTATGAAACGGTCACACTAGAATCAGGAGACCGGCAGCCAGTCCATGCATATGCAGTCTGTGCTCAGATCGATGTGCATGGATGTCTGCCTGAGTCCTACCGTATTTTTCGGGCCATAAGACGCACTGGACCATAAGACGCACCCCAAATTTTCAGAAGGAAAATAGGAAAAAATTAATGCGTCAAATGGGGGTCCGTCTTCCAGTCCAAATTCAGCTTACCGGGGGAAGGGGGAAATCGGCAGCACTGGTGGAGTAGGGTCACAGGGGGTATTCAGTGGTTCGGTGATGATCTAACTCCCATCTCGGACAGGTGCGTCAGTGCTTGGTGGTGCGGGGGCTCTGCCAACATCTTGTGAAAGCCCGGAGCCAGTCCCCGCACATCCACTGCTGCAATTCAGTGGTGGAAAATGGCTGCCAGAGGCGGTGCATGAACAGATTAACATCTCAACACTGAGATGTCGGAAAAAGATCTCGTTGCCGAGATCTCAATTTGTACATCACCGACTCCCGTTGCCATTTTCCCGGAGGCTACAGGCTTTCACAAGATGTCAGTTGAGCCCTCGAGCGCTGACGCACCAGTCTGGGATTCAGATCATCGCCCTGCAGCGTCGGACCACCGAGCACCCCTTCTTCCAGCCCAAGGCCGGCAGAATTGCCCCACTCCTGCTGCTGCCAACACTCCTGGGTACATATATTCCAACTATAACACGCACCCCCATTTTCCCCCAAAATTTGGGGAGAAAAAAAAGGGCATCTTATAGTCCGAAAAATACGGTAAGTCTGATCGTGCAGCCATACGCCCTCCCATCTGACCATTACTTACTGCTGCATCTAGAATACACTATGTGCTAGATAAGGTGGTCCACACCCTTCCGTAACCACCCACCGTTACACTACTCTTGTCTTTCCATTGGGTCAATGGGTCTCCATAAGATCACTTAAAGGGATTATCCTAAATTGGTTATCACCTACCCACAATACAGGTGCTAACTTACCGAGGACGGGGGGGGGGGGGGGGGGGGTTACATCAAATTGACCTCCAATAATCCAGACAATTTGTATATGGCCTTAATGACAGATGTCAGGGAAAGAAGGGTTGGGCATCTTGGATTTCAACATGCCCAATTCATTTGTCCTCAAAAGCAATAAGCCGCCACCTGAAGCGTCTGGCACCAGCATGTTACCCTCTCCCCATTGAGAACACATGCATGCTGGATAAAATATGCAGATATTTTTGTGCAAGTACTTATCATTACTGCATAATTATTACTAGACTTAAAGGGGAAGTCTCGGCTGGTGGGAGTCCAGGAGTTAAGAATACATTATTTTCATCATAGATGCAAATATAGGGAGTATATAACACTCCGTGCCGATGTTGCCCTTGGTCAGAATCAGTGCTGGAAAGCTTCAGTGCTACTCATAGAGTAAGTGATAAAGTCCTCATTTATATGGATGGGAAGTAAGGAAGCAAAGTGAGGGGGTCCCGACATGAATGGGAGGTGACCGTAGAGGTGCCGCTACCTCTCCCGTGACAGCGGTCACCGGCCTCTCTACAAATGACATGTTACATAATACTCAGCGGACGTTAGGTGTGACGAGTACTCACATGTTGACTTCCCGTGGGTCTTTTCACAATTTGGACAGTGGTAGATATCAATATCAGGAGCTTCATCTTCCTCTACGTCAACACAGCTGCAAAATAAGAAATCAGAGTGAATCTCTAGACTAGTGTCATCGTCATCTTCCAGAGCTCATGTCAAGCGCTACCTCTCCATAATGTGAGTGAAAGCTATCTGACAAGGTCATTCATCCTTAGACTCATGAAATAACTTTCGGTCAAAAATAAAAAAAAAAACAAAACAGCGCCACAACTTTCCTCAGGTCGGGTGTGGCATTGCAGCGCAGCCTCAATAACTTCAATGGAGCCGAGCGGTAACACCAAACGCAGCCCACACACTGGGGTTCAGCTATTACTGATAAAGCTCAGCCATGTTTTTCTTACCCCTTTAAGTTTTCAGGTTACTGTCAATAGATTTGAGTCTTGTATGGGTTTTATTCAGTAAAACCACTTTTTGCTGCCATTTTTAAAGGGGTTGTGTCATTAAGACATCCCCCCCAGACATGTGCTCTATTGCGATATATGGACAATATAGTAAATATGCCCCAACACACCACCAATATTAGCAGGACCAGCCGACCATCCGTGTATAGGGGTCCCGACCCATTCCCCTAATGATAGGTGTTGGTGAAAAGATTAGGATTGGGCATGTTGGCTTTCAATATTCCCTATTTTGGGGGCTCACAAATGTGCTACCTAAAATAACTTGCATTTGCTTTTTCCGCCCTCCTTTGTATGTGAGAGATCGTTGTCGACCAAACGAGCATTCACCTGACAGCTTTCTAAGTCTGTGTTCACACATCCGACATTCACGATCTGAATATGGACCACAATGCCCTGACCGACGACGGGTCTCCAAATCTGAACTCATCAGACACATATTTGCCTAGAATTCATGCCTATAATCCTGGCTGATCAGGACATATTATCGGACCTTGGATGTCGGACATACAAAATCAGCCTAAGGTGAATGAATTGTCAACTTAACCCCTTCATGACCTTGCCGTTTTTTGCAATTCTGACCAGTGTCCCTTTATGAGGTAATAACTCAGGAACGCTTCAACGGATCCTAGCGATTCTGAGATTGTTTTTTCGTGACATATTGGGCTTCATGTTAGTGGTAAATTTAGGTCGATAATTTCTGAGTTTATTTGTGAAAAAAACGGAAATTTGGCAAAAATTTTGAAAATTTCGCAATTTTCACATTTTGAATTTTTATTCTGTTAAACCAGAGAGTTATGTGACACAAAATAGTTAATAAATAACATTTCCCACATGTCTACTTTACATCAGCACAATTTTGGAAACAAATTTTTTTTTTGCTAGGAAGTTATAAGGGTTAAAATTTGACCAGTGATTTCTCATTTTTACAACAAAATTTACAAAACCATTTTTTTTAGGGATCACCTCACATTTGAAGTCAGTTTGAGGGTTCTATATGGCTGAAAATACCCAAAAGTGACACCATTCTAAAAACTGCACCCCTCAAGGTGCTCAAAATCACATTCAAGAAGTTTATTAACCCTTCAGGTGTTTCACAGCAGCAGAAGCAACATGGAAGTAAAAAATGAACATTTAACTTTTTAGTCACAAAAATGATATTTTAGCGAAAATTTTTTTATTTTCCCAAGGGTAAAAGGAGAAACTGGACCACGGACGTTGTTGTCCAATTTGTCCTGAGTACGCTGATACCTCATATGTGGGGGTAAACCACTGTTTGGGCGCACGGCAGGGCTCGGAAGGGAAGGAGCGCCATTTGACTTTTTCAATGAAAAATTGGCTCCAATCTTTAGCGGACACCATGTCGCGTTTGGAGAGCCCCCGTGTGCCTAAACATTGGAGCTCCCCCACAAGTGACCCCATTTTGGAAACTAGACCCCCCAAGGAACTTATCTAGAAGCATAGTGAGCACTTTAAACCCCCAGGTGCTTCACAAATTGATCCGTAAAAATGAAAAAGTACTTTTTTTTCACGAAAAAATTATTTTAGCCTCAATTTTTTCATTTTCACATGGGCAACAGGATAAAATGGATCCTAAATTTTGTTGGGCAATTTCTCCTGAGTACACCAATACCTCACATGTGGGGGTAAACCACTGTTTGGGCACATGGTAAGGCTCGGAAGGGAAGGAGCGCCATTTGACTTTTTGAATGAAAAATTATCTCCATCGTTAGCGGACACCATGTCGCGTTTGGAAAGCCCCTGTGTGCCTAAACATTGGAGCTCCTCCACAAGTGACCCCATTTTGGAAAGTAGACCCCCCAAGGAACTCATCTAGAGGCATAGTGAGCACTTTAAACCCCCAGGTGCTTCACAAATTGATCCGCAAAAATGAAAAAGTACTTTTTTTTCACACAAAATTTCTTTTAGCCTCAATTCTTTCATTTTCACATGGGCAACAGGATAAAATGGATCCTAAAATTTGTTGGGCAATTTCTCCTGAGTATGCCGATACCTCATATGTGGGGGTAAACCACTGTTTGGGTGCACGGCAAGGCTCGGAAGGGGAGGCGTGCCATTTGACTTTTTGAATGGAAAATTAGCTCCAATCGTTAGCGGACACCATGTCGCGTTTGGAGAGCCCCTGTGTGCCTAAACATTGGAGCTCCCCTACAAGTGACCCCATTTTGGAAACTAGACCCCCCAAGGAACTTATCTAGATGCATAGTAAACACTTATAACCCCCAGGTGCTTCACAGAAGTTTATAACGCAGAGCCGTGAAAATAAAAAAATAATTTTTCTTTCCTCAAAAATGATTTTTAGCCCAGAATTTTTTATTTTCCCAAGGGTAATAGGAGAAATTGGACCCCAAATGTTGTTGTCCAGTTTGTCCTGAGTACGATGATACCCCATATGTGGGGGTAAACCACTGTTTGGGCGCACGGCAGGGCTCGGAAGGGAAGGCACGCCATTTGGCTTTTTGAATGGAAAATTAGCTCCAATCATTAGCGGACACCATGTCGCGTTTGGAGAGCCCCTGTGTGCCTAAACATTGGAGCTCCCGCACAAGTGGCCCCATTTTGGAAACTAGACCTCCCAAGGAACTAATCTAGATGTGTGGTGAGCACTTTGAACCCCCAACTGCTTCACAGAAGTTTATAACGCAGAGCCATGAAAATAAAAAATAATTTTTCTTTTCTCAAAAATGATTTTTTAGCCCACAATTTTTTATTTTCCCAAGGGTAATAGGAGAAATTGGACCCCAAAAGTTGTTTTCCAGTTTCTCCTGAGTACGATGATACCCCATATGTGGGGGTAAACCACTGTTTTGGCACACGTCGGGGTTCGGAAGGGAAGTAGTGACGTTTTGAAATGCAGACTTTGATGGAATGCTCTGCGGGCGTCAGGTTGCGTTTGCAGAGCCCCTGATGTGCCTAAACAGTAGGAACTCCCCACAAGTGACTCCATTTTGGAAACTAGACCCCCAAGGGAACTTATCTAGATGTGTGGTGAGCACTTTGAACCCCCAAGTGCTTCACAGAAGTTTATAACGCAGAGCCGTGAAAATAAAAAATGTGTTTCCTTTCCTCAAAAATATTTTTTTAGCCCAGAATTTTTTTATTTTTGCAAGAGTAACAGGAGAAATTGGACCCCAAAAGTTGTTGTCCAGTTTCTCCTGAGTACGCTGATACCCCATATGTGGGGGTAAACCACTGTTTTGGCACACGTCGGGGTTCGGAAGGGAAGTAGTGACGTTTTGAAATGCAGACTTTGATGGAATGCTCTGCGGGCATCAGGTTGCGTTTGCAGAGCCCCTGATGTGCCTAAACAGTAGGAACTCCCCACAAGTGACTCCATTTTGGAAACTAGACCCCCAAGGGAACTTATCTAGATGTGTGGTGAGCACTTTGAACCCCCAAGTGCTTCACAGAAGTTTATAACGCAGAGCCGTGAAAATAAAAAATGTGTTTCCTTTCCTCAAAAATATTTTTTTAGCCCAGAATTTTTTTATTTTTGCAAGAGTAACAGGAGAAATTGGACCCCAAAAGTTGTTGTCCAGTTTCTCCTGAGTACGCTGATACCCCATATGTGGGGGTAAACCACTGTTTTGGCACACGTCGGGGTTCGGAAGGGAAGTAGTGACATTTTGAAATGCAGACTTTGATGGAATGCTCTGCGGGCATCAGGTTGCGTTTGCAGAGCCCCTGATGTGCCTAAACAGTAGGAACTCCCCACAAGTGACTCCATTTTGGAAACTAGACCCCCAAGGGAACTTATCTAGATGTGTGGTGAGCACTTTGAACCCCCAAGTGCTTCACAGAAGTTTATAACGCAGAGCCGTGAAAATAATAAATGTGTTTCCTTTCCTCAAAAATATTTTTTTAGCCCAGAATTTTTTATTTTTGCAAGAGTAACAGGAGAAATTGGACCCCAAAAGTTGTTGTCCAGTTTCTCCTGAGTACGCTGATACCCCATATGTGGGGGTAAACCACTGTTTGGGTACATGCCGGGGCTCGGAAGGGAAGTAGTGACGTTTTGGAATGCAGACTTTGATGGAATGGTCTGCGGGCATCATGTTACGTTTGCAGAGCCCCTGATATGCCTAAACAGTAGAAACCCCCCACAAGTGACCCCATTTTGGAAACTAGACCCCCCAAGGAACTTATCTAGATGTGTGGTGAGCACGTTCAACCCCCAAGTGCTTCACAGAAGTTTACAACGCAGAGCCGTGAAAATAAAAAATCATTTTTCTTTCCTCAAAAAAGATGTTTTAGCAAGCAATTTTTTATTTTCACAAGGGTAACAGGAGAATTTGGACCCCAATGTTTGTTGCCCAGTTTGTTGTGAGTACGCTGATACCCCATATGTTGGGGTAAACCACTGTTTGGGCACACGTCAGGGCTCGGAAGGGAAGTAGTGACATTTGAAATGCAGACTTTGATGGAATGGTCTGCGGGCGTCACATTGCATTTGCAGAGCCCCTGATGTGCCTGAACAGTAGAAACACCCCACAAGTGACCCCATTTTGGAAACTAGACCCCCGAAGGAACTTATCTAGATGTGTGGTGAGCACTTTCAACCCCCAAGTGCTTCACAGAAGTTTATAACGCAGAGCCGTGAAAATAAAAAATAATTGTTCTTTCCTCAAAAATTATGTTTTAGCAAGTAATTTTTTATTTTTGCAAGGGTAACAGGAGAAATTGGACCCCAACAGTTGTTGCCCAGTTTGTCCTGAGTACGCTGGTACCCCAAATGTGGGGGTAAACCACTGTTTGGGCGCACGTCGGGGCTTGGAAGGGCGGGAGCACCATTTGACTTTTTGAACGCAAGATTGGCTGGAATCAATGGTGGCGCCATGTTGCGTTTGGAGACCCCTGATGTGCCTAAAACAGTGGAAACCCCTCAATTCTAACTTCAACACTAACCCCAACACACCCCTAATCCTAATCCCAACTGTAGCCATAACCCTAATCACAACCCTAACCCCAACACACCCCTAACCACAACCCTAACCGCAACACAACCGTAACCCTAATTCCAACCCTAATCCTAACCCTAATCCCAACCGTAACCCTAATCCCAACCCTAACCACAACTGTAACCCCAACACACCCCTAACCCTATCCGTAACCCTAACCACAAGCCTATTCTTAACCCTATTTCCAACCCTAGCCCTAATTCCAACCCTAACCCTAAGGGTATGTGCCCACGTTGCGGATTCGTGTGAGATTTTTCCGCACGATTTTTGAAAAATCTGCAGGTAAAAGGCACTGCGTTTTGCCTGCGGATTTACAGCAGATTTCCAGTGTTTTTTTGTGCGGATTTCACCTGCGGATTCCTATTGAGGAACAGGTGTAAACCGCTGCGGAATCCGCACAAAGAATTGACATGCTGCGGAAAATACAATGCAGCGTTTCTGCACGGAATTTTCCGCACCATGGGCACAGCAGATTTGGTTTTCCTTAGGTGTACATGGTACTGTAAACCTGATGGAAAACTGCTTCGAATTCGCAGCGGCCAATCCGCTGCAGATCCGCGGCCAATCCGCTGCGGATCCGCTGCCGATCCGCGGCCAATCCGCTGCAGATCCGCGGCCAATCTGCTGCGGATCCGCTGCCGATCCGCTGCAGATCCGCGGCCAATCTGCTGCGGATCCGCTGCCGATCCGCTGCGGATCCGCGGCCGATCCGCTGCAGATCCGCGGCCGATCCGCTGCGGATCCACTGCGGATCCGCGGCCGATCCGCTGCGGATCCGCGGCCGATCCGCTGCGGATCTGCGGCCGATCCGCTGCGGATCCGCGGCCGATCCGCTGCCCATCCGCTGCAGATCCGCGGCCGATCCGCGGCCGATCCGCTGCGGATCCGCGGCCGATCCGCTGCGGATCCGCGGCCGATCCGCTGCGGATCCGCGGCCGATCCGCTGCGGATCCGCGGCCGATCCGCTGCGGATCCGCTGCCGATCCGCTGCGATCCGCGGCCGATCCGCTGCGGATCCGCGGCCGATCCGCTGCGGATCCGCGGCCGATCCGCTCTGTGTGCACATGCCATAACCCTACCCCTAACCCTACCCGTAACCCTAACCCTACCCCTACCCCTAGTTCTAACCCTAACCCTAGTGGTAAAAGAAAAAAAAATATTTTCTTTATTTTATTATTGTCCCTACCTATGGGGGTGATAAAGGGGGGGGTTTATTTATAATTTTTTTATTTTGATCGCTGTGGTAGAACCTACCACAGCGATCAAAATGTACCTGTAACGAACCTGCCAGCCTGCAGATTCGGCGGGCGTACTGAGCATGCGCCCGCCATTTTCCAAGATGGCGGCGCCCAGCGAGGACACGGCCGGACACCGGGAGGCTCGGTAAGTATGAGGGGGTGGTGGGGGGTTTGGATCGGAGCACAGGGGGGGGGATCGGAGGACGGGGGGAGCGGACAGGAGCACGGGGGAGCGGACAGGAGCACGGGGGAGCGAACAGGGGGACGGAGGGGGGTACCGGACAGAACGGTGGACTGGGGAGGAGATCGGGGGCGGTGGGGGGGGCCAGTACATGATTTCCAGCCATGGCAGATGCTATTGCAGCATCGGCCATGGCTGGATTGCAATATTTCACCATTTTCATAGGTGAAATATTGCAAATTGCTCTGATTGGCTGTTGCACTTTCAACAGCCAATCAGAGCGATCGTAGCCACGTGGGGGCAAAGCCACCCCCCCTAGGCTGAAGTACAACTCCCCCTCTCCCTGCAGATCGGGTAAAATAGGAATTAACCCTTTCACCCGATCTGCAGGGATGCGATCATTCCATGACGCCGCATAGGCGTCATGGGTCGGGAAGGGGTTAAAGGGGACCTGTCACCTTGGAAAACGCCATCTACCTGCAGATATCAGGGTTAATCTGCAGTTAAAAGCATTAAAATGTTGCCTTGACACAGTACTGAAAGTGCAGCTACCAGGGAAAAAAATTAAGTTAATTCCTCCTGACGGCTGACAGCTTTCAGTCATAGATGTGTGCCGGCTTTTAGTCATGGGGTCATGTATAGAGAAGCTACAGTCATCGCTCTATATTATGTGTGGAGGCTATAACCACGCCCTGATATTTTGATTGACAGTTCGCTCTACATAGATACACTGCAGAGCGAGCTATCAATCAAAGTGCCGAGGTGTGGTTATAGCCTCAAAATGTAGTGAGCGGTGACAGTAGTCACTCTATGCATGACCCCATGACTGAAAGCTGGCACACCTCTATGACTGAAAGCCGCAGGCTCCCGGGAGGAAGTACCTTTATTTTCTCACTGTAGTTGCACTTTCAGTACAGCGGCCGGGCACCTTCCTAATGGCATTCACCTGCAGGTAAGTACCGTTTTCCCAGATGAAAGATTCCCTTTAAACATTCTCCAGGTCGGGAAGCAGAACTCATAGCTGTGGCTCTCGCCACCTATGTGTTACATAGATATCCATCGATCTGTACAGTATAAGGCTACGTTCACATTTGCGGTCCGCGCCGCAGCGTCGGGCGCCGCAGCGGCGCCGCATGCGTAATGCGCCCCTATATTTAACATGGGGGCGCATGGACATGCGGTGCACTTGCGTTTTGCGCCGCATGCGTCACTGCGGCGCACGCGCCCGGGCGCAGAGGACGCAGCAAGTTGCATTTTTGCTGCGTCCAAAATCAATAGAAAAAAGGACGCATGCGGCGCAAAACGCAGCGTTGTGCATGCGTTTTGCCGCGTTTTTGTTTGCGTTGTGCGTTGCGGCGCCGACGCTGCGGCGCACAACGCAAATGTGAACGTAGCCTAAGATGGCACACGTGCTCACAGAGGTTTTCCTCTGCTCCTGCAGGCTCAGCACAGGTCATTTGCTTTTCTCCTCCTTTCAGAGAACCTGCGCACGTTTGTGCATCTTTTCCCACGGTGCTTCCAGGGGTGAGTTAATCAGAGATCAGCGCAGTAAATGAACTCCTGAAGAGAACTAATAGACACGGCAACGCAATGCCGGGAGGGAGACAGGCGCACAAAATCAGATTCTCCAAGAATCACATATAGATGATTTGGATCATCATTAAATATACGGAAACCAGGCACAAAATACACGAACATGTACTATACCCATCTTAATTTCTCTTTCACATATTGCACAATGCAAGTAGAAATGCTGCAACCTTCCACCCAAACTCACATGCAAGGGTGACAATTACATAAAGGAGCCGAGACATGCTGGCCCTTTTATTATTTTATTAATTACTGCATGGAGGCTCAGTGGTTAGCACTGTATGGTGGCTCAGTGGTTAGCACTATATGGTGGCTCAGTGGTTAGCACTGCTGCTTTGCAGTGCTGGAGTCCTAGGTACAACTCCCACCAAAGACAACATCTGCAAGGGTTTCCTCTGGGTTCTCCAGGTTCCTCCCAAAGATGTAATGATAGGGAATGTATATTGTGAGCCCCGATAGGGACAGTGATGATAATGTCTGTAAAGCGCCGTGTATTATAATGGTGCTATATAAGTAAGGATTGATAATTTTATTTTTTTTTTTTAATGGATATATTATACTTAGATGTGCGTGTAACTATCATGTGACAGATTTAGGCTCCCCCCCCCCCCCCTCCGTCGGTAATCCACGTTATTCCGGTGCGATCTCCAGGACAAGAGCTTACACTATAAAGCAGTAATGGAAAGGTAGAATTGCATTGAAGCCTCAATTTTATGCTACGGCTTCTCTTGAATGATTTTCTCCATTACTTTCTCTGTAAGAGAAGTATCGCTTCAGCAATGTCAGAATATCACAGGTTGTGAGCAGACTATGCAAACTTATCAACGGCTGCCGTCACGGGGTACTACTCTTACCACAGGTGGGTGAACAGCAGCATAAGTGGCAAAGTGGCACCATTACTTTATCCAGGTACTGAAGGGGTCCTGTCACTGCCTTCGCTATGGACATCAGACTCGCCGTATAACGCTCAGTACATGATCCAATAATATAGAGGCAGCCATGAGAAAATTAAGGTCTGATCAGTGGGGATCCGACTGTTGGGACCTGCACCGATCGGCAGAATGGGACTTATCTGAGCTAGAATGTATCAGCATTATACCAGCTTAACCGCTGCGCCATTCATACTGTATGGGGCTGCCAAGCTCTCTCCGATCTTGGCTTTTTCCGGCAGACCCAAAGAGAAGGAATGGAGCGGTGGTCAATCATTGTAACAGGGATAAAAGAGTCCGATTGGGGAAAAAAAAATGCCCATTCGGTCAGTTGGTGCTGGTCCCAACAGTCCGACCCTAAATTGATCAGTAAGTTATCCCCTGCCTATGGAAAGATGAGAACTGAAAGATGATCCTGTTGACTTTCGGGGTGGGATCATCTGACAATCTAATGCTGATGGGGCTGCCATTACCCTGATCTGTATTTATGAGTTTAAAGAAAGCCGTAATAGTTCTGTCTACTGATGGGTGACTCTGGTTTGACGGATATCCCAAGTAATTTCTAAACGCTCTTTAATGGGTTTATGTGACGCTACAGATTTTTTATTCTTCTTTCTGGAGAAGAGTATCATGATTTACATACTCTTTTCCAAAGAAACTCAACATGGACACTCTGGATTTCCATAAGGAGGACCAGCACTTTTCTAGAATTTCTCAAATAACAAAAAAAAAAACAGTACTAGGTCAAAATACGAAGAAAAAATTATCCTTCAGGAACGACTTGAGCTGGATTTCCTATTTCAGGTAAGAATCAAACAAAAGAAAAAAAATAATCTCAGGCTACGCGCACTCAACAAACAGGACCCATAAAGTCAATAATGAAAGAATTGAGTTGTACGACATTTCTAACCAACGCGTACCCAAAGTTCACTTATGTTCCTGGTGATTAAATGAAAATGTAAAAAAAAAAAAAATTTGCAAATCGGAGAACACAGATGAAGACAAGTGCAGGAGAACAGATCAGAGTCGAAATGAGAGCTGGCAAATTGTCAGAGCCAATTAGGCTTCCAGTATCACTTGTCAAATCAAGCTCCGAGGCTCGAGATGCCGACTTACGCTCTAACTCAACTCGCCTCTTTCTCAG
Organism: Ranitomeya variabilis; assembly: GCF_051348905.1. NCBI lineage: Eukaryota > Metazoa > Chordata > Amphibia > Anura > Dendrobatidae > Ranitomeya > Ranitomeya variabilis. The sequence goes on from NC_135239.1 coordinate 183,140,036, forward strand.
GCTTTACCAAGGTCGACATCGAAAATGCAGATGAGATCTTCCTCTTGTGTGATTATTGAGTAGGGGTGACAAGACCAACAAGTCATCGATGGAAGAACATCAAACAACAGGATCAGACGCACTGCATAAGGAAATGTACAATCGTCCTCAGAATCAATCATTTCCTAGAGACGCATCTGACTGTGAAAGATCTGATGGATACCCTATGCCTACAAAAGACATCGAGGATTGATCTGCCACTAACACCTGGTCGGCCCTCTTACTGAGGAGCCCCCCGCTGTGCCTTCAACAGAAAACCCGAAATGTGCACCGCCAAGTCTCCACTGCACAATACAGCTCTAAATCTCGTAACAAGGATCAAACCACTGACCTCCTCAGGAAAAAAGCAAAGAAATAAAATAAGCCTCCACCAGTAGAAATGAGACATCATGTTGGATCCAGCTCTTGTATATTAACCATTAGCAGGATCTGGAATGGAAATGGTAATTTTTTTGATCAAGAAAGTATTGGAGGTCACAAGTGAAATGTGTACTGGGATACGTAGAGCAAAGGTTCTTGGAGGGGGACCACCCAAAATTGCATTTAGATGGTTGTCTGCATTGGTGGCTAAACTAAAAACTTCTCTGACATTTGGACTTCGTAGAAAGGTATTTCGAATGGTTTCAGTGTGTAAATGTTATTGTAGTTATCTCCAGTAGGGTCCATAAAGGCGTTGTCTCAAGAAGAAGACAGCTTGGAAACGCAGAGCAGGTTATTGAGGAAGAAGAGCTGAACGGATTGATATGTAAGTTTGTAGGAAAAGATTCAGTGTAACTTGCAATTACTAATTGAAATCGCTTTTTGGGGATTAGGAGTCCACTGGGCGGTCCTAATCAGTGATTGACTGCCTTTGTTAAAACAATGTGCATACAGAGGTAAGTGTCAATGATTAGCACCGCCCATAGGACACAAAAGCCCAGAATAAGAATTGTTTTAATGAATAAATGCTGGTAGATTGGACAGTATGTGCCAGGTTTAACTATTAGGGTAAGTTCACACTGAGGCTTTCGGTTGAGTTTTTGAGTATCAGGAGGATTTGGAGAGTTTCCGCACAATTTCTCCTCCAAAACCTATTAAAAAAAAAAAAATTGATTCATCAAAGCTTTTACACCATTATTCCGGCATAAAAAAACTTTGAAAATATGCATGATTTTGGCGCAACCGGAGGCTAAGTTAAAATTATGTGACTTGAGAGTTCTCACTCCATTTTTACCCAGCTCCAAAAAGGACAATTTTTGCAGCATTTTTTCACCCACTGAAATAATAATAATAAAAAAAAAAAATCATGAGAAAAACCCACCTACTGTAAGCAGTGTTTCTCCTGCCACCACTTTGCTTTTTTGTGCAGAAAAAAAAGCTGCATAAATGCAAAGTGCGAACATACCCTTAAGGTACCGTCACATTAAGCGACATTAAGGGTTTGTGCACACTGACTTTTTTTTTTGTTTTTTAAGTGGATTCTCCCTAAAATTCTCCTTAAAAAACTGATTCAAAAACTTTTGGAAAATCCTTGCAATTCACTTTTATGAGAAATCCACATTACTGTTCATACGCGGAAGTGCTTGTTTGTTTTTTTTAAGTTGATCTTTGCCTGAAGAGGTATTGAAAAATGCCTGATGAAAAAAAAAAAAAAAAAAACCTCCTCAAAAAAAAAAAAAAAAAAATCTCTGTGCGCACAAACCCTTAGGCTGTGTGCACACGATGCGGAATTTGTGCGGATCCGCAGCGGATTTTTCCGTGCAGAAATGCTACAGATTTTGTGCGGAAAATTCTGCACCTCAGTCCGCAACGTGTGCAGATAGCCTTAAGCCTTATTGACGTCAGCTTTTTTCACGCACAAGAAGATCCGACTACGTTTCATCAGTGATTTCAGTCAGAGCTTCATCCGAGCTTTATCAGAGCTTGATCTTGAGTTTCATCAGTTATCTTCACAGGTGGAAAAAAAAATCACTATTCTTTTAATATCCATTACAAAGTTCACAGTGTCGGTCACACATGTAAAACTCCCTTGTTACTACTTTTTAGCTTGAGTGTCAGTTTTCACTGAAATCCTGACTTTTTTTCATGAATTAGAGAAATCATTAAGATCCCATCATATGTCCAAACCATAGAGAAGGTCTAACCTAATAATCAGTGAACTAATGCTTAATTCGCTCAATCTAGGAGCCGTCATGAAATCCATCTTGCATTACTTATTATTTGCGTTCCTACGACTCTTTCGAGAAATCTCAATTTTACTAGACTACCTGGAGTTTTAATAATTCTATAAAATTTCTGAAATCATACTGATTTGCTGTTGGATTCCTTGCTGCTTTGAGAAACCTACCATTAAAGTAATAATATACACTTACCTTCTGAAGACTGACCAGGCGATTTTGAGTTTTTGCGCTTTCGCGCTTTCTTCCCCTTCTTCCAAGAACCATAACTTTTTTATTTTATTAAAGCTTTGAATTACCGTACATTATTTTACCATATTATATATGGAAAGTTGGGGAAGACAAAATTTAAAGTGGGGTGAAATAAAAAAAAATATATATATTGCCACTTTTTTTTCGATTTAATTTACACACTGTTCAATGTGCATGTAAAAATGACCCAGCAACCGGAATCTCAAGTTTAGCTCGCTTGCAGTGATACTAAAATAGCGAATAAAGAATACATACAAAATAAGGAATGTTAATTAAAAGTAATATTAAATATTTCTAATATATATTAGGTTTATGTATGTATATATATATATATATGTACAGACCAAAGTTTGGACACACCTTCTCATTTAAAGATTTTTCTGTATTTTCATGACTATGAAAATTGTACATTCACACTGAAGGCATCAAAACTATGAATTAACACATGTGGAATTATATACTTAACAAAAAAGTGTGAAAAAACTGAAAATATGTTTTAAGTTCTAGGTTCTTCAAAGTAGCCATCTTTTGCTTTGATGACTGCTTTGCACACTCTTGGCATTCTCTTGATGAGCTTCAAGAGGTAGTCACCGGAAATGGTTTTCACTTCACAGGTGTGCCCTGTCAGGTTTAATAAGTGGGATTTCTTGCCTTATAAATGGGGTTGGGACCATCAGCTGTGTTGAGTAGAAGTCTGGTGGATACACAGCTGATAGTCCTACTGAATAGACTGTTAGAATTTGGATTATGGCAAGAAAAAAGCAGCTAAGTAAAGAAAAACGAGTGCCCATCATTACTTTAAGAAATCAAGGTCAGTCAGTCCGAAAAATTGGGAAAACTTTACTTTAAAGTGTCCCCAAGTGCAGTTGCAAAAACCATCAAGAGCTACAAAGAAACTAGCTCACATGAGGACCGTCCCAGGAAAGGAAGACCAAGAGTCACCTCTGCTTCTGAGGATAAGTTTATCCGAGTCACCAGCCTCAGAAATCGCAGGTTAACAGCAGCTCAGATTAGAGACCAGGTCAATGCCACACAGAGTTCTAGCAGCAGACACATCTCTACAACAACTGATAAGAGACTTTGTGCAGCAGGCCTTCATGGTAAAATAGCTGCTAGGAAACCCCTGCTAAGGACAGGCAACAAGCAGAAGAGACTTGTTTGGGCTAAAGAACAAAAGGAATGGACATTAGACCAGTGGAAATCTGTGCTTTGGTCTGATGAGTCCAAAGGTGTGATGGTGTGGGGGTGCTTTGCTGGTGACACTGTTGGGGATTTATTCAAAATTGAAGGCATACTGAACCAGCATGGCTACCACAGCATCTTGCAGCAGCATGCTATTCCATCCGGTTTGCGTTTAGTTGGACCATCATTTATTTTTCAACAGGACAATGACCCCAAACACACCTCCAGGCTGTGTAAGGGCTATTTGATTAAGAAGGAGAGTGATGGGGTACTACGGCAGATGACCTGGCCTCCACAGTCACCAGACCTGAACCCAATCGAGATGGTTTGGGGTGAGCTGGACCGCAGAGTGAAGGCAAAAGGGCCAACAAGTGCTAAGCATCTCTGGGAACTCCATCAAGATTGTTGGAAGACCATTCCCGGTGACTACCTCTTGAAGCGCGTCAAGAAAATGCCAAGAGTGTGCAAAGCAGTCATCAAAGCAAAGGTGGCTACTTTGAAGAACCTAGAATATAAGACATATTTTCAGTTGTTTCACACTTTTTTATTAAGTATATAATTCCACATGTGTTAATTCATAGATTTGATGCCTTCAGTGTGAATTTACAATTTTCGTTCGTAGTCAATCTTTAAATGAGAAGGTGTGTCCAAACTTTTGGTCTATAATATATATATATATATATATATATATATATATATATATATATATATATATATATATATATATATATATATATATAATGTTGTAGCATAGCTGGCAGAAGCAGTGTTAAATCCCAGGTCTGCAGTATTTGACTAGATGCACCTGCATGGTTTCTCTAAGAAGCAGGAAGTAGACTCATTGCGTGGCAGTGCCCTGAATATAGCAGACTTGAGCTGCTGGTCAAGATGTGAGCCGTATCTGAGAGAGACACGTGCCGGGGTCTTTCTATGAATGGAGTGACTGAGTCAGTCAGCTGGATGTAGCAGAGACAAATTTGTTAGCTCGTGAATACACAGACCATGGGCACCAGACTCGATATGTCTTGGAGGTGAAGAGAGACCAGAATCCCTCTCTGAGAAGAGTCTGCACAGGCTGTATGCAGTGAATCGCTAGTATCAGTGGTTGTCATGGACAATAGTTGTTTTGTTTGACTGAGATGGGGCTAGCTCAGCTGTGTATGAGTAGCCAGGGTCTGTTCTGTTTAGTCAGCGCATGGACAAGGCCGGGATTTATGCTTGCTTTGCTGCCGTGAAACCTGTGGAAAGCAATAAAAACTGCATGTGTTTGGACCAAAACTACATTGCCTGGGTGAGAACCGCATAAGGCGTGCAAGAGAGAGTTTGTATGTTCTCGCCTTCTTTGCTCAGTTTCCTCCAGGTTCTCCGGTTTCCTCCCACACGCCAAAGTCATACTGATAGGGGAATTATATTGTGAGCCCCAATAGGGGACAGTGCCGATAATGCCTGTAAAGTACTGCGGAATTAATGGTGCTATATAAGTGAGTAAAATAAAGTAAATCCCTACATTTGGTGGAGAATGCGGGCATGAAATCCCAGAGAGCACAGATGATTATAGTGTAAGGATTGAATGTCCTAGGTAAAGGCAGTCACAGCGTTGCAAACACAGTTTGGAAGCAATGAGGAGCTGATCTGCCGGTATGCGACACTGATGCGGTGTCATTGAGTTTCTGATGCCGCTCGGGAGTGCTGGGAGCAACTTCTTTAAGTGGCCTAATGCCTACCGGAGAGAGTGAACCCCTACTATAATAATATATATATATATACACTCACCGGCCACTTTATTAGGTACACCTGTCCAACTTCTTGTTAACACTTAATTTCTAATCAGCCAATCACATGGCGGCAACTCAGTGCATTTAGGCATGTAGACATGGTCAAGACAATCTCCTGCAGTTCAAACCGAGCATCAGTATGGGGAAGAAAGGTGATTTGAGTGCCTTTGAACGTGGCATGGTTGTTGGTGCCAGAAGGGCTGGTCTGAGTATTTCAGAAACTGCTGATCTACTGGGATTTTCACGCACAACCATCTCTAGGGTTTACAGAGAATGGTCCGAAAAAGAAAAAAAATCCAGTGAGCGGCAGTTCTGTGGGCGGAAATGCCTTGTTGATGCCAGAGGTCAGAGGAGAATGGGCAGACTGGTTCGAGCTGATAGAAAGGCAACAGTGACTCAAATCACCACCCGTTACAACCAAGGTAGGCCTAAGAGCATCTCTGAACGCACAGTGCGTCGAACTTTGAGGCAGATGGGCTACAGCAGCAGAAGACCACACCGGGTACCACTCCTTTCAGCTAAGAACAGGAAACTGAGGCTACAATTTGTACAAGCTCATCGAAATTGGACAGTAGAAGATTGGAAAAACGTTGCTTGGTCTGATGAGTCTCGATTTCTGCTGCGACATTCGGATGGTAGGGTCAGAATTTGGCGTAAACAACATGAAAGCATGGATCCATCCTGCCTTGTATGGAGCATCTTTGGGATGTGCAGCCGACAAATCTGCGGCAACTGTGTGATGCCATCATGTCAATATGGACCAAAATCTCTGAGGAATGCTTCCAGCACCTTGTTGAATCTATGCCACGAAGAATTGAGGCAGTTCTGAAGGCAAAAGGGGGTCCAACCCGTTACTAGCATGGTGTACCTAATAAAGTGGCCGGTGAGTGTATGTATATATATATATTGAATACCCCATAAGAAATGCAGAGAGGGCACTCACCAGTTTCCACAAAATGATTCCTTTATTCACAAGACAACATCCAGAGGGCCGTAGTAGCCGGGGGAGAGAGAGAGGGCCTCAGAAGCACAACCAGGTGCGAAACGGCCGTCGTCCATCTCCTCTGCTCACACGGGCTGAGGCCCTCTCTCTCTCCCCCGGCTACTACGGCCCTCTGGATGTTGTCTTGTGAATAAAGGAATCATTTTGTGGAAACTGGTGAGTGCCCTCTCTGCATTTCTTATGGGGTATTCTACTTAAGAGACTATTTTCCAAGACGGAGCACCTGAAAGTTTCCTCTTTGAGTGGCTGAGTAGGATACGCGTCTGTAATCCCCACTGACAAGCCGGCATTCAGCAAGACAGTGCCGCCCGCGAGTTTTTTTCTTTGTTTGTATATATATATATATATATATATATATATATATATACACTCTGTATATATACACACATATATATATATATATATATATATATATATATATATATATATATATATATATATATATATATATATATACACACACACACACACATACACTGAAACCCTACAATATATTATATTATGATTATCCATCATCCTCTTGATTACATTCCGGAGGTTTTCAACGGGTCTTGAGATTGGGCTGCCCATGACCGGGTTTTGATGTGTTGGTCTCTTAATTTTTGCCAGAGCAGTATAAATTGTTGGGATTCAATCTCTCCTGTAGACATTAGGCCTATATATCATTTAAAGAAATGAATTAATAATAAACTACCGTAATAATAATACATAATAAAACTGTACCATAAAAAAATAATAATAATTTGGATCGCCATTTCCAGGGATCCAAAACCGCTTTTCTTGCAATTTTGTTAGAGTGGGTGCAGCAGTAAAAATAAATAAATAAATACATTCTTGTGTTTTGATTCTTTTTAATACATTTTATATGGTCCTAGATTACTGTAGCCTTTTAAAGATGTTGCAATACCAAATGTTTATTTTTTCTCATTTCCTTATTCTTGAAGAATTAAAACATATATTTTAAAATCAAATATACCGTATATATATATTTACTTTTTTTTTTATTTATAGTAAATAATTGCATAGTCTATCTTTTTTTTCTTTGGACTACTGCATTGTGCAGTTCCTCTGTTACTCCTCTTAGAAATATATACATACTGTACACTGACAAGTGGGTGTTAGCCATTGTGTCTCGACATAATTTGACACCGTCATCACTGATAGGACAAGTTTAAATTGGTCAGAAACACACTCCCAACTGGTAACGCCCATTTGTACATTTATTCATATATTTCTAGGAGGCATAACAGAGGAACGCTACGACGCAGAGGCGACAAAATTGCTTTTTTTATCGGAAATATAATTATTTACTGAATTCAAGGTGTCAGGTGAGGTGACAAATCCTCTTTAAAAAGAAAAAAAAAAAAAGATCAAACAATAATACCGCACAAACGGTTGGAAGTTAAACACTAAGAATAACTCGCAAAAGCAAAACAACGTTGCAAGTGATGTTGTGTTTAAACACCTGCTGGGACTGTTTGCTAGAGAGAAGCGTGCAGCGCTGCAGGACGGGATGTTTCATGTGCACACCGGCCTATCTCTTAACACAATGGAAGTGTAAATACAGATACATAAAAAGGATAGTCAGTTATATGGCGGCACTATTATGTGCCTCAGTTCCCATGCTAGTGCTCTTTTGTAGAGTTACATTATCTGCATTAGCTCCATTTTGCAGATGCGCAGCACCAAAATCCTCATCAGAGAGCTAAAGCGTGCCTGTCATTTCTGATTACTTTTCAGAATGAGCCATAGAGTATGTACATAACACCATTTCTGGCCAGCCTGTGACTTGTGTCCTAGATTTTTCTCCTCTGTAGGCTTTCTCTCTACTTTTTAGAGGTCAGAGCTGGTGGGGTGGGATTAGCTGATATGAGGTCTCCTATAAACAAAAACAAGAGGGATCCAAGTACTTCTTTGTCTGTAACACACAGAAGCAGCAACCCGAGAAAGATTATACAGCAGTACTGAGCGGTGTGGCTGAAAATCCAGCAGCACTGAGCAGTGCAGCTGTAAATCCAGCTCTGGGGCAAGATAAAGTCTGCTGATACTTTAACTATACTGAGTGCTCCTTACTCCTCCTCTACTCTGAAGAACCTGGTTATAGCTCCTGTTTATTTGCAGTGAGCTGGAAGTTCATCTTGCTTTAATCAAGGACAGATCTAAAAGGGCTTTCTGATGGGACGATAAATTCAGAATGGAGGGGAAGAAATGTCTCATATGTGGAGAAAAACAGATTTCTTCAATATTAAGAAATATTACAAATTACCGTTCATTCACTTATTATAGTACTAATATTTATGAGAAGTTAACAACGTTGTTGTGACCATTTAAAAGGGCACCTTCTACTAGATTTTTTTTATTAATCAGAACTGAGTAACTCCTCGATTTGTTGCTGTTCCGACAACTCTGGAACGGAGGGGTGCAGAGAAAAAAGAAAAAACTGTTCCAAAGTTACGCACTTTGAAAGATAAATTTACCCTTTAACCAACTGGGCGTATACCACAGAACATCTGCGTGGGCGTAGCTGTGATTTGATAGGCCAGAGTTAGAGGAGGAAAAAGCAGAGAAGTTCTGTGGTATACGCCCAGTTGGTAAAAGGGAAAATGTATCTTCCAAAGCGTGTAACTTCGGAATGGAGGGGCACAGAGCAAAAAGAAAAACTGTTCCGGAATTGGCGGAGCAGCACCAATTGGAAGAAGAACTCAAATGAAAAAAATCCGCTGAATAGTCCTTTTTAAATACACATTTGTCTCAAGAGTGAGCTGACCCAGTGTAGGCACCAGCTGCCTATGGCATCAGTTTCGAGGCATTCAAAGGAAGCACTTTAATGCCTTAAAAATGATTTAGAATCCCCCTTTAAATACTTACAGTTTAAAGGGCTCATTTTCTAAAATAACATTTTTATTCTTCCACTAAAATATGTGAACCATATTGACGCCTGACGCTGCTCACAGTCCTCTGGCAGGGAATTGCCCAGTTCCTGAGAATCATTAGTGCCGAGAGCAGAGAAGCATGAACACGCTCGGCAGAGCTCTGCACTTCCTGCTGGTCCCCTCCATCTGCCCGTAATCTACAAATTGGAAAAACACAGCTCGTTATTTGAAAAACTTAGATAAATATGTGTACACCCGATGAACAGTCGGCCAGGTCGGGGGAAGAAAAACTGAAGGAAACATTCACAGATCTGTAGTTGTCGGGAAAACGGCCAAAAACCTATATTTTGTCACTTTGCCTATCCTTAAATTGGCAGATGCACCATATTGACTCTGTATGTGATCACCTCCTCGGAAAATCTCTTGCTCAATAAAGCAGGGACTATCGAAACAGGAAGTAAAAAAAAAATCAATGTATCTAGTTTTATCTATTTTACTCTTGGCGCTGCCTTTAGCTCATGGTCAGAGATGCTGGACAATCATTTTTTAAGCTATCCTATTCGTTAAGTTGGGATTTGACGTCTTTTCTTTCTTGAGGACACTTTTTTATTACTCCAGTGATGAGGTTTAATGTGAATGATTAATAGTGAAAGGTTTGCCAAAATTTGGCCAAGTTTTGTGAAGGATCTGATTAGATCTGCGGCACTAAATCACTTCTGATATATAGGCAGAACACATTTCCGACATGCACTGGGCAATCTGTAAAACAGATCACTCAGCGCGAGTAGGTAGCCATTGTTCTTGGCAGCGCGAGTGTTGTTTACACAGGACAATGTGCTGCCGAGAACTACGTGTAGCACAAAATATTTCACCCGACGAACAAGCGTTCTGCTCGCTCATTAAGTGATCGTCCACCTGTTTCACAGGCACAATTACCATGAAACAAACGGTCCTACGAATGCTGATTCATCAGACTACCCCTACATTAGAGGTATGGGCCGCAGTTCACAATCCCTTTGACTTGAGCCCCAAGAAGAGCGGATTACATGGTGTCCCCAACTATCACCATGAAATATAAAAGTGAGATGAAACAATCTAAAACACAGAGAATGCGAAGAAAACTTATAAACCGAGGACACGTATGGATCAGGCATGCCATTGAACCCATCTGCCTAATATTGGTGTATTTCCACCCTATTTTCCACTGAAATAGCTCTGCCCCGCTTATGCATGGACTCAACAAGTCCTCTGACTGTGTCCTTTGGTATCGGACACCATGTAGTCAAAACTCTCTTCCTTGATTGACATTTCTGGATTCATAGGAGACAAGAGAAAGGCGGAGATAGATGATAAACAAGTAGGTGGGAAGGAGTCCCAATTTAGCCTTAGACGCAATACCAGTCAGAGATTGTTCTGCAGAACACAAGTCATCAAGGATGAGGAAACGTAAAAGTGCCCCAAGAGCCAGTTTTCAACAGAACAACCCCAGGCCTCATGTGGCTCATAATACTATAAGCAACCTACGTGGCCTAAACCTGCTACCATGGCCTGCAGCATCTCTGGACTTGTCTCCCACCGAGCACAGAGCACATCCAGTATGTCATTGGTCAGCAATTGCAAAAGAAGCTGCCAGCGGCAGATCTTGATGATTTGCCCAAGTGCATTCATTTGGTACGGCAGAACATTTCTCAGACAACCCTTAATAACCTCACTGATAGCACACATGGCTGTAAGAGCAGGGATTTCTACACATGGCGCACAATTGACTGATTCTTAATAAATTGAAACTTTTATAAAATGTTGTCCATTTTTTCATCATTTACATATCGCTAACATCTATCCATCCTGCGATTTCCGTAATTCCATGACTTTTCCTACTCAATGTTGAGTAGAGTTGATGCCCCGATCGTTAGATCAGGTTCACATTGTGCTTTGGGATCGAACAGGTGGTAATACTTGGCAGTAAATGCTTTTTCTATAACCCAGACTTTGATGCCATGTGTCTCTCTAGACATCTAGAAATGTGACAGTTGTAGAGCCATTTCATCACGCCGTCTATGCTGAGAATAAGAAACGTAACGTTCCGATGAGTCACATTCACAGCTCCGGATGACCACGACGTCACGTGGCCCATGCCAAGAGGTGATAAGAGCCGCTCCGCACCGGTGCACAGGACATTTATTTCTACCAGGCGTTCACCTGATCCTCTGCTCATTATACTCAGATCTCTTTGGCTGCTGGCGATTACAGTACAGGGCTTTGGTAACGGATATGATTTAATCCATTGTGCCCGGCGCAGTCGGATGTCTTTCCCGATGTTGTAATGGTACCCCAATCTGATACACTGCAGTCCATTCGGTGTTTGATGTGGCATATCCCTGCCTAGCAACCGATCGCTTCATGCTGGTTCCCTGCTGACAATCATCACTTATTTATGCTACTTAAGACCCTTAAATGAACAGTACACCATCTTCAAGATTCATTTTCTCCCATGAAAGAAACATATAAGATGCCATTCTGCATCGCAACATCTGCGTGGATTGTCTATGCTCATCCCATGTTTACTAGTAACGATCCAAAAAAATACTAATTTAGTTTTCAGGTTTTTTTTTTTTGCTGTTTTTTTTTTTTAAAAAAGGCCTCTAGTGAGTGTGAGGGCTTAAATGGAGAAAATCTGGATGGAAAATCCACGGAAGGATACAGGAGCAGCCAAAAAAAAAAGGATGATATCTGAACAAAATCTCATCCACATGCAGCAGAAACGTTCAATCCGTGCTGCAGAAAGAGCAAAGTCTTGTGGATTTTTCCAGCTCACTTTAATAGTGAAGTCAAAATTTACAAATTCGAATTTTCGAATTCGAGTTTCGAATTTCCTCGCGGATCCACTGCAACTTCCGCATTTGCCGAAAATTTTGTAAAACACACAAAAAGATGCTGTATACTATTTTCAAGACTCTTGACGTTCTTCTAGTGAGGTTTCCTCGATCCCCAAGCCGGTCTCATTTCGTTTACCCCTTGGATGACGTGTTGACGCATCACTGCCGAAGCTGGAAATACAGGGAGCCGAGGAAGCCTCACAGTAAGAAGGCGGAAAGTCGTTGAGTTTTTTTTTTCCCAGATCAGTTGTTGGAAAATCTGCAGCAAAATCAGCAATATTTGATGCATATTTTAACTTATTTGTTTGCATTTGCCGTTATATTCTCCATAGCAAATCCGACACCTGTGAATGCATAAGAAAATAAAATTGCGAGCCTACTGGTGAAAATTTGAGTAAATAGATTCTGTATCGGCTGGAGGAATTTATTTTTTTTAGTGATGTAATTAGTGTTTTCTGTGATTATTTTTGCACCCACAAATTGTCAAAAACACTTTAACTGCATTTTTTTTTAATCGCATTTTTAGAAAATCATAGCAAAAATAAAATAATCTCAAACGCATTGTATGAACATAATCTAATATAGAATTCATAAATTAATTCATGGTTAATAAATATTTGGTCCACATTAAGGAGCAATAAATGTATTGAACGTCCCAACACTAGAATTAATTTTGGCCAGAGAATTATCCTTAACAAGAAAAAAATAAAAATCCACAGAACGCAGTTCATTCATGGATTCATGATGGCATAAAGTGACGAGCAGAACGTATAATAAAAATGATTCCTCAAAATCAAATGGCTCCCTTGAGAACCCATCACGTTCACATTAAATGATTACAGAGGTATTTTTTCCATTTTGCCTCTTTGGAGCCATGTAAAGCTACAGACGCTGAATGTCATTAGCGCTTTAAGAACAATTTACAATAGTTTTTTTTATGGACCATTTCTGAATACACTCAAAGAAATTGCAGAAATTGTAATAAATTGGCCTCATTATAGTGAATTGAATAAAACATAAAGCAGGTTCAATTGATGCCCATCGATAACATTATGAGAGCAACCCACAGCCATAAGCGTACACCTTAGAGAGAGGTCAGCCAAAAACCGGGCCAGCAATTTGTTGGGTCACTATCTATGTCTGCCGGCTCTCCCGTACACAGAAGGCCTCAGTAGGCCGAGATCTCCCGTATTCTCTATGAAAGAGACACCGCCAGACAGCGTTCGCTTATCTCAGAGAGAAAAAGGGGATTGACAGCCCAAAATCGGGCTTTCCGGATCCTTAACTCCCCCCACGATCATCTGTCCAGGGCTAAAACCAGACAATGTCCCCGAATTCAGCCAACGTTAAGTCCTAAATACACATTACACTAATGTCTGCTTGTATTGACGGGTTTTGGTCAACTGTCTAATGTGCATGGCGGCGATGCCCATCTGATTGTTGGGAGAGATCCTGATTGGATGTTTCATTTCAGGATGCCAATTGCATTCCTCAAAGCCGACGGCCCATGTGTCATACAGAACACAGGAGTGCTAACCCGAAGAGCGTGTCTACATACGGAAGTGTCGGTTGAGATGGCTGTCGGCCAAAAATATCGTTCGGCTAATAGCCATCTAATGACTATGGTGGGGTGTAAAATCCTCCAAAATCAGATACTGGAGCCACTAGTGATGCAGTCTCTGGAATTGTGCTGGTGGTCTAGCACAAAATGTTTGAGAAGACAATGGGAAGAGGGACAGCGCAATTGACTTCAACCAAGGTCTAAAGGCGGCCAAGTCAGCCAAACCGGAAGACATCAATGGAGTCGGCAAACCGTGAGATGTCTATGGGGGCCTTCAAGGAAGATCAGTTGGAATTTCAACTTCAGATCCTTTTTTGTTTTCAGAGAAGACAAACTATTAATGGAAATGTTTGGTAGCCGCTTCCTCCTCTCTCCCCATTGCAAATACGTGAGTGCTTGGAAGAGTGCTTATGTGTATGGTGGAGTCACAGCTACCTAAGGTGTAAGACCAGGTTACATTGACCAAGTCAACTTTTTGCATTACCCGCTGTTGCCAATTGCTAAATCTTGGTTTTTCCCAACCTTCACAGTAACTTCTGCTAAACGTTTCCTAGTACAAGTGGGTCATGCAGCGTTTTCGCTTTGTTATTACATTGCAGCGTAACTTTGCCTCCGATATATGCTGCTGAACTTCAGTACTGCGTTCCAGATATCAAGCAACAGAAACCACCTTTTAGCTCTGAATTTTTTTCCAACAAGAAAGACAGAAAAAAAATAAAATAAATATATGTATTAATTATTATTAATAATAATAATAATAATAATAATAATAATACAGGCCCCAAAAATGTAAGCCTCCAGGAACAGGGGTATTGCCACTACTGGACCAGGTATGATTAATCAATTCAGTGATAATAAAAATAATAGATACCCACCATTCAGAGCTGCTATTATTGTTTCACACGACCACTGCAGACAATCAAGACCCAGTGATTGGCTGTAACCTTTACTATTTCATCAGAGCAGACGTCCACTGTGATGGAATATTGATGAGCTGTGGACACCGATTGGCTGAAGCAGTTACGTGACGTAACAATGCCACATCACCCTCCAGGATTAGCAGTGCCCCCCACAAGACGGTCTATTTTTATTTTATTTTTTAAACCTATAGACACCTTTGTGTCTGGCATTGAGGCACCAAGGATGAAATTCCAGTCAAGGCCCATGGACAAGAGTGGTACCAGTTTTTTTTTTTTATTTTGGGGGGGGGGGGGGGAGATGAAACATTTGATTCTAATGATGGACAATTCCTTCAAATACGTTGTTGACCAAATTTTGTAGAACTCGGAGCTTTCATGCCTTGTCATTAGGATTTTTCATAGCCATAAATGGAAAACAAACCAAAAAAAAGTCAAGTATTAGTAACATTGACTACCTGGGATTCGTCAAACAATGGAGGACATTAGATTCCAAAAAAAGCCCTCTGTCCACATGCATCTCCAAACTCTGCACCGATTTTTAGGAGGTTCTAGCAGTTTGTCCTACTTGTCCTTCAGCCCTAGTAACGAGAAGCTAGGATAAAAGGTGCGGAAAAGCGTGCCAATAAGAAAATGTGTCTGTATTAACGGATTTCAGAATATGAACTTGGTAGGAATGATACCGAGATGTGTAATATGGCAGCGGCCCACAAAATAAAGCCTAATAATGTAGGCGCAGGTGTGCGGGAAACATGCAAACCAATAAATCAAAGTCATCGTAAGATAGAAAACCCCTTTCATCTCGGCAGCCAAGAATATCTATGAATGACATTAGCAAAGCTCCATTAAATCTTATCTAACATTTTAATCAATGTCGACTTCCTTAAAAAAAATAAAAATAAATGTGCTGCTTCCGCATTATTATTCTATGCAAGTTTCAGCTCATCAGGGAAACACTCGCTGTCCAAATCTCCCATCACATCCGATCCGATCACAGGCAGCGGTCGCTGCTGGTGCTGACGTAGACCGTGGAGCAGCCTGGCCTTAAGTCTATACAGTATGTGTGATCGTATGCCGAGTGCGCAAGTGTTTTCAAAGGAGCAAAAGAGAAAGCTCCTATCAGAGAAATCTGACGGTGGATTATCTCCCCTAAAAATAAAAGTGTCGGGAGATGAAATTCCAACTGACCCCAAAATATCATCTCACAGTGAAAAGTGAGGAGGCCACCAAGCACGGCAGATGATCTGTGGGTTCGACAAACCTAAATGGGGCCTTTAGATTGTTTTCAGACCACACCGCTGATTGGCAGCTTCCTGCGTTCACTGTGTACTGTCAGCAAGCTGCTAATCGGTAATGGGGGCGGGGTTACACAGATCATCCTGACTGTCGGGCACGTGACACCTAGTCCTGCAGTGATAATCCTCTGCTGGTAAAACACCGATTTTATTGACACTACAGCACACAGCCCAATAAGTTACACATCCCTGGAATCACGCTCTCTTGCACTATATTATGCTGCTCTGTGATTAAAGCGCAAAAACCTGCTGACAGATTCCCTTTAAATGTGGCTACTAAAGCATGAATGCTATTGGATAGCCCGGGAGAGGTGGCCACTGACAATTATTATTAAATATCAGTGCCATTAAGGGCTCATTGATTTTTCTTGTATGCAAAATGTCAGTTTCATCAGTGAACCCATAGGCCGCAATGTACCCAAATAGGCCAAAATTATGTCATTATGGCCACATCAATATGGGTTTACCTGGTGCATGAAATGATGCAATCTGCTGCACCCAGTACAAGGAAAGCATATGCCGCACAGTATACTTATTAATAATGGAAACCAGCGGGCACGGATACCAGTGCATGGCGATCCTCCCAACTGAAAAACGCAATGTGAAAAGCCCCCAAATCATCATGATGTAACGTAACCTACACATGAAGTTTGCATCATAAATCAATACAGCCGTAAGTCTAATTACTGCAAGAAAGGAACCAGGAAAGCAGAACATTCACTGACAATGTCATCTATATACTGATGGAGGAGATGGCCCTTGGTGTAAAGGGATTCTCAAGCTTCAATTTAATCCCACTTTGTAACTCTTAATAATGAGCCTTTCTATGGCCCACGATGAAATATTAATCCCATATTTTATTAATGAAAATGAATCAATGTGAATCAGAGGAGGGGAATGCTGAGGGATTCTGCGGCTCCGGCTGGTTGTAAGTTTAATGATGTAAATTGTAGGGGGAAGTGTCACGTTTTATGGTCGGCTTTAAACGGTAACTGTGCGGTGCTAAACACGGCGGAGGATTTGCTATGATAGGGCTATTTATGGCAAATTAGGGCGTTAGATTGGGAACCCAGGAGATGGCTGATGAATCACCCCAGGGCTCTGGATACTTACCGTATGTGCGGGAGGATGAGACCGCGATCAATATTGTTTTACTATCAAGTATCGAGACAGAAAAGAATATTAAAACCGAGTAGTCATAGAAATCGTTAGTAGGTCATATTCCAATAAGACACTATGGACCTTTCATATTGGCCGCCAACAACACAATCTGGGCAAAGTCACAATGAATGACCTAAAAAAATAATATTCTATATTATCCTGTCCTGTAACTCACTGAGTAAAAATCCAACTTGGTTGGAGCTTAGTAGTCCAGTGGGCGTGTGTCACTTAATGGCAGATGGACTTTTGACTTTAGGACCACCCACTGGACCCCAAAGCCCAATAAGAGCATGGATATAAATGAATAAATACACGTTGCATTAACTCCTTTACAAGAACTATAAATATCAATCTGTTCTTCTCATCCCATATCATGCGGCTGGCAGATCAGTCATCATGATCAACCTGACAGGTTCCCCCTTAAAGGGGTATTCCCATCTCCAAGATCCTAATTCCAATATGGAGTAGGTGTAAAAATAATAATATTAGCAAATACCTCAAATCAGAAATGTAGTATTGTTTTTCTGATTCACTGTCTCTTTCCTCAGGTGCAGGTATTGCAGGACCTTAGGTATCCAGGGTTATGACCACTAGCAACTAGCTGTCACTATCAGTGGTCGTAACCATGGATAACTAAGGTCCTGCAATACCTGCACATGAGGAAAGAGACAGTGAATCAGAAAAACTATACTACATTTCTAATTGAAGGTACAGTATTTGCTAATATTATTCCACCTACCACATATTGGATAGAATCCTGGAGATGGGAATACCCCTTTATGTATTTCTTTGATTCTTCCGAGGGGTCTGAAGATCCAAACCTAGAACAGAAACGATGTTCATATGGACTATAATGGAGTCTATAGGAAGTGCAGTCATGTCATACTGGGCAATTTTGTAAATCACTTTTGCAAATGGCGCTCATTTAACATCTTTATGATTAAACATGACTGACATATGTACAGCCAATCTACCGCTGCAGCCAATCAGCGGCTGATCAGCTGCTGCTAACTGGCGGCAGCACTCAAGTGACGCTCTTGCAGGATGCTGATCTCAGCAGACCATCTGCTGGCGCAGAGCTGAGTACAGTGGAACCGCAGCAGTCTGGAAGAAGCATATCAATTTATTTAAATAAACTCCACCTTCCTTGACACATCAATAAAGGATTGTCCAGTAGGAAAAAAATCCCTTTAAGTTATGACTCGCCTCTCCTGGATCCAGCACCACACATCTGGCCACCTTTTCTCCCTTTTGGTGCACTGAGTTCCATGCCAACCCAGTAAGCACGTCTGACGTGAAGCCATCTGAGATTACAGGCCTGAATAGGCAGCAGATTGACTCTTGAGTATTCAGGTAGTTGGCATCCTCGCCACTTCTGTGGGCTTCTACAGCTGTCCAGCTTTACTTTATGCCATCTAACATACTCATCTCTGCTACATCGCTAGTGAGTCAACTGTCATAACCACCTCTTCTACATCAAAGGTAGACTCTCGACCTACTCTACTACATCACCTAGTTCTGCTATATTGCCATATTGAGCCATTTGACATACTCATGACTGCCATACCATTGCTCAATTCTGCTGTTGGTCTATCCTTTGAACCTCCTGGCGCACCAAGCACTACTACATCACTGCACCCTGCTATACCGCTTACCGCAATTCCAACTCAGGACCCTGTGACATACTCAGCTTTGTCGCTAAAACCACTCTGTTGTGCCGCTACCTCTACTTTGCCTCATCAGCATCCCAATGTTGATCATCTAGATTTCTAATGGCCTGCTAATAATCTGCTCCAGTTGCCATCCAGTCTCTATAACCTCCGCTGTTCCACCAGGACCGCCCTGCTGCACCAGCGCCCTTTGTCCGTGCTGCAGTACAACTGATCATCTGGACAAAGGTCTTTGATGATCCACCTCACAAGCTGAGACATGACCTGAGTGCCTCTCCAGGACTCTGGACGCATTTCTACGAGATTGCAATCCTACAAACAGTCCCCGTAAGACGAGGGGCCATTCACAGGACATATAAATGGTGCGTATACGCAAACAAATATCCCCCCGCACTCCTCTCCCAGAGCAAAACCTAAACTGAGCCGTATTCAGATGGTACTCGCTTGCTGCAGCCTTTACAGTGAAATATCTCTAAAAAGCCTCGTAACTGTCAGCGGGAAGAGATTTACATACAGATGATGCTGTGGATTTTTTTTATTATTTTTTTTTTTTACTACGATTCTTTTCTTTAATTGAGAGACTAGAGCAAATGTTTAATACACATTCCTGGAGAAATTGCTAAATTACAATCCTTGTTCAAATTGCTATGAACGATTGCAGAGCGGTAACCATTAGCCAGCAGGATCCCGGCGCTGCATATACTCACGAACGTAAACTGCTTTCAGGACGCGGGTCAGTAAATGAAGTCATCGCCTCGCGTAAAGCGACGATACCTTTCTGGTGTGTAATTTGTCTTTTTGCAGTACCTACATTACTCCTAGTGAAACAAGACACCGAACAATAGCTCTTAATTAAACCACGGCGCTCTTGTTGCACGGATCACAGCTACACGGCTGCAGTAGCGAAAGTCAAGTATCATTATACTGCACTGATCATTAAATGCAGCCATTGCAATGCAATCTGCACTTAGCTTTTCGCACATATTTACATCATTTACAGTTGTTACTGTCGCTATGATATGCTATTCATATAATCGAAGCTTAGAGTTATACCCAGAACCCGTATACTCCTCTCTCAGTCAATTAAGTTTGGCACCTTTACACTACATGAACCCCCCAAAAAAATCCCAGGCTCTGCTTCCTTCACCTTGGTCCACTGCCCTCTACTGTGCTCCACGTTGTGTTTTGCAGGTTGTCCAGATTGACTGAGGGACATCATCTACTTAATCCTACTTAAGGACCTTTAGGGGACACACATCTGTGTCTTAGGATTGAGGATAGACTTTAGTTTGGTGTTCTCCATTCTTAGTACATGTTTTACCATGCTTCATTCCCTGCTGACTTCATTTCATCCATCCTGCACAGATTCCCGAGGGTGCCACGTCCTCTCTCCCCACGTGCCATCCTGCCAGCTGCACCAATGTCCAGGGTTCATGTACCCACCCGAACAAGGTGAACTTCACATCCATTGTGAGCTCAAAATGATATCCAAGTCACTATTTTTAGGCGAGGATTAGCTATTTCTTTGTGATGGCTTTATAACTTCACTATACAACGAAGCTGTGATTGGTGACTACAGTTTAGCTACAGTGCCTACAGGGAGTGTGTGGTGGTCTGAGACACACTTCTGTATGTCCCCGATTGACGGCAAATACTGTTGTGAATTCGGTTTGTGGGCTCCCCCGGTGGTCTGTTATGGTAGTGTCTCTTATGTGCCTTCCTCCATCTCTGATTACCTGTCGCCACCCTCTAGGGGTGTTTCCTATTTAAGGCTGCTTGGCTGTTAGTCACATGCCGGCCAACAATGTGCTAGTAGCATTCTGTTGCATTCACCTGCCTCAAGTTCCAGTTCAGCTAAGTTGAATTTTGTTTCTTGTTTTTGCTATTTTTGTCCAGCTATCTGCAATGTGACTCTTCAGTGCTGGAAGCTCTTGTGGACAGAAAATTACTACTCCAGTGGCATGAGTTGTCACTGGAGTTTAAAGTAATTTCTGGATGGTGTTTTTGAATAGTGATTTTTAGGTCGACCGTGAAGTAACTCTTTCCTGTCCTTCTGCTATCTAGTAAGCGGACCTCACTGTGCTAAATCTGCTGTTCATCCTACGTATGTCATTTCCTCTGAACTCACCGTCAATATCTGTGGGGGCCTACTATCATCTTTTGGGGTTCCTCACTGGAGGTAAGGCAGGCCTGTATATTCCTCTTATAGGGGTAGTTAGATCTCCGGCTGGCGCGTGGTGTCTAGGGCATCGTAGGTACATCCCCCGGCTACTGTAAGTGTTGGGTCAGGTTCAGGTCACGGTCGACCTTAGTTTCCATCACCCGAGAGCTAGTCCGTTTTGTATTTTTATTCCCCTGGTCATTGGGGTAACCATAACAGTTTGGCCGGCCAGTAAAAAATCTATGTGTTAAAATATGCACTAAAGCAGGAAGGAGGAGAAAAGGTTTTTTTTTTTTTTTTGTGTTTGAAAGTGCACCTTAGTTTGATCATTTGTATTCCTTGCTTAAACTGCAGTCTTCAGCCTTTTTTTTTTTCTCCTCTCCTCTTAACCTCTGAATGCTTGGGTTACACCCATTTGAATATGGATCCACAGAGTTTAGTTGCAGGTTTGAATGACCTTGCGACAAAAGTACAGAACCTACAAGATTTTGTTATACGTGCTCCAATGTCTGAACCTAAGATTCCTCTGCCTGAATACTTTACCGGAGACAGATCCCGGTTTTTGAGTTTCAGAGAAAATTGCAAATTGTTTTTGTCTCTGAGATCTCACTCTGCTGGTGATCATACTCAACAAGTTAAAATTGTTATCTCTCTATTGCGCGGCGACCCACAAAGTTGGGCATTTGCATTATCGCCAGGGGATCCTGCGTTGTTAAATGTAGATGCGTTTTTTCAGGCTTTGGGGTTGCTTTATGAAGAGCCTAATTTGGAGATTTTGGCTGAGAAAGCCTTGATAGCTCTTTCCCAAGGGCAAGATGAAGCTGAGATATACTGCCAGAAATTCCGTAAATGGTCGGTGCTTACTAGATGGAATGAGTGCGCTTTAGCAGCTAATTTCAGAGAAGGTCTCTCTGATGCCGTGAAGGATGTCATGGTGGGGTTCCCTGTGCCTGCAGGTCTGAATGATGCCATGAAATTGGCTATCCAGATTGATCGGCGTTTGCGGGAGCGCAAATCTGTGCACCATATGGCGGGGTCTTCTGAGGAAAAATCTGTGCACCATATGGCGGTATCTTCTGAGCAAAAACCTGTGCACCATATGGCGGTGTCTTCTGAGCAAAGACCTGTGCACCATTTGGCGGTGACCTCTGAAAAGGCATTAGAGCATATGCAATGCGATCGTGTTTTGTCTAGAGGCGAACGTCAAAATTACAGGCGCAAAAATGGATTGTGCTTCTACTGTGGAGATCCAGCTCATGTTATATCAGCATGCTCTAAACGTATAAATAAGGTTGATAAAAAGGTTGATAAATCTTTTTCTACAGGTACCTTGCAGTCAAAATTTCTTTTGTCCGTGACATTGATTTGTACCTTATCATCTGTTACTGTGAATGCTTATGTGGATTCTGGCGCCGCTCTGAGTCTCATGGATTGGTCCTTTGCCAAGCGTTGTGGGTTTGATTTGGAGCCATTGGAAGTTTCTATTCCCCTGAAGGGTATTGATTCTACACCTTTGGCTAGCAATAAACCACAATATTGGACACAAGTGACTATGCGTCTTACCCCAGACCATCAGGAGATTATTCGTTTCCTTGTATTATATAACCTACATGATGTCTTAGTGCTTGGATTACCATGGTTACAGATTCATAATCCCGTCTTGGACTGGAAATCTATGTCTGTGTTGAGCTGGGGATGTCGGGGTATTCATGGGGATGCACCTTTGGTTCCTATTTCTTCATCTACTCCCTCTGAGATCCCAGCATTTCTGTCAGATTTTTATGATGTCTTTCAAGAGCCTAAAGTTGATTCTCTCCCTCCTCACAGAGAGTGTGACTGCGCTATTGAATTGATCCCCGGTAGTAAGTTTCCTAAGGGTCGCTTGTTTAATTTGTCTGTGCCTGAACATACTGCTATGCGGGAGTATATCAGAGAGTCCTTGGAAAAGGGTCATATTCGCCCCTCGTTGTCTCCACTAGGGGCAGGATTTTTCTTTGTAGGTAAAAAGGATGGTTCATTGAGACCTTGTATCGACTATCGACTTTTGAATAAGATTACAGTTAAATACCAGTACCCGTTACCTTTACTGACTGATCTGTTTGCTCGTATAAAGGGGGCTAAGTGGTTCACTAAGATCGATCTACGTGGTGCGTATAATTTGGTGCGGATTAAGCAGGGGGATGAGTGGAAGACCGCATTTAATACGCCTGAAGGCCATTTTGAGTATTTGGTAATGCCTTTCGGTCTCGCAAATGCCCCTTCCGTTTTTCAGTCCTTTATGCACGATATTTTCCGTGAATATCTGGATAAGTTTATGATTGTGTATTTGGATGATATTCTTGTTTTTTCGGAGGACTGGGAATCTCACGTTCAACAGGTCAGGAGAGTTTTTCAGGTTTTGCGAGCTAATTCTCTTTTTGTAAAGGGCTCAAAGTGTAGTTTTGGAGTTCAGAGAATTTCCTTTTTGGGATATATTTTTTCCCCTTCATCTATGGAGATGGACCCTGTCAAGGTCCAGGCCATTTGTGATTGGATGCAACCTACTTCTTTGAAGAGTCTGCAAAAGTTCTTGGGTTTTGCTAATTTCTATCGCCGATTTATAGCGGGTTTTTCTGCCATTGCTAAACCTTTGACTGATTTGACCAAAAAGGGTGCTGATGTTGCTAATTGGTCCTCTGCGGCTGTGGAGGCCTTTCAAGAGCTTAAGCGCCGCTTTTCTTCCGCTCCTGTGTTGCGCCAACCTGATGTGTTACTTCCGTTCCAGGTTGAGGTGGATGCTTCGGAGATCGGAGCAGGTGCAGTTTTGTCGCAGAAAGATCCTGACTGCTCAGTAATGAGACCATGTGCGTTTTTCTCCCGAAAGTTTTCGCCCGCTGAGCGAAATTATGATGTGGGAAATCGGGAACTTCTGGCCATGAAGTGGGCGTTTGAGGAGTGGCGTCATTGGCTTGAGGGTGCTAGACACCAGGTGGTGGTCCTCACTGACCACAAGAATCTAATTTATCTTGAGTCGGCCAGGCGTCTGAATCCTAGACAGGCGCGCTGGTCGTTGTTTTTCTCCCGATTTAACTTTGTGGTGTCATATCTGCCTGGGTCCAAGAATGTGAAGGCGGATGCCCTCTCTAGGAGTTTTGAGCCTGACTCGCCTGGTGATTCCGAACCTACCGGCATCCTGAAGGATGGGGTGATATTGTCAGCTGTCTCCCCAGACCTGCGGCGTTCTTTGCAGGAGTTTCAGGTGGATAGGCCTGATCGCTGTCCGCCTGGTAGACTGTTTGTCCCTGATGATTGGACCAGTAGAGTTATCTCGGAGGTTCATTCTTCCACGTTGACAGGTCATCCTGGAATTTTTGGCACCAGGGATTTGGTGTCTAGGTCCTTCTGGTGGCCTTCTTTGTCTCGAGATGTGCGCATGTTTGTGCAGTCTTGTGATGTTTGTGCTCGGGCCAAGCCCTGCTGTTCTAGGGCCAGTGGGTTGTTGTTGCCCTTGCCTATTCCTAAGAGGCCTTGGACGCACATCTCTATGGACTTTATTTCTGACCTTCCGGTTTCTCGTAGGATGTCTGTCATCTGGGTGATTTGTGACCGTTTTTCCAAGATGGTTCATTTGGTACCTTTACCCAAATTGCCCTCCTCCTCTGAGTTGGTTCCTCTATTTTTTCAGAATGTGGTGCGTTTGCATGGTATTCCTGAGAATATAGTGTCTGACAGGGGTACTCAGTTTGTGTCTAGATTTTGGCGGACGTTCTGTGCCAGGATGGGTATCGATTTGTCTTTTTCGTCTGCATTCCATCCTCAGACTAATGGCCAGACTGAGCGTACTAATCAGACCTTGGAGACTTACTTGAGGTGTTTTGTGTCCGCTGATCAGGATGATTGGCTTGACTTTTTGCCATTGGCAGAGTTTGCCCTTAACAATCGGGCCAGTTCTGCCACTTTGGTTTCTCCATTTTTTTGTAATTCAGGGTTTCACCCTCGGTTTTCGTCCGGTCAATTGGAGTCTTCGGATTGTCCTGGAGTGGATGCTGTGGTTGATAGGATGCATCGGATTTGGGGACAGGTTGTGGACAATCTGAAGTTGTCCCAGGAGAAGACTCAACAGTTCACTAATCGTCATCGGCGTATTGGTCCTCGTCTTTGTGTTGGGGACCTGGTGTGGCTGTCTTCTCGATTTGTTCCTATGAAGGTCTCGTCTCCTAAGTTTAAGCCTCGGTTTATCGGCCCTTATAGGATTCTGGAGGTTCTTAATCCTGTGTCCTTTCGTTTGGACCTCCCAGCATCTTTTAATATCCATAATGTTTTCCATCGGTCATTATTGCGGAGGTATGAGGTACCGGTTGTTCCTTCTGCTGATCCACCTGCTCCTGTGTTGGTTGAGGGTGAATTGGAGTATGTGGTGGAAAAGATCTTGGACTCCCGTGTTTCCAGACGGAAACTTCAGTATCTGGTTAAGTGGAAAGGTTATGGCCAGGAGGATAATTCTTGGGTGACAGCATCCGATGTTCATGCTCCTGATTTGGTTCGTGCATTTCATAGTGCTCATCCAGATCGCCCTGGTGGTTCTGGTGAGGGTTCGGTGCCCCCTCCTTAAGGGGGGGGTACTGTTGTGAATTCGGTTTGTGGGCTCCCCCGGTGGTCTGTTATGGTAGTGCCTCTTATGTGCCTTCCTCCATCTCTGATTACCTGTCGCCACCCTCTAGGGGTGTTTCCTATTTAAGGCTGCTTGGCTGTTAGTCACATGCCGGCCAACAATGTGCTAGTAGCATTCTGTTGCATTCACCTGCCTCAAGTTCCAGTTCAGCTAAGTTGAATTTTGTTTCTTGTTTTTGCTATTTTTGTCCAGCTATCTGCAATGTGACTCTTCAGTGCTGGAAGCTCTTGTGGACAGAAAATTACTACTCCAGTGGCATGAGTTGTCACTGGAGTTTAAAGTAATTTCTGGATGGTGTTTTTGAATAGTGATTTTTAGGTCGACCGTGAAGTAACACTTTCCTGTCCTTCTGCTATCTAGTAAGCGGACCTCACTGTGCTAAATCTGCTGTTCATCCTACGTATGTCATTTCCTCTGAACTCACCGTCAATATCTGTGGGGGCCTACTATCATCTTTTGGGGTTCCTCACTGGAGGTAAGGCAGGCCTGTATATTCCTCTTATAGGGGTAGTTAGATCTCCGGCTGGCGCGTGGTGTCTAGGGCATCGTAGGTACATCCCCCGGCTACTGTAAGTGTTGGGTCAGGTTCAGGTCACGGTCGACCTTAGTTTCCATCACCCGAGAGCTAGTCCGTTTTGTATTTTTATTCCCCTGGTCATTGGGGTAACCATAACAAAATACATGTGTTTACCAATACACTTACAGATGCTCACAAGGAGGCGATGTGAAGTAGGAGGTTAGACTATCACCTCCATTAGGGCAGAAAATAATGCGAGCAATAATAAATTACAGGAGTTGTCTGGTGAAAACAAGTTATCTTCTATCCACAGGATAGGTGATAACTTCTTGTTTGGCGAGGATGCGACCACTGAGAACCGTACCAATCGGTAGAACATATATAATGACTATCCCGATTACCCTTGGTGGGATATTTCAGGTAAAATAAAGTTGTTATATCGAAATTCAACGCATCCTTTTATTCTCATGGGAGATAACGGCCAACAGCAATGATTGACTTCGATTTTATACCTTTGATAAGTAATAAAAAATTTTTTTTACATGTCTTCTGTAATAGAATTTAAAGTTTCAGTCTGCAGTCTTCATCTCTTGAGCCATTTCCAGACCCTTTGATATGCAGTTTGCAGTATGATCCAAGATTTATTCTTTCTGTGACTGGCTCTCACAGTAATACAGGCTGGATATGGGCGGTCTTCGATTGCTTTCCTATATATCAGCACAGCTTCTATCCTGCACTAATTTAATTTCTATGTGATTTCCTCCTCATCTACAAGCCTGTTTTCTCTACCCTACTCAATATACTTTCTCCTCTCTCTCTGTTACAGATCTGTGTGCAACCTCTTCGCCTTTCCTGCTGCTAATTTCTAAGGTAACGTTCATACAGTGCGGCAACGGTGCAGATCGCGGCTATTCTGCAACGGGACCAGAATTGCCACTATCTGCACCGGTTTTCAAATATCACAACAAAATTGCAGCAAATGGATAAAGGCAAAAAACAGACTGTGGCCGCACATAGAAGCGAGGAATGACTAAAGGCCGACAGAGCCAGGAGTTCTGACAGATATCCAACATTTCTGCATAAGCACAAAAGGTACAGATAACCTTTGAGAGATGCACACTCAGCTAAGCTGAGAGTGCTCATGTATAAGGAAAGTTAGAAGGAATAGCTATCACCTGAACATAATAAAGCAGAGCAAATCCACTTAAACGATGACTGATTTCGATATGCACCAGTCCTATGTTTCCAATGGCGCTTATTCATTTGACAGAGACCAAAAAAGTGGCCTT
This sequence comes from Ranitomeya variabilis, assembly GCF_051348905.1. Classification (NCBI taxonomy): domain Eukaryota; kingdom Metazoa; phylum Chordata; class Amphibia; order Anura; family Dendrobatidae; genus Ranitomeya; species Ranitomeya variabilis. The sequence goes on from NC_135239.1 coordinate 183,167,414, forward strand.
GTATATGTCAGTCTACTTTTTTTCCCTGTATAGAATAGCGCAGACGATTACGCCATTCTACACAGAGACACCCAATGAATTATGGCAAAATATCCAGATGAAGACGTTATACCTGAATACCTCTCTTCCGAAAATTTTACTTAATGGCTTGAAATAAGCCCCATACCATCTTCATGAAATTAAAGACAACGGGTATCGCGGTTCTAATGAGATCCGGCTCTCCACAGTCCGTCAGTAAATGCACCGCCCGTCACTTATTAATGACAACGAATAATAGAGGCTTTCCCATAAAATGATGAAGGTGCATGGGATTTTCTAATTATTGCCAGCGAGGGATATCTATAAATCTTTGCACCTTAGTCCATGAGCCAAGAACCAAATTTGACGATATCGGTACCAAGCGGAGTGACTAATTCTCTTTGGTATTTTTAGGTAGATGCATGTCTGTAGTTTATTTTTTGATATGATAGCCCTTACATATACGTAGCTTATTAACCCCTTCAGCCCTAGGCCTATTTGTACCCAAGTGCCTAAGCCAATCTGACCTGTGCCACTTCATGGGCTAATAACTTTGGAACGCTTTCACCTATCCAAGCCATTCTGAGATTGTTTTCTCGTGACATATTGTACTTCACGTCAGTGCTAAATGGGAGTCAATATATTTTACCTTTCTATATAAAAAAATGCTAAATATTCGGAAATTTTGGAAAAATCGGCAATTTTTTAACTTTGAAATTCTCTGCTTTTTACAAAAATACTGATACCCCCCATAATAGTTATTAATTTACACTCCCCACATGTTTACTTCATATTGGCATCATTTTGAAAATGAAACCTTATTGTTTTACGACGTAATAGGGCTTATAGTTTTATGCGCAATTTTTCACATTTACAGCAAAACCCACTTTTCAAAGGACCAAGTCACTTCTGAAGTCACTTTAAGGGGCTTACATAACAGAAACCACCCATAAATTACCCCATTTTGCAAACTACACCCCTCAAGCTGTTCAAAACTCATTTTTAAAAACTGTTAACCCTTTAGGTGTTCCACAGGAATTTTAGCATGAGCCAAGAACCAAATATGACGATATCGGTACCACCCGGAGTGACTAGATGTAGTATTTGTAACAAAATTTAATCCAAGTTATGTAAATACACACTGAACATGTCATGTGCATATATATATATATATATATATATATATATATATATATATATATATATATATATATATATGTTACTCCATAATATCTTCAACATCGGACTCTGAATCTGACTGTTGTTCTACTGGCTCGTCTTCAGTACCCTTGTTCTGGCATGTCTGTAATCTGCACATGTCTGTGCACTTCAGGCCATTGCTGAGGCAAGTACACTGAGGAAGTTCACATGACCGCACACACTTGCAGGACAGTAGCTGTATAATAGCTTCTGGTGCTGGTGCCCCTTGCATCCACTTGACAACAAGCTTTCCGTCGTTATCTATCATCCAACCGCAGTCTGTTGGGTTTGCAACCCATGGCTGGCTCTGCAGACTTCTCCTCCAGATCGCAGCCTGGTAGTTTGCACGCAGTGCATGCATGAAAAGGCAGTCCTGGCAAGGAGGGAGTTGACTTGACTCTACCACTCCACGTCTGGCACAGAACAGCTGATAACGGAGCCTGTTTACCTCAGTTGTTTGGGTAGTTGGCAGGTACATGTGGCAGGTGATTTCCTGTAACTTCTCAAAAAGTTCGGTAGACACTTCCCATGAACGACCAACTTCCTGAAAGGCATCCTGGTATGTCTTGTTCATCTTCAACTGCTTGAGTGTCGTCATCTTCCCACGGCCAGCGAATGCACTGACGGTGTCACAGCCTGTAAATGCATGCATACCAATCAATGAATCACATACGCTGCCTCCCAATGTTCGGCTCAGAGTGGTGATATCCAGGAATCTTGTCCGGTTCTGTGTACCGCATTTCTGGAACAGGTGGGATGGGATTTTGTGGCACATGCCCAGACACAGGACCATGACATCAGTATCCTCCGAAGTGATGATGACCGACTTGTAACCAGATTCTGCTGCATGAAGAGCATGGAGAAGGAGGCGTGTGTCTGCTTCTTCTTGATTTGACTTAAGGTCAGCAGCCTCTTCCCACTGTTCTTTGGTGATCTTAAAGCAGAGCTGCTCACATGTGACATACAGCTCCTTCTCCTCAAGCTTCTCCCTGTGGTGTTTCGCCTTCCATTCTTCTACCAGAAACTTTATGAGACTTGCCTTGTTGGAGGAACTACTTAGAAGCTTTTTCCACTGCTGGATGTTGTGCCCATGTTGAATGTTCTTGAAATGGATCCCTGTGCCTTCATATCTGTTGACTCTTTCTGTATCTTTGATGGATGTCTCCTTGTAGACGTCAAAGACAATATCAATGCGCTTGCTCTTAGCACCCTCATGGATAGCGCGACTCATTGCTGTGCCTGCTAGCTGGCCAAATGTTGCATTGTTTCCCTTCAGTTTCTGAACCAGGCTCATCCCATCAATGATGGTTGCAGAGGGCTCGGGGATCACTTCTGCAGGACGAGCATTCCTCTCCAACTCCCTTGCGAGGGCAGCCTTGTTGGTCTTGCGGATAGACCCATCACCATTGGCAAGTGCCCATGGCAATGGACCCAGGGGATGAGTCAAGACATCACTCATTTGTAGCTTTCTGTTCTCAGCTACAAGTATCATCTGGCCAAATAGGTTTCTGTCAGCCTTCAAAATTACCTCCTTGCCAAGACCTTGTCTGCGTGTCTTCATTTGGATGTTAGAGAACGTTTTAAGTTTGTTCTTCGTCATCTTGTCATGAAACAATGTAGTTGGCTTATCGGTACCCAAACGCTCATCCTTGAATGTTTGATATGCATCCTCTCCTATACTGTATGCCCCTTGAAGGTCTTTGGCTACATCTGGTGGTGCTACAGTCGCTGTTGACAAACTGATAAGTTCACCATTATGCTCTTTGTTGAAGGGGTTCACCCAACCTGTCTCCAGCAGTTGAACGAAAGATTGGACATCGGCTTCATCTCTTCTAATCCTAGACACCTGTAGGTCTGAATGGCTGAAGTCAGTATATTGTTGGCCTACCAGGGCCCTCAGCTGCCTCAAGTACATACTGCGGTACTCTGATGTCAGGTAGAACCTGGAAACAGCTCCAACTTTGAGGCTGAAGCCTTTTGTGCCCCCTGGTGTCTGGGTGTCTTTGTTGATTGTCTCTTCAATGGTCTGGTCCACAGGAATTCGTCCAAAAGGATTCTTGCTACCGATCTGGACCGAAAAGCCACCTTGCATGAAGTATTCATGGACCTCTGGGTGTTCTATGGGCAGCCGAGACATTGTGGCATAGTAATAGGTTAGGTATCGGGCATAGTTGACCTTGTCATAGGCAAAACACCATGGTATCATCTGTCGGATTGCTCCTAGGTGAAGCATCCAGTTGCCTTCTCTTGAAGCTCGAACCAGGGCCAGCATGGTCTCGACCATGTCCAAGTATGACATCCAGAATGCTGAGAGTTGTTCATTTCTGAGGGTCTCAAGATAAACTTGAAAGAGCTTCAGGGTAAGTGTGCAAGATTCATTATCCAAGAGCTTTTCGAAGGATCCCTGCGACACACTGATGCGAAAGTTTGTGATGTTCTTCAGTGTTTCATCCAGATGGTGAAGGTCCCTTGCATGGTTTTCTTCTAGCCATGGAAGGAAGTTTTTCCATGCAAGCCTCATAAGTGCTTCATAGACCAGCTTGTGTAGTCTCACTGCTCTGTTGTACCTCCGGCCGTCCATCACTCCAGACACTGATCCTTCAGCGATTACACCGGATTCAACACACAGATCTCTAAGGCCTGCATCCTGAAATAGGTGTCAGCCTCTACAGAGGGAGATAGGAGCTCTGCAGAGAAGACCGGAGAGTCCTGTTCAGCACAGAACGTGTATGTGTCAGTGTGTGTGCGTGTGTTGGGGCACCTCAGGGTGTCTTCAAATGTGACATAGCCCCCTAGATTTCTTCCAGTAAAATTTGCACTCCAAAAGTCATTTGGCGCTCCTTCCCTTCCGAGGCCTGCCGTTCCCCAATACTGCAGTGTACGACAACATATCGGGTGTTGTTGTGTTCGGGAGAGATTGGTGAACAAATAGTGGGGTGCATTTTTTGCTGGTACACCTCTTAAAAATAAAAAAATGAGCCTAAAATGACACCTTCATGTAAAAAATGCACTTTTTCCATTTTCTCAACCAAGTGTTTCCAACTACTGTGAAACACTGGTTGGGTCAAAGTGGTCACTATACCCCCTAAAAGATTCCTTGGGGGTGTAGTTTCCAAAATAGGGTCACTTTTTGGGGTTTCCACTGTGGGGGTACCTCAGGCAGCCTTCAAATGTGACATGGCCCCCTAGATTTCTTCCAGTGAATCCGCCACCCAAAAACCACATAGCGCTCCTTCCGTGTTGAGCTGTGCTGTGTGCCCATACTTTAGTTTACGAGTACATGTGGGGTGTTTCTATAAACTGCAGAATTAGGGTAACCAAGTTTGGGTTTGCCGTTAACCCTTGCTAGGTTGCAGGTAAAATTGGATTACAATGTAATATCTGGAAAAAAAATGAAATTTTGAAATTTCGCCTTCATTCTGCTAAAATTCCTGTGGAACACCTAAAGGGTTAACAGTTTTTAAAAATGAGTTTTGAACAGCTTGAGGGGTGTAGTTTGCAAAATGGGGTAATTTATGGGTGGTTTCTGTTATGTAAGCCCCTTAAAGTGACTTCAGAAGTGACTTGGTCCTTTGAAAAGTGGGTTTTGCTGTAAATGTGAAAAATTGCGCATAAAACTATAAGCCCTATTACGTCGTAAAACAATAAGGTTTCATTTTCAAAATGATGCCAATATGAAGTAAACATGTGGGGAGTGTAAATTAATAACTATTATGGGGGGTATCAGTATTTTTGTAAAAAGCAGAGAATTTCAAAGTTAAAAAATTGCCGATTTTTCCAAAATTTCCGAATATTTAGCATTTTTTTATATAGAAAGGTAAAATATATTGACTCCCATTTAGCACTGACGTGAAGTACAATATGTCACGAGAAAACAATCTCAGAATGGCTTGGATAGGTGAAAGCGTTCCAAAGTTATTAGCCCATGAAGTGGCACAGGTCAGATTGGCTTAGGCACTTGGGTACAAATAGGCCTAGGGCTGAAGGGGTTAATAAGCTACGTATATGTAAGGGCTATCATATCAAAAAATAAACTACAGACATGCATCTACCTAAAAATACCAAAGAAAATTAGTCACTCCGGGTGGTACCGATATCTGGCCCGGCTCATGGACTACCTTGCTTCTGTGGAACAGAGATGATCGCCAAACACAACCTCATGAGCAATGCTCAGGTCGTTAATCACGTTGACACAGGCAGATGAAGAGATAAACATTTTCTCAGTCTCGGACACCATATTTCTCAGCGGAGAACACCCCTCCGGCTATTGTAGGACGCTGATAAGGTCTTAGATTACAACTTTCGGACAGCAGTTATCATACCAGCTACTGCCATTAACAAGCAGGTTATTTCTCGCGTGGGAAAATAAGCTGCTTTATCTCGCAGTACCAACGTGGACAATGTCTATTGTACAAAGTGAGAGACAACTGAAGTCATCTTCTGGCGTTAATTAATGGAGAGTAAGGGTACCGTCACACAGTGCAATTTTGATCGCTACAACGGCACGATTCGTGACGTTCCAGCGATGCATTTACGATATCGCTGTGTCTGACACGCTACTGCGATCCGGATCCCTGCTGAGAATCGTACGTCGTAGCAGATCGTTTGAAACTTTCTTTCGTCGTCTAGTGTCCCGCTGTGGCGGCATGATTGCATTGTGTGACACAGGTTGTATATGATGTGCGCACAGTAACCAACGGCTTCTTCATCGCAAATACGTCATGAAATTATCGCTCCAGCGCTGTGTATTGCAACGTGTGACCGCAGTATACGACGCTGGAGCGATACTTATACGACGCTGCAACGTCACGAATCGTGCCGTCGTATCGATGAAAATGGCACTGTGTGACGGTACCCTAAGGCCCCGTCTCACTAAGCGATTTACCAACGATCACGACCAGCGATACGACCTGGCCGTGATCGTTGGTAAGTCGCTGTGTGGTCGCTGGGGAGCTGTCACACAGACCGCTCTCTCCAGCGACCAACGATCAGGGGAACGACTTCGGCATCGTTGAAACTGTCTTCAACGATGCCGAAGTCCCCCTGCAGCACCCGGGTAACCAGGGTAAACATCGGGTTACTAAGCGCAGGGCCGCGCTTAGTAACCCGATGTTTACCCTGGTTACCAAAAAAAACAAACAGTACATACTCGCCTTTCGGTGTCCAGGTCCCTTGCCGTCTGCTTCCTGCTCTGACTGAGCCGCCGTACAGTGAGAGCGCAGCGGTGACGTCACTGCTGTGCTCTCACTTCTCACTGTACGGCCGGCAGTCAGTGAGAGCAGGAAGCGGACGGCAAGGGACCTGACGGACATCAGAAGGCGAGTATGTATTGTTTGTTTTTTTTTACATTTACGCTGGTAACCAGGGTAAACATCGGGTTACTAAGCGCGGCCCTGCGCTTAGTAACCCGATGTTTACCCTGGTTACCAGTGAAGACATCGCTGGATCGGTGTCACACACACCGATTCAGCGATGTCAGCGGGGCCTCAACGACCAAAAAAAGGTCCAGGCCATTCCGACACGACCAGCGATCTCGCAGCAGGGGCCTGATCGCTGGTACGTGTCACACATAGCGAGATCGCTATGGAGGTCGCTGTTGCGTCACAAAACTTGTGACTCAGCAGCGATCTCGCTAGCGATCTCGCTATGTGAGACGGGGCCTTAACTGAAATCTTAGCACTAAGGTGACCCTCAAGCTTATCTTTGACAGACAAAGTCACCCGTTAGGCAGAAATCCACATTTTAGGAGTTGTTTTTTTTTTCCACAAGAGTAAAAACAAACCATTTTTCATCGGTTTGCTGAATCTCGGATGGCATCCATGTGCTTTCATAGGCCACTTGGATGGGCAAGTTGAATTCACAAACTGGATAAAAAAGAAAATGCCCATAGGCTAAAATACGTACATCTATCATTGTAGAACACCTGACTAGAATATTTGTATATTTAAAATACCAGGCCTTCAAGACTCCTTACGCTGACTTGGAGATCTCCACAAGGAGAAAGGTTACCCCTTAAACCCCCTGTCAGAAGTCTCTCACCCAGCCAACCCAGATCTCCTGCTTTCCACTGATGAGGGGCAAATACCACAAAACAGGTTTCTGCAAATGGAGCTTCTGGTTTGGCTTCTTATCTTAAGGCCACGTTCACACGTTGAGTATTTGGTGAGTTTTTTACCTCAGTATTTGTAAACCAAAACCAGGAGAGGAACAATCAGAGGAAAAGTGTAATAGAAACACATCACCACTTCTGTATTTATCACCCACTCCTGATTATGGCTTACAAATACTGAGGTAAATTACCGACCAAATGCTGAACAGGTGAACTTGGTCTAAGTCATGTAGCAAGACTCGTTAAAGGGTCGATATTGACATTTAGGATTGCTACCCCTAATAGGTTGGGCTACAGTTCCGATCCTCCTTTCTCTATGAAGAGGCCATTTGCAAACATGCTATAGGACACATATGCGTGAAACCGTGTCTGACTGAGACCTAGCCTGTTGCTATTGTCTTGAAACTTTTCCACAACAGAAAATCAATGAGATTGTGTGTCAAATTAGATTTTGCCGAAATGGCCATGCTCTGACGATACATGACTGCTGAGGCCGCTGCCATAAGCTGGATCATGGATTAGCATGGAAGGGAACAGTTGAGCACTGTTTTTCGGTATTAAAGGACATTTGCTGCCTGTCCTTATTTTATTTTGGCACTTTAGTCCAATTCATGAGGAGGATAAAACCCTGCATCAAGTACCCCTCTATCCTCACATTTCGGTACTGGTGAGATATTAATAGTGTCTTATGTGTGAATTTCTGACTAAAAATGGCGCTCATGTCATTAAACGAGAGAGTAATCATGCATTTTACTTCATTCTTCACAGTTTTGCCAAAAGTGTTCCTTGAAAAAGGAAAACTAAGTTAATTTGGCATTTTCTTAAGACAGAACAAAGTGACAGAGACCTCCCAATTCCAAGGCCGGATTAGTTTCTTATTTCCATGTTGTACTTTTCTATATAAGAGATGACAACAACCAATCAAAGCACAGGTTACATTTTACCAGAACAATTTATTAAATCAAAGCTGAGCTCTGATTGGTTGCTGTGGAAAATATGGACAGTGGGTGACTACAGCCTGCAGAAACGATAGTATAAACCTAGCGACATTCCTTATAAAAGTCACGTTATCTGCTTTACGTCATATCTGAGAGGAAGAGGAAGATAATTTGTGAGGCGTCAAGTCTTTGCTGGACTATATGTCATGTACAGAGAGAGAACGTGATAGTTACACCCAATACCAGATATCATGGCCCATACAAAAAGGGAGGAGGAGGGATTCACTTCATTTTTTGCGCAGAAAGCAAAAGTGCTCTTTCTATTTTTGTCTTTAACCATATTTGCATCCTTTCAGAGCAAAAAGTCGCTAAAATGTCACAAAATTTGTGCAAAAGTCCAGATGTTGACAAATATCACAGTGGACAGTGATTGTAGTGCATTTGTGCCAAAATTTGGTCACCATTTTGAAATCCGGAATTGGTCAATCAACCAAAAACATAAAGGTACAATCTAAAAGAAAAAAAATAAATAAAGGAAGCACAAATTAAAAAGAGGTGAAAAACAGCAAAAACGGAAAAAAAATAAGGAGTAAAAGCAATAATGAAGAGACAAAACTGTACATCCACCCAGGACTGGACCTTCTGCTACGCTTTTGCCGCACTTTTCATTTGCGGAAAATGTATGGTACAATATGCACCAAAAACTGAAGAGAAAAAAACGGTGAATTTTAGAGTTCTTATCCGCAGTCCTGTATAGACATACGAGCTGTGGAGTTAAAGGAAATTTCTAGAAAAGTTTAAACAAGTCGGCCAGCTTTAAGCAGAGAAGAACGAGCTTCTCGGATCATTCAAGACTAAAATTGCTGAGCGGTGTTCTCCTCATTGTGGGGAGTGCAGAGCGTGAAATTACACTTCATGAAATGAAGAACAATGTGCGATGAGCGCTTTTTCTCACCTGCCGGGAAAGAACTGCAGGTTTTAGACAGGCCGTAATATTAAGAAATAGACGTTGGCATCCCGAGGCACCGAATGCACAAAAACCTGAGCAGAGAGTCACCATCTTCCACCGAGATGTCTCCTCACGCTCCTTGATTTGTCTCTCAAGTTTACCTCTATGGCAAGAAGAGATGGGGAGCGCAGGGATAACGTATGCACTGTGGTCAGTCAAGCAGGACAGGCAGGCTTCATCTAAAACGATATTCACACTAAAATTAAGGGATTTTGCTGCTGTCAGGTCTACAAAACGCAATGATATTCGCAAAATTGTGGGATTTTGTCAAAATTTTGAAGTTATCGCAACACTAAATTGTGATTTAACCGCAATTTGCGAATACACTCTTAAAGGGACCCGGTCAGCAGGTATTTACACCCTAAACTAAAGTTATGTATTAAAGCATCTTAAATGTTGATGACGTCCATACCTTTGTATTATAAGTCCAGGCCTCCATTATCTAGAAATCCATTGGCGACTGTTTATGTACCTTCTCTCACAAGTGCAGGGGGCTTGAGCATGCACTAAGGCTACTTTCACACTGGCGTTAACTGCAATACGTCGCAATGCGTCGTTTTGCCGAAAAAACGCATCCTGCAAAAGTGCTTGCAGGATGCGTTTTTCTTGCATTGACTAACATTAGCGACGCAATTGCGACGCATTGACACACGTTGCAACCGTCGTGCGACGGTTGCGCCATGTTGTGGCGGACCGTCGGGAGCAAAAAACGTTACATGTAACGTTTTTTGCTCCCGACGGTCCGCTTTTTCCGACCGCGCATGCGCGGCCGGAACTCCGCCCCCACCTCCCCGCACCTCACAATGGGGCAGCGGATGCGCTGGAAAAGTGCATCCGCTGCCCCCGTTGTGCGGGGCAGAGAACGCTAGTGTCGGTAACCTCGGCCCGACGCACTGCGACGGGCCGAGCCCGACGCTAGTGTGAAAGTAGCCTTACAGTGCTCCAGCCTCGCTCCCACATTTTCCTCCCACCGTCAGCATTTTGTCTGCGACTGACAGGTCACCCTTCTCTGTGACCAGCTCCCCTGCCTGAGATCCTGCTCAAGGGATGTCATTCTTGGGAGTGGCGCATGCTCAGTCAGGTCCTAATGACGATGCGAGATCCAGAGAAGCAATCTGCCCATGCTCAACCCCCAGAAACAACAATGCTTGCTTGGATTTTGGATGGGGGAACAGAGAAGAGTGACCTGTCGATCACAGACACAGACAGGAGGCTGGCATCGGAGGAAAAGAAGGGTGAGAGGCCAGAGAGAGGTAAGTGCAGGGCCTAGGGGAGAGAGGTCAGAGTGCTGTAATGCAGGGCCTAGGAGAGAGAGAGGTCAGAGAGCTGTAAGGGCCTGGACTAGAGGACAGAGGTCAGAGAGATGTTAGTGCAGGGCCTAGAGGAGAGAGGTCAGAGAGCTGCAAGTGAAGACCTAGGGGAGAGAGGTCAGAGATCTGTAAGTGCAGGACCTAGGTGAAAGGTCGGAGAGCTGCTAGTGCAGAGCCTAGGGGAAAGAGGTAAGAGTTGTAAGCTCAGGGCATAGGGGAGAGAGGCCAGAGAGCTGTCAGTACAGGGCCTAGGGGAGAGAGGCCAGAGAGCTGTCAGTACAGGGCCTAGGGGAAAGAGGCCAGAGAGCTGTCAGTACAGGGCCTAGGGGAGAGAGGCCAGAGAGCTGTCAGTGCAGGGCCTAGGGGAGAGAGGCCAGAGAGATGTCAGTACAGGGCCTAGGGGAGAGAGGCCAGAGAGCTGTCAGTGCAGGGCCTAGGGGAGAGAGAGGCCAGAGAGCTGTCAGTGCAGGGCCTACGGGAGAGAGGCCAGAGAGCTGTCAGTACAGGGCCTAGGGGTGAGAGGCCAGAGAGCTGTCAGTGCAGGGCCTAGGGGAGAAAGGCCAGAGAGCTGTAAGTGCAGGGCGTAGGTGAGAGGCCAGAGAGCTGTCAGTACAGGGCCTAGGGGAGAGAGGCCAGAGAGCTGTTAGTGCAGGGCCTAGGGGAGAGAGGCCAGAGAGCTGTCAGTGCAGGGCCTAAGGGAGAGAGGCCAGAGAGCTGTCAGTACAGGGCCTAGGGGAGAGAGGCCAGAGAGCTGTAAGTCCAATCCCCCCACTCTCTCTGCATTTGAAAGCTCATGTGATAAAGATTTGCAGATGGATTTCTAGATAATGGAGGCACGGATTTATAATACAGAGGTATGGACGTCATTAACATTTCTGATGCTTTACATAGTGGACGTTAGATAACTGACATGTATTGCTGATGGTGAAGTGCTAAGTAGGGGAAACCATATTTTAAATGGGATCCCTGACTTTATTAAAAAAAAAAAGTTTGCTTCTTTCCAGAACTATTGGCTGTGTCTGGCACTGCGGCAAATTCTTGAGCACGGCAAAGTCCGTCACTGGAGATAAGGCTCTGCGCTCTTTATAGATATACGTACAAAGCTCTTCACCATCAGTCATTGTACATTCATACAATGACCCGCGACATCTAACGTCATCGTGCAGAGCATTTATAAGAGGTCCCCAAATATTGCAGTCACAGATGCCAATGGCTTACTGATAATAATCATGTCATATGTGTTTTAATAAAAATATAAATTCTGCTCATCTCGTTTCACGTATACAGCCAATCTCTGCGCACCTAGTACTAATAGCGGTGCTCATCCTGCACCTCCTGATTCATACCTATAATCCTAGACCTATAGTTCTTTCTGATGCAGTGGGGCTCTTGTCATTTACATGATTTCCCACCCGGCCACATGCATTTATTTCTATATTTGCTATTCATATACGGCCTAAGATTGGTAAAAGAAGACAGCCCCTTTTAATATATATATTACAAAAATATTTAATTAATAATAATAAAAAAAAATTATCTAAATTCTATTTATATAGAAAAGCAGACACAGACATACATGACGTCTGACATCACAAGTCTACGTGACATGCACATCCCACGCTTTCGGGTTTTCGTGAAATATGGATATAATCCTGGATTATCCGCCAGCCTCACTGATATTTCAGACCTTAATAATGCAGGACTGTCGGTATATTGGATCACTAATATGAATACGTCTTATGGGAAACCAGCGCTAATATCAGAGTGACCAGAGCCAGATTTCCCACTCCCTCGAAATGTGAATATTCAGTCAATTCAATCAAAACCGGGTCAGAAGAGGCAGATGGCGTCTGTAACCACTGTAATATACATGACAAATGAATCTATGCCATAAAGCGCCACTCCGGGGGGCCGCGGAGATTGCAGCTACAGATGTGGCACTGCTTACTGATGGTAATCATTCCGATCCTCTGCGAGATGGAAATAAAGAACGGCACCCTGGGCTTCTTCCTGCACCAACATCATAACTAAGAATTGCCAAGCTGCCTCTCTGGAGGTCACCTTTAAGAATTCAACATGACGAGGTAAGGCCGCTGTCCACAAGCATAGCCCACTGCAGGTGCCATATCGTGGCTTCATTGCTTTCTTGCAATTTCTACCTATTAGTGAATCAATCACCAGGCTTTACAGTACAAACTGCATACAGTATGAAATAATTTTCAGACCTGATGAGACTGGTGTACTCACCCTGAAATTAATTTGAAGTACACCAGTCTCATCAGGTCAAAGAGATTTCATTATAATGAATACAGTTTGTATTAGCTTGAAAAAAGGTGAAATCTAAGATCACAGGGAGGGGTCCGACTCTCAGCACTCTCGACCGCCAGTCATAGCTCTGCAGCATTTGAGGCTACAAGTACCTGTAATTGGCAGCACCTGATAGGGAGAAGTGAAAGCGCACCCCCCACCAGAGAAGACTCTGAAAAAACGCCTAGTTGGCCTGCAAGCTGAGATTTCACATACTGCACTCCAAAAGCAACAAATGTGAATATTTCCGCCATAGAGTGACGTATCGCAAAATGGAAAAGAGCGACAGAATCAGGGGAACTTGGGCATTATTACAATATATTTAATTCTATTTTTTTTCTATTTTTACAAAAAGTGGCATCCTATTTACCGTAAATGTATTTATGATCATTCAGTTTTGCCTGGCAGATTAATGGGACATAAATGATCAGGACTTGACTTTTTTTTTTTTGTTTCCTATTGCAGACAAAGCAGACAGTTGTCTTCCAGGCAGACAGGGGAGAGTAAGAAATAACCGAGCTCCTTGCACGCAGAAGATTTCTGTTTCTTGATTGCGATGACAGGCAATAAGGCATCATCGAAAAAGGATGACTACGTGTGAACCATTGTGAAGACCGATACATTTTTTTTTTTTTTAAATGCTTTCAAGGACTTATAGTTCCGTCTGTCATTTTAGGAAAATCTTCTAGGAAAAGTTCTAGTGTATTAATACGATGACACGTCGCGTTCTTGGATATCAGGCCGATGCCAAAATTCACAGTAATGATCGTGGGGGTCCTCCTGAAACGTCCATTCATCACATCATCATTGACATGTTTAATATTGGAAAGAAAATCTATAAGACGGCGACTTCACATTATGCTAATGGCCCGACTTCTGCACAACCTCACCAGCAATCAGCGAGCGATGGGATATTGGCAGCCGGCGCTTACGTGGAGACGCGGTTCACAAGGTGACAGCTTTCTCCTCTACCTGGAACTGAACATGCATCATAATTATATCTGTCGGCATCTCTCGGGCCTGGAAACGCGTGTTGGAGGGGGCATTCTTGTTTAGGTCGTTCCTCTGGTGGCGTCCGTTCTGGGACAACCAAGGTCTCCTGCACGCTGCTCGTTACTGATGACTACGCTAACACGCCAATCACTAAATTGCTATTCAATATTTTGTGTTGTTCCAATTAAATTGGATGTTGGAAATTAAAAGGGGCTGTTGACATAAAGAAACAAATGTGCAAAAAAAAAATTAAAAAATTCCATATTGTGCTGAGCAGCCCAGTGATGGCGGGACTACTGTTATGCCATAGACCTGCGTTATATCACAGCCTCAATGTAGGTCAGATTCTGACAACCAGACTTTCCTATCCATGTGTGGAGGTGTTAGTGATACAATTTGCACTGACTGTTCTACTGCAGACCATAGATATACAAGGAAAATTGCCCTTAAAGTCATTTGCTCCCATTGCTTGACCTGGAAATGGAGCCAACATGGAACACAAAGGGGAAAATGTACAAAATCTGGTGCAACATTAAAAGTTTTCTGCTTCCTGCGCTCGTTGGTTTTTATTTTATATTTGATTTATTTTTTTATTTTTTATTTTATTTTTTTTATTTTTTTTTTTCTTTAATTAAAGTTGCACCCAGATGGGCTATAAATTGATAAATTAGGTATGTACATTCATTACTGTATATAAAAATTTTATTATTTTATCTCCAGCACATACCCCCTTTTAAGGAAGGATGTGGCGAGCGCCGCTTTTCTTTTTCTCATAGGTGTAAAAACTTTATTGAATCAACAAGGTCCTGTTTTTTTACTTAAAGGGGATCTCCAAAATATTAAATCGTATAGATCAGATCCAGTACCTTTCAGAATAGGTTATGTGGGAGGATTTAAGCCTAAGGGGTAACGTTTCTCCATGTGGAGAGTGACAAGCGAGGCCTGGCATGTCAGAGTGAGTAGACATACACCATGCATGCTCCTCTGGGAAGAGGCAATTTGCATATGAACAGTGGGGAAAATAAGGCTGGTTTCACACTTGCGTTTTGATCTGCAGCGTTTTTTTAAAAAAACGCATGTGGTGAAAAAACGCATGTAAACGCGGCAAAACGCCGCGTTTTTTTAGACGCATGCGTTTTTGCATGCAGAAAAAAAACGCGGCGTTTTGCGGCGTTTACATGCGTTTTTTCCTGC
Source organism: Ranitomeya variabilis (assembly GCF_051348905.1). Taxonomy (NCBI): domain Eukaryota; kingdom Metazoa; phylum Chordata; class Amphibia; order Anura; family Dendrobatidae; genus Ranitomeya; species Ranitomeya variabilis. The sequence continues at coordinate 183,182,492 of NC_135239.1, forward strand.
GTTTGCGTTTTTTAAACGCATGCTGAGAAGTGTGTGACAGCTGCCAATCATCAAAATCAACTAGAAAACCCACTAAAAACAGAAATAGCTAGGGTTAGGGTTAGGATCCCTAGTAACCCTAGGGATCCTAACCCTAACCCTACCCCTAACCCTACCCCTACCCCTAACCCTAGGGATCCTAACCCTAACCCTAGGGATCCTAAGGGTTAGGATCGTAACCCTAACCCTAAGGCTGTGTGCACACGTAGCAGATTTTTTGCGTTTTTTTCGCGGTTTTTCGCTATAAAAACGCTATAAAACCGCGAAAAAAAAACGCTAACATTAAGCATCCTATGTAACAGATTGCAATCCGCATTTTTTGTGCACATGCTGCATCTTTTTCCTGAGCGGAATCGCAATCCAGAAAAAAACACAGCATGTTCATTAAAATTGCGGAATCGCGGCGATTCTGCACACATAGGAATGCATTGATCTGCTTACTTCCCGCACGGGGCTGTGCACACCATGCGGGAAGTAAGCAGATCAAGTGCGGTTGGTACCCAGGGTGGAGGAGAGGAGACTCTCCTCCACGGACTGGGCACCATATAAGTGGTAAAAAAAAAAGAATTAAAATAAAAAATAGCGATATGCTCACCTTCTGGCGGCCCGACCTTCTCAGAGGCTTCCGAGGTGTGTGTGAAGGACCTGCGATGACGTCGCGGTCACATGACCGCTACGTCAATGGAAGGTCCTGAACACACAGCATTAGGAACGGACGCCTGCAGGTGAGTATAACCTTTTTTTTTATTTTTTTTATTATTTTTAACATTCTATCTTTTACTATAGATGCTGCATAGGCTGCATCTATAGTAAAAAGTTGGTCACACTTGTCAAACACTATGTTTGACAAGTGTGACCAACCTGTCAAACAGTTTTCCAAGCGATGCTACAGATCGCTTGGAAAACGCTAGCACTCTGCAAGCTAATTATGCTTGCAAAACGCTGCATGCAAATTCTGCATGCGATATACCCGCGGCAGGAGGCGCAGAATTGCCACGGAAATTTCCGCGGCAATTCTGCTACGTGTGAACTCAGCCTAAGGGTTAGGGTTAGGATCCCTAGTAACCCTAGGGTTAGGGTTAGGATCCCTAGTAACCCTAGGGTTAGGGTTTTCTTGTTTTTTCTTGTGTTTAGGGTTTTCTTGTTTTTTCTTGTGTTTTTCTATAAAAACGCATGCGTTTTTAACGCAAGCAAACGCATGAACTTAAAAAACGCATGCGTTTACATAGACAGCAATGCATTTTTTTGCCGCGAATAAACGCATGCGGTTTTTTTGCGGCAAAAAAACGCCGCTAGAAATTACTACATGTTGCATTTCTGCAAATGAACGCACGCGTCAAAAAACACATGCGTTGCCGAAAACGCGTCAAAACGCACGCTAAAAAACGCATGCGTTTTTTAATGTTAAGTATAGAAAAAACGCATGCGTTTTTTAGCGCTAAAACGCTGCAGATCAAAACGCAAGTCTGAAACCAGCCTAAGTATTTGCATAAGCATTGATAGAACTTGTCCCCATGTTATTCAATGAGGTTGTCCACGTCTTCAAATTTTTTCTCGGACTGATTTGTCTCTGATTGGATCGCACTCAGTGATGGAATGGCATCTGAGCGTGGTCTGATTTTCACAGACATACTGAATGGAGAAGGTGGAGAAACTTTTATTTTTTACTTCTCCACCTCCAAGAAAATCAGATTACGCTTTGATCACCCTCTGGTCAAACTCTGATAACAGTCTAGTCAGTATCTGATTAGCATAATCGGGTTATTTTCCCTGGATGGAGAATATACAGTTGTGGCACCATAGTTTGATTTTCAGTTGTCTCTGAGCTAGTGAGTTGAGATTAGATGCCAGGATGACTTCCAGCACAGCCCACAGAGAGAAGGATTACTGCTTTTTTATTATGCAAATTGCCTCTGCTGAAAAAAAGAGGACTTAACTCTATAGCGCCACCTATTGGAAGTAGCGATCCTACAAGTCACAATCAACCCTTTAACGAGTCGTGCAATATGACAATTATGGCTTTTTTATTCTGTTGCACATGAGACAAAAGCAGCAACATGGAAGACATTTTACAGTAGTACTGAGCTGTGTGGCTGTGAATCCAACTGTTGAGTCAAGTAAAACAGTTTCTTGAAGTTACAGTCTGTGTCTACGTGGGCTTTCACTGTGCTGAGTGTTCCCCACTCCTCTTCCTCTCGCTATAGTATAGTAATAGATATAACCTGACGCTTCCTTGTGCTAGTAGTTCATCTCGCTTTGACCAAGAGAAATTCGAGATTTTTTTTTTTACTTGGATGAAGAGTTCAGGAGGCAGAGGGTGGGGGATAGGAATGGCTCACAAGTGGAGAAAGAAGCAAATTTGTCTGATAAGAAATATTAGAAAAAGCTTCTCATATTTACCTGTATTATTGACTTATGCAAAGTTTATTGAATTGACTGTGATTATTATTAAGAGGCTCCATCACTGTGCTAATCGTTGGGGTCCAGGAGGTCAGACCAACACAGATCAAACTAACTGCCTGGTCAGCGGATAAAGTTGCAATATAAATGTCCAAGAAAAGAGAGTATAAAGTGGAAACTAAGCAATCAAGACAAAAGTGTAAACTTGCGCTGAAGCTGACTTTATCAGGACTTCACAGGTGAAACAAACTTATTTTACATTTTTACATTATTTTATTGGGCAAACAATGAACCCTACACCGTTCTTCATCAAAAGCTTGGTATAAATAAATATGGAAAATGAATTATGGTAAGAGTTAATGCCTCTTGTTAAATTTAGAATATCTAGGGCAGCTCTGTCCTGACCACTTTTTTGGGAAAAAAAAAGTCAAAGGGAATCTGTCACTAGGTTTTGTTATGTAATCTTACAGCAGCACGATATAGGGCTGTGACCCTGATTGCAATAATGTCTCACTTTGGTGTCATTTTGATACAATCGCGTTTCTCACCTGTAGATCTAGCAGTTCTCTGAATGCTGCGCTCTGTACAACCCCGCCCACACCACTGATTGGCAGCTTTCTGACTATGCACACAGAAAGCTACCAATCAGTAGCGGGGGGGAGGGGTGTGTGTGGAGTTACACAGAGCAGTTGACTAGGAGGCACGAGACACCTAGTCTTGTAGTGATAATCTCCTGCAGATAAAACACTGAGTTTATTGAAACAGTAACACACAGCCCAGTAAGTGACACATCGCTGGAATAAAGGTTTCTCCCCTCTCTCTCTCCCATCATGCTGCTTGCAGAATACATAGCAAAAGTCTGCTGACATATTCCCTTCAAGGGCAGTAGGGGATTATACAAAACATTGCACATTTATGTGCGACTATGGATTTTAATGCAAAATTGTGTTACAGGACCCTTCATAAATGTTCCCTTATGTCTTCATCTATATTCTTGCACTCAGCAAACAGTATATAAGATTTCAGAACCTCAGCCAGATCAGCTGTGTCCCGTGACTTTACATTAAAAGGATTAGAAAACCTCCCCAAGCGAGGAAAATACTATATATAAATTCTACCTCAAAGCATTGGAAAAGGTTTTCACTTATCTCTGATTTTGATGTGGTACTTGTCAGTGGAGAGCAGATTGTAGACTTCATTGTGACTCCAAGCAAGCACCATATCTAACAGGGTAACAACTGGGGGTGGGGGTGGGGATATAGGAAACGAAATTCCAACCCACATTACAAAACTTCGAGATGCTATCAAGCCATTAATATGCGATTCAGTGCCGGCCTGACCATCCTGAGCAATAACTGAGTCATTTAAAAAAAAAATGAATTTCCCTGCAGTGCCTCCGCAGGTAGAATGGAGCATTACACTGTTCTTCTTTAAATCAATGGACTGTTGATGGAATATATGGATGTGTGGGGTAATCCAAAGAAAATGCGTTCTTTGTAGCTTACTGGTAACAGAAGAGGGTACAAAATGAGAGACCTCCTCAATTAATAATTCTGAAAAAGGATCTTCTAAACAAGACAGCTCCATTACATCCAATATTTATGACTCGGGCATTTTTTTGGTGGCAGCCATTGGTAGAAATATAAAATCTAGGGAGGGGGGAAACTAAAGTGTATGAGAATCTCATCAGATTGGAAATAAGTAACATCTATTGGAGTTGTAAGCAGCGAGCTGGCTCTGAACGAGGCCAGCGAAAGACGCTCAGAATGTTACTATCCAAGTACAGTTATTTCCAGCCCAAATAAATACACAGGCAAAGTCCATTTTACTTCTCGAGCCTATAGCGCCTGCACCACCCACTCCGCTCACCCGCCCAACGCCCCTCGGCACCTTCAGTGTGATCATACAGAAATCTTGTCCCAACTTCTCATTCAGATTCAGTCTGAACCACTGTTCTCGTTCCATTTTCCTTACAATAGAAGATGCCAAGCGGCTGCCATAAGCAAATGCTCCTGTCCCGCAGCCATGTTCCCAATATAGAGCAAAAACAATGGAGTAACGTTTTATGATCCCAGGTTAGGATATCTGGCGCTGGAAGCACGGTCGTTGGAAAACCTACAGTACGGTTCCTGAGAAGTCTTTCTCAAAGCATTAAATGTCCTGATAAGCATTTAAAGGGGCTGTCTGGGAATACAAAAATGGCATTTACATCCATTTGATATTGCAACTTGAAGGTGGTCTTTCATCATATCGAAGACCAACTAGGAGAGCACTGTAGACATACTTGGAGTGATCTTCATGAAATTCATGTTTTTTTTAATATGTGCAGTGCCCACGGCTCCCTGTACTGAGCACTCCCCAGTGTCTCTCTTTTGTCCTGAGTGATGATCATTAGAGGTGTCAATCAAAGCAGAAAGGAAGGACTGGAGGGTTCAGTGCATAGAGTGCTGGGCAAGGGCCGCCTCCTGGACACTTGTTCAAGAGATGCCTCCTGAACATTTGGGCTAGGACTGTCTCCTGGACATTTGTTCAAGAGCTACCTCCTGCACCCTTGGGTAAAGGCCGCCTCCTGGACATTTGTTCAAGAGCCACCTCCAGGACCTTTGGGCAAGGGCCGCCTCCTGGACATTTGTTCTAGAGTCATTTCCTGGACCCTTGGGTAAGAGCCGCCTCCTAGACCTTTGTTCAAAAGCCACCTCCTGGACCCTTGGGTAAGGGCCGCCTCCTGGGCATCTGTTCAAGAGCCACCTCCTGGACCCTTAGGTAAGGGCCGCCTCCGGGGCATCTGTTCAAGAGCCACCTCCTGGACCTTTGAGTAAGGGCCGCCTCCTGGGCATTTGCTCAAGAGCAACCTCCTGGACCCTTAAGTAAGGGCCACCTCCTGGACATTTGTTCAAGAGCCAACTCCCATACCCTTAGGTAAGGGCCGCCTCCTGGACATTTGTTCAAGAGCCACCTCCCGGACCCTTGGGTAAGGGCCTCCTCTTGGACACCAGCAAATGTGGCTCAAGTGGCATTAAAATGTGGATTTCTCAGTCATGCAACCATCATAACCATCACCCTAGAATGTATGCACTGCTTTTCCTGGTCTCTATAAAGAGCTGTCTGCTATTTGGAGTGATGAAAAATGCTAATCGACTACCTCTAAAGAGGGATGAGCTGCCCATATCAGACACTGCCCCTGGATAATTTTAGCGGTATTATCGGGATGGGGAAAAGGGGGAACAGACCCTTGTTACTAATCCGAGACCTTTTATTACTTTTGATAAAGATGTTGAAAGAAATAAAAAAAAGACATAAAAGGCGATGTTCACACGCAGCATTTTTTTTAAATGTAAATAAGAAGCTATGTTTTACAGTACCGGTAAAAGCCATGGGGTTTCAGAAATCTCTTGAACACTAGTACTTCAGCATTTTTTGTTTTTTTACACCTGCAGCAATCCGGTAAATCAAGAAAATATATGAGCAGTAGAAGTAGATCCAAATATTAATAACGCCACGCTTAGTTACTTAGGGGGGTAAAACCCATATGGCTGCTTTTAGAAGTCACCAATGAAAATCCAACAGAGCAACATCCCCTACAACAAAAACTAAGACTGTGAGGATCCCAAGACAAATTTCTACTTGAAGCCTTCTCCACCTGAATCCTGCGAATTGTCCAACCTTGACTCAAGGAAATCTCTAGACTATAAATGGAAATGCTTCAGAAATTAATAGGCAAGAAAACTAAAATCTCACCCCAAATCATTACCGTTCACCAATGCGGACATTGACTGCCGCAGAAGTGTGGTGTAAACGAGCTCTTCTAGACTTCAGTGACCATCTCACAAGGAACCATCTGAAGCCCATTGTTCTTTTCTGTCCTTAAATCCAATTGTGTTGATTTGATTCAATTACCCATTGGTTAAATGACTTCTAAGTAATGGCTTTCCATCCCCGTGCATTAAGGTGACGCAAGAAGCGGATCAGGAATGTGTCACTTAGTACTTCATGAGATCTTTGGAGGAAACATGCAGGAGATACGATTAACGGGAGGTCTAATGAAAGCACTTTCACTTCACATTAGTGCACAGATGAATCTTGGTTACCAGAATAAAGAAATGGATAAAAGAAACCTCCACGTGTGATCGTGCGGAGCAACAAAGAAATTAGGACCCAATTCTTGGAATATTAGACCCAGGACACCATCGGTCAACATTCTCCACGTTGCGCGGTTCCTCTGCTTTCCCTACTAGACATTTATGAATAAATTGACAACTGGATGTTACTGTCCCTCTAGAAAAAGTAAAGTCTTCATCAACAGTGATCACTTGGTCTAAAATCGATGGAGGAGCCCAGCGAAACGCTCGGTGACAGTCTGATCGCGCACGCAAGTGAGGCCGAGGGCGCTGACGACCGGCTACTGCCTGCCAGGAACTGCAAGTCACAAGTCTTCAACGCCCCCTTCCTCCTCTGCGAAGCTGCTCGATCTTTAGGCTTCTGAGTGTACTGTGTGCGGCGGCTGTAGACAGGGATCAGAGCACATTATGGGGCTCAATCGCACTGACACTGTGAGCACAAACAAAAGGATCAGCTATCGAAATTCAACAAGCCGGATACTTCTATCTCTAAGTCAAGGGAAAGTCAGCCGGCATCTATACATATGTAGATGGTTGACCAATCCAGCCAAAATCGACAGGTTCAGACGAGTTATCTATTGTGTAAAGGGAATCTATCACCAGGTGTCTGTTACGAAATCTGAGATCAGCATGATGTAGAGACAGAGACTCCGATTCCAGCGATGTGTCACATACTGGGGTGCTTGCTCTAGTTTTGATAAAATCACAGTTTTATCAGCAGAAGATCATCACTAATAATAATAATAATAATAATAAACCTGCAGCCATGTAGTCCTCCAAATTCATGTGCTCTGTATAACTCAGCCCTCACCGATTGGTAGCTTTCTGCCTATGAACAGTATACACAGAAATCTGCCAATCAGTGGCGTGGGCGGGGTTACAAAGAGCTCAGCATTTAAACAACTACTAGGTCAGCTGCAAGTAAAAGTGATTTTATCAAATCTACAGCAAGCAGCCCAGTAAGTGATACATCGATGGAATCAGGGTCTCTGTTTCTACATCATGTCGCTCTCAGATGGGGTAGCAAAAGCCTGATGACAGATTCCATTTAAGACCATCCGTGATAAAGTCGTGATAAATTAACGTCACGTGTTACTTGTGTATCTGCTATTTCCCGGCCTTCATTACAGGTCACATAGACGGGGAAACTTGAGCTCTTAGATTCTAGATTTCTGGTTAGGTAGCTGCAGAAAATTGTAGCCTGGGGCGATGTTTGACCCCCTGATGGAAGGTGACAGGCAGGAAACGTCAGTCATCTTACATGAGCCACTTAGCACAGGCAGCTAATAGACTGCCAATAACTCGGTAGCATATCACACATTTATCACACTGGTGGATTACAGGCTAGAAAAGCAGAAACATAGTCATCTGCCAATGATCCTGATTCCTAGGAGAAACCTACGGGGAGAACACTTTCTTCAGACTCAAAGATGCAATCACGCTTTAAATATGTCACGTGCTGCTATATTTTCATAGTTTTATTATACCTGTCTATATTTAAAGCTTATGGACACATTTGAGGTTTTACGTTTGGCTAATTGCATGTAATTTTTGGCTAAAAATAATAATTTATTTCTATAGCGCCGACATATTCCGCAGCACTTTACAGGATTCCGTTAAAGATTTTGGAAAATTTGGTTTTCTACAGCCTCTATGTAGCACAGATCATAAAAGACTGTATAATGAGTTAATTGTGAATCTGTCAGTGAGCTTGCTTTATTGTAGGGTCTGTAAAGCGCAACTTTTTTTGTCCCTTAACTATCTTAGCTTTCTTTTCAAGAAAAGATAAATAATTAACCGTTTGCTCATTCTGCAGCCAGCTATGTACAGTGATGCATAGAGGTTGTAGAAGCCAAACAGCTCACATTTTTTAATGAAACACTAGTCCAAAAATTCTATATTTAGTAAAAAATAAAAAAAAACAATCATGGTAATTGATGACTAACAGACAGCCGACTGCTCCAAGAGGACACAGGCTCCAACAATCTCAGAAAGAAAATCAAACAAGTTTCACTCTTCCGCAACACAAAATTTTAGGTTTCTCTCCAAGAACAGGAAACCCACTTTGACTCATACACACAGGTTAAAGGCTTCGGTAGCTAGAAAATAACATAAATGAGGCACTCACTTGGCATAAAAGTTTATTTATTGCGGTTCCACAAAAATAACAGCGATTGTTGCAACAAAAAATGGCCAACAAACCTTTCGCATGAAAATCACGCTTCTTCTGAGCCATCATGATCAAGGCATTTTTTTAAAAAATGTGTGTGTGTGAAAGAGAAATTAGATAATATTATCGACAGCAATGTGAATACCATGTTTCTCCGAAAAGAGGAGAGGGTTTTATATTATGTTTTGCTCCGAAAGATGGATTAGGGCTTATTTTCATGGGATGTCTCTTCTTTTCCCAAGAACAAGAATCAACATTTATTCTTGAACAAAAAAAAAATTAATATTTATTTAACGACAATCACGTCATCACATGCGTGCACGCACAAGTAAATACACACACTGCACATATGGTACACACCAGCCTGTCTCCTCTTCAGTTCTTCTAGACTCCTGCAGTTAAGGGACCTTTGGTGACATCATGGTCACTTGAGCATGAGGTCACCAAAGGTCCTTAAGCAGTCTTATCCTCAGAATAGGAATACTGAAGGCTCCTAAGAGAGTGAGGGTCCTGGGAAATTGATCAGTTTGCCCCCCACCACCACCACACAAACGCTGTTCCTTATTTTTGGAGTGTGGCATATATTTCAAGCATACTCCAAAAATCGGGCTAGGTCTTATTTTGATGAAACCCGGTAATGCGCTTTGTAATTCAATTCAACGTACATCCACGTCTAACCTCATCAAATTGGACCCGCGTGCTCAAATGAACGCTTATTGCCCATCAGTTTTATCAGGAGGGGATGCAATTTAACAAGTATCTCCATGTGAGATTGCAGAGAAGCCACTTAATTAGATCCTGTATGTATTCGCCATAGGTTCGGGCTACAAACAACGCTTTTACAATAAAACAATAGACTTCAAAAGGCCTGACAAATCGAGGTTAACGCAAGTATCACGACCACGCTGAATATCCAGTACTTGTGAATGCAGGAATAGGAACGTGTGTGCAATCCTGAGTGTATAATACAATCTAGGATGAACATGTTCAGAACAAAAGGATTCTGTATAATTTAGCACCGAGAGGGATTTATCTCGTCGTTTGTTAACTAATATACATCAATTATTCAACCAATTTAACCAGCGGGAACATGAGAAACACGGAGAGAGAAAACCGTCGCGTATCTCCGCGGAATCACCAGAGTGATGGTATAAAACCAAGGAGAGTAGTACTTTAATGAAGCCTTCCCATTAATTTTTTTAATTATTTTCTCCCTTAAAAGAAGTTGTCTGCTACTTTGACAACTTCTTCTTATACCCCTCGATTGGCCCCCACAAAATAATAAAGCTTATACTCGCCTCCCATGCTGGCGCCGTTCCCGCAGTGTCGGCACTCAGTCTTCCGGGCCTCCCGCGCTGTTGTTGGCACATGTGACGCTGGCGCCCAATCAGCGATGGCATCACTATCCCCGCCTCCTGCCACTGTCCCCGCCTCCCGCCATTGTCCCCGCCTCTTGTCAAACTGAGCAGGAAGAGGAAGTCCGAGATCAGCTATAACCCGGACTTCCTCTTCATGGTCGATTTGTACGAAGGTGGGGAAAGTGACGCCAGCGCCAACCACATGAGAGCCTCGGGAGAGCAACTGCCGACACCGTGGGAACGGCTCCGGCACGGGAGGTGAGCATAAGCTTTATTATTTTATGGGGGCCAAACATTTTGATCAAGAAGGGGTTGTCCTAGTAGTGGCCAAACCCTTTAGACCTACGTATACATGTGTGTATATTGTAGTGTCAGTGTGCTAATATACTCACCTACCACCAGCTTCTCCGGCGCTGTCCTACTCCTCTTCTGAAGGACGTCACCACTCTTCAAACTCTCAGGATCACACTGCTCTCTTACTTACACCATAAGTCTGTGGGGCGTCAGACCAAGGCTCCGTAGACTTAAACTGAAAAATAGACTTCCGGCTCACACAAGGAGACGAGTGTGATCTGGAGAGTCTGAATTGCAGTCATGTGACTCAGAAGTTACCGATGAAAATAGCGATAAGGAAGCATATTGAAGAGGTTATCCAGAACTATTACATTTCTTCACTATGGGCCGAAGAACTAACAGGCAGGTGGGTTGATAACTACCTTGAAAACATATCATAATCCTTAATTAATTCAATGATCCATTCATAAAAAAAACAATATATAACCTATGGAGAAGACTAAGAAGAAGCAATGGAATCCACCATGTCAAAAATTATCAAAAACGTATTGAATATGAAAATTCATCAATACATAAAAACAATAAACCCCTAAGGTCACGACACAGAAGCAAGAGAAAATTGTACACCGTAAAACAGAGTCACATGTTCAGGCAAAATAGTTCACATAGGCAATATAGAAGCCAGCCATATAGATATATAGGAAATAGTCTATTAAAGTACAAGAACCGGCCGTATGTTGCTGACCCGGTTACGTGATCACGTGTAGTCTGGTTCCTCGATGACGTGGCAACATGGCGGTGACCTGCCGCAACATACGGCTGGTAATTATCATTAATGAACCACAATATATAATGCAGCTAATTATGCGCTCTGTTACCTCCTGACGAAACCACAGGTTAAACGCGCGTCGAGGTGTGCAGCAACCTATTCCTCTAACCATGACCACAGGTAATCACTGTTTATACAAATAATTAATCAGCATGGAGTATTTTATACATGCACTATTTGTGATAAAAACATGGTGTTGAGGCGGTGCACACAGGATTGCAGACTATTATAGTTACAATCAATTCCTGCCTTTCTATGTACTTGTTCTTTCATTAACTAGTTCCTATATATCTATATAGTTGACCAATTCATCTACGGTATATTATATTATATATTTCATTGATCGTGCAGTTGCTAACTACCTGCCTGTTGTGTCAGGTGCCAAGCGGTTTCAGATCGCTCCTGCTGGCAACCAAGCGGCTTCTGCTGACATTACGTCAACAGAATAGCTGCTTCTCATCTGCTCTGCTGACGGGGCATGACTGCCAACATCATGCTGACAGACAGTCGTCTCTCTGCTGCCTCCAGTTCCTGATTATGTTAAATTGGTATGTGCACCAAAAGCAGGTTTTAACGTATTGCGGGGGAAGAAGGGAGTAGAAGTATGTTCAGCACCTATAGTGCTGGCAGAATGCTGATAGAGAGGAAGTATCCACTGAAAAGAAGTGGATGGCAAATTTCACAGCATGAGAATAGGGACAGTTCCTTTTACTTGTTGTGGGGGGTAGAAGACTGGTAGACCATGATTTTTGAGGGGTTTGAGTGACAGGCAGGGCTGTGGAGTCGGTAAGCCAAACCTCCGACTCCTCAATTTCCATGACTCAGACTCCACGAAAATGGTCTCCGACCCCACAGCCCTGGCAGGGTTTGCTGTACATTACACCATATAGAATGATTTATATGGATCTCGGAGCTTACGGTTTGCTTAAGACTCCGGGATAGTTTCCTCTTTACACACACTGAGTTATGACGACGTGTATATTCTGGTGGGCTCGTTGTAAATCACCGCTCAGAACATTTGCTTTATATTCGGTTTCAATTACATTTCCTCGGCTCTTCACCCATGAAATCATTCCACGTTATGGATGGCGGTGCTAGTCTTTCCGAACACTTTAGAAAACAAATTAGGTTTACAAACAAAATTTCCAAAAGAGCGGCAAGGAAACGTACAAAGCTCCACGACACAGGGACACGCTTCTCCTATTAGGTTGTCAGCTTTCATGAGAACCCGCCATAAATACGAAAGAATGAATATTACTTCCCATGGGATAATAAGCCTGTCTGCAAACACTGCAGCCCCCGGAAACCAGAATTTCCACCTAAAAAACCCCAAACAATAAAAAAGTTATATAATAATCTCGCATTGTGCATTAAATTACGATAGTACGGCTCCCCCAAAAAAATGTCTGTCCAAATAAAGGGGTATTCTTTTTGGAAATTGCCATACTTAACGATAAGGGGAAGTCCAACGTTTGAGATTGCTACCGATCCGGAGAAGGAAGGTGTTGACGCTCTCGTGCAGCGCTGCGGTCCCTACAGTTCTTTACCCTGCACGGTGGCTGTATATTGTTCAGGGAACTGCAAAGGGGTCCCAAATAAATGGAAGGGGGTTGATGGACGTTTTGTACAGCAGGTGGCCAGGAACTCAACAACCGCTGTGCAGGGAAAACGGAGACCCAGCAAACGTCGTCATTAGTGATGAGCGAACGTGGTGGGATAAGGTGTTATCTGAGCATGCTCGGGTGCTAACCGATTGTCTTCGGCGTGCTTGAAAAATATGTTAGAGTCCCCGCAGCTGCATGTCTCTCGAATATTCGACAGCCACAACACATGCAGGGATTGCCCGTTTGTTAGGCAATACAGGTGAGTGGACGCGAACATATTTTTGACACTGTTAGCACTCGAGCATGCTCAGATAACACTTTATCCGACAACGTTCGCTCATCACTAGTCATCATGATACATCTTCACTTTATAAAGGACACTGCAAAGCACGACAGGAGTCATTCAAAAGGAGATTTCCAAATTTCTCACCAACAATTTATAGTACGGTATGTCGATATTACACATGAAGATTTATTGTTGCATTCGTGACTTTTATTTGCTTTTTTTTTTTTTAGTTTGCGCCTTTTTTACAGTGTATTTTACGTGTTCGCTTTTTTTTTTTTTTTTTTTTTTTTTAAATTCTCGCCATTGTGGGCGAGTTTCAGGCTGCCCAGATGCATTTGCCTAATTCACGATCTGCGACTTTTTAAAAAGTCATAAAATTTGTCATAAGTCTACTTGAATCTCTCCCTCCACCCACCCCAAGTTGAGTGACTGTATGCATAGTCAGTTATTTTGGAGCAATTTTTGTGCCATTTTATGAAAATGTGAGACTTTTTGCAAAAACTTGTAAACAAAAAAAAAAAAAAAAAAGGAAAAAATAAAGACCATTTTTGACTTGCAAAATTCATGAGCCGCGTGCGCCCATTTTTGAACATTTTGTCGCAAAAGAAAAATTATTTAAAAAAAAAAAAAAAAAAAAAGACTACACTACCTTATGCAGAACATTACCGGGCCCTCGTCAAAGCCGGAAGTCCCGGTCCAGGCTGAGAGGCCCATGGATTTAAGGAGTAAATGGAGGTGGAGGCAATCTGAAGATACAGAGAGGATCAGACAGGTCGTACGGAGGAACCGCAGAGATGAATATAGAGGTTGTTTTGTATTTTTACATTTTGATGACTTTACTAGTGATGAGCGAGCATGGATTAATAGAATATCTTCCGCATGCTCAAATATTATGCTCAAGTCCCTGCGGTTGCATGTCTCTTGGCTGTTAGACAGCCACATGCTGGGATTTCCTATTTGTTAGGAAATCCCTGTATGAGTTGCTGCTGCCTAACAGCCGAGAGACTTGCAGCCTCGGGGACTCGAATATAATATTTGAGCACGCCGAAGTCACTATTAACACATGAGCATGCTCGGCTAATACCTTATCAGAGCTCGCTCGCTCATAACTACCTTCTACAGTTCAGAAAAATGGCCATTTTGTCTGCTCGAAAGCGAATTACAAAAAAAAAATCCACAAACTCAAGTAGAACTCAATTCCGTTCAAATTAGTTTGCGCATCTCTAATATTTACCGTATGATGAGATTTTTTGATCACCTAAATTCATTTTCACGTTCCGATACCCATTAGATGCCAGTAATAAAGCAATGGTGCCTACATAACAACAGCGCCCTCCGCGATCCTGGCTCTCTCGACTAGAGAACATTACAGCGAATGCGCCGCCGTCTCGCTTGATCTCGACGCACATGTCCTGCTATGAAGAGCAGACACATATCATCTGGTGCTCTTATCTTTTAGAAATCGTTTTTCTTTTTACCCGCCCAAAGAAACTTCTTTTCCGACACATTTAGCACAAGCAAAGCCGGCGTCTATCTGTAAAGCAGGATAAGTAATGAAATGCTGAGAATTGATTTTCTTCCCCAGATTTCGATATCTATGCAGGCTATCTCCTTTCATTTACGTACAATCCAATTTAATTCCATCTGTTTGGGGAGATACTTTTTTTTTTTTTTCTTCAAGCATCAAAGTGCTAAACCCATGGCACATCTGCTGTCATCGGAGCCGCCAAGACTGACCCAGACTGTGCCGCCAGCCGAATCCAGCGATAACGGCTGGAGAATGAAATGTGGTCAGAGAAGTACCAGCCAGCACCCCCGGCTATAGAAAGACTAACACTACATATAAATATATTACCTATGGAAGACCACCCAACACAGCAGGAACAAGTATCCAAACCAGTGAAACCGAGGGGTCTTATAAATTGCTTGTACCGGAACAGGTTATGAAAGCCAAACAGCTCCTGTACCCCTTATACTAATCCTTATGAAGCGCAACAACCCAATACAGAGAAACATCTATAAATGGCCATTATGTAAAAAAAAGTGTGTACTAATCAATGAAAAAAAATTAAAAAAAAAAGACCTCAACTTATTATTTGTGTGCCATTTTTAAGTGAAAATTTGGATTTTAAGCATTTTTATTTTTTGCACCATAATCATTATATATATATATATATATATATATATATATATATATATATATATATATATATATATATATATATATATATATATATATATAAATTTATTACAGAAGTTTTCAGTCTTTTGTCATTTTTTTGTGGGCCAAATTTTTTTAGGGTGTGAGGAGCTAAATTTATAAATTGTGGCTTTTCGAATGAGGCAACATTTTTGTGGAATGGTGCTCCAGTATCAAACGAGTTCAAAATCTTTGTTTTTTTGGGCGACAAAGGGAATTGATGGGATCCTGGAACATTTCACTCTATATAAAAAGGTGCAAAAGACCATAAATTGGGCATGAAGTTCACCTGCGGAAAATAGGGAGACAAAATACAAAATTAACAAAAAAAAGGCAAGTGATGAATCAGGGCCAAAGTGTCCGATTTGTCGCCCATTAATGTTCTGCTCATCCATTGTTGAGTTATCTTGCTTCTCCTTACACGTGGAACAGATACTGGATTACAACCAATAACCTTCATAGTGCCCAAGAGAATCAGTAAGAAATGCAGTGTTGCATTTTCTCAAATCCCTCTTATTGCCCAAACTAAGTTTCAGTCCTCGCTGTATCTTTAGTATTCTCTTCATGAGCAGTTCTGTAGCGTAGCGGATGCGGTAATCTGGCAGTAATCTATAGGGGACTCCGGAAACTATAAATTATGTGCAAAGAAGAAAAACATCATAAGGGTACTCGGTTTTGAAAAAACTTTTTATAGTATGCCAAATCAGTTAAGCTGGAGTAAGCTCGGCAAGGGGCCTTGACCCATGCAAGGTCGGCAAGTGGCCTTGACCCATGCAAGGTCAGAAAGGGGCCTTGACCCATGCAGGCTCATCAAGGGGCCTTGACCCATGCAAGGTCGGCAAGGGGCCTTGACCCATGCAAGGTCGGCAAGGGGCCTTGACCCATGCAAGGTCGGCAAGGGGCCTTGACCCATGCAAGGTCGGCAAGGGGCCTTGACCCATGCAAGGTCGGCAAGGGGCCTTGATCCATGCAAGCTCGGCAATGGGCCTTGACCGATGCAAGCTCGGCAAGTAGCCTGTTGAAACTTGGTAAGTGTCCTAGGTTGTAGCAAGCTCACCAAGTAGCCTTTGCTGGGGTCTTGGGCCGGAGCAGACTCTGTGATGATCTTCACGGGCCATAGCAGGCTTGGTGAGCAGCATGGGCAGGATGAGCCTGGTCTATGGTCAAATCTCCAAGCGGCCTGACTTAGTGATCTCGCCCAGGATAACTATGGGGCCTTGGTATGGTTACACATTGGATATTTGACTCTAACGTAGAATGGGATACAGCACACAGCTAATTACTGGTCTGTATAGAAACCCTGATATCTGCTGTCACAGAGGAGAAAGCAGTTTCATTCCAAGCCTCACTATGGACCAGAAGATCAGCATCTTCCTTCTACAGATACATGCCCTCATACCAATGTCACATTATTGAAGATGGTCATTTGTAGCTGAAAAGTAAGATAATTCCAGGCATCATTAGGCCGAGTGCTGTAATGATTATAGGACATTAATGATCATCTCCTTCCAACCTGCAGTACAGTAATCACATGAGGATGTTCAGTAACTGAAAAAAAAAAATAATGAAACCATATCAAGACTACAGAGGCCCCGGCTCGTGCGGCATCCTGAGCGCTGTGAGGAAAATACACAACTAATTACCTCAAATCCAGAACGGTTACATTGTATCACATTTTTTTTTTATTTGGTTTTGATATAATTTTATACTCCGGAGATGAATAGTGTTGAGTGAACACAATCTCCTCTACACTGGCAGCTCTGGGCACTTTTATGGAAATGACAATGAGCCGCCATCGAGAGGGAAATGTAAAACAATGGCGGTTTCTTTCAGAATAAAGCAGCGGATGGGTATCCTGGAGACTGCACAATCCGCTCTTTCCCTCTGTACTGAGCAGACATTAGCGCTAACACGGTGTCCTGATGCTATCCGGCCTGCATCTGCATAATGACAGCAATGTCATCTGTGATACCGTAACCTTTACAAGAGCGGCCGCCGCATCGTAGGACACATCAGAGGCTGGACAGACGGACAGACACCGCTCATGCATCATCCGGACCGTGTGCGGAAGAAATCTTATCAGCAGACCTTGGCTGAAGCAGAAATATATGAATGAGACTGCAAACAAGAACCAGGAGCAGCAGCACGGACTCCGCGCTGGACCGGGGGAGGGTGACTACAGAGGCTTCTGGGACTGTAAAACCTCTGTATGTCAGTACAAAAGACTGTTCAAACCAAGCACAGGCTCTCGGTGCACCTTGTGTACATCTCCTTGAATGTGTAACCAGGTTTTTTTTAACCCAATCTCAGTGCGGCATGATGTAGGGGCAAAGACCCCAATTCCAGGGATGTGTCACTTCCTAGGCTGCCTGCTACAATTCCTAGCAGTTCTCTGAATGCCGAGCTCTGTATAACTCCGCCCACACCATTGATTGGCAGCTTTGCATAGGCAGAAATCAGCCAATCAGTGGTGGGGGAGGGTTTAAACAAATCCCATGAGTATAGAAGACTACCTGGCAGCAGGTTTAATAGTCCTCTAATGATAATAATCTCCTGCTGATAAAATTGTGATTTTATCAAAACTACAGCAAGCAGCCTAGCAAGCGACATATCACTGGAATCAGGGTCTCTTCCTGTTCATTAGCCAGGTGACTGATTCACTGTAAATGATAGCTCTGGCTTTACAAGAGCCAGAGGAGACAGAGATAGATGGGAAATTGCACTACATTGTTCGGCTACACAGGGGTGCACGGAGCCTCTGTGCTTGGTTTGATCAGTTAATTTGTATGGCGAGACTTCCTTTATAGAGTACGTCTACTTGTATTTTTTGTATTGTAACAATGCATTGAAAATAAAACCTCCTACTGTTTTCTGTTGGCAGCCCCCATGCAGATCTCTGTGTCTCCATGGTTACAGACTACAAACTTTTCTACAGTTTGATCCTGCAGTCACATCCTCTTGAATCCAAAACCTGTTCCCTGCTACCGTACCAAACCACATCACGTACAAGAAGAGAATGATGAGAGACATCACAATCTATAAGTGCGAAATGCGTTGGAACAATAAAAAAAATAATTGCTTGCAAAAGTTCCACCGGTGAATTTAAAATTCTCCATTAATCTGGAATATCTACAGAAAGTAGTTTGTGGGTATATCTGTATATACAGTCACCACATAATACACAGAGGGTTCCTTTCTTTCCTATCTGGATGCAGGATCGGGGGGCTGTTATGTGGGTGCAGACGCAGCTCCTTTATACAGGATTATATAATGGGGTGATGGGCATACACAGCCATCATAGGGATCCTAGGACAGATGTATGACTATGAGCAATCCTGAAATCCCATTATTCCAGCTGCACATTATCACTTCCACCATGCCGCTCCTTGTGCGTCCCCCCATACATTAGCCTTTGTCACGCCGCGTCTCTAGTTAGTTCTTTCAATGGGCAGTCCCAGGAACCTTTACTTAGCTTCTCCAAGTAATACACCACTCGGAAAAGCGGCTGATAATAAGCGGGACATCCAGCAAGTGCATCAAAGAGGAAGACACAGAATGGGCCGCGCTTTACACCGCTCTCGAAGAACAGCTGGAGCCGTAACGGAGGAAACAATCATAACGTAAAGACCTACAAAAATGAAACTTGCAGCGGTCTCTCCATTAACAGGACAGGATCAGTAATCTACAGGAAAACAAGCCAAAAGTGGATAATCAAACACACGGCACCTAACTAGATCCAGCGCCCACGGTGCCCTAATGGCCGACTCCGCAAACAAGTCACCAAATTCTAGATATCTGGTTCTGTCTCCGATTGCGCTGACCGCTGTGCACCACTCATCGCTGTTCCACTTTTACTAATTTCTGAGCTTGGTAGGTCTCTGGTATTTAGGGGGGTAGAGTGCCTGACATTGTTGCCAACATGTACAGGTCAAAGGTTGAAACTTTCAGAGTCTCTGCACATAACTTGTAGGTAGTGTAGAAAAAAAGGGCTAATTCTGCGCTGTGTGTAGAAAGGATTAAGGATGCCAATCTGAGTAGAAGAGGTTTAATCGTAAACTTGTTTCAAAGTACGGTATACAACTTCTTCAGGACAAACACGATGCATCCGCACAAAGTCTGCAGCGTCCAAGTATCAGCCTCAGCACGGAGACTGCGGGGTCCAAGCCTCAGCACGGAGACTGCGGGGTCCAAGCCTCAGCACGGAGACTGCGGGGTCCAAGCCTCAGCACGGAGACTGCGGGGTCCAAGCCTCAGCACGGAGACTGCGGGGTCCAAGCCTCAGCACGGAGACTGCGGGGTCCAAGCCTCAGCACGGAGACTGCGGGGTCCAAGCCTCAGCACGGAAACTGCTGTAGTTGTAGCAGAAAAGATAAGAATGTTCTGACACAGCCCACCCTTCATGAAGAACAAATGGATTTCAAAAAAAGGGACCTCCACTGATGGTCAGAGCTTGGAGTACAGAACAGTGTGAACAATGGCTCTATCATTTACAATCATGAGGTCACATACTGACAGATCCACTTTTTACTGGTCAGCCTATTTTATAAATACTGTATGTTTGTTGCATGTTGGTACCATAGACATGACAAAAATCACAACGCAACTTCCTTAAGGTTTTTGCACCAGAAACTCCGCAAAACCCAATACCTACGTTTTTTGCTGCGTTTTTGCATTATCCATTGCTTTCTATGGGTGAAAAACCGCTGCAAAAACGCTGAAAGAAGCGACATGCTGCAGTTTTCCAATTCAGTCAGGAAAAAAAAAACAATGTGTGTGCATGAGATTTCTGACATCTCATAGCTTTTGCTGGAACTGTAAAATGCAGCTTAAAATTTCCATTAAAAAACACAGCAAAAACGCAACGTGTGAACATAGCCCAACTAAAAATTTGAGACTTTTGTGGAAATTCATTTCTGGGGATGGAATTTACTCTTTGTGTTCTGGAGCGGTTTTAATAGCAGACCCCTATTCTTGTGATCTGTGGGAGTCCCAGCAGTTGGACTCTGCGATCCCCAATACTGTGGATAGATAATACGAGATGTTTAGGGACTTTCAATATTTCTCTTATAGTTTATATATAGTCTAAGTATCTCATTTATAGTACATAATAGAAACCAAACAAGTCTCAAAAACTTCTGGGAAGCTGTCTTCAATATATGTATTGCCTATTATGCCAAAGTTGGCTCATTTTTTTTATTTCCTATTTTTTAATTTAATTAATTTAACTTTTTTAAGTGTGTGTTGAACATTGTAAAAAATCAGTGCCCATCATTACATCCTTTATAACTCATTACGACCCTCCACTACTAATATTTTACATCTGCGTTACACGATTACAGATGGAATGAAAGTACTCATTTAACTACACAAATAAAAAAAGACAGGAATGACAAAAAAAGAAGGAAAGAAAAAAGAAGGGAAAGACAAAACAGGAAGAAAGAAATGACAAAGTAAAAAAAAGGAATGACAAAAAAAGGAATGGCAAAATAAAAGAAGGAAAGACAAAATAAATGAAGGAAAGACCAAATAAAAGAAGGAATGCCAAAAAAAGAGGAAAGGAAAGAAAAAAGAAGATGGGAAAGAAAAAGAAGAATGTAAAGAAAATGAAGAAAGGGAAAGAAAAAAGAAGACGGGAAAGACAAAACAAGAAGAAAAACGACAGAATAAAAGAAGGGAATGAGAAAATAGAAGAGAGGAATGACAAAAAAGAAAGGTATGACAAAATAAAAGAATTGAATCAAAAAAAGAAGGAATGACAAAATAAAAGAAGGAATGACAAAAAATAAGAAGGAAGGAATGACAAAAAAGAAGAGAAGAAAGCAATGACCAAAAAAAAAAGAAAATGAGAAAAGATGTATCAGCGGGAATTCCCTGGCAGCCCAGGCTCTCGACATCCAGGCTGTAGACACGGCTGAGCAGGAATTATGGCCGTGCTCTGGGGACACATGATGTAGACAGAAGGTCATTGCCGTATGAGACATTTGGGAGAAAGGAATTTGCTTCTGCAAAGAAAAACGTGTCAAGATGGAAGTATAATTTATATGTCAAAATGAATGTGTGTCCAGGGGTGAAATGTACCTGGTGGTAATAAACCGGCTTGGAATGCTGGTCCATTACTGAGCTGTCTGAAGGCCCATAAAGATGAGTATTACAAGCCCTGGAAGTGGCCGTGTTACAGAAGTGACCTTCCTTGGGCAATATTACGAGAGCACAAGGATGTAAGACCAGTGCCGGCCATTGGTCCAACGCAGGTAATTTACAGTGGACGTTGGGGTGAATTCACACACAGGCTGAATAGGAGGCTCCCAGAGTATATGTGTCAGACACATCCATTGGGCTCTATTCACGTGCCACAGACTGAAAAGTGTCCTTTGGGCTTCCGTTAGCCTGGTAAACAGAGTCATCTTTCTTTTTCAACTGACTAAGCTTATGACAGGCCACCGTAAAAAAAATATATACCGTATATTATCTGAATTTTTTTTTCCCCAAAATGGGACCCTTCCTAAACAGCTGTACATGACCAAAATCAGCACCACCCGTCCACAGGCTGAATCTGCATCATTCACTTTAATAGAACTGAGCTGCAATACCAAAAACAACCTGTAATTAGGGGTGGCGCAAACTCTGCACTAAGACAGGTGGGTGTCAATGGGCAAAACAAGATGCAGGGTTGGAGCGATGCATCACGTGGTACATTTGCAGAAGGCATATTTTCATGAATTTCAGACTCTTGCTAAAACATTGACCAGCAGGAGGGTGGGCAGGTATGGCCAGGTTAGCCCCAATATACATCATACAATGCTTTTCCTAATAAATTAAATATTGACAACGTGTCATAATGCATCCGGATGGTGGGATCATACAATTCACGGAACACATATACATAGAAATATGTTATGCAATCCAGGAAAGTAGAAATGAATTATAGGGAGCGTGAAACTTTACTAAAATTATTTGTTTCCTATTCTTTACTAATTTGCAGATGAGACGCGCACACAGATTGTAGCTACATACAGCTGTGACGGCCGGTAAACCACAGGAAATTTCCTCACCTGGTGCTTGACGAAAATGCCCTAAAAACGTGCAAAAATGCACTAAGTTCTCCGAGCGTCTGGGTAGCAATCACTACAGATCTAGAAGTGTACATGAATGTTTCCCGGTTTTGCACATCAGTCTCTTATGATAGTGAAGCAACTCACTCGGGGAAATAGTTTACACCCTGAAAACTGCAACTGACCCTGTCGGTTCCTGCACAGACTAGATATCCTGACCCCGCAGTCTGTAGTGGATCCTGTGTGAGCCGAGGTAGCCCTAACCACAGGGTAGATGATGGCAACTTGGACCTATGCTGCCTGAAAGGCTGTTACTCCTAAAGAACCGGCGGGCAGAGCAGAGTGTAAACTACACACAGGAGGGAAAGTGTGCTGAAATAGAAAGATCCCAGAGTGAGTAAAACAAACCACGAAATACAAAATAAAGGATTAAGTATGTACTGTTAGAAAATATGCCACCTACTTCCTAAAAATAAACAGAACATGGGTGCAGGGTAAAGAACATAAACAGCAAAAAGATAAACCCCAAGAATACATGCCCAGGAATTGTTGAGGGTTTGAAGCTGTGCATTTATGCAGCGTCAAACCCATAGCGGCCAGATGTACAGAATAGAGGATGGTATTTCTAGCGTGCATAGTCACCTGCGGATTACTCACAGACACTGACATGCGGCACGTCTTTCAAGACCGCAGCATGACAATTTGTCTTGTGGAGACGCGAGGCTCTGCAACAGAAATGTAATCAATAGAAAAGTAGCGCTACTTGTTCCGGATCGTGGCCACGTACCCAAGCTGGTCTTTTGCTGCCTTAAGGTACCTTCACACTCAGCAACTTTACAATGAGAACGACAACGATCCGTGACATTGCAGCGTCCTGGATAGCGATCTCGTTGTGTTTGACACGCAGCAGCGATCTGGATCCCGCTGTGATATTGCTGGTCGGAGCTAGAAGTCCAGAACTTTATTTGGTCGTCAGGTCGGCGTGTATCGTCGTGTTTGACAGCAAAAGCAACGATGTCAGCAATGTTAAACATGGAGCTAACGACCTGTGAGAACGATAAGTGAGTCGCCGTTACGTCACAGGATCGCTCCTGCATCGTTCTGGAGCTGCTGTGTTTGACGTCTCTACAGCGACCTAAACAGCGACGCTCCAGCGATCGGCTCGTTGTCTATATCGCTGCAGCGTCGCTGAGTGTGACGGTACCTTTACTTAAACTACAGAAGTTTGGCTGGATATCCCTATGAAACTATCACCAGCAGCAAATACCAGCAGGGGTAAGGTATATAAAGCCGCACCCAAAAGGTGATGGGCAAACAAAACAACCATTATCCTAAAAAGACTAAAGCAAGGTTAAAAGTAATTAAAACACCCATAGAAAAAAGGCATATCTACTGTGTCTCAGCGGACAAAGAGCCCGACCACAAACTCAAGGATTCGAACGCAGGTGCATGAGTCATTGTGCTGGATTAGTCCTAGAGCCTAATTAAAAACTTGCACTTTGTGTTTTATGCTCCGATTTTCTAAAAAGTATATGCCTATAGTGAATAATTTTTTCAGGCCATAATGTATGAACCCAGGCATATTGTGAGTGGAAGTGAAGATATAAAAACAGGGGTGAAAAAACAAAACAAGGATTCGTATACATTGTGACAAAGTTACTGGCAAAGTGCTGGAGGGGAGATATATTTCACTGAAACTATTAGCTTCAGTGATTTGAAACCAGAAGTTTGCTCCACTACGCCATGTTAAGAGGGGTTAATCGGCCATTTTAAGGGCTTGGATTTTGTGGACAACCATAGAGCGGGTGGGAGGTTATCCACCTTATCTCCACCCCAGGGTGTGGTATTTAAATAGTCGGCCTTCTGATGCATTCAGTGTTCAGTAGGCCTGGAGATAGGAACTCTAGTGCTATGTCTCCTAACAATAAATCTGAACCACTTTATGTAAATTTCCTGAAAGAGCAGATCCCAGCAACAGCACGGACGACTGTGCTGTATGTTATGTTTTGTTTTTCCCTTACGACAGAAAGGCCCTATTTATTTTTGCTAACTCTTCACTGGATTATGCAGCATCCTTAATAGACCAGTTAGAGTCTTAAAGAGACAGTGTAATTGTGTCTACTTTCACATGCAACCGAGTGAACCGATCTATCACAACATTAAACAACAATTTCTAAAATATTAACAATAGGGCTACTAGGTACCAGTCACAATCGCAGTACCTAGGAATAAGAAGATAAAGCAGAACAAAAGCATACAAAGTGAATATCGATAAAGGTTACACCGTTTTACAGCCAAATTGGTTCAGAGACGAAAACAGTTGAACTCGACTAATTTGGTGGTGCTGAAAACCAATATGGTGCTTAAATTTGCTGACTGGTACTGCCAAAGGATCTTGGATATAACATGTCCTTAAAAGACTCATTTCTTACATTCGCATCTAGATGTTATTTTCCACCAAACTGCAGCGCAGCGAGAGATTTCACCAAGTTATTGTGGCTATGGAGAAAAGATATCAAGGAAAATGGAAGCCATCAATGCATGCAGATTGCTGTTGGACAATTGTAAGAGATGATCTGATTGCAGGAGTACAAGAGACAAGGAAAAAAAAAAGTTGTCACTGAACCACATTTTGTAGTGCAATTTCTGTTTATAATCCGCAAGTGTTTAGAAAGATTTTAGTCATTTGAATTGTTGCCAAGTTTCCACTAAATAAATATCAGAAAACATAACAAAATAATCAGCATCTTTAAATTAGCAAAATTAATAATGTTTCATAGAACTGAAACTGGCATGCATTAATTATATGTAACGCTAAAAGGAATACTCTGATATCACAGAAACAAGAGAAAACTAGAAATTTTCATTGCCAGATTTGCATTCAGGAGGTCACAACCAATAAGAAATGGCTGATTTCGTAACTGAACCTGACAACTTTTGAAAACATGTAGAAACAGCGTAATCTGTGAATTTAAGGAGAACGGCACAACATAGAGCTCTGAGAAAAGATTCTCCAAGTCTGTTGTTATTATAAGTGGAATACAAGTATTGGATAAAACTAACATGTCCAGAAAGAGAATATGTCCTGCAGGTCCGCAGCAACGCGCAGGAAACACACTACGGTATATGGACAAACGTTCTAGGACACGTCCACATTACACCAACAGGAGCTTTTATTGCACCACATTCTACACCCAGAAATATTAATATGGAGTTGGTCCCATTACAGCTGTAACAGTGTCCACTTTTCGGGAAGACTTTCTACAAGATTTTGGAGGCGTCGTTGGGAATTTTTCCCCATTCATCCAGAAGAACATTTGTGAGGTAAGTTATTGACGTTGGGAAGAGGCCGGTCTCACAATCTTTATCCTGCTTCATCCCAGAGGTGTTGGATGGGGCTGAGGTCCATTATCTGTGCGGACACCGGTTCTGTTCTTTCAAATTAAATTCAGCCAGCCATAGGGAAAACGAATAGGGCCTTCCCCAAACTGCTCCAACAAAGTTGAAGGCAAACACCCAAAGTATCTTGGAATGCAGAGGAATTAAGATTTCCCTGAAATTAATCTAAAAAAGGTCTATGCCAACCCCTGAATAACATATAATTAGCATAGCATTATCTCTCCTCTTCCAACCTGTACAGGGGGCACAATACAGTCAGGGACTAATGTTCTCCTTACATTCACCAAACCCAGACTCGTCCATCAGATGCCAGATAGGGAAGCATGATCCGTCACACCACAGAACACATTGCAACTTCTCCATAGCCCAGTGTTGGTAGCTTTGCACCACTCCCACCGATGCTCGGAATTGTGCTTTGTGATGTAAGGCTGCATGCAGCTGCTCGGCCATGAATCTCCGGGTGGGGGAGCAGTGTTTGTGCCAATATTAATAACAGAGGAGGTTTGGTCCCTGCAGTTATGGGGTCAGTAGAGCGTTGGTGACATTTCTGCACTCTGCTCCTCAGCACTCGGGTCCCCCGCTCTGTAACGTTTTGGGGTCTCCACTTCTTGGCTGAGTTGCTGTGGCTCCTTCCACTTCTCAATAATACTCACTCACAGGTGATGGGGGAAGATTTAAGATTTAGGAGGGAAGAAATGTCATAAAGGGACTTGTTACCCCAGTAGCTCCTATTACAGAACCATGCTGGTATCAGTTATCTCTGCACCACCGGCCATTCTGCCATGTTCGTAATGGCAGATGGCAGGCAAGGAGCTGGATGTTATACCCCGGGAGGGGGAGGTGCCTTATGTTATACACCAGGGGGAAGGGGCGGATGTTATACACTGATGGTATTGGGGCCAGATGTTATACCCCGGGAGAGCGAGGGGCCGGATGTTATACACTGAGGGTATTGGGGCCAGACATTATACCCCGGGAGAGCGAGGGGCCAGATGTTATACACTGAGGGTATTGGGGCCAGACATTATACCCCGGGAGAGCGAGGGGCCAGATGTTATACACTGAGGGTATTGGGGACAGATATTATACCCCGGGAGAGCGAGGGGCCAGATGTTATACACCAGGAGGTGAGGGTCGGATGTTATACACTGACAACATTGGGGCCAGATAATAAAACCCCGGGAGAGCGAGGGGCCGGATGTTATACACTGAGGGTATTGGGGCCAGATGTTATTCCCTGGGAGAGCGAGGGGCCGGATGTTATACACCAGGGGGAAGGGGCAGATGTTATACACTGAGGGCATTGGGGCCCGAGGTTATACACCAGAGGCAATAGAAATGAATGACAAACATATTGCAAGACTCGTTAAAGGGTTGATTTTGACTTGTAGGATCGCTACTTTCAATAGGTGGCACTATAGAGTTCAAGTCCTCTTTTTCTCTGAAGAGGCAATTTGCATATTAAACTTGAATTCAATAATTTAGAGGAATGTCCTACGGTAAGTCTTTTGTCCACATAGAGTACCTTAGCATTTTATGGATGGGAGTCTTGGCCAAGGAACCCACCACAGCTTCAGAAATATAGAAACTAGGACACAACCTCAAATAAACATGACAAATAATATAATCACCAAAAACAAACATTAGGTTACATTATCAATAACGTGATCCCCCTCTTTAAACCTACATGAAGATCTTGGGGCAACTGCAGCAAGAATTTGCCTTTTCACGTAAACCTTTTCCCTGTAGAAATCATTCTCCATCATTCATAAAAAAGTATGGATTTGCGCTGCAAATTTTGACCTTCAGGAACAGCGTCATTTCTGAGATAGCAAACAGAAAATATTCCAACCAGAGCGAATGTATGGTAACGTATGTCCCACTAACGACCAGCGCTGCAATGCTGGTGGGAATGGGGGAAAGTGACCCATATACAGTGGGCT
Source organism: Ranitomeya variabilis (assembly GCF_051348905.1). Taxonomy (NCBI): domain Eukaryota; kingdom Metazoa; phylum Chordata; class Amphibia; order Anura; family Dendrobatidae; genus Ranitomeya; species Ranitomeya variabilis. The sequence goes on from NC_135239.1 coordinate 183,210,184, forward strand.
GGAAATGTTGCCGCACCTGCGATCAGTCTCTACATTAGTAGGAATAAAGTGATGGAGGAGCAGCAAGCCCCCCGTAAATAATTTCTCAACATGCGCATACCCCACCGTCGTCCACACACACAGCCTGCAACACTGGGCTTCACACAGAGACCAGGCCGTCCATAGATGTCACAGAAATGTCTTCATGCTTCAGGGAAAATCTATTTTATATTAAGTCTAGCAGAGCGTGGCTTTCATTTACCGAAGGAATGTTGCTTTGCGGCATACAGAAGACATTAGGGACGACTGGAAAGGACGATTGTGAATGGCATCATTTAGAAAGGCAGAAATCAATGAGGTCCCATGGACAATGCGATATGCTGTGCATGTACAAGAAAAAAAACACACAAAGTAAAGATGATCTCTTTACATTCCGACCCCATTATAACCATCTGTATCCTTAGATCATGAATCTTCAGCCAACGGATGAATTATCAAAACTAGGCCCGTTAGGCAGCCTCCCCACCTCCAAAAAACCAGGCCCGACCAGCGGATCTCTTGCCCTGAGCCAACGGTTCATAGGCACACATGAGGCAGTCAGGTCAGGTATTCTCATCAAGCATGTTTCACAGACACGTGAATCCAACTTTAAAGGGAATCTGTCAGCATGGAAACGTGGCGTAGGTGTAGCATGTTACAGAGCAGGGGCAGCGTGGTAGATAAATATGAAGGTTTCTGGCAATAGATTTAGTGTATTGTGTGATTTATTCATTAAGATCCTTGCTCTATGATTAGGAGTCCAGTGGGTGGGTCCTATCAGTGACCGATTGCCTCCCCTGTTGTAAGTGTGGTTACAGAGATACCCATTAGTGGATTAGGCACCTTCACTAGAGTTAGGAGAATCGATTTGTAGGACTCCGGTCATCATCCAGGTCACTAATCTGTGACTGCTTGATGAGAACCCTGCGGATCTGCTCAACTCCCGGCTCTTCTAGTGATTAGACGGGCCTGTATGACATCACCATTGCAGAGTGACGCACACACGATGTTGTCACAGCCCAGCTACTCAAAACAAGGGCTGAGAATGCCAGGAGAAAAGGAAATCTGCAGGATTCCCGTCCATGCGCTAGGTCAGTAACCTGTGACCACTGGATGGGAACCCTGCGAATCTCCTTGTCTCTCTTGGCATTCCTGGCTCTTCTTTAGATTAGCCAGTCTGGCATTTCCATGCTGACCAGTTCCCTTTAAAGTTGGTTTCACATGTCCGTGAAACATGCTTGGATCAGAAAACCTTACCTGACCGCCAGGTCTCCTGACCTAGGCTGCCTGCCACATGTGCCTATGAACCGCTAGCTCAGATACAGAGAGCCGCTGGTCGGACCGGGTACTCCGGTCCTTGTTGTGGGGGCTTTAGAGTACCGAGTATCTCCACCTGCTAGCTTGGGGTCCTAGCGCTTAAAAGGTTAGCGATCTACTGAGAAATTTGCCATAAAGTGACAGTGGGCTTATACCGTATTTTTCGGACCATAAGACGCACCCCAAATTTTCAGAAGGAAAATGGGGGGGGGGATTAATGCATCAAATGGGGGTCAGGCTTACAGTCCTAAATTCAGTTTATCCTGGGGGACGATCAGCAGTGCTGGTGGAGTTGAGTCACAGGGCATGTTTGGTGGTCCGGCGATGATATGACCCAGACTGGTGCGGCAGGTTCGGCGGTGCTCGTTGGTGTGGGGGCTCTGGTGACATTTTGTGAAAGCCCGAAGTCTCTGCAATTTCATTGCATTGATGCTGTGGCCTCTGGGAAAATGGCCGCCGGAGGCAGCACATGCACAGAATGAGATCTCGGAACGAGATTTTGTTCCCGAGATCTCAACGTGCGCAAGCGCCGCCTCCGGCGGCCATTTTCCCGGAAGCCACAGCATCAATGCAATGGAAGTGTTGGGGCTTCGGGCTTTCACAAAATGTCGCCGGAGCCCCCGCATGACCGAGCACCCCCAGCTGAACCTGCCGCATCAGGATGGGAGTGAGATCATCGCCCTGCAGCTTCGGACCACCGGAAGAATCGCCTGACTCCTAATGCCACCTTGCTAATTGTAAATATGGTACATTTCGGCTATAAGATGCACCCCAGTCCCCCCCCCCATATTTTTTTGGGGAAAAAGTGCATCTTATAGTCTGAAAAATACAGTATCTTTTTATCAAAATCTTCGCCGAGAACCTTATGTAAAGTTTTGAAAATTTTGTTTATTTAATACCATGCTTTAGGAAAAAGTAAAGCACACTAAAAGCTCAGAAGCCTGCCATCCTATAAAACAGCTTCGCCAAGGCAATGGGCTTATGCATTCTGATCAAAATCTGAAACTAAGAAACTTGAACGTAGTTTTGAAAATTTTTGCTTAGATCCATGTATAGTATTTGTATGTTCTGTCAGTCAGTTTTTTTTCCCCTTCTATAAAGCAGCCGGTAAGAATTTTTTTAAATTAACTGTAATTTCCACCGAAAGATAAAAATCCCCCCGCCAGCCGCTCCTGGAATAATTAAGAGTGATCATTTTCTGGAGCTCAGTTTGGCACAAATCTTTTGTACTCAAGTAAAATCTCATACTTGCTTCAATGAGCAAGTGACTGGGGCAGCTGGGCTGAAAATTATGCCCTGCTAAAAAAATAAATAAATTAAAAAAAAATAAAAAAAATAAAAAAAAGGCATGGTACCATCCAAAACACTGACAATCTTCTGGTGCAGTGTACGTTATTTTGGAACGCAGCGCCCAAACGAGAACACACACTAATAATGTCAACTGTATAAACAAGAAGAATAAACAGCTCGTCTACAGATCACAAGCAGAAAGAAACGCTCCGTACATAGCCAAAATGGATGATGAGGTTGGGAGAATTTACAAAACGTAACACAATAGGACTTTACCTCTCTGCCAGGCCACGGACCGCTAGTGCCGAGCACCGCAATTATTATATGCGTTTACTTTTACGATGATCTATTCCTTAGAAAAGGTAACATCCTTATCAAGTTTTTGTATTAAATGTATTTTTAAATAATTTTATGATTTTTTTTCATATTTTTTTTTTAAAAATCATTAAAAATCTTGCAATTTTTTCAACTCATATTTCCAGTTTTTTTACTGAAGACTTTTCAGAAGTCTCATTATCATAACATGTCATTGTAATCCTTCCTGTTATTAAACAGAATTGATAACAGGATCCACCTATCACAATAGACTCTGCTCCTCGTCCCTTCACAATGACCTTCGCACACGCTCATTAGATGCGTCAATACAAAAGATGGGGTCTATTGCTGCTAATATTCATGTGTTTTGTTTTTCTAAAAGATGACCCAGTAAACGGTACAAAAATGAAAAAAAAAAATGTTTTACGCAGATTGTGATATGGATATTTTATAAAACGGCTATACGATCAAGCGACATATGGCCTCTATTACAAAACACTGTGCGTGGCAAGTAAAAAAGAAAAGCATGACTATGAATGGAAGTGAATTTGGACGATTAATTTGCCCCTATTAGAAAAAGTAAATGTGGCCATATACATATGACAGCTGTGGTCCGAGAAGCGCTGAGCAGTAAGCCATCTCTCCAACTCCTCCATACACAAACGCTCAGCATTCCTGTGTTTTCAAAGGTGAGAGCAGAAAAAGGCGCTGCCAAACTGCTCTGGCAGTGGCTCGTCCTATAAAGAACAAAATGATTGAGCACTGAAAATCAAACTGTCTGACCCTTCTCTCCCCTACCATCACATGAGGCCCCCATACACAGTAGATCCTCGGTGATCCCGCAAATATAGTATAATGTATATGGGGACCTAAAAGCGTTAAGTGTCGTTTTAATTCGTATTTAATAAATCAATAGTACGTATGAAAATAAGAATTTGTAATATAGGTTAGATAAATCTGCTTCTTTTTTCTCCTGGACTGAACTTTCGATGTTAAAAATCTCAAATCTGTCTACAGTGAATACAGATTTTCCCATTACTGAGATAGGAGACCAAGCTTGGACTGGCCCACTGGAGAACCGGAGAATCCTCTGGTGGGCCGCTGTGCAGGAGGAAGCCACCACCCTCTTATATGAGCAGTACTTGGCACTATATACTTGAATCTCTATGTACAAAGGCGGCATCTTATTCATTCACCAATCTACCCAGTTCATCGTCATTTAAATTTGAGATTGAGGATAATGTCACACTTGAATGTAGCCGAAAAGTGGGGCCCTTGAGTTGGTTACTGGCCCTTGGCACCAAAGTAAGACACAGAGATGACAGCTGGTGCTTATAAGATTCTATGGAGAACGGTACCTGTGGTTACAGGAGAATTTGCAGCAGAATATGTCTGTTTCGGCCTTTAGCTCCTCCATTCTCCATAGAATATTATAAGCACCAACTATCATCTCCTCTCTTAGCCATATGTCCATTTGTCTTCACCGATTACACATTTTACCTATGAACTGAGAGTGAAAGATCCATCCAGGACGGATAAAGAAGAAGATTTCCCAGATAAGACATATTATAAAGTTGCTAATTTTCATGCAAATTATTCATTAAGGCAATAAAAATTAGTAGTAGTACTGATATAACAACAACAGAGCTGAACACAATTGTGAACAACGCGACAACACTGAAGTCATTTCTTTTTCTTTTTTTTCAGGGATAAATCCTGTGTAATTAATTTGATGAATGGGAGCTGAACTTCCCATAGCAAAGTCATAAATCCAGAAGAGGAATAATTCTAAAAGCGTTTTCATATCATTTAGGAGATATGTAATGAAAAATGGGCGCTCTTCAGTTTGAAGACGTAGTGACGGGTCATGGCGGATGACCTTGAGTGGTGATGACATCCTATATATTATGCGACACTTTATTTCTTAAGTTATTGTGGTTCAGTCTGGGTGATGTGAAGACTTTAGGGTCACAACATTTGGCACATTTCCTCCCCCATCACCTCCAAGGGATACAAGACGTGTTATGTGGGTATCTGAGTAAGGCGAAAAGCTGGCGTAAGACATAAATATACTGGATACTACAATGAAACTTTCCTACTAGTGATGAGTGAACGTGCTGGGATAAGGTGTTATCTGAGCATGCTCATGTCGTAACCGACGTCGGCGTGCTTGAATACTATGTTCTAGTCTCCGCGGCTGCATGTCTCGCGGCTGTTAGGTGCAACACATGCGGGGATACCTTTTGGTTAGGCAATCCGCTCATCAATAATTCCTACACTACTGGAATTCAGAGACTGGCAATCCCCAGTGATTTTCAGAACCATCAACCCCAAAAAACAAGTGCCCCTTACTGGTGCCCAGTATGTAATTACAATATTACAGCATGTCAATTAAAGAAGAAGAAGGTGCACAGAAAAGCAGAGAAAAATCTTTGGAAAGCAATCGCTCAAGAGGCATCTTAAAGGGAACCTATAGGGATGATCAGACTACTAAAACCAGTGCTACAGCTATATAGGTCTTAGCACAACGATAAAAACGATACCTGTCTTGTAGAGATTCAATGTACCAGCGCTGAGAAATCAAGCTTTTCTGCCACATGCAAATAAGCCTGAAAGTGCATTAGGGGCGTGTGCACGCAGTAGAGTCCTGTACAATGACACGCCCCTGTTGCACTGCCAGGCTAATTTGTATGGGGCTTCAAAGCTCAATTTCTCAGCGCTGGTAAATCCGTTTTCTACAAGACAGGTGTCATTTTTATCCTTGTACCAAGATCTATACGGGAATAGCACTACTTTTAATAGTAAATTGTTCGGACATGTTTCTTTTAAAAATAAGAACATTCCACCGCCCTGCCATTCTTCTTGGCTATTAAGCCGGCATCGGAAGCAATTGGTAAGCATGGAAGTCAGGACGAATGCCATAGATAACAATCCATCTCTATGGCCATTTACAAAAAGTGCAAAAACCCTTTAAAACACAAATGACACCATAAGGAATTGCAGATTCAGAATGAAATCCTGTTTTCCTTCCTGTGAAATTCCCTGACTCCTGCATTTTTTTATACTTATAGCTGAATCAATATTGCTAAATCATCTGCTAAATCAGTGTTAATGAGGACTTCATTAAAAAAACGAATGGGATCAATACTCCTCCTCAAGGACAACAGTAAAAGTCTTGAAGAAAAGCCCCATGAGCAGCTGGAAGGTTACGGTATTATGGTTTTTTTAATAAGCTTTAACTTTCCAGTTTGTCGTGAGTAAAAAAGAGGAAGCGGTTACTGGAAACCGTCAACAAGCAGGTCACCCGTCAATCAATAATCAATACATTTCTAAGTATTGTGATTTGAGGGGGTTGTCCGAGATTTAAAAACAGGCTGGTGGCTCCAAAGACGTTAAATAAGTCACCGAACTTGCCCATTATCTAATGTGTATGGGGGCTGCTGATTGTCCTACGACATCAGAGAGCACGGGAGCATTTGGCTAAAACGAGCGTTCCAATTTTTGGGAAAGCCGTAGGCAGAACAACGATGTGTCCATTACCAATCTAATGTGTATGGGAGCCTTAGAGGGAATCTGTCAGCAGGATTTTACCACCTAATCTGAGAGCAGTCTCGTGTTGGGTTGGAGACCTTGATTCCAGTGGTATGTCACTTATTGGGCTGCTTGTTTTGCTTTAATAAAATCATTGTTTTATCATTATATTATATATTTATATTATGGAGTAAACTGAATTTTGAGATAAGGGCACAACATAAAACAAAAATAAAAATCCAGATCTAAGGAATGGAAACATAAAAGTGACCTGGAGAGAAGCTGCCATGTTTCTCCATTTCCATCCGCTCTGTGTTAACACCTAATGCCGCGCACTTGAGAAGTCTTTTTTTTTATTCTTCTTTCACATTGTCTGAGCTGGTATAATTAATACATGCGCGTCGTTCTCGGCTCGTCCTGTGATTTCCTACGACTTCCCACAATATCATCCCACACTTGTGCTGAAAGAAGACGAGAACTTCAAAGCGCAGAAAACAAAGAGGCTCCTCGCAAAAGTATAAAAGGAGAAGAGAAAAAAAAAACAGCTTCACACAAAGCAAAGGTATAATCGAGGTTACAGCGGGGAACGATTGCTCTGCAGACCTCCTCACCGCTACACGCCACGGGTTAACTCCTCTAATCTTCTGCAGGAAACATCCAGCGGTCCGGGTCTTGTCCCTTTATTAGACCTCTAACACTTGTAAAGGAAAATTAAGGCACAAGCTACCCAAATATTAGCCATCGATGGAAAATAATTGAAATACGGAGGCACCGAAAGCAACTGGATTTTTGGCGCTCTCGTTACTTGTGTCGAAATTGCTGAAGATTTTTAAAGATTGTCTTTTCAGAAATCTGGTATGTGTATATAAAAACATGGCCTTGTCCAAAATTAGATAAACTTAGCAGCTTTCTTACTAAAATGGCGCCAGTCAGGATTCTCCGATGCTGGCGGCGAGACCTCGTGGTCACGATCATGCATACTTCTGGCCACAATCATGCATACTTCTGGCCACAATCATGCATACTTCTGGCCACATGCATGCATACTTCTGGCCACATGCATGCATACTTCTGGCCACAATCATACATACTTCTGGCCACAATCATACATACTTCTGGCCACATGCATGCATACTTCTGGCCACATGCATGCATACTTCTGGCCACAATCATGCATACTTCTGGCCACAATCATACATACTTCTGGCCACAATCATACATACTTCTGGCCACGATCATACATACTTCTGGCCACGATCATGCATACTTCTGGCCACATGCATGCATACTTCTGGCCACATGCATGCATACTTCTGGCCACAATCATGCATACTTCTGGCCACAATCATACATACTTCTGGCCACAATCATACATACTTCTGGCCACGATCATACATACTTCTGGCCACGATCATGCATACTTCTGGCCACAATCATACATACTTCTGGCCACAATCATACATACTTCTGGCCACAATCATGCATACTTCTGGCCACAATCATGCATACTTCTGGCCACAATCATACATACTTCTGGCCACGATCATACATACTTCTGGCCACGATCATGCATACTTCTGGCCACAATCATACATACTTCTGGCCACAATCATGCATACTTCTGGCCACAATCATGCATTCTTCTGGCCACATCCCTACTAGACGTGTGTGCTCTCACCCTATGCAAGTGAATTAAGTGAGGCTGCGCACGTCTAGTCGTAATGTGGCAAATCGCATACATGCTTTTACATGACTGTCCGTTCTCGCCGCCGATGCTGGAGAGTTCAGACAGTGTGTAGATTCAAAAGCCTGCAGTCACAGGGTTTTAGCAAAAGATCGGACAACCCCTATAAATGACGGAATATGGGCAGGATATCCAATTGTTTTATAATCCATAGACGTGTGACTTTTGGGGCCTCCTACTGAGCCAGGGCTGTGGAGTCAGAGTCGGAGTCGTGGAGTCAGAGTCGGTGTAATGGAAATTGAGGAGTCGGAGGTTTGGCTTACCGACTCCACAGCCCTACTACTGACACCGAGAATAAGGGGAGCACCGTGTATGGCTTCATGCCCCCTTTTACTTTATACTGCAACACTTCTCTCCACCCAACGGTGCAGGAAATCGCAGCCGGCCCCATTCACTTGGCACTGAAAAAAAATCGAAAGAGAGGACATAGTAACACCCCAGCGCTGATTCCAATTCATTCTCAATGTGTCCGGACACCCACCGATCATAAAGTGAAGACGTAATCCTAGAAATATAAAGCGCAACCAAACGGACGACACAAACGTTACCAGGGACATACAATTATGTCACTAAGTTCTAGGGGTCCTTGGGGTCAGACCCCCACAGACTAAACACTGATCTGCTAAAACTGCATATAGTTGGGGGAGGGGGGAGAAAGAAGCAAGAGGGAGTCATATTGTTTTAGCTGCAAACCCTGGAAATTTGATAACCCAGAGACTCCAACCCTTGTATTATCCAAATTGCTCAAAAGGAATTCCGAAAGTAGAAGGTCACAAAGCAAAAGGGTGAATCTAGGTTTTCTCTATAATCCAAGAACTATAAAAAAAACTAAATATTACAGATTCAATGAAACCAGCAAATACATAAAAATAAAACGATCAGGAGCAGGCGGCGCTCGGAGGAGGCGGCGATGATCTAATATACTATTATTACATCCCTCCTCGTACAACGCATCTGATGCAACGTCGGCCCTGGCAGAGAGCAGTCGTCGCCGGCTCCAGGCTCCTTTCATCCCAGAAGCCTCACGAAGGCAGACAGGGTATCATTAAAGCGCAATTATCAGCCTCGGCAATAAACACCGGGATGCTGGCACTCTATAGAAATGATATCCGACAAGTGCGGCGCAGAAAATGCCCATCAGGACTTCATCTGCGGAAGGCAGAACATACCGCCGCATTCCGGTGTTCCTCTAATAAGACTACAGACGCGCTCATGTACGGTATTCACTAGGTGCCGCAGTACGTCATACCACAAATTAAAGGGATATCACATTTATCATGGCATATTGATCCATAGTATGAAGTTAGCCGCCTGGGGGCCATGTGCGTCTCTCAATAAGGGTTTCCTATCAGAAATAAGGTATACACACCCTGGAAGACAGGGCTGCCATCTTTACGGATATATTCAGCAATGATCTCCATCCTCACAACTGCTATCAAGTCTCCAAAATGATTACAGAAGTTGTGGCTTTTTTTTTTTTTTTTTTTTTTTTTTTTAAGAAAAGCGCCACATCTGTCCGCAGGTCATGTATGGTACTGCAGTTCAGCCCCATTAACAACGAGTACTATAGGGACATTTCCAAGATCCGAACAAGAGACTAACAGCTTCTTAGAACACCTTTGAAATGGGAAAAAAATATTTTCACATATGTAAAGGACAATTGTGTTCAAGTTTCAGTCTGCACGCTTAGTCGCTTCATTCATTTTCAGACCCACTGATATTGCAGTTTGCAGCCTGGTCCAAGTTTCATCAGATTTTGCTCTAGTGGGAGCGTCTCTCCCAGTAATATAGGCTGGACGTGAGGTCTGTGTTTATCCAGGATGCAGCTCTTTCCATTAGCTAATCTATCGGCACAGCTTCTATCTTGCACTTATTTGCTCTCCATGTGTTTCACACAAACCGTTTTTTCCGCCCTCCACGAGACTGTACATACTTTCACGATGTCCACAATGTGGAGATCTATGTACAACCTCCTGTCTGCTGCTATGGCTTCGGGTGCAGTCAGACAGCCGTAATACTCGTGCAAGGATCACATCGCAGTCCTCGGCCTGGCTGTTGGCACTCCTGACCCAAGTGTGATGGCTGTATAGAAATACATGCTGCCACGCTCAGGTCAGGAGTTCCAAATATGGTCAGTCCGAGGACTGCGATGTGATCCTCGAGGGAACCAGGAGCTGACGCTTTGATGAATTTGTAGCCGATCACTTATATAAAGTAGTTATAGACACTCAGTAACAGCAATATGTTAGAAAATATTTAATGAAGACTAAACAGGAAGTTGCTTAACTTGACATTTATGAAGTAAATGAACAAAACTAAAAAAAAAAAAATTACAATAAGTCTCTAATATCTTCCCCGAGGCTCAGTGAAGGTGAAGCTAAACTTTACCACTTCCAAACTCCTGAAACATATTTTGTTTCTCTCATGCAATCTAAAAAGGTGTTCAATTACTTAAAAAGGGGTCATTCCATGAGAATTTGTATATAAAAATTATTATTTTCATGGTTTCCTTCCCACCTTGATGCTTCTGCTAATCTGTGCTGCTGAGGAGATGGCTCTGGATAGAAAGAGTCTCCTTCCCCCTCTGGCAGCTAACAGTATAGCCACTTCTTACTTCCCTACATTAGTCTTGTCATCTTTTCTGCACAGGCTCTGCATTTTCTGGGGACAAAACACTATTTTTATTGGCTGCTCTACAGTCAGAGGATTACTATGCTGTGCCTGTGTGAAGAGTGACTGAGCATGTGTGTCAGCTGGTGGACATGTACTTTGCTATACACTCTGAACACAAGGTGGTGTTGTGCTATATAAGTAAATGTCATAACTCCTCATTGGATAGTTTTCCTTAAATGGAATGTGTCAGCAGTTTTTTGCATTTATCTGAGAGCAGCATGATGTAGGGGCAGAGACCCTGACTCCAGCAATATACGGTATCACTTTCTTGTCTGCAGTTTTGATACAATCACTGTTTTCTCTGCTACAAGTGTAGCAGTTCTCTAAATGCTGAGCTCTGTATAACCCAGCTCACACCACTGATCGGCAGCTGTGTATGTACACTGTGCATAGGCAGAAAGTTGTCAATCAGTGGTGGGGGCAGAGTTGCACAGAGCAGTTGACTAGAAGGCACGAGACACCTAGTCCTGTAGAGATAATCGCCTGCTGACAAAACCCTACTTGTATTGAAACAACACAGCCCAGTAACAGATATACTGCTGGAATCAGGGTCTCAGCCCCTACATCATGCTGCTTTCAGATTACATAGCAAAAACAAATTCCACTTAACACTATGTAAATGACAAACATTGTTTATTTTGATCTATAAAGGGGGACCCCTTTAAAATAACAAATATTCTAATAATAATAATTAAAAAACTAATATTTGCATCTTCCAAAAGATTTTTTACCAGTATGAATCTTGGTGATGATCTGTATCGGTCAGTGTGCGCTCAGACTGTCGGCGTGCGCCTGTTCACACCCCACACATGTCACTGTTGCTAGTGTGCGGAGAACCGTCAGCGAGACGCACAACCGCTGCCGGCTGTCACTCATCGCCCACGCATCGTCACAGTGTTGTGGCACATAAATAGCTCGGTGACAACAATCCCCGATCACTGTCATTATCCAATTGTAACAACAGAGATGAAACCTAAAATAATAATAATGACGGATACGTGCTTGTCGGGAGCACAAAGGAGTACGAGGTATTGACCGGCCGCCTTCTCCCCAAGTCCCGGGATGCAGAAGGAGCAGCCGGATAAGCGGCATCTCCATTCCGACGCCCGTCTGTTAGTAATCTGGATTTGTCAGGGATACGACACTTTGGGAAGGAGCAGTTAAGGTGCGCGTCACAGGCAGCGTCAGATGAGAGATGACATGCTACGCCCAGACTTTGTCATCTGCTGAACGGAGGAATAAAAAGGGCCTTTTATCCGTCTGTCCCCCGCAACAAATGTTAGCAACTATTCCAACAACAGTGCGGATTGTCGGGTGACACATACACAAACATGTCTGCGCCATGTGCCGTCCAAAAGAAGGCGCCAAACACAGAGATCTCCCAGCAGCTCTACATCAGGGACTGGGTAACCCAAATCAGCCTTAAAAAGGTCATCCAGGACGATATCATTTTTTAGTCTGGGCCTAAGAACTAATAGGCAGGTAATTGCTAACTACCTGCTAGTTATGCCCAATGCTGCTCCAGCCTGCGATTCAGCGGCTTCTGCTAGCATCAGAGCAGCAGCTTCTCATCTACTCTGCTCTGTTGATGGGGTGTGATGGCTCATGTCATGCTGATTGACAGCCGGCTCCCCATTGCCTAACTGCGGGAAGCCAGTTATCAATCAACATGACATTGGCAGAGCAGCAGCTTCTCATCTACTCTGCTCTGTTGACGGGGTGTGATGGCTGATGTCATGCTGATTGACAGCCGGCTCCCCATTGCCTAACTGCGGGAAGCCAGTTATCAATCGACATGACATTGGCAGAGCAGCAGCTTCTCATCTACTCTGCTCTGTTGATGGGGCGTGATGGCTGATGTCATGCTGATTGACAGCCGGATCCCCACTGCCTAACTGCGGAGAGCCAGTTATCAATCAACATGACAATGGCAGAGCAGCAGCTTCTCATCTACTCTGCTCTGTTGATGGGGTGTGATGGCTGATGTCATGCTGATTGACAGCCGGCTCCCCATTGCCTAACTGCGGGAAGCCAGTTATCAATCAACATGACATTGGCAGAGCAGCAGCTTCTCATCTACTCTGCTCTGTTGACGGGGTGTGATGGCTGATGTCATGCTGATTGACAGCCGGCTCCCCATTGCCTAACTGCGGGAAGCCAGTTATCAATCGACATGACATTGGCAGAGCAGCAGCTTCTCATCTACTCTGCTCTGTTGATGGGGCGTGATGGCTGATGTCATGCTGATTGACAGCCGGATCCCCACTGCCTAACTGCGGAGAGCCAGTTATCAATCAACATGACAATGGCAGAGCAGCAGCTTCTCATCTACTCTGCTCTGTTGATGGGGTGTGATGGCTGATGTCATGCTGATTGACAGCCGGCTCCCCATTGCCTAACTGCGGGAAGCCAGTTATCAATCGACATGACATTGGCAGAGCAGCAGCTTCTCATCTACTCTGCTCTGTTGATGGGGCGTGATGGCTGATGTCATGCTGATTGACAGCCGGATCCCCACTGCCTAACTGCGGAGAGCCAGTTATCAATCAACATGACATTGGCAGAGCAGCAGCTTCTCATCTACTCTGCTCTGTTGATGGGGTGTGATGGCTGATGTCATGAAGATTGACAGCCGGCTCCCCGCTGCCTAAATGCTGGGAGCCAGCCATCAATCAGCATGACGTCTGCAGACTTCTAGCTTAAGAACGGACAACCCCTTTAAGTTTTGCTAATGTTTTTCTAGAGGTATGGGGAGAGTGTCCAGCAGACTTGATATGATCCTGCAACTGGTGGACACAGACAGATGAAGACCATGTGCAAGAACAATATAAGGGCCCTTTGTTGCCCTATAATTCATCAGAATGCAAAATTCCACCTGCATTGGAGGCGATTGTGGCCCCTTTACAGCTTGAGCCCCTATGCGGCTGCACCAATGATATGTGCACCCCTGGATCCGGCACACAACTGGCACAGAAGAATGCTTCCAACAAGCTTAATTAATATCTCATGTCCAAAAAAATCATACCGTGGAATGTACAGGGCTAGATGGCAACGTTTCCGGTATAAAACCCTTCATCAGGAGTAGAGAAAAGAGTCAATGCACAGATTTCAGAGAGGACACGTAGCATGTGTGATGTAGAGATGTGTCCTGGTTTACCTTATGGGGAAACCCATCGGGAACCCTGGATCTCCTCTACAATATGAGCATTGACTCTTTCCTATTTGCCTGATAAAGGGCTTTATACCAGAAACGTTGCTCTCTAGCCTATCTAGTCTAATGACTAAGTGAATCTTATACTCATCAGGCTGAAATCTCATGTCCAATTCTATGGTGAATTCCCATTAATCATCTTCCTCAACTGGGGAAAAAAGATTTTTGTGTTTTCTGCGGAACATCAGTGCATTTTCAAGACAGGGACAAGTCTTATCACTGTCGCCTGATGGTAGATATCTGTCAAAATTTGACTTTCTATGTTGGATTGTTTATTCTATGATCGATAGTTTGGGGCGTGAAATTTTACGCCTAATGTTCCTGGCGGAGCTATATATTTTCCCGATTATAAGGATTCCTGGACACCCTATTGGGTGATTGGAGCACAGTACAAGTACTTTTTTGGGTGCCACATGAACCGGACACAATAAAATTGAGGAAATTCCCATCAGAAGAATAATTACACAAGAACTCCCCCTTAGAAGCTCTGCGATACAGTGCACCACACAATACTAAAGAGAATCTGTGTAACCCCTCCCACACCACTGATTGGCAGCTTTCTGCCTATGCACAGTGGAAACAGAAAGCTATCAGTGATGTGGGCGGGGTTATACACAGCTCACGAATATGGAGGACCACATGGCAGATAAATCAGCGATTTTAGCAAAGCTACAGCAAGTAGCCCAGTCAGTGACACATTGCAGGATTCCGTATCTCTGCCTCTACATAATGAGTGTCTCAAATTAAATGGTAAAAACTGACGACAGATTCCCTTTAAAAAGGTTGCCCCAAACAGTACAAAAGAGGTGGTCTAGTCGATCATTTTCCATTATTAGTTAAGGACTACAAGAGGAACTTAATTAAAAAAAAGCATTTTTTTTCAGTGATCCTTTGGTTATCCCATTCCTTGCTGGTCTTCACCTCCAAAAATTCCCTCCCAACATACAGAAAGAAACATTTCTTGTGTGCTAAAAAGGACCAGGAAGTAGAGATCAGCAAGGACACGGTAAACACAAGAACGAGAGCAGCAAAACAACAGTGGACATAAGTTTGTTTGTTTTTTTACTACCACCTTGATTTTTTGGAGAAAAAAAAATTTGAATGGGCGGACAAACCTTTAAATAAAAAAATTGTTCCTGCGTTCAATGGTTTTATTGGGATTTTTTGTCCTTCATTTTAGCCATCTAAAGTTGGTTCTATCTTACTGTCTGCTTTATATTCCTCCTATGTAATAATCATTGCCATCCCGGTAGAATACTTACACTTTGTCAGTTATTTCATCTTGTGTTACCAATTGAGATGACGAGAAATTAATCACTTACAGAAATAAATGGCCTCCCTAGTAATAAAACCACATTATTTTAGTAGGTTCAAGCAAAATAAAAAATAAATAAATTAAAAAAAATTAAACACAAGTTGTATTGACGAAAGCATAATCTAGTGGCTACATCCTCACCACAGCGCTAGATCTGGCTGTGTAACGATGTGCGTAATCGATGGACACACATTAACTGACGAGCGGCCAGAAAATTATATATCACTAGATGGCAGCCCGATTCTAAAGAATCGGGAGTCTAGAATCCATATATACTTTATTTATTCAAATGTAAGAATAATACAATTAATAAATAATAGTAAGAAAGAACAAAAAATGGCTGCACTCACCAGCTCTTGACAATTCTTGTTATTTAAGGTACAGTTACACAGGATCCATGAACATGCTTATGAGGGGAGTGATGAAAGACATCAGACAACAACTTTGCGTGTTGTGGCAAATGCCACAACAACGGTTCTTTGCTTAAGAACAATAATGTAAATAATAAATAATATGTATCAATAACTATGTATATTGGTATGTTCTTTCTTGGCACAAATTGCAGGAAGTAGTATTCTAGGCAATTATATATTAGATGGGCATTTCCTGAAGGAAATACATGGTGCTTGAACAGCGCTACCAGCTTTACAGCAGCACTTTTCACACACGGGACTGGGGGGCGCGCTTACTTTTGCACCCGGGGCCGGGGGCGCGCTTACTTTTGCACCCGGGGGCGCACTTACTTTTGCACCCGGGGGCGCACTTACTTTTGCACCCGGGGGCGCACTTACTTTTGGTGGGCGGGGCCCCTCGTCCTCCGATTTGGTTGGTGGGGCCCCTCGTCCTCCGATTTGGTGGGTGGGGACCCTCGGCCTCCGATTTGGTGGGCGGGGACCCTCGGCCTCCGATTTGGTGGGCGGGGACCCTCGACCTCCGATTTGGTGGGCGGGGACCCTCGACCTCCGATTTGGTGGGCGGGGACCCTCGACCTCCGATTTGGTGGGCGGGGACCCTCGACCTCCGCTTTGGTGGGCGGGGACCCTCGGCCTCCGCTTTGGTGGGCGGGGCCCCTCGGCCTCCGATTTGGTGGGCGGGGTCCCTCTGCCTCCGATTTGGTGGGCGGGGCCCCTCGGCCTCCGATTTGGTGGGCGGGGCCCCTCGGCCTCCGATTTGGTGGGCGGGGCCCCTCGGCCTCCGATTTGGTGGGCGGGGCCCCTCGGCCTCCGATTTGGTTGGCGGGGCCCCTCGGCCTCCGATTTGGTGGGCAGGGACCCTCGGCCTCCGATTTTGTGGGCGGGGCCCCTCGGCCTCCGATTTGGTTGGCGGGGCCCCTCGGCCTCCGATTTGGTGGGCGGGGACCCTCGGCCTCCGATTTGGTGGGCGGGGACCCTCGGCCTCCGATTTGGTGGGCGGGGACCCTCGGCCTCCGATTTGGTGGGCGGGGACCCTCGGCCTCCGATTTGGTGGGCGGGGACCCTCGGCCTCCGATTTGGTGGGCGGGGACCCTCGGCCTCCGATTTGGTGGGCGGGGACCCTCGGCCTCCGATTTGGTGGTCGGGGCCCCTCGTCCTCCGCTTTGGTGGGCGGGGCCGGGCCCCTTGGCCTCCGCTTTGGTGGGCGGGGCCGCTCGGCCTTCGATTTGGTGGGCGGGGCTCCTCGGCCTCCGATTTGGTTGGCGAGGCCCCTCAGCCTCCGATTTGGTTGGCGGGGCCCCTCGGCCTCCGATTTGGTGTGTGCTCTGCCTGGGGCCACTGTGCTCTGCCTGGGGCCCCATATGCTGCCTGGGGCCCCTGTGCTCTGCCTGGGGCCCCATATGCTGCCTGGGGCCCCTGTGCTCTGCCTGGGGCCCCTGTGCTCTGCCTGGGGCCCCATGTTCTGCCTGGGGCCCCTGTGCTCTGCCTGGGGCCACTGTGCTCTGCCTGGGGCCCCATGTTCTGCCTGGGGCCACTGTGCTCTGCCTGGGGCCCCATAAGCTGCCTGGGGCCCCTGTGCTCTGCCTGGGACCACTGTGCTCTGCCTGGGGCCCCATATGCTGCCTGGGGCCCCTGTGCTCTGCCTGGGGCCACTGTGCTCTGCCTGGGGCCCCATATGCTGCCTGGGGCCACTGTGCTCTGCCTGGGGCCCCATATGCTGCCTGGGGCCCCTGTGCTCTGCCTGGGGCCCCATATGCTGCCTGGGGCCCCTGTGCTCTGCCTGGGGCCCCTGTGCTCTGCCTGGGGCCCCATGTTCTGCCTGGGGCCCCATGTTCTGCCTGGGGCCCCTGTGCTCTGCCTGGGGCCACTGTGCTCTGCCTGGGGCCCCATGTTCTGCCTGGGGCCACTGTGCTCTGCCTGGGGCCCCATAAGCTGCCTGGGGCCCCTGTGCTCTGCCTGGGACCACTGTGCTCTGCCTGGGGCCCCATATGCTGCCTGGGGCCCCTGTGCTCTGCCTGGGGCCACTGTGCTCTGCCTGGGGCCCCATATGCTGCCTGGGGCCACTGTGCTCTGCCTGGGGCCCTATATGCTGCCTGGGGCCCCTGTGCTCTGCCTGGGGCCCCATATGCTGCCTGGGGCCCCTGTGCTCTGCCTGGGGCCCCTGTGCTCTGCCTGGGGCCCCTGTGCTCTGCCTGGGGCCACTGTGCTCTGCCTGGGGCCCCATATGCTGCCTGGGGCCCCTGTGCTCTGCCTGGGGCCCCATATGCTGCCTGGGGTCCCTGTGCTCTGCCTGGGGCCCCTGTGCTCTGCCTGGGGCCCCATATGCTGCCTGGGGCCCCTGTGCTCTGCCTGGGACCACTGTGCTCTGCCTGGGGCCCCATATGCTGCCTGGGGCCCCTGTGCTCTGCCTGGGGCCACTGTGCTCTGCCTGGGGCCCCTGTGCTCTGCCTGGGGCCCCATATGCTGCCTGGGGCCCCTGTGCTCTGCCTGGGTGTAGGACACTGGTGACGTCACTTATCTCCGGACATTAGCTCCGGACATTAGCTCCGGACATTAGCTCCGGACATTAGCTCCGGACAAAGCCACGGAAGTTGGCACAAATTGCAGGAAGTAGTATTCTAGGCAATTATATATTAGATCTAAAAAGTTCAAGGACTCCGAAGTGCAAGAAGGCAAAGAAAATATCTGACCGAAGCGTTCCGACGTTCCGTTTGTAATAGGAAGAGCCGAATCAGCGGAAATGCGGGATGTGACGACACGGAGGGATATCCAATATGGGAAACTTGGTAGGAAATTTTATAGGTTTGAGACGGCAAAATCCAAACTATGTGCTTCATATTAGTTTGTCAACCAGGAGGTTGTGATTCTGCACAGACTTTTATATTCAGGTTTCAACTCTATCATATTGGAGATGCCGACTATCTGAAAAACAGAATATCGGAATGGGTGCAATATTGGTGGAAGTCAATAGTAGAGTTGGTGCAAATCGATTCAAGCCGCCAGGTCGGTAATCTGTGGCAGTGGGACAGAAGCCACAAGATCCACTTCCTACCTACCGCCATTCGCAGCTCTTCTGTTGATTAGCCAGCCTGGCGTGACGTCACAGGAGTGTTATGCCACGATGATGATGTTGTGCCAAGCCGGCAAATCAAAAAAAGAGCCACGTATTCTGGGAGACAAGAGTCAATTCTTGGGGCTAACGGCCTCAGATTACTGACCTGACCTCTGGACCGAATCCATTTGTACCAACTCTCTGTCATTTAACAGGATTGTCGAAGGGTTCATGGACACAGCCTTATAACGGTAGTCAGGTCGTAGAGACGCTCAACACCCACAGACATGTTTGGAGATGCTCTCTACGGTAGGAGAGCACCAACTTTTATAGTGTTAGGGTCACATTTTCGAACTGAACCAGTCCCAATGGACTCCCATCTATTAGGAAAATAGGGGCCACCAGCCCTCCGGAAAGAAGAAGGTCATGTATGTGGCTATCTCCATTGAAGAGGGTGTTAACAGGTGAGCCTACCATTAGCACAACTCAATTCTCCTGATCCACGAGGGACCCCAAAATGTCTACACAGTGCGCCACGGGCGCGCACTCTGCAGTGTGCATCAGTTTTTCCTTCAAATTCAAGGAAAAAAAAATTGTCATGCTTGCAAAAAAAATAAAAAAATGCTCCCATACCACACGGGGGGCCATGGAATGTGCCTTAGGCAATGCTTTTCATAGAATCATTAAGTCAGAATCCTTATGCATTTAATATAAAAGTGCAGAATCTTAGAAAAGGGAATCTATCAGCAGGATTTCACCCTCCAAACTATTTATACACATTTAGCTTTTTCCACAGTCAAATCCAGAGATACCTTTACATGGCCAGTCTGGTCCTCCGTTACTGAAAAATCAGCGTTTCAATTGGTAGAGCTATTTGTAGATCTGAAGTCTCTGTCACTCCAGCTCTATTTCATGCCAAATACCGCCTCCTCTTCCTTCACTGACAGTCTCTATGTGGTGCGATTTCGGCACCAAGGCCAGAAGTCACACAGCATAACGGCCATCAGTTAAGCAGGAAGAGGCGGTCCTGGTCACAGAATAGAGCTGGAGTGATAGAGGCTTCCGCTGTTCAGCTTCATTTGCTGATTTTTCAGTAACGGAGGATCACACTGGCCATGTAAAGGTATTGTTGGACTTGACTTTTAAATGTGCATATACTGTAAATATTTTGGAGTGTGAAATCCTACTAACCCATTCCCTTTAAACCCACGTTTTAGTCTTAGAATCTTTTCCCGGTATTTTGGAAGATTTATGGAGAAGGCTGTGATCCCCACAAACAAATGCTTTTCCATCAGTTTGCTATATTTTGCTCTAGAAAAATGGGAAAAGAAAAACAGAATGCTAAAAAAACTCAAGACATTTAGTCTTTGACTGGACTAAAATGCATGGGATCCATATCTGGCCACTAAAGAAAAACAAAAATTTGACCAAAAAAAAAAAAAAAAGAAGTGTTAAAAAGTGGAAAAACACTGGTTTAATTGTGCTAATACTGAGAGTCCAGCCTAAATTAACTACTACCCAGCACCACCCCAAAGAAAGTGCACAACCCGTCAGAGAAAAAGCGCTATTTTCAAGAACCTATCAGAATTACAAAACTAGACCAAGAGCAAAAAAACAATTACATGTCACATTTTTAGTGTAAATGATGAGACTTTTTGACTTGACACAGATTGAAGAATTGAATTCCTGGCTTACAAAAAAAAGGTGCCTAGAAAATATCACTAATGGAATCCTAGAAACAGGTTTTTCTGGATGGACATGTCTGGATCCGGAAAAGACAAGAATGTTTTGTTTGCTAATAATGCCAGGGATAAGCACACCTCTTAGTAATGTAAGATTTACTGTCTCCAGCTCGCTTCGCAAGATACAAAAGATCGCCGAAATATTATGACCTGGATGAAGAAATTCCGTTCAATGATTGCTACTCAGTAAAATCATGGACCATGGTGGAAAACAACTAGGAAGCCATTACCATCTCGGACTTCAATCTGGAGACTGCAATTGACTTAGGACTTTGCAAAAAAACAAACAAAAAAACACATAATCCACATCCACCCAAAGGAGCCAAAGAGGCCAAAAATATGGAGAATTGTCAGTTACCACGAGGCACCAGAGAAGGTTCTCAAATGCTTCACCTTGGGGGTTGTACCTGTGCAGAATCCAACACCAACGCAGAAAAACAAAGCAGTGAACCACCCCAAGGAAGGAGATATCACTTCTAAGAGCTGGAATGGGGCAAGTACTGAACCCTTTGGTCTAAGGACTGGGATGGTCTTGAAAAGAAAAGCAGAGAAAAGTATAGTAAAGAAATCAATTTTGTAGCTCCTACACACAACTTTCTTTTCCACCTTAAAAGTTCTCCTTTAGGTTGTGAATACTGTTAGACCTCCAAAGAAGGAGGTCAAAACCCAAGATGAAGGTAAGAACTCAATAAGAGCACGCTCAAATCATGTGTCTGTGTCCATTACTCAGTGTCTCTTATGAACCAGCTTCTTTAAGTCAACCATAACTATTGATCTACATTCGCTTTTTATGATGTGGACTTCATAATCTCATGTAAGAGTCTTCTCCTTGGCACCATCATTACCACCAAACATCACATTATAGGAAATGATTTACTTCTACTGATGGTGACAACAAAGGACCTTGGAAACTTTCAAACAATTCCTTCTGAGGATCATCCCATGTCTACAACTAATTTGTGATTATGTCTTCAGGTTGGTGGAGTAGACAGGACACACCCGGAGAAGACGCTTCCGTAATGCTAAATCCTAACATAAGGCTAAAAATAGGGCACAACAGAATGCCAAGTCGTCCTGCTAAACCACAAGTACAAATATGAAGGAAAAGGCATAAATGCATCATTCATACCCACATTACACTGTGGAAAGCAGCATCCCAGCAAGCAAATATTATTTCTCCAAGATCTCCCTGGTCTCATGCTCCTCACCAGTGTTTTTCTGTTCTCCAAGATCTCCCTGGTCTCATGCTCCTCACCAGTGTTTTCCTGATCAGGACTATTTCCAGAAAAAAAAATGTTTGCTGGAGGGGCTCCAGAAAATCAGCAGATGTCTATACCGTAAACTGGTATCAATAACTTCGGGGAAGAATTACAATTTTGAGATCAAAAGGGGCTAAATAATATTGAGGTCAGGAGACCGAGATGGCCACTCCAGAACCTTCACTTTGTTCTGCTGCAGCCAATGACAGGTCGACTTGGCCTTGTGTTTTGGATTGTTATGTTGGAACGTCCAAGTACGTTCCATGCGCAGCTTCCAGGCTGATGTTTGCAAATGCCACAAAGTATCTCGCCTACAATACGCAAAACAGCACAGAGACAAGCCTCAAAACTTCTGGAACAAGGTAATTTAGAGTGATGAGACCAAAATTTTACTTTTTAGCCACAACCATAAACGTTACATTTGGAGAGAGGTCAACAAGGCCTAGGATGAAAAGAACACCATTCCTACTGTAAAGCACAGAGGTGAATAGCTGATGTTTTGGGGATGTGTGAGCTACAAAGGCACAGGAAACTTGGTCAAATTGAAGGAAAGATGAATGCAGCACCTTATCAGCAAATAGTGGAGGCAAATGTGCACTCATCAGCCTGGAAGCTGAGCATGGGACGTACTTGGACGTTCCAACATGACAACGATCCAAAACACAAGGCCAAGTCGACCTGTCATTGGCTACAGCAGAACAAAGTGAAGGTTCTGGAGAGGCCATCTCAGTCTCCTGACCTCAATATCATTGAGCCACTCTGGGGAGATCTCAAGCACGCAGTTCATGCTAGACAACCCAGGAATTTACAGGAACTGGAGGCTTTTTGCCAAGAAGAGTGGGCAGCTTTACCATCTGAGAAAATAAAGAACCTCATCCACAACTACCACAAAAGACTTCAAGCTGTCATTGATATTAGAGGGGGCAATACACGGTATTAAGAAAAGGGATATGTGAACTTTTGATCAGGGTCATTTGGATGTTTTGGGTTGTCATTATGATTTAAAAAGATGAAACACAGTAGTTTGACAGAAAATGGCTTCACCCAACCACTAACCATGAGTGGAGAAAAGTTTTGGTGTGATCATTCATATTCTCTGAAAAAAGGCCAAGAAAGCAAAAATTCTGCCGGGGTATGTAAACTTTTGAGCACAACTGTATGTAGTTGCCATTTATTTTTTTTTATTTTTTTATTTCTAACAGCTGTTCTGATGTCTGCCATATTGGAGACATACCCTTTTTGTAAAGAGTGTGCTGCAGACAACTCTAGTGTTAATTTATCTCAGAGAGAACAAAAGGATTGACAGTCCAAAATTGGAACATGCTGGATCTGATATGTCTGCATGTTTTTGCTATATAATCTTAAAGCAGCATGATATAGGGACAGAGACTCTGATTCCAGTCATGTGTCACTTTCTGGTGCTGCGTGTTGCTGCTTCAATACAATCAGTGTCTTATCAGAAAGAGATAATCACAACAGGACTAGGTGTTCCATGCCTCCTGGTCTAAACAAACCCCACTCAAAAAATGGATTAGTGGCTGTCAATAGACAATGTACACAGAAAGCAGCCAATCAGTAGTGTGGGAGGGGTTATACAGGGCTCAGCATTTACAGCTCGGCTAGATCTGCAATAGAGAAAACGGTGATCCTATCGAAACTGCTGCAACCAGTAAACTAAGTGATACATCGCTGGAATTAGGGTCTCTGAACCTATATCATGTTGCTGTCAGATTACATAGTAAAACCTGCTGACAGATTCCCTTTAACTTCCCAGATAATTAATTGCCGAAGGTCCTAAACACATTAGACGGACGAATCAATCGTCATTGGCAAGTAAGGGAGCGCTACCAGTGTGAGACATATAATGACTGACAGTGTTCTCCAGATCCACGTCTCATATTGGGAATGCCCATTTTCATTTAAAATCCCTGGAATCAGATTCTCGGGGAGATCCATGTCCCACCCATAGATCTTAACAGCTCATTTACATATTGAGAAAAACGTGGATTTATCGGGAAGAAGACATCGGATCGCAGATATCAAGGTGTCATTTTATTCAACTTTCTATGACCTACATGCCTATATAGACGGCTCAGGAGGGTTGATCCTACCGACAGATTACCTTTAAAAATGATCTTCAGAAAACAGGAAATGCCAGTCTATCCATTACTCCATAGACGGGTGTAAAAATGTATTTATTTTAGCAACAGAAAAAAATAAATATAAAATAAAAAATAAAAATTAATTTGCCCAATCTCATATCTCCATAATCTAAATACTTATAATCTGGACTAATAATCCTTGTGTACAATACTCAGCGCTCATAGCTAGTATTGATGTTTGGAGTAGACCAATAACCAAGCCATGATGTATTCCTTGGGATTACCATGACAAGATTCTTAAAATCATCAAGCTTTAATTATCCAAGTACCAAAATTAAAAAAAAAAAAAAATCTAATACAACATCCCCTCGAGTAAAGGAAAATAACTCATCAGTAGTGACACAAGCCAAAAACTCTCCTTTAGCTCCACTTTTAAGATTCTCTCTTCGTTTAGAAAATAATCAGGAAAAAAAAAGAAATGTTTGATTTCTCTTTCCTTTTTTAACATGCGCTGTCAGCTTAATCTGCCGAAAGCTGAAAGAAGAGGTATTATACACAGGAAAACTCCTAATCCGCGGCAATCAATGCCTTTCATTCCAAAAGTAAGTGTGGCCGAAAACATGTAATCATCAAGATATAAAAGAGATCAAAAAACACTATAAAAAAAAAAAAAGTGTGCTTTTATGGTTTTAGCGGAACCCTAAAAATGCAATATGGTGCCCCTCCACTATCACTGCTACTTTGGAATTTTTTTGAGGATGTCCCTCCTGTGATGCCGGACACACAAAACTGCAATAATGATAAACCCCTTTGATTCCCTTTTTTCTGTCATAGAAATAATATGCTGGAAAGTTTTCTTAGCCCAAAAATATCTCGGCTAAAAACAAACCTGTCCCTTCATACAAAACCTGTGAAAATAACATGGTCTTGCTGCGCTTACACCGATACTGGTGCAAGTACAAGACTAATATGGTCAGGAATTGCCGAGATTTTCAGTGATTGGGAAGTCCCAGTTCCTATAGTGCTGAGAGAATGCCTTCTGTCGGCACCATAGGTGCTGGGATTTCCTTTCCCTGAATTCTCAACATGCATTTAGTCTGCTGGCTTCTCTGCTATGTCTGCATATGCAGACTGACAGACAGGAGAGCAAGAGCACAAGAGAGACAAAGATCTGCCCACTCTTCCTGTAATCTGTTGTAAGGACTAGTGATGAGCGAGTGTACTCGTTGCTCGGGTTTTCCCAACCACGCTCAGGTGGTCTCCGAGTATTTGTTAGTGCTCGGAGATTTAGTTTTGTCGATGCAGCTGCATGATTTACATGTGCTAGCCAGCCTGAGTACATGTGAAGGTTGCCTGGTTGCTAGGGAATCCCCACATGTATTCAGGCTGTCTAGCAGCCGTAAATCATGCAGCTGCGTAGACAAAAACTAAATCTCCGAGCACTAACAAATACTCGGAGACCACCCGAGCATGCTCGGGAAAACCCGAGCAACGAGTACACTCGCTCATCACTAGTAAGGACGCTTGGACAGAACTTTGTCTCGCTTTTGCTCTTGCTCTCCTGTCTGTCAGTCTCATTTCGAAAGTAAGGAGACATCGAGCAGAGAGATTATTTGATGACAAAACCACATTTTTAGACAACTTATAAACAGACAAGTAATCTGAAGTTACCATTTAAAGGGAGGGCAGAGCTTTGACTCTCGTTTGCTCTTGCTCTCCCGTCTGTCAGTCCCTATATATAAATTTCAAAAGTAAGGAGACACCGAGCAGAGAGTGATTATTTGGTGACAAAATTACATTTTTAGACAATGTTATAAACAGACAAGTAATCTGAAGTTGCCATTTAAAGGGGAAAATTCAAGTCTCTATAAGTACAACAGACCTGGGCTCCTGTCGTGGTTGACCCAGGTGTCTTTACCACAGGCTGCACAGCAAAGCTGAAAAGCGAGCTGCACTTGTGACCAATGACAGTTAACTAAAACCATCAGAATTTATTTCTATACTTAAACGTCCAATGAACGGTTTCCACGGCCGTCTAATAAGGCCCTTGTCCCCACTTCCCCTCTCCTCCTGGCGCACAGGTGTCCTCAGTTATTACCTTGAACACGTCATTAACCAGCAGCGTCTTCTCAAAGGGTCCAAGGTAATGAAACAATACACGGGCAGCTTGATGTTCCCATTAGCTCCATGTTATTCAATGTTCTTTACGTACAGAAGAACATTTGATTTCTTCTTTCATCACAAAGAAAAACGCAGACGAATCTCATCATTTCAAGTTTCCTCATTATGGCTAATGGACTTTTTTTTTCTCCCTGAAGAACATCTTCATACCGCTATAATAAGTATGAGAGAGGAATCCGGCATCATAGAAGGACGAAATGGAGCAGTCTCCTAATATTTAAAGCATATATTCCAGAATTGGTTAAAAATTGATGGCCGGGCTGAGCCTCCGGGAGGCGCTGATAACATGCTGCACTTTTATTTAACTTGACATGTCTTAAAATATATATTTTTTTTCAAGGAGGTGCGATCTTTATATCAGGAGGCGCTCGCGTTGCCAGACCCTGATGTTGGTGTTCCCACCTCATTGGACAGATCATAAAAGTGACCAGTGACCACTTACTACTCAAAATGGCCGACTATGGTTACATCTTCTCATTACAGGTTACTGGAGAGAGTGCTGCTCTGGAGCACAGGCCGCAGATACAACAGGGTAGCTACTGAGCAAACTACATTGTTAGTACAGGATCACAGTAAGCTTTTTGTTTTCAAGTGTTACAAGCGCGCCTGTTTTTTAAGAGACTTCTCAGAATAAGCCGCCATGTGTGCACAAGAGGAAAACATTATTTTTGATCATTAAATGACATTATCTAAACATTTTGCTTTCTCCCGAAATAACCATTCCACCTGATAGCCTCCGTATGTCTAGCAGCTTTCTGCTGCCTGTTGTCAAATGCAATCCATCTCTAACCGCAGAGACAAGAGTCAGAGAAAAGGAACCGTGCAAGGAGCTTTGTCTCTGCTTGCTCCTTGTCTCCTGTCTGTCAGAATGAGTAAGTGATGGAAAGGAAGTCATAATACCTGCATTTTATACCTCTACATACTCTAGCTCCAATTTTCAGTTCTCTCTGAGCTAGTAGATGGAAACTAGCTGTCCATGTGAAAAGCTGAAACATTAAGATTACTGGAAGTGTGGGAGGTCCTTTGTCTCTCTTTGCTCCTTGTCTCCATGTGTTCCTATGCAGCCGCACGCTCTGCTCCCAAGTGCCGGCACCAGAGCTTGGATGCCACATGCGAGACACGGACGTGTTTCTCACAAATGGAAACAAGCCCTTAGACTGAAGAAATGAGGGAAAGACGGTGGCTCAGTGGTTAGCAGTGGTTAGCTCCTTGCAGTGCTGGAGTCCTGAGTTCAAATCCCACCAAGGACAACATCTGCAAGGAGTTTGTACGTTCTCCCCATGTTTGCGTGGGTTTCCTCTGGGTACTCCGGTTTCCTCCCACATTCCAAAGACACACTGATAGGGACTTTAGATTGTGAGCCCCAATGGGGACAGCGATGATAATATATGCAAACTGTGAAGCGCTGCAGACTATGTTGGCGCTACATAAATAAAGAGGTTATTATTATTATAAAGAAAGTCCCAGCACCTACATTTTTTTAACCTCTATAAACCACCTCCAATTGTCAGTTGTCTCTCAGCTAGTGGGTTAACATGTGCGGCTATGATGTCTTCCATATAAAGTACACACAGCCAAGAAGGATTTCTGTTCTCCCTTCTCCTTGGAACACATCTTCAGAAGCATCAGCAAGAGCATGGAGGACAATACCTAGCAGTGTAGCTGTGACTCCATCACTGGGGTGAGCTACAACACTTACTAGAAAGCAGCATATTTTCTCTGCCTCCTTAAATCACTCAACACTACACTTCCCCTATGCAGCTGCAATTTGATTCCACAGCGACAGGGTAAATATTACCTGAATGAATGAATGAATGAATGAATGAATGAATGAGGCACCAAAAAGGTGGAGAGACAGTCAAAAGGGTGTCACATCCCCCTGGAAGACCTGGAGTTAGACAGTCACGTCGGGGAAAGAATCACAGGTCTTTAGAGATGGTGTGATTCATGTCTTATTTTTAATGGATTTGGTTTCCTTCAGTGCTGAAAGGGCTAAGGACTCTTTCCATGCTGGCTGAGACCATACAGCCTGGTTGTTCTTAGCTGCAACTGCTTTTCATTTACTCCCTCTGTATATACTGGCTCTGGGCGCTTAGTCCCTGATGTGAAAGATTCATTTTCCTTTGTTGATTGCTAAAACTAAGTGGTTGGAGTGGAGTTATTGTAGTAGAGATCCGTAGTTTGCTGTAGTACATGTATGTTTATCTCCTGGTCCCTATTCCCATTTAGTTTATTCCTCCCTGTCTCTATCCTCCTCCCGATTGTTGGTTTGTGCTTTTGTATGATAGAGATTTTCTGTTATCCCTGTTTCTCTTTGTGTCTTGTTTACCTCACTTTTCTGACCCAGGCCTCTTGGGGTGGGAGAGGGGACAGATCAGGGTTTAAAGGCCCCGTCTCACTAAGCGATTTACCAACGATCACGACCAGCGATACGACCTGGCCGTGATCGTTGGTAAGTCGCTGTGTGGTCGCTGGGGAGCTGTCACACAGACAGCTCTCTCCAGCGACCAACGATCAGGGGAACGACTTCGGCATCGTTGAAACTGTCTTCAACGATGCCGAAGTCCCCCTGCAGCACCCGGGTAACCAGGGTAAACATCGGGTTACTAAGTGCAGGGCCGCGCTTAGTAACCCGATTGTTTTTTTTGGTAACCAGGGTAAACATCGGGTTACTAAGTGCAGGGCCGCGCTTAGTAACCCGATGTTTACCCTGGTTACCAAAAAAAACAAACAGTACATACTCACCATCTGATGTCCGTCAGGTCCCTTGCCGTCTGCTTCCTGCTCTGACTGAGATCCGGCCGTACAGTGAGAGCAGAGCGCAGCGGTGACGTCACTGCTGTGCTCTCACTTCTCACTGTACGGCCGGCAGTCAGTGAGAGCAGGAAGCAGACGGCAAGGGACCTGACGGACATCAGAAGGCGAGTATGTATTGTTTGTTTTTTTTTACATTTACGCTGGTAACCAGGGTAAACATCGGGTTACTAAGCGCGGCCCTGCGCTTAGTAACCCGATGTTTACCCTGGTTACCAGTGAAGACATCGCTGGATCGGTGTCACACACACCGATTCAGCGATGTCAGCGGGGCCTCAACGACCGAAAAAAGGTCCAGGCCATTCCGACACGACCAGCGATCTCACAGCAGGGGCCTGATCGCTGGTACGTGTCACACATAGCGAGATCGCTATGGAGGTCGCTGTTGCGTCACAAAACTTGTGACTCAGCAGCGATCTCGCTAGCAATCTCGCTATGTGAGACGGGGCCTTAAGAGGAGCATAGCAAGGTCGGAGACACGGGCCTCTCTACCTTTAAGAGTACCCCTGAGACAGAAATAGTTGGGGTCCCAATTCCAGAGAGAGTTTAAGGCCCCTCTCCCTTAACGAAGACCCTCACAGCGTGACAGGAGTGCGGAGAAGTAGCTCATAAGTGGAGAAAGAAGTACTGTATATTTCTATGACAACATATATTCACTTATACTATTGTTTTATGCAGAGTTTATTGAAGCATTTAAATCTCATCATCTCAGTTGCTACTCTACTACTACGGATTGTGTATATGCACATTCAGGTCGAAAACGTCATCTGTCCACGCAGGATACTTCTGACCATCATGACCTTCGGGAACGTTCAGCTCTGTGCGAATAGTCAAGTCTATCACAAATGGAGGGTTGAGTATTTGTGTTGTATGCAGCCCAAGTGCACAATATATCACTTCCAGATGCTTCTGGAGATTATGCATGAAAATTATGTCACCCTCTAAGCAGAAACACACAGATGGCAACAGCCTTACATACGTTTAAGCCTAATTCTGCTGATTTCCGGTCTAGGGGCTCATCCAAAGAACTAATGTAACACAACAGCCTGAAAACACTAAGGGCCCGAAAAGTCACACTGACTTAAAAACAAAACAAAAACAGCTTGGAAAAAAAAAGGGTCAAATGGTTTCATGAATCTGTAGCAAATAAGTCACTAATTGAGAAGTTCTTCACGCCGAAAAACTGGTGGAAATGCAAAGATGAATCGCAACCTAGAGGTGACTTTTTACATCAATATGCTGCATAAACCCTTTAATAAATTTCTCATAGTGATGCTTCCGATGTCAGGCACAGCAAAAAAATGTAACTCTTCGACCAGCAAGGGGTATTTGTCAAGTGGGCAGTTAAGGACGGGTCAAAACCGTGCATTGTTATCAGAGGTGGCTTGAATGAATTTGCTGACTTAGATACTGTTGGGGATTTATTGGACATGGTGAAAATTGCAGAAACAAGGGCACATCCAGCACCAACAACTGTTCAACACCGACACGTTTCAGATCAATCATGATCCTTAATCACAGCATCATGCTGGAGAGTGAGCTGGATTCTCTTATGGAGAATGTTGGATCCTAAATTACTACGAGGTTGAGGAAAGAAATCATAAAGCACTAGGGTTTGTAACTGTGGTCTACTAGACCTCTATCTGTTAGGATCTCTCCTAAGCCTATCACTGAGCATCTGCCAGAGTATATAGACACTGTCTGCACTGCCCTGGGAGATAGCGACATATTGCATCACCCCTGTGAACACTATGATAATGAAATCTTACATCTTCTATTTACTATTGGAGACTAATAGCTACTATTAACACCCTCATCGAGAGCTCAAGAGCTCAAGTTCATCCAGTCTTTATGCACTCAGCCTGGCTGACAGCTGCAGCTCGTACGGAGCAGTGCGAGATCCCAGCAGAAAGGAGGGACATTGAGGAGCTACCAATCAGGATGGATGGGTGGAGATTACATGTACACCTTTCAACAAGGATTAGGCTAGTTTCACACTAGCGTTTTGCTGAGCTGCGGGTTTCCTCCGTGAAGCCGCACCCACGCCTACGTCCGCATGTGGCCTACGTACCTATCTTTAACATTAGGTACGCAGGTCGTGCGGATGCCTCCACATGAGTCGTTTTGACGATGCTGCGACCCGCTTCGAACGCAGCTGGTTGGAATTTCATTTTTCTTTTCTGCATCGTCAAAACGACGCATGCGGAGGCACAACCTGCGTACCTAATGTTAAAGATAGGTACGCAGGCTGCATGCGGATGTACGCGGAGCGGCGGAGGTGCGTCCATGGACGGGGCTTCACAGAGGAAGTCCGCAGCCCTCCGCAGCTCAGCAAAACGCTAGTGTGAAACTAGCCTTATACAGCTATTCTGACAAACTGTCAAAGTAAGTACACCTGAGTCTATTTACCAATGCAAAAAAAAATGAATTGTGAATTTTAGTGATAGATCTGCTAAAAATGGGTTTTCCCACTTCAGGAGAAACTTATTAATTGGCCCAGGGAGGAAAAAAAGAGACAGGGAGACAGCGAGACGGGGGAGACAGCGAGATGGGAGGGAGACAGCGAGACGGGGGGGGAGACAGCGAGACGGGGGGGGGGGGGAGACAGCGAGACGGGGGGGGAGACAGCGAGACGGGGGGGGGGGGGAGACAGCGAGACGGGGGGGGGGAGACAGCGAGACGGGGGGAGACAGCGAGACGGGGGAGAAAACGAGACGGGGGAGAAAACGAGACGGGGGAGAAAACGAGACGGGGGAGACAGCGAGACGGGGGAGAAAACGAGACGGGGGAGAAAACGAGACGGGGGAGAAAACGAGACGGGGGAGAAAACGAGATGGGGGAGAAAACGAGACGGGGGAGAAAACGAGACGGGGGAGAAAACGAGACGGGGGAGAAAGCGAGACGGGGGAGAAAGCGAGACGGGGGAGAAAACGAGACAGAAAGGGGAAAAAGAAAAACCATGAAACTAACAGCCCGGACTGGCACCATTCCTCTATACTCAAAGCTGTGTCCTTTCACATTCCTTCTGAGTAGCAGAAGGTAGCTCAGATGGAATGTTAACACTGCAGCCGATTAGCGGCCACTAATTGGCTGCAGCGCTTCTATGATGCCCCCACTAGATACAGATGCCAGCAGACCAATGAAGGATGTATCGCAGAGAATGGAGGAGTGGTGCTGATCCTGGAGGTATTTTGTCTTTAACCTCCGTGGGTCCATTAGTAAGGACTAGCCCAGCAGTGGACAACCGCGCCAAATCAATACCTATCCTGGGAGTTGTATTTTTACAACTAGTGAAGAACCAGAGAAGTGACACCGGCCCTACATTTATTACAACCCCGGTAATGATGCATGGAGCCCTGACATACAGATAAAGTTTAAGTTAATAAAATTAGTGTTTTAGATCATTCATGGAGTAACGTTCCCGACAAGGAGGCAGGCGCCAATAAAGTGACAACAATCCAGACATAAGTCTTGGGGAAATTGACAGATTTAATGGGCGCTCCGCTTCCTTCATGCTGTGAAATTCTAAGCTACATAGAGAATTACTGGCAGCGGATTTTACACATTATGTAATGAATGCTTTTTACTAAGCGCAAATCTGCAAGCATTGTTCTTTATTTTTGGGCGGTCCGGATGTAAAAAAGTAAGCAAATAAAAAGAAAGTGTATGGCAGAAATGGAGAGGACGCAATAAAACATGACATGGGACTGCCTGATTATCACAATTCTCCTGGGTCTGACGGGTAAAGTTATTTTCCTCTCTATTAGAGCTCATTTGTCGACTTTGAGAGCAGAGCACTTGGCAAAAGCTGGGGCAGGTTGCCATAGAAATTCCTCTTCTCTCCGCTTTCACTACAAACATTTCGGCAACACTCCCCGCTCTTCAGACCTTTCACCCCACCCGACTGAAAACACACTTTCATTACAGAGTAATTGGCAGCGATCTGCAATCTTATACTAAAAACTAGAATACATGAAAGTATTAAAGCTGAAAGAGTAGACTCCATCGGTGACGTCACCTCTGGATATATAGACCATACAATCCTGCTGGGCTTCATTGGTGACGTCACTTCTGGATATCTACACCATATACTCCTGCTAGGCTTCATCAGTGACGTCACTTCTGGATAGCTACACCATACAATCCTGCTGGGCTTCATCAGTGACGTGACTTCTGGATATCTACACTATACACTCCTGCTAGGCTTCATCAGTGACGTCACTTCTGGATATCTACACTATACAATCCTGCTGGGCTTCATCAGTGACGTCACTTCTGGATATCTACACCATACACTCCTGCTAGGCTTCATCGGTGGTGTCATTTCTGGATATCTACACCATACACTCCTGCTAGGCTTCATCGGTGGCGTCACTTCTGGATATCTACACCATACAATCCTGCTAGGCTTCATCGGTGGCGTCACTTCTGGATATCTACACCATACAATCCTGCTAGGCTTCATCGGTGGCGTCACTTCTGGATATCTAGACCATAGAATCCTGCTTGGCTTCATTGGTGACGTCACTTCTGGATATCTACACCATACAATCCTGCTAGGCTTCATCGGTGGTGTCACTTCTGGATATCTACACCATACACTCCTGCTAGGCTTCATTGGTGATGTCACTTCTAGATATCTACACCATACACTTCTGCTAGGCTTCATCGGTGACATCACTTCTGGATAACTAGACCAAAGAATCCTGCTAGGCTTCATTGGTAACGTCACTTCTGGATAAATAGGCCATATAATCCTGCTGGGCTTCATCAGGGACGTCATTTCTAGATATCTACACCATACACTCCTGCTATGCTTCATCGGTGGTGTCACTTCTGGATATCTACACCATACAATCCTTCTGGGCTTCATTGGTGATGTCACTTCTGGATATCTACACCATACAATTCAGCTGACTGCTGTCGTATGAAGGGGTTGGAGACACTAAACTTGGTCTTGTCTTTCTTTTTGCACCAAATTTATAAACATGTGGACACAATGTATTTTGGATTGGCGCAAATTGACAGTTGCCTTTTTTTTTTGCTCAAAAAGTTGCAAAATCCTTTCAAAATACATTTTTTTTTTACAATTTGGACATCCTTATCTTACCCGACAATCAATTCTCCGGGTGTCTGCTACACCACCGTACATACAAAATAAGCAATCTTATGTAGATGTCAAAAACTTTTGTAAAAAGGGGTTTGCCGAGGGTGCTCGGGGATTTACAGAGTAACGCGGGTTGTCGAGTGACATGTTCAAGTTCCTGCGGCCGCATGTGTCATGGCTGTTAGACAGCCATAAAACATGCGGGGATCGCCTGACAAACACGAGCAATCCTCGCATGTTTTGTGGCAGGCTGACAGCTGAACATGCGGAAGCGGAGTCTGGAGCATACTCAGTGCAAATCCGACCACCCTCGTCAAACTCAAGTAACAAGAGCTTGCGCTTATCACTAGAGACTTCCCATCAGTCTAATCCATAACTTTCCTTCTTTTGACAGAAGTTTTTGACATATACCGTACATAAGACTGCCTATGTACGGAGGTGTAGCAGACACCCGGAGAATTGATTGTTGGGGAAGATAAGGATCCGGCATGTCAGACTTCAGGTAGCTGCTTCTTTTGTTCTTCCAGAGATAAGCGGCTGCTAGAAATGTCGGTCGGTGGCAGAGTTAGCGCTCCCGCGTACGGAAGAGATAGCCGGGATTGGTCCCGTCCAAACCCGCCGTTCTAATGTCTATGGCGGGCTTTAGATTAGACAGTCCAACGATGTACTAAGTTTATCAGATGAGACGCTATCAGTTAAGTCTTTTTAGATTAAATGCTTAAAATTGCTAAATTCTATTTAAAACAAACAACTTTATTATTTACTTGACATTAAAAATCCTCTCCCGTCTCAAGAACGGAGGGATTCTTGATTCTACAGTCTACTGCGTGTTGCCTAGGTTACCGGCCGCCGCTGCAGTTTATCAGAGGTGCCCTGTGTACTTTGTAAGAATCACAGCACTTACAAGCTCTATTGGAAACAGCTTGCAAGGGCTGCTCTGCAAACCTGCCTGATCGGAGCATTCAGCCAGCTTAAAGGGGTTGTCCAGTCTTAGAATATAAGTCTGCAGTTACATAGTGCATGCACTGTGAGGATTCTCCAGTGTCGGGGAGCAGACTGTCAAGTGACCGATTAGAGCCCCCAGTAGAGCGGTGATGATAATGCCACCAATGCAGGCGTCCCAACCAGGCCATATTTCCCATAGATCAGTCATTTATATTCAGGGTTGGATGGCTGATACAAGTTGGGCTTAGCCGGCTCTTCTTCTAAAGATCTGTGTGACAAATCAATTTAAGACATTGCTCTAAAGACGTGACAAGTAGCTTCAACTGTTGTGGTGTGACGACAGCGCATGCCGGGGTAAGGCAGAAAACCAATCTTAGTCTTATCTGCAACCTACAGATGCATTAACATGGACGTATATATATCTAATTTTATAAGTTAATAAGCGGTAGTGGCACAATTTTGATGGACAACATGTCCAAACAAAGAAGCAAGATATTGAAGCCTGAAATGTTCATCGAGAACCCACTCTGTACAATCCATGTATTTTGGCTTCACCTCTGAGAAGACCACCAGCCAGTGCAGTGGGGGCAATACAAACGTACACCGCTGTCTCACCGTAGTGATAGGAGAGGAAACCCGATATAGAAACACATAGCATCCTATCATACAGGATCGACCGGTATGACTTCAACGCCAAGAGGATGGACCCATGGCCATGTGGATTTTGGGGCGGTTGAAATGATTAATTTCTTTGGAGATCCCATTTTATGTCAACAGTGAGGTTATCAAGCCAGGAATTGGATGTCGGGACAAGACTTTTCAATGAACATGCCAACTGTGCAGGGGTGATGTGACCAAGCATGGGAGGTGCCCACAGAAGGTGGCTGACCAGGGTAGACAACCCAATTAAAATGTGAGATTAATTGACACTGCTTTATGATTTCACCATAACACATTATTTAAAGGCCTCCCTCAAATAAATCAAGTGATTCCCCTAGCCACAGGATAAAGAATAACTTGCTGATCACTGGGGTCCGACCTCCAATGATCCCAAGATAGGGACCCTAAGAAAGGGGCTCTGTGCAACCCAGTCCTTTAGAGCGGTGGTGTGCATGCATGGCCTCCACTCCAGTCATGGTCTAAGGGACTTCCAAAACAAAAAGCTGAGCGTAACACTCGTCATAGACCACAGGTGAACACAGACTGAAAAGGGCCCCTGTGCAAGAATAATAGGCTCTTTGCAGCCTGAGAAGCTCCTAAACATGCAAAATTGCACCTGCTTTAGAGGCAGAAATGGACCCCCTTACCTCTTGAGCCCCTGTGCTCCAATTATATTGTCCGTCCCTGCCATAGACCATTCAGGACTGGGCTGCAGAACTCCTTTCTCAAGGTGACCAAAGCCCCCATCTTAAGACGATCAGTCCTATTCTATGGACAGGGAGGGGAAAATCACTTGATTTTTGGGGGGAATAACCCTTTATTGGGTAATCGAAGTATCTAACAATTGCTTATGGAATGGACACAGAGACCCCCATGAGGAGGAGAGGAGTTCAGATATAAGAATAATTGCACTCATTGTTTGATGAGGAGGATCAAAGTAGTAGTAAAGGGTTTTTTTTTTATTATTTCTTTATATTGCTATTTCCGACAAGCATTTTATAGCATGGGACTAGATTTCACTACAGCTAAAACTATCAATGTAACAAGATAGTCATAATGAAACTGATGAACCTGCAAAATCAATTAGATCTTCAATTAAGGATGTCCCTGGGTTCTAGTGAACAGGTAGGAGAAATCATAAGTAAATCGCAATCATACGGATAAAAGACGTGTATGTGGGCATAACGGGAGGTGTCATAGCAGAGCGGAGCTGTCCATAATCGTAAATCACCGCAGCCACAATCTCACTGCAGAATACACACAAACAGGTTTTCTATGGTGGTAAAAATCCTGGAGATCCCTGTAAGGCTACGTTCATATTTGCTTGGCAAAACGCATGCAAAAAGCATTGTTTTGTGACGCATGCGTCCATTTTTGGCATGATTTTTGGCGCAAAAAAAGTGCATCATGCAGCGTCCTCTGCGCCCTGACGCTTGCGCCAAAAAAGACGCATGCGTCACAAAACGCAAGACAACGCATGTCCATGCGCCCCCATGTTAAATATAGGGGCTCAAGACGCATGCGTCGCTATGCGACGCTGAACCTGCGCCCGACGCAACGCAAATGTGAACGTAGCCTAAGGAATATTAGCACAAATGCATTTTCTATTACATAACTTATGAAGAAGGGAAATGGTTAGAATTAAGTAATTAATTGGTTAAGCAATTTTCAGGCAAGAAAAACAAAAATTACATCTACAGAATGGGAGGAATAGAACTAAACAACAGCATGTGTAAAAAAAGGCTTGGGTATACTAATAGATCACAGACTGCAGCAGCAAAAAAGAGAAACACAGTTCTAGGCCGGTTTCACACATCAGTGGCTCCGGTACGTGTGGTGTCAGTTTTCTCACGTACCGGAGACACTGACACACGTAGACACATTAAAATCAATGTGTCTCTGCACATGTCATTGATTTTTTGCGGACCGTGTGTCCGTGTGCAAAACGCGGAGACATGTCAGTGTTCGTGGGAGCGCACGGATCACACGGACCCATTAAAGTCAATGGGTCCGTGTAAAACACGTACCGCACACGGATGCTGTCCGTGTGCAGTCCGTGTGCCGTGCAGGAGACAGCGCTACAGTAAGCGCTGTCCCCCCATCTTGTGGTGCTGAAGCCGCCATTCATTTCTTCTCTCCGGGAGCGTTTGCTGGAGAGAAGGAATGAATAATCATTGTTTTGGGGGGTTTTTGTGCTTAAAATAAAGATCCTTGTCACTACCCCCCTCCCACCACCTGTGCGCCCGCCCGCTGGAAATAAAATACTCACCCGGCTCCCTCGATGCTTCCTCTCAGCGCCGCAGCTTCTTCCTGTATGAGCGGTCACGTGGTGCTGCTCATTACAGTGATGAATATGCGGCTCCACCTCCC
This sequence comes from Ranitomeya variabilis, assembly GCF_051348905.1. Classification (NCBI taxonomy): domain Eukaryota; kingdom Metazoa; phylum Chordata; class Amphibia; order Anura; family Dendrobatidae; genus Ranitomeya; species Ranitomeya variabilis. The sequence continues at coordinate 183,248,243 of NC_135239.1, forward strand.
ATAGGGGTGGAGCCGCATATTCATCACTGTAATGAGCAGCACCACGTGACCGCTCATACAGGAAGAAGCTGCGGCGCTGAGAGGAAGCATCGAGGGAGCCGGGTGAGTATTTTATTTACAGCGGGCAGGCGCACAGGTGGTGGGAGGGGGGTGGTGACAAGGATCTTTATTTTAAACACACAAAAAATAAAAAATAAATGATTTTTCATTTCTTCTCCCCAGCGAACGCTGCTGGGAAGAAGGAATGAATTCCGGCTTCAGCACCAGATGCAGGGGACAGCGCTTATCTCTAGCGCAGTCTCCTGCACGGTCCGTGTGGTACCCAGTCGGCACACGGGCGGCACACGGCTGCCGCACGTGTGTCACACTGATGTGCCACGTGAGCTCACGGACACGGATAACTCCGGTACCATATTTTCCGGTACCGGAATTATCTGGACGTGTGAGACTGGCCCTAGGATGTATTAAGAGAATCATAGAGTCTAGATCACGTGAAGTAACTATCCCACTCTACTTCTCCTTGGTCAGGCCTCATCTGGAATACTGTGTCCAGTTCTGGGCACATTTTAAAAAAAGACATTGAAAAACTGGAGCAAGTTCAGAGAGGAGCTACCAGTATGGTGAGCGGACTGCAAAGTATGTGCTACGAGGAATGGTTAAAGGATCTGGGGATGTTTCAGAAAAGAAGGCTAAGAGGAGATTTAAAGGGAACCTGTCACCCCCAAAATCGTAGGTGAGCTAAGCCCACCAGCATCAGGGGCTTATCTACAGCATTCTGTAATGCTGTAGATAAGCCCCCGATGTAACCAGAAAGATAAGAAAAACAGGTTATATTATACTCACCCAGGGGCGGTCCTGGTCCGGTCTGATGGGTGCCGCATTTCGGCGCCTCCTAACTTCATCAGATGACGTCCTCTTATCTTCACGCTGCGGCTCCGGCGCAGGCGTACTTTGTCTGCCCTGTTGAGGGCAGAGGAAAGTACTGCAGTGCGCAGGCGCTGGGCCTCTCTGACCTTTCCTGGCACCTGCGCACTGCAGTACTTTGCTCTGCCCTCAACAGGGCAAAGTACGCCTGCGCCGGAGCCGCAGCGTGAAGACAAGAGGACGTGATCGCAAGAAGATGGAATGCCCCAGACCGGACCGCGACGCCAATCGGATCGGACCGCCCCTAGGTGAGTATAATATAACCTCTTTTTCTCATCTTTCAGGATACGTCGGGGACTTATCTACAGCATTCCAGAATGCTGTAGATAAGCCCCTGATGCTGGTGGGCTTAGCTCACCTTCGATTCGCTTTAATAGCTGTCTACAAATATCTGAAGGGCTGTCACAGTGTAGAGGGTTCATCCTTATTCTCATTTTCACATGGAAACATGAGAAGCAATGGAATAAACCTGATAGGGAGAAGATACAGATTAGATATTAGAAAAAACTTTTTGACAGTGAGGGTGATCCGTGAGTGGAACAGGCTGCCATGAGAGGTGGCGAGTTCTCCTTCAATGGAAGTCTTCAAACAGAGGCTGGACAGACATCTGCCTGAGATGGTTTAGTGAATCCTGCATTGAGCAGGGGGTTGGACACGATGACCCTGGTGGTCCCTTCCAACACTAACATTCTATGATTCTAAGTCTCTCGTCCTATTAGACATTCACTTTGCTGCTCCAAATTTTTTATTGATCATAGTGGAGAAGGATGCCCATCCAGCGCGATTATTGGCGACCGTGCAGATCCTAAAGTTAGTTATAGTATATCTTACAGCAGCGACACTATAGATCTGCCCGATCTTACCAAGACCACACATCCCCTAGTACTGGATTGTGCCGCTTTCTTTAACACCTTCCCTACCACTCACTTATGTGTTTTCGTTTTTGTTTGTTTTTTTCTCCCCTTTCTTCCAAAAGCGATATATTTTTTTTTTCTTCACTGACATAAGAACTTATTATTTGCAGGGCAAGATGTAGTGTTAAATAAGGACATTAAATTTGAACATAAAAAACAAAAAATTAGGAAAAAAGAATTCCAAGTGTGTTGAAATAGTGAAAAAAATGCAATTCCACCAGTTTTTGTTTGTTTGTTTTTTCTTCTTTTCATTGTTTGGTAAAAATGACCTGAAAACATAATTCTACAGATCAACAGGTTCATGGCAATACCAAATAGTTTTTATATGTATACACTACTCAAAAAAAAGTTAGGGCCTTCGGGTGAAAAATTTGGGATGATCCTAAAATGCACCCTGACCTTTTCAGGTGAACTTATTGGGATCTTCCCTAGACTTTTGAATGCATGTCAAATTGTTCAATGTTTCAGGACTTTTTGCACAACTTGCTGTTCTTGCGTTTAATGGCAAAATTCACAACAGTTGTTTGATCCATGAATCGCCCAATAAATCGGGGGTCCAATTAAAATTGGTATTAAACAGTTCTCCTCATCACGCGGCTCACATTTTGACATCATGAGATCAAGACGACACCTAAAAATTGACCAGCAGGACCTCGCCATTGTGAGGCCTCAAGAAGGATGTTCTCAGATGGAAGTGGTCACTGAGCTTAGAGTATCAGAGTCATCTGACCTCAACCCCAGGAACAGATGTCATCTTCTTGTATGGGCCAGGGAGCATCTACTCTGGACTAGTGGTCCTCGGTGCTGTTCACTGATGAAAATCGATTCACGCTGAGCAGAAATGATGGCCGCCAACGATGTCATAGACGTCAAGGACAGCGCTAGGCATCAGCCACTGTCACCAGATGAGCTCTTGGTGGTGGTGTTACAGTGTGGTCAGTGTGTCTAGTCATACAGAACTGCCCTACAGAAAAATCTATGAAGCCCAAGCTGTGGCCCGTGGCTCGGATTTATGGAAGTACAAAGAAGCTAAAATTCGGAATAGTAGGCCCAAAAAATGGTTGCATGATGCGATTGCTCCATTTAAATCATTGACAGTGGTTAATGCAAACTCTGATCACGGCAAGTGATGGCTGTATAATAGCAGGCACCTGCCGGATATGCATGGGTCACAACTCCTTAGCTTGATAGCCTCATCCAAAGTGTATGTTTCCACCTTTTTTCCACCCTGAAGGAAGAATCAGACGGTCGTATAACTCAGATGAGGATCACAACGCAACGCTCGGACTGGCCTTCGGCTCTCCCGACCCAAGTATGACAGCTACATCTCCCGACCCAAGTATGACAGCTACATAGAAATACATGCCGTCACTCTCAGGTCGAGAGAGCCGCCAGCCAGTCCAAGCATTGCATTGTGATCCTCATCCGAGTTATAAAGCCATATGAATCTTTCTTGAGGCTGGAAAAAAGGTGGAAACATACATACTTTGGGTGGGGGGTATATGAATCAGGCTAAGGAGTTGTGCCCCATGCATAACCGGCAGGTGCCTGCTGTGTTATACATGCTGTCACTATCAGATCGGGAGAGCCGCCAGCCAGTCCCTGAATTGCGTTGTGATCCTCATCCAAGTTATACAGCCATCTGACTTCCCTAATGGTATTTTCTTACATTACAGACTCCCCTTCCCCGTTTTACTACCTAAGCACTTATCTCAAATCTTTGCATTGTCCCATTCCGCTCGGAAATAAGCAACATGTATGTTACTACTGTCCCCGGAGAATATCCCTGCACACTGACACCGTTGCAATAAGGGGTGACCATTCACACTGATGGCATGGCGATTAGATATTCCATTAATGTCTGATCGCTGGGAACCCCGCTGATGCATATAAAGTAGGGACTGTGGAGGACTGAAATAGATCTCTAATTACGCCCATGAACTATATGAAATGGCGACATATATTAAGGTAAAATGCTTCTCGGATTTTAGTCTCTGGATTTCCATGCCATGAATAACATAGCTTAGTAAATAAAATCCCATCACGGCTCACGGACACAATCCTTGACACTGGAAGATGCCTCCTTTTCCACAGGACGCGGCAGCTGCTGTTCCCTACACGTCGCTGCACGGGCAATGCACCATATCTGACTGCCGTAGTCGAGCGCTGCACGTAATGGGGGCAATTGCAATGTCATAGGGAGCAATCATCAGGCATAGTAGTCATCCGTGGATGGGTCCGTACAATGGCAGTCACGATGAATGCAGGCCGAACGAGCGGCCGCAGCGTCACTTTGTGCCTAATTGTCGGTGTCAAAGAAAATGGGAGCAGAAGAAAGGAGCGGGAGAGAAGCACACTGACATCAAAGAGCTGCTAAGTCCTTCCCGATTTCAGAATAGTGAGGAGTTCAAGGGTTAAAGCACTAGCTTAAAGGGGGTACTTTTATCCACATGTGGGTAAATGGAGAGAGGCTACAGGATGGGGTGGGCAGGGGACCCTCATCTATCCTGCCCTAAATGTCAATTAGCCCTTTTAAGCCCCTTTTTCATAAGCCGTTGTTCACATTTGATCGCATCCCTTATGTGGACATTACAGCCATCATGACTAAACGAGGGAACGATCACAAGAGGCACAAGGGCTGCACCATGTACATGGACCCCAGCGAGTGCTGGTCAACGGGACGGATCATCGATCGGCGCTCGATTCAGACAGAAAATCTCCCAGTACAAAATCGGCCAACGAGGGAAAGTGGCAATTGTCGGCCCGTGTAAGGAGGCTGGCGATCACACAAGGTACAAGCTAAACACTCGATCAAGTTCAATTATTTTTTTTATGAACAAAAGAAAAATCATCAGTTATTAGCAGATGCGCTGCCAATAACAATACTGTATATGGGGGTAGAATGGTCGTACTAAAAATCATCGTTATCAGATGGGCTGCCAATAACAAGATACTGTATATGGGGGTAGAATGGTCGTACTAAAAATCAATGTTATCAGATGTGCTGCTAATACGATACTGTATATGGAGGTATAATGGTCGCACTAAAAATCATCGTTATCAGATGTGCTGCCAATAACAAGATACTGTATATGGGGGTAGAATGGTCGTACTAAAAATCATTGTTATCAGATGTGCTGCCAATAACACGATACTGTATATGGGGGTAGAATGGTCATACTAAAAATCATTGTTATCAGATGTGCTGCCAATAACACGATACTGTATATGGGGGTAGAATGGTCGTACTAAAAATCATTGTTATCAGATGTACTGCCAATAACATAATACTGTATATGGGGGTAGAATGGTCGTACTAAAAATCATTGTTATCAGATGTGCTGCTAATACAATACTGTATATGGGGGTAGAATGGTCGTACTAAAAATCATTGTTATCAGATGTGCTGCCAATAACATAATACTGTATATGGGGGTAGAATGGTCGTACTAAAATTCATTGTTATCAGATGTGTTGCCAATAACAAGATACTGTATATGGGGGTAGAATGGTCGTACTAAAAATCATTGTTATCAGATGTGCTGCTAATACAATACTGTATATGGAGGTAGAATGGTCGTACTAAAAATCATCGTTATCAGATGTGCTGCCAATAACAAGATACTGTATATGGGGGTAGAATGGTCGTACTAAATTCATTGTTATCAGATGTGTTGCCAATAACACGATACTGTATATGGAGGTATAATGGTCATACTAAAAATCATTGTTATCAGATGTGCTGCTAATAACACGATACTGTATATGGAGGCAGAATGGTCGTACTAAAAATCATCGCTATCAGCAAATGTGCTGCCATTAATATGTGACTGTATACGAAGGTCGTACAAGCGATCGTCCTCATCACTGTGGGCATATGACCAGCTTGTATACAGCCAATAGGCGGATATAGGCCATTAGTGTTGGCAATGTATCTGGAATTGTATTTTAAGCATGTAAATTAACATTATACGATTAAAGGGGTTGTCTGTGGAAATGAAGTCCTCACCGATCTACAGAGGACCGGCGAGAACTTATTGATCAGTGTCCGTCCAACCGATGATCAGCAGAATGGGGAACTTTCGTCCCTGTTAGACTGGATTGGCTCCATTCATTCCCTATAGGGCTACACTTGATTTTTTTCACGCAGCCCCATAGAGAATGCGTGGAGCGCCGGTGTGGCGTCCAACCTGTCTCTCCATTTGGTAACAGTTCCCCAATATGCTGACTCCCAGTGGTTGGACCCCCACCGATTGGGAAGTTATCACCTACTAGATGGTAGCCCGATTCTAACGCATCGGGTATTCACCTATCCTGTGGCTGTACTGCTCAATCGTTTGTTTTAGCTCCCATATAGCTCTGACCTTCAGTGTACCCAGTGCTGTACGTACATACATGGGGGGAGACCTGTCAATCAACTGCAGAGGGTGGGGAGAAGTCAGATGTGAACAGTGAATGGAGCAGAGACACCACAGCGCCATAAACTGTTTAGTGGCTGTTCTCGGGTACTGCAGCTCTGCTCCCATTCACTTCAGTACAAACCGAGCTGTAATAATATTATCCTTTCTAAACCTCTCTCACCGGGCCGGGATAACAGATTGATGCTGCAGGGAGGAGAAATATGGAGGCCGCCGTTTGCCCATACTGGGCAATGGTAAATTCACAAAGAACTCGCAAGAAAAAAGAACAACTAAAAGTAAGTCGTGACTTGCACTAATGCAAATAACTTTTTCCGTACAAGTAATATGCGCATGTGGACGCGCCTTGTGCCGGATTCACACATCCCTGGTTATGGGCAGCAATGCACGGACCGGCGGCGGGTCTCCAAGGAAGCCGTGGAGACTTTTCATGAATCACGGAGGGGTGAACGCAGCCATCTCCCATTGGGGGCCTTATATGGCGGCTACAGTATAAAGAAAGTAGAGTATACGGATTCTATGGACTAACGTAGTCGACTGTGGTCACGTTCGTATGGTCGTATCAAAAATTACGGAAAAGACCGTGTTCCCGTCCACGTGCCGGAGATACCTTTACGTTGCATGCATTACTCCGGACCATATAACAGATCAAAGTGGCGCATGCTGCGGGGGATTTTCCACGAAATCGGCTCACACTGGCTAGAAGGGGTCCGTATGCTGTATGTGGTGCACGCGGACCGATTCTATGCCCTAAAGTAGAGGTATACTGAGACACGGACGCCGCGCCATGAACGAAGCCCCTATGGCAGACATGATAGGACTATGTTGGGGGCTAGCGGTGTCCGGCACGTCAGCGCCATCCATCATCTGCGTCTTGTGAGCCCGCACCAACGTCCACGGCCCATCTCCAGGCGGTAAATGTGTAACCCGAGGCAGGAGACGTTCCGGCACAATCTACAAGCCAAACATCAACATCAATAAAACCGATCCCGGCAGCAAACGTCGTGATTCATAGGAGCTGATGGGACAGTGCGATGTGGACGAGCTAAGGGTTAAACCTGAGACGATGAGAGTAGCTGTCTTCATTTTCAAAGCGAAGACGACACAAGCGTGAAGGAGAAATCAGCGCAGCGCTGCCCCTGTTCTCCCCGGTGTGGGACCACAACAGCGCCCGCAGGTGCCACGCTGCTCTATGGTGCATCCCGGCTCACACCTCACCATTTGCTCCCTATTTCGGCCTGGGCGTCCTTCATCCTTCGGGCACATCTGGCCGCCGCTGGGTACGGTCGGGGCACTCGTCTCCACCAGCAGAGGCAGGAAGCGGTTAATGGAGCACAGGCTCCTTATTGTTCGCCTGTCAATGAAGCGGCAGCGCGCGAGCAGCTGATCCCCAGTCCCTGCCACTAAAGCCATTCACAGCGGCCACATTTCCTCCTGATGGTGCCGTCCGCAGCGCCGGGCGACCATCCTGCCCTAACACAGCGCTCCTCTCCTCCCGCTGGGGAGCCGGCGCCCCGGGCACTTGCCCGTTAGTCCCCCCTAACGTAGAACTTCTCACCGCCGTCAGGATATATTGATCCGATCCATTCTAACCCCCTCCGTTATTATAATCCCGGGATAATCTATAGGACGGCGGTTTATATCCTGATGGATCAATCCGATATCACAACAATCCGCCACTATCGCGACTGTCGACGAGATATAAAGTCACAGAGGTGGGTTGGGGCAGCCATGGATGGTAAATAATGATACTATGTGACAACTCCAGGGGAGAAACCCAGATAAAAAGCTGCAACAATGTAACAAGCCAGCAGTAACAATAGGAGCAGCCGCCAGGGCAGAGACAGGCAGCAGAGCGAGGAGGAAGGAGCGATGGAGGCGGCGGCAGCAGCACCACAGAAGACGGCGATAGTCGTCAGGAGGAGGACGGGAGCGCGACATTCTCCAGCACCGACACGGTTAATGCCTTCCTCTGCCAAAACAAGGCTTATGTCGCGACAAGAGAGCAGCGCATCGCGCCCGGGCGCCAGAACATGTCAGGGGATCGCGACATCCAGGGCGCTGCTGTCATCCCCCGCCCGGCCGGGAGAAGTCCGGCAGCGCACAAAAGACACGACATGACAATAAGCCCCACAGTCGGCAGCGGCAGCAGCAGCAGGCCGGAGACACCCGGCGGCCGCACACCCCACACCCGCGCCCTCCTACCTGCCGTGGAACCAGTCCTTGCAGGCGTCGCACTCGATCATAAACCGGGTCACGTCGTAGGGCAGGCGGCAGATGCAGTACACAGGCACCGTCGCCATGTTAGATCCCCGCTCACAACAACACTCCCAGGGAGGGACTGACAGGACACCGGGGAGGGAAGGAGGGCGCACGGCGGAGAGGCGGGAGGACGAGCCGCCCCCGGGACTCCGGATCCGGACACAATGCGGGCAAAAATGCGGGAAACTTTCCGTGGTCTCTCCCCGAGCTCCTCCCGGATCAGAACGAGGGAGGCGGCGGCTGAGCGGGGCTCGGAGCGGGGACAGGCTTTGTCTGTGTGCCCCCTGGTGACGGCTCCACACACCGAGGGCTCCCCTGTATAGGCTGCTAACCGGGGATAACACCCTGTATAACCGGGGATAACACCCTGTATAACCGGGGAGAACACCCTGTATAAGGCTGCAAACCGGGGATAACACCCTGTATAACCGGGGAGAACACCCTGTATAAGGCTGCAAACCGGGGATAACACCCTGTATAACCGGGGAGAACACCCTGTATAACCGGGGAGAACACCCTGTATAAGGCTGCAAACCGGGGATAACACCCTGTATAGGCTGCTAACCGGAGATAACACCCTGTATAACCGGGGATAACACCCTGTATAGGCTGCTAACCGGGGATAACACCCTGTATAACCGGGGAGAACACCCTGTATAAGGCTGCAAACCGGGGATAACACCCTGTATAGGCTGCTAACCGGAGATAACACCCTGTATAACCGGGGATAACACCCTGTATAGGCTGCTAACCGGGGATAACACCCTGTATAACCGGGGAGAACACCCTGTATAAGGCTGCAAACCGGGGATAACACCCTGTATAAGGCTGCTAACCGGGGATAACACCCTGTATAACCGGGGATAACACCCTGTATAAGGCTGCTAACCGGGAATAACACCCTGTATAACCGGGGATAACACCCTGTATAAGGCTGCTAACCGGCGATATCACCCTGTATAAGGCTGCAAACCGGAGATAACACCCTGTATAACCGGGGAGAACACCCTGTATAAGGCTGCAAACCGGGGATAACACCCTGTATAAGGCTGCTAACCGGGGATAACACCCTGTATAAGGCTGCTAACCGGGGATAACACCCTGTATAACCGGGGAGAACACCCTGTATAAGGCTGCAAACCGGGGATAACACCCTGTATAACCGGGGAGAACACCCTGTATAAGGCTGCAAACCGGAGATAACACCCTGTATAACCGGGGAGAACACCCTGTATAAGGCTGCAAACCGGGGATAACACCCTGTATAAGGCTGCTAACCGGGGATAACACCCTGTATAACCGGGGAGAACACCCTGTATAAGGCTGCGAACCGGGGATAACACCCTGTATAACCGGGGATAACACCCGGCTGCTAACCGGGGATAACACCCTGTATAACCGGGGAGAACACCCTGTATAAGGCTGCAAACCGGGGATAACACCCTGTATAAGGCTGCTAACCGGGGATAACACCCTGTATAAGGCTGCTAACCGGGGATAACACCCTGTATAACCGGGGAGAACACGCTGTATAAGGCTGCTAACCGGGGATAACACCCTGTATAAGGCTGCTAACCGGGGATAACACCCTGTATAAGGCTGCTAACCGGGGATAACACCCTGTATAACCGGGGAGAACACCCTGTATAAGGCTGCAAACCGGGGATAACACCCTGTATAAGGCTGCTAACCGGGGATAACACCCTGTATAACCGGGGAGAACACCCTGTATAAGGCTGCGAACCGGGGATAACACCCTGTATAACCGGGGATAACACCCGGCTGCTAACCGGGGAGAACACCCTGTATAACCGGGGAGAACACCCTGTATAAGGCTGCAAACCGGGGATAACACCCTGTATAACCGGGGAGAACACCCTGTATAAGGCTGCTAACCAGGGATAACACCCTGTATAAGGCTGCTAACCGGGGATAACACCCTGTATAACCGGGGAGAACACCCTGTATAAGTCTGCAAACCGGGGAGAACACCCTGTATAAGGCTGCAAACCGGGGAGAACACCCTGTATAAGGCTGCTAATCGGGGATAACACCCTGTATAACCGGGGATAACACCCTGTATAAGGCTGCAAACCGGGGATAACACCCTGTATAAGGCTGCAAACCGGGGATAACACCCTGTATAACCGGGGAGAACACCCTGTATAAGGCTGCTAATCGGGGATAACACCCTGTATAACCGGGGATAACACCCTGTATAAGGCTGCAAACCGGGGATAACACCCTGTATAAGGCTGCAAACCGGGGATAACACCCTGTATAACCGGGGATAACACCCTGTATAAGGCTGCAAACCGAGGGCTCCCCTGTATAGGCTGCTAACCGGGGATAACACCCTGTATAAGGCTGCAAACCGGAGATAACACCCTGTATAACCGGGGATAACACCCTGTATAAGGCTGCTAACCGGGGATAACACCCTGTATAAGGCTGCTAACCGGGGATAACACCCTGTATAACCGGGGAGAACACCCTGTATAAGGCTGCAAACCGGGGATAACACCCTGTATAAGGCTGCTAACCGGGGATAACACCCTGTATAACCGGGGATAACACCCTGTATAAGGCTGCTAACCGGGGATAACACCCTGTATAACCGGGGAGAACACCCTGTATAAGTCTGCAAACCGGGGAGAACACCCTGTATAAGGCTGCAAACCGGGGAGAACACCCTGTATAAGGCTGCTAATCGGGGATAACACCCTGTATAACCGGGGATAACACCCTGTATAAGGCTGCAAACCGGGGATAACACCCTGTATAAGGCTGCAAACCGGGGATAACACCCTGTATAACCGGGGAGAACACCCTGTATAAGGCTGCTAACCGGGGATAACACCCTGTATAAGGCTGCTAACCGGGGATAACACCCTGTATAACCGGGGATAACACCCTGTATAAGGCTGCAAACCGAGGGCTCCCCTGTATAGGCTGCTAACCGGGGATAACACCCTGTATAAGGCTGCTAACCGGGGATATCACCCTGTATAAGGCTGCAAACCGGAGATAACACCCTGTATAACCGGGGATAACACCCTGTATAAGGCTGCTAACCGGGGATAACACCCTGTATAAGGCTGCTAACCGGGGATAACACCCTGTATAACCGGGGAGAACACCCTGTATAAGGCTGCAAACCGGGGATAACACCCTGTATGAGGCTGCAAACCGGGGATAACACCCTGTATAACCGGGGAGAACACCCTGTATAAGGCTGCGAACCGGGGATAACACCCTGTATAAGGCTGCAAACCGGGGATAACACCCTGTATAACCGGGGAGAACACCCTGTATAAGGCTGCTAACCGGGGATAACACCCTGTATAAGGCTGCTAACCGGGGATAACACCCTGTATAACCGGGGAGAACACCCTGTATAAGGCTGCAAACCGGGGAGAACACCCTGTATAAGGCTGCAAACCGGGGAGAACACCCTGTATAAGGCTGCAAACCGGGGATAACACCCTGTATAACCGGGGAGAACACCCTGTATAAGGCTGCTAACCGGGGATAACACCCTGTATAACCGGGGATAACACCCTGTATAAGGCTGCTAACCGGGGATAACACCCTGTATAAGGCTGCTAACCGGGGATAACACCCTGTATAAGGCTGCTAACCGGGGATAACACCCTGTATAAGGCTGCAAACCGGGGATAACACCCTGTATAAGGCTGCTAACCGGGGATAACACCTGGCCTGTATAAGGCTGCTAACCGGGGAGAACACCCTGTATAAGGCTGCGAACCGGGGATAACACCCTGTATAAGGCTGCAAACCGGGGATAACACCCTGTATAACCGGGGAGAACACCCTGTATAAGGCTGCAAACCGGGGATATCACCCTGTATAAGGCTGCAAACCGGAGATAACACCCTGTATAACCGGGGAGAACACCCTGTATAAGGCTGCAAACCGGGGATAACACCCTGTATAAGGCTGCTAACCGGGGATAACACCCTGTATAAGGCTGCTAACCGGGGATAACACCCTGTATAACCGGGGAGAACACCCTGTATAAGGCTGCAAACCGGGGATAACACCCTGTATAAGGCTGCAAACCGGGGATAACACCCTGTATAACCGGGGAGAACACCCTGTATAAGGCTGCGAACCGGGGATAACACCCTGTATAAGGCTGCAAACCGGGGATAACACCCTGTATAACCGGGGAGAACACCCTGTATAAGGCTGCAAACCGGGGAGAACACCCTGAATAAGGCTGCGAACCGGGTATAACACCTGGCCTGTATAAGGCTGCTAACCGGGGATAACACCCTGTATAAGGCTGCTAACCGGGGATAACACCCTGTATAACCGGGGAGAACACCCTGTATAAGGCTGCTAACCGGGGATAACACCTTGTATAACCGGGGATAACACCCTGTATAAGGCTGCAAACCGGGGATAACACACTGTATAAGGCTGCGAACCGGGGATAACACCCTGTATAACCGGGGAGAACACCCTGTATAAGGCTGCAAACCAGGGAGAACACCCTGTATAAGGCTGCGAACCGGGGATAACACCCTGTATAACCGGGGAGAACACCCTGTATAAGGCTGCTAACCGGGGATAACACCCTGTATAAGGCTGCTAACCGGGGATAACACCCTGTATAACCGGGGATAACACCCTGTATAAGGCTGCAAACCGGGGATAACACCCTGTATAAGGCTGCTAACCGGGGATAACACCCTGTATAACCGGGGATAACACCCTGTAGAAGGCTGCAAACCGGGGATAACACCCTGTATAAGGCTGCTAACCGGGGATAACACCCTGTATAACCGGGGAGAACACCCTGTATAAGGCTGCGAACCGGGGATAACACCCTGTATAAGGCTGCGAACCGGGGATAACACCCTGTATAAGGCTGCTAACCGGGGATAACACCCTGTATAACCGGGGAGAACACCCTGTATAAGGCTGCAAACCGGGGATAACACCCTGTATAAGGCTGCTAACCGGGGATAACACCCTGTATAAGGCTGCTAACCGGGGATAACACCCTGTATAACCGGGGAGAACACCCTGTATAAGGCTGCAAACCGGGGATAACACCCTGTATAAGGCTGCTAACCGGGGATAACACCCTGTATAAGGCTGCTAACCGGGGATAACACCCTGTATAGGGCTGCAAACCGGGGATAACACCCTGTATAAGGCTGCCAACCGGGGATAACACCCTGTATAAGGCTGCAAACCAGGTATAACACCCTGTATAAGGCTGCAAACTGGGTATAACACCCTATATAAGGCAAATCGGGTATAACACCCTGTATAAGGCTGCAAACCAAGGATAACACCCTGTATAAGGCTGCAAATATCACCCTGTGTTAGGGGTCGAGATCCCGCCTTTGCACGGGGGGAATCTCGAGCCATCTCCGCTGCGGTCTCCCATTCTTCCCCTGCCGCAGTGGAGCCTGCTCAGCGGAGACGTCGGTCCCAGCGTCTTGCTCAGTCTGACTCTGTACATAGAGGTAGGGTATGTGTCCACGTTCAGGATTTGGTCAGGATTTTCCATCAGTATTTGTAAGCCAAAACCAGGAGTGGAACAATTAGAGGAAAAGTATAATAGAAACATATGCACCACTTCTGCATTTATCACCCACTCCTGGTTTTGGCTTACAAATACTGATGGAAAATCCTGACCAAATCCTGATGCAATCCTGAACGTGGACACATACCCTCACTGCTGCTTTTCCTGCTTCTGCCATTGAAGTCAGTGCTGGGCAGTGGCGAGCAGATGCTTCTGGGACTAAGTCCTGCTTTTCTCGTTCTGAGCATGCCCAGAGTGAGATCTCTCAGTGGGGATCGAGGGTCACATGATCAGACACTGCAGCTAAGGTCCTGTAGGTGCTCACGCTCTGTGGCAGCCTCTCATTGGTCCTTCTAGGAAGGTCCTGTACGTGCTGCAACTATTTAAGGTTCTCATGACCGCACGGCCATGCGCTAGTATTGAATCAGTTTTGTGCATGCGCCTGTGTGGTCACATTTATGTGTGTGTTCAGGGACTCGGCTGAAATAAGCCCCTAGAATGCCGGCACCTCCGGCGAGGAGATTGTGTGTGTGTGTGACCACAGACTGCCTTCAGCTCGGCAGTTAGCTGTGAACTCCTGTGGGGTTAACAGGGCACAGCGTCTTGTTTCCGTGCCACTCTGTGAAGTAACAGAGTTCGCTTAAACTGCCATATAGTGCCGTCATTTGCTAGCAGCAGGTTCCTCCTGCACGGTGGACCCCGGGCTGCGAACGCACCAATAATAACATCTATATTTACTCGGTGTGTTCCGCTAGCCCTAACATAATACTAGCGCCAGGGTCTGGCTAATAATGGCGGACAAACAACAATCTTTGCGGTACATCAAGCAGCTGGAGGGTAGGTTGGCGGCTCTCGAGCGCACAACCTCAGCTGTGGATGTTACCGCAGTAGCTGTTCAGGCTGCTTGCGTGGCTGCAGCAACTTTGTCCACTGCCACTCCTGTTCCGACCCTATCTCGCCTCCCGCTGCCAGAAAAATTCTCTGGTGATGGCAAATCTTGTAGGGGTTTCGTGAGTCAGTGCTCAATACACCTCGAGCTTCTGACTCCACGTTTCCCTACAGAGCGGGCAAAGGTGGGCTTCATTATGTCCCTCCTGTCGGACAGGGCTTTGGAGTGGGCTACGCCGCTGTGGGAGCGTGGTAATCATTTGGTGCAGAGTGCTCCGCTGTTTCTGAGCACTCTGAAACAGGTCTTTTGAGGACCTCGAGTCACCCATGATACGGCGCTCCAACTGTTGGCATTGACTCAGGGCTCGTCCTTGGTCAGCCATTTTGCCGTCCACTTCCACACCTTGGCATCTGAGCTGGAGTGGTCGGATAAAGCCCTCATCCCTATATTTTGGAGGGGGCTGGCTGATCATGTTAAGGACGCTCTGGCCACTAGGGAGATTCCCGCCACACTGGAGGAGTTAATAACTGTATCTACTCGTATTGACCTCCGTTTTCACGAGCGGAGGTTAGAGCGAGCCCAGTGTAGGCAGAGGTTTCGGCTGGTTCCCACCTTCGTCAAACCTTTGGAATCTCCAGTTCAGGCAACCGAGTCACATGAGGCCATGGAGTTGCCACAAGCGGGACCTAAGTCCCGGACTGCTCGTGCACTTAGGGTCTGTCATGTTTGCCGGCAGTCAGGACATTTTGCCACCAGATGTCCTCAGCGGTCGGGGAAACATCAGCGTCTAGTGGTAGTGGGTGGAGGTTCACTGGACACGACGACGTTTGCCTCCAAATTGTCCTTTAAGGGGACAATTACCATTGGCCCATCCACTCATTCGGTAGAGCTTTGCGTAGACTCCAGGGCGGAAGGCAATTTTATGTCTTCTGCCTTCGCCCAACGACACGCAATACCTCTGGTGATGCTCGCCCAACCAGTGACCGTACGAGTGGTGAATGGGTCGACACTGCCCTCACAGATTACACACCAGACCATCCCATTTACGCTATCCATGTCG
This sequence comes from Ranitomeya variabilis, assembly GCF_051348905.1. Taxonomy (NCBI): domain Eukaryota; kingdom Metazoa; phylum Chordata; class Amphibia; order Anura; family Dendrobatidae; genus Ranitomeya; species Ranitomeya variabilis. The sequence continues at coordinate 183,264,273 of NC_135239.1, forward strand.
CCATCTCATCAGGAGATAATATCTCTGCTCGTCATTCCAGAGGGAATTGATGAGGTCCTGTTAGGGATACCTTGGCTATGGTACTACTCTCCTCATATTGAGTGGTCCACTGGCAGGATTTTGGGATGGAGTAAATCTTGTGGGGGTAGATGTCAGAGGGAATGCGTTCAGGTTGCTACAACTGAGGTACCCGCAGATCTCTCCTCTCTCCCCAAGCAATATTGGCCCTATGCGGACGTGTTCTCCAAAAGGGCTGCGGAGACTCTTCCGCCTCACCGCCCCTATGACTGTCCTATTGACCTCTTGCCTGGTGCTGAGCCTCCCCGGGGTCGAGTCTACCCATTGTCTCTCCCAGAGATGGAGGCTATGTCTCAGTACATCCAGGAGAATTTGGCAAGGGGATTCATTAGGAAGTCTGTGTCACCTGCAGGGGCTGGGTGCTTCTTTGTACAGAAGAAGAACGGAGAATTACGTCCATGCATTGATTACAGGGGTCTTAACGCCATCACCGTTAAGAACAAGTACCCTCTGCCCCTGATATCTGAGCTTTTTGACAGGCTTCGGGGAGCAAGAGTGTTTACCAAACTAGATCTGCGGGGTGCTTACAACCTGATTAGCATCCGTGAGGGGGACGAATGGAAGACGGCTTTTAACACCAGGGATGGGCACTATGAGTATCTGGTGTTGCCCTTTGGGCTCTGTAATGCCCCAGCCGTTTTCCAAGACTTTGTAAAGGATATCTTCCGGGATATGCTCTCCACCTCGGTGGTAGTCTACCTGGATGATATTCTCATCTACTCTCCAGACATAGACTCCCACCGGAGAGATGTGTGCAAAGTCTTCAATCTCCTACGGGCAAATTCCCTCTATGCCAAGTTGGAGAAGTGTGTGTTTGAGCAGGAGTCTTTGCCTTTCCTGGGCTATATCATCTCGGCCCAAGGATTGGCTATGGATCCTGCCAAGCTACAGGATGTGATGGACTGGCAGGAAGCCCATTCTCTAAAAGCGGTGCAGCGCTTTATGGGGTTCATTAATTACTATCGCCAGTTCATTCCCCACTTCTCAACTTTGGTAGCTCCTTTGGTTGCCCTCACCAAAAAGGGAGCAAATCCCAAATTGTGGTCAGAAGAGGTCTCCAAGGCCTTCCTCTCTATTAAGTCCCACTTTGCTAGTGCTCCCATTCTACATCGCCCCGATGTAGATAAACCTTTCATAATGGAGGTGGATGCCTCATCTGTCGGTGCAGGTGCAGTCCTATTCCAAAAGGATGCTCAAGGTCGGAAGCATCCCTGCTTCTTTTTCTCTAAGACCTTCACACCGGCAGAGAGGAATTATTCCATCGGGGACAGGGAGTTGCTAGCTATATAGTTGGCCTTCTCGGAGTGGAGACATCTCTTGGAGGGGGCTCGTTTTCCCTTCCAAGTTTTCACCGACCACAAGAATTTGGTCTACATTCAGACTGCCCAGCGGCTAAATTCTCGCCAGGCCAGATGGTCCCTGTTCTTCTCCCGGTTCCATTTCACTCTCCATTTTCTTTCTGGGGAGAAGAACATTCGTGCCAATGCTCTCTCCCGCTCCGTAGTGTCATCAGCGGAGGAGGAGGAACCTCGGCTTATTGTCCCTTCTGAGAGTCTGAGGACCTTGGCTCCGGTTTCGCTTGAGTCTGTGCCCCCGGGTAGGACTTTTGTGCCAGCAAATTTGCGACCGGAGGTTCTCTCTTGGGCTCATTCGTCCAGAGTGAGTGGGCACTTTGGGACTAAAAGGACATCTGAGCTGCTGGCGAGAACGATCTGGTGGCCACATATGGTCCGTGACGTCGGAGACTATATTTGGGCGTGTGTCTCCTGCGCCAAAAATAAGTCTTCTCGACAACGGCCAGCTGGGTTATTATATCCCCTGCCGGTGGCAGACAGGCCCTGGGAGATGGTCGGGATGGACTTTGTGGTGGGTTTGCCCAAATCTCGTGGCTGTACCATCATTTGGGTTATCACCCATCATTTTTCTAAGATGGTGCACTTGGTGCCGCTTCCCCGGCTACCTTCTGCACGGGCCTTGGCAGCGTTGTTTATTAAACACATCTTCCGTCTACACGGTATGCCGGACAAAATTGTCAGTGACCGGGGTCCCCGGTTTGCGTCTCGGTTCTGGAGAGAGCTTTGTCATCTTCTCAGCATTGAGTTGAATCTCTCCTCTGCGTATCATCCCGAGACGAATGGGTTGGTAGAGAGGGCCAACCAGACCTTGGTCACATATCTGCGACATTTTGTCTCTGCCAGGCAGGATGACTGGGCATCTTTGCTATCGTGGGCAGAGTTTGCATTGAACAACGCTGTAGCTGACTCCACTGGACAGACTCCATTCCTCCTTAACTATGGTCAGCATCCGCGGGTACCTGTGCCCATGCCCGTGTCTTCCGCCGACTCCAGGGTGGCAGACTGGGCTGTGGAGGCACGGGACATTTGGGACCGCACTCAGGATGCCATTTGGGCCTCCAAGGAGAGAATGAGGTCCTCCGCCGATACACATCGGCGCCCCGCTCCGACCTTTGCTCCTGGTGATTTAGTGTGGCTCTCCGCCCGTAACGTCAGGCTGCGAGTTGAGTCCACTAAGTTTGCACCTCGCTACTTGGGTCCTTTCAAGGTCCTTGAACAGGTTAACCCTGTGGTCTACCGTTTAGCCCTTCCGCCACGCCTGGGTATCACGACACCTTTCATGTGTCCCTCTTGAAGCCCGTATTCATGTCCCGGTTTTCCGAGTCATCTGCCGGGACATCGGGTTCATCTTCGGATGATTACGAGGTGAACGCTATCTTGGGGTGCGAGGTGGTACGTGGCAAAAAAAATTATTTGGTGGATTGGAGGGGTTATGGCAGAGAGAACAGGTCCTGGGAGCCTGCTGAGCATATTCGAGCTCCGCAGCTCATTGCTGCCTTCGAACATAGCGAGGTCCAAGGAGGGGGGGTAATGTTAGGGGTCGAGATCCCACATTTGCACGGGGGGAATCTCGGGCCATCTCCGCTGCGGTCTCCCATTCTTCCCCTGCCGCAGTGGAACCTGCTCAGCAGAGACGTCCGTCCCAACGTCTCGCTCAGTCTGACTCTGTACAGAGAGTTACTGCTGCTTTTCCTGCTTCTACCATTGAAGTCAGTGCTGGGCAGCGGCGAGCAGACGCTTCTGGGACTAAGTCCTACTTTTCTCGTTCTGAGCATGCCCAGAGTGAGATCTCTCAGTGGAGATCGAGGGTCACATGATCAGACACTGCAGCTAAGGTCCTGTAGGTGCTCACGCTCTGTGGCAACCTCTCATTGGTCCTTCTAGGAAGGTCCTGTACGTGCTGCAACTATTTAAGGCTCTCATGGCCGCACGGCCATGCGCTAGTATTGAATCAGTTTTGTGCATGCGCCTGTGTGGTCACATTTATGTGTGTGTTCAGGGACTCAGCTGAAATAAGCCCCTAGAATGCCGGCACCTCCGGCGAGGAGATTGTGTGTGTGGATCTAGGGCCCCGGCTGAAATAGCCCCTAGAATACCGGCTTCTCCGGTGAGGAGATTGTATGTGTGTGTGACCACAGACTGCCTTCAGCTCGGCAGTTAGCTGTGTACTCCTGTGGGGTTAACAGGGCACAGCGTCTTGTTTCCATGCGACTCTGTGAAGTAACAGAGTTCGCTTAAACCGCCATATAGTGCCGTCATTTGCTAGCAGCAGGTTCCTCCTGCACGGTGGACCCCGGGCTGCGAACGCACCAATAATAACATCTATATTTACTCGGTGCGTTCCGCTAGCCCTAACACCCTGTATAAGACTGCAAACTGGGTATAACACCCTGTATACAGTGGGGAAAAAAAGTATTTAGTCAGCCACCAATTGTGCAAGTTCTCCCACTTATAAAGATGAGAGAGGCCTGTAATTGACCTTATAGGTAGAACACAACTATGAGAGTTAAAATGAGAAAACAAATCCATAAAATCCCCTTGTCTGATTTGGCAAGATTTATTTTGCAAATTATGGTGGAAAATAAGTATTTTGTCACTAACAAAAGTTCATCTCAATATTTTGTTATATATGCTTTGTTGGCAATGACAGAGGTCAAACGTTTTCTGTGAGTCTTCACAAGGTTGGCCCACACTGTTTGTGGTATGTTGGCCCATTCCTCCATGCAGATCTCCTCTAGAGCAGTAATGTTTTGGGCCTGTCGCTGGGCAACACAGACTTTCAACTCCCTCCAAAGGTTTTCTATGGGGTTGAGATCTGGAGACTGGCTACGCCACTCCAGGACCTTCATATGCTTCTTACGAAGCCACTCCTTCGTTGCCTTAGCGGTGTGCTTGGGATCATTATCATGCTGATAGACCCATCCACGTTTCATCTTCAATGCCCTTGCTGATGGAAGGATGTTTGCACTCAAAATCTCACGATACATGGCCCCATTCATTCTTTCATGTACATGGATCAGTCGTCCTGGTCCCTTTGCAGAGAAACATCCCCAAAGCATGATGTTGCCACCCCCATGCTTCACAGTAGGTATGGTGTTCTTTGGATGCAACTCAGCATTCTGTCTCCTCCAAACATGACGAGTTTTGTTTCTACCAAACAGTTCTACTTTGGTTTCATCAGACTATATGACATTCTCCCAATAGTCTTCTGGATAATCCAAATGCTCTAGCAAACTTCAGATGGGCCCGGACATGTACTGGCTTAAGCAGGGGGGACACATCTGGCACTGCAGCATCTGAGTCCCTGGTGGCGTAGTGTGTTACTGATGGTAGCCTTTGTTACGGTGGTCCCATGTTATGATCTGGTGGCCTAGGAGCGGCATGAGACGTACTCTGGAGAACGTGGTAACTGTACTGACCGCAGACCCTGGACTTAACACCGCAACTAGAAGTAGCCGTGGGATGTACCTACCAATCCTAGACACCTCGACACAGCCGGAGGACTAATTAACCCTATAGATAGAAAAGGGAAAACTATCTTGCCTCAGAGAAAATTCCCAAAGGATAGGCAGCCCCCCCAAATATTGACAGAGGAGAGGAAAAAACAAACACAGGCTGAAAACAGGATTTAGCAAAGGAGGCCAATCTAGCTAGATAGAAAAGATAGGACAGAGAACTATGCGGTCAGTATTAAAATACTAGGAAAATGTCCACCACAGAAAATACAAAAACTCCACATCTAACTAAAGACATGGAGGGTATTTCTGCTTCTCCAGAGATTCCAGCTAGGCTGCATAAATCCTTACACAGATTAAGCTGGACAAGAAAAAACATGCAATGCACTGAACAATGAGGCCCACAACATGTGGATAGCAAAACAAGCAGAACTTATCTTGTAGAAATGAACAGCAAGCAGGAGCGACCAGGAAGGGATGTGAATCCTCCAGAAACAATGAACAACTGGCACTCACTAAAGGGTGAAGCCAGACTAAATAGCCCCGTCCGAAGTGGACGCACCTGATGACTGCTGTGAAGGACAAACAGCAGCACTACCACTTATAACCACCGGAGGGAGCCCAAGAGCAGAATTCACAACAGAATTCACAACAGTACCCCCCCTTGAGGAGGGGTCACCGAACCCTCACCAGAGCCCCCAGGCCGATCAGGACGAGCCAAATGGAAGGCACGAACCAAATCGTCAGCATGAACATCGGAGGCAACAACCCAAGAATTATCCTCCTGGCCATAACCCTTCCACTTGACAAGATACTGAAGCCTCCGTCTTGAAAAACGAGAATCCAAGATCTTCTCAACAACTGTTATGACCTGGTGGTTAAGGAGCAACATGGGACAAGCTCTGAGGAGGTGGTATCTGTACGGACCGCAGTTCCTGATCCTAACACCAACACTAGAAGTAGCAGTGGGATGTTCCTGTCACTCCCTAGACACCTCGTCACAGCCTGAGAACTAACTACCCCTAAAGATGGAAACAGAAAGCTATCTTGCCTCAGAGAAAATCCCCAAAGGAAAGATAGCCCCCCACAAATATTGACTGTGAGTGGAGAGGGAAATGACATACAAAGAATGAAAACAGGATTTAGCAAAGGAGGCCAATACTACCTAGATAGACAGAACAGGAAAGGATACTGTGCGGTCAGTATTAAAAGCTAAAAAATCCACACAGAGTTTACAAAAATAATCTCCACACCGACTCACGGTGTGGAGGGCAAATCTGCTTCCCCAGAGCTTCCAGCTAAACTGAATATATCATACTGAAAAGCTGGACAAGAAAAAACATAACATGAGCTCAGCGATTAAGTCCACAGCAAGTGGACAACAAAAGAACAAGCAAGGACTTATCTTTACTGAAATGGACAGGCAATCAGAGAAATCCAAGGAGAGATCTGAATCCAACCAAGAAACTTTGACAGCTGGCACTGGCTGAAGACCAGAGCCAGGCTAAATAGCAGAGCCAGGAGAGACGATCAGTGGAAGCAGCTGCTAATGCTAAACCCAAGGAGCAGCAGTTCCACTCAAAACCACCGGAGGGAGCCCAATGGCAGAATTCACAAAAGTGCCATTTACAACCACCGGAGGGAGCCCAAGAACGGAATTCACAACAGTACCCCCCCTTGAGGAGGGGTCACCGAACCCTCACCAGAGCCCCCAGGCCGATCAGGACGAGCCAAGTGAAAAGCACGAACCAAATCGGCGGCATGGACATCGGAGGCAACAACCCAAGAATTATCCTCCTGGCCATAACCCTTCCAATTGACCAGATACTGAAGCTTCCGCCTCAAAAAACGAGAATCCAAAATCTTCACCACATATTCCAACTCCCCCTCAACCAACACCGGAGCAGGAGGATCAACAGAGGGAACCACGGGCACCACATATCTCCGCAACAAAGATCTATGGAAAACATTATGGATGGAAAAAGAAGCTGGAAGGGCCAAACGAAAAGATACTGGATTGATAATTTCAGAAATCTTATAAGGACCAATAAAGCGAGGCTTGAACTTAGGGGAAGAAACCTTCATAGGAACATGACGAGAAGATAACCAGACTAAATCCCCAACACGAAGCCGGGGACCAACACACCGACGACGGTTAGCAAAACGTTGAGCCTTTTCCTGAGACAACATCAAATTGTCCACCACATGAGTCCAAATCTGCTGTAACCTGTCCACCACAGAATCAACACCAGGACAGTCAGAAGGCTCAACCTGCCCTGAAGAAAAACGAGGATGAAAACCAAAATTACAAAAAAAAGGCGAAACCAAGGTAGCCGAACTAGCCCGATTATTAAGGGCAAACTCGGCCAACGGCAAGAAGGTCACCCAATCATCCTGATCAGCAGACACAAAACATCTCAAATAGGTTTCCAAGGTCTGATTGGTTTGCTCAGTTTGGCCATTTGTCTGAGGATGAAATGCTGAAGAAAAAGACAAATCAATGCCTATTCTAGCACAAAAGGACCGCCATAACCTAGAAACAAACTGGGAACCTCTGTCAGACACAATATTCTCTGGAATGCCATGCAAACGAACCACATGCTGAAAAAACAATGGAACCAAATCAGAGGAGGAAGACAACTTAGGCAAAGGTACCAAATGGACCATCTTAGAAAACCGGTCACAAACCACCCAGATAACAGACATCTTCTGGGAAACAGGAAGATCCGAAATAAAATCCATGGAAATATGCGTCCAGGGCCTCTCAGGGACCGGCAAAGGCAAAAGCAACCCACTAGCACGGGAACAGCAAGGCTTGGCCCGGGCACAAGTCCCACAGGACTGCACAAAAGAACGCACATCCCGCGACAAGGAAGGCCACCAAAAGGACCTAGCAACCAAATCTCTGGTACCAAAAATCCCAGGATGACCAGCCAACACCGAACAATGAACCTCAGAAATTACCTTACTAGTCCATCTATCAGGAACAAACAGTTTCCCCACTGGACAGCGGTCAGGTTTATCAGCCTGAAACTCCCGAAGCACCCGTCACAAATCAGGGGAGATGGCAGAAAGAATCACCCCCTCCTTCAGAATGCCGACCGGCTCAAGAACCCCAGGGGAATCAGGCAAAAAACTCCTAGAGAGGGCATCAGCCTTAACATTCTTAGAACCCGGAAGATACGAGACAACAAAATCAAAACGGGAGAAAAACAGGGACCATCGGGACTGTCTAGGATTCAGCCGTTTGGCAGACTCGAGGTAAATCAGATTCTTATGATCGGTCAAGACCACAATACGGTGCTTGGCCCCCTCAAGCCAATGTCGCTACTCCTCAAATGCCCACTTCATAGCCAACAACTCATGATTGCCGACATCATAATTGCGTTCCGCAGGCGAAAACTTTCGAGAAAAGAAGGCACACGGTTTCATCAAGGAACCATCAGAATTCCTCTGAGACAAAACAGCCCCTGTCCCAATCTCAGAAGCGTCAACCTTAACCTGAAAAGGAAGAGAAACATCCGGCTGACGCAACACAGGGGCAGAAGTAAATCTGCGCTTAAGCTCCTGAAAGGCAGAAACAGCCTCAGAGGACCAATTTGTTACATCAGCGCCCTTCCTTGTCAAATCGGTCAGGGGTTTAACCACACTGGAGAAGTTGGCAATGAAACGGCGATAAAAATTAGCAAAGCCCAAAAATTTCTGAAGGCTCTTCACGGATGTGGGCTGGATCCAATCATGAATGGCCTAAACCTTAACCGGATCTAATTCTATAGATGATGGAGAAAAAATGAAGCCCAAAAAAGAAACCTTCTGTACTCCAAAGAGGCACTTAGACCCCTTCACAAACAAGGCATTATCACGAAGGACCTGAAATACCATCCTGACTTGTTTCACATGAGACTCCCAATCATCTGAAAAAATCAAAATATCATCCAAATATACAATCATGAATTTATCAAGATAATTCCAAAATATATCATCCATGAAGGACTGAAACACAGATGGGGCATTAGAGAGTCCGAATGGCATCACAAGATATTCAAAATGGCCCTCGGGCATATTAAACGCAGTTTTCCATTCGTCACCCTGCTTAATACGAACAAGATTATATGCCCCTCGAAGGTCAATCTTAGTAAACCAACTAGCCCCCTTAATCCTGGCAAACAAATCAGAAAGCAAAGGCAAAGGGTATTGGAATTTGACCGTGATCTTATTCAAGAGGCGATAATCAATACAGGGTCTCAAGGAGCCATCCTTCTTGGCAACAAAAAAAAAACCTGCTCCCAATGGAGAAGAAGATGGCTGAATATGCCCCTTCTCCAAAGACTCCTTAATATAACTCCACATGGCGGCATGTTCAGGCACAGACAGGTTGAAAAGTCGGCCCTTAAGGAACTTACAGCCTGGAATCAAGTCGATAGCACAATCACAGTCCCTATGCGGTGGAAGGGAACTGGACTTGGGCTCATCGAAAACATCCTGGAAATCTGACAGAAACTCAGGAATTTTAGAAGAGGGGGAGGAGGAAATTGACATCAAAGAAACGTCATCATGAACCCCCTGACAACCCGAACAAGTCACAGACATAGATTTCCAGTCCAACACCGGATTATGTACCTGTAACCATGGAAACCCCAGCACAATAGCATCATGCAAATTATGCAACACCAGGAAACGACAATCTTCCTGATGGGCTGGCGCCATGCACATGGTTAACTGTGTCCAAAACTGAGGTTTATTTTTAGCCAATGGTGTAGCATCAATGCCCCTCAAAGGGATAGGACTCTGCAAGGTCTGCAAGGGAAAACCACAACGTCTGGCAAATTCTAAGTCCATTTAATTTAAAGCGGCGCCTGAATCCACAAATGCCATGACAGAAAATGACAATAATGAGCAGATCAGGGTCACAGATAACAGAAATTTAGGTTGTACAGTACTGATGGTAACGGAATTAGCGATTCTCTTGGCACGCTTAGGGCAATCAGAAATAACATGAGCAGAATCGCCGCAGTAAAAGCACAACCTATTCTGACGTCTGAATTCTTGTCGTTCAGCTCTAGACACAATCCTATCACACTGCATAGGCTCAGGACTCCGCTCGAAAGACAACGCCATAGTGTGCACAACTCTGCGCTCATGCAAGCGCCGATCAATCTGAATGGCCAGAGACATAGAATCACTCAGACCAGCAGGCGTGGGGAACCCCACCATAACATCTTTAACGGATTCAGAAAGACCCTTTCTGAAAATTGCCGCCAAAGCATCCTCATTCCATTTAGTAAGCACAGACCATTTTCTAAATTTCTGGCAATACGATTCTGCCGCTTCTTGACCCTGACACAGGGCCAACAAGGTTTTTTCAGCATGATCCACAGAATTAGGTTCATCATACAATAACCCAAGCGCCTGAAAAAAGGTGTCTACATTAAGCAAGGCCGGATTTCCGGATTCCAGGGAAAATGCCCAATCCTGAGGGTCGCCATGCAACAGAGATATGACAATTTTTACCTGCTGGGTGGGATCACCAGAGGAACGGGGCTTCAGAGAAAAAACAGTTTACAGTTATTTTTAAAGCTCAAAAATTTGGACCTATCCCCAAAAAACAGATCAGGGGTAGGAATTCTAGGCTCTAAAACAGGATTCTGCACGATATAATCAGAAATACCCTGTACTCTAGCAGCAAGTTGATCCACACGAGAAGCAAGTCCCTGAACATCCATGTCAGCGCCTAACTCCTGAGCCACCCAGAGGTAAAGAGGGGGAAAAAAAACACAACAGAGTACAGAAAAAAAAATGGCTCAGCACTTTCTTTCCCTTCTTTTGAGATGCGGTTAACTCATTGTTGGCCAGTTGTACTGTTATGATCTGGTGGCCTAGGAGCGGCATGAGACGTACTCTGGAGAATGTGGTAACTGTACTGACTGCAGACCCTGGACTTAACACCGCAACTAGAAGTAGCCGTGGGATGTACCTACCAATCCTAGACACCTCGACACAGCCGGAGGACTAATTAACCCTATAGAAAAGGGAAAACTATCTTGCCTCAGAGAAAATTCCCAAAGGATAGGCAGCCCCCCACAAATATTGACTGTGAGAGGAGTGGAAAAAACAAACACAGGCTGAAAACAGGATTTAGCAAAGGAGGCCAATCTAGCTAGATAGAAAAGATAGGACAGAGAACTATGCGGTCAGTATTAAAATACTAGGAAAATGTCCACCACAGAAAATACAAAAACTCCACATCTAACTATAGACATGGAGGGTATTTCTGCTTCTCCAGAGATTCCAGCTAGGCTGCATAAATCCTTACACAGATTAAGCTGGACAAGAAAAAACATGCAATGCACTGAACAATGAGGCCCACAACATGTGGGCAGCAAAACAAGCAGAACTTATCTTGTAGAAATGAACAGCAAGCAGGAGCGACCAGGAAGGGATGTGAATCCTCCAGAAACAATGAACAACTGGCACTCACTAAAGGGTGAAGCCAGACTAAATAGCCCCGTCCGAAGTGGACGCACCTGATGACTGCTGTGAAGGACAAACAGCAGCACTACCACTTATAACCACCGGAGGGAGCCCAAGAGCAGAATTCACAACAGAATTCACAACAGTCCCAGCTCTATGCAAGTCATTCATAGGTCCTCCCGTGTGGTTCTGGGATTTTTGCTCACTGTTCTTCTGATCATTTTGACCCCACGGGGTGACATCTTGCATGAAGCCCCAGATTGAGGGAGATTATCAGTGGTCTTCTATGTCGTCCATTTTCTTATTATTGCTCCCACAGTTGATTTCATCACACCAAGCTGCTTGTCTATTGTAGATTCAGTCTTCACAGCCTGGTGCAGGGCTACAATTTTGTTTTTGGTGTCCTTCGACAGCTCTTTGGTATTCACCATAGTGGAGATTGGAGTGTGACTGTTTGAGGCTGTGGACAGGTGTCTTTTATACTGATAACAAGGTCAAGCAGGTGCCATTACTACAGGCAATGAGTGGAGGACAGAGGAGCCTCTTAAAGTAGAAGTTACAGGTCTGTGAGAACCAGTAATCTTGCATGTTTTTAGGTGACCAAATACTTACTGTATATTCCACCATAATATGCAAAATAAATCTTGCCAAATCAGACAAGGTTATTTTCTGGATTTGTTTTCTCATTTTGACTCTCATATTTGTAGTCTATGATGTCAACTACAGGCCTCTCAACTTTTTAAGTGGGAGAACTTGCACAATTGGTGGCTGACTAAATACATTTTTCCCCACTGTATATCACCCAATATAACTGGGTATAACACCCTGTAGAAGGTTGCAAACCTGGGTATAACACTCTATATGAGGCTGCAACCGGGTATAACACCCTGTATATGTCACCCAATATCACTGGGTAAAACACCCTGTATAAGACTGTATATAACACACTGTATATAACACCCTGCTTAAGGCTGCAAACCAGGTATAACACCCTGTGTATAACATCCTGTATAACGCTGCAAACCGCGTATAACACCCTGTATAAGGTTGTGAATCATATATCACCATGTATAAGGCTGCAAACCGGGTATAACACCCTGTATAAGGATGCAAATCAGGTATAACACCCTGTATAAGGCTGCAAACTGGGTACAACACAGTATATTGGGCTGTGAAGCGGGTATAACACCCTGTGTAAGTCTGAAAACTGGGTATAACACCCTGTTTAAGGTTGCGAACAACAGATAACACCCTATGTAAGGCTGCAAACCGCATATACAGTGCCTTGCGAAAGTATTCGGCTCCCTGGAACTTTTCAACCTTTTCCCACATATCATGTTTTAAAGATACCAAATGCAATTTTTGGGTGAAGAATCAACAACAAGTGGAACACAATCGGGAAGTTGCAAGAAATTTATGGGTTATTTTAACCCCTTCACCCCCAAGGGTGGTTTGCACGTTAATGACCGGGCCAATTTTTACAATTCTGACCACTGTCCCTTTATGAGGCTATAACTCTGGAACGCTTTGACGGATCTTGGCGATTCTGACATTGTTTTCTCGTGACATATTGTACTTCATGTTAGTGGTAAAATTTATTCGATATAACTTGCGTTTATTTGTGAAAAAAATGGAAATTTGTCGAAAATTTTGAAAATTTTGCAATTTTCCAACTTTGAATTTTTATGCCCTTAAATCACAGACATATGTCACGCAAAATACTTAATAAGTAACATTTCCCACATGTCTACTTTACATCAGTACAATTTTGGAACCAAAATTTTTTTTGTGACGGAGTTATAAGGGTTAAAAGTTGACCAGCAATTTCTCATTTTTACAACACCATATTTTTAGGGACCACATCTCATTTGAAGTCATTTTGAGGGGTCTATATGATAGAAAATACTCAAGTGTGACACCATTCTAAAAACTGCACCCCTCAAGGTGCTCAAAACCACATTCAAGAAGTTTATTAACCCTTCAGGTGTTTCACAGGAATTTTTGGAATGTTTAAATAAAAATGAGCATTTAACTTTTTTTCACACACAATTTATTTCAGCTCCAATTTGTTTTATTTTACCAAGGGTAACAGGAGAAAATGGACCCCCAAAGTTGTTGTACAATTTGTCCTGAGTACGCTGATACCCCATATGTGAGGGTAAACCACTGTTTGGGCGTATGGCAGAGCTCGGAAGGAAAGGAGCGCCATTTGACTTTTCAATGCAAAATTGACTGGAATTGAGATGGGACGCCATGTTGCGTTTGGAGAGCCCCTGATGTGCCTAAACACTGAAACCCCCTACAAGTGACACCATTTTGGAAAGTAGACCCCCTAAGGAACTTATCTTGATGTGTGGTGAGCACTTTGACCCACCAAGTGCTTCACAGAAGTTTATAATGCAGAGCCGTAAAAATAAAAAATCATATTTTTTCACAAAAATGATCTTTTCGCCCCCAATTTTTTATTTTCCCAAGGGTAAGAGAAGAAATTGGACCCCAAAAAATGTTGTGCAATTTGTCCTGAGTACGCTGATACCCCATATGTGGGTGTAAACCATTGTTTGGGCGCATGGCAGAGCTTGGAAGGGAAGGAGCGCCATTTGACTTTTCAATGCAAAATTGACTGGAATTGAGATGGGACGCCATGTTGCGTTTGGAGAGCCCCTGATGTGCCTAAACATTGAAACTCCCTACAAGTGACACCATTTTGGAAAGTAGACCCCCTAAGGAACTTATCTAGATGTGTTTTGAGACCTTTGAACCCCCAAGTGTTTCACTACAGATTATAACGCAGAGCCGTGAAAATAATTTTTATTTTTTTTCTCAAAAATGATTTTTTAGCACCCAGCTTTGTATTTTTACAAGGGTAACAGAATAAATTGGACCCCAAAATTTGTTTTCCAATTTGTCCTGAGTACGCTGATACCCCATATGTGGGGGGGAACCACTGTTTGGGCACATGACAGAGCTCGGAAGGGAAGGAGCGCCATTTGGAATGCAGACTTAAATGGATTGGTCAGCAGCCGTCACGTTGCATTTGCAGAGCCCCTGATGTACCCAAACAGTACAAACCCCCCACAAGTGACCCCATATTGGAAACTAGACCTCCCAAGGAACTTATCTAGATGTGTTTTGAGAACTTTGAACCCCCAAGTGTTTCACTAAAGTTTATAGCGCAAAGCCGTGAAAATAAAAATTCTTTTTTTTTTTCACAAAAATGATTTTTTAGCCCCCAGTTTTGTATTTTCACAAGGGTAACAGGATAAATTAGACCCCAAAAATTGTTGTCCAATTTGTCCTGAGTACGCTGATACCCCATATGTGGGGGGGAACCACTGTTTGGGTGCATGACAGAGCTCGGAAGGGAAGGAGCGCCATTTGGAATGCAGCCTTAAATGGATTGGTCTGCAGGTGTCACGTTGCATTTGCAGAGCCCCTGATGTACCCAAACAGTACAAACCCCCCACAAGTGACCCCATATTGGAAACTAGACCTCCCAAGGAACTTATCTAGATGTGTTGTGAGAACTTTGAACCCCCAAGTGTTTCACTACAGTTTATAACGCAGAGCCGTGAAAATAAAACATCTTTTTTTTCCCACAAAAATGATTTTTAGCCCCCCAAATTTTTATTTTCCTAAGGATAACAAGAGAACTTGGACCCCAGAAGTTGTTGTTCAATTTGTCCCGAGTACGCTGATAACACATATGTTGGGGTAAACCCCTTTTTGGGCGCACGGGAGAGCTCGGAAGGGAAGGAGCACTGTTTTACTTTTTCAACGCAGAATTGGCTGGAATTGAGATTGGACGCCATGTCGCGCTTGGAGAGCCCCTGATGTGCCTGGACAGTGGAAACTCCCCAATTCTACCTGAAACCCTAACCCAAACACACCCCTAACCCTAATCCCAACGGTAACCCTAACCACACCCCTAGCCCTGACACACCCATAATTCTAATCCCAACCCTAATCCAAATGTAAATGTAATCCAAACCCTAACCCTAGCTTTAGCCCCAACCCTAACTTTAGCCCCAACCCTAACTTTACCTCCAACCCTAACCCTAACCCTACCCCTAACCCTAAACGTGATTGAAATACGTGGCACTGAAATACGTGGCACTGAAATACGTGGCACTGAAATACGTGATACGTGGCACTTAAATACGTGGCACTGAAACACGTGGCACTGAAATACGTGATACGTGGCACTGAAATACGTGGCACTGAAATATGTGGCACTGAAATATGTGGCACTGAAATACGTGGCACTGAAATACGTGGCACTTAAATACGTGGCACTGAAATATGTGATACGTGGCACTTAAATACATGGCACTGAAATACGTGGCACTGAAATACGTGGCACTGAAATACGTGGCACTGAAATATGTGATACGTGGCACTTAAATACATGGCACTGAAACACGTGGCACTGAAATACGTGATACGTGGCACTGAAATACGTGGCACTGAAATACGTGGCACTGAAATACGTGGCACTATGACTGTCAGAAAATGTTCATTAAACGGTTAGGGGTGAGGTTAGGGGTAGAGTTAGGGTTAGGGTTTGGATCCCTTTATCACCTTGATGGTGGTGGGTGGCTTTTCAGTGTGTTTTCTGTTTTTTTTCAAAAAAATGCATGCGTTTTTAACGCAAACGCATGTGCTTAAAAACGCAAGAAAATACTGCAGGCTGTATTTCTGAAAATGAACACATGCAGAAAAAAAACGCATGCGTTTGAAAACGCGACCAAACGCGTACAAAAAAACCGCATGCGTTTTCAATGTTAAATATAGGGAAAAAACGCATGCGTTTTTTGTGCAAAAAACGCTGCAGACAAAAACGCAAGTGTGAAACCAGCGACGCTTTTTATAGCAAAAAAGTTTTTGCGTCTCCACATTTTGAGACCTATAATTTTTCCACATTTTGCTCCACAGAGTCATGTGAGGTCTTGTTTTTTGCGGGACGAGTTGACGTTTTTATTGGTAACATTTTCGGACACGTGACCGTTTTTGATCGCTTTTTATTCCGATTTTTGTGAGGCAGAATGACCAAAAACCAGCTATTCATGAATTTCTTTTGGGGGAGGCGTTTATACCGTTCCGCGTTTGGTAAAATTGATAAAGCAGTTTTATTCTTCGGGTCAGTACGATTACAGCGATATCTCATTTATATCATTTTTTTATGTTTTGGCGCTTTTATACGATAAAAACTAAAATATAGAAAAAATAATTATTTTGGTATCGCTTTATTCTCAGGACTATAACTTTTTTATTTTTTTGCTGATGATGCTGTATGGCGGCTTGTTTTTTGCGGGACAAGATGACGTTTTCAGCAGTACTATGGATATTTATATCAGTCTTTTTGATCGCGTGTTATTCCACTTTTTGTTCGGCGGTATGGTAATAAAGCGTTGTTTTTTGCCTCGTTTTTTTTTTTTTTTCTTACGGTGTTTACTGAAGGGGTTAACCAGTGGGGCAGTTTTATAGGTTGGGTCGTTACGGACGCGGCGATACTAAATATGTGTACTTTTATTGTTTTGTTTTTTTTATTTAGATAAAGAAATGTATTTATGGGAATAATATATATTTTATTTTTATTATTTATTTAGGAATTTTTTTTTTTATTTTTTTTTTACACATGTGGAAAAATTTTTTTTTTACTTTTTTACTTTGTCCCAGGGGGGGACATCACAGATCATTGATCTGGCAGTGTGCACAGCACTCTGCCAGATCGACGATCTGCTGTGCAGGGCTGCAGGCTTACCAAGTGTCTGCTCTGAGCAGACACTCGGTAAGCCACCTCCTTCCCTGCAGGACCCGGATGCCACGGCCATCTTGGATCCGGGACCTGCAGCCAGAAAGGAGGTAGGAGACCCTCGCAGCAACGCGATCACATCGCGTTGCTCCGGGGGTCTCAGGGAAGCCCGCAGGGAGCCCCCTCCCTGCGCGATGCTTCCCTATACCGCCGGTACACTGCGATCATGTTTGATCGCGGTGTGCCGGGGGTTAATGTGCCGGGGGCGGTCCATGACCGCTCCTGGCACATAGTGCCGGATGTCAGCTGCGATATGCAGCTGACACCCGGCCGCGATCGGCCGCGCTCCCCCCGTGAGCGCCGCTGATCGGTGATGACGTACTATCCCGTCGGCGGTCATACGGGCCCACCCCACCTCGACGGGATAGTACGTCAAATGTCGGGAAGGGGTTAAATTTTTGTGGAAAATCAAAAACTGAAAACTGGGGGTGCAATATTTTTCGGCCCCTTTCAGTGCAGCAAACTCACTCCAGAAGTTCATTGTGGATCTCTGACTGATCCAATGTTGTCCTAAATGCCTAATGATGACGAATATAATTCACCTGTGTGTAATCACGTCTCCATATAAATGCACCTGCTCTGTGATAGTCTCAGGGTTTTGTTTGAAGTACAGAGAGCATCATGAAGACCAAGGAACACAACAGGCAGGTCCGTGATACTGTTGTGGAGAAGTTTAAAGCCGGATTTGGATACAAAATGATTTCAAAAACTTTAAACATCCCAAGGAGCACTGTGCAAGCAATCATACTGAAATGGAAGGAGTATCATACCACTGCAAATCTACCAAGACCCAGCCGTCCCTCTAAACTTTCATCTCAAACAAGAAGAAGACTGATCAGAGATGCAGCCAAGAGGCCCATGATCACTCTGGATGAACTGCAGAGATCTACAGCTGAGGTGGGACAGTCTGCCCATAGGACAACAATCAGTCGTACACTGCACAAATCTGGCCTTTATGGAAGAGTGGCAAGAAGAAAGCCATTTCTCAAAGATATCCATAAAAAGTGTTGTTTAAAGTTTGCAACAAGCCACCTGGGAGACACCAAACATGTGGAAGAAGGTGCTCTGGTCAGATGAAACCAAAATCAAACTTTTTGGAAACAATGCCAAACGATATGTTTGGTGTAAAGGCAACACAGCTCATCACCCTGAACACAACATCCCCACTCTCAAACATGGTGGTGGTAGCATCATGGTTTGGGCCTGCTTTTCTTCAGCAGGGACAGTGAAGATGGTTAAAATTGATGGGAAGATGGATGGAGCCAAATACAGGACCATTCTTGAAGAAAACCTGTTGGAGTCTGCAAAAGACCTGAGACTGGGACGGAGATTTGTCTTCCAACAAGACAATGATCCCAAACATAAAGCAAAATCTACAATGGAATGGTTCACAAATAAACATATCCAGGTGTTAGAATGGCCAAGTCAAAGTCCAGACCTCAATCCGATCGAGAATCTGTGGAAAGAGCTGAAAACTGCTGTTCACAAACGATCTCCATCAAACCTCACTGAGCTCGAGCTGTTTGACAAGAAAGAATGGGCAAGAATTTCAGTCTCCTGATGTACAAAACTGATAGAGACATCCCCCAAGCGACTGTAGCTGTAATCGCAGCAAAAGGTGGGGCAACAAAGTATTAAGCTAAAGGGGCCGAATAATATTGCACGCCCCACTTTTCAGTTTTTGATTTCCCACAAAAACTTTAAATAACCAATACATTTTGTTCAACTTCACAATTGTGTACCACTTGTTGAATCTTCACCACAAATTTACATTTGGTATCTTTATATTTGAAACATGATATGTGGGAAAAGGTTGAAGAGTTCCAGGGAGCCGAATACTTTCGCAAGACACTGTAATACCCTGTATAAGGCTACAAACTGGGTATAACACCCTGTATATAATGCACTCTATATAATACTGTGTATAACACACTGCCCTGTATAGTGTTGCAAACTGTGAATAACACTGCACTGTATATCAAGGGTCGCAAACGCGGCTGGGTATTTGGGCCGCACATGGAAAAACATTTAATTTTGTGGGGGACAAAGTGACATTTTTAGTGATACCATTTTTTTTACCATACACCTTTTGATCAATTTTTTTAACATTTTTCCGTGTTTATTTTTTTAAATGGCATTTATCGTATCGGTTATGGTACAGTTTTATACCTTGGGTCACTATGGATGTGGCAATAACAAACGAGGCACTTTTTTTCTGTACTTTAGTTTATATGTAAAACAGCATTTTTAGTGTCAAAATATTTTTTCGTTCTTTATTTTGATTTTTTTTTACTATTTTGTTTCCCCCCAATTGGCCACATAGAGTAATATTATCTTACAATTAACACCATATAGTAATTCTGGCAAACATCTTGTAGTAATGTGCCCCATCCTGGTCCCCATCTTATACTAATGTTTCCCATCCTAGTCCCCTTTTTGTACTAATTCCCATGCTGGTCCTCATCTTGTAGTAATGCTCCATACTGGTCCCCTTTTCATAGTAATGCCCTAAACTGGTCCCTTTCTTGTAGTAATGCAGCATCCTGGTCCTCTTTTTGTAGTAATGCCCCATCCTGGTCGCCATCTTGTAGTATTGTGCCCCTTCCTGGTCCCCATCTTGTTGTAGCGCCTCGTCTTGGTCCCCATCTCGTAGGAATGTGCCCCATTCTGTCCTCATCTTGAAGTAATGCCCCATCCTGGTCCCCTTCTCATAGTAATGCCAGTAATGCACCATCCTGGTCCCCTTCTTGTAGTTATGCCCCATCCTTTTACCCTTCTCGTAGTAATGCTCCATCCTGGTCCCCATGTGTTAGTAATTTGCCTCTTCCTGGTCCCCTTCTTGTAGTAATGCAGCATCCTGTTCCCCTTCTTGCAGTAATCTCCCATCCTGGTCCCCTTCTCGTAGTAATGCCCCATCCTGGTCCCCTTCTTGTAATCCAGCATCGTGGTACCCTTCTTGTAGTAATCCAGCATCCAGGTCCCCATCTTGTAATAATGTTCCCCTTCCTGGTCCCGATCTTAACAGCCTCCAGAGGAAGCCCACGTGAAACGTGCGTAGGGGCTGCACACGAGCTCATCCAAGTGGGACAATATACAGTACGTAAGAACCTGGATTCTTTGACTTAAGTTTATTTTTAGTAGTTGCATGAACTTACCTTAGTGGTTTTTGTACTTACTTGATTAAGAAATTTCTTGTTGCTTATTTGCACTTGTTCTGACATGCTTTATGTCCTCCAGCAATACCATGCTATACTACTTTAACAAGAATTGCCACCTTATTTCACGCATTTCTTGTATTAACATACTTACAGCGTGTCCAGAGTGCATTCCCCATATCCATTCTACCTCCTTTATGGGTGAGTGTCACGATCCAATTTTGGATTTGTGGCAGCTCTGGTTGCACTTTGTTTAAATGTAGCTTTCTCCTTTGCCTCATTGGGGGACACAGGACCACGGGTGTATGCTGCTGCTGCTGCTAGGAGGCTGACACTAAGTGAATATAACAAAATTAGCTCCTCCTCTGCAGTATACACCTACCACTGGCTCCAGACCAACCAGTTCTTGCTTAGTGTCTGTAGAAGGCACATGGGTCTGCTACTCAGACCATTTTTAATTGTTACTTTTCAATTTTTATTCCTTTTAATGGATTACAGGGGCAACGGATCCCTTCAGTGTTCCAATCTCCCCAAACCAACAACAGACGGGTGTTAGGTGTCGAGTTCCCGCAGCTGCACAGGGGGAATCTCGAACCATGTCCGCTGCGGTCACCCATTCTCCTCCAGCCACAGCAGAACCTGCTCAGCAGAGATGTCGATCCCAGCGTCTGGCTCAAGCTGATACTGTGCGCTTGGGTACTGCTGCCTTTCCAGGCTCTGCCCTTGTAGCCAGCACTGATCAGTGGCGAGCAGACGTTCCAGGGACTATGTCCTGCTTTAACCCCTACTGGGCATGCCCACAGGTCGACCGTATTGGAGGTCGGGGGTCACATGCTCAGGTCCTGTAGGGGCTCCTATTGGATCACTAGGAAGGTCATGGAGAGCTACAGCTACAGCGCTACAGGTTCGCATGGCCGCACAGCCATGCGCTAGTATAAACTTGTGTGTGTGGATGTATGCCTGTCGATGGATGAAAGCTCCGAATCATTCCCATCCCTAGTGTTGTTGACTGTTTGCGAATAGTGGAACTACCTAGCACCTGACAGTGCTATCCTGCACATTTAGCATAAGTTACTGTATCTAATTAGCAGGGACCGCCAGTGCGGCGCCGTGCGCATATAGTGCACTTTCCTGGCCCAAGTTTGGGTGGTTAGTGGCGTCCGCCAGAGTGGCACTGCACGCACCTCCTGTGCAGTTAATTCTAAAGTTCAGATTAGTCTCTGACACCCCAGTAGCGGTGTCGAGCGCAAGTGGTCTAGAGGAACTCTTTCCCAGAGTCTTGTGTCAGAGTTCTATGACTCTCTGCTTGCGCTCTTTGTGCGGTACCGCGGCCCTGTGACGCAACAGGGTTCGCTTCCTTCATACCGGGTGAAGCTAACCCGTGTGTGTACTCACATTATACCGCCATATAGTCCATCATTACCAAGCAGCAGATGTCTAAGCTGCACGGTGGACCCCGGACTGCGAACGCACCTAAGGCTGGTTTCACACTTGCGTTTTGATCTGCAGCGTTTTAAAAAAAAACGCAGGTGGTGAGTAAATGCGTTCAAACGCTGCGTTTTTTAGACGCATGCGTTTTGCATGCAGAAAAAAACGCGGCGTTTTGACGCCTTTACATGCGTTTTTTCCTGCGTTTGCGTTTTTGAAACGCATGCTGAGAAGTGTGTGACAGCTGCCAATCATCAAAATCAACTAGAAAACCCACTATCAATAGAATTAGCTAGGGTTAGGGTTAGGATCCCCAGGGTTAGGGGTAGCTTTTTATTAGAAGAATGTCCTGGTCACCAGGTCACTGATAAGCCACCCCCCACCATCAAGATGATAAAGGGATCCAAACCCTAACCCTACCCCTAAAACTACCCCTAACCCTAGGGATCCTAACCCTAGGGATCCTAACCCTACCCCTAAAACTACCCCTAATCCTAGGGATCCTAACCCTACCCCTAACCATAGGGATCCAAACCCTAACCCTAGGGATCCTAACCCTACCCCTAAAACTAACCCTAACCCTAGGGATCCTAACCCTAAGGGTTAGGATCCCTAGGGTTAGGGTTAGGATCCCTAGGGTTACTAGGGATCCTAACCTTAGGGTTAGGGTTAGGATCCCTAGTAACCCAAGGGTTAGGGTTAGGGTTTTCTTGTTTTTTTTGTGTTTTCTTGTGTTTTTCTATAGAAACGCATGCGTTTATAAACGCATGCAAACGCATGTGCTTAAAAACGCATGCGTTTACATAGACAGCAATACATTTTTTTGCCGTGAATAAACGCATGCGTTTTTTTGCGGCAAAAAAAGCCGCTAAAAGTTACTACAGGTTGCATTTCTGCAACTAAACGCACGCATAAAAAAACACATGCGTTGGAAAAAACGCGTCAAAACGCATGCAAAAAACGCATGCGTTTTTAATGTTAAGTATAGATTAAAAAAAGCATGCGTTTTTTAGCGCTAAAACGCAGCGGCAAAAAACGCAAGTGTGAAACCAGCCTTATTTCATCGCTAATTATTATTTGGTGCGTTCCGCCAGTCCTAACAACGGGAACGTGGACTGTTGCCTTCACGTACCCCCTCCAGTGTAACAACCCTGCCGGCATCACTGCATGGCCTTCCATCCCCCACCTGCCTGATACATCAACTCACTCACCCTGTGCCATGCTGTGAGATCTGTCTGTTGCCGGCTCCATGCCGTGTGCTTCATGGCCGCTTACTCTGTGTACACTTCCTGTCTGTGTGCATAGGAGGGCGGCGCTGGCAAATCCAGATTATTATTGAGTCTGTGTGCACCTCCCTAAGGTGTCCCTGGCCAATTGCCTAGAGGCCTCTGATACTTAAACCGTCCTCACCCATTGGAGAACGCCTGAGCATACTATTTCCTTCAGTTAGTATTTGCTACTGAACTGCCAGGTCGTGTTCTGGCTCTGTCTCTGAGAGCTGCAATACGCAGACCTTTATCCCTGTTCTGTTTGTGTATCCATGTCCGTTTCTGTCTGAACTCTGGTCTATGTCCGTTCCTGTTCCTTCTTTGTTTGTTTGCCATTCCCACTCTGCTGTGTGTACCTCCACCTTATCGCTCTGCTCTGTTCGCCACTACCCGTGGTTCTGTGCTTCTCTGCTTTGCTCGCCCCAACCTGTGGTTCTGTGCTTCTCTGCTTTGCTCGCCCCAACCTGTGGTTCTGTGCTTCTCTACTTTGCTCGCCCCAACCTGTGGTTCTGTGCTTCTCTGCTTTGCTTGCCACAACCCGTGGCTCTCTGCCTTCTGGCTCTTGGCTTTGCCTCCTGCGGTTCTGCTCTTGGCTCCGCCTGCAGCAGCTCCGTCCTTAGCTCTGCCTTCACTGCTCTTAGTTCCGCCTTCCTCTTCTCTGCTCTTAGCTCTATCTTCTCCTTCTCTGCTCTTAGCTGCGTTTCTGTTCTTGGCTCTGCCTCCTGCTCTTGGCTCCGCCTCCTGCATTTCTGTTCTTGGCTCCACCTCCTGCTATTAACTCTGCCAAACGTGGTTCTGCTTTGCATCCACTCTTGCGGTCTTGCTCTATCTCCGTTTTGCAACTTGCCGCACAGGTCTCTACCTGTTTCTTTATATTCACCAGTCCGTACAGGTCCCTACCTGTTCCCATATATCCACCAGTCTGAACAGGTTCTTACCTGTTTCCATACACCCGCCTGTATACCTGTTCTGTTATGATCCTTGTGGCTTAGGATCACAAATCTGACCAGCTAAGTAGGAACATAGAACGAGCTCTGGGGATGTGGTAACTAGACTGACCGCAATGCTGATCCTAACCGCACACACTATAAGCAGCCGTGGAACGTACCTAGAAATCCTAGACGTCTCTTCACAGCCTGAGAAACTAACTACCCCTAAAGGGAAACAAAGCCTCACTTGCCTCAGAGAAATAATCCGAAAGTATAGAACAGCCCCCCCACAAATAATAACGGTGAGTAAAGGAGAAGGCACAAACGCAGTAATGAAAACAGATTCAGCAAAGGAGGCCTGTCATGATCTCAATGGCAAGAGAACATAGCATAAGCATATATAGGAACTAGCTCTTGGAAGATGGGAACTGAGCTGACCATGAACTAAACCTAACGCACAACTAGCAGTGGCCGGGTAGCATGCCTACGTTGATTCTAGATGCCCAGCCCAGCCGGAGGACTAAATAAAGCTAGCAGAGGAAAATATTAGTCCTAGCTCACCTCTAGAGAAATACCCCGAAAGGAGACAGAGGCCCCCCACATGTATTGGCGGTGAGTTGAGATGAAATAACAAACGTAGTATGAAAATAGGTTAAGCAAATTTGAGGTCCACTTACTACATAGCAGAAGACAGAAAGGACACTTTCATGGTCAGCTGAAAACCCTATCAAAAAACACCATCCAGAAATTACTTTAAAACTCTGGCATTAACTCATAACACCAGAGTGGCAATTCCCGTTCACAAGAGCTTTCCAGACACAGTAACGAAACTACAGCTGTGAACTGGAACAAAATGCAAAAACAAACATGGACAAGAGTCCAACTTATCTAGTAGTTGTCTAGGAGCAGGAACAAGCACAGAGAGGCTTCTGATAACATTGTTGACCGGCAAGCAACTAACAGAGCAGCAAGGTTATATAGCGACTCCCACATCTTGATGGGAACAGGTGAACAGAGAAGATGAAGACACCAGTTCAATTCCACCAGTAGCCACCGGGGGAGCCCAGAATCCAAATTCACAACAGTACCCCCCCCTCAAGGAGGGGGCACCGAACCCTCACCAGAACCACCAGGGCGATCAGGATGGGCCCTATGAAAGGCACGAACCAGATCGGAGGCATGAACATCAGATGCATTCACCCAAGAATTATCCTCCTGGCCGTATCCCTTCCACTTGACCAGATACTGGAGTCTCCGTCTGGAAACACGAGAGTCCAAAATTTTCTCCACAACGTACTCCAACTCACCCTCAACCAACACCGGAGCAGGAGGCTCAACGGAAGGCACAACCGGTACCTCATACCTGCGCAATAATGACCGATGAAAAACGTTATGAATAGAAAAGGATGCAGGGAGGTCCAAACGGAAGGAAACAGGGTTAAGAATCTCCAATATCTTATACGGGCCGATAAACCGAGGCTTAAACTTAGGAGAAGAGACCCTCATAGGGACAAAACGAGAAGACAACCACACCAAATCCCCAACAGAAAGCCGAGGACCAACACGACGGTGGCGGTTGGCAAAAAGCTGAGTCTTCTCCTGGGACAACCTCAAATTGTCCACCACCTGCCCCCAGATCTGATGCAATCTCTCCACCACAGCATCCACTCCAGGACAATCCGAAGATTCCACCTGACCAGAGGAAAATCGAGGATGAAACCCCGAATTACAGAAAAACGGGGATACCAAAGTGGCAGAGCTGGCCCGATTATTGAGAGCGAACTCCGCCAATGGCAAAAAAGCAACCCAATCATCCTGGTCAGCAGACACAAAACACCTCAGATATGTCTCCAGGGTCTGATTAATCCGCTCGGTCTGGCCATTCGTCTGAGGATGGAAAGCGGACGAAAAAGATAAATCTATGCCCATCCTAGCACAGAATGCCCGCCAAAATCTAGACACGAATTGGGTCCCTCTGTCAGAAACGATATTCTCAGGAATACCATGCAAACGAACAACATTTTGAAAAAACAGAGGAACCAACTCGGAAGAAGAAGGTAACTTGGGCAGAGGAACCAAATGGACCATCTTAGAAAAACGGTCACACACCACCCAGATGACAGACATCTTCTGAGAAACAGGCAGATCTGAAATAAAATCCATCGAGATGTGCGTCCAAGGCCTCTTAGGAATAGGCAAGGGCAACAATAATCCACTAGCCCGAGAACAACAAGGCTTGGCCCGAGCACAAACGTCACAAGACTGCACAAAGCCTCGCACATCTCGTGACAGGGAAGGCCACCAGAAGGACCTTGCCACCAAATCCCTGGTACCAAAAATGCCAGGATGACCTGCCAACGCAGAAGAATGAACCTCAGAGATGACTCTACTGGTCCAATCATCAGGAACAAACAGTTTATCAGGTGGGCAACGATCAGGTCTCTCCGCCTGAAACTCCTGCAAGGCCCGCCGCAGGTCTGGAGAAACGGCTGACAATACCACTCCATCCTTAAGGATACCTGTGGGCTCAGAGTTACCAGGCGAGTCAGGCTCAAAACTCCTAGAAAGGGCATCCGCCTTAACATTCTTAGAACCCGGTAGGTATGACACCACAAAATTAAACCGAGAGAAAAATAATGACCAGCGCGCCTGTCTAGGATTCAGGCGCCTGGCGGTCTCAAGATAAATCAAATTTTTGTGGTCAGTCAATACCACCACCTGATGTCTGGCCCCCTCAAGCCAATGGCGCCACTCCTCAAAAGCCCACTTCATGGCCAAAAGCTCCCGATTCCCAACATCATAATTCCGCTCAGCGGGCGAAAATTTACGGGAAAAGAAGGCACAAGGCCTCATCACGGAGCAGTCAGAACTTTTCTGCGACAAGACTGCCCCAGCTCCGATCTCAGAAGCGTCGACCTCAACCTGAAAAGGTAGAGCAACATCAGGCTGACGCAACACAGGGGCAGAGGAAAAACGGCGCTTAAGCTCCCGAAAGGCCTCCACAGCATCAGGGGACCAATCAGCAACATCAGCACCCTTCTTAGTCAAATCGGTCAATGGCTTAGCAATATCCGAAAAACCAGCAATAAATCGACGATAAAAGTTAGCAAAGCCCAAAAATTTCTGAAGACTCTTAAGAGAAGAGGGCTGCGTCCAATCACAAATAGCTTGAACCTTGACAGGATCCATTTCAATGGAAGAGGGGGAAAAAATATATCCCAAAAAGGAAATCCTCTGTACCCCAAAAACACACTTAGAACCCTTCACACACAAAGAATTAGACCGCAAAACCTGAAAAACCCTCCTGACTTGCTGGACATGAGAGTCCCAGTCATCCGAAAAAATCAGAATATCATCCAGATACACAATCATAAATTTATCCAAATAATCGCGAAAAATATCATGCATAAAGGACTGGAAAACTGACGGAGCATTAGAAAGACCAAAAGGCATCACCAAATACTCAAAGTGGCCCTCGGGCGTATTAAATGCGGTTTTCCACTCATCCCCCTGCCTGATTCGCACCAAATTATACGCCCCACGAAGGTCAATCTTAGAGAACCACTTGGCCCCCTTTATGCGAGCAAACAAATCAGTCAGCAACGGCAATGGGTATTGATATTTAACAGTGATTTTATTCAAAAGCCGATAATCAATACATGGTCTCAAAGAGCCGTCTTTTTTTGACACAAAGAAAAAACCGGCTCCTAAGGGAGATGACGATGGACGAATATGTCCCTTTTCCAAGGACTCCTTTATATATTCTCGCATAGCAGCATGTTCAGGCACAGACAGATTAAATAAACGACCCTTTGGGTATTTACTACCCGGGATTAAATCTATGGCACAATCGCACTCTCGGTGCGGAGGTAACGAACCAAGCTTGGATTCTTCAAAGACGTCACGATAGTCAGACAGGAACTCAGGAATTTCAGAGGGAATGGATGATGAAATGGAAACCACAGGTACATCCCCATGAGCCCCCTTACATCCCCAGCTCAACACAGACATAGCTCTCCAGTCGAGGACTGGGTTGTGAGATTGCAGCCAAGGCAATCCTAGCACCAAATCATCATGTAGATTATACAGCACCAGAAAGCGAATAATCTCCTGGTGATCCGGATTAATACGCATAGTTACTTGTGTCCAGTATTGTGGTTTATTATTAGCCAATGGGGTGGAGTCAATCCCCTTCAGAGGAATAGAAGTCTCCAAAGGCTCTAAATCATACCCACAGCGTTTGGCAAAGGACCAATCCATAAGACTCAAAGCGGCGCCAGAGTCGACATAGGCGTCCGTGGTAATAGATGACAAAGAGCAAATCAGGGTCACAGATAGAATAAATTTAGACGGTAAGGTGCAAATGGAAACAGATTTACCAAGCTTTTTAGTGCGCTTAGAGCATGCTGATATAACATGAGTAGAATCACCACAATAGAAACACAACCCATTTTTCCGTCTAAAATTCTGCCGCTCGCTTCGGGACAGAATTCTATCACACTGCATACTCTCTGGCGACTTCTCAGTGGACACCGCCAGATGGTGCACTGGTTTGCGCTCCCGCAAACGCCTATCGATCTGAATAGCCATTGTCATGGACTCATTCAGACCCGCAGGCACAGGGAACCCCACCATAACATCCTTAATGGCATCAGAGAGACCCTCTCTGAAAGTCGCCGCCAGGGCGCACTCATTCCACTGAGTAAGCACAGACCATTTACGGAATCTTTGGCAGTAAATTTCCGCTTCATCTTGCCCCTGAGATAGGGACATCAAAGTTTTTTCTGCCTGAAGCTCCAAATGAGGTTCGTCATAAAGCAACCCCAAGGCCAGAAAAAACGCATCCACATTGAGCAACGCAGGATCCCCTGGTGTCAATGAAAAAGCCCAGTCTTGAGGGTCGCCCCGGAGCAAGGAAATCACAATCCTGACCTGCTGTGCAGGGTCTCCGGCAGAGCGAGATTTCAGAGACAAAAATAATTTGCAATTATTTCGAAAATTCTGAAACCCGGATCTATTCCCCGAGAAAAATTCCGGCAAAGGAATTCTCGGCTCAGATACAGGTGCATGACAAACAAAATCTTGCAAATTTTGTACCTTCGTGGCGAGATTATTCAAACCTGCAGTTACACTCTGAAGATCCATTACAAACAGGTGGACACAGAGCCATTCAAGGGTTAAGAGGAGGTAAGAAGCAGCTAGACAGCAATTAAGGGCTAGGCAGCAAAACTCTGAGGGGAAAAAAAAAAAAAAAAAAAAAAATTTCCCTTCAACACTTCTTTTTCTCCTGCTTCAGCCCAAACAATTAACACTTTGCGGGCCGGTCAAACTGTCATGATCTCAATGGCAAGAGAACATAGCATAAGCATATATAGGAACTAGCTCTTGGAAGATGGGAACTGAGCTGACCATGAACTAAACCTAACGCACAACTAGCAGTGGCCGGGTAGCATGCCTACGTTGATTCTAGATGCCCAGCCCAGCCGGAGGACTAAATAAAGCTAGCAGAGGAAAATATTAGTCCTAGCTCACCTCTAGAGAAATACCCCGAAAGGAGACAGAGGCCCCCCACATGTATTGGCGGTGAGTTGAGATGAAATAACAAACGTAGTATGAAAATAGGTTAAGCAAATTTGAGGTCCACTTACTACATAGCAGAAGACAGAAAGGACACTTTCATGGTCAGCTGAAAACCCTATCAAAAAACACCATCCAGAAATTACTTTAAAACTCTGGCATTAACTCATAACACCAGAGTGGCAATTCCCGTTCACAAGAGCTTTCCAGACACAGTAACGAAACTACAGCTGTGAACTGGAACAAAATGCAAAAACAAACATGGACAAGAGTCCAACTTATCTAGTAGTTGTCTAGGAGCAGGAACAAGCACAGAGAGGCTTCTGATAACATTGTTGACCGGCAAGCAACTAACAGAGCAGCAAGGTTATATAGCGACTCCCACATCTTGATGGGAACAGGTGAACAGAGAAGATGAAGACACCAGTTCAATTCCACCAGTAGCCACCGGGGGAGCCCAGAATCCAAATTCACAACAGAGGCCCGCTAATCACTAGATAGACAGAGGACAGCAAAGAGTCTATGCGGTCAGTAAAAAACCCTATCCAAAAATATCCACGCTGAAGATGCAAGAACCCCCACACCAACTAACGATGTGGGGGGAGCACCTCAGCACCCCAGAACTAACAGCGAGCAAAAAATCACATAAAAGCAAGCTGGACTGAACTCATAATATACTGAGAAACGTTTTCAAGGAAATCATGAGCAAATAAACAAGCAAACTTAGCTTCTCCTAGCAGAAGACTGGTCACAAGGAATATTCAGGAGAGCAATGAATCAGGACTGAATACACCGACAGCAGGCAACAAGTAAAGGTCCAGCTGGCTTAAATAGGCTTAGTTTAGCAGCAAAAATGAAACAGCTGAACCCAGCCAAGACCAGCCATAAAGCTAAAGGCCACCAGAGGGAGCCCAAGAACAAATTAACAACAGAGCCCAAGAACAAATTCACAACAGTACCCCCCCCCCCTTAAGGAGGGGTCACCGAACCCTCACCAGGGCTCCCAGGCCGATCAGGACGAGCCAAATGAAAGGCAGGAACCAAATTGGCCGCATGGACATCGGAGGCGACAACCCAGGAATTATCCTCCTGACCATAGCCCTTCCACTTAACCAAGTACTGAAGCTTCCGTCTTGAAATGCGAGAATCCAAGATCTTCTCCACCACATACTCCAACTACCCCTCGACCAAGACTGGAGCAGGAGGATCAACAGAAGGGACCACAGGCACCACATATCTCCGCAACAATGACCGATGGAACACATGAATGGCAAACGATGTAGGAAGGTCCAAACGAAATGACACAGGGTTGAGGATTTCCAAAATCTTATAAGGACCGATGAAACGAGGCTTGAACTTAGGAGAGGAAACCTTCATCGGGACATAACGAGAAGACAACCATACCAAATCCCCCACACGAAGTCGGGGACCCACACAGCGACGGCGGTTAGCAAAGCGCTGAGCCTTCTCTTGGGACAAGGTCAAATTGTCCACCACATGGTTCCAAATCTGCTGCAACCTATCCACCACAGAATCCACCCCAGGGCAGTCAGAAGGCTCAACCTGACCCGAGGAAAAACGAGGATGAAAACCAGAATTGCAAAAGAAAGGTGAAACCAAAGTAGCAGAACTAGCCCGATTATTGAGGGCGAACTCAGCCAATGGCAAAAAGGTCACCCAATCATCCTGATCAGCAGAAACAAAACATCTCAAATAAGCCTCCAAGGTCTGATTAGTTCGTTCGGTTTGACCATTCGTCTGAGGATGGAAGGCCGACGAAAAAGACAACTCAATGCCCATTTTAGCACAAAAGGACCGCCAAAATCTAGACACAAACTGGGATCCTCTGTCAGACACAATGTTCTCCGGAATACCATGTAAACGAACCACATTCTGAAAAAACAATGGCACCAAATCGGAAGAGGAAGGCAGTTTAGGCAAGGGTACCAAATGGACCATTTTAGAAAAACGATCACAAACTACCCAGATGACAGACATCTTCTGAGAGACAGGAAGATCCGAAATAAAATCCATGGAAATATGCATCCAAGGCCTCTTTGGGACAGGCAAAGGCAAAAGCAATCCACTGGCACGAGAACAGGAAGGCTTGGCCCGAGCACAAATACCACAGGACTGCACAAAGGAACGCACATCCCGCGACAAGGAAGGCCACC
The DNA here is from genome assembly GCF_051348905.1 of Ranitomeya variabilis. Lineage (NCBI taxonomy): Eukaryota > Metazoa > Chordata > Amphibia > Anura > Dendrobatidae > Ranitomeya > Ranitomeya variabilis. The sequence continues at coordinate 183,295,978 of NC_135239.1, forward strand.
AAAAGGACCTCGCCACCAAAACCCTGGTACCGAAAATTCCAGAATGACCCACCAACACCGAAGAATGTACCTTGGAAATAACTCTACTGGTCCATCTGTCCGGAACAAACAGTCTCTCCGGTGGACAACGGTCAGGTCTATTGGCCTGAAACTCCTGCAACACCCGTCGCAGATCAGAAGAGATGGCAGACAAAATCACCCCCTCTTTGAGGACACCAGTTGGTTCAGAAACTTCCGGGGAGTTAGGTACAAAACTCCTAGAAAGGGCATCAGCCTTCACGTTTTTCGAACCCGGAAGATATGAAACCACGAAATTGAAACGAGAGAAAAACAGCGACCATCGAGCCTGTCTCAGATTTAACCGTTTGGCAGACTCGAGATAAGTCAAATTCTTGTGATCTGTCAAGACCACCACACGATGCTTGGCTCCCTCAAGCCAATGTCGCCACTCCTCAAATGCCCACTTCATTGCCAACAACTCTCGATTACCAACATCATAATTCCGCTCGGCAGGCGAAAACTTTCTTGAAAAGAAAGCACATGGTCTCATCACAGAGCTATCAGAGCTTTTCTGCGACAAGACAGCCCCAGCTCCAATCTCAGAAGCATCAACCTCGACCTGAAAGGGAAGAGAGACATCGGGCTGGCACAAGACAGGAGCCGAAGAAAACCGACGTTTCAGCTCCTGAAAGGCCTCCACGGCCGCAGGGGACCAATTCGTCACATCAGAACCCTTCTTGGTCAAATCCGTCAAAGGCTTAACCACAATAGAAAAATTAGTGATGAAGTGACGGTAGAAATTAGCAAAACCCAAGAACTTCTGAAGACTCTTCACAGATGTAGGTTGAGTCCAGTCATGAATAGCCTGGACCTTGATTGGATCCATCTCAATAGCAGAAGGAGAAAAAATAAAGCCTAAAAAGGAAACCTTCTGGACTCCGAAGAGACATTTAGAGCCCTTCACAAACAAGGCATTGGCACGCAGGACCTGAAATACCATCCTGACCTGCTTCACATGAGACTCCCAATCATCAGAAAAGACCAAAATATCATCCAGGTACACAATCATAAATCTATCCAGATACTCTCGGAAGATGTCGTACATGAAGGACTGAAACACAGAGGGGGCATTAGAAAGCCCAAAAGGCATCACCAAGTACTCAAAATGGCCTTCGGGCGTATTAAATGCTGTTTTCCATTCATCGCCCTGCTTTATGCGCACAAGATTATACGCACCTCGAAGATCTATCTTGGTGAACCAACTGGCCCCCCTAATCCGGGCAAACAGATCGGACAACAGTGGCAAGGGGTACTGAAATTTGACCGTGATGTTATTTAGAAGGCGATAATCTATACAGGGTCTCAGAGAACCATCCTTCTTGGCCACAAAAAAGAACCCCGCACCCAAAGGAGACGAGGACGGGCGAATATGTCCCTTCTCCAAGGATTCCTTAATATAACTCCGCATAGCGGCATGTTCTGGTACAGATAAATTAAAAAGTCGTCCCTTAGGGAACTTACTACCAGGAATCAGGTTTATGGCACAATCACAATCCCTATGAGGAGGTAGGGCACTGGATTTGGGCTCATCAAATACATCCTGGTAGTCCGACAAAAATTCAGGGACTTCAGAAGGAGTAGAAGAAGCAATTGATACAAAAGGAGCATCGCCATGAATTCCCTGGCAACCCCAACTTGACACAGACATTGCTTTCCAATCCAGAACTGGGTTATGAGCCTGCAGCCATGGCAGGCCCAATACGACAACATCATGCAAATTATATAGTACCAGAAAGCGAATCACCTCCTGATGTGCAGGAGCCATGCACATGGTCAATTGAGTCCAGTACTGAGGTTTATTCTTGGCCAATGGTGTAGCGTCAATTCCCTTTAGTGGAATAGGGAATTGTAAAGGCTCCAAGATAAAACCACAGCGCCTGGCAAATGACAAATCCATCAAATTCAGGGCAGCACCTGAATCCACAAAAGCCATAACTGAGTAGGATGACAGAGAGCAAATCAAAGTAACAGACAAAATGAATTTAGGTTGTACAGTACCAATGGTGACAGACTTAGCGAAGTTTTTTGTGCGCTTAGAGCATGCTGAGATAACATGAGCAGAATCACCACAGTAAAAGCACAACCCGTTCTGACGTCTGTAGTTTTGCCGTTCAACTCTGGTCAGAATCCTGTCGCATTGCATAGGCTCAGGTTTCTGCTCAGAAAATACCGCCAGATTGGGCACAGGTTTGCGCTCCAGCAAACGCCGATCAATCTGAATGGCCAAAGACATTGACCCATTCAGACCCGTAGGCGTGGGGAACCCCACCATAACATCTTTAAGGGCTTCAGAAAGACCCCTTCTGAAAATCGCCGCCAGGGCGCACTCATTCCACTGAGTGAGCACTGACCACTTCCTGAACTTCTGGCAATAAACCTCTGCTTCATCCTGACCTTGAGAGAGAGTCAACAAAACCTTTTCTGCCTGGTCTACTAGATTAGGTTCCTCATAAAGCAATCCAAGCGCCAGAAAAAAGGCATCAACATTTAGCAGTGCAGGATCTCCTGGCGCCAGCGAGAATGCCCAATCTTGAGGGTCGCCACGTAACAAAGAAATAACAATTTTAACTTGCTGAACAGAGTCACCAGATGAGCGAGGTCTCAAAGAAAGGAATAAATTACAATTATTCTTAAAGTTCAAAAACCTAGATCTATCTCCAGAGAACAGCTCAGGAATAGGTATTTTAGGCTCTGACATAGGAATGCGGATTACATAATCCTGAATGCCCTGTACCCTTGCAGTGAGATGATCCACATTAGAAGACAGACTCTGGATGTCCATATCAGTAGCTGCATTCAGAACCACCCAGAGATTAAGGGGAGGAGAGAAGCTGAACACAGTGCAGAGGAAAAAAAAATGACCTTAGGATTTATCTTCTCCCTCTTCTGCTGCATTTAACACTTTTTGGCCTGCTGTACTGTTATGATCCTTGTGGCTTAGGATCACAAATCTGACCAGCTAAGTAGGAACATAGAACGAGCTCTGGGGATGTGGTAACTAGACTGACCGCAATGCTGATCCTAACCGCACACACTATAAGCAGCCGTGGAACGTACCTAGAAATCCTAGACGTCTCTTCACAGCCTGAGAAACTAACTACCCCTAAAGGGAAACAAAGCCTCACTTGCCTCAGAGAAATAATCCGAAAGTATAGAACAGCCCCCCCACAAATAATAACGGTGAGTAAAGGAGAAGGCACAAACGCAGTAATGAATACAGATTCAGCAAAGGAGGCCCGCTAATCACTAGATAGACAGAGGACAGCAAAGAGTCTATGCGGTCAGTAAAAAACCCTATCCAAAAATATCTACGCTGAGGATGCAAGAACCCCCACACCAACTAACGATGTGGGGGGAGCACCTCAGCACCCCAGAACTAACAGCGAGCAAAAAATCACATAAAAGCAAGCTGGACTGAACTCATAATATACTGAGAAACGTTTTCAAGGAAATCATGAGCAAATAAACAAGCAAACTTAGCTTCTCCTAGCAGAAGACTGGTCACAAGGAATATTCAGGAGAGCAATGAATCAGGACTGAATACACCGACAGCAGGCAACAAGTAGAGGTCCAGCTGGCTTAAATAGGCTTAGCTTAGCAGCAAAAATGAAACAGCTGAACCCAGCCAAGACCAGCCATAAAGCTAAAGGCCACCAGAGGGAGCCCAAGAACAAATTAACAACAGAGCCCAAGAACAAATTCACAACACTGTTCCTACCAGAGTATCAGGCCTGTCTGCCAGAGTGCCAGCTGTGCCTGCCTGCCTGCCTGTGTCTCCGTCAAGCCCATATGCCCTTTAAGGCCTCTGCCGTACCCATCTGCTAGCCAGTGTCACAGCCGCGCCTGCCTGCCTGTGTCTCCGTCAAGCCCGTCTGGACCTCTGCCATACCCGTCCGCCAGCCAGTGTCACAGCCGTGCCTGCCTGTCTGTGTCCTGTCTCCTCGTTGGGATCAGCATCCACAGCCAGACACCACCCTGGAGTGGTACCTGGTAGCTACCTGCCGCACAAGTCTGACCTCACCATCAGAGGCTCCAGCGAACACCTAGGAAGCTACTTAGTTACGCCCCTTCCAGGGTAGTCTGGTCTGTGGTCCAGTGGGGCCACACCCACGGAGGCCCGCACCAACCAGTTTGGGCGCGAGCGTTACATCCAGCACCGTTAAAAGGTATTCCCGAGCTTCTTTAGGGGCGACCGATTCCCTTCAGGGTTCCAATCTCACCAAACCAACAACAGGCGGGAACGTGGAGTGTCGCCTCTTCGTACCCCCTCCACCGTGAAAAGGTATGCCTGAGCTTCTTTAAGGGCGACGGCTCCCTTCAGGGTTCCGTTATCCCCACACCATCAACGAACAAGAACATGGAGTGTCGCCTCCATGTACCCTCTTCTGAACTAGGCTTGTTTCTGCCGGACCAACAGCCTTGCTCCATCCTAAGGGAGTCAATCCCTTGGATGTCCAGAGGCACTTATCGTGTCCATGCGGCCCCCACTGCATCACCGCTGAAGAACAGCGGCGATGGAAGGATGCAGTTGGTCCCTCTCCACCTCACGGACAACGGAATGGTGGATGGAGGGTTCCCGACACCGTCCACATTGCAACAACGCTGAAACCCAGTCATCCGCGGCGGCACCGTGCCGGGACGCGTACCGCTGATAAGAGAATCCAGGTCGGCGGTGGGCCCCTGCAGCAGATTCTCAGTATGAGCACCTGTCATACGTGGGAGTGAAGAATGGGCCTTGGATGGGGCAGCATCGATGTCTGGGCAAATTTATGTGCACAAGGTGCCTGGGCCCTACACGTGGTGCGCATCCCAAGAGCAGCCCCCAGCACAAACATGACTTACAAATGCCTGCGGGATTCTTTCTCAGAGTTCTTCTGACTGTGTCTGACTACACCGCGCTACCCCGTGGCGTTTCCCTCCCTAGGGTAATGCTCCTGCCGGCCGCAGAAATTTAGGCCCCGGCTTGGCCTATACATGCAGCAAGCCGAGATTCCGCACACCGGATGATGCTGCGCTCGTACCCCCGCCCCTGAACAGGCGCTTCTCTCTCACTGTGAGATTTCTGCATGCCACAACTCCCGGGGGCCATCTTTATCCACCCGGATGTCTCTCCTCTGCTGGTTCGGTGCCAATAAGATCCCAGTGGCGGTCTTAAATGGGCTGTTATGATCCGGTGACTTTGGAGCCGCATGAACTTTCTCTGGAGTAGGTGGAAACTACTGACCGCAAAACCTGAACTAACACCACAACTAGAAGTAGCCATGGGGTGTGCCTAACAAACCCTAGACACCTCGACACAGCCGGAGGACTAAATACCCCTATAGATGGAAATAGGAATACTACCTTGCCTCAGAGCAGAACCCCAAAGGATAGGCAGCCCCCCACGAATATTGACTGTGAGTAGGAGAGGAAAGACACCCGCAGGCAGAAAGCAGGATTCAGCAAAGAGGCCACTCTAGCTAAATAGGGAAAGATAGGACAGAATACTAAGCGGTCAGTATTAACCCCTTCACCCCCAAGGGTGGTTTGCACATTATGGACCGGGCCAATTTTTACAATTCTGACCACTGTCCCTTTATGAGGTTATAACTCTGGAACGCTTCAACGGATCCTGGTGATTCTGACATTGTTTTCTCGTGACATATTGTACTTCATGATAGTGGTAAAATTTCTTTGATATTACCTGCGTTTATTTGTGAAAAAAATGGAAATTTGGCGAAAATTTTGAAAATTTCGCAATTTTCCAAATTTGAATTTTTATGCAATTAAATCACAGTGATATGTCACACAAAATACTTAATAAGTAACATTTCCCACATGTCTACTTTACATCAGCACCATTTTGGAACCAAAATTTTTTTTTGTTAGGGAGTTATAAGGGTTAAAAGTTGACCAGCAATTTCTCATTTTTACAACACCATTTTTTTTTAGGGACCACATCTCGTTTGAAGTCATTTTGAGGGGTCTATATGATAGAAAATACCCAAGTGTGACACCATTCTAAAAACTGCACCCCTCAAGGTGCTCAAAACTACATTCAAAAAGTTTATTAACCCTTCAGGTGTTTCACAGGAATTTTTGGAATGTTTAAATAAAAATGAACATTTAACTTTTTTTCACACAAAATTTACTTCAGCTCCAACTTGTTTTATTTTACCAAGGGTAACTTGAGAAAATGGACCCCAAAAGATGTTATACAATTTGTCCTGAGTACGCCGATAACCCGTATATGGGGGTAAACCACTGTTTGGGCGCATGACAGAGCTCGGAAGTGAAGGAGCGCCATTTGACTTTTCAATGCAAAATTGACTGGAATTGAGATGGGACGCCATGTTGCGTTTGGAGAGCCACTGATGGGCCTAAACATTGAAACCCCCCACAAGTGACACCATTTTGGAAACTAGACCCCCTAAGGAACTCATCTAGATGTGTGGTGAGCACTTTGACCCACCAAGTGCTTCACAGAAGTTTATAATGCAGAACCGTAAAAATAAAAAATCATATTTTTTCACAAAAATGATCTTTTCACCCTCAATTTTTTATTTTCCAAAGGGTAAGAGAAGAAATTGGACCCCAAAAGTTGTTGTACAATTTGTCCTGAGTACGCTAATACCCCATATGTGGGGGTAAACCACTGTTTGGGCGCATGGGAGAGCTCGGAAGGGAAGGAGCACCGTTTGACTTTTCACTGCAAAATTGACAGGAATTGAGATGGGACGCCATGTTGCGTTTGGAGAGCCACTGATGTGCCTAAACATTGAAACCCCCCCACAAGTGACACCATTTTGGAAAGTAGACCCCCTAAGGAACTTATCTAGAGGTGTGGTGAGCACTTTGACCCACCAAGTGCTTCACAGAAGTTTATAATGCAAAGCTGTAAAAATAAAACAAAAATTTTTTCCCACAAAAATTATTTTTTAGCCCCCAGTTTTGTATTTTCTCGAGGGTAACAGGAGAAATTGGACCCCAAAAGTTGTTGTCCAATTTGTCCTGAGTACGCTGATACCCCATATGTGGGGGGGAACCACCGTTTGGGTGCATGGGAGGGCTCGGAAGGATGGAGCGCCATTTGGAATGCAGACTTAGATGGAATGGCTTCAGGCGTCACATTGCTATTGCAGAGCCCCTAATGTACCTAAACAGTAAAAAAAAACCACAAGTGACACCATTTTGGAAAGTAGACCCCCCAAGAAACTCATCTAGATGTGTTGTGAGAGCTTTGAACCCCCAAGTGTTTCACTACAGTTTATAACGCAGAGCCGTGCAAATATAAAATATTTTTTTTCCACAAAAATTATTTTTTAGCCCCCAGTTTTGTATTTTTCCAAGGGTAACAGGAGAAATTGGACCCTACATATTGTTGTCCAATTTGTCCTGAGTACGCTGATACCTGATATCTGGGGGGGAACCACCGTTTGAGCGCATGGCAGAGCTCGGAAGGGAAGGAGCATCATTTGCAATGCAGACTTAGATGGATTGGTCTGCAGGTGTCACATTGTGTTTTCAGAGCCCCTAATGTACCTAAACAGTAGAAACCCCCCACAAGTGACCCAATATTGGAAACTAGACCCCCCAAGGAACTTATCTAGTTGTGTTGTGAGAACTTTGAACCCCCAAGTGTTTCACTACAGTTTATAACGCAGAGCCGTGAAAATTAAAAAAAAAAATATTTCCCAATAAAAATTATTTTTTAGCCCCCAGTTTTGTATTTTCCCAATGGTAACAGGAGAAATTGGACCCCAAAAGTTGTTGTCCAATTTATCTTAAGTACGCTGATACCCCATATGTTGGGGTAAACCCCTGTTTGGGCGCACGGGAGAGCTTGGAAGGGAAGGAGCACTGTTTTACTTTTTCAACGCAGAATTGGCTGGAATTGAAATCGGACGCCATGTCACGTTTGGAGAGCCCATGATGTGCCTAAACAGTGGAAACCCCCCAATTATAACAAACCCTAATCCAAACACACCCCTAACCCTAATCCCAACGGTAATCCTAACCACACCTCTAACCCAGACACACCCTTAACCATAATCCCAACCCTATTCCCAACCATAAATGTAATCCTAACCCTAACTTTAACCCCAACCCTAACTTTAGCCCCAACCCTAAATGTAGCCTTAACCCTAGCCCAAACCCTAGCCCCAACCCTAACCCTAGCCCTAACCCTAACCTTAACCCTAGCCCTAACCCTAATGGGAAAATGGAAATAAATACATTTTTTAAATTTTTTTAATTTTTCCCTAACTAAGCGGGTGATGAAGGGGGGTTTCATTTACTTTTATAGCGGGTTATTTAGCAGATTTTTATGATTGGCAGCCGTCACACACTGAAAGACGCTTTTTTTTGCAAAAAATATTTTTTGCGTTACCACATTTTGAGAGCTATAATTTTTCCATATTTGAGTCCACAGAGTCATGTGAGGTCTTGTTTTTTGCGGGACGAGTTGACGTTTTTATTGGTAACATGTTCGGGCACGGGAGATTTTTTGACCGCTTTTTATTCCGATTTTTGTGAGGCAGAATGAACAAAAACCAGCTATTCATTAATTTCTTTTGGGGGAGGCGTTTATACCGTTCCGCGTTTGGTAAAATTGATAAAGCAGTTTTATTCGTCGGGTCAGTACGATTACAGCGATATCTCATTTATATCTTTTTTTTATGTTTTGGCGCTTTTATACGATAAAAGCTATTTTATAGAAAAAATAATTATTTTGGCATCGCTTTATTCTGAGGACTATAACTTTTTTATTTTTTCGCTAATGATGGTGTATGCCAGCTCGTTTTTTGCGGGACAAGATGACGTTTTCAGCGGTACCATGGATATTTAAATCCGTCTTTTTGATCGCGTGTTATTCCACTTTTTGTTTGGCGGTATGAAAATAAAGCGTTGTTTTTTGCCTCGTTTTTTTTTTTTTTTTTACGGTGTTCACTGAAGGGGTTAACTAGTGATATAGTTGTATAGGTGGGGTCGTTACGGACGCGGCGATACTAAATATGTGTTCTTTTATTGTTTGATTTTTTTTTATTTAGATAAAGAAATGTATTTATGGGAATGATTTTTTTTTTTTTTTTTTTTATTTAGGAATTTTTTTTTAATTTTTTTTTTACACATGTGGACATTTTTTTTTAAACTTTTTAACTTTGTCCCAGGGGGGGACATTACAGATCGGTGATTTGACAGTGTGCACAGCACTCTGTCAGATCACCGATCTCACTTAGGGTGCAGCAGGCTTACCAGCACGTGCTCTGAGCAGGCACTCGGTAAGCCACCTCCCTCCCTGCAGGACCCGGATGCCGCGGCCATCTTGGATCCGGGACCTGCAGCGAGGAAGGAGGTAGGAGACCCTCGAAGCAATGCGATCACATCGCGTTGCTCCGGGGGTCTCAGGGAAGCACGCAGGGAGCCACCTCCCTGCGCGATGCTTCCCTATACCGCCGGCACACCGCGATCATGTTTGATCGCGGTGTGCCGGGGGTTAATGTGCCGGGGGCGCTCCGTGACCGCTCCTGGCACATAGTGCCGGATGTCAGCTGCGATAGTCAGCTGACACCCGGCCGCGATCGGCCGTGCTCCCCCCGTGAGCGCGGCTGATCGTGCTGGACGTACTATTCCGTCCTTGGGAAGTAGGGCCCACCCCACATGGACGGAATAGTACGTCCAATGACAGAAAGGGGTTAAAACCCTTCCAAAAATATCCACAGCAGATAATACAAAAAGTTCCACAATCTAACTAAAGACATGGAATGTATATCTGCCACTCCAGAGAATCCAACAAGACTGAGAAAATACTGACACAATCTAAGCTGGACAAAAAAACAATGACTAGCACAGAATTATTAAGCACACAGCATGTGTGCCACAGAAACAAAACCAGACACTTATCTTTGCTGATTTGGCAGAAGGCAGTAGGAACCAAACAAGGACCAAAACCTCCCAACAACCATGGACAACTGGCAAGGACTAATGAATCCTGCACGCCTAAATACCCCAGTCAGAACTGCAATCAGCAGATACACCTGACCAGGACTGCAACCCAGGGACAACTGCATTACCACCCATAACCACCGGAGGGAACCCAAAAGCAGAATTCACAACAGTACCCACCCCTTGAGGAGGGGTCACCGAACCCTCACCAGAGCCCCCAGGCCGATCAGGACGAGCCAGATGAAAAGCATGAACCAAATCAGCAGCATGGACATCAGAGGCAAAAACCCAAGAATTATCCTCCTGGCCATAACCCTTCCATTTGACAAGATACTGAAGCCTCCGCCTCGAAAAACGAGAATCCAAAATCTTCTTAACCACATACTCCAACTCCCCATCAACCAACACAGGGGCCGGAGGATCAACAGAGGGAACAACGGGTACCACATATTTCCGCAATAAAGATCTATGGAAGACATTATGGATAGCAAAAGAGGCCGGAAGCGCCAATCGAAAAGACACCGGATTAATAATCCCAGAAATCCTATAAGGACCAATAAACCGAGGCTTAAACTTAGGAGAAGAAACCTTCATAGGAACATGACGGGAAGACAACCAGACCAGATCACCAACCTGAAGCCGGGAACCAACACACCGACGACGGTTAGCAAAACGTTGAGCCTCCTCCTGAGACAACACCAAATTGTCCACCACATGAGCCCAAATCTGCTGCAACCTGTCAACCACAGAATCTGTTGTGAATTCAGCTCTTGGGCTCCCTCTGGTGGTTGTAAGTGGCACTTTTGTGAGTTCTGCTCTTGGGCTCCCTCCGGTGGTTTTAAGTGGTACTGCTGCTCCTTGGATTTAGTAGTCAGCAGCTGCTTCCACTGATTGTCTTTCTGGCTCGGCTATTTAGCCTGGTTCTATCCTTCAGCCTGTGCCAGTTGTCAATGGTTCCTGGTTGGATTCACATCTCTGCTTGGATTTCCATGATATTCTGACCAGTTCAGCAAAGATAAGTCCTTGCTTTGTTCTTTTGCAGTCCACTTGTTGAGGACTTAATCTTTCTGCACTTTCTATGTTTTTACTAGTCCAGCTTGTCAGTATGGATTTATTCAGTTAAGCTGGAAGCTCTGGGAAGCAGATTTACCCTCCACACGTTTAGTCAGGTGTGGAGATTTTTGTAAACTCTGTGGTGGATTTTTCTAGTTTTTAATACTGACCGCACAGTATTCTGTCCTGTTCTATCTATCTAGTTAGACTGGCCTCCTTTGCTACATCCTGGTTTCATTCTGCGTATATCATTTCCCTCTCCACTCACAGTCAATATTTGTGGGGGGCTGTCCTATCCTTTGGGGATTTTCTCTGAGGCAAGATAGCTTTCCTGTTTCTATCTTTAGGGGTAGTTAGTCCTCCGGCTATGACGAGGTGTCTAGGGAGTGACAGGAACATCCCACGGCTACTTCTAGTGTTGTGTTAAGCTCAGGGACTGCGGTCAGTACAGGTACCACCTCCTCCAGAGCACGTCCCATGTTGCTCCTTAACCACCAGGTCATAACAGTACAACTGGCCAAAAATGAATTAAATGCATCTCAAAAACCGTGTGCTTTTTTTTCCAGAAAGTTTTTGCCTGCGGAGCGCAATTATGATGTCGGCAATCGGGAGTTGTTGGCCATGAAGTGGGCATTTGAGGAGTGGCGACATTGGCTTGAGGGAGCCAAGCACCGCGTTGTGGTCTTGACCGATCATAAGAATCTGATTTACCTCGAGTCGGCCAAGCGGCTGAACCCTAGACAGGCTCGATGGTCCCTGTTTTTCTCCCGTTTTGATTTTGTGGTCTCGTATCTTCCGGGATCTAAGAATATTAAGGCTGATACCCTCTCTAGGAGTTTTTTGCCTGATTCTCCTGGAGTCCTTGAGCCAGTTGGCATTCTTAAGGAAGGGGTGATTCTTTCTGCCATCTCTCCTGATTTACGGCGGGTGCTTCAGGAATTTCAGGCTGATAAACCTGACCGCTGTCCTGTGGGGAAGCTGTTTGTTCCTGATAGATGGACAAGTAAGGTAATTTCTGAGGTTCATTGTTCGGTGTTGGCTGGTCATCCTGGGATTTTTGGTACCAGAGATTTGGTTGCTAGGTCCTTTTGGTGGCCTTCCTTGTCGCGGGATGTGCGTTCTTTTGTGCAGTCCTGTGGGACTTGTGCCCCGGCCAAGCCTTGCTGTTCCAGCGCTAGTGGGTTGCTTTTGCCTTTGCCGGTCCCTGAGAGGCCCTGGACGCATATTTCCATGGATTTTATTTCGGATCTTCCTGTTTCCCAGAAGATGTCTGTTATCTGGGTGGTTTGTGACCGGTTCTCTAAAATGGTCCATTTGGTACCTTTGCCTAAATTGCCTTCCTCCTCTGATTTGGTTCCATTGTTTTTTCAGCATGTGGTTAGTTTGCATGGCATTCCGGAGAATATTGTGTCTGACAGAGGTTCCCAGTTTGTTTCTAGGTTTTGGCGGTCCTTTTGTGCTAGGATGGGCATTGATTTGTCATTTTCTTCGGCGTTTCATCCTCAGACAAATGGCCAAACTGAGCGAACTAATCAGACCTTGGAAACCTATTTGAGATGCTTTGTGTCTGCTGACCAGGATGATTGGGTGGCTTTCTTGCCGTTGGCCGAGTTTGCCCTTTTAGTTTTCATCCTCGTTTTTCTTCGGGGCAGGTTGAGCCTTCTGATTGTCCAGGTGTGGATTCTGTAATGAACAGGTTACAGCAGATTTGGACTCATGTGGTAGACAATTTGACGTTGTCTCAGGAAAAGGCTCAACGTTTTGCTAACCGCCGTCGGTGTGTTGGTCCCCGGCTTCGGGTGGGGGATTTAGTCTGGTTATCTTCTCGTCATGTTCCTATGAAGGTTTCTTCCCCTAAGTTCAAGCCTCGGTTTATTGGTCCTTATAAGATTTCTGAGATTATTAATCCGGTATCTTTTCGTTTGGCCCTTCCAGCCTCTTTTGCCATCCATAATGTTTTCCATAGATCTTTGTTGCGGAGATATGTGATGCCCGTTGTTCCCTCTGTTGATCCTCCTGCCCCGGTGTTGGTTGATGGGGAGTTGGAATATGTGGTGGAGAAAATTTTGGATTCTCGTTTTTCGAGGCGGAGGCTTCAGTATCTTGTCAAGTGGAAGGGTTATGGCCAGGAGGATAATTCTTGGGTTGTTGCCTCCGATGTCCATGCCGCCGATTTGGTTCGTGCTTTTCACTTGGCTCATCCTTATCGGCCTGGGGGCTCTAGTGAGGGTTCGGTGACCCCTCCTCAAGTGGGGGTACTGTTGTGAATTTGGCTCTTGGGCTCCCTCCGGTTGTTGTAAGTGGCACTTTTGTGAGTTCTGCTCTTGGGCTCCCTCCGGTGGTTTTAAGTGGTACTGCTGCTCCTTGGATTTAGTAGTCAGCAGCTGCTTCCACTGATTGTCTTTCTGGCTCGGCTATTTAGCCTGGTTCTATCCTTCAGCCTGGTCCAGTTGTCAATGGTTCCTGGTTGGATTCACATCTCTGCTTGGATTTCCCTGATATTCTGACCAGTTCAGCAAAGATAAGTCCTTGCTTTGTTCTTTTGCAGTCCACTTGTTGAGGACTTAATCTTTCTGCACTTTCTATGTTTTTACTAGTCCAGCTTGTCAGTATGGATTTATTCAGTTAAGCTGGAAGCTCTGGGAAGCAGATTTACCCTCCACACGTTTAGTCAGGTGTGGAGATTTTTGTAAACTCTGTGGTGGATTTTTCTAGTTTTTAATACTGACCGCACAGTATTCTGTCCTGTTCTATCTATCTAGTTAGACTGGCCTCCTTTGCTACATCCTGGTTTCATTCTGTGTATATCATTTCCCTCTCCACTCACAGTCAATATTTGTGGGGGGCTGTCCTATCCTTTGGGGATTTTCTCTGAGGCAAGATAGCTTTCCTGTTTCTATCTTTAGGGGTAGTTAGTCCTCCGGCTGTGACGAGGTGTCTAGGGAGTGACAGGAACATCCCACGGCTACTTCTAGTGTTGTGTTAAGCTCAGGGACTGCGGTCAGTACAGGTACCACCTCCTCCAGAGCACGTCCCATGTTGCTCCTTAACCACCAGGTCATAACAAGAATCCACACCAGGACAGTCAGAAGGCTCAACCTGCCCTGAAGAAAAACGAGGATGAAAACCAAAATTACAAAAAAAAGGCGAAACCAAAGTAGCCGAACTAGCCCGATTATTAAGGGCAAACTCGGCCAATGGCAAAAAGGCCACCCAATCATCCTGATCAGCAGACACAAAGCATCTCAAATAAGTCTCCAAGGTCTGATTAGTTCGCTCGGTTTGTCTGAGGATGAAATGCAGAGGAAAAAGATAAATCAATGCCCAGCCTAGCACAAAAGGCCCGCCAAAACCTAGAAACAAACTGGGAACCTCTGTCAGACACAATATTCTCCAGAATACTATGCAAACGAACCACATGCTGAAAAAACAATGAAAACAAATCTGAAGAGGAAGGCAATTTAGGCAAAGGCACCAAATGAACCATCTTAGAAAACCGGTCACAAACAACCCAGATAACCGACATCCTCTGGGAAACCGGAAGATCAGAAATAAAATAAATAGAAATATGCGTCCCGGGCCTCTCAGGGACCGGCAATGGCAAAAGCAACCCACTAGCACGGGAACAACAAGGCTTGGCCCGCGCACAAGTCCCACAGGACTGCACAAAAGAAAGCACATCACGTGATAAAGAAGGCCACCAAAAGGACCTACCAACCAAGGCTCTGGTACCAAAAATACCAGGATGACCAGCTAACACAGAACAGTGAACCTCAGAAATCACTCTACTAGTCCATCTGTCAGGAACAAACAGTTTCCCCACTGGACAGCGATCAGGTCTGTCAGCCTGAAATTCCTGAAGAACCCGTCATAAATCAGGGGAAATAGCAGAAAGAACCACCCCTTCTTTCAGAATGCCGACCGGTTCAAGGACCTCAGGAGAATCTGGCAAAAAACTCCTAGAAAGGGCATCAGCCTTAATATTCTTAGAACCCGGAAGATACGAGACCACAAAATCAAAACGGGAAAAAAACAAGGACCATCGAGCCTGTCTAGGATTCAGCCGTTTGGCAGACTCGAGGTAAATCAAATTCTTATGATCGGTCAAGACCACAATACGGTGCTTAGCTCCCTCAAGCCAATGTCGCCACTCCTCAAAAGCCCACTTCATAGCCAACAACTCCCGATTGCCGACATCATAATTGTGTTCAGCAGGCGAAAATTTACGGGAAAAGAATGCACACGGTTTCATCAAGGAACCAACAGGATCCCTCTGGGACAAAACGGCCCCTGCGCCAGTCTCAGAAGCGTCAAACTCAACCTGAAACGGAAGAGAAACATCCGGTTGGCGCAACACTGGAGCAGAAGTAAATCGACGTTTAAGCTCCTGAAAGGCAGAAACAGCCGCAGAGGACCAATTCGCCACATCAGCGCCTTTCTTCGTCAAATCGGTCAAGGGTTTAACCACGCTGGAAAAGTTAGCAATGAAACGGCGATAAAAATTTGCAAAACCCAAAAATTTCTGAAGGCTCTTTACGGACGTGGGTTGAATCCAATCATGAATGGCCTGAACCTTAACCGGATCCATCTCAATAGATGAAGGAGAAAAAATAAAACCCAAAAAAGAAACCTTCTGCACCCCAAAGAGACACTTAGACCCCTTCACAAACAAAGCATTGTCACGAAGGATCTGAAATACTATCCTGACCTGTTCCACATGAGACTCCCAATCATCAGAAAAAATCAAAATATCGTCCAAATATACAATCAAGAATTTATCAATATAAGTCCAGAAGATATCATGCATGAAAAATTGAAAAACAGATGGAGCATTAGTGAGCCCGAACGGCATCACAAGGTATTCAAAATGGCCTTTGGGCGTATTGAACGCAGTTTTCCATTCATCACCCTGCTTAATATGAACAAGATTATACGCCCCCGAAGGTCAATCTTCGTAAACCAACTAGCCCCCTTAATCCTGGCAAACAAATCGGAAAGCAAAGGTAAAGGGTATTGAAACTTGACCGTGATTTAATTCAAGAGGCGATAATCAATACAGGGTCTCAAGGAGCCATCCTTCTTAGCAACAAAAAAAAATCCCGCTCCCATCGGTGAAGAAGATGGCCGAATATGCCCTTTCTCCAAAGACTCCTTAACATAACTCCGCATAGCGGTATGTTCAGGCACAGACAGGTTGAAGTGTCGGCCCTTAGGAAACTTACAGCCTGGAATCAAATCAATCGCACAATCACAGTCCCTGTGCGGTGGAAGAGAACTGGACTTGGGCTCATCAAATACATCCTGAAAATCAGACAAAAACTCTGGAATTTCGGAAGAGGAAGAAGAGGAGATGGACATTAAAGGAACATCATTATGAACCCCCTGACAACCCCAACTAGTCACAGACATAGACTTCCAATCCAACACAGGATTATGTACCTGCAACCACGGAAAACCCAGCACGATAGCATCATGTAAATTATGCAATACCAGAAATCGACAATCTTCCTGATGGGCTGGCGCCATGCGCATGGTCACCTGTGTCCAAAACTGGGGCTTATTTTTAGCCAATGGTGTAGCATCAATGCCCCTTAAAGGAATAAGGTTCTGCAAAGGCTGCAAGGGGAAACCACAACGCCTGGCAAACTCAAGGTCCATTAAGTTCAAAGCGGCGCCTGAATCCACAAATGCCAAGACCGAAAATGATGACAATGAGCAGATCAAGGACACCGATAACAGAAATTTAGGTTGTACAGTACTGATGGTAAATGAACTAGCGATCCTCTTTGTCCGCTTAGGGCAGACTGAAATGACATGAGAAGCGTCGCCACAATAATAACACAACCTATTCTGACATCTGAGTCCTTGTCGTTCTGTCCTAGACAGAATCCTATCACACTGCATTGGCTCAGGACTCTGCTCTGAGGACAATGCCACAGCGTGTACAGTTCTGCGCTCCCGCAAGCACCGATCAATCTGAATGGCCAAAGACATAGAATCACTCAGACCGACAGGCGTGGGAAACCCCACCATAACATCTTTAACGGATTCAGAAAGACCCTTTCTGAAAATTGCGGCCAAAGCATCATCATTCCATTTAGTCAACACAGACCATTTTCTAAATTTCTCACAATACAATTCTGCCGCCTCTTGTCCCTGAGATAAGGCCAACAAGGTCTTCTCCGCTTGATCCACAGAATTAGGTTCATCATATAATAGTCCTAAAGCCTGAAAAAAGGAATCTACATTAAGCAAAGCCGGATTCCTAGATTCCAGGGAAAATGCACAATCCTGTGGATCACCACGCAGCAGGGAAATGACGATTTTAACCTGCTGAATGGAATCCCCAGAGGATCGAGGTCTCAAAGCAAAAAACAGTTTACAGTTGTTTTTAAAACTCAAACATTTGGACCTGTCACCAAAAAACAAATCAGGAGTAGGAATCTTCGGCTCTAAAACAGGAGTCTGAACAATATAATCAGAAATTCCCTGTACCCTAGCAGCAAGCTGGTCTACACGAGAAGCTAATTCCTGACCATCCATGCTAACACAAGACTCCTTAGCCACCCAGAGAAAAAGAGGGAAGAAAAGGCAAAGCAAACTGCAGAAAAAAAAAATGACTCAACACCTTTCTTCCCTTCTTCTGAGATGCATTTAACTCATAGTTGGCCAGTTATACTGTTATGATCCAGTGACTTTGGAGCCGCATGAACTTTCTCTGGAGTAGGTGGAAACTGTACTGACCGCAAAACCTGAACTAACACCGCAACTAGAAGTAGCCGTGGGGTGTGCCTAACAAACCCTAGACACCTCGACACAGCCGGAGGACTAAATACCCCTATAGATTATAATAGGAATACTACCTTGCCTCAGAGCAGAACCCCAAAGGATAGGCAGCCCCCCACGAATATTGACTGTGAGTAGGAGAGGAAAGACACACGCAGGCAGAAAACAGGATTCAGCAAAGAGGCCACTCTAGCTAAATAGGGAAAGATAGGACAGAATACTAAGCGGTCAGTATTAAAACCCTTCCAAAAATATCCACAGCAGATAATACCAAAAGTTCCACAATCTAACTAAAGACATGGAATGTATATCTGCCACTCCAGAGAATCCAACAAGACTGAGAAAATACTGACACAATCTAAGCTGGACAAAAAAACAATGAATAGCACAGAATTATTAAGCACACAGCATGTGTGCCACAGAAACAAAACCAGACACTTATCTTTGCTGATTTGGCAGAAGGCAGAAGGAACCAAACAAGGACCAAAACCTCCCAACAACCATGGACAACTGGCAAGGACTAATGAATCCTGCACGCCTAAATAGCCCAGTCAGAACTGCAATCAGCAGATACACCTGACCAGGACTGCAACCCAGGGACAACTGCATTACCACCTACAACCACCGGAGGGAGCCCAAAAGCAGAATTCACAACAGACATGTATCCGTATATGATGATTTTGATCTCCTACTGCTTTGTCACTGAACTGGTTCGGGCTGGAGCCAGTGGTACGTGTATACTGCAGAGGAGGAGGAGCTAATTTTATATTCACTTAGTGTTACCCTCCTAGCAGCAGCAGCATACACCCATGGTCCTGTGTCCCCCAATGAGTGGCTCGGAGAAAAGGATTTTACGGTTAGTACACAAAAATCCCTGTTTTTTCCTTTCTGTCCATCGGGGGTATTGTCAGTTTTTTTTCCCCCTGCTGGCAATCTGGTGTAACTGCAGTGTTGCTGGGTCAGCTGATGTGGTGGTGACCACTCCCACCATCTTTTAAATGAGCTCCTGATGCATCAGCTGGCTGCTGGTGATAGAGTTTGTCTTTGGAGACCAGCCTAGTAGGAGCAGCTCTCTGGTATCGGCCACTTCTGGTGTTTGGAGTTCTGTTGCTGTGCTATCTGTGATGTGGAGCTTGGCAGCGGTGTCTGGAAGCTAAGTGCTGTGGTTTCACCTTGTCCTTTTGGTGTTTGTCACTGTCCCCTGCGTTGTATTATCTGCAGTGGTGAGGCAAGTGCTCCTTGCCGGCCAGTGCACTAGCCAGGGCAGTATTAGGTGACAGTGAGGGACTGAGGTTTGTGACAGCGGCGGGAGGGACCCGCTTAGGGCATTAGGGGAGTGCAGGGACAGGCTCAGGTTTGAGCTCAGGTGGTGAGTGACCATCCCCCATTTCCCTATCTGTAGGGCCTTCCTCTCCCCAATACCATACCGTTGTTTGTGTGTTGCGCCGCTGACCGACCACCAATTGGGTCGCAATACATATCGTGACAATGAGTTGATGGTTTCTGTTCTCACTATGCCCCCTGTTGTGAATTTGGATTCTGGGCTCCCCCGGTGGCTACTGGTGGAATTGAACTGGTGTCTTCATCTTCTCTGTTCACCTGTTCCCATCAAGATGTGGGAGTCGCTATATAACCTTGCTGCTCTGTTAGTTGCTTGCCGGTCAACAATGTTATCAGAAGCCTCTCTGTGCTTGTTCCTGCTCCTAGACAACTACTAGATAAGTTGGACTCTTGTCCATGTTTGTTTTTGCATTTTGTTCCAGTTCACAGCTGTAGTTTCGTTACTGTGTCTGGAAAGCTCTTGTGAACGGGAATTGCCACTCTGGTGTTATGAGTTAATGCCAGAGTTTTAAAGTAATTTCTGGATGGTGTTTTTTGATAGGGTTTTCAGCTGACCATGAAAGTGTCCTTTCTGTCTTCTGCTATGTAGTAAGTGGACCTCAAATTTGCTAAACCTATTTTCATACTATGTTTGTTATTTCATCTCAACTCACCGCCAATACATGTGGGGGGCCTCTGTCTCCTTTCGGGGTATTTCTCTAGAGGTGAGCTAGGACTAATATTTTCCTCTGCTAGCTTTATTTAGTCCTCCGGCTGGGCTGGGCATCTAGAACCAACGTAGGCATGCTACCCGGCCACTGCTAGTTGTGCGTTAGGTTTAGTTCATGGTCAGCTCAGTTCCCATCTTCCAAGAGCTAGTTCCTATATATGCTTATGCTATGATCTCTTGCCATTGAGATCATGACAGTTTGACCGGCCATCAAAGTGTTAATCGTTTGGGCTGAAGCAGGAGAAAAAGAAGTGTTGAAGGGAAATTTTTTTTTTTTTTCCCCTCAGAGTTTTGCTGCCTAGCCCTTAATTGCTGTCTAGCTGCTTCTTACCTCCTCTTAACCCTTGAATGGCTCTGTGTCCACCTGTTTGTAATGGATCTTCAGAGTGTAACTGCAGGTTTGAATAATCTCGCCACGAAGGTACAAAATTTGCAAGATTTTGTTTGTCATGCACCTGTATCTGAGCCGAGAATTCCTTTGCCGGAATTTTTCTCGGGGAATAGATCCGGGTTTCAGAATTTTCGAAATAATTGCAAATTATTTTTGTCTCTGAAATTTCGCTCTGCCGGAGACCCTGCACAGCAGGTCAGGATTGTGATTTCCTTGCTCCGGGGCGACCCTCAAGACTGGGCTTTTTCATTGACACCAGGGGATCCTGCGTTGCTCAATGTGGATGCGTTTTTTCTGGCCTTGGGGTTGCTTTATGACGAACCTCATTTGGAGCTTCAGGCAGAAAAAACTTTGATGTCCCTATCTCAGGGGCAAGATGAAGCGGAAATTTACTGCCAAAGATTCCGTAAATGGTCTGTGCTTACTCAGTGGAATGAGTGCGCCCTGGCGGCGACTTTCAGAGAGGGTCTCTCTGATGCCATTAAGGATGTTATGGTGGGGTTCCCTGTGCCTGCGGGTCTGAATGAGTCCATGACAATGGCTATTCAGATCGATAGGCGTTTGCGGGAGCGCAAACCAGTGCACCATCTGGCGGTGTCCACTGAGAAGTCGCCAGAGAGTATGCAGTGTGATAGAATTCTGTCCCGAAGCGAGCGGCAGAATTTTAGACGGAAAAATGGGTTGTGTTTCTATTGTGGTGATTCTACTCATGTTATATCAGCATGCTCTAAGCGCACTAAAAAGCTTGGTAAATCTGTTTCCATTTGTACCTTACCATCTAAATTTATTCTATCTGTGACCCTGATTTGCTCTTTGTCATCTATTACCACGGACGCCTATGTCGACTCTGGCGCCGCTTTGAGTCTTATGGATTGGTCCTTTGCCAAACGCTGTGGGTATGATTTAGAGCCTTTGGAGACTCCTATTCCTCTGAAGGGGATTGACTCCACCCCATTGGCTAATAATAAACCACAATACTGGACACAAGTAACTATGCGTATTAATCCGGATCACCAGGAGATTATTCGCTTTCTGGTGCTGTATAATCTACATGATGATTTGGTGCTAGGATTGCCTTGGCTGCAATCTCACAACCCAGTCCTCGACTGGAGAGCTATGTCTGTGTTGAGCTGGGGATGTAAGGGGGCTCATGGGGATGTACCTGTGGTTTCCATTTCATCATCCATTCCCTCTGAAATTCCTGAGTTCCTGTCTGACTATCGTGACGTCTTTGAAGAATCCAAGCTTGGTTCGTTACCTCCGCACCGAGAGTGCGATTGTGCCATAGATTTAATCCCGGGTAGTAAATACCCAAAGGGTCGTTTATTTAATCTGTCTGTGCCTGAACATGCTGCTATGCGAGAATATATAAAGGAGTCCTTGGAAAAGGGACATATTCGTCCATCGTCATCTCCCTTAGGAGCCGGTTTTTTCTTTGTGTCAAAAAAAGACGGCTCTTTGAGACCATGTATTGATTATCGGCTTTTGAATAAAATCACTGTTAAATATCAATACCCATTGCCGTTGCTGACTGATTTGTTTGCTCGCATAAAGGGGGCCAAGTGGTTCTCTAAGATTGACCTTCGTGGGGCGTATAATTTGGTGCGAATCAGGCAGGGGGATGAGTGGAAAACCGCATTTAATACGCCCGAGGGCCACTTTGAGTATTTAGTGATGCCTTTTGGTCTTTCTAATGCTCCGTCAGTTTTCCAGTCCTTTATGCATGATATTTTTCGCGATTATTTGGATAAATTTATGATTGTGTATCTGGATGATATTCTGATTTTTTTCGGATGACTGGGACTCTCATGTCCAGCAAGTCAGGAGGGTTTTTCAGGTTTTGCGGTCTAATTCTTTGTGTGTGAAGGGTTCTAAGTGTGCTTTTGGGGTACAGAGGATTTCCTTTTTGGGATATATTTTTTCCCCCTCTTCCATTGAAATGGATCCTGTCAAGGTTCAAGCTATTTGTGATTGGACGCAGCCCTCTTCTCTTAAGAGTCTTCAGAAATTTTTGGGCTTTGCTAACTTTTATCGTCGATTTATTGCTGGTTTTTCGGATATTGCTAAGCCATTGACCGATTTGACTAAGAAGGGTGCTGATGTTGCTGATTGGTCCCCTGATGCTGTGGAGGCCTTTCGGGAGCTTAAGCGCCGTTTTTCCTCTGCCCCTGTGTTGCGTCAGCCTGATGTTGCTCTACCTTTTCAGGTTGAGGTCGACGCTTCTGAGATCGGAGCTGGGGCAGTGTTGTCGCAGAAAAGTTCTGACTGCTCCGTGATGAGGCCTTGTGCCTTCTTTTCCCGTAAATTTTCGCCCGCTGAGCGGAATTATGATGTTGGGAATCGGGAGCTTTTGGCCATGAAGTGGGCTTTTGAGGAGTGGCGCCATTGGCTTGAGGGGGCCAGACATCAGGTGGTGGTATTGACTGACCACAAAAATTTGATTTATCTTGAGACCGCCAGGCGCCTGAATCCTAGACAGGCGCGCTGGTCATTATTTTTCTCTCGGTTTAATTTTGTGGTGTCATACCTACCGGGTTCTAAGAATGTTAAGGCGGATGCCCTTTCTAGGAGTTTTGAGCCTGACTCGCCTGGTAACTCTGAGCCCACAGGTATCCTTAAGGATGGAGTGGTATTGTCAGCCGTTTCTCCAGACCTGCGGCGGGCCTTGCAGGAGTTTCAGGCGGAGAGACCTGATCGTTGCCCACCTGATAAACTGTTTGTTCCTGATGATTGGACCAGTAGAGTCATCTCTGAGGTTCATTCTTCTGCGTTGGCAGGTCATCCTGGCATTTTTGGTACCAGGGATTTGGTGGCAAGGTCCTTCTGGTGGCCTTCCCTGTCACGAGATGTGCGAGGCTTTGTGCAGTCTTGTGACGTTTGTGCTCGGGCCAAGCCTTGTTGTTCTCGGGCTAGTGGATTATTGTTGCCCTTGCCTATTCCTAAGAGGCCTTGGACGCACATCTCGATGGATTTTATTTCAGATCTGCCTGTTTCTCAGAAGATGTCTGTCATCTGGGTGGTGTGTGACCGTTTTTCTAAGATGGTCCATTTGGTTCCTCTGCCCAAGTTACCTTCTTCTTCCGAGTTGGTTCCTCTGTTTTTTCAAAATGTTGTTCGTTTGCATGGTATTCCTGAGAATATCGTTTCTGACAGAGGGACCCAATTCGTGTCTAGATTTTGGCGGGCATTCTGTGCTAGGATGGGCATAGATTTATCTTTTTCGTCCGCTTTCCATCCTCAGACGAATGGCCAGACCGAGCGGATTAATCAGACCCTGGAGACATATCTGAGGTGTTTTGTGTCTGCTGACCAGGATGATTGGGTTGCTTTTTTGCCATTGGCGGAGTTCGCTCTCAATAATCGGGCCAGCTCTGCCACTTTGGTGTCCCCGTTTTTCTGTAATTCGGGGTTTCATCCTCGATTTTCCTCTGGTCAGGTGGAATCTTCGGATTGTCCTGGAGTGGATGCTGTGGTGGAGAGATTGCATCAGATCTGGGGGCAGGTGGTGGACAATTTGAGGTTGTCCCAGGAGAAGACTCAGCTTTTTGCCAACCGCCACCGTCGTGTTGGTCCTCGGCTTTCTGTTGGGGATTTGGTGTGGTTGTCTTCTCGTTTTGTCCCTATGAGGGTCTCTTCTCCTAAGTTTAAGCCTCGGTTTATCGGCCCGTATAAGATATTGGAGATTCTTAACCCTGTTTCCTTCCGTTTGGACCTCCCTGCATCCTTTTCTATTCATAACGTTTTTCATCGGTCATTATTGCGCAGGTATGAGGTACCGGTTGTGCCTTCCGTTGAGCCTCCTGCTCCGGTGTTGGTTGAGGGTGAGTTGGAGTACGTTGTGGAGAAAATTTTGGACTCTCGTGTTTCCAGACGGAGACTCCAGTATCTGGTCAAGTGGAAGGGATACGGCCAGGAGGATAATTCTTGGGTGAATGCATCTGATGTTCATGCCTCCGATCTGGTTCGTGCCTTTCATAGGGCCCATCCTGATCGCCCTGGTGGTTCTGGTGAGGGTTCGGTGCCCCCTCCTTGAGGGGGGGGTACTGTTGTGAATTTGGATTCTGGGCTCCCCCGGTGGCTACTGGTGGAATTGAACTGGTGTCTTCATCTTCTCTGTTCACCTGTTCCCATCAAGATGTGGGAGTCGCTATATAACCTTGCTGCTCTGTTAGTTGCTTGCCGGTCAACAATGTTATCAGAAGCCTCTCTGTGCTTGTTCCTGCTCCTAGACAACTACTAGATAAGTTGGACTCTTGTCCATGTTTGTTTTTGCATTTTGTTCCAGTTCACAGCTGTAGTTTCGTTACTGTGTCTGGAAAGCTCTTGTGAACGGGAATTGCCACTCTGGTGTTATGAGTTAATGCCAGAGTTTTAAAGTAATTTCTGGATGGTGTTTTTTGATAGGGTTTTCAGCTGACCATGAAAGTGTCCTTTCTGTCTTCTGCTATGTAGTAAGTGGACCTCAAATTTGCTAAACCTATTTTCATACTATGTTTGTTATTTCATCTCAACTCACCGCCAATACATGTGGGGGGCCTCTGTCTCCTTTCGGGGTATTTCTCTAGAGGTGAGCTAGGACTAATATTTTCCTCTGCTAGCTTTATTTAGTCCTCCGGCTGGGCTGGGCATCTAGAACCAACGTAGGCATGCTACCCGGCCACTGCTAGTTGTGCGTTAGGTTTAGTTCATGGTCAGCTCAGTTCCCATCTTCCAAGAGCTAGTTCCTATATATGCTTATGCTATGATCTCTTGCCATTGAGATCATGACAGCCCCCATTGTCAAATTGTCCTCATATACATTGAATGTTTTAGTCCATTGATTTGTTTTGATATATGTATTTTTGAATAAATTGTTGTGTAATTTTTAAATGGACCATTGTTCTCTTTTTTTTCCTGGTGTTTTCATTGCAATATATAAAGTGTTCACAATATATTTGGCCCGTGACCAATAAGGTCAGTGTTATTATGTTTTCTGCTTTAGTAATATTGTTTTCACTGGTGCCGAACTTAATAATAATAATATTTATATAGCGCTAACATATTCCGCAGCACTTTACAGTTTGCATACATTGTCATCGCTGTCTCCGTTGGGGCTTACAATCTAAATTCCCTATCAGTATGTCTTTGGAATGTGGGAGGAAACCGGAAGAAACCCACGCAAACACATGCCGCATATTATCTTTGCAGATGTTGTCCTTGGTGGGGTTTGAACCCAGGACTCCAGCGCTGCAAGGCTGCGGTGCTAACCACTGCGCTACCGTGCTGTCTTGTAGTAACTCCTCATCATGATCCCCATCTTGTGGAAATGTGCCTCATTCTGTCTCCATGTTGTATTGCCCCATCCTCATCCCCTTCTCGTAGTAATGCCCCATCCTGGTCCCCTTCTTGTAGTAATGCCCCATGCTTGTCTCTTTCTTGTAGTAATCTCCCCATCCTGGTCCCCATATTGTAGTAATGTCCCACATCCTGTTCCCCTTCTTGTAGTAATGCCCAATCCTGGTACATTTCTTATAGAAATGCCACACCCTGGTGTGACAGAGACTGGAAAAACATTCAGTGCCTAGGGAGAGGTCACCCTGGGCGAGAATCACTTCTCTCCATTGGTGACAACATCCATTTTCTTGAGTTTGCCTACCTGGACTCCGGTTCTGCAGGTAATCTCATACAATAGGCCATTGTGGAGCGGTATAAAATCCCGATCCAATGTCTACAGGATCCGTTGGTGGTTTCATAGGTGGATGGAAAACCTCTTTCTGAGACCATCCTTCTCATTACCAAGCCTGTGGAACTTTGGGTAGGAATTTTACATTCGGAGAAGATTCCTCTCTACGTGCTGTCAGATTTGTCTCACCCTCTACTTCTAGGTCTTCCACAGGTGCGGAGACACCATTGTTTCCATTGGGAAGAGTCTGTATGAATAGCTTCCTCCACTCATATGGATCCCCTAATGAATGCCTACTATTAGAGTGGGGAAACGCATAGAGTTGAAAAGTGGAGCAACTATGAGGATGAGTACCTTTTAGACAATATATATTGATATGGGGTTTTTCTGGGCTATCGCTATTTTGCTTATGTTCCCATTCTTTTGTATAACCCATGTGGGGATTATTCCCTGATGTAATTAACAGCGATTTGACCATATCTTGGACTATTACAAATACCACTTATCATATTTTCAATCCATAGCTAGGACACTGGTATTAGGGCTACCTGAGCTATTAAGCAACCTCTCTTGGATGCCTAAATCATTTCTACCTCATTAAGGCCATTTGTGCATGTGCAGTAGGGGTGTTTATATCATAAGGGACTGTATAGTATGACATTTTTGGCCACAGTCTGTATATATAGAAACCTAAGGGTTATAGGGATGGCATAATATACTCTTCAGGGTGCTAAACGGGTAGTTTGTATCTAATAAAGTTTTGTATATAGTAGGTGTGTCTTTTTTTAGCATTGTGTCTGCGGAGACACGAGTCTGCGTTGGACTGGAGATACAGAGAAGTGCACCGTTGGGGACAGGAGTGCCACGAGAATTGCCTAGTTCCCATCCATCTTGCACGACTCCCGGCTTGTCCATCTAATTTTCCTGACTTGCCTGCTGCATATTGGATGTATGTTGATGTCTTAGACAAACCAGATTTTATCTTAATTTCCCAGACAACCATGTTTTTGCAAACCAAAAAGAACTGACTTTTTATCTGTATATTGGCTTGTGGATTTAAGTGTTTATGTCTGGAGGTTCAAGAAGACAGACTTGAAAACTAATATACTATTTAACATACTGTGTAAGTCTGTAATAGTGACTTGTACATAGTGTGTGTTTTGCTTTGTTAACTGATGTGTGCTGATATGCTAATAGTGCATTATATTCTGGAACCATCTTGTTGACTTTGAAAGCAGAGAGGGAAAGACTGTGCAAATAGATTGAATGGTCAAGTAGTGCTACTTGATCTCATCACCATTGTTTACCTTATCTTGATGTTGGACTGAAGAACACTGGGTAAATCTAAAAATAGCTTTCAGGCCTTGGGTATAAAAGAGACTTCTTTTCTTCTGGTTAAATAACGCTCTTCAGGATCTCAGCTGAGGGTACATCACACCCGGTGGAAAGAACAGAGGACTGCTCCCTGATATCTTACTACACTTGTCGTTACCTCCTCTCTGAGTGCATACCACAGATGGAGTAGCAACCCTGGGAGCTCTGTCGTAACATCTACCATTACCTTGGCGACTCAGCAGAAGGTTGAGGTCCTGTAATGTGCACCATCTTGGTGTAATTGTTGAGATTGTTCTGTTTTGCTATTGTGTGCTGTGGTTCAATAAAGTATTGCCACACTGTTTTACCTTCACCCTGTGTTGTCTGTGTAGTGTATTGCCCAATGGGAGATAGAGCGGCCGTTCAGTGGTATGAGCCCTTGTCCATGCAGTCTTGCTAAAGACAATCAGGCAGTGGATGAGAGCACCCACTGACCAGATTCGCCACACATAATTAGGGTCAATATCTCTACACACCTATACTTTCTGACCTACCTCTGCTTTAAGCCCCCCTTTTTAGTTTGTATCTAATAGTTTTGTATATATTAGGTGTTTCTTTTTTTAGCATTGTGTCTGCGGAGACAAGAGCCTGTCCTGGACTGGAGATCCAGAGAAGTGCTCCGTTGGGGACAGGAGTGCCACGAGAATTGCCTAGCTCCCATCCGTCTTGCACGATTCCTGGCTTGTCCATCTAGTTTTCCTGACTTGAGTGCTGCACATTGGATGTATGCTGATGTCTTTGGCAAGAAGGAAGCTGAGACATTACTACCTCCTAAGCTGTATGACTGTCCTATCCACCTTCCTGGCTCATCTCCACGAGGCAGAATCTAACCCTGTCTCAGGCAGAGACCTAAGCCATGTTTGCGTACATTAAAAAGTATCTAGCTAGGGGATTTATCCAGAATTCTTCTTCCCCCACCAGAGCAGGATTCTTCTTTGTTAAGAAGGACCGCTCACTTCGACCCTGCATTGATTATAGGGGACTTAACCAGATTTCGATCAAGAACAAATATTCTCTGCCTCTCAGAATCTTTACAGAACTCTACCTTCGGGGGGCATATAACTTAATCCGTATACGCCAGGGAGACGAATGGAATATGGCCGTTAACACCCGTGATGGTCATTATGAGTACTGTGTTATGCCGTTTGGACTCTGTAATGCCTCATCGGTATTACAAGAACTGGTTAATGACATCTTCCAGGACCTTCTCTACACGTGTGTTAGTTTATGAAAAAGTGGGAATCCAGCTTCAGCATGAAAGTAATGAAGTCTTTATTTATTTAGTCATTTTCAAATGATAGACTGCGGTTTTGTAAAACATCAAATTAGATGCAGTTGGAGATGGCAGGTGCGGAGAAAAAGATATGAGAAACCGAATGTGTTTCAAACACTGCACATGTTCTTAGACTTGCACTTACAAAAGAGGACAGGAAAGGTTAGACCGAGTCTAAGAACACGTGCTTGAAGCTGGATTCCCACTTTTTCATACCAGATATCTCCACGTTTGGCAGTGATGAAATCCAATGCTTTGCTGATGGAACCTAATCCTTCTAAGGGGGAGCTGAAAAATGTTTTCTTTATTTCTCAGTTTACCTAGATAACATCTTGGTGTTTTCTCCTGATCTGCCCGCACACCAGAGGGCTGTTCCTCAGGTTCTGCAGAGATTAAGGAAGAACTGTCTGTACGCAAAGAATGAAAAGTGCGCCTTCGAGCAGACTTCTCCATTTCTTGGGTACATCATCTCTGAGATTGACTTGAAAATGATCTCGAGAAGGTGTCTGCCATCTTGAAGTGACCCCGTTCTGACGGTCTTAAAGCTATCTCAAGCGCTTCCAGACTTTCAAACTACTACCGCCAGTTGATTGCGCATTTTTCCTTTTAGACTGCTCCTATATCTGCCTTGACCCGCAAGGGGGCCAACCCTAAGGCTGGGTTTACATTACATTTAAGCAGTCCGTTAGATGGACTGCATTACACCGCGGCATAACACGGTGTAACGCAGTCCGTTAACGCTGCCATTAAGCTATATTTTGGGCGCATCGCTAGCGCATGCCCAAAATGGGCATACGCTAGTGATGTGCCGTTATTGAGTGACAGACCCTGGGATACAAGCTGCAGCGTTTCCAGGTCCATCACCGCTAGTGCAGATAAAGCATCTGCTAGCTCTGCGCTAGCTATATGACATGTCGGCACTTGCGTTAACGCAGCCTGTTTAACGCAATGTGAACCTAGCCTAAGATATAGACTCCTGAGGCAGAGAACGCCTTTGTGTCGTTGAAACAAGCCTTCTCAGCTCTGGTTCGGCATCGACCAAACAATAATAAGCAGTTCTTCTTGGAAATCGATGCTTCTTCCTCAGGAGCTGGAGACCTCCTTACTCAGAAGTCTCCTTCTGGCCCTATGGTGACCTGTGGCTTCTTTGCTAACATCTTATATAATAGGCGATCGAAAACTGTTGGCTATTAAACTGGCTTTGGAGAAGTGGCTGTTTTTGTTTGAAGGAGTGATGCACCCAGTGGTCATTTACACTGACCACAAGAATCTAGCCTATCTGCAATCCGCACAGCAGCTGAATCTACAACAAGCCAGTTGGTCTCTGTTCTTCACCCACTTGAACTTTATTCTCCATTGTCAGCCGACTGGTAAGAACATCAAGGTGGACACACTATCTAGGTTTTTAATGTCTTCCGATCAGTAGGAGGACCCTGAACACATCATCGAGCCCTCCAAAATAATAACAGTCACTCTGTAGGATCTGTCGCAGCTCCTATCTGGAAAAACTTGCGTTGCCAAACCAGACAGCTAGCGGGTTCTTCTGTGGGGTCATTCATCTAAGCTGACCATGCCGGACAGAAGAAAATGGCTCTGCTCATTTTCCGACATTACTGCTGGTCGACCCTACACAAGGATATTGCAGACTTTGTCTCTGCCTGTCCCTTTTATGCCCAAAACAAGACTCTGAAACAGCTTCAAACCGGTCAGTTACTTCCTTTGCCTGTACCATCTGCTCCCTGGCAGCATATCGGGATGGATTTCATCACGGACCTTCCGGTATCAACCGGATGTACCATGATCTCGGTGGTTGTGGATCGTTCCTCCAAGATGGCTCACTTCACTCCACTGTCCGGTCTCCCATCTGTTTCGGTGCTTGCAGAAAAGTTCATTTTACATATTTTCTGCCTCCATGGTGTAATAATTATAGGAGATAACTCAGGAGACTCTTTGCGTGGAACAAGACAACTACAGGACACAGTTTTATAAGTGGTAAAGTCTATATTATCACACGATGATTCAAACAGGTGAAGAGAGAAACTCAAGTCCACAACACTTGGTGTAAATATTAAACGCAGCTTAGCAGTCTATAGGAAACTTCAGAGAAAAATGCAATCAAGCAGAAAGTCTATGAAGCACAGTTATTCTTGAGGATTCTTAACCCGAATAAATCCTTGTCTTAGTCCAAACACAGATAGATATGCTTATAAATAAGGAGAAAAATGGTGTGCACTAGGAATTCTAGAATGGCGAGGTGCTGGTGTAGAGGACTGAGTCGTCCTTGTATACTAGAGATAAGTTTAACCCTTTCGCGACATGCGCCGTACATGTACTGCGCATGTCGGGTCCCCTGCTTTGATGTGCGCTCCGGCGGTGAGCGCACATCAAAGTCGCGACATGTCAGCTGTTTTGTACAGCTGACATGTGCGCGCAATAGCGGCGGGTGAAATCGTTATTCACCCGCCGCTGTCAAACGCAGACAGCGGCATTTAACTACCGCATGCGGCCGGGTGGCCGGAAATGACGTCATCGCCGACCCCCGTCACATGATCGGGGGTCGTCGATGTGTCAGGATGGTAACCATAGAGGTCCTTGAGACCTCTATGGTTACTGATGCCGGCCTGCTGTGAGCGCCCCCCTGTGGTCAGCGCTCACAGCACACCTGCATTTCTGCTACATAACAGCGATCTGATGATCGCTGTTATGTAGCAGAGCCGATCGGGCTGTGCCTGCTTCTAGCCTCCCATGGAGGCTATTGAAGCATGGCAAAAGTGAAAAAAAAAAGTTTTTAAAAATGTGAAAAAAATATTAAAAATATAAAAGTTTAAATCACCCCCCTTTCGCCCCATCCTAAATAAAACAATAATAAAAAAAAAACCTACACATATTTGGTATCACCGCGTTCAGAATTGCCCAATCTATCAATTAAAAAAAAGCATTAGCCTGATCGCTAAACAGCGTAGCGAGAAAAAAAATCTGAAACGCCAGAATTACGTTTTTTTGGTCGCCGCGACATTGCGTTAAAATGCAATAACGGCGATCAAAAGAACGCATCTGCGCTGAAATGGTATCATTAAAAACATCAGCACGGCACGCAAAAAATAAGCCTTCAACTGACCCCAGATCACGAAAATTGGAGACGCTACAGGTATCGGAAAATGGCACTTTTTTTTTTTTTTTTTTTTTTAAGCAAAGTTTGGAATTTTTTTTCACCACTTGGATAAAAAATAACCTAGTCATGTTAGGTGTCTATGAACTCGTAATGACCTAGAGAATCATAATGGCAGGTTAGTTTTAGCATTTAGTGAACCTAGCAAAAAAGCCAAACAAAAAACAAGTGTGGGATTGCACATCCCGTTTTCTAGTACACGACATGGTAAAACCAATGATGTCGTTCAAAAGTACAACTCGTACCGCAAAAAATAAGCCCTCACATGGCCATATTGACGAAAAAATTAAAAAGTTATGGCTCTGGGAAGGAGGGGAGCGAAAAACGAAAACACAAAAACAAAAAAGGGCCGTGACTTGAAGGGGTTAATACACCGCACACTCTGATTATTATTGTCCCCACCGAGAGCCTGAGAACTGTGGCCCCGATTTCGCTAGAGTCTGTGCCTCCGGGCAAGACTTTTGTACCATCCAGTCTGCGTCCGGAGGTTCTCTCTTGGGCTAACTTGTCCAGGGTGGGTGGACATTTTGGGTCCAAAAGGACATCTGAGCTACTGGCGAGGACATACTGGTGGCCGTATATGGCTCGTGATGTCACAGACTATGTTTGGGCGTGTGTCTCCTGCGCCAAGAACAAGTCTCCTCGGCAACGGCCAGCTGGGTTGCATTACCCCCTGCCGGTGGCGGACAGGCCCTGGGAGATGGTCGGGATGGATTTTGTGATGGGCTTACCCAAGTCTCGTAGCTGCACCATTATCTGGGTGATCACCGGCCATTTTTCCACGATGGTGCACTTGGTGCTTCTTCGACGGCTAACTTCTGCACGTGCTCTGGCAGCGTTGTTCATCAAACATATCTTTCGCCTACACGGTATGCCGGACAAAATTGTTAGTGATCGGGGTCCCCAGTTTGCATCTCGATTCTGGAGAGAGCTTTGTCGTCTACTCAGTATTGAGTTGAATCTCTCCTCGGCATATCATCTCGAGATGAATGGGTTGGTAGAGAGGGCCAACCAGACTCTGGTCACATATCTACATCATTTTGTTTCTGCCAGGCAGGATGACTGGGCATCCTTGCTACTGTGGATGGAGTTTGCACTTAACAACGCCGTAGCCGATTCCACCGGTCAGACTCCATTCCTCCTTAATTACGGCCAGCATCCGCGTGTCCCTGTGCCCATGTCCGTGTCTTCCACCAACTCCAGGGTGGCACAGACTGGGCTGTGGCGGAACAGGATATTTGGGACCACACTCAGGATGCCATTCGGGCCTCCAAGGAGAGAATGAGGTCCTCCGCCGATACTCATAGTCGCCCTGCTCTGACCTTTGCTCCTGGCGACTTAGTGTGGCTCTCCGCCCGTAACATCAGGCTGTGTGTTGAGTCCACTAAGTTTGTACCTCACTACTTGGGTCCCTTCCAGGTCCTCGAACAGGTTAACCCTGTGGTCTACCGTCTGGCCTTTCCTCCACGCCTAGGTGTCACCGACAACTTTCATGTGTCCCTCTTGAAGCCCGTATACATGTCCCAGTTTTCTGAGTCATCTGCCGGGACATCGGGTACGTCTACGGATGATTACGAGGTGAATGCTATTTTGGGGTGCAAGATGGTATGTGGCAAGAAATTTTATTTGGTGGACTGGAAGGGTTATGGCCCAGAGGACAGGTCCTGGGAGCCTGTTGAGAATATTCAAGCTCCGCTGCTCATTGCTGCCTTCGAGCATAGCAAGGCCCAAGGAGGGGGGCCCTAGTAGGGGGGATAATGTTAGGGGTCGAGTTCCCGCCTCTGCACAGGGGGAATCTCGAACCATCTCCGCTGCGGTCTCCCATTCTTCTCCAGCCACAGTGGAGCATGTTCAGTGGAGACGTCAGTCCCAGCGTCTGGCTCAGCCTGATACTGTGCGGATGGTTAATGCTGCCTTTCCAGGCTCAGCCATTGTAGCAAGTACTGGTCAGTGGGGAGCAGACATCTCTGGGACTAAGTCCTGCTTTTCCCCTTCTGAGCATGCCCAAGGTAAGACCTCTCATTGGAGGTCAGGGGTCACATGCTCAGGTACTGCAGCAGCTACCATTGATCCTCTAGGAAGGTCATGAAGTTGCTCAGGTACTGTAGCAACTCCCATTGGTCCTCTAGGAAGGTCCTGAAGTTGCTGCAGCTATAAAAGGTTTGCATGGCCGCACGGCCAAGCGCTAGTATCAACTAAAGTTATGTGTTCTGTGCCAGTGTAGTCTGTCATGATTCCCAATGGCAGGGACATGGGCAAAAACAGACTAGCTCTAGGAAGATGGTATCTCAGGTAACCGCGATGCTGAACCTAACACGCAAATAAAAGTAGCCAGGGGGTGTGCCTACGTTGTATCCCTAGACACCTCGCGCCAGCCGGAGAGCTAACTACCCCTATAAGAGGAATACACAGACCTGGCTTGCCTCCAGGGAAACCCCAAAAGTTATAGTAGCCCCCCACATGTAATAACGGTTAGGTAAGAGGAAAACACAAACGCAGTATGAATATAGATTCAGCAAAGTGAGGCCCTCTGACTAGATAGATGAAAATACAAAAGAGGACTTCGCGGTTACCTCAAACCCTAAGCAGCCATCCTGAAACCACCTTAACTCCGTTATCAACTCATGACACCGGAGTAGTAATTTCAGATCACTAGAGCTTCCAGCAGCACGAGAAATATAAATGCATGCTGGACAAAACAAACACAAAAAGCCAAAGATTTCAACTTAGCTGAATTGCAGACTTGGAGCAGGTAGCAAGCAACAGAGATGCTCTGGTAACATTGATTGCCGGCACTAGAGTGACTGAGATGCCAGACTAAATAGGAAACTCCCAATTTCCTGAAGAAAACAGGTGCACTGGAAGCACAAGACCAAAGTCAACCAGTACCACCAGTAGCCACCAGAGGGAGCCAAAAACAGAATTCACAACAGTACCCCCCCCTTAAGGAGAGGGCACCGAACCCTCATGAGAACCACCAGGGCGATCTGGATGCGCCCTATGAAAGGCGCGAACCAAATCAGAGGCATGAACATCAGAGGCAGTCACCCAAGAATTATCCTCCTGACCGTATCCCTTCCATTTAACCAGATATTGAAGTCTCCGTCTGGAAATACGAGAGTCCAAAATCTTCTCCACAACATACTCCAATTCACCCTCCACCAGCACAGGAGCAGGAGGCTCAACAGAAGGAACAACCGGTACCTCGTACCTCCGCAACAACGACCTATGGAAAACATTATGAATGGCGAAAGATGCTGGAAGGTCCAAACGAAAAGATACAGGATTAAGAATCTCCAAAATCCTATAAGGACCTATGAACCGAGGTTTGAACTTAGGAGACGAGACCTTCATAGGGACAAAACGAGAAGACAACCACACCAAGTCTCCAACACGGAGATGATGACCCACACGACGATGACGATTAGCAAACTGCTGAGTCTTCTCCTGAGACAACTTCAAATTGTCCACCACATGACTCCAAATCCGGTGCAGTCTATCCACCACAGAATCCACTCCAGGACAATCCGAAGACTCCACCTGACCAGACGAAAAACGAGGGTGAAACCCTGAATTGCAAAAGAAAGGAGAAACCAGAGTAGCAGAACTGGCCCGATTATTGAGGGCAAACTCTGCCAACGGCAAAAAGGCGACCCAATCATCCTGATCAGCAGACACAAAACACCTCAAATACGTCTCCAAGGTCTGATTAGTTCGCTCCGTCTGGCCATTAGTCTGAGGATGGAACGCAGATGAAAAAGACAAATCAATGCCCATCCTGGCACAGAACGCTCGCCAGAACCTAGACACAAATTGAGATCCTCTGTCAGACACGATGTTTTCCGGGATACCATGTAAGCGAACCACATTCTGAAAAAATAAAGGAACCAACTCCGATGAAGAAGGCAATTTGGGCAAGGGTACCAAATGAACCATCTTAGAAAAACGGTCACACACCACCCAAATGACGGACATTTTCTGAGAAACCGGGAGATCCGAGATAAAGTCCATAGAGATGTGCGTCCACGGCCTCTTCGGAATAGGCAAGGACAACAACAATCCACTAGCCCGAGAACAGCAAGGCTTGGCCCGAGCACAAACATCACAAGACTGTACAAAGGTACGCACATCCCGAGACAGGGAAGGCCACCAGAAGGACCTGGCCACCAAATCTCTGGTACCAAAAATTCCAGGGTGGCCCGCCAACACAGAAGAATGAACCTCTGATGACTCTACTGGTCAACTCATCTGGAACAAACAATCTCCCAGACGGACAACGATCAGGCCTATCAGTCTGAAACTCCTGCAAAGCACGTCGCAAGTCTGGGGAGACAGCAGACAAAATCACTCCATCCTTAAGGATACCCGTAGGCTCAGAATCACCAGAGGAGTCAGGCTCAAAACTCCTAGAAAGAGCATCTGCCTTCACATTTTTCGAGCCCGGCAAGTATGAAACCACAAAATTAAACCGAGAGAAAAACAATGACCAGCGCGCCTGTCTAGGATTCAGACGCCTGGCGGACTCAAGGTAAATCAGATTCTTGTGATCAGTCAAGACCACCACCTGATGTCTAGCACCCTCAAGCCAATGACGCCACTCCTCAAATGCCCACTTCATAGCCAAGAGCTCCCGATTACCGACATCATAATTTCGCTCGGCGGGCGAAAACTTTCGAGAGAAAAATGCACATGGTCTCATCACTGAGCAATCGGGACTTTTCTGCGACAAAACCGCCCCCGCTCCAATCTCGGAAGCATCAACCTCAACCTGAAAAGGGAGCGAAACATCAGGCTGGCGCAACACAGGGGCAGAAGAAAAGCGGCGCTTAAGCTCCCGAAAGGCCTCCACAGCCGCAGAGGACCAATTGGCAACATCAGCACCCTTCTTAGTCAAATCAGTCAGAGGTTTAGCAACACTTGAAAACCCAGTTATAAATCGACGATAAAAATTAGCAAAGCCCAAGAACTTCTGAAGACTCTTCAGGGAAGTAGGCTGCGTCCAATCACAAATAGCCCGAACCTTGACAGGATCCATCTCAACAGAAGAAGGGGAAAAAATATACCCCAAAAAGGAGATCTTCTGAACCCCAAAGATACACTTTGAACCCTTTACAAACAGAGAATTGGACCGCAAAACCTGAAAAACCTTCCTAACCTGTTGAACATGCGACTCCCAGTCATCCGAAAAAAATCAAAATATCATCCAAATACACAATCATAAATTTATCAAGGTATTTACGGAAAATATCGTGCATAAAGGACTGAAAGACTGAAGGAGCATTAGAAAGACCAAAAGGCATTACCAAATACTCAAAATGGCCCTCGGGCGTATTAAATGCAGTTTTCCACTCATCTCCCTGCTTGATCCGCACCAAATTATACGCACCCCGAAGATCAACCTTAGAGAACCACTTTGCCCCTTTAATACGAGCAAATAAATCAGTCAGTAGTGGCAAAGGATACTGGTATTTGACTGTAATCTTATTCAACAGGCGATAATCAATACAGGGCCTCAGGGAGCCATCTTTTTTACCCACGAAAAAAAAACCTGCTCCTAAAGGGGATGAGGATGGACGGATATGTCCCTTTTCCAAGGACTCCTTAATATACTCTCGCATAGCAGCATGCTCAGGCACAGATAGATTGAACAAACGACCCTTGGGAAACTTGCTGCCCGGAATCAAGTCTATAGCACAATCGCAATCCCGGTGAGGGGGGAGAGAACTAAGTTTAGGCTCCTCAAAAACATCACCATAATCAGACAAAAATGCCGGAATTTCAGAGGGAGTAGATGAAGCAATGGAAACCAAAGGTACTTCCCCATGAGCCCCCTGACATCCCCAGCTTAACACAGACATTGTTTTCCAGTCAAGGACTGGATTATGAGTTTGCAACCATGGCAATCCAAGCACTAAGACATCATGCAAGTTATGCAACACAAGGAAGCGAATCACCTCCCGATGGTCAGGAGTCATACACAGTCACTTGTGTCCAGAACTGTGGTTTATTCCTAGCCAAAGGTGTGGAGTCGATACCCTTCAGAGGGATAGGAACTTCCAAAGGCTCTAGGCTAAACCCACAACGTCTGGCAAAGGACCAATCCATAAGACTCAAGGAAGCGCCAGAATCCACATAGGCATCCACGGTAATAGTTGATAATGAACAGATCAAAGTTACAGACAAAATAAACTTAGACTGTAAGGTGCCAATTGCAAAAGACTTATCAACCTTTTTTGTGCGTTTAGAGCATGCTGATATAACATGAGCATGCTGATATAACATGAGCAGAATCACCACAGTAGAAGCACAACCCATTTTTACGCCTATAATTCTGCCGTTCACTTCTGGACAGAATTCTATCACATTGCATAATCTCTGGTGCCTGCTCAGAAGACACCGCCAAATGGTGCACAGGTTTGCGCTCCCGCAAACGCCGATCAATCTGAATAGCCATAGTCATGGATTCATTCAGACCTGTGGGTGTAGGAAACCCCACCATGACATCTTTAACGGCGTCAGAGAGACCTTCTCTGAAATTCGCCACCAGGGCGCACTCATTCCACTGAGTAAGCACAGACCATTTTCGAAATTTTTGACAATATACTTCAGCTTCATCATGCCCTTGAGAGAGGGCTAGCAAGGCCTTTTCAGCCTGAATCTCCAAATTAGGTTCCTCATAGAGCAACCCCAGTGCCAGAAAAAACGCATCCACATTGAGCAGCGCAGGATCCCCTGGTGCCAATGCAAATGCCCAATTCTGGGGGTCACCCCGCAACAAGGCAATAACAATTTTAACCTGCTGAGCGGGGTCTCCAGCGGAACGAGATCTCAGAGAAAGATACAATTTACAATTGTGCTTAAAATTCAAAAAGCGAGATCTATCTCCAGAAAAGAACTCAGGTATAGGGATCTTGGGTTCAGACATAGGAGCATGTATCACATAGTCTTGGATATTTTGAACCTTAGAGGCAAGAGTATTAAGATTAGAAGCTAAACTCTGGATATCCATTTCTCAACAGCAGAGATCTGAGCCATTCAGGGGTTAAGAGGAGAGAAAAAAAAAAAACAGCAGATTGCAATTATGGCTAGACAGAACCTCTGAGTAAAAAAATAAAAAAAGGGTCAGAAACTTCTTTTTTCTCTCCTTCTTTAGCCAATACCTTTAATACATTATGGCCGGCAATACTGTCATGATTCCCAATGGCAGGGACATGGGCAAAAACGGACTAGTTCTAGGAAGATGGTATCTCAGGTAACCACGATGCTGAACCTAACACGCAAATAAAAGTAGCCAGGGGGTGTGCCTACGTTGTATCCCTAGACACCTCGCGCCAGCCGGAGAGCTAACTACCCCTATAAGAGGAATACACAGACCTGGCTTGCCTCCAGGGAAACCCCAAAAGTTATAGTAGCCCCCCACATGTAATAACGGTTAGGTAAGAGGAAAACACAAACGCAGTATGAATATAGATTCAGCAAAGTGAGGCCCTCTGACTAGATAGATGAAAATACAAAAGAGGACTTCGCGGTTACCTCAAACCCTAAGCAGCCATCCTGAAACCACCTTAACTCCGTTATCAACTCATGACACCGGAGTAGTAATTTCAGATCACTAGAGCTTCCAGCAGCACAAGAAATATAAATGCATGCTGGACAAAACAAACACAAAAAGCCAAAGATTTCAACTTAGCTGAATTGCAGACTTGGAGCAGGTAGCAAGCAACAGAGATGCTCTGGTAACATTGATTGCCGGCACTAGAGTGACTGAGAAGCCAGACTAAATAGGAAACTCCCAATTTCCTGAAGAAAACAGGTGCACTGGAAGCACAAGACCAAAGTCAACCAGTACCACCAGTAGCCACCAGAGGGAGCCAAAAACAGAATTCACAACAGTAGTCTTATGCATGTGGATTCAGGGTTCGGCTGTAATAAGCCCTTAGAATGCCGGCACCTCCGGTGAGGAGTTTTGTGTGAGTGGATTCAGGGCCCGGCTGAAATAAGCCCTTAGAATACGGGCACCTCCGGTGAGGAGTGGTGTGTAAGCTTTGCTGACGGCATGACCACTGTTGACTATTTGCTAGCTGTTCCCCTGTGAGGTTAACAGGGCACAGCGCTCTCTTTTCTCAAGCGTCTCTGTGAAGAAACAGAGTTCGCTTAGGCTAGGTTCACATTGCGTTAGGGCAATCCGTTTAGCGCATAGCGCTAGCGGGTTGCGCTAACGCAATGCTTCCCTAGGGTCCGCGTTCGGTGTCCCCGCTAGCGCAGATCCCCGATCTGCACTAGCGAGGAACGGACCTCGGGCGCGCCGCGGACGCTGCAAGCAGCGTCCGAGGTCCGTCACTCAAATGACGCGACATCGCTAGCGCACGCCCAATGTGGGCGGGCGCTAGCGACGCGCTCACCATTACAGGCTATGGCGGCGTTAACGGACTACGTTAACACCGCTTTATGCCGCGGTGTAACGTAGTCCGTTAAACGCGGTCACATAACGCAATGTGACCCTAGCCTTATACTGCCATATAGTACCGCCATCTGCTAGCAGCAGGTTTCTCTCCTGCACGGTGGACCTCGGGTTGCGAACGCACCTACTATTCAATATATATTTACTCGGTGCATTCCGCCAATCCTAACAAAGTGTTTGCACCCTTCCTGAATCCAATTCTTTGGCATGTTTGTCACACTTAAATGTTTCAGATCACCAAACAAATTGAAATATTAGTCAAAGATAACACAAGTAGACACAAAATGCAGTTTTTAAATGAAGGTATTTATTATTAAGGGAAAAATAAATCCAAACCTACAGGGCCCTGTGTGAAAAAAGTGATTACCCCCTAAACCTAATAACTGGTTGAGCCACCCTTAGCAGCAACAACTGCAATCAGGTGTTTGTGATAACTGGCAATGAGTTTTTTACAATAATCTGTAGGAATTTTGGCCCACTGATCTTTGCAGAATTGTTGTAATTCAGACACATTGGAGGGTTTCCGAGCATGATCCACCTTTTTAAGGCTATGCCACAGCATCTCAATCGGACTAAATTGAGGATTTGGACTAGGCCACTCCAAAGTCTTATTTTTTTTTTCAATTACTTTGTTTCTCATTTGTTCCTGAATTTCTTTGAATCGCGGCATGATA
The DNA here is from genome assembly GCF_051348905.1 of Ranitomeya variabilis. NCBI lineage: Eukaryota > Metazoa > Chordata > Amphibia > Anura > Dendrobatidae > Ranitomeya > Ranitomeya variabilis. Next base: position 183,336,855 of record NC_135239.1, read on the forward strand.
TCTATCTTTTGAGGAGCTTTTGGTCTACTTTACTTTGTCAGGCAGGTCCTATTTAAGTGATTTCTTGATTTAGAACAGGTGTGGCAGTATTCAGACCTGGGTGTGGCTAGGGAATTTGAACTCAGCTTCACAAAGATGTGTTAAACCACAGTTAGTTAATGTTTTAAGGGGTGGGGGCAATCACTTTTTCACACAGGGCCCTGTAGGTATGGATTTCTTTTTCCCTTAATTATAATGAACATAATTCAAAACTACATTTTGTGTTTACTTTTATTATCTTTGTCTACTATATAAATTTGTTTCTCTGAAATATTTAAGTGTGACAAAACGTGCAAAAAAATAGGAAAACACTGTATCACACAACTGTATGTAAGAGAATTATAGAGGTAGGCTTCATACATATCCTGTAAATATTATGAAGCAGGGCATCATACACACCCTGGAAAATATTAACAGAAAGGGCCACTTGTTTACCCTCTAAAGATCTTGTGGGCCAAAGGCTGCCAGTTTAACCTCTCAAGATTTTTCTACGAGGGCCGCCGTTTTACCCTCTCAATATTCTGAGCAAAGTCTGCTTGTTTACACTCCCTAACGAACAAAGCTATTCCAAAACGCACATCGAGGTGCGCGTTGACGGGACGTGGCGACCCTTAAAGGTATATTACATATGTTTTCTGAGATATTCCTTTTTGCACCTTAGCACTTTATACATTTAGGATTTGCATTAGTTTGCTGTGACCGTAGTGGTCTGTGGATTTCCTTGCATCGCACTGTTTTCCTTGTTTTGCACCGTGCACCTTGTGTGGAACACTTTTGCAATCATCAGTTTATATTTTTACCACATTGATTGGTCTATGGACATTTAATTTCACATTTTATTATTCACAGTTATCTGTGTATTTTATCACTCATACATTTTTTTTAATGGTATGCGCTAGCAAGGAATATAACTGCCAAATAAGGCTACATTCACACTTCCGTCGGTACGGGGCCGTCGAAAACCGTTGGCCCGATGTACCGACGGATGTTGTGCTAAATTTAGCATAATGTGGGCAGCGGATGCAGTTTTACAGCGCATCCGCTGCCTATTGTGAAGAGCGGGGAGGAGGGCGTCGCACAAAAAAACGTTACATTGAACTTTTTTTTGTGACGACGGTCTGCCAATTACCGACGCATCCAGTGCCATGACGTATGGAACGTGTGTCCATCGTGATGCATCGGTAATACAAGTCTATGTGCAAAAAACACATCCTGCAGGCAACTTTGCAGGATGCGTTTTTTTGCACAGAATGACGCATTGCGACATCTTTATAAAGACGGAAGTGTGAAAGTAGCCTTAGGCATTAGGGTCTGCCACTTTATATCTGATATATTTATATATATATACACACACACACACATTATATATATATATTGTAATCCTGTCCTGATACGCGTACAACTTTTATTTATTTTATTAAATTGCCATTTCTACCCAATAAAGGCCTTTTTTATATTACTGATTTTCTACTAGTGGTACATTTTTTGGCTATCCATGTTTCTGGTTGGTGTGGTTGGTTGTTTACACTCTAAAGACTTTGAGCGAGGGTTGAGGGCCGCCTGTTTACCTTCTCAATATTCTGAGCGAGAACCACCTGCTGGTGACACCACTGCCTCTTCCCCTGTGTTAAATGCTTGTCAAACCCCTGTCCAGGATTCAGGCGCCGATGCCTCCTGCCCTGCACCTGTCATTGCACCATAAGCAACCACGTCCAGTTCTTTGTCCCAGCTCACCATTCAGCTGTCCCTACAGCAGGCCTTCATCGCAAATGAAAGTACACAGTCACCCACGAACCCACAGGCCCAAACATGAAGCAGGCACATTTCCAGACTGGCATGGAAATGTTGCCATTTAGGCTTGTTGACACTGTGGCTTTCCACAACCTCATGGTGGCAGCCATTGCTCGGTCCCTAGCTGCCGTTATTTTTTTCTGTGTGTTGTCCCCGCTTTACACTAGCATGTGTCCCATAACATCACCCATGCCCTGACCATCCCAGTTACTGGGAAGGCATTTCCCCAATGGCACACTGGGTGAACCTTGTGGAGGTCGGGATCGAGTTGGAAGCTAGGACGGCACATGTGCTACCAATGCTGATGATTGTGGGCCCTAGTTCCATGAGGGTTTCCTCCACCTCTTGCACCAGTTCCTGCACTACAGATCTGTGGCTCTCGCCGCTGAACCTACAACCAGGCATGGTCGTGTCTGATAATAGCTGTAACCTGATGGTGGCTCTGAAGCTTGTCAAGGTAGTACATGTACCATGCCTAGCTCAACTTAATGGTTCAACGGTTTCTGAAAGCCTACCCAGATTTGCCTGAGTTACTTGTGAAGGTACGCCGTGTGTGCACCTATTTCAACAAGTCAGCTACAGCTGCCGCCAGTCTGTCAGGGATGCAGCAGTGCTTGCAAGTGCCAGCTCACCATTTGGTGCGATGTGACCATGCTCTGAAACTCCATATTACACGTTGTCAATGCTTTGTGAGCCATAGAGGGCAATAGTTGACTACCAACTACAACAGGATCTAGAAAACTTTGAGGATTCAACCAAGAAGGTGAGCGGCAATGACACCATAGTTATCATAAACATCCTGCTTCTGTGTCTACTCAAACGCTCACTGCGCCCAGTTAAAGAGGAAGCTTTTCATGTCGACCAGGTGGAGAAGGAAGAAAGTACACAGGATGATACTACCTAGCCTCATCTCAGCACGGATTGGGTGATAACGAGGAGAAGGAACAGGAGATGTTGCCTGCGCTACAGAGGGTACTACCCACACCATCTTCATCCCGTCTGTTCAGCGTGGATGGCTGAAGAGGAGGAGATGGAGAGGAGTCCTGCTGGTGGGAACAGGGAAGTCTTGCCTTCAGGAGAAGCTTCAGAAAGAGGAAATGGTGGCACTCTGACTCATGTAAGTATCTTGTATAAACCTTTATTCTTACAACACATTATACAACATGGAACCGGGGATGGTATTTCTTCAGGACGATGGGTATTTCTTCAGGACGATGGCTATTTCGCGCTGTACTAACACTTCAAATGGTCCAATAGAAGAGACAAGGGAGACACACACTAGGTCCAACAGAGGCAGGGGAACACTATCAAAGGTCTGGGACAGTTTCATTAGACCCTTCCAAGGCCAAGGCCCTGATGCGCGGGGAAGTCTGAGAAAGAAGGAAAAGTTTTGGAAGAGGATGGCGTACTTAGCTGATCGTACCAGCATCCTCCGTGATTCCTCTGTGCCATTCAACTATTGGGTATTCAAGATGGACACGGGTAATAAACTGTCCCTCTACACCTTGGAGGTGCTGGCATGTACTGCCGCTAGCGTTTTGTTAATAATGTGGATTTTTAATGCCAGGGGCATAATAACTCATAGGCGCATCCGCCTGTCAACTGAAAATTCTGACAGGCTAACTCTTATCAAAATGAACAAGGCCTGGATTGGCCCAGACTTCTCAATCCAACTGGATGACAGCAGTGGAACATAAAGCCAATTCAAATATTTTGTCAGGACTCTGTTTCTAGGAAAGAAAGGAGAGGTTTGTGGATGATTTCCGTGCTTGCTGATCAATGATGAGATGTATAACTCAGAATGTCAAATGGATAGTTGTTTGTTCTACGCATTTCAAAGTACAAAAGACTTCTTCAAGTATACTTGTGGTCTTTCCTGGTGAAGAAGTCTTTCATAATTTGAAAAGCGTAGAATAAACCACTATCCATTTGACAATCTGGGACGTTGACAATCTGGGATTGTCTCATCATCGATCAGCAAGCACGGAAATCATCCACAAACCTCTCCTTTCTTTCCTGAATATAGTTTGGACATTTACTGACCCATGGATCTGCTGCAGCTGTTGTGCTTTATTGCATGCTTTATAAATACTCATAAAACATGATTGTAATTTTGATTTTATTACCTGCCATACTCCTCGGATAAAATTCTATGTTGCGCTGATCTCTCCTACAGCTCTGTGACATGACTGTTTCTGGGTGTCCCAGAACTAGGGGCTCCTTACCTGTCCCTAACGCTAGGGGTACCCTAGCTCGCCCTGTTCCCAGGATTACTTCTGATGGTGAAGATGCCGGGGTCACGTACCTTACCTTAGCTCCTGAATCTGCCCTCTGTCTGTACCCTTCCCCCACCCAGGGAAGAGGGGAGTAGTAGTATACAGTAGTACACCAACCAGACTAACAAGGTAATACAAACAGGGGTAATGAAAAATACCAAATAAACAAATATACACATAAATATAACAGGAATGCATGTCAGGGTGCAAAACAGCTGACATGTCCCCGGAAAGATGTGGGCTCACCGCCGGAGCCCACATCAAAGGGAGGGAGTCCGACATCAGCGTCAATGAACGCCCGATATCGGGTTAAAGTAAATGAATGACCTGCAATACCATGTTTAGCCTCTGGCCAGACACGGGCTGTTTTCTTTTCTTTTTTTTTTTTTTTTTTAAAAGAAGGAGTATATTTTATTATTCTCAGAAAACCTTTTAATTAGGTTTTCCAGTAGTATAATGATGATCTCTCTTGGAGATGGGTAATCAATATCACATCAGTGGGGGGTGTAAACAGTGGCGGAGCTGAATATCATTGCTTGGTTCAGTGGCTGCTGCCGGGTTGTGCAGATCAGCTAATAATCATGTAATAGGAGCTGATCCGCAGCACCAGGAAGCAGCCACTGAACAGTGAACGGAGCGGTGATGTTTGGCTCCTCAACACTGTTGACATCCGGACCTATGCCGGAGCTGCAAACATCTGATAGTGGAGGATTGCAATGAAGAATGTGATAACATTTCAGCCTCTAGATGTCGAAAGATGGTAGATAGACTTGTACGTGGTCTTACAAAGTATTCAGATTTATGAAATATTTAGAAAATCATGTGTCGTTTAATTTGCACTTCACAAATACTTGCTACTTTGTGTTGGTATATTACATAAAATCCCAATAAAATACATTTACGTTTGTGGGTGTAAGGTGAAAAAATGTGAGAAAGTTCATGGGGTATGAATATATTTTCAAGGCACTGTGCACCACATAGGAGACACTGCGACTGGTGTATATACATGAAATCTTTAATACAAGGATGATGTTTGTAGGGGCTACAGTTGTGGCCAAAAGTATTGACACCCCTGCAATTCTGTCAGATAATACTCAGTTTCTTCCTGAAAACTATTGCAAACATAAATTCTTTGCTATTATTATCTTCATATAATTTGTCTTAAATGAAAAAAACACAAAAAGAATTGTCCTAAAGCCAAATTGGATATAATTCCACACCAAACATAAAAAAGGGGGTGGACAAAAGTATTGGCACTGTTCGAAAAATCATGTGATGCTTCTCTAATTTGTGTAATTAACAGCATCTGTAACTTACCTGTGGCACCTAACAGGTGTTGGTAATAACTAAATCACACTTGCAGCCAGTTGACATGGATTAAAGTCGACCCAACCTCTGTCCTGTGTCCTTGTGTGTACCACATTGAGCATGGAGAAAAGAAAGAAGACCAAAGAACTGTCTGAGGACGAGAAACCAAATTGTGAGGAAGCATGAGCAATCTCAAGGCTACAAGTCCATCTCCAAAGACCTGAATGTTCCTGTGTCTACCGTGCGCAGTGTCATCAAAAAGTGTAAAGCCCATGGCACTGTGGCTAACCTCCCTAGATGTGGACGGAAAAGAAAAATTGACAAGAGATTTCAACGCAAGATTGTGCGGATGTTGGATAAAGAACCTCGACTAACATCCAAATAAGTTCAAGCTGCCCTGCAGTCCGAGGGTACAACAGTGTCAACCCGTACTATCAGTCGGCGTCTGAATGAAAAGGGACTGTATGGTAGGAGACCCAGGAAGACCCCACTTCTTACCCTGAGACATAAAAAAGCCAGGCTGGAGTTTGCCAAAACTTACCTGAAAAAGCCTAAAACGTTTTGGAAGAATGTTCTCTGGTTAGATGACACAAAAGTAGAGCTTTTTGGGCAAAGGCATCAACATAGAGTTTACAGGAGAAAAAGAGGCATTCAAAGAAAAGAACAGGGCCCCTACAGTCAAACATGGCGGAGGTTCCCTGATGTTTTGGGGTTGCTTTGCTGCCTCTGGCACTGGACTGCTTGACCGTGTGCATGGCGTTATGAAGTCTGAAGACTACCAACAAATTTTGCAGCATAATGTACTGTAGGGCCCAGTGTGAGAAAGCTGGGTCTCCCTCAGAGGTCATGGGTCTTCCAGCAGGACAATGACCCAAAACACACTTCAAAAAGCACTAGAAAATGGTTTGAGATAAAGCACTGGAGACTTCTAAGGTGGCCAGCAATGAGTCCAGACCTGAATCCCATAGACCACCTGGGGAGAGATCTAAAAATGGCAGTTTGGAGAGGGCGCCCTTCAAATATCAGGGTCCTGGAGCAGTTTGCCAAAGAAGAATGGTCTAAAATTCCCGCAGAGCATTGTAAGAAACTCATTGATGGTTACTTGAAGCGGTTGGTCGCAGTTACTTTGGCTAAAGGTTGTGCAACCAAGTATTAGGCTGAGGGTGCCAATTTTTTTGTCTGGCCCATTTTTGGAGTTTTGTGTGAAATTATCAATGTTTTCCTTTTTGCTTCATTCTCTTTTGTGTTTTTTCATTTAAGACAAATTAAATGAAGATAATAATACCAAAGAATTTGTGTTTGCAATCATTTTCAGGAAGAAACTGAGTATTATCTGACAGAATTGCAGGGGTGTCAATACTTTTGGCCACAACTGTACATCCTCTGTATTAATAGGTATAGGTAGTTTAATTTGGGTTATTCGCAGGAGACAGACTCTTTAATGACACTTTTATGTCACCTGGTGCTATTGGATATAAGATAATTGCCACATAATAAAAGTTACTAAAATGGACCACTTCAATTGCTGGAGACATTTTGGGTATGTGCACCATTTCTACATCTTTTGGCAGGAAAAGCGCAACTGCATAAGCAAACGTTTTTACTGCGTTATGGGAATGGGGGGGATTTTCACCACTCATTAGTATGGGGAAAATCTGTAGGAAAACCGCTGAAAGAGCCAAGATCCTACAGAGTTAAATCTGCAAGTCACAAATAAGCAATGTGTGCATGAGATTTTGGGAACCTCAATCATTTTTCTGGCATCAGGAAACCCTCCAGGTTTTGTTGCAAATCTACACTGAAAAAAAAGAATGCAGCAAAAATGCAAGTATAGTTTGTATGTTGATATGAAGATGAAGCATAATAAGTAAGAGGAGGGACCCACAAGACAAGGAAGAAACAAGGGGAAATAATGGGACCGCCAGGCACACATTCCAGGAAAGGGAGGGGTTTCGCTTGAGCCAACATTTTAAGTCCCTGGAATAAAACATGTGTTGACTTTAGTGAAGTTTGATCACGTCGGCCAATGTATCTCAGTCATATATTGTGTATTACATTACTGGCTTTAATCCAGACCATCCTGAGGATTAGAGTTTTTATCTAAGTAAATGTTGCTTCTAGCGATGAGTGATCGTGCTCGTCACTACTTGTTACACGCTCGAGCATCAGGATGCTCGATACTCGGAGAACATTTTTTTTTAATGCTTGTGCAAAACCTCAAGTCCCTGCCCCACATGTTTGGCACTTTTTAGGCATACAATAAACATGCAGGGATTGCCTGCCAATCACTGTAATGCCGTGGCCATCTTGGTTGTGGCATTATTATTTGTAATTATAGCGCCATTTATTCCATGGCGCTTTACATGTGAGGAGGGGTATACATAATAAAAGCAAGTAAATCTTAAACAATACAGGTCACAACTGGTACAGGAGGAGAGAGAACCCTGCTTGCGAGGGCTCACAATCTACAAGGGATGGGTGAGGATACAGTAGGTGAGGGCAGAGCTGGTCGTGCAGTGATTTGGTCGATCGGTGGTTACTGCAGGTTGTAGGCTTGTCGGAAGAGGTGGGTCTTCAGGCTCTTTTTGAAGGTTTCGATGGTAGGCGAGAGTCTGATGTGTTGTGGTAGAGAGTTCCAGAGTAGGGGTGATGCGCGAGAGAAATCTTATATACGATTGTGGGAAGAGGAGATAAGAGGGGAGTAGAGAAGGAGATTTTGTGAGGATCAGAGGTTGCGTGAAGTTAAGTACCGGGAGACAAGGTCACAGATCTATGGAGGAGACGGGTTGTGGATGGCTTTGTATGTCATGGTTAGGGTTTTGTACTGGAGTCTCTGAGTAATGGGGAGCCAGTGAAGGGATTGACAGAGGGGAGAGGCCGGGGAATAGCGGGGGGGATAGGTGGATTAGTCGGGCAGCAGAGTTTAGAATAGATTGGAGGGGTGCGAGAGTGTTCGAGGGGAGGTCACAGAGCAGGAGGTTACAGTAGTCGAGGCGGGAGATGATGAGGGCATGGACTAGGGTTTTTGCAGATTCTTGGTTTGGGAATGTACGGATCCGTGAAATATTTTTGAGTTAGAAGCGGCAGGTAGTGGAAAGGGCTTGGATATGTGGTGTGAAGGAGAGATCAGTGTCAAGGATTACCCCAAGACAGCGAGCTTGTGGGACTGGGGAGAGTGGGCAGCCGTTTACTGTAATTGATAGGTTTGTTGGGGGGGTCGCGTGAGATGGGGAAAGACGATGAATTCTGTTTTGTCCGTGTTAAGTTTTAAAAAACTAGCGGAGAAGAAGGATGAAATAGAGGACAGACATTGAGGGATTCTGGTTAGTAGGGTGGTGATATCTGGTCCAGAGATGTAGATCTGCGTGTCGTCAGCATAGAGATGATACTGAAAACTGTGAGATTCCGACAGATAGAGGGGAGGTGAGGAGGTGGCGTGTGAGTGGAAGACGCTGAATGTCTGGCCTGTTAGGTATGATGAGATCCAGGAAAGGGCCAAGTATGTGATGCCAAGGGATGAGAGGGTCTCTAGTAATAGGGAATGGTCCACTGTGTCAAAGGCAGAGGACAGGTCCAGGAGGAGGACAGAGTAGTGTCGCTTGCTCTTGGCGGTTAATAGGTCATTGGTGACCTCAGTTATGGCAGTTTCAATGGAGTGGTATGACCAGAAGCCAGATTGCAAGCGGTCGAAGAGGGAGCGGGAAGAGATGAGAGGACAGTTCAAGATGAACGTGTTGTTCCAGTAGTTTGGAGGCATAGGGGAGAAGATATAGGGCAATAGCCAGATACAGAGGATGGGTCAAGAGAGGGCTTTTTGAGGATAGGTGTGATTGAGGCATGTTTAAAGCTTGAGGGGAAAACACCAGTTGTTAGTGACAGGTTGAAGAGATGGGTTAGGGTTGGGATAAAGACTGTGGAAAGTGAGATGGGATCTGGTCAAGTGCACAGGTGGTGAGATGTGATCTTGAGAGTAGAGTGGAGAGTCGATCTTCTGTAATGGTGGAGAAGTTGGTTGTGGAGGGCTGGGCAGTTGGGAGGAAGGGCTCTGGGGGTTGTCGACTAAAACGGTCACTGATGTTATCAATCTTCTGCTTGAAAAATGAGGCAAAGTCTTCAGCTGAGATAAGTGGGGAGGGAGGGGGTGCTGGGGGACGGAGGAGAGAATTGAAGGTGGCATGACTGTGATTGGCTGGCTGCATAGCGTCATCGAGTCTATATAAATCTGTGCCGCCCTGCTCGTCACACTGTAACAGGCAGAGGAAGGAGAGGTGCTGGTAATTTAGGGAGAGAATTTTAGCTGCGTATAGGCAGGGATTACACAGCAAGAGTAATATTTCTTTCAACTGCAACAACAGCCCTTGTTAGGGCTAATTACAATCAATATTCGTACTGCTGCTAGCATCACTAAGGGCTCAAACTCATCTGCGAGGAAAACAGACGAGTGCAATCAAATAAAAAAATAGGATTGCACTCAGACCAATGTTAAGCTATGAGTCACAGCTCATCTGCAACTCATCAATGCAAGTCAATGGGTTTGAGAAATAAATCACACGCCACTCGGACCATGCTGGTGCCGTTCAATTTTTACAAACCGATGTCCTTTGAAAAGATGCAATTAATTTGCCGCATACAGTAAAATCACAGCGTGACCCAACAATAGAATAGATATATACACATAGAATAGATAGATATAAAGCTGTCAGTCACATACAGTGGGTACGGAAAGTATTCAGACTCCTTTACATTTTTCACTCAGTTTCATTGCAGCCATTTGGTAAATTCAAAAAAGTTCATTTTTTCACATTAAGGTACACACTGCACCCCATCTAGACTGGAAAAACAAATGTAGAAATTTTTGCAAATTTAATAAAAAACAAAACAACTGAAATATCACATGGTCCTAAGCATTCAGATCCTTTGCTCAGACACATATTTGTCACATGCTATCCATTTGCTTGTGATCTTCCATGAGGTGGTTCTACTCCTTCACTGGAGTCCAGCTGTTTAATTATACTGATAGGACTTGATTTGGAAAGGCACACACCTGTCTATATAAGGCCTCACAGTGCATGTCAGACCAAATGAGAATCATGAGGTCAAAGGAACTGGTCAAGGAGCTCAGAGACAGAATTGTGGCAATGCACAGATTTGGCCAAGGGTACAACAGAATTTCTGCAGTACTCAAGGTTCCCAACAGCACAGTCACCTCCATAATCATTAAATGTAAGAAGTGTGGGACCACCAGAAGTCTTCCTAGACCTGGCCGTCCAGCCAAACTTAGCAATCATGGGAGAAGAGCCTTGGTGAGAGAAGTAAAGAAGAACCCCAAGATCACTGTGGCTGAGCTCCAGAGATGCAGTAGGGAGATGGGAGAAGTTCCACAAAGTCAACTATCACTGCAGCCCTCCACCAGTCGGGCCTTTATGGCAGAGTGGCCGACGGAAGCCTCTCCTCCGTGCAAGACATATGAAAGCCTGCATAGAGTTTGCTCAAAAACACATGAAGGACTCCCAGAGTATGAGAAATAAGATTCTCTGGTCTGATGAGACGCAGATAGACCTTTTTAGTGATAATTCTAAGCAGTATGTGTGGAGAAAACCAGGCACAGCTCATCGCCTGCCCAATACAATCCCAGCAGTGAAGCATGGTGGTGGCAGCATCATGCTATGGGGGTGTTTTTCAGCTGCAGACACAGGACGACTGGTTGTCATTGAAGGAAACATGAATGCGGCCAAGTACAGAGATATCCTAGATGAAAACCTCTTCCAGAGAGCTCTGGACCTCAGACTTGGCCGAAGGTTCACCTTCCAAAAAGACAATTACCCTAAGAACACTGCTAAAATAACAAAGGAGTGGCTTCAGAATAACTCTGTGACCATTCTTGACTGGCCCAGCCAGAGACCTGACCTAAACCCAACTGAGCATCTCTGGAGATACCTGAAAATGGCTGTCCGCCAACGTTCACCATCCAACCTGACAGAACTGGAGAGGATCTGCAAGGAAGAATGGCAGAGGATCCCCAAATCCAGGTGTAAAAACTTGTTGCATCATTCCCAAGAAAACTCATGGCTGTACTAGCTCAAAAGGGTGCTTCTACTCAATACTGAGCAAAGGGCCTGAATACTTATGACCATGTGATATTTCCATTTTTCTTTCATGAATTTACAAAAATTTCTACATTGCTATTTTTTTTTCAAGATGGGGTGCAGAGTGTCCATTAATGAGAAAAAAAATGAACTTTTTTGAATTTACCAAATGGCTGCAATGAAACAAAGAGTGAAAAATGTAAAGGGGTCTGAATACTTTCCGTATCCACTGTACTCTGGGTCAGTGTCTGTGTGTGAAATTTATCAGCTTCTGTGGCGAAAATTTGAAAAGATGCTCTGTGGGTGCATTTTTTAACTGGACTGCCGGTAGCCAGCTTTGCTGCGGACCCCCAGATCATACAAGCTTTTCATCGGTGACATTTGGAACATGCGCTACCGGAGCAGTCTTTTTTGGAGCTGTGGGGGAGTCTGTCCCATGGTCTGTGGGTGAAATCTGTAAGCTGCTTCTTAAGGGGTACTCTGCCCCATGGTCTGTGGGTGAATTTGTAAGCTGCTTCTTAGGGGGTACTCTGCCCAATGGTCTGTGGGTGGAATTTGTAAGCTCCTTATTGGGGGGTACTCTGCCCCATGGTCTGTGGGTGAAATCTGTAAGCTACTTCTTAGAGGGTACTCTGCCCCATGGTCTGTGGGTGAAATTTTTAACCTTATTGGGAGTAGCTGCCCTCAGTCTCTGTGAGGGCTGTTAAAATTTATGTTATTCATTTACTTCCTATTGTTCCGATGACAGAACCCTTTTAAGTAATTTCTCTGCTCATATTTTTTTGCAGGGCAATTGTCCTGCTCTTACCCCTCTTTAGCTTCCATTTGCAGCCCACACTATGACCATTTTAAAGCACTGAAGTTCAAGTCCTCATTGACTTCTATTGGGTTCGGGGTCAAGTTTGAACCAAACTTTTTACTGTATGTTCATTGAACCTGGCTAGCCCAAACCTCCACTCATCTCTAGTTACCGCTATAATATATACATATTTTTTTCCTTATTAAAGATGTCCACAGGTTTTAACCAGGCGGGTCTCTGCGCCAAAATACAATTCAGCTGAATGTGTGTCAAAGAACGCACATCCAGTTGAAGTTTCCGCTGAAATTCAATCTCAGGAACATAAAGATTGTGGTTGTGAATGGACCCGTGCGGGTGAGGTGCGGTCTTCATCGTTTATCAGTGCCACTCCGGTCGGTCTTTTGCAGGTTGTGACTTACCAGATCACTTCAGTTTTTTCTGGGCGGACCAGAAAGTCACTTTTCAATGTAAGTCTATGAGACCCTCAGACTTACATTGAGAGCTTGTGACCATTACCTCTGACTTCCGGTCAGTCAGAAGCTGTGATCAAAAAATGGCGGTGTGGGGGAAGAGCTGAAGACCATGGCTGGTAAGTATAATAATTGGGTCAGAGAACTTAGATTAGTTGCACCATTCCAGTGGTGAAATGGGAAAAAAACAGCTGAATGGTGCTTTTATGAGTTCCCAGATTTACACATTGTGGTAGATCGGTTCACTTGGCTGCTCACGAAGGTAGACACTGTACACTGTCACCTTAAATCTTCTGCCGTTTTTTTTTACATGTGGGATAAACCAATGTGAAGAAAAAATAAACACTGCCCTTAGGGCAAAACAGGAAAAATATATATATACGGTCTCTGAAAATGGGGGATCCACCATCCTCAGGACATAACCAGGTTCAGGACAATTTAACACAAAACCACTTCTCTGGCGATGCCGGCTCCAGACCCACTGAACACCTAATGTCTCATGAGGCCGAATATTTTAACCTCCAAACCACACACTGGGGTGGAGATAAGGTGGACAGCCTCCCACCCGCTCTATGGCTGTCCACAAAAACCCAGCCCTTAAAATGGCAGTTTAACTCCTCTTAACACCGTGTGCTGGAGCAAACTTCTAGGTTTCACATCACTGAAGCTAATTGCCTCAGTGAAACGTATCTTCCCTACAGTACTTTGCCAGTGACTTTGTCACAACAGATATATCACCTATGTACTACTGGCATCTACCGGTAAACGGTTACTGTACGGTATTAGAATTCGCATAGTTCAGTGCACCTTCTTGTTTTCCATCGGAAATAGGGCAGAGATGGATGCAAAAGAAATAGGTGGGAAGGTGAACGAAAATGTTCGCAAAATGTGCACCAAATAATTTTGGGACACTTGAGACTGTCCAGTATATTTAGACAGGATATATATTAGACTTGATTATTAAGTCCGTTGAAGAACAAGGATAAAAAGATATTCTCCCCTCTAAACGTTCATCCTCATGATAAGATTTTTCTTATGTGTAATATCACTGATACCAAGTTTTATTTAGGTCATCAGAATGCAAGGAGTCACTCATTCTTATAGTAGCTGGACTTTCATGTTTTAGCTACTGATCGCCAACTTACTGTCATATTTTTGAGATGGGTGTAAAGAGGAGCCACCGCCGTAAATAACCATTTTTTATTTTATTTTATTTTTTTTACATATTTCTAATCCATTTTGTTCAGCTAAAGAGCTCTATATCCAAATAAATGGTAGAGGTTGCCCAGCCTTTTTTTCTCTTTTTGGAAAGTTCCCAGAATTATACAAATTTGGTAAGATGAGTATTATTTTCCAGAATTCTGGGTGTTTTACAAGAAACATTTCAGAACGGAGGAATCCCTTTAAAGGGAACCTCTCAATGCTTTTTAGCCCTCTTCAAAGGCACTCCTATAACCCAGATGTCTCGCCTAAGAAAATGCCTTTAATGTCAGTCCCGATATGTGTGTCTGTACGGGGCTCAGTGCCTCCTCTGCTCCCGCAATTGATGTCTCTGACACCATTCACAAAGTCTGTTCAACTCTCGCGCCTGCACAGTGGGTAACGGGAGCTGAGCGGTGCAACGGACTGTGTGGAGTTAGGCATTGGGGCTCCCACCGTATGTACTTTTTTTTACTGATGAAGTTGTCGGAATTAAGAAAATTATTTTTTTAAGAAAAGGACTCCTGTGCCGGAAAAATCCTTTGTTTCTACATGGACTGTGTGGAGGACGTTGGCTACGTCAATCAAGGCAGGAGAGACGGCCATTGCATTGTGGGAACAGAAGACGAGCGGAGTAAAGTCGAAATACGCCCATTGATGCCAATTAGCATGGGGAGTGGGATAATTATAAAATACATTTTCTTAGTTATGCAGGGGAGATGGGCTCTTGTGAAAAAGTTTCAGGATTGCTTGTAAAGACAAACGTGGTGGATATACTTTATATAGGGAAAACTTGGGTGACCGGTTGCCTTAAAATGAGAACATTTTATTTATTTTACTCACTCATAGTGCCGTTAATTCCACAGCACTTTACATACATTATTATCGCTGTCCCCATTGGGGCTCAATCTAAATTCCCTATCAATATGTCTTTGGAGTGTGGGAGGAAACCACCGGAGAACATACAAGCTACTTGGAGATGTCGTCCTTGGTGAGATTTGAACCCAGGACCCCAGCGCTGCTAACCACTGAGCCACCGTGCTGACCTGGAACATTCCAAACTTGCTGCATCTGCCAGTAGAGAGAACTCAAACCCGCTAGGATCGGCTGACCGTCTAATGTGTTTGGGGGGGGGGGGGGCCCCAGACTTTTCCTGACAGACAATGTCAGGAAGAGAAGGACCTGGCCTGTTGAATTTCAACAGCCATTCTTTTAGTTCGGTGTTAAAATAAGCCACTGCCAGAGGAATCTGGCAGTGGCTCTCTCAAAAAGAACACAGAAGCAAAACCATCTGAGAAAGTGTCAGGAGATGGCTGTCGGTCAAAAGGACGAAGGTTTCCTAAACTGTGTGGGGGAGGCTTGAGAGAGAGGCAAGCTTTTAGCTTGGAGCAGATTAAGTATTGGATGATGACAGGAGCGTGAAAAGAAGGTTCCTACACTTATGATGAAGAGGAACCACCCACTAAAAAAAAAAAAAAAGTGGATGGAAAGTTACAGAGCATGAAACTCAGGATAGTTTCTGGAAATAGTATGTGCACCAAAACTTTGAGGAATGAGGAACATTGCATGGTTTTCTATGAAACGACCGGAACATTTTAAATGAAACCATAAAAAAAAAAAATGACAAATACACCAAAAAGCAATAAAAAAAAAAAAAAAGACACGACATCCAGATGTATACTAAAAGAATAAAGATTTTTATTAAGCATTGTAAGTTGCATTCAATAGCCTTCAAACATAACACACCACAATCCACCGACTTCCAGTCAAAGCCAACAGTAGTTCATTCTTGCACAATCCATGAGTTGGGGCAAAACTCCTTTCAACTTACATTAAAAAATACCTACTCAGCTCTTGCGGGCAAGGAATGGGGGAGTTACACCTCATTTCTGATCACTAATGAGTGATGAAGAGCATCAGGAGAATTATATGAAAACGAAGAGAGAAGTGATTTGGGATATTTTTTTTCTTCCGTCAAAAAAGTACATTTAAAAGGTTTTTTTTTTTGGGAAACACTAACAGAAACATCAAAAATGATACAGGTGTACTTTGCGGAAGGAAAAAATAAAAAGACTACATTCCTGAAAAAGAAGATGCCAGGAAGTAGCAAAGCTGTCCTGCGAAAGTAGTTGGGGTGGGAGAAAGAGTTTGGAAAGGATTAAAGATCAAAGCACTTCATGATTTTTTTTTTTATCACAGAATTCATTTTCTAATGTGAAAACAGCAACAAAGAACAATAATGCAATACAGCAATGGATACACCAGGGAAACGTTGATATTTAAACGGCTAGATAATTCATATTATTTTGTTTTTTAGGATAAATGCAACAGAGGTCAATAATCACAAAAGTTTTTTTGTTTTTTTTAAAAAGGTTAGAGAGAGATCAGTCAATGACTAAACATAAGTAACATCTTTCAAAGAACTATTACTGATTATTAGTTTTTTATTTTTTGTTGTTTTTTTTCTTGTTTTGCAGATGGGCACAGAACTTGTAAGAATGGTAGAAATAGGACGAGAACATGCATAATATTAACTACACACCTTAAAAATGATGAACCATGCAGGTCAATAGTAGCACTAATGGTCTACGTCTGATTCAAGAAACCACACGACGTCATCGATCACGGATGCATGGTAGAACAGTGTTACAGAAACTTTTTGAGAACGCCCGTTTTTCTCAATTTCGGGGTGGAAAAAAAAAGGATCTTTTTTTTTCTTCCTATGATTTCTAACTTGCTTGAATAATATGAGTAATGAGCATTTAAAATATCAGCAAAAATCTGCAAAGGTTACGCTATATTTTTTGTGTTCCAATAAGTTGCACATCTTAGTAGGAAAAAAAAAAAGGAAAAAAAAAAAAACCACGTCAACAGCGATGAAATAGAAATGAAAAAAAAAAAATGCTTGTGCCATATTATGATAATCTGGAAACCAAAGTTTCTGATTTTTTTTTTTTTCTTTTAATCTCGTGACACAGTAATGTAAAATCAAATATAATGGCATACATATGGTGCCAGATACTACAAATTATATTTAAGCTATTTATATAAATATATACTGAAAAAAAAAAAACTGCCAAAAATTTGTGTTCTAGTATCGCAAGAAACAGAACAAGCGGTTTTATTTTTGTCTTTCTTGTTGTTAGAACCAGTTTTTAACTCTGCGTATGTTTCTTTAAAGATGGGAGTCAAATGCTCTTATTCTCAACCTGTGATTTATCCTCGCGGCATTTTGACTACAACTGGTTAAAAAGTAAAATAAAATCTTTTCCTTTTTTATTATTTTCTTTCTTTTTTTATTTATTTATTTTTTTATTTATTTATTTAGCCTGACATCAGAAGAGGGATCCGAATTTATCCAAAATCCTCATTTTTCACTTACGGAAAGGAAAAAATGTACTTAACTGTAGGCTCTCAATCTTTCCAGATATTCCTCACCCAGAACTGTCTAACATTCTTCACCCTCTAGAAAAATAAGTTTACTCTTCTTTTTTTAAGACAGCCGCCGCCAGAGTCTCCTCGTCATGGCGCGCGCTGTCTGGAGCTAGTGCATTTAAGTGAGGATTTGTATTGCACTGTTTAGAGTCACTGCTTAAGGCACTTTCAGAGTGATTGGAAGGTCGGACGTCTCCTGAGCCCCCATTGATCTGGGAAGCTTGTTTTTCCTCGTTCACCACTCCGTTCTCGGCCAGAGATCCATCTGAAGACACGGCGGATGATTTGGAGTCTTCGGATTGTGTCTTAAGCTCTTTGGCCACTTCGGCGGCAGAAGTGGCATATGGCGGCTTCATCTACCGGGAAAAATGGACACAAGTCATAGTTATTAGTGGAAATTACAGCAAAGACGCATTTCAAAGGGGATGACAATCATCGGAATGGGCTGTCGTAAGAACGCTCACCCCCTTATCATGGGCTGCTGCAAATATCCCAGCGATCACCGGATGAAGGAGCAAAACGCTGGTTTGCCGGGTGGCGGAATAGTTTGTGGGCTGAAATAAGGAGATTTTTGTGTACTCACCGTAAAATCTTTTTCTCCGAGCCAATCATTGGGGGACACAGGACCATGGATGTTATGCTGCTTGCCACTAGGAGGACACTAAGTAAACACAAAGAATTAACTCCTCCTCTGCAATATACACCCCTTGACTGGCCAGTAATGACCCAGTTCGGTAGTAAAGCAGTAGGAGTATAAGAAAAACCAAGACAAGTAAACCATGTCAAAAACTGAGGAACAAACCACAACAACAAACCAGCCAATAGGCTAACAGGGTGGGTGCTGTGTCCCCCAATGATTGGCTTGGAGAAAAAGATTTTACGGTGAGTACACAAAAATCTCCTTTTCTCCTACGCCTCATTGGGGGACACAGGACCATGGGACATCCTAAAGCAGTCCCTGGGTGGGGAGCAATTGCACTGCTAAACCCCATGTATCACTGGCTTACTGAGGTACTGCTGTCTGCAGCATGCGCCTGCCAAGGGCAGCGTCTGACGAAGCCTGGGTATGAACGGGATAGTGCTTCAAGAAGGTATGCAGACTGGACCAAGTCGCAGCTTCACAAAGCTGTTGTGTTGAAGCCTGGTGCCGAATGGCCCAAGAAGCACCGACCGACCAAATCGAATGCGCCTTAATCCCTGCTGGGACACGGGTGTTCCTGACGCGGTAGGATTCCTGAATAGTGGAGCAAATCCACTTGGCTAGAGTGGCCTTTGAGGCGGGTAGATCTTTCCTGTGTCCCTCCGGAAGCACGAACAGGACATCCGACTTACGGAAGGGAGCCGTGCGAGATATGTACCGCCGAAGAGCTCTAACAACATCCAGAGTATGGAGAGCTTTCTCGATACGATGGGTTGGTGCCGGACAGAATGACGGCAAAACAATGTCCTCATTTAGATGAAAGGAGGAGACAACTTTAGGTAGGAAAGAGGGAGAGGTTCTCAAAACTACCTTGTCTGGGTGAAAAATCAGAAGAGGGGGTCAGCAAGAGAGGGCCGCCAACTCTCCTGATTGACGTAATCGCCACGAGAAAAACCACCTTCTATGAAAGGAGGTTGAGAGATGTCCTGCAATGGTTCGAAAAGAGCCTCCTGAAGAACTCCGAGAACCAAGTTAAGATCCCATGAAGCCAAAGGCATTCTATAGGGAGGGAAAACCCAGGAGACTCCTTGGATGAATGTCTTAACCGGCAGTCTGGAAGCGATCTTTCGTTGGAATAGAACAGACAATGCGGACACTTGTCCCTTGAGCGAGCCTAGGGCAAGGCCTGACTCTAAACCTGATTGGAGAAACTCCAGAATGGACGGAATGGAAAAAACCAGAGGAGAACGTCCATGGGCATTGCACCATAAAAAGAAGATGCGCCAGGTGCGATGATAAATGCGTATGGATACAGGTTTCCTAGCGCGACTCATGGTAGAAGAAACCCCTGGAGAGAATCCGGCTTGGGCTAAAATCCAGGATTCAACGGCCACACCGTCAAAGACAGGGCCCGGGAGTTCTGGTGGCAAATTGGGCCCTGTGAGAGAAGATCCATGCGATCTGGAAGTCGCCAGGGGACGTCGGCGACCATTTGGACGAGTTCCGCGTACCATGATCGGCGCGGCCAGTCGGGTGCGACGAGGATAACCGGTCTCCCCTCTGCCCTGATCTTCTTGATGACTCTCGGGAGCAGAGGAAGAGGCGGAAATATGTATGGCAGCTGGAACCGATGCCACGACAGGACCAGAGCATCTGCCCCGATAGCGCAAGGATCGCGGGATCGAGCAATGAACTGGGGAACCTGGTTGTTGAGCCTTGAGGCCATGAGATCCACATCCGGCGTCCCCCAGCAAAGACAAATCTGCTGGAAGACTTCCGGATGGAGGGACCACTTGCCCGAGGCAAGACCTTGGCGACTGAGGAAGTCCGCTTCCCAATTCTCCACACCCGGTATGTGGATCGCCGAGATGAACGAGTGATTGGTCTCGGCCCAGCGCAGGATGTGGGGGACTTCGAGCATGGCTGCCCTGCTGCGGGTTCCCCCTTGCCGGTTGATATACGCCATGGCTGTGGCGTTGTCGGATTGGATTCTGATGGGATGGCCTGCGAGAAGGTGGTGAAAGTTGCGTAAGGCAAGTGTGATCGCTCGAATCTCCAAGATATTGATTGGAAGATGCGACTCTCTTGTGGACCAACGACCCTGTGCCGTATGGTGATTTAAAACTGCGCCCCAGCCCAAAAGGCTGGCATCAGTGGTCACCACTAACCAGCGCACTGGGAGAAAGGACTTCCCTTGGTTCAGGGAGGACTGTAGCGTCCACCACTTGAGGGTCTGCCTGACCTGTGGGGACGGGCGAAAACGACGGTCGAGGGAAAACGGACTCCTGTCTCAGGCTAACAGCAGCGCCTGTTGCAGGGGACGGAGATGGAACTGCGCAAATGGAACGGCTTCCACCGCCGCAACCATTTTCCCGAGGATGCGCATCGCGAAGCGAATGGAGTGAGGGATTGGGCGGGAGAGATTGCGCGCTCCCTGTTGTAAGGACAAGACCTTCTCTGGAGGGAGAATGACTAACCCGCGGAAAGAGTCCAAAATCATGCCCAGGAAGCAGATTTGCTGAGCCGGCACTGGAGAGGATTTCTCAAAGTTGATTGTCCAATCCAGGCGAGAAAGAGAATCCACGGTGATACTTACAGACTCCTCGCAAGCAGAATGGGACGGACCCTTGATTAATAGGTCGTCCAGATACGGAAGAACTACCCGAGTGTGAAGAATGGCCATGACAGCTGCCATGACATTCGTGAAGACTCTGGGGGCGGTGGAGAGTCCGAAGGGCAAGGCCACAAACTAGAAGTGTTCTTGGACTGCGAAGCGCAGGAACTGCTGATGAGAGGGAAAAATTGGAATAGTAGATAAGCATCCTTGATGTCTATGGATGCAAGGAATTTTTCCAGGGACGCGACAACGGAATGGAGCGAGTCCATCCTGAAGTGTCGGACCCGTAACAAACTTGTTTAGCAGTTTGAGGTCCAGTATAGGCCATAGAGTCCCGTCCTTCTTTGGGACCACGAATAGGTTGGAGTAAAACCCTTTGAACCTTTGGTCTCGAGGGACCGGAACGATGACACCGTCACTTTGAAGCGCTTGTATGGCCTGAAGAAGATGTGACGCCCTTGATTTGGGGGGAGAAGACAGAAAGAAAAAACTTGATTTTGTATCCAGAAGACGAGAGCTCTCTGACCCACTCGTCGTGAACGACCAAGAGCCAATTTTGACGGAACGAAAGAAGGCGTCTGCCTACTTTACCGGTGTTCGCCGGACACATCGACGAGTCATTGTATAGGAGGTTTAAGGGATGCGGATGCCTTAGGGCCAGAAGGTCTCGGTCTGGGTTTCCAGGAACGGTTTGGTCTGTATGAGACGTGGGGATTTCTGTTTTCCCGTCGTCCCGAACCAGGGGAAGAGCAGGACCAACTGGAGTTGTTACGAAAGGACCGGAATCAAAACTGCTGCTTATTTCGAAAAGGCCGGGCAGGTATTGGTTAGGGAAAAAATTGACTCTTCCCTCCGGTAGCGTCAGAAATGATTTGGTCTCGTTTCTCCTCAAATAAACGGCCAGCTTGGTAAAGGTAAAGAAGTCAGCGACTTTTTAGAAGCAGAATCTGCTGCCAATCGCGGAGCCATAAGGCCCTCCTGATGGAGATTGCGTTTGCAGCCGCTTGCGCTGCGCAATTAGCCGCATCTATGGAAGCGTTAACTATGAAATCTCCGGCCTGGGCTATCTGGTTAGCTAGTCTGGCCGCCTCTGGGGGAAGACTACTGTTGTGGACGGTAGAGGTTAACACCTCTGCCCAGGCCACCACTGCCTTAGCCACCCAGGTAGCGGCAAAAGATGGAAGGAGAGCTGCTCCTGAGGCCTCAAAGACTGAGCGAGCCAGGTAGTCAATTTGACGGTCAGAAGGATTTTTGACTGATGAACCGTCGGACAGAGATAAGACTGTTTTGGATGCGAGTCGCGACACGGCAGGATCCACCAAAGGAGAGAGAAGCAACTCCTTCACCAGATCCTTGGAGAAAGGATATTTAACTTCCGTGGCTTTTTGAGCCGTAAATCGCTTCTCCGGGTGTTCCCTGTGTTTTTGGACAATGTCCTGAAACTCAGGGTGATTAGCAAATATCTTATGAACGCGTTTAGTCTTTTTAAAAGACACAACGTGTTCCTGAGTGGATACCGATTCCTCGTCCACCATTAGTGTTTTGTTGACTGCCTCAATAAGGGAGTCAAGAGTCTCCTGACCGATAGAGGAATCTTGGGTTAAATATTCCTCCGAATCGTATTCTGAGTCATGTACGCTGCGACTGTTGGGGGAGGGGGAGCAAGAAGAAGAGCTCACAACAGATGCTGAAGCTCGAGCATGGACGGGAGAGGAGGGAAGGGTACTTTTTCTGGCACCCCGATATTCCTGTAGTATGGTACGCCCCCTGTGGTCGGACGGCCCCGCACCGTCGCCAGATTCCGTCGCAGCTGATGGAGGTGAGTTCTGGCTTAAGGAGGACCCCCAGAAAGAGTCCAATGCCTTGACCAAGGATGGCACAAAGGGGTATTGTGGGCACGTGGCAACGCAGAATTGCAAGTGGCACATGAAGTAAAAAACAGTGTGCTTTTTATTGCCCCTTTTAGCCTCCTTAGATTGAGATATAGTGTATGTCTATTCTCCAGTAAACTGCTAATAGCAGGGCTATGGGTGCAGAGAAGGGGTTAAGCTTTTCCCTATGGAGTGGAGCAGCTTACCCATGGTCCTGTGATGGTGTCCCAGGGAGGAAGAGAGGGAAGTAGCGTTTTCGGCTGTATTTCCCTGCAGCAGTGGAGTCCCAAGATGGCACCCGAGATTTGCAGGGCTCTTCTCGTTCAGAGCGAGAAGAGCCTGAGTAGTGGGCGGGATTTTTGAATTGTGGCCCAGTCCGGCTGAAGAAGCCGGGGACTAAATTAGGGGAGCCGGCGGGTGGCTGCGATGCCGCGCCTAACGATCGCCGCTGGCATCTAGCCAGCGATACCACTCCCCAGGGACTCGGACTGCACCTTCCCACGCCGGCAGCGTGAGGAAGAGTAGTACTCACCGAGGAGGAGCCGCCTCCAGCCAATCGATCCTCCCTATGCCAGGGGATGGAGAGCGTCCTGATGTGTGCCTGCCGCAGGGGGCTTACAGCTACAGTGGGGACTACATGACGCCAACAGGTGAGGGCTTAATTGTGGAGGAGCCCGGGAGATGCACATAAGAGGTATACTCTATGAACTCGCCATCCTACAGGGGGGAGATCGGGACCGTATAGGAACCGCCGCCCTAGCGTAGATTAGGTGTGCCCCAGTCGTCGCAGGAGAGGTATGGGGAGGTATACTCGCTGTGCTCGCCTGTTGATGGTTCGGGGGAGAGCAGACCCTGAAAAGGAATCCGTCACCCCCTTCACTCCGTTAATTAAAAAATAAAAATGTACAGAAAAAATAAAAATAAAATAAAAACCGTTGGGGTCTGAGAACAGACCCAAGTGCCTCCTACAGACACTAAGCAAGAACTGGGTTGTTACTGGCCAGTAAAGGGGTGTATACTGCAGAGGAGGAGTGAATTCTTTGTGTTTACTTAGTGTCCTCCTAGTGGCAAGCAGCATAATACCCATGGTCCTGTGACCCCCGATGAGGCGTAGGAGAAATAATTGCTATCGGCAGCACACAATGCGGAATAGGGACAGAATGCGCTCATCTGTATTCGTCAGTCTTTGTTGGGAGGTATGTAAACGAGTGCCAATCGACATTGTGAGAACGTAGAGAAGGCTGTATCATCTCAACGGTCACCGATTGGTGGCACCAGTCACCTGCCTGCTGGGAAATGCAGTGGGGAAGTCAGAGGTGTGGAGAGTATGCAGTTTACTTTTTTCTATTTTGCGTAGCATACGTTAATTATTAGGCTTCTTTTACACTTACCGGGTTTTTTTGTGGCCCGTTATTGTGGGTCTTTTTTGCAGGCCGTATCGCCACAATTTTCAAGGTCTGCCGCAATAATGGACCGCAAAAAAACTTGGGGATCGAAGTTTTCCAGGTTTCCAATACTATGGCAAAAGTGTTGGGGGAAAAAAAACGGCAGTCCGCAAAACCGGAAGCGACGGCGCAACCTTCCGTTGTTTTTGCGGCCCCATTGATTTACAATGGGGGCCGTGTCCGTAAGCCGTGAAGAAGATCGAGCAAGCTCGATATTTTTTCAGGGCCGTTAATACGGCCCTTACAGCATACGGCGCTCCTACGAATTTTTGTGGCCCCATAGAATGCAAAAATGGGATGAAAAAACACAGCAAGTGTAAAACCAGCCTTAAAGGGATTGTCCAGTCACTCTGTGACTGCAGACAGGTGCATCCTCGCATCACGCGCACTGCGTGCGGTCAGAATTCTCCAGTGCAAAGAGAATGCATTCATGTGACAGCAAGAATGCAATTTGCAGACTTTCGATCACATTCCGACTAGACTTGTCAATTAACTTGTATTCAGAGGAGCCGCTCAAGTCTAGTTGGAATGTGACTGCACTTATGCAAATTGCATACTTGCGGTCATGCCCCCACATATTTTTAAGGTGGGTACTTGGCACTTTGTAGGCTTTACAGATACATAGTCAGGCTTTCCATTTTTAAGTCTCGAGTCATACCAAAAAGTTAGGTGTTTTGATGCTTTTAATTGTTTTTAGATTTTAAAGGGAACCTGTCAGCTGATTGCACCTACACTCCAATATCAAGCCCTCGATAATTTCCAGCTCAGGTCAGTAATGTACCTGAAAGGGCCCTTGATTTTTGTATCCTCCTCTTCCATAGTATTTACCCCCTCTTCCAAAAGTTCTTATAACTGGGGTTGATATAACTCCTCTGGGACGTCTGAAAACAATATAAAAATAAAAATTACATTTCTGATGTTCCGTAAAAATATTTTTGTTAGGAATTAATCTGTAAGAAATCATTGAGCTAGGATATGGACATACTGTTTGGACAAATACCTGAGAGTTAATGTTGGTGTTACTATCAAAAATTATTACCATGAGAGTATTGGGACATGCCATACATACCCTCTATTTGGTCCACCAACAGAAACCACCTGCAGTGGAAATGGTCCTCTGCCACGTCCACGTCTTGTTCCTGCCCACTGGCCGACCACCGTCCCGGCTATTTCAAGCTTTCCTCCCTGAGAAGGAATGGGCTGGACTCCTGAAGACATGAACAAATCACAAGTGTTTGATGTAGCTTAAGACTGGCTGTGAGATATCTCCGACATGCCAGATGTGAAATTGCTGCACCCGGATGGCGTGCTCGATCGTAATGATCGCTGATCCAACGAGCCGACTGGCTTTCGTCTACATGGAAATGATGCCACCATCTAAATATTTGACATTTTCAGAGTATAGTTTTCTTTCCCCCCCTCAGTCACTCCATATTGTCAGCAGCACTCCCCCTGTATACACAGGTGAATATGCTGCCAACCAACAATGATTATTCTGCCATAACAAATGCAATCCACGGTAAAGAAGCCAATTATTGTTCACCATTCGATCGACTGACGGGTTTACATGGACAATGATCAGGAATTACAGTCTCCTCTGTGAAAAGGGCTCCTTGGGGGCGGGGTGTACACGACCGCCCATGAGCTACTTGTGTGCAGATCAGCAGACATTTAATAGGCAGCTTAGACAAGTTGGCAGTATTTTCCTACTCACGCAGAACCATCAGTAATGGATCCGTCTGTGCACATAGGTTGCTACTGTTCTCCATAGGGCAATGTGCTGCCGAGAAGGATGATTTTTTTTTTTTTTTTTTAAAAGGGACTTGTCTTGTGATAACTAACGGATCGCTCGGAATCTGCCAAGAGTGATAACTTTTTCATTCAATATAGAAGTATAAGGGATTTTTTTTTTTTTTTTTTTACAGAAGTAGTTTTAGGGTCAGAAATGTTCAAGTGTGGAGAAATGCTTTTCCGACATTGTTCTTTGTGTTATGTTTTTATGGCGTTCATTGTGTGGTAAAAATTCCCCAGGACAAGACAATTACAGAGATAGAAAAGATGTTTTGTTTTCTTTTTCTAAGTGGTTAAAGAGAGTTTGGAACTTTGCAAGAAAGAAACCAAAATGGCAATTTTGGCGTTTTGACTTATTTCCCTTTGTGAGTATGCTTACAGATCTTTATGTTTTTTTTTTAAAGATTATATTTAACTTCTTCATTTTTTAAAAAGGGAAGACTGATGATTCAACTTTTTATTATGCTATTTTTTTTTTAATAGTTTTTTTTTTTTTTTTTTTTACTTTTCCTGTATTTTTTAGTACTCATAGGGAACTTGATTGTGAGTATTATAGAATACAATAAAGTATTACAGTATATAGCGAAAATCAGTCTCCAATGAAGATAAGCCTGTGCCTGGGATCAAAATAAAACCATGATGGCAGCGAGGTGGGTGGGTGGAGGGCTCAAGCAGGCCCTGGCCATCTATCGAAACCCACAATTGCACTGCAGAGATCAATATGTTCCCAGCCGGATGCCCATTGTGATTGTGCTGCTTATACGCTGCTGTCAGACATTGACATTTTAGTGGCAAAACAGCAGCGATCAAAGCCAGCTCTGATAGCTGCTATCGGAGGCCACTGCCAGCTGTATAATACAGCCAGCACCAGCTTTATATGGTGCAGGCTCAGCTTCTGAGCCCACTCCCAATATAGGATGTATTCGTGCGTCTTAGATTAGGAAGGGGTTAATCTGACACAGGCATTCTTACCCCAATTAAAAATGTGCCGCTATGATCGGAATTAAATCTTCCTTTGGTAACAGGGTTACATGAGCCTGATGCAAACCCGGTGACCTCCAATCTGCTCTGGAAACCTCCATCTTCCTTAAAGTGTAGGACGCACCCGTTATAATATTTCCTTCTCATGAAAACCCAACCAATCAGTAGGTCCAAATTAGCATTTGATTTCGCCACACACACGTACCAGAGAATCCTCCTCTTCCTCTGCCTGGAGGTGGAGGCATTGGTCCAAAAGGTCGTGGATACATAGCAGCAGGGTAGAAAGGCATGGCAGGTGGCGGTGGGAATGGCAGTGGGTGGTTCGGCCTGGAAAAGTGTAGCCCTTCCAGGATACTTTGCCTCATCTTATCCACCTTGGCAGCTTGTTCAGCCTGCAAAAGAATACAACGCGGCTTACTACATTTTGCATGTCCATTTATTGGGAATTATCTGGAATTTGGGGTCTCGTCTTGACTAAAGTTGCTGCTCTTTAACCTGATCTCTTGGGATGATTCCCGGACACGGGCAAAGACATTTTTAAGCCTTGGTGTTACTGGGATATCTCCATCAGCCATCTACAGGTCCAGGGCTGTGGAGTCGGTAGCCAAAAGTCCGACTCCTCAACATCCATGACACCGACTGACTCCACCAAAATGTGCTTCGACTCCATAGCCCTGGGTTAGACGAGAACTACTACTATAGTAGGGATTTGACTACTGGACTGATCTTCCCAGTGGGGTCCCATGTCCCCCATTTGAATGAAGAAGCATTGGCAACTGCCCGCACCCAACGCCATCTTCGTGTACCTGCTCCTAACGCGATTTCACTACATGCCCAAGATGTCCGATTGCTCAAGCACTTACCTAGAGCTCTGGGGACATACCTGACCATCACAGAGGTCAATTAGTGAGGCCTTTTCCCTGGTGGCTTTTATGAGCTTGCTTTGAAACAATTTTCCATCAAAATACATCCAGGGACAGCAGTGCTCCCAGGGAATGGGTTGTCCGCAGGCGTCGTTGGCCAGAAGAGCCATGTCCACGCCACTCATGAATAGGGCAGACAGCTGGATCCCTCTGGGGTCTAGATTATCAATCTGCAACAAGAATAACCAAGGTGAATAGACAAACAACTAAATGCAGAAAAGTTAAACTTGGGGAAACAACCCAGCTGTAAAAATTTCTGAAGGCAACACACAAACTAGAAGTTTTGGGACTGTGACCTAATGTGAAGGCATCATAGCAGAAATGGGTCAAGTTTTACATAAAAAGGTCATATTTTTAGTACCATATTGTTTTTACTCTCGTGATCTGACCCAACTTTACAATAACTAGAATTATTTGCAGAAGCCACGAGGGTAAGTTCATAGCCACCGGAACAGAGCACCGAGAGCCTCCAACGACCCATGTCATCCACGGCATTTCTTCATATGTAGGCCCTGAGATGTTTAACGTTGCAGATCGACACACGCATGATGTCACGAGGGTCTACTAAACAGAAGAGACACCGAAGAGGTCACAGGTACTTGGGAGGTTCGCAGTGCTCTGGTCCAGCAACCACACACTACCGCATCGACTACTGACGTGGCTGCATAACATTTTACTCAGCTCTTAAAAAATAAAAAAAATTTCACAATATGGAATATTTGCTCCAACATCACAACAACGGCCCAAACTGCTGCAGAAAAGGAAAAACTACTAGGGAGCACAGTTAAAGGGAATCTGTCAGTTTTTTTTCACCTAGTCTGAGGGCAGCATAATGTAGAGACAGAGATCCTAATTTCAGCGATGTATCACTTACCGGGCTGCTTACTGTACTTACTCTTTTATCAGTAGGAGATCATTAGAGGACTAGTAAACCTGCTGCCAGGAAGTCAAGCATATGAGTTCTGTATAACCCCACCCCCAGCACTGATTGGCTGCCCATGTACAGTGTACACAGAAAGCTGCCAATCAGTGGTGTGGGCGGGGTTATACTGAGCTCAACATTCATAGAACTGATAGACCTTGAGCAGATAAAATAGTGATTTTTTTTTCCGAAATTCCAGCAAGCAGCTCGGTAAGTGATACATCGCTAGAATCAGGGTCTCTGCATCTACTTTATTCTTCTACCACATGGGGTAGCAAAAACCTAGTGACAGATTCCCTTTAAGTCTAAAATCAAGACAGAAAAGAATGACCAAGAAATTTAGGGCACTTACCTTGAGCTCTTGAAGCTGATCAGGCTCATAGAGTTTTGGTGACAGTGCTTGGGTGAGGAAGGCATCGAGTTCCTGGCGACGAAGTATTCGGATGCCGGGCCACTGTACCATATACCTACGGAAGAATAAAAAAAAGGTATGGCGAAACTGGATTTGTATAAATTGGGAACAATTTTTACTGTATGACTGAGCCTGTCAGGACAAAATGACTATGCAAACCAAGCTCAGTGCACACCTGATATGGTTGAACCGTTCAGATCACCATCCACCTACTTGTTTTGCATTTATCTTTGTCCACTCTTCCCTTAAATGACAATTCTGGCTTTACGGGAGCCAAATAAAGACAACAGTAGATAAAAAACAATCAAGCAGGTTGAAAGGTGCGCCGAGCGCCTGTGCTTACTTTGAACATTATTTTCCGCCAACAAAAATCACTTTATTCTTATAAGTTATGTTCTTTACATCTGACTTCATTAGTCGTCCCGTTTTAGAAATACATTTAGTAACCACTTTTATCAGATATCTAATAAATACATTTTTCAGGATATTTAAAAAGGGTCATTTGAAAAATCAAGTTTGCGTTGTTGGTATTTACCCCTTTACTTCGCAGCCAATATTTTTTATGTCGCATTTTTTCCTCCTTTTCCAAGAGGCATACTTTTACCTTCTGTGGAAATAGCCCTATAAGGACTTTTTTTTTTTTTACTTTTTTGCAGGACGAGCTTTGGTTTTGATCGAGACTTATTTATTTTACTATAAGGAAATTGTGGGGGAGAAAAAAAATGCAATGACGCCATTGTTTTATGGGTTTTGTTTGTACAGCGTTCATTGTATGATAAAAATGAACAAACATTCTCCAGGTCAGTACAATTGCGATACCACACTTCCACACTGGCATAGATTTTTTTTTTTTTTTTTTTTATAGAAGGGGTGAAAAAAAAATATCAGAAGTTAAGAGAATTTTTTTTTTAAATGTAGTTTTGGGTCACCATTGTCAGAGATCCGTTATGTTTGCATTTTTCCATCATTAATACTGCGTGAGGCCTTGTCTTTTGCACGATGTTTTTATTGATACCAGTTTGGAGTACACATACAATGTTTTGATCATTTTTTCATTGCATTTTTTTTCTTATAGAAAGGTCTGGTGACTGTAAAACCACAATACCGTTTTTTGCTAGTTTGTTTTTTTTATTTACAGCATTAATCATGTAGGTTGATTAATTTAAACTTTTCATAGATGCACTTTTTAGAACACAATAATAATAAATATTTAGATTTTTTTTTACATCTCTTTTTAATGGCATTAAAAGGGTGTGATTACATTTTATTTTTTTTAAGCCTCCTTGGTAACAAACTTGACCCTGAGATCCTCTGACGGTATACCGCAATACATTAGTATATGGGGCAAGTGCAATCTCCCTGTAGCCTATGGCAGAGCCTCAGAGGAGTAGCGAGGAGCAGCGATGGTAGCCTTCAGCAGGCCGCGTCTGACGGGTAACCCATTGGTGCCGACTCATCGGTTTGTGGGCGGTTGAAGGTAATCTGAGCATGCGAGCACTGGTACCGCTGTCAGATACTGGCTGTGCCATATAAATAGATAACAGCAGTGATCAGAGCCCAGCTCCATTCGCTGCTGCTCCAAAAGACCATTGAACAGTCAGACAGGATCATCTGTACCATAAAAAGTAGTCTTTAACCAGCTGCTGCAAAACCACAACTCACACAACATGCTGGGAGTTGTAGTTTCATGCCGGCAGGAGGATCACAGGTTGCAAACTGCTCCTTGGAAACAAGGAATTGTTCTGTAACATGCTGGGAATTGTAAAAAAAAAAATAGTTGTAAGCCACTTACCGTAAAACACAGCACAGCACCATGAGGTGAGTGGGCACGTTGGCGGGATTGAGCATAGCCGGGGTGTCAGATCTCATGCATGCCAGGAAAGCTCTCATCCTCCGGTTCTTGTCTTCCACCGCTTTTCCCAACCAAAGTTTCTTAAGATTAGGGCAAGTCCATTCCCGGAAAGCAAGGGCTTCCACAAGCTCTGGTGTCTGTGGGGACTTGCCCTTGTAGGTGGCCCACTCCTTAATAATGACTGGGTAATCTGTAAGGTACACAGTGAGTCAGGTGGGCGGAGAAAGCTGCAACCGGACCACCCTGTCAGGGGCAACCCCCGAAGCCATGCACTGTAAAAGCCGCTGATAGTTCCAGCTGCAATCTCTATCCTGATGTAGTTCCAGTCCTCCTGGTTTATGCGCAGTGCAGTCTGTCTCAGCTGTCATCCTGCCGGCGCCGCTCTGCCTCAAGCACTGACAAAGTGTGTTTTACCTTTAGAATTCACTTTACTCCCCCCCGGTGCGCTGTCTGCTCCTGTACAGTACCCTGCCTGACCGATTTCATCTTCAGCCATCTATATCAGCTGACTGGGTTGTTTTACAATATTGCTAGCTGGTTTCTAGCAGAGCTCAACTCTCCTGCACTGCGATGGCAGAAGAGAACATCGATCAGGCAGGGTACTATACAAGAGCAGGGTGCACAGAGCAATAAGGAGAATTCTACACTTACATTACCACGATGATAACTCAGTGGTGGGGCTAGGATGGAGCACACAGGAGATGGGTAGGGGTCTGCAGCACTGAGGAGAAGCAAGAGCTGCTGGAAAACGTAGTTTTAGCAGAGCAGGACAGCCCGTTCAGCTATATGAAGCACAGAGGGGCAGACAGACATGAAAAAGACATAAAAGTACAAGAAAGAAAGCTTTTCTTGGGCTTAGTCTGTATATTAAGAATAAGTATGTATTCACTGTGCTTTCTGAAAATAAATGCTATTATGACAACCCTTTAATGACAAAAGGGCCGAGTGTTAAAATTGAAACTGATCCTTATATTTGCCAGAAAGATGATGCTGTTAGTCAGGAGGCCCCAAACACTTATCAGCCGATCCAGGTTTGGTTGGCTTAAAGGGGTATTCCCATCTCCAAGATCCTATTCCAATATGTACTAGGTGTAATAATATTATTAGAAAATAACTCCAATTAGAAATGTAGTATAGTTCTTCTGACTAGTTATGTCACTTACCCTTTGTACAGGGCAAAGCAGTAGCTTAGTGGTCGTAACCAGCTAACTGTCACTATATGAGCGGTTGTGACCATGGATACCCAAGATACTTCCATGCCCTGCACATGGTGTAAATGACACAGCGAATCAGAAGAACTACACTACATTTCTAATTAAAGGTATTTGTTAATACTGTTATTACACCTACCACATATTGGGATAGCGTCTTGGAGATGGGAATACCCCTTTAAGTCAAACGTGAACTAAGATTCCCAGTACACAAACCAACCAAATTTCCTTTTCTGCTTTGTAAAACTAGATTAAGCAGACATTTTTGTGTCTAGTCTCATAATTCCTTTATACATATAGAGAGCTGATCTTTTCTGCACGTAGCTGTACTGCGTAGAGTAGATCACCGGCATGCAGCTGGGCGTCAGCTTTGGCCAATGGAACATGTGAAAGGTCCGTCATCATTACCCCATAATAGTCCCCTCCCGTTATATGACGCAGGGTCACTTACGGTCGGGGGGCATTCTGTTCTTTCTGAATGCCAGGCGCTCCGTTTTCTTCCTGCTTTCCGCCAGACTGAACAGGACTCCGTAGACATACTGGCGCACTGCTCGGTAAAGGATTGCGGCAGGAGGGAGGTCCTTGTTGGCTTCATCTTCTATTGTAACTGGAATTTTTATTTCGCCCTTTTAGATATATAAAATATATATATATTAACAAACCTTATAGTGAGGCTTATATCAGATCATTGCCCATAATTTTCTTTCTGACTGTTTCCCCAAAAGCAACAAATTTGTTTATGGAAAGGGTAAAGGACTTTGCTGGTTTTGAAAAAAAAAAAAAAAAAAAAACCTGTTCCCCGGCTGCTGTTTCTTTACAAAAAAGTGCATTACTCCGCCTCCTATGGATGGAGGATGTAGACATATGGGTGGGGGCAGGATGGAAGAATATATGGGAGCAGGATGGAAGAACAAATGGGGGACGTTACTACAGGAAGGTGCAAGGATGTAGGACATTATTACTGCGCTCATGCATTTTATTTTTGAGGACACCTTTTTCAATGGGGGAGAGGTCCTGTTACTGTGCAGGACAACACTCACTTTTCTCCTTCATCTGGCGTAGTGTAGAAGTTGAGGAAAAATTGGGGAATGTGCTCTAGATAACTTATTTTCTACAGAGACAAATCCTGGCTGGAAGAAGTGATGGTGGTCTGTGCTGGATGCAGATGAAGGACTTCAACTAGAGACATCACCGGTGAGTCAGTGTGTTACCTGTACACTGACACTATATACTGTGTACAGAGTTCCTGTGTATAATGTCACCGGTAATCCCTGTATTCACATTGACACAATATACAGAGCTCCTGGGTATAATGTCACAGGTGATCCCCATATTACCTGTCCACTATATACAGAGCTCCTGTGTATAATGTCACAGGTGATCCCCATATTACCTGTCCACTATATACAGAGCTCGTGTATAATGTTACTGGTGATCCTTGTATTACCTGAACACTGACACAATATACAGAGCTCCTGTGTATAATGTCACAGGTGATCCCCATATTACCTGTCCACAATATACAGAGCTCCTGTATATAATGTCACTGTGATCACTTTATTACCTGTACACTGACACTATATACAGAGCTCCTGTGTATAATGTCACGGTTGATCACTGTATTACCTGTACACTATACACAATGTACAGAGCTCCAGTGTATAATGTCATCGTGATTACTGTATTACCTGCATAATGACAGTATATACAGAGCTCATGTGTGTAATGTCACCGGTGATCACTGTATTACCTGTACACTGACACTATATACAGAGCTCCTTTGTATAATGTCACCGATGATCACTGTATTACCTGTACACTATATACAGAGTTCCTGTGTATAATGTCACTGGCGATGCCTGTATTACCTGTACACTATACACTATATAGTATATTCAGAGCTGTGTATAATGTCACTGCGATCCCTGTATTACCTGTACACTATATACAGAGCTCCTGTGTATAATGTCACTGGTGAGTCACTATTACGTGTACACTGACACTATACACTGTATACTATGTACAGCACTCCTGTGTATTATTGCACTAAGGCTATGTTCACACGTTGTTTTTTTCAGCTTTTTTTATGCAAACTTTCACCTGCATTTTACAGTACCTGCAAAGTTTAGGAGATATCAGAAATCTCATGCACACAGCTTTTTTTGTCCTCAGTATTTTGTGCAAAACCTTGGGTTTTGCAGAATGGAGCAAGCCACCTTCAGCATTTTTCAGCCTTTTTTCACCCATTGAAAGCAAATGGGTAGTGAAAAAAAACACAGGTATCAGTTTTTGCTGTGGTTTTACTGACAAAACCTAATGAAGTAGAATAAGATTTTTTTTTTTGCACTAAACTATCAGCATGGACAAAAGATAATTGTAGCATGACAAAAACGCAGAAAAAAAACAAAGCAAAACCTGCTTTTTTTTGCAGTAAGTTTCTTACTGCCAAGAGAGCAGGTTTTGCCTATGGGAAAAAAACACAAAAAACGCAACGTGTGAACATAGCCTTATGTCAATATTAGTATTGTGGGTTTTTTAAATTAATGATCAGTATTGTAGTAGTCAGTCACTATGTGGTGGTAAAATGTGATCTGATCATGGTGTTATGGATTTGTCCCTTATATGTGGTAGTATACATTTCTTAAAATAACCCAGGTGACACATTCCCTTAAGGAAAAATATATACCCAAAAAGAGTATTGAAATGTTTAATAGGTTAGAGTAGAGTAGGGCCTGGCCAAAAGAGTCCACCTTGTTGTAGTAGTGACTTAAAAAAAATATATATATCTTTTGGCCAAAACAAAAGCTGAAGGCTATGTACTGGTGCTTCTCACAAAATTAGACGATCATCAAAAAGTTAATTTATTTCAATTCTTCAATACAAAAAGTGAAACTCATATTATATAGAGTCATTATAAACAGAGTGATCTATTTCAAGTGTTTATTTCTGTAAATGTTGACGATTATGGCTTACAGCAAATGAAAACCCAAAGTCATTATCCCAGTAAATTAGAATACTTTATAACACCAGCTTAAAATCCGAAATGTTGGCCTACTGAAATGTATGTTCAGTAAATGCACCAATACTTGGTCGGGGCTCCTTTTGCATCAATTACTGCATCAATGCAGCGTGGCATGGAGGCGATCAGCCTGCGGCACTGCTGAGGTGTTATGGAAGCCCAGGTTGCTTTGATAGCAGCCTTCAGCTCGTCTGCATTGTTGGGTCTGGTGTCTCATCTTCCTCCAATACCCCATAGATTCTCTATGGGGGTAAGGTCAGGCGAGTTTGCTGCCAATGAAGCACAGTGATACTGTTGTTTGTACACCAGGTATTGGTACTTTTGGCCGTGTAGACAGGTGCCAAGTCCTGCTGGAGAATGACATTTCCATCTCCAAAAAGCTTGTCGGCAGAGGGAAGCATGAAGTGCTCTAAAATCTCCTGGTAGCTGTCTGCGCTGACTTTGGTCTTGATAAAACACAGTAGACCTACACCAGCAGATGACATGGCTCCCCAAACCATCACTGATTGTGGAAACTTCACTCTAGACCTCCAGCAGCTTGGATTGTGTCCTCTCCACTCTTATTCCAGACTCTGGGACCTTGATTTCCAAATTAAATGCAAAATTTACTTTCATCTGAAAACAACACCTTGGACCACTGAGCAACAATCCAGTTATTTTCCTCCTTGGCCCAGGTAAGACGCTTCTGGCGTTGTCTATTGGTCATGAGTGGCTGACACAAGGAATGTGACACTTGTAGCCCATGTCTTGGATATGTCTATGTGTGGTGGCTCTTGAAGCAATGACTCCAGCAGCAGTCCACTCCTTGTGAATCTCCACAAATTCTTGAATGGCCTTTTCTTAATCCTTTCAAGGCTGCGGTTATCCCGGTTGCTTGTGCACCTTTTTCTACCACACTTTTTCCTTCCCCTCAACTTTCCATTAATATGCTTGGATACAGCACTCTGTGAACAGCCGGCTTCTTTAGCAATGACCTTTTGTGACTTCCCCTCCTTGTGGAGTGTGTCAGTGACGCCTTCTGGACATTTGTCAAGTCAGCAGTCTTCCCCATGATTGTGGAGCTACTGAAAAAGACTTAGGCTGCTTTCACACATCCGTTTTTTTGTTTCAGACACAATCCGGCAGCTTTACAAAAAAAACGGATCCGGTTTGAATTTTGAAAAACTGATGCACCGGATCCGTTTTTTAGCTGGATCCGGCGCATCCGGTTTTCTTTACTGCGCATGTATTTTAGACACGTTGTTCACGTTGATACCGGGACGAGAGAGAGAGAGCGAGAGAGAGCGAGAGAGCGCGAGAGAGAGCGCGAGAGAGCGCGAGAGAGCGCGAGAGAGAGCGCGAGAGAGAGCGTGAGAGAGCGCGAGAGAGCGCGAGAGAGCGTGAGAGAGCGTGAGAGAGAGCGTGAGAGAGAGCGTGAGAGAGCGCGTGAGAGAGCGAGAGAGCGAGAGGCCAGCATGCATAACAAAGCTTCTGGGCATGCTCAGTGTACAAAAAACGGATTCGGCAGCCGGAACCGTTCGTTCACACATCCGTTTCATGCGTTTATTGCCGCAAACGTCCTTTCAGGCTTTTTCGCCGGACAGAAAAAATGTTGCAGTAGACGTTTTTTGTGTCTGGCAAAAAAGCCTGAAGGGACGGATCCGGCACAAAAACGGATGAAACGCATGTCCTTCAGGCACAATCCGGCGCCAATACAACTCTATGGGGAAAAAACGGATCCGGCGTAAAAAAAAAAAAAACGGATCCGTTTTTTTCTAAAACTGCAGGATTGTGCCTGAAACGAAAAAACGGATGCGTGAAAGCAGCCTAAGGGACCTTTATAAACACTTAGGAGCCTTTGCAGGTGTTTTTTTAATTATTCTAACTTACTGAGATAATGACTTTTGTGTTTTCATTGGCTGTAAGCCATAATCATCAACATTAACAGAAAAACAGGTGAAATAGATCACTCTGTGCGTAATGACTCTATAGAATATGAGTTTCACTTTTTGTATTGAAGAACTGAAATAAAGTAACTTTTTGATGATATTCTAATTTTGTAAGAAGCACCTGTATGTGATCTGGTGTTATATGGGAACTGTTAATGTGTGATTGATGAGGACGTGGTGCAGAAGTGGCGTTTTTTTCACAAGAGTGGGCGGTGGGACAGTGGAAGGTTCGCGGGGTGGAGGCGGAGCTCAGATGGAGCCTGGGCAGAGTCTCAAAGGAGTCCAAAAACGTTGACAATATGGGGCCCTGAAATTCTCGGTGGCAGTCCTGAGTCGGAGGCCTACAAATCTCCTCTAACCTCCCAGCATTCAAGGCTCCTCATTTGAATGGTCGGTCTAGCGTGTCATGTGTCACACTGCGATGATGACGCCAATCCGGCTAATCAACAGAAGAGATGGGAATGCCGGGAGAGAAGGAGATTCGCAGGGCTCTCGTTGACCCGGCTGATGGACCGCAGTCCTGCAAATCGATTCTCCCATAATTGTAGATACCTTATTACCAGCACCAAATTCTTGAGGCATGCAGTGAAGCCATTGCGTACCTTTGTCAGGATGTGAAAGATGTAGGGGTACATTAACCCTTTCTTGTGACGATGTTCCGCTACTCTCAATACTTCAGGTGCCACCAGAGGCAGCGGAGGAGTTGTGATGTCCATGTGGTTCCTGGTGGGCATGGAAAGGAGACAAGGTATCTGTAGAGACCCTTGGTTGCCTTTCTTGTCTGTAGCCTTGGATCCGGATTGGGCAGGAGAGGGATTTTCAGTCTGGGTAAATAACAAGAAACGTAGAAGAGTACTCGCCCGGCTCAACCTTTACTGAGGTTCGGCACAGTAGGTGTAACTGCTGTAATAAATCAGTACACCCCTATATCCAGACCAGATATTCATATATTGTGGTCTGGCAGAAGACCATGCCTAAAAGACCACCTTCAATGCAATATAGTTAGTCTCAAGGAGGTTTAATTGAATTATTTGATTTTATAGCATAGTGTTTAGCATTATAACATATATAATGAAAGCTACAGATCTAGCAAAGGTTACCTTGACTCCTAGCACAGCATTTGGACACCGAAGCACAAAAAAAAGGGTAATTTGACATAGATCAATGGTTCGTCTAATGGTAAATGGTTTTCCGCTTTCAGAAAACGGTTCCTCAGGATCAGTTTAAAAAATAAAAATGTTTTAATCACCCTCCCCAGGTCCAGCACTGAATCTCCACCACTGCTCCTGGTTTTGAATATTATGTTGACAGCGCTGCGGCCAATAACTAAACTTACTGACCGGCTGCAGTTCTCTCGATGTGACCTCAACACTGTAAACAATAACAGACGCTGGTAGCAGCGGCGGAGTTTCAGCCCTGGACCCGGGGACGGTGAGTAAAGCTCAGTTCATTTTCGTGTAACACATTGAATCATGATAACCTTTGCTACATCGGGATAAAAAAAAAAAAAACTAACTAAAAAGCCGCGTTCTTCTGTACACATCTATGCTATTTAATATGAACCAGTTCCAGTAGAATTGGCCGAGAATTATAAAGCTTTTTGATATCTCGGCCATATAACGTGGGCCTGGGACTATGGTAAAACGTACCTTGGCTTGGTCTGTGGCATGCTTCTTTGTTTTGCCCAGTGACTTGCCCTTTTTATCCCAGTCACATTTGGTCCCGCTGATGTGGCTAAAAAACAAAAATGGGGAAATAAAAAAATATAATAAAAAAAATGCATTGATGAAATTCTTTATTTCATCTATTTACCAA
Organism: Ranitomeya variabilis; assembly: GCF_051348905.1. Classification (NCBI taxonomy): domain Eukaryota; kingdom Metazoa; phylum Chordata; class Amphibia; order Anura; family Dendrobatidae; genus Ranitomeya; species Ranitomeya variabilis. The sequence goes on from NC_135239.1 coordinate 183,375,686, forward strand.
TATGTACGCCAAATTGCTTCACCCAATTAATAAACAAAACCAAACTGAATATGGCTTAAAATTAAAAAAAATTACCGTAAATAAAAAAAAAATCTATGGGGAATAATTCTATTTTTTAAAAAGGTCTGCTGAAAAATAAGATCCGGAATCTCATTGGTTTGCCTTCGCTCTGACTTTACAAATTGCTCATTTCCTCGCCCCATACCATACTTTGCTTATACTGCTGCAGAGCGAACTGGTGGATAAGTATCTCTCTTAAAGGGGTTGTCATGACTTTAAAAAATAAAAACATGCTTTCTCCAGAAATGGCGCCACACCTGTCCACAGGTTGGATCTGGTATTGCAGAAAAAAATAAATAAAATAAGAAAATATATATAAAATAAAAAAAAATAAAAAAAAGACAAAACTAAAGAGCATGGACTTCTGTTAACACACACAAAAAAAAACAATCATTTAATCACCTGCTGGTCCTGCCTGTGCAGCCAATCACTGGCCTCGGCGGTCATGTGCAAGAGTCGCCATGGAGGTCAGTGATTGGCTGCAGTAGTCACGTGAACGATAGATGCGGCATCTACCTGGAGGGCTTGCGGGGACCACCAGAGCAATGGCGCAGCGGGTGATTGATTATTTTACTATGCTCGTGTGATATTAAAGCATTAATTTTTGCTATAATCCAATAGAAACTGTCAAGAGGTAAATGGTGGCGAGCTGGGCAGTATCGGTGAAGACACTCACTTGGTGGCTCCTCCGTTGCCATCGTCGTTGTCGGATGAGGATGAAGCAGATGATGGTGGGAAGTAGGCAGAGTCCACGTGGTTCGGGCTCCCGCTCTGGGCCGGGTTGATGGGAGATGACCGCTCATACAGGGGGGTATGTTTGCCTTCATGGGGAATGTTACTGTAATTGTTCTGCTCACATACGCTTTTGTTTGTTGGACTGATGGCGGCAGTAGATTCGGAGAGGTTGTACAGATATGGACCTTTATGGGGAGTTCCACAAGGGATGGACATGTGTGGTGCCTGAAAACATGGCAAAAGGTACATATATGGGAAAAGAGCAATAGAAAAATACTCCAATGATGCATCTCTGCAGGCAGATGATGGCTGTGTGATTCAGCCATCATCTGCCCGTTAACAGCAAGGCTCCACCTGCGGCTGCTAACCTGTGAGATGCTGCTGTCAGTCTGTGATAGCGGCCTTTACAGAGTTCGACCTTGGGGGTGTTAGGCTCTAATCACCCATCAGCTTCCCCACAACACGATGGCGGGGAACCAATGAATTGCTATGACTGGCAGGGTCTGCTGAAAACCCCCAGTACTCCCATGAAAGCCAGCCTGTGGCAGGTGTTCATAAAAGACTATGATTTTGCAGTATTGAGGGGTATAGTTTCAGACAAACACAGGTTCAGGTTCCTAAAGGGGACTACAAAGTACATTAAAAAGTTTAAAGAAAAAAAAAAGTTTTTAAAAATATGTTAAAAAAAAAAAAAAAAAATTTGAATCCCCCCTCCTTTTCCCCTTACTAAAAATAAAAGAAAAAAAAATACAAGTCCGTAAATGTCCACTGCATCAAGATATAAAATTATTACGATCAGTAAACATAATTGGGAAAAAAAAAAAAAGCCAGAATTGTAGTTATTCACACACAGCAACACTGCAAAAAAGATGCAATAAGAGGCGATAAAAATATCTTATCTACCCAAATATGGTATCAATGAAAGCATTGTCTCAGGGTGCAATAAATAAGCTCTCTCACAGTTGCAATGGTCGAAAACTGAAAATGTTACAGATCTCAATAAAAAAAGCGACATAAGCAAAACCATTTTTTTTTTAAATTAATTTCAGATTTTTATTACCACGTAATAAAAAAAAAAAAAATCTGCATATTTGGTATTGTCGCAATTTCACCGCACTTGGAATTTATTTTCTCGTTTTCATGTACATCACATGATAAAATAAATGGTGTCATTCAAATATACAACTCACCCTGCAAAAAAAAAAAAAAAAAAAGCCCTCACACGACTGTTCGTATAAAAAAAAAAAAATGAATAAAAGGTAATGGTTCTTGGAAGTGCAAAAACATTAAAAAAGAAAAATCGCCTATTTGGGCAGGGGATAAGGGGATGTATGAAAATCGACATATCACCTGCCCTGACATGCATGATAACTATTGGAACCTTACAAATCATAATAAGGGGGGCCTCTAAAGTCCCCTGTGTGAACGGGGCTATAGTGAGCATGTGCAACCACTGCCCCTTTCACACATGCTCACTGCTGCTCCACTCAATGGCTGTCCCCTACATTCTGTGGGTCCCCATTCAGCGATCGCACACTTATCCTGTGGATAGGTGGTATATGTTTCCTATAGAACAACCACTTTAATCCACAATTTCACTGCATGGCCTATAAGTCTTCTTACACTGGCATGCCGCTATCCACAAGGAGAGACGTTACTCCTTGAACCACAGTCAGAAGCCACTAATACAGCCAATTCAGATCTCACGCTTTGCACTGAGGAAGGGTAACACCCTAAAACATGTGTCTGCAAATGGAGATTTTGCCTTGGCTTTTATCCTGTCATGTGACGAGGCACATTGCAGGATCAATATTGACTTTTAGGATTGCTACTTCCAACAGATGGCACTAGAGTGCATATTTAATTTCCCACAGCAGAGCACTGCACGGCCTATAAGTCTCCTTACACTGCCAGGTCACTCTCCACAAGGAGAAATGTTATCCCTTAGACTCTAGGTGTAATCAGGAAATACTGGTGATTATGGTGCATTTGACCAAGTGTACACAAGTAAGACTGAACTAAGACTTCTGGGTATAAAATGCAATGCCTTGACCAACCGTGGGGCCTCCTGATGCCTACAAGGCTATTCGTTCCTGGTATCTAAATACAGACTCTGAAACCTGAATTAAACCATAAATACATGTATAAATAATGATTTTTTTTTTTAAACCCTAACCAGAACTAAAAATGACCACGTGTTCTCGGGACAGATTTACATTTCATCGTACAGACATACCTGCATCATACCGGGACCTCTATTCGGTCTGCCTGTAAAGAGAAAAAACACCCCATTAGTAACCCGTAAGGTAGCGACTATTCAGATATATACTACTACAGCTGAGATTTCACTTTTTTAATGTCTACAATAACGTTGCCACATTCATTATTATTTGCTGGTCTAAATCGATTTGCAGGACCAGGTCCAGGGGACGCGTCCATAATCTGTGACTGGACAAGTCCAGAGAGAACTGTCTCTTACCTGAGGATCATCCTTGGCTCTTCTTTTGATTAGCCAGCCTCGTGTGACGTCATCGTTAACGCATGTGTGACATCACGCCAGGCCGGCTAATCAAAAGAAAAGCCGTTGAGGACGGGAGGCAAGAGGAGCTTCTCAGCCAGACTACTGACATGACCAATGGACCAGGACTTGCAAATTGATTGTCCCATCTTTAATCAGAGAATAATTATTTTAATTGGCAATTGAGGAGCACAGATACATGAAGGTCACTATTACTACACTTGTCCAATAAAATTGTCTGACAAGCAAAAGATCCAGGTGGACCGGATTACTCCATAAGAGGATGTCTCGGAAGGATAACCGCTGACCCAATGTCTTAGCGGGGCATAAGTATGCCATAGGGGAGGTCACTCGCTTGGGATTAGCCTCCACTGGTCAGCTTAAAAAGACATAGCAAATAGCGGCTCCCAAGTTGGAGTACATCTTTCTTTTGCATGTCATTAACTTCTAAAAGACAGGAAAAAGTTATTACTATAACCCGAGTGGTGACCCTACAGTAGACCTGGGACCACATCTGGTCCTCTAGCTGTTCCTGTCCGTCCTGCGGACCAAGATAGGCATAGGGCTGAAAACAGTGTCCCATGGGCCACACCATGAGTCTGTCCCACCCCTGCCCTACAGGATTTATGGCCGTGAGGACCTAGCTACAAAGCAGGAAAGCATTTTCTCAGACTGACCAAGGTAAGGAGCTGGGTACGGCAGGGGCTTGTTGGTGGCTCTGTAATATGCGACTGCTCTCTTGAAACGGGAAACTTTGTCATCTGTTCTTGACTGAAAAACAGAATTAACCATTAATATCTGAGATAAAGTCACCAAACATCTGAACATACGCCAACATAAGTCCACTGCCAACCATTACACCCCACTGCCATGTCCTGGCGCCAAGCAGAGAGACCTCATTAACGCAAGAACGGATACAAATTCACCATTCTTCATTGATAGACTTAGGGTGAAAGAACACAGAGCGGAACGCCACGTCAGTCACATCTGTAATCTGCGGCAAAGATTGGCCCGAGTTTTACAATGGCCGTCTGAACCCAATATGTTCACCTGTGAATGCTGGAAAACATCAGAGGAGATCGAGTCCAAATCATTTGTATCCTTAATATTACGGACATAGTCGGCAACCGCTTTGATAACGACATCACATGGGGGTAACACCAGCTGGTGGGCACGGACCTAAACGTGGAAAATCACATTTAGAATGAGGTTTGTACATCAGAATATTAATACAGTCTCTCACCGACATGGAATTTTGGAACTCATTGATGGGACATTTTCAGATTTTGTTCTATGACTTTACAGAGATTATGGAATAGAATTAGCACTATATATGTATTAAAACGAAAAGAATAAGCCAAAGGGTACAAGAAGTGATGCTGGTAAACTCTTCTGTACACCTCGGTAATCCACAAGCACCACAAAACGGCCTTTACCCACCAACCCCTCCCCCAGTTTTCGAGCTGCATTTCCACAAAGATGTCCTGAAGAAGAGCAGCCATTACTGTTTATTGACCCATGGCCTTTTGTATTCCAAGTCAATTGCATCCGGTACATGATGTTTGCGCCTGGAAACAAGTATTGCATCTGTCACCATCATTTAGGACAGAATGACAATTGCAGAAACAAAAAAAAAAAAAAAAACGATCTGCCCAGGCCATGGATGTATGCGTGCCGTCAGGAGAACAACCTCAATGGAGGCTACAGGAAACCTTCAACAAGATGTTCTGCCGGCAGGTGAGCGGTTTCACTGCAGACTGTCCAAGCGGCTTAATTCTCAGATGGTCCATTGTTAATGAGATCCGAGGACAGCAATAAATTGTGATAATGATGAAGAATCAACGGCGGATACGTGGTGAATTATAATGTTTTCCATTCTAAAAGGATTGATCAGGTTTATTATTTTACTATTGGGTAGTAGAGCGCAGAAGAGCACACTATTGTGCCAATAAGGGGCAAAAAAAACCCTGAAAACGGGACGTCATATGGCTCCAAAATGTGGGTTTTTTTTAATTTAATTTTATGATGTAGGCCATCTCTGTGAACACAGATATATAGTGCAGGTTGCTCAGTGTTTTAATGCGGATGTGTGCTCTGAAGTAGATCATGGACGATTGGGAGGATTTATGCATAAAAGGAAAAAAAATTAACGTTTTTTTTTTTTAATTTTGCTGGATCCGATTTTCATCTATCCCTGGTCCATGTGTCAGCTTTTACCCTCAGTATGGCATCCGCATGCAAAACAAATACATTTCTAAGCTTCCACTTATTAGGGTATATTCATAAGTCCAGTTCTACCCACGCCCACCTTCCAAAAAAAAAACAAAAAAAACACGCAGCAGATTACGGTCCCAGCAAAGTGTATTAGATTTCTGAAATTCTACACACTTGTTCCTTATTTTTTTTCAAATCTGCAGCATGTCAAAATTTTTTTTTTTTTTTCCAGCATTTTTCACCTATTCTGGTGAATGGGGAAAACCGCATGAAAAAAAAAAAAACAAACGGCAAAACATGAATTTTTTTTTATGCAGTAGGATGCTGAAAAACACTGATGACAAGGCTGGCTTCATCCATGTGTTATATATTTTGTTTTTTTACTCGAGTGGGCATTTTTCATCCACAAATTAAACTAAATTTTTTTTTTTTTATTTATTTATTTATTTTTTTAAAAAGACAAGTTTTGGGTTGTTTTTTTTTGTAACTAGTTACAAAAACGGACATGTGAATTATAAAACTTGAAGGACGCACATACACCAATCGGCCATAACAGAAAAGATATTTTTTGGAGAGTTTCTGCTCAAAAAAAATTCCCCAAAAGACAGTGTGCACACAACCTTAGGCTAGCTTCACACTAGCGTTCGGCAGAGCTGCGGATGGCAGCCTTCTTCCTCCGTTATGCCCCGCCCACTGCCGCACCTCTTCCTTCAGCTCCGCCTACATCTGCATGTGTCCTGCGTACCCTATCTTTAACATTGGGTACGTAGGCCATGCGGATGTATGCAGATGCCTCCGCATGCGTCGTTTTGACGCTGCGCCGGCCGCAACAAAATGACATGTTGCGTTCGACGCAGGTCAGCGCAGCGTCAAAATGACGCATGCGGAGGCATCCGCTTACATCCGCATGGCCTGCATACCCAATGTTAAAGATAGGGTACGCAGGACACATGCGGAGCTGAAGGAAGAGGCGCAACAGTGGGCAGGGCTTAATGGAGGAAGAAGGCTGCTATCCGCAGCCCTGCCGTAGTCCATGAATGTGTCTAAGGTATGTGATATCAAGTAGTTAGCCACCCGTCAGTGGTTTTCATTATGGCTGACCGGTGTATACAGTACAAGTGGGTTATTCACCTACTTTCAATGAAGCCAATGGATGATCTGGCCCAAGCAAGCTCCAATGGAAAGCGGCTAGATCTTCATCTGGTAAGATGTGGTTACCTGCGGAACAAAAAAGAAAAAGAACAATGGTGATGAGTATATTCACAGTTGTAGTCACTTGGCTGAGTTGGGGGCAATGCCCCTAGGTGTAGAGCTGAGCTGCAGCTCTCCTATTACCAGCCTTAATGCTAATATACAGACAGAAGCATACAGCAGCACTCCGTGTACTGAGATGTCTGCAGACATGGAATACATGACATTTGGGATGCTTTACTGCTATACAGAACATGCTGGTGAAATTAAGGTACTTAATCTATCAAACATGCCTCTCTGGCTAAAAGTATATACTAAAAATGTAAAGGGCAGGTAGGATCCAGCACTAATTAAAAGCAGCTTAAGGGTAAGTTTCATAAGACTATTTTCTCCACATCTGAGAAAAATGGTCCAATGACCGATAAGAAAGTTTCTCCACCTTCTCCATTCTGTCAGTCCGTGAAAATCGGACTTCACTCGGATGTCATCTGAGTGCAGTCTGATTTGTTTCATAGGCGCATAGATTTTCATTGCCGATTTTGATAGGACAACCGGATCAAAATGAACGCGAGAGAGCTGCATTATAGCTATGAGCGAGCTCTGATAGTTACCTGACCATTCTCGTGACCTAACAAAACAGACAACTCTTGCATATGGTGCGGCTGAAGAACATCTACCAAGACATGCAGCCGCAGGGACTCGAACATATTTTTCCAGCACGCCGACGACACTGTTCGCACCCGAGCATGCTCAGATAACACCTTATTCCAGCACGTTCACTCATCACTACCGCATTACCGTTCTGAGCTCGGTGCCATTTTGTGGGTGCCATGGCCGTTGCTGATCGCGAGTGACCTAGAAGTCAGACCGCCACCGATACAATAACGATGACCTATCCTGAAGGACCAGTCACCTATATTATCCACTTTAATTATACATGTCAATTTGGAGTCCAAAAATGCGATTTGGCGCCTAAATTTTTTACTTTAGGAGCCAAAATAAATTTTTAATTTTAGCTCAGTTTTGATTAAACCTTGTACCAGCGACTGCATGTCTAAAAAGCAGTGGAAATGTGACAAAGGCACAATGTATTATGTATGCTGCGAGCAGACCATGGAGATTGCCCCTCTAGGACAGATTATTTTACAATTTGCATTTAATACACAGTAGGTCTTCCCATATAGAAACGCCGTGCATTTTCCTCCTAGCCATGCCTCATACACGACTGCGCCATCACGGGCAAATTAGTGAGCACCGGGAAACAATGAGACTCTTCTGGCGAAGCCCCGAGAACGCGCTCGGCCGCCTCCATCGGAGATTAGCACCTGACACCCCACTGAAGGGCTTGGTAACCTTGACGACGGAACAGGCCTCTCCATGTAAAGCGGTAATGATCATTTCACACACAGACGTTGCTCTTCTACCTCAGACTCCTGACTGGAGAAAAAAAAAAAACAAGAAGATGCTAACGGGCAATTTATTCAGCCATTACTTTCACCGCTGACACCGTCAATCCCCATCGCCGGGATTAGCACATTGTTCGCACCATTTTTTACTGTCAAATTAACGGAGGCTGAGGGTGGTGGCGCCATTTCAAAAGCTTCTCCATGGTGACAATATGAGCGGTAAAAGAAGCGTGAGACTGGATTATTTGTACAGTGGCCACATCTACGAGAACACAAAGATTAGCGGAGAGCAAAGTCTTCACGGTCCTGTTCACATAACAAAAATAAATTAAAAAATCCATAGGAAAAGTAAAGCTTACAGTGGCTGTAGCCCCCAAAATACTCGCATGTAATAATAGTATTTGTAAAAGAAACGCAATTTCCCTATATACTGCAATACTGTGATGTATAGTATAGTAGAAGTGGTTGCAAGTAAAAGTCCCCTAAGGGGACTTAAAAAAAAAAAAATATTCACTGCCCAATATATACTATTGGACAGTGAAGAAAAAGTTATTACCGTACAATTTTACCACAAAAAAAATCTTTAAGCCCCAGATTTTACATTTTCACATGAGGAAATGGGTAAAAATGGCAACAAAATTTGACCCACAATTTCTGCCGAATGTAGAAATACCCCATATGAGGCTCTACACAGTAGTGCTTAGCCATACGGCGAAACTCTGGAGTGATGGAACGCTCTTTGCCTCCTGGAGCGAAGATTTCCCTAGAATAGCTTGCAGACTCCATATACAGAGCCCCCAATTGTTAAAGAACCAGAATTACCGCTCAAGTGACCCCATTATAAAAATTGAACCTTTTGTCAAACATGTGGACTCTAAATGTCGCTTAGGAACACTGGGGCTCAGAAGAAGGGGGGCATTTTAATAGCACGGAATTTGCTGAATTTCTTTTGGGGCGCGAAGAGCCATAGTGCTTTTCCAGAGCATTTGTACTACCAGTAAGGCTGGTTTCACATTTGAGTTTAAAAACGCAGCGTTTAAAGAAAAAAACGCAGGTGGTGAAAAAACGCATGTAAACGCGTGCAAACACTGCGTTTTTTAGATGCGTGCGTTTTTGCATGCGGTAAAAAAAAACGCGGCATTTTGACGCGTTTACATGCGTTTTTTCATGCGTTTGCGTTTTTGAAACGCATGCTGAGAAGTGTGTGACAGCTGCCAATCATCAAAATCAACTAGAAAACCCACTATAAATAGAAATAGCTAGGGTTAGGGGTAGGGTTTGGATCCCTAGGGTTAGGGTTAGGATCCCTAGGGTTAGGGTTAGGGGTAGGGTTTGGATCCCTAGGGTTAGGGGTAGGGTTAGGATCAGGGCCGGACTGGGACTAAAATTCAGCCCTGGCATTTGAAGTTACACAGGCCCACTTGTCACATGGTGACTGTATAATATCTTTGTACACTTGTAGGCAGGGCCGGTTTTAGGCAAAGTGGAGCCCTAGGCAAAGTTTAAAATGGGTCCCCAAATGCTAACATATTGCACATCACACAGAAGCCTTTCTGTTGTATTTACGTGCGCAGAGTTCAGGCCGCTAAACGAGTTTGATCGACAATACTGAAGTTGTTCAACGCTTGTTTCCCGGCCTCTTTCCACCAGCTGAGGAATAATGATGAGACAGAACGATCACTAATAGATCACCATACAGTACCATGTTTTCAGCAGCACATCTACAGTTTACACTGGCAATGTGCTGCTGACAACAAGGCTTTTTGTTCCAGCAAAAACAATCCGAATATGCAGCATTTTACTTGTTTAGTAAAATACACCCCATAGTCCTCCATATATTATAATGTGCTCCACAGTCCTCCATATAGTATAATACACTCCCTATAGTCCTCCATATATTAAAATACACTGCTCAGTCCTCCACATAGTATAATACACTCCTCATAGTCCTCCATATAGCATAATACAATCCTCATAGTCCTCCATATAGCATAATACAATCCTCATAGTGCTCCATATAGTATAATGCACCGCCACAGTCATCCATGTAGTACAATTCACTTCCCATAGTATAATGCACCCCATAGTTCTTCATATAGTATAACGTATTCCCCATAGTCCTCGATACAGTATAATGCAGCCCACATATAGTATAATGCAGCCACCCCAGAGTATAATGCAGCCACCCCAGAGTATAATGCAGCCACCCCAGAGTATAATGCAGCCACCCCAGAGTATAATGCAGCCACCCCAGAGTATAATGCAGCCACCCCACAGAGTATAATGCAGCCACCCCAGAGTATGTAACCCCCATAGAATATAATACAGCCCACCTCCCCATAATATATAATGTAGCCCCCCATAGAATATAATGCAGCCCCCCATAGTATATAACGCAGCCTCCCCCATAGAATATAATATACCCCCACAATAGTATATAACACAGCCACATAGTACATAACATGGCCTCCCCCATAGAATATAATATACTCCCCATAGTATATAGCAAAGCCCGCATATTATATAGCACAAACCGCATAGTATACAGCACAGCCTGCATACTATAGCACAGCTCGCGTAGTAGATAACACAGCCCACACAGCAGTATTCAGCACAGACCACACAGTAGTATACAGCACATACCACACAGTAGTATACAGCACAGCCCACGTAGAAGTATACAGCACAGTCCACACAGTAGTATACAGCACAGCCCACAGAGTAATATATACAGCACAGCCCACAAAGTAATATATACAGCACAGCCCACAAAGTAATATATACAGCACAGCCCACAGAGAACTATATACAGCACAGCCCACAGAGAACTATATACAGCACAGCCCACAGAGAACTATATAAAGCACAGCCCAGAGTACTATATACAGCACAGCCCAGAGTACTATATAAAGCACAGCCCAGAGAGTACTATATACAGCACAGCCCAGAGAGTACTATATACAGCACAGCCCACAGAGTACTATATACAGCACAGCCCACAGAGTACTATATACAGCACAGCCCACAGAGTACTATACACAGCACAGTCCACAGAGTACTATATACAGCACAGCCCACAGAGTACTATATACAGCACAGCCCACAGAGTACTATATACAGCACAGCCCACAGAATACTATATACAGCACAGCCCACAGAGTACTATATACAGCACAGCCCACAGAGTACTATATACAGCACAGCCCACAGAGAACTATATACAGCACACAGTAGTATACAGCACAGAGCACAGCCCACAGAGAACTATATACAGCCCACAGTAGTATACAGCAGAGCACAGCCCACAGAGAACTATATACAGCACAGAGCACAGCCCACAGAGAACTATATACAGCCCACAGTAGTATACAGCACAGAGCACAGCCCACAGAGAACTATATACAGCCCACAGCAGTATACAGCACAGAGCACAGCCCACAGAGAACTATATACAGCCCACAGCAGTATACAGCACAGAGCACAGCCCACAGAGAACTATATACAGCCCACAGTAGTATACAGCACAGAGCACAGCCACAGAGAGCTATATACAGCCCACAGTAGTATACAGCACAGAGCACAGCCCACAGAGAACTATATACAGCACAGAGCACAGCCCACAGAGAACTATATACAGCCCACAGTAGCATACAGCACAGAGCACAGCCCACAGATAACTATATACAGCCCACAGTAGTATACAGCACAGAGCACAGCCCACAGAGAGCTATATACAGCCCACAGTAGTATACAGCACAGAGCACAGCCCACAGAGAACTATATACAGCCCACAGCAGTATAACAGCACAGAGCACAGCCCACAGAGAACTATATACAGCCCACAGCAGTATACAGCACAGAGCACAGCCCACAGAGAACTATATATAGCACAGAGCACACAGTAGTATACAGCACAGAGCACAGCCCACAGAGAGCTATATACAGCCCACAGCAGTATACAGCACAGAGCACAGCCCACAGAGAACTATATACAGCCCACAGCAGTATACAGCACAGAGCACAGCCCACAGAGAACTATATATAGCACAGAGCACACAGTAGTATACAGCACAGAGCACAGCCCACAGAGAGCTATATACAGCCCACAGCAGTATACAGCACAGAGCACAGCCCACAGAGAACTATATACAGCCCACAGTAGTATACAGCACAGAGCACAGCCCACAGAGAACTATATACAGCCCACAGTAGTATACAGCACAGAGCACAGCCCACAGAGAACTATATACAGCCCACAGCAGTATACAGCACAGAGCACAGCCCACAGAGAACTATATACAGCCCACAGCAGTATACAGCACAGAGCACAGCCCACAGAGAACTATATACAGCCCACAGTAGTATACAGCACAGAGCACAGCCACAGAGAGCTATATACAGCCCACAGTAGTATACAGCACAGAGCACAGCCCACAGAGAACTATATACAGCACAGAGCACAGCCCACAGAGAACTATATACAGCCCACAGTAGCATACAGCACAGAGCACAGCCCACAGATAACTATATACAGCCCACAGTAGTATACAGCACAGAGCACAGCCCACAGAGAGCTATATACAGCCCACAGTAGTATACAGCACAGAGCACAGCCCACAGAGAACTATATACAGCCCACAGCAGTATAACAGCACAGAGCACAGCCCACAGAGAACTATATACAGCCCACAGCAGTATACAGCACAGAGCACAGCCCACAGAGAACTATATATAGCACAGAGCACACAGTAGTATACAGCACAGAGCACAGCCCACAGAGAGCTATATACAGCCCACAGCAGTATACAGCACAGAGCACAGCCCACAGAGAACTATATACAGCCCACAGCAGTATACAGCACAGAGCACAGCCCACAGAGAACTATATATAGCACAGAGCACACAGCAGTATACAGCACAGAGCACAGCCCACAGAGAGCTATATACAGCCCACAGCAGTATACAGCACAGCCCACAGAGAACTATATACAGCCCACAGTAGTATACAGCACAGAGCACAGCCCACAGAGAACTATATACAGCCCACAGTAGTATACAGCACAGAGCACAGCCCACAGAGAACTATATACAGCCCACAGCAGTATACAGCACAGAGCACAGCCCACAGAGAACTATATACAGCCCACAGTAGTATACAGCACAGAGCACAGCCCACAGAGAACTATATACAGCCCACAGCAGTATACAGCACAGAGCACAGCCCAAGAGAACAATATACAGCCCACAGCAGTATACAGCACAGAGCACAGCCCACAGAGTACTATATACAGCCCACAGCAGTATACAGCACAGAGCACAGCCCACAGAGAACTATATACAGCCCACAGTAGTATACAGCACAGAGCACAGCCCACAGAGAACTATATACAGCCCACAGCAGTATACAGCACAGAGCACAGCCCACAGAGAACTATATATAGCACAGAGCACACAGTAGTATACAGCACAGAGCACAGCCCACAGAGAGCTATATACAGCCCACAGCAGTATATAGCACAGAGCACCGCCCACAGAGAACTATATACAGCCCACAGCAGTATACAGCACAGAGCACAGCCCACAGAGAACTATATATAGCCCACAGTAGTATACAGCACAGAGCACAGCCCACAGAGAACTATATACAGCCCACAGCAGTATACAGCACAGAGCACAGCCCACAGAGAACTATATACAGCCCACAGCAGTATACAGCACAGAGCACAGCCCACAGAGAACTATATATAGCACAGAGCACACAGTAGTATACAGCACAGAGCACAGCCCACAGAGAGCTATATACAGCCCACAGCAGTATACAGCACAGAGCACAGCCCACAGAGAACTATATACAGCCCACAGTAGTATACAGCACAGAGCACAGCCCACAGAGAGCTATATACAGCCCACAGCAGTATACAGCACAGAGCACAGCCCACAGAGTACTATATACAGCCCACAGCAGTATACAGCACAGAGCACAGCCCACAGAGAGCTATATACAGCCCACAGCAGTATACAGCACAGAGCACAGCCCACAGAGAACTATATACAGCCCACAGCAGTATACAGCACAGAGCACAGCCCACAGAGTACTATATACAGCCCACAGCAGTATACAGCACAGAGCACAGCCCACAGAGAACTATATACAGCCCACAGCAGTATACAGCACAGAGCACAGCCCACAGAGTACTATATACAGCCCACAGCAGTATACAGCACAGCCCACAGAGAACTATATACAGCCCACAGCAGTATACAGCACAGAGCACAGCCCACAGAGAACTATATACAGCCCACAGCAGTATACAGCACAGAGCACAGCCCACAGAGAGCTATATACAGCCCACATCTCTTCTCTTCCTCCCCTCACCTCCTCCGAGAATGGCCCCACAGTCCAGAAAAAAAAAAAACTCTCCTCACCTCTCCTCGTGCCCAGCGTTGCTTCCTGGTTCCTGCTCCTGTCTCAGCAGCTGCAGTCTGCCCGGGACACAGCAGGTGCGCGATGATATGACGTCATCGCGCACCCGCAGTGTCAGAGGCAGAGCGGGGAATGATGGGAGAGGAGCGTCTGTGGACGCTCTCTCCTCCATCATTGCATTCAACTGTACCGGCGTCTATACGCCGGTATAGTTGAATGCGACGGCGGGGGCGGCGGATTGAGCGGCCCACCACTGGCACCGGCCCTTCTGGCATTTGCCAGAAGTGCCCTATGGCCAGTCCGGCCCTGGTTAGGATCCCTAGGGTTAGGGTTAGGATCCCTTTATCACCTTGATGGTGGGGGGTGGCTTATCAGGGTGTGTTCTTGTTTTTTTTCTATAAAAACGCATGCGTTTTTAACGCAAGCAAACGCATGCGTTTACATAGACAACAATACGTTTTTTTGCCGCAAAAAAACGCATGTGTTTTTTTGCGGCAAAAAAAGCCTCTAGAAATTACTACATGTTGCATTTCTGCGACAGAACGCATGCAGCAAAAAAACGCATGCGTCGTTAAACGCGGCCAAACGCGTACAAAAAAAACGCATGCGTTTTTAATGTTACACATAGGGAAAAAACGCATGCGTTTTTTTCTGTACAAACGCTGCAGATCAAAACGCAAGTGTGAAACCAGCCTAACAGGGAAGCCCCTTATATATTTGTTAACAGATGACAGACCTGAGTGGGGACTTGCTTTTTTTGTTGATTTGAGTTGAAGATTTTGTTGGGAACATTTTACATAATGTTTGGGATCACATTTATCCTGCACTCTACGCTGAGCACTTACTTTGAGCTTCGAGGTTTCCATCTAAATCTTTACTGCAGGGGTTAACTAAGTGACACAGTTACAGATTGGGCCGTTCCGGACGCAGCCATAGCAAATGTGCATTTTTTTTGTTATTTTTTTTACATAAAAATGTAGATTTATTAGTGTAAGAGATATATATATATATACACATACATACACACACCCACACATATATAATACACATACATACGTATATACTCGAGTATAAGCCGACCCCCCCTAATATTGCCACAAAAAAATGGGAAAACTTAATGACTCGAGTATAAGCCTAGGATGGAAACCGCAGCAGTAAAAATAGATACCAATTAAAGTAAAATTAATTGAGACATCAGTAGTTTAAGTGTTTTTGAATATCCATATTGAATCAGGAGCCCCATATAATGCTCCATACTGTTCATGATGGCCCCATAAGATGCTCCATATTAAAATATGCCCCAAATAATGCTGCACAAATGTTGATTATGGCCCCATAAGATGCTCCATAGACACATTTGCCCCGTATAATGCTCCACAAATGTGGATTAGGCCCCATAAGATGCTCCATACAGATATTTGCCCCATATAATTCGGCACATGGCCCCATAAGATGCCCCATACAGATATTTGCCCCATATAACGCTGCACATGGCCCCTTAAGATGCTCCATACAGATATTTGCCCCATATAATGCTGCACATGGCCCCATAATATGCTCCATACAGATATTTGCCCCATATAATTCTGCACATGGCCCCATAAGATGCCCCATACAGATATTTGCCCCATATAATGCTGCACATGGCCCCTTAAGATGCTCCATACAGATATTTGCCCCATATAATTCCGCACATGGCCCCATAAGATGCTCCATACAGATATTTGCCCCATATAATTCTGCACATGGCCCCATAAGATGCCCCATACAGATATTTGCCCCATATGCTGTTGCTGCGATTAAAAATATTTAAAAAAAAAAAATCACCTCTCAGGCCCCCGGCACTTGCTATATTCACCTGCTCCCCGTTCCACCGCTGAGCGCCGCTGTGTCTTCCCCGTCCTGTGCACTGACGTTCAAGCAGAGGGCGGCGCGCACTAATTGCGTCATCGCGCCCTCTGACCTGAGCGTCACTGCAGAGGAAGCGGAAGATGGAGCGGCGCCGACGGTGGAACGGGGGACAGATGAATATAGCGCACTGCCCCCGCCATACTCACCTGCTCCCGACGCGATCCCTGCACATCCATTCCCCGGCGCCGGCAGCTTCTTCCTGTAGTGAGCTGTCACATGGTACCGCTTATTACAGTAATGAATATGCGGCTCCACCCCTATGGGAGTCGGGTCCATATTCATTACTGTAATGAGCGGTACCATGTGACCGCTCACTACAGGAAGCAGGTGAGTATTATTACACAGCTCCGCTCCACCTCCCCTGCCGACCCCTGGGTATGACTCGAGTATAAGCCGAGGGTTACCTTCAGCCCAAAAAGGTGGGCTGGCTGAAAATCTCGGCTTATACTCGAGTATATACGAAAAAAAAATAAATATATATATAAAAAAAAAATTATATATACATACACACACAAAAACATACATACATATCTACACTCCCCGGCCACTTTATTAGGTACACCATGCTAGTAACGGGTTGGACCCCCTTTTGCCTTCAGAACTGCCTCAATTCTTCGTGACATAGATTCAACAAGGTGCTGGAAGCATTCCTCAGAGATTTTGGTCCATATTGACATGATGGCATCACACAGTTGCCGCAGATTTGTCGGCTGCACATCCCAAAGATGCTCCATACAAGGCAGGATGGATCCATGCTTTCATGTTGTTTACACCAAATTCTGACCCTACCATCCGAATGTCGCAGCAGAAATCGAGACTCATCAGACCAAGCAACGTTTTTCCAATCTTCTACTGTCCAATTTCGATGAGCTTGTACAAATTGTAGCCTCAGTTTCCTGTTCTTAGCTGAAAGGAGTGGTACCCGGTGTGGTCTTCTGCTGCTGTAGCCCATCTGCCTCAAAGTTCGACGCACTGTGCGTTCAGAGATGCTCTTAGGCCTACCTTGGTTGTAACGGGTGGCGATTTGAGTCACTGTTGCCTTTCTATCAGCTCGAACCAGTCTGCCCATTCTCCTCTGACCTCTGGCATCAACAAGGCATTTCCGCCCACAGAACTGCCGCTCACTGGATTTTTTTTCTTTTTCGGACCATTCTCTGTAAACCCTAGAGATGGTTGTGCGTGAAAATCCCAGTAGATCAGCAGTTTCTGAAATACTCAGACCAGCCCTTCTGGCACCAACAACCATGCCACGTTCAAAGGCACTCAAATCACCTTTCTTCCCCATACTGATGCTCGGTTTGAACTGCAGGAGATTGTCTTGACCGTGTCTACATGCCTAAATGCACTGAGTTGCCGCCATGTGATTGGCTGATTAGAAATTAAGTGTTAACAAGAAGTTGGACAGGTGTACCTAATAAAGTGGCCGGTGAGTGTATATATACAGTATATTTATATCTATCTCCAATTTTTTTTATTTTTGTACTCAGATGGCAGGTATAATGCATTGCAATGCACCAGCACTACAATGCTTGAAGCATGGTCTCAGAACCTTGCCGTAGCTTGATGATCCGGGGATCTTCTTGACTAGACGCTGTATTTAGAAGTATTCAAAGTTCTTATTACTATATAAATGCAAATAAATTGAATATCCAGTGTATGCGGTTGGTCACATGTCTGTGTTTCATGGACTGAGTGTCCGCAGAAAAAAAAACAAAAAAAAAAAAAACGGAGACATGTTTAATTTTGATTCACAGGTCAAGTTCACCCATTCAAGACAATGAAAAAAACATTTTATTTCCGCTCATCCCTTGCACCAGTACATCCGCGATGGGTTCTACAGATTTGGAAGGAGCGCAGGAGCAGAGTTCTTCCAACAAGCGTTCGATGAGCAGCTCTTACGTAGCCGACATCTGTCTCAAAGCTCCAATTGCTGCTGTTTATCTTTGACAGTGCAATTCGAGAGGAGCAATAAAAGATGTAATCAGGAGGTACCAATGGGTTGCCACTGCAGCCAGGTTTCGGCTGAAGACCCCCATGACTGCCATCTTGGCACTTCTGAGAAGCCTAATCACAGGCTGAGCTTCATAGGAGACAATGATTGACAATATACACTGCAATTACGTTGGTTAAAAAAATATATATGCATACACAGATGGATGCATACACGGACGAACGGACGCATACACGGACGGATGGATGGATGCATACATGGATGGATGCATACATGGACAGACACATACACAGACGGACGGATGGATGCATGCATGCACGCACAGATGGATGGATGGATTTTATATATGAGGGGGGAAAGCGTACATAATAGGGTTGACCCTATTTAAGGAGAAAGGTAAAATGAAAAACAAGGTATTGCTCACCTAGGGGAATGTAGGGTGCCCAGATATACACACATACAAATTTAACATTTTGAACATCCTATTTTTCCTCCAATAAAAACAATTTATTTATTTATTTTTTTTTAACATAGCATCGCATATCTGGAAAAGCCTGGTTTGTCAAAATATAAAATGAAGTACCCCGTACGATAAACACCGCAAAAAATAAAAATAAAAAAAATCGAATAGAACTGCTTTTTTTCCTGTCATCACACCAACCTAAAAGAGCACAATAAAAATCAATCAAAATATTGTACGTATCACAAAAAAAAACCCACAGAAGCACTAAGCAAAAGGGGAAGCAAAAGAGGGGTGGGACCTATAACTCCTGCAGCTTTGTATATCTGTATAGACTAAGCAAGAATGACTACTTTAAGAGGAAGGAGCACTGTATGGCTCTGCCTGGGGTCTTACTGTGAGGATGGTGGGGCTTCTATAGAGGACGTAACTCTCTGCGTCTGACCAGAAGAACTGGAGGAAACAACACCCATCCTCCTGCCCTGTTACAATATCCTATCACTCTTTATTTAATCCTTACTTATATATGCTTTATTGTGAATTAAGTCTTTATACATTGCCTTGCGAAAGTATTCGGCTTCCTGGAAGTTTTCAACCTTTTCCCACATACCATGCTTCAAACATAAAGATACCAAATGTAAGTTTTTGGTGAAGAATCAACAACAAGTGGAACACAATTGTGAAGTAGAACAAAATTTATTGGTTATTTTACATTTTTGTGGAAAATCAAAAGCTGAAAAGTGGGGTGTGCAATATTATTTGTCCCCTTTAACTTAATACTTTGCTGCGCCACCTTTTGCTGTGATTACAGCTGCAAGTCGCTTGGGGCATGTCTCTATCAGTTTTGTACATCGAGAGACTGAAATTCTTGCCCATTCTTCCTTGGCAAACATCTCGAGCTTAGTGAGGTTTGATGGAGATCGTTTGTGAACAGCAATTTTCAGCTCTTTCCACAGATTCTCGATTGGATTGAGGTCTGGACTCTGACTTGGCCATTCTAACACCTGGATACGTTTATTTGTGAACCATTCCATTGTAGATTTTGCTTTATGTTTGGGATCATTGTCTTGTTGGAAGACAAATCTCCGTCCCAATCTCAGGTCTTTTGCAAACTCCAATAGGTTTTCAAGAATGGTCCTGTATTTGGCTCCATCCATCTTCCCATCAATTTTAACCACCTTCCCTATTCCTGCTGAAAAAAAGCAGGTCCAAATCATGATGCTGCCACCACCATGTTTGACAGTGGGGATGGTGTGTTCAGGGTGATGAGCTGTGTTGCCTTTACACCAAACATATCGTTTGGCATTGTTGCCAAAAAGTTTGATTTTGGTTTCATCTGACCAGAGCACCTTCTTCCACATGTTTGGTGTGTCTCCCAGGTGGCTTGTTGCAAACTTTAACCAACACTTTTTATGGATATCTTTGAGAAATGGCTTTCTTCTTGCCTCTCTTCCATAAAGGCCAGATTTGTGCAGTGTACGACTGATTGTTGTCCTATGGACAGACTGTCCCACCTCAGCTGTAGATCTCTGCAGTTCATCCAGAGTGATCATGGGCCTCTTGGCTGCATCTCTGATCAGTCTTCTCCTTGTTTGAGATGAAAGTTTAGTGGGACGGCCGGGTCTTGGTAGATTTGCAGTGGTATGATACTCCTTCCATTTCAATATGATTGCTTGCACAGTGCTCCTTGGGATGTTTAAAGTTTTGGAAATCATTTGTATCCAAATCCGGCTTAAGGCTATGTGCACAGGCTGCGGATTTTGCTGCGGATCCGCAGCAGCTTTCCATGCGTTTACAGTACAATGTAAACCTATGGAAAACGCAATCCGCAGTGCCCATGCTGCAGAAAAAACGCGCGGAAACGCTGCGGTTTACATTCCGCAGCATGTCAGTCCTTTGTGCGGATTTTGCAGCGGTTTACACCTGCTCCATAATAGGAATCCGCAGGTGTAAAACCGCAGGTGGAATCCGCACAAATTCTGCATAAAAACCGTGGTAAATCCGCAGGTAAAATGCAATGCCTTTTACCTGCGGATTTATGAAATCCGCTGCGGAAAAATCCACAGCCCTCAAAAGTACATGTGCGCATACCCTTAAACTTCTCCACAACAGTATCACGGACCTGCCTGTTGTGTTCCTTGGTCTTCATGATGCTCTCTGTGCTTCAAACAGAACCCTGAGACTATCACAGAGCAGGTGCATTTATACGGAGACTTGATTACACACAGGTGGATTATATTTATCATCACTAGGCATTTAGGATAACATTGGATCATTCAGAGATCCACAGTGAACTTCTGGAGTGAGTGTGCTGCACTGAAAGTAAAGGGGCTGAATAATATTGCACCCCCCACTTTTCAGTTTTTGAATTTCCACAAAAATTTAAAATAACCAATAAATTTCGTTCAACTTCACAATTGTGTTCCACTTGTTGTTGATTCTTCCCCAAAAATTTACATT
Source organism: Ranitomeya variabilis (assembly GCF_051348905.1). Classification (NCBI taxonomy): domain Eukaryota; kingdom Metazoa; phylum Chordata; class Amphibia; order Anura; family Dendrobatidae; genus Ranitomeya; species Ranitomeya variabilis. The sequence goes on from NC_135239.1 coordinate 183,397,016, forward strand.
TGGTATCTTTATGTTTGAAGCATGATATATGGGAAAGGGTTGAAAAGTTCCAGGGGGCAGAACACTTTCGCAAAGCACTATATATCTTGTACCAGGTCCAATTTTATCATGGATATAAAGAGTTAACATTAGCATTAACCTCCTAAACCCAAGGGAAAGGCAATCCTCCAGCCATGGTTCCCTAGAGGTTTCCTCCACAGGAGGTTTTCCTCTCCTGAGCACTGTAGGAGGACTGAGTCGCAGATTTGCCAAGTTTAGTCCCCTTAATACTTTTGCAGAATCATCAACTTTATAAGTTTACTAAAGTGAAATAAATATTTAATTTAAAAAAGGCTATAAAGTGTCCTATGTGACTTGGAGTTTATAACCCATCACAGCTTTGCGGTTTAGGAGTCCGGTGGAAGTCGCTGACAAGAGGTGGACTCTAACTGATAAAGGTTGTAAACCTCATGGTAGTGAACAGGCTCGGCTCTGGCGGCAGCTTGATGGATGTAACGTCACTCAGGCCCGGCACGATGGGTAAGCTCAGGAGTGAGGATAATAGGGTCATCGGTGCCTATAAAGTTTACTGGCTCTCCTGGAATTGCCCCCAGTGTGTGCCGCCACTTTTTGGCCTTCTGTCCTGGTGCTATATGTCAAGACAGCGGGGGAGACCACAGGACTTGTGAATCCCAATGTACGAGCACTTCACCTGACTCCTACTGTGATTGTTTTAATCTTGTGGTTTAAATAAAGCTGTGGCCATTTTGACAACCAAAATATTGTGTTTTGTCTATCTATTCCAGTGCATAGGTTTACTGCAGCTATGATTTTTCATAAAAGGTGGTGTGGGGGTCCGTCCCATATCCAAAAGTCATAGCATCATTGAAAACTTCAGCTTACAATGCAAAAAAAAACAAACAAACAAGTCCTCACACAGTTGCAACAATCTAAAAAATAATAATAAAATAAACTTATGACTTGCAAACTAGAAACACTAATAATAATAATAAAATAAAAAGTATGAAAGTTTCATATTGCCGGATTTATAAATCATGGTACCAAGTTATTTTTATCACAGAATAAATATGATAAAACCAAAAAACAATGGTGGAATTTTACACTTTTTTTACCATCCTCCCCCTTAAAAGTTGACCTCTTTTTGCTTTTATTTTATTCCCACTGCTCTCCTGTATCCTCCGTTTTTTTTGTTTGTTTTTTTTTTTTTCAAACTCTACCATACAGTTCCAGAGCAATCGGAACTTTATATTTAGTGATGATTGTTATGGTTTCTTTCCGAGGGGGCGTGGCACCCAGAATAATACAAAGAGTCTAAAGACACGCCCCAGAGGATCTTGTAGGTAACGTCTCCTTTGTCAAGACCATAAAAAATGAGCACTAAATAAAGGATGTTACAACATAAGTTACTATTAGCAGAAATTCCACAAAAATTTATTTCAATCGCTTCTCACCTGTGCATAAAATAGGCATAAAAATTTCAATATTACATGAAACAAAAATGTTACCTAGAAGAGCAGCAAATATGGGAAAGCGGTTGGGGTTGAGGTCCAGTTGTTTGGCCACCTCGTGCATCAGATACTGGCTGGTTGTGATACTTTTCCCATTGCGGCTCAGCTTTAGCGCATGGGCACTGAAGTAGTATGGGATGTTGCACAGAGCATAGTCTGAGTCGTAGGCAACAAGGCCATGGAAACCATTTTCTCGGCAGAAACTTATAACTTCTTGGTGATGGTCTTCAATGCTCTGTGCGACCTGTAAGAAAAAGGAAGATGGTTACAGGAAGACTTAAAATAAAGAGAACGTTCTAAGAAACTTTGTAAAATATCAGAGAAATCAGCTTTCTCCTCCCTCCTAAATTCTTTAGGCTGAAAAAAAAAACAAACAAAAAAAAAACAGCTCAACTCTACCATGCCGAAAAACAAGACAGCTAGTCGCAACAGTGAGGCACTAGGTTACACCTATTATACTCTATGGATAGGGGAGAGGAATGAGGAGCAAACCGCCCTGTGAGATCAGACAGACACAGGCAGATCATGCTGCAGCTCCTAGGGCTGGATCCACAGTCACACTGCTCAATACCGCTGTATTATGTCCTCCACGCTGATTCTCGCTATACAACCCTTGGCAAAAATTATGGAATCACCGGCCTTGGAGGACGTTCATTCAGTCGTTTTTTTTTTTGTTTTTTTTTCTACAAAATTAATCAGACCACAGACATGGCACAATACTAAAGTAATTTCAAATGGCAACTTTCTGGCTTTAAGAAACACTAAAATACATCAAGAACAAAAAATGTAGTAGTCATTAATGGTTACTTTTTTTTTTAATCAAGCATAGGGGAAAAATTATGGAATCATGAAAAACAAACAAAAAAACACTCCAACACATCACTAGTATTTTGCTGCACCACCTCTGGCTTTTATAGCAGCTTGCAGTCTCTGAGGCCTGGACTTAATGAGTGTCACACAGTGCTCTTCATCAATCTGGCTCCAACTTTCTCTGATTGCTGTTGCCAGATCAGCTTTGTAGGTTGGAGCCTTGTCATGGACCATTTTCTTCAACTTCCACCAAAGATTTTCAATTGGATTGAGATCCGGACTCTTTGCAGGCCATGACATTGACCTTATGTGTCTTTTTACAAGGAATGTTCACAGTTTTTGCTCTATGGCAGGATGCATTATCATCTTGTAAAATGATTTCATCATCCCCAAACATCCTTTCAATTGATGGGATAAGAAAAGTGTCCAAAATATCAACATAAACCTGTGCATTTATTGAAGATGTAATGACAGCCATCTCCCCAGTGCCTTTACCTGACATGCAGCCCCATATCATCAATGACTGTGGAAATTTGCATGTTCTCTTCAGGCAGTCATCTTTATAAATCTCATTGGAACGGCACCAAACAAAAGTTCCTGCATCATCACCTTGCCCAATGCAGATTTGTGATTCATCACTGAATATGACTTTCATCCAGTCATCCACAGTCCACGATCGCTTTTCCTTAGCCCATTGTAACCTTGTTTCTTTCTGTTTAGGTGTTAATGATGGCTTTCGTTTAGCTTTTCTGTATGTAAATCCCATTTCCTTTAGGCGTTTTATTACAGTTCGGTCACAGACGTTGACTCCAGTTTCCTCCCATTCGTTCCTCATTTGTTTTGTTGTGCATTTCCTGTTTTGGAGACATATTGCTTTAAGTTTCCGGTCTTGTTGCTTTGATGTCTTCCTTGGTCTACCAGTATGTTTGCCTTTAACAACCTTCCCATGTTGTTTGTATTTGGTCCAGATTTTAGACACAGCAGACTGTGAACAACCAACATCTTTTGCAACATTGCATGATGATTTAACCTCTTAAGATTTTAATAATCCTCTTTGTTTCAATTGACATCTCTCAAGTTGGAGCCATGATTCATGTCAGTCCACTTGGTGCAACAGCTCTCCAAGGTGTGATCACTCCTTTTTAGATGCAGACTAATGAGCAGATCTAATTTGATGTACCGTAGGTGTTATTTTTGGGTATGAAAATTTACAGGGTGATTCCTTAATTTTTTTCTCAGAATTGAGTGATTCCATAATTTTTCCCATCTGCTTGGTTAAAAAAAAAAGTAACTATTACAGACTACCACATTCTTTGTTCTTGATTTCTTTTAGTGTTTCTTAAAGCCAGAAAGTTGCCATTTGAAATGACTTTAGTTTTGTGCCATGTCTGTGATCTGCTTTTTTCTACAAAATTAAACAACTGAATGAACATCCTCCAAGGCCGGCGATTCCATATTTTTGCCAGGGGTTGTATACTGTGATTAGGAGACATAGCAACTAGTCTCCACTCAGTATCTCAAAGAGAACTTAAAATTACAGAGAAATCCCATGAAGGGGAAAGTGGTGAAAAATGCAAGATATCAGTCACATAATGGCCAAAAGATAGTGTTACTCCTCATGTTCACACAATAAATTATTTTGAAACATTACCTAAAATGTCAGGTACACGTTAATGAAGCCCCAAATGATGGGTGACAGACAGCATAATCTATGAACTAGCCCACGCCCACCAAGACCAGCGCACCAAGACCAGCCCACGCGCACCAAGACCAGCCCACGCGCACCAAGACCAGCCCACGCGCACCAAGACCAGCCCACGCGCACCAAGACCAGCCCACGCGCACCAAGACCAGCCCACGCGCACCAAGACCAGCCCACGCGCACCAAGACCAGCCCACGCGCACCAAGACCAGCCCACGCGCACCAAGACCAGCCCACGCGCACCAAGACCAGCCCACGCGCACCAAGACCAGCCCACGCGCACCAAGACCAGCCCACGCGCACCAGTCTCAAATCTCCCCCAAAAAATATTTTGGGGCGAGGAAAGCACTTATCCGTGCTTGATCCTCAGGAGATAAGCTACCGCCAAAGAAGTGAAGCAGGAGCCTACTCCCCTACTCCAGTGATGGGGTCACTGGTGGAGTCATTCACAGCCAGACAGAGATCCTGGAGAATCTGAGCAGAGATTTAGGACAACAGGTGTTGCTGAATACCACCAAGATCATAGCAGCAAAAACCATGTGTGGATCAAATGTCAATTACTTCTACCGTGAATCCAGGGTCAGTGAGGGGCAAACCACATTTTTACATTCCACCACAACAAACACTTTTAATTGTCCCAATACTTCTAAGGCTATGTTCACATGTAGTGTTTTTTATGCAAAAGCTATGAGATTAGGGAAATCTCACGCACACATGCAGCATTTTTGATGAATAAAACCAACTTTATTAACAATGTAATGTAGACAAAAGCACACGTATAATCCACACCCTAAAACATGTAAAACAATGTTGTGAAAATGTGGATAAAAGGGCTCTGTCTGCAGGAAAAAACACACTGAAATGGAAAATCTAGCAATTCCTAACATTCTAGTTCTGCAGCTATCATGCAGACCTATGCGTCTTCATGGTGTGTAAAAAAAAAAAATAATAAAATAACTACAAGTAATACTGTAAAACTCCCTTCATTTTTGAAAATTCACCCAGTTTGGTCCAGATCTGCTATGGAATTGTGTCTCAAGCAGTGTTGGACACCATTGCATCTCTTCGGCACTGGCTTATGCAGAAGAATGCAATCTGACAGCAGCTTGATGAAAGGACAGAGAGCCTGATTCCAGCAACGTATCACTTAGGGAGCAGACAGACGGCCGTTATTCTCCTGACCTGAGAGTGACAGCTGCATAGTAATATATCACGCTCAGATCAGGAGAGGTGCAGGGCCAGTCTGTGCACAAGAAATATGGCCGTCTGTCTGCGCCCTTACTTGGCTGTTTGGTGCAGTAGGGGCAGAAACCCTGATTCCAGTGATGTCACTTACTGGGCTGCTTGCTTTAGTTTTGATAAAATCAGTTTTCTCTGCTAAAGATCTAGCAGTGCTCTGAATGCAGAGCCCTATATAACCCCACCCACACCACTGATTGGCAGCTTCTATGTACAATGTGCATAGGCAGAAAGCTGCCAATCAGTGGTTGGGGTGCCGTTATACATAGCAGGAGGACTACATGGTAGAAGACACCTCCAGTGATAATCTCCTGCTGATAAAACATTGATTTTGTTGAAACTACAAACAGCCCAGTGAGTGGAATCATTGAAATTAGGGTCTCTGCCCCTGCATTGTGCTGCTCTCTGATTAAATAGCAAAAACCTTCCCTTTAAGATGCCTAGAATTTAATTCTAGGATCACAAACCTACTCACATGAGGAAAAACAGCAATTTTCATTAGTGACTGGATCAGATTGATGTGTGAGCAGCCCCAAAGACTACAATGGGTGGGCAATCTATCTGTGGAAAACATGGATGGACCACGGACATGACAAGCGAGGACCAAAGGTACATTTCCAGACGGGTATCTGCCCCATCAGCCCCACTTCACAGGTTCTATGATCGGCGCTCCTCTAACCCCTTCCCTCCCTGTGAATTTTTGTGTTTTCTTTCTTTTCCTCTTTTTCTTTCCAGAGCCGTAACTTTTTTATTCTCCCGTCTCCGGTTTGTGGGACGAGGTGTAAAATGATTGGTATCATTCAAAGCGACCCTGTAATGCACTCTCAAAAGGGTAAAAAATAAAAAAAAATTCCAGTACGGTGGATTGTGGAAAAACACATTTCTGTCAGGGTTTTTTGGATTTTGTTTTGACACTGTACATTTTGTGGAAAAAATTACTCAATCATGATTCTCCAGATCACTGTGATAAGGCTATGTTCACACATTGTGTTTTTTTTTCTGCAGGCAAAACCTGCTCTCTTGGCAGTAAAGAAGCTGCTTACAAATGGCAGGTTTTGCCGAGTTATTATTGTGTCTTCGTGCGCCCCAAAAAATCATGATGCATCTTCTGTAAAGTCTTTGCACCAAAAAAGAAGCACAACCCGATACCTACATTTTTTTTGCTGTGGTTTTGCACTTACTTAAATAAAAAAAAAAATATATATATATATATATATATCTCTATAATATAACGCTGGGAGCGTCACTCTGTCCGAAGCCTTTATAGACTGCGCAAGCGCAAGCGCAGTCTGGACCCCACAGAGCGACGCTCCCAGGAGATCGCGGTATGCGTAAGCGCTGAACGCACACCGCGATCTCCAACAGAGAAACAGGGACGAGCCAGGAGGCGGAGGGGGAGTATACTTACCTGTCCCGTTCCACCGACGCCATTCCGGGCCATGAATATCCCCCTGCTCCCGGAATCGGCGCCTGCGCAGTCCGCGCTTTCCGGCGCCATTTTCTTGAAGACACACTGCAATGTGCCTTCAAGAAAATGGCGCCGTAAAGCGCGGACTGCGCAGGCGCCGATTCCGGGAGCAGGGGGATATTCATGGCCCGGAATGGCGTCGGTGGAACGGGACAGGTAAGTATACTCACCCTCCGCAAGTAACAAATTGCTGTGCCATGAGGCTGTGGCACTTCATGCCACAGCTATTTGTTACTTACGCCACTTACGTCCACAGCCACCGCACCCACCACAGCCACCGCACCCAGCATAGCCACCGCACCCAGCACAGCCATGCACAGCCGCCGCACCCAGCACAGCCACGCACAGCCGTCCACAGCCACACACAGCCGCCGCACCCAGTACAGCCGCCGCACCCAGCACAGCCACCCACAGCCGCCGCACCCACCACAGCCACCGCACCCAGCACAGTCACGCACAGCCGCCGCACCCAGCACAGCCGCCTACAGCCACGCACAGCCACTGCACCCAGCACAGCCACGCACAGCCGCCGCACCCAGCACAGCCGCCGCACCCAGCACAGCCGCCCACAGCCACCGCACCCAGCACAGCCGCCGCACCCAGCACAGCCGCCGCACCCAGCACAGCCGCCGCACCCAGCACAGCCACGCACAGCCGCCGCACCCAGCACAGCCACGCACAGCCGCCTAGAGCCACGCACAGCCGCCGCACCCAGCACAGCCGCCGCACCCAGCACAGCCACGCACAGCCGCCCACAGCCGCCGCACCCAGCACAGCCACCGCACCCAGCACAGCCGCCGCACCCAGCACAGCCACGCACAGCCGCCTACAGCCACACACAGCCGCCTACAGCCACGCACAGCCGCCGCACCCAGCACAGCCGCCGCACCCAGCACAGCCGCGCACAGCCGCCCACAGCCACGCACAGCCGCCTACAGCCGCTGCACCCAGCACAGCCACCGCACCCAGCACAGCCACGCACAGCCGCCGCACCCACCACAGCCACCGCACGCAGCACAGCGACGCACAGCCGCCGCACCTAGCACAGCCGCCGCACCCAGCACAGCCGCCCACAGCCACCCACAGCCACGCACAGCCGCTGCACCTAGCACAGCCACCGCACCCAGCACAGCCGTCCACAGCCGCCGCACCCAGCACAGCCACCCGCACCCAGCACAGCCACGCACAGCCGCCCGCACTCAGCACAGCCACCGCACCCAGCACAGCCGCCTACAGCCACGCACAGCCGCCTACAGCCACGCACAGCCGCCGCACCCAGCACAGCCGCCGCACCCAGCACAGCCACGCACAGCCGCCGCACCCAGCACAGCCATGCACAGCCGCCCACAGCCACGAACAGCTGCCTAGAGCCACGCACAGCCGCTGCACCCAGCACAGCCACCGCACCCAGCACAGCCACCGCACCCAGCACAGCCGCCGCACCCAGCACAGCCACGCACAGCCGCCGCACCCAGCACAGCCACGCACAGCCGCCGCACCCACCACAGCCACCGCACCCAGCACAGCGACGCACAGCCGCCGCACCTAGCACAGCCGCCGCACCCAGCACAGCCGCCCACAGCCACGCACAGCCACCCACAGCCACGCACAGCCGCTGCACCTAGCACAGCCACCGCACCCAGCACAGCCGTCCACAGCCGCCGCACCCAGCACAGCCACCCGCACCCAGCACAGCCACGCACAGCCGCGCCACATACAGCCGCCCGCACTCAGCACAGCCACCGCACCCAGCACAGCCGCCTACAGCCACGCACAGCCGCCTACAGCCACGCACAGCCGCCTACAGCCACGCACAGCCGCCTACAGCCACGCACAGCCGCCGCACCCAGCACAGCCGCCGCACCCAGCACAGCCACGCACAGCCGCCCACAGCCACGAACAGCTGCCTAGAGCCACGCACAGCCGCCGCACCCAGCACAGCCACCGCACCCAGCACAGCCGCCGCACCCAGCACAGCCACGCACAGCCGCCGCACCCACCACAGCCACCGCACCCAGCACAGCGACGCACAGCCGCCGCACCTAGCACAGCCGCCGCACCCAGCGCAGCCGCCCACAGCCACCCACAGCCACGCACAGCCGCCGCACCTAGCACAGCCACCGCACCCAGCACAGCCGTCCACAGCCGCCGCACCCAGCACAGCCACCCGCACCCAGCACAGCCACGCACAGCCGCGCCACATACAGCCGCCCGCACCCAGCACAGCCGCCTACAGCCACGCACAGCCGCCTACAGCCACGCACAGCCGCCGCACCCAGCACAGCCGCCGCACCCAGCACAGCCGCCGCACCCAGCACAGCCACGCACAGCCACCGCACCCAGCACAGCCGCCCACAGCCACGAACAGCTGCCTAGAGCCACGCACAGCCGCTGCACCCAGCACAGCCACGCACAGCCACCCACAGCCGCCGCACCCAGCGCAGCCGCCGCACCCAGCACAGCCGCGCACAGCCGCCGCACCCAGCGCAGCCGCCGCACCCAGCACAGCCGCCGCCCACAGCCACACACAGCCGCCCGCACTCAGCACAGCCGCCCGCACTCAGCACAGCCGCCCGCACTCAGCACAGCCGCCCGCACTCAGCACAGCCGCCCGCACTCAGCACAGCCGCCCGCACTCAGCACAGCCGCCCGCACTCAGCACAGCCGCCCGCACTCAGCACAGCCGCCCGCACTCAGCACAGCCGCCCGCACTCAGCACAGCCGCCCGCACTCAGCACAGCCGCCCGCACTCAGCACAGCCGCCCGCACTCAGCACAGCCGCCCGCACTCAGCACAGCCGCCCGCACTCAGCACAGCCGCCCGCACTCAGCACAGCCGCCCGCACTCAGCACAGCCGCCCGCACTCAGCACAGCCGCCCGCACTCAGCACAGCCGCCCGCACTCAGCACAGCCGCCCGCACTCAGCACAGCCGCCCGCACTCAGCACAGCCGCCCGCACTCAGCACAGCCGCCCGCACTCAGCACAGCCGCCCGCACTCAGCACAGCCGCCCGCACTCAGCACAGCCGCCCGCACTCAGCACAGCCGCCCGCACTCAGCACAGCCGCCCGCACTCAGCACAGCCGCCCGCACTCAGCACAGCCGCCCGCACTCAGCACAGCCGCCCGCACTCAGCACAGCCGCCCGCACTCAGCACAGCCGCCCGCACTCAGCACAGCCGCCCGCACTCAGCACAGCCGCCCGCACTCAGCACAGCCGCCCGCACTCAGCACAGCCGCCCGCAATGATGGGGGCGCAGGATGGAGCAGCACGTGATAGGATGGGGGCGCAGGATGGGAGCACATGACAGGATGGAGCAGCACATGACACGGTGGAGCAGCATATGACACGGTGGAGCAGCACATGACACGGTGGAGCAGCACATGACACGGTGGAGCAGCACATGACACGGTGGAGCAGCACATGACACGGTGGAGCAGCACATGACACGATGGGGCGCAGGATGGAGCAGCACATGGCACGGTGGGGCGCAGGATGGAGCAGCACATGGCACGGTGGGGCAGCACATGACAGGATGGGGATGCAGGATGGAGCAGCACATGACACGGTGGAGCAGCACATGACAGGATGGGGGCGCAGGATGGAGCAGCACATGACAGGATGGAGACCATATACCAATATAAATGCTCGCCACCCGGGCGTAGAACGGGTTCAATAGCTAGTATATATATATATATATATATATATATATATATATATATATATATATATATATATATATATATACACACATACATATATATATATATATATACACACACAGTTTGCTTCGACATTTTCCGATACCCATACCGGTTATATTTTTCCGTTCATTAAGCCGTGTGCGGGATTATTTATTGCATAACGAGACATAGTATGATTGATACAACTGTTTGAGCAGCTTTTATTGCAATTTTTTTTTGTTTTTAGGGAGTAGTGACCAAGAAAAAAAAACCTGCAATTTTAGTGTTTGGATTGTTTCCCTCATAGCATTTACCGATCTGGTTAATTTCTATATTTTGATAAATTAAGAGTTGTACAAACGCGGTGATCGCAAATATTTATTCTTATTTCTTTTCTTTAATACTTTGATTTTTTTAGAATTTTTTTTTTTTTTTACTTTCTTTAGGTGACTTGAACCACAGATCACCTGATCGCTCACACTATATACTGCAATCCCATAGTATTGCAGTATATAGTGAAAAATTGAGGTCTCCTTTGAAGCCTAACGCCAACCCCTGGCTTTCATGGCAACCCATTCATCACATCACGGGGCGGATGGGAGTCTATGAGCGCGATCCATTTAAAAGCCACTGTCAAGAGATTGATAGCAGCAATTAAATGGTTAACAGCCACAAACGGAGTTTGGCTCTGGCTGAGGCCATTACACACTGATGCCGGCTATTTAACATAGTTCCTGAGCCCCCTCCACACACAATTATCCCCTCAACCATGTACATGTACCTGATATTTCACTAAGGGGTTGAACATCTAGGCCGAAAACCAAACACTACGAAGTCAGAACAGTGGATAGAACGATTGCTAGGTCCCCACACAGAACACATGTTGTCGGCAGCACACAAGTAGTTTACACAGGGTGAGGTGCTTCTGTCAGCGGTATTACACAGGTCCAAATAATTCATCAATCCAGTCAAGTGATCAATGACACCTTTGATCAGTTAGCCCTTGTATTGGCCAATTATGAGCTGATGCGAAAGAGCCTTTAAAATTAAAGTGGTATTCCCATCTCAATATGTAGTAGGTGTAATAATAATAATAATAATAATAATAATAATAATAATAATAATAATAATAATAATATTATTATTATTATTATTATTATTATTAACAAATTGATATGTAGTATAGTTTTTCTGATTCGCTATGTCTCTTTCCTCATGTGCAGGCATTGCAGGACCTAAGGTATCCATGGTTACCACTAGCAACAAGATACCTGTCAGTATATCAGTGGTCGTAACCATGGATACCTAAGGTCTTGCAATGCCTGCACATGAGGAAAGAGACATAGCGAATCAGAAAAACTATACATGTCTACTTGGAGGTGTTTGTTAATATTATTATTACACCCACTACATTTTTAGATAGAATATTGGAGACGGGAAGACCCCTTTAAGTCATAAGAAGCTATTCTGTCTCATCCCTAGAGGGGCAGAATCTGAAAAAATGTGGACAAAATTAGTTTTATGAAAAATTGGTAATAAAACTGCTGATGATGTCAGGTTCCATAGATTACTGCTAATCGCAGGGGGTCCAAGCAGAGGGACAATGTGATCGGTTTATAGTCAAGGGGGGGGGGGGGGGGTCTTCAAACAAGGAGAGATTGTCCAAAGGAGAACCCCTTTAGGCCTCATTCACACATACGATTAAAAAAAACAAAACAAAACAGGTCATGAGTGTTTCGCACCCCGATTTCATCAGTATTTGGTCTGTGTGTCACTTTTTACCATCAGTGACTGTCGCAGAGGCATAAGTAGATGACAAAGCTTATTCAATCCATTGCAATGTTAATCACCTGGACTAAACTGATGCCATCCGTCATTTTCATGGAACCATAGAATTGTGATGTTATTTTTTTTTATCCGTGATGACAGAAAAAAAAACAAAAAAAACTGACAAGTCTTCATGATTTTTGCAAGGACATATGGTCCTCAAAAACATTTTTTTTTTTTTTCGGATGTTGGTCGTACCTGCTGATATCAACGAGTACGGCGAATAGTCCATTAGGGACACCAGACCTTTCCCTGGAACATGTCAGGTTAGATAAGGACCCGGCCTGTAAGATTTTCAACTGTCGATCCTTTTGTTCTCGGCAAGGTAAGCCTCCACTAGCGCTCCCGTGTATGGCAGAGTCGGTGGAACCTTCGTTAGTCCAACAGCTATCAAGTGTATAGGGGCTCGGATGTCTTAGGAGACAATGCCTACATAAGGAACGGTCAAAAAAAGGTCAAGGCCTCCTCATCTGTGAAAAGAACCTGGCACTTTAGTGCCAGGTTCTTTTTATATCTATTACACACGGTGTGGGAACCTACCTGTGCACCCTTATAGTAGTACACATGTTTATCTCTTCAACGTTCTTCCTCATTTGTGAAGACCCGTTGGCCCCACGTCGTCTTCCCCCGAGAAGAGCAAGGCTTGTGGGCTCGGGTAGATGTAGGTGAACACATTACATGGCGTTAGTCACAAAAAAAAGGGTTAAAATTCTACCATCTATAGTAAAGGAGGCGCACAGTGCAACACCCACACTTCCTGCATCACCGGGGCAAGCGGCCAGCTCGAGAGGGAAGTGCGGTAATCTCTACTGACAGATCACCAACGCGTTACTTATCAGGATGCAAATAATTACACAGCGCCAGCGCCCAACCATGGGCGGACGAACCTGTGACCACGGGACCTACTGACCCAACCGATGCCATCTTATACAGAAGACATAAAAGAAGCAAACGTGGAGGCAGTAGTGGTCAACCAAAGCCAGGACTGGACGAGACCCTGACCAAAATATATATTATACATACACCACTTTTTTGGTATAGTATTGTATAACACCACAGATCTGTGATGCCCAGGGTGCCAAGCCGCACTGCCAGACACGCTTCTTCTCTTCGTTGCCCCGTTCAGCCATTTACCTCAGTATAATGATGGATGCAGCATGCAATAGCCTACAAAATGTAGATGAGGGGCTGTTTACTAGGGTCCTCATGGCATCACTCATGAAAGCAGAAACGATGTCTGTCAGGCCTCGGACCTGTACTTTTTATACAACCATCTTTATTACCACATATTAAAGCTCAAATTAATGACAAGTTTTATATAAACCGGTCCTGGAGACGCTGACAGATCTGGTGCTCACTCCCAGAAGAAAAGCGCCAGAGAAGGGTTAATGGATTATTCTACGCCCTGCATCTCTCCCAGCCACCACCATGGTATAATCTTGTAGATAGGGCGGGAGATAATGCCGTAAGCTCTGGTTACTAATCTCTCCGCTTGGAAGGTCATTTCCTATAGAGTTAGAAATGTGTGTAATGAAAGCGCAGACCTGTACCAAGCCCGAGACACCTGTTGTGGCGGACATGGCGGAGGGGGTGGAAGAAATCACAGCTTAGCCAACAAATATGAGAAATCACTAGAGCCGAGCGATGAGGGGAGTGGAAAGTCCCACAGGGATCAGATGCCTGCCCATAAAAGATGGAAACAGCCGGCAAGTGATTGTTTGCTCATTTATCTTCCCAACATCCACCGGCCGCGGGTGAACAGAGCAATATCCTGACAATATGTAGCGGGTGCTATATGTCATAACAGCAGTGACCAGATCTAGCTCCGTTCGCTGCCGTTTAACCAGTCAAATTCCCCCTATGAACACCAGGCAGCGGCATTTAAAAGGGGAACCCGTCGCCAGATTATCCATATATAAACTGTATTCGCCACCTTTCTGTCTTCTTGAATAACACTACTACAACCCCTTCATAGATCACAGCACACCCGCATACCTAAGAAAATGCCCATTAGGGTTGTCCCTCTCCATATGGAGATCGGCCTCTTCAGTCCCCGCTATCGACATCTCTCCTGCCATGACCGACGTCTTCTACGTCATGGATGACATCAGCCACGGCCATAGAGGCTGGAGTTTGTGAGGACCGTGGTGGCACTGAGCACAGTCAGGAGATGATCATCAGACTGCTTGGCACAAAATTAGCCGCAAAAGGGTGGTGATACAGTTTATATTAATATAGAGAAGACCTAGTGACGAGTTCCCCTGGCGCAATCCAAGTGAGGCATTTATTCAGGCGCCCCTTGAGCATATTTGGTTTTGTGTCCATAAAAGTCCAAAATATAAAATTTACTTGACCCATACAAAAACGCCATAAAAAAGGGGGGGAAAAGAAATGTCTGAAACTGCTTTGTTGGTCGCCGCTACTCCCCTTCAAAAATGCAACAAAAGAACATTGCACGTACCCCAATATATTAATAAAAAACGTTCCACACACAAAAAAAAAAGCCGTCAATAAGGATGAGGGCTAAGAAAATGGAAACAATATATATATATATATATAAAATTTGGTATTTTAAACCGCTAAATTATATTAAAAAAAATTCAAATAAATTACACATGTTTGGTATTTCTGTAATTCCGTAATCATACTGATCTGAAGACTTATGCTGCCAGATCATTACCAGTCACTGAACGTTGTGAAAATGAGACCCAAATAACAATGGCAGAAATGTGTTTTTTGGGGTTTTTTTTACCATTTCTCCCCACTTGGAATTATTTTCCTCCCCCATTTTTCAATACATTATATGGGAAAAAAAAAATAATGGTGTCATTCAAAACTACAACTTGTTCTGCAGAAACAAGCCCTTATATGCACCAAACAAAAAATAAAAAAGGGAGGAAAGAACCAAAGCGCAAAACTAAGAAGGGTCTGTGATGGGAACAAGTTCAAATTAGAGACATAAGTCCTCTGGCTCTGGAAATCGGGTGGAATCTCAGTGGTCAAACACCCTCATGATGACTTGTTAATACTTCTATAAAGGAGAAACAGAATCTGAGTGATCAGTGATCTCAGTCGATCACCAATATTCATCATGAAATGACTTTATAGACAAAGTACTTTGGCAAGGCTCAGAAATTTCTGCTGCTGAAACCAGACTCGGCTAAGAGCCACCGATGGCCGTGCACTTAGGAGATTGTATTCTGCCAGGCTTCCTGTAACCAGTCTCTAACCGGTGCCAAGAGGAGAAGATGGCGGCAATACCACAGTAGGGAAGAGGAGGCCTCATTACTGAGGGGTGCTCAGTGCCATGGATCCAGGAATTGAGATCCCGCCCAGCCCCGAGACATGGCCGCTCTACTCTACACCTGTACATTGCGCTGCCTGTAATTAACCTACTAAAGGAAAACCTTGATGTCTAAGAGCTGCAGTTTCCGGTAACTCACAGGGATAGCGAGACTCAAAGGTCACAGAGATTATAATGGCACAATACAAGAGTGGGCAGGATAGGAAGCCCTGCAGCTGAATCCTTGGTATTAATGTTGGTCCGGTCCTCCATGACATTCTTCACTTATGTGCCCGGCATGCTGCAGGGATGTGGAGTCGGAGTCCATTTTGGTGGAATCTGAGTCGGTGTCATGGAAACTGAGGAGTCGGAGTTGGCTTACCGACTCCACAACGCCGGTATCCTGGGCGCCTCTTGCGTTTACAAGGCCTCAAACCACATCATGACGTGCGACATCATGGCATTGCAGGACCTAGTAAGCGCCCAGGATGCCGGGCAGAGAAGGTGAGATCTGGACTGTACCGCAGAAGACCGGACTGGACGCCAGGGCAGTCTCAACTTCTCCGTCCACCATCCTGGGCGCTTTCTAGGACCTGCAGTTCCATGTCTCACGTTATGATGTGGTTTGAGGCCTAGTAAACACAAGAGGCGCCCACGATACTGGGCACAAAACTGAAGAACGCCCGGACTGGCAACAATGGAGGACAGGACGTTAGAATCTTTTTGCTCAACTCAAATTACTGCCTCATTGCGAAAACGTCTAGGCAAAACTACAGACCATAACGGTGTAACGTACACACAATAATTATCCATCCGAGTGTGTAAGAATCTGATTAATGCAGCCGCAAGAGATATGGCTCATCCCCAAATAATTGAGATTGACTAGTTGCTATGGAAGCACTGCCTAACAACGCCATATATATATAAAAAAGGCTTTAGCCGTGTCTCCATGGCAACCAGTGACTCCGTACTCCTGTCAAAGTGCTGACAGCAGTAAAATTGAAAGTGAAGCTTGGCCATAGGCACAGCCTGCCTTAGTAAGCAGATTTTTCTAAAAATAATTTTAGGTGGAGAGCCATTTTAAGAACCAAAGTTCTGCTGCTCTCTAGTAATTTTCCTCCCATGTAAGCGATTTACAGGTTGACGGGAGATCGGGCTCCAGCAGGCGGTGTAACAATGGCACATCTCCCAGCATGCACAGTAGCGTTAGATCGTTGTTGCAGAAAACAGGAGATTTTCGGACAGTCCTGGGCTTTTCCAGTCTCTCCGTTTATTATGAAAGGAACTCCACTTTATAGAGATGCTAAGAGAGTCTGACATCTGGAGGTGACACCGGTGACCTGATTTTTTTTTTTTGGAGTGGTTGCCATGGCAGCCTGGAGAAGCGCTTCCATTTCTTTCTTCCACTTAGGAGACAATACCAGAATCTGCAGGTTGCCATGGTCAGACACAATACAACAGTGCGTAGTAGGCGACTCAAAACACGTCCCATTCACATCCGATTTTGGGGATCAGACTCAAGTCATTAAAGTCTATAGGGATCTGAATAAAATGCGGACAGACATTGTACTTTAGTGCTGCATCCTAGTTTCATCCATTTTTAACTAATGCGTTGCTAAGAATCCACTTGCTGCAGAGTTTTAGAAGAAAAGAAAAAAAAACATTTGTCGGTGAGGACAGAAAAAAAAAAAGGCAAATCAATCCGTTGTCTTGTATGGTAGCACACGCAGATGTGTGAGCGCAGCCTTAAGGCCCCAAGACATCTCAAATGTCTCCTGAACCAGCAGATGTCGACAGGTTTGACTGACGGTATGTACAGGGGGGGCGCTGGCCGATTGATGGTCAGGAGAGGTGCTGATTTTGGACCGTCCTCCCCGAGATAAGCCATCAGCCGACGTGTCAGTCAGCAGCTTATTAAAAGTAGGCTTCGTCCTCTCCCAATCTTTGTTTACTGCTCGTTGCCAAGGTGATCGGCCACTGCTGCTATCTACAAGTGGTGGCCGAATATGAGCATTACTCTGAAGCATTGGGAGGGCACGGTTTGGGCTAGCAATGCGACAATGTAAAGCATTAGTGCCACTAGTCCAAACTATTAAAAAGAAGCCCCCCCCCCAAAGCAGTCATCGACTGCTACAACAATCCCCCCTCTATTGTGACAGCTAGCCCCCACATTACGGGACACATTGATTTCTCCTGGGGTGGCACAGCGATGGCCACCAAATACATCGTACCGCGATCAGACCTGACGTATACGATCTAGAATATTTAGGGACGGATTCACTTCTTTACAATCAAAGGGGACAAATCCAGGAACATCCACAGAGGAGAATTTCCCGGCACGTGGACGCCATTTGCCCCTATCTCAGCCGCGCGTCGGGGGCTGGATAATCCGATGCAGCTTTTCTGTCCCTTTAGAACGTATCTAAAATCCTATGCTTTACCCTCTCCCCATAGACTCTCAGCTCAAGCACAGCGATGTCATGGGCAGAGAGGAATAAGGGGCGGACAGACCCCCTGACCCCTTATCATGTGTTCTATGGAAATAAAGAATGGGGCATATCGAAATCCAACAAGTCCGATCCATCCTCGGCCACATCCTCCATTAGGACTCCCCCCTCCACAGCTCGGCATTCCAGGGATTTTTATCTTTCCATCTACCGTCGGCCTTGTTGGCATCTCCCAGGCGCAGGCTCCCTGCCGCCCTCGCTCTACAGACATCATGGAAATGACAGAATGCCCTGCCATACCCACATATTGGCTGGCATATCATCTGCTCAGTGCGTGGGGCAAAAGCTGCCATAATTCACACGTATTTTTGACTGGCACAGTCAGCAGCCATGGCACAGGTAGGGAGGTACAACGTCACCACGATTACTCTGCTTAGAACACCGACATATATTGCTGGCATTAGTCCGATTCACAGCTGAGGGCAGACATGGCGGTGGGCGCATACACCAGAGGACACACTGCAGTGGGCATGAGAAGGCCAGAAAGCAATGAGGGGCATCCAGTTATTTTTGGCAGTGCCAACCATGCAATAACTTCTACGGGCATCTATACGGGTGCAGCCCCCCGCCTGACAGTGACATCTACGGGCATCTATACGGGTGCAGCCCCCCGCCTGACAGTGACATCTACGGGCATCTATACGGGTGCAGCCCCCCGCCTGACAGTGACATCTACGGGCATCTATACGGGTGCAGCCCCCCAACAGTGACATCTATGCGCATCTATACGGGTGCAGCCCCCCGCCTGACAGTGACATCTACGGGCATCTATACGGGTGCAGCCCCCCAACAGTGACATCTATGCGCATCTATACGGGTGCAGCCCCCCGCCTGACAGTGACATCTACGGGCATCTATACGGGTGCAGCCCCCCGCCTGACAGTGACATCTACGGGCATCTATACGGGTGCAGCCCCCCGCCTGACAGTGACATCTACGGGCATCTATACGGGTGCAGCCCCCCCTGACAGTGACATCTACGGGCATCTATACGGGTGCAGCCCCCCCCCCCCCCTGACAGTGACATCTGCGGGCATCTATACGGGTGCAGCCCCCCGCCTGACAGTGACATCTACGGGCATCTATACGGGTGCAGCCCCCCGCCTGACAGTGACATCTACGGGCATCTATATGGGTGCAGCCCCCCGCCTGACAGTGACATCTACGGGCATCTATACGGGTGCAGCCCCCCCTGACAGTGACATCTACGGGCATCTATACGGGTGCAGCCCCCCCAACAGTGACATCTATGTGCATCTATACGGGTGCAGCCCCCTGCCTGACAGTGACATCTACGGGCATCTATACGGGTGCAGCCCCCCACCTGACAGTGACATCTACGGGCATCTATACGGGTGCAGCCCCCCGCCTGACAGTGACATCTACGGGCATCTATACGGGTGCAGCCCCCCCTGACAGTGACATCTACGGGCATCTATACGAGTGCAGCCCCCCTGACAGTGACATCTGCGGGCATCTATACGGGTGCAGCCCCCCCTGAAAGTGACATCTGCGGGCATCTATACGGGTGCAGCCCCCCTGACAGTGACATCTACGGGCATCTATACGGGTGCAGCCCCCCGCCTGACAGTGACATCTACGGGCATCTATACGGGTGCAGCCCCCCCTGACAGTGACATCTACGGGCATCTATACGGGTGCAGCCCCCCCAACAGTGACATCTATGTGCATCTATACGGGTGCAGCCCCCCGCCTGACAGTGACATCTACGGGCATCTATACGGGTGCAGCCCCCCCTGACAGTGACATCTGCGGGCATCTATACGAGTGCAGCCCCCCTGACAGTGACATCTACGGGAATCTATACGGGTGCAGCCCCCCCTGACAGTGACATCTACGGGCATCTATACGGGTGCAGCCCCCCCTGACAGTGACATCTGCGGGCATCTATACGAGTGCAGCCCCCCTGACAGTGACATCTGCGGGCATCTATACGAGTGCAGCCCCCCTGACAGTGACATCTGCGGGCATCTATACGGGTGCAGCCCCCCTGACAGTGACATCTACAGGCATCTATACGGGTGCAGCCCCCCTGACAGTGACATCTACGGGCATCTATACGGGTGCAGCCCCCCTGACAGTGACATCTACGGGCATCTATACGGGTGCAGCCCCCCGACAGTGACATCTGTGGGCATCTATACGGGTGCAGACCCCCTGACAGTGACAGGATGGCAAAGGGGGGCACATCCTCTTGCAGGGAGGGGGGCACGGCCTCTTACAGGGGGGGGGCACGGCCTCTTACGGGGGGGGGGGGCACGGCCTCTTACGGGAGGGGGGCACGGCCTCTTACGGGAGGGGGGCACGGCATCTTACGGGAGGGGGGCACGGCATCTTACGGGAGGGGGGCACGGCATCTTACGGGAGGGGGGCACGGCATCTTACGGGAGGGGGGCACGGCATCTTACGGGAGGGGGGCACGGCATCTTACGGGAGGGGGGCACGGCATCTTACGGGAGGGGGGCACGGCATCTTACGGGAGGGGGGCACGGCATCTTACGGGAGGGGGGCACGGCATCTTACGGGAGGGGGGCACGGCATCTTACGGGAGGGGGGCACGGCATCTTACGGGAGGGGGGCACGGCATCTTACGGGAGGGGGGCACGGCATCTTACGGGAGGGGGGCACGGCATCTTACGGGAGGGGGGCACGGCATCTTACGGGGGGGGGCACGGCATCTTACGGGGGGGGCACGGCATCTTACGGGGGGGGGCACGGCATCTTACGGGGGGGGGGGGGGCACGTCCTCTTGCACCTGTCTCACCTTGATGTGGAAGCGGACTAGCGCCAGGCGGATGCAGTGGGCCATGCACACGGGGGGCAGGAACCAGACTTTGGGGGGCGGGGTGCCCTTGTTCTGGACGTGGTGGATGATCTGCTGGCCGGTCTGCCGCTCGTTGCTCTGCCGCTTCACCCACTCGTGGAGCCGGGCCTTGTCCAGGGCGCCGTTGAAGAAGACGAAGAGCTCGATGTTGCCGGCGTAGCAGGCCTTGGCCAGGGCCGCCAGGTAGCCCAGCATGTGGTTCCATTGGCCCCCGCTCACCCAGTCCGTGTAGAAGCCGCCGTACAGCCGGTGCAGGCAGTTCTCGGCGTCGATGAGTAGGCGGAGCGGGGTCTGCGGGGGTCTCTGCCGGCCGCCCCCAACTAAGCTGCCGCGGGCCAGCTTCTGCAGCTCCACCGGGACTACCGCGCCCGGGCAGCGCTTCTCGATGTAGTCCTGGAAGCCGTGCACCCCCATGATGTCGCCGCTGCTTATTGTGGTGGTGGGATGGGCGGGTGTGTCGGGAGTAGTGTCGGGTGTCTAGTGGCGGAGGACGAGCGGGGGGGTGCTGGATGGTTTGGGGGGGCTCTGCATGGCCGCGGCCGCCATGTGCTGTCTACAGAGCCATGTCCGGGGATGTGTGCTGGAGAGAGAGGAGGGGGACAGGAAACCGGAACGGGAGGAGCCGGCCCCGAGTGCTCTCTGCCGGCCCGGGGATGTACACCCGGAACCGGGGAATGTGCACCCGAGAGGAGAATGTGCACCCGAGCAATGTACCCCCGGCTCGGAATAATGTACACCCGAGCACTGTACACCCGGCCCGGAATAATGTACACCCGAGCTCTGTACACCCGGCCCGGAATAATGTGCACCCGAGCACTGTACACCCGGCCCGGAATAATGTACACCCGAGCACTGTACACCCGGCCCGGAATAATGTACACCCGAGTACTGTACACCCTGCCCGGAATAATGTACACCCGAGCACTGTACACCCGGCCCGGAATAATGTACACCCGAGCACTGTACACCCGGCCCGGAATAATGTACACCCGAGCACTGTACACCCGGCCGAGAATAATGTACACCCGAGTACAGTACACCCGGCCCGGAATAATGTACACCCGAGTACAGTACACCCGGCCCGGAATAATGTACACCCGAGTACAGTACACCTGGCCCGGAATAATGTACACCTGAGTACAGTACACCTGGCCCGGAATAATGTACACCCGAGCACTGTACACCCGGCCCGGAATAATGTACACCTGAGTACAGTACACCTGGCCCGGAATAATGTACACCCGAGCACTGTACACCCGGCCCGGAATAATGTACACCCGAGCTCTGTACACCCGGCCCGGAATAATGTACACCCGAGCTCTGTACACCCGGCCCGGAATAATGTACACCCGGCTCGGAATAATGTACACCCGAGCACTGTACACCCGGCCCGGAATAATGTACACCCGAGCACTGTACACCCGGCCCGGAATAATGTACACCCGAGCACTGTACACCCGGCCGAGAATAATGTACACCCGAGCACTGTACACCCGGCCCGGAATAATGTGCACCCGAGCACTGTACCCCCGGCCCGGAATAATGTACACCCGAGCTCTGTACACCCGGCCCGGAATAATGTACACCCGAGTACAGTACACCCGGCCCGGAATAATGTACACCTGAGTACAGTACACCTGGCCCGGAATAATGTACACCTGAGTACAGTACACCTGGCCCGGAATAATGTACACCCGAGCACTGTACACCCGGCCCGGAATAATGTACACCCGAGCTCTGTACACCCGGCCCGGAATAATGTACACCCGAGCTCTGTACACCCGGCCCGGAATAATGTACACCCGGCTCGGAATAATGTACACCCGAGCACTGTACACCCGGCCCGGAATAATGTACACCCGAGCACTGTACACCCGGCCCGGAATAATGTGCACCCGAGCACTGTACACCCGGCCCGGAATAATGTACACCCGAGCACTGTACCCCCGGCTCGGAATAATGTACACCCGAGCACTGTACACCCGGCCCAGAATAATGTGCACCCGAGCACTGTACACCCGGCCCGGAATAATGTACACCCGAGTACAGTACACCTGGCCCGGAATAATGTACACCTGAGTACAGTACACCTGGCCCGGAATAATGTACACCTGAGTACAGTACACCTGGCCCGGAATAATGTACACCTGAGTACAGTACACCTGGCCCGGAATAATGTACACCCGAGCTCTGTACACCCGGCCCGGAATAATGTACACCCGAGCTCTGTACACCCGGCCCGGAATAATGTACACCCGGCTCGGAATAATGTACACCCGAGCACTGTACACCCGGCCCGGAATAATGTACACCCGAGCACTGTACACCCGGCCCGGAATAATGTGCACCCGAGCACTGTACACCCGGCCCGGAATAATGTACACCCGAGCACTGTACCCCCGGCTCGGAATAATGTACACCCGAGCACTGTACACCCGGCCCAGAATAATGTGCACCCGAGCACTGTACACCCGGCCCGGAATAATGTACACCCGAGTACAGTACACCTGGCCCGGAATAATGTACACCTGAGTACAGTACACCTGGCCCGGAATAATGTACACCTGAGTACAGTACACCTGGCCCGGAATAATGTACACCCGAGCACTGTACACCCGGCCCGGAATAATGTACACCCGAGCTCTGTACACCCGGCCCGGAATAATGTACACCCGAGCACTGTACACCGGCCCGGAATAATGTACACCCGAGCTCTGTACACCCGGCCCGGAATAATGTACACCCGGCTCGGAATAATGTACACCCGAGCACTGTACACCCGGCCCGGAATAATGTACACCCGAGCACTGTACACCCGGCCCGGAATAATGTGCACCCGAGCACTGTACACCCGGCCCGGAATAATGTACACCCGAGCACTGTACACCCGGCCCGGAATAATGTGCACCCGAGCACTGTACACCCGGCCCGGAATAATGTACACCCGAGCACTGTACACCCGGCCCGGAATAATGTGCACCCGAGCACTGTACCCCCGGCTCGGAATAATGTACACCCGAGCACTGTACACCCGGCCCAGAATAATGTACACCCGAGCACTGTACACCCGGCCCAGAATAATGTACACCCGAGCTCTGTACACCCGGCCCGGAATAATGTACACCCGAGTACTATACACCCAGCCTATAATAATGTACACCCGAGCACTGTACGCCCGGCCCGGAATAATGTACACCTGAGAGTGCACTGCCGGCCCGGAATAATGTACACCCGAGTACTTTACACCTGGCCCAGAATAATGTACACCCGACCTGGATTTAATGTGCACCCGAGTACTGTACACCCTGCCCGGAATAATGTACACCCGAGCACTGTACACCCTGCCCGGAATAATGTACACCAGAGCACTGTACACCCTGCATGGAATAATGTACACCCGAGCACTGTACACCCTGCCCGGAATAATGTACACCAGAGCACTGTACACCCGGCCCGGAATAATGTACACCCGAGCACTGTACACCCTGCCCGGAATAATGTACACCAGAGCACTGTACACCCTGCCCGGAATAATATACACCCGAGTACTGTACACACTGCCCAGAATAATGTAGACCCGAGCACTGTACACCCTGCATGGAATAATGTACACCCGAGTACTGTACACACTGCCCAGAATAATGTAGACCCGAGCACTGTACACCAGGCCAGGAATAATCCACCCGAGCTCTGTACAACTGGCCCGGAATAATGTACACCCGAGTACTATACACCCAGCCTAGAATAATGTACAGCCGAGAGTGCACTGCCGGCCCGGAATAATGTACACCTGAGGACTGTACACCCGGCCTGGAATAGTGTACACCCGGCCCGGAATATTGTACACTCGAGCACTACACCCGGCCCGGAATAATCCACCCGAGCACTGAACACCCGGCCCGGAATAATGTACACCCGAGTACTATACACCCAGCCTAGTGCACTGCCGGCCCGGAATAATGTACACCTGAGGACTGTACACCCGGCACGGAATAATGTACACCTGAGGACTGTACACCCGGCACGGAATAATGTACACCCGAGGACTGTACACCCGGCCCGGTATAATGTACACCCGAGCACTGTACACCTGGCCCAGAATAATGTACACCCGAGCACTATACATCTTGTTCGGAATAATGTACACCCGACCCCAAATAATGTACACCCGAGCACTGTACACCCGCCCTGGAATAATGTATACCCGAGCACTGTATATGCAGCGCCCCAGAGTCCTGGTCGTTGCAGTACTGTGGCTCGGCCGCTAAGGGGAGCTATGGCACGTCTGATGGCACTGAAGGAGTTCATCTGACCAGGTATCACATACACCAATACATTTCACAGTCTGGCCTCCAGGGGGAGCTAAGGGTTCTATTCATTAGGCCACTCCTCACAGTCTGGTAAAACTGGGGGTCAGGCAGGAAGTTAGAAAGAACGCTGACTGGGTTGGAACCAGGCAACACCTTGTGGCAGAGGGTGTTGTAGGGGAAGATTCGGTAGGGTCCCTGTCAGGGGTGGGATCCTGACAGAGGCCTGGCAATCAGAGAGAAAGCTACGGGACCGCGCCTGCACTTCATAGCGGCGGTGCCCTAAGAAAGGACAAGAAGTGAGATTTATTGTGCTGAGTGAGAAACGAGATCAACGCATCAGGGAGAATACCAGTAGGAGTCGTGCTGTTTGACCGAGGCAACATCCTACTGAGGCGTAAATAACCGGTGGCCGGAACGCCGAGGAAGTACAGAGCTCTAAGCATTACTTCAAACCAACGGCAGGGCAGAGAGCTATAGGCTGGCTGTCTCACCTACGCAGACATAGGGGGCAACCTTTGGAGAGGGGCGACTCTAGGGTCCCGGAAGAGCTCCGAGCCTTCCCGTCATACGGGTGCGTCCTACCATAAGATCTGGGGGGCGAGAAGAAGAAGAACATCAGAATCGAGTTGTGAGGGAACACGAGGAACAGACACAACAGTTGTGGGGACTATCCCGTAAGCACAGCAGGGGAGGACCACAACACACAAACGCTAGAAGGTAGGCACAGATTTCCACCTGCAACGGGAACTCTGGAGGTGCCATCGGACCGGCCGGACTTGCGCAGCCCGGTTAACCGTGTTCCGGACTGAGGACCCAGAAGCCTTCAGTAAAGAGGTAAAGAGACTGCAACCTGGTGTCCTCGTTATTTACTGCACCGCACCACTACCACCATCCACACCTTTCCTTGGGCGCCCCTCGGCAGGGTCACGGACCGGGTCTAGCCACCGTGACAACCCCAGAGCAGAGACTCAGAGGCCCGGTACCGGGTACACCTCGGCCCTGCGGCAGTGGGGGTGCTGCAAATACCCGCCCCGGAATAATGTACACCCGAGCACTGTACACCTGGCTCGGAATAATGTACACCCGAGCACTGTACACCTGGCTCGGAATAATGTACACCCGAGCACTGTACACCCAGTTCGGAATAATGTACAACCGGCCCAGAATAATGTACACCTGAGCACTGTAGTCCACCTGGCCCAAATTACTGTACATCTTGCCTGGAGTAATGTATATCCTGACAAGAGTACTGTACACCCAGACCAGAGAATACACAGTTGACCCGTGTAATACACACCCAGTGTGGCAAATAAACACCAGAGTACTGCACACCCGGCTCGGAAAATGCTCTGCCAGACTGGAGTTATGTACACTCAAGGCAGAAAATAAACACCCGACCCTGAGTAATATACACCCAGCCCTGAAAATACTCTTCCAGCAGAAGTACTGTACACAGCCTGAATATCAAAAACCCAACTCCGAGTACTGTACCCCAGGTCTCGAGAATACACTGGCTAGCTAGAGTGCTGCTTACCCGCACCCAGAGTGCTATACTCCCAGCCCTAAGAATACCCTGCCAGCAGGAGCACTAAACACCTTACCTGAGTAATACACACCCGGCGCTGAGAACACTGTGCGGGCTGCAGTATTGTATACTTGGTCCTGAGAATAAATATCTGATCCAGGGTAATACACACCCAAAGCTCTGTACCCCTTTGCCCTGAGGATACACTGCCAGGTCTGAGTGACATACTGACGGGCCAGATAATATAAACCTGTCTCAATTAATATAAACTCGGCCCTGAAAATTACCTGCCAGATGGAGTACCTGAAAATACACTCGACCCTGAGAATACCCTGCCAGACGAAGTACCCGAAAATATACCTGACCCTGAGAATACCCTGCCAGACTAGTCCCCGAAAATACACTAGAGGCCCAAAGACTACACTGCCTGATCCAAGAATATACACCCAACCCCAAGAATACCCTGCTGGCCTTGAGTATTGTGCTGCCGGCCCCGAGTTTCATCCTGTCCCAAAAATACATTGCCACCTGAAGAATACTCTGCCTGCGCCAAGAATGTACACCTGACCCCAAGAATACACTGCTGGCCTGGAGTAACGTACACCCGACCTTGACAATACCCTGCCTGAGTAATACACTGCCGGCACCAAGTTACACTCTGTGGCCTTGAGTAAAGTACACCTGGCCTTGAGAATACTTTGGTGGCCTCACGTAATGTACTGCTGTGCTGGAGAATATACAACCGACCCCAAGTGATTACACCTGACTCCTGTTTAGCGAGTGAAGGTGCCCAAACCCCCGGCTTTGGGCAGAGGATGGGGGGATATGTGACATAGTCAGTGGTAAAGTGCTGGAGGGGAGATATATTTCACTGCGCATAATGGCATCAGTGATGTAAAATCCAGAGATCTTCATCACATTAAGTGTTAACAGCTAATTTATGTAATGGATTGTTTTTTTAGGGACAACAGTAGAGTGGGTGGGAGGTTGTTCACCTTATCTCCACCCCAGGGTGTGGTCTGGGGCTTACATAGCTGGCTTTCAGACAGGGCTGTGGAGTCGGAGTTGTGGAGTCGGTGCCCATTTTGGTGGAGTCGAAGACGGTATAAAATGGATCGACTCCGACTCCTAAAATATATAATAAATTGGGTACAGTAGTTCAATGCAGTTTGTGGGGAATATTTTTTTCATAAGAATTTGGGAAAGTTATGAAATGTCCTATAAATGTCTGTCCTATTCCTGATCTAAGGTCTAGACTTTTAGCTGAGATGAATCTGTGCGGCAGTTTATGTCCATGATAAGTAGTGAAGCTCCTCATCTACAGATAAGGGTTAAAAAAAAAAAAAAAAAACACAGGGAAGGAATGCTTGCATTCATCTCAGAACTTCTGGAGTGAACAGGAAAGCAGTATTAAGGTAAGTACTTCTTAAAGCATATCTAAACTTTCAATAAATTGTGCATAAATCAATAGTCCAGTATATGCTGTCTCTGTATGCTTGATGTTTTACTTTGTTTTTCCTCTTAGCTCATGTTTGGAGAAATTAGCTGCTCTGATGACTTATGTACACTATACATAGAATATAAGTGGAAAAACAGTTTTCTAACATCTCAAATTTGGAAATACAGTAACAGGATCGATGAGGACATATATTTTTTTTTGTGTGTTCTGGAATATGATTCAGCACAACCATGCTCCCTCCCGTCTCCCCTCTTCATAGACTGTGAAGAAATATGATGTGAAGCATTTAGTGAGCTGAACCCTGAGAAAAGCCTGACATTGAAAGTTCAGCATAAAGCTAACATATTTTACAAACTTTATACTTATCATTTGTCCTATTGATTTATGCAAAAATTGTTTTATTTCTATCCTAAATTATACAGTGCATGATTCCCTATTCTTGGAAAAATTACAATATACCTTATTTTTTTTACAGGGCAAAATTATTTTGAGAGCTAATTTACATAAATACAAAATGTCTAAGAGGCATCTTATGAAGTCAGCTGTATTGAGTATTTCACAGTGACTCAAGATAAAAAAACATTTTGTGTGTCAGTATATAAGTTACCCAGATGAAAACAAATGCTGTGATGCCAAAATGAGTGCATACTCGGGCAGTGATAGAAATGCTCCTTCAAGAGCTTCCAATCTAAAAAGACATTTACAACACTGCCACCCAGAAGTTTACAAAGCTGTGATTGAAAAAGATCACAGCAGCACCAAGAAACCAGAGACCAGCACTTCCCGCCAGGCAAAGGAGGAAAGAGCGTTTCAAACATCAGTTACAAGATATTTTGTAAGTGATAAAGTTACTGTAGCAATGACAGCAGATGTGTTTAAAAGACAGCTCATCGAGCTTGTTGTGAAGGACAGTGTACCATTATCATTATTTGCACAACCAGCTTTTACAGCTCTTAATGGAGAAATGGCCCACAAGCTTGGTGTTTCTCTGGAAAGAAAAAAATATTAGAAAATTAGTAATTGAAGAAGCACTTAACCAAAAGGAAGAGCTTAAAAAGACTCTCAAGAGACGCTTATGTTTGTGACAACAACAAAAATTGTTACTAAGACGCTGGCAGTAAAAGCTACTAAAGCTTATCACAGCAGCCAGTTTCTCCAGACCTTAGTGAAAAAAGTTCTGCAAGATTATGAACTCAAAAAAGAACAGGTTCTTGCTATTGTAACTGATAATGCTTCAAACATGGTAAGTACAATTAAACTGATGAATGAGAATAATGAAGGTGAACAGCAGCTAGAAGAAGGCTGTGATGGAAGGCCACAGTCCTGTTCCCATAACGGAGGAACAAACATTACTACAGAAGAGCTGCAAAAAAGATCCTTGTCACGCTCACGCCCTGACTGGTGGGCGTGAGCTCGGGGGGTTTGTGGCCCCACTGTGCCACAAACCAGACTACCCTGGAAGGGGCGTGACTATGACAGCTGCCTGGGTTTTCACTGGAGCCTCTGATGGTGAGGTCAGGCTTGTGCAGCAGGCAGCTGCCAGGTGCTACTCCAGGGTGGTGTCTGGCTGTGGCTGCTGATCCCACTTGAGAGACAGGGACACCAGGATTGGTGCGGGCATCAGGCAGGACTGGCAGAAGAGCACGGCTGAAACTCAGACGAGTAGGCTGGCACGGCTGAGACAGGGCTGGCAGAGACACAGCAGAGAACACAGGGCTGGCAGAGAACACAGGACTGGCAGGCACGGCAGGAAACAGGACTGGCAGGCACGGCAGGAAACAGGACTGGCAGGCACGGCAGGAAACAGGACTGGCAGGCACGGCAGGAAACAGGACTGGCAGGCACGGCAGGAAACAGGACTGGCAGGCACGGCAGGAAACAGGACTGGCAGGCACGGCAGGAAACAGGACTGGCAGGCACGGCAGGAAACAGGACTGGCAGGCACGGCAGGAAACAGGACTGGCAGGCACGGCAGGAAACAGGACTGGCAGGCACGGCAGGAAACAGGACTGGCAGGCACGGCAGGAAACAGGACTGGCAGGCACGGCAGGAAACAGGACTGGCAGGCACGGCAGGAAACAGGACTGGCAGGCACGGCAGGAAACAGGACTGGCAGGCACGGCAGGAAACAGGACTGGCAGGCACGGCAGGAAACAGGACTGGCAGGCACGGCAGGAAACAGGACTGGCAGGCACGGCAGGAAACAGGACTGGCAGGCACGGCAGGAAACAGGACTGGCAGGCACGGCAGGAAACAGGACTGGCAGGCACGGCAGGAAACAGGACTGGCAGGCACGGCAGGAAACAGGACTGGCAGGCACGGCAGGAAACAGGACTGGCAGGCACGGCAGGAAACAGGACTGGCAGGCACGGCAGGAAACAGGACTGGCAGGCACGGCAGGAAACAGGACTGGCAGGCACGGCAGGAAACAGGACTGGCAGGCACGGCAGGAAACAGGACTGGCAGGCACGGCAGGAAACAGGACTGGCAGGCACGGCAGGAAACAGGACTGGCAGGCACGGCAGGAAACAGGACTGGCAGGCACGGCAGGAAACAGGACTGGCAGGCACGGCAGGAAACAGGACTGGCAGGCACGGCAGGAAACAGGACTGGCAGGCACGGCAGGAAACAGGACTGGCAGGCACGGCAGGAAACAGGACTGGCAGGCACGGCAGGAAACAGGACTGGCAGGCACGGCAGGAAACAGGACTGGCAGGCACGGCAGGAAACAGGACTGGCAGGCACGGCAGGAAACAGGACTGGCAGGCACGGCAGGAAACAGGACTGGCAGGCACGGCAGGAAACAGGACTGGCAGGCACGGCAGGAAACAGGACTGGCAGGCACGGCAGGAAACAGGACTGGCAGGCACGGCAGGAAACAGGACTGGCAGGCACGGCAGGAAACAGGACTGGCAGGCACGGCAGGAAACAGGACTGGCAGGCACGGCAGGAAACAGGACTGGCAGGCACGGCAGGAAACAGGACTGGCAGGCACGGCAGGAAACAGGACTGGAAGGCACGGCAGGAAACAGGACTGGAAGGCACGGCAGGAAACAGGACTGGAAGGCACGGCAGGAAACAGGACTGGAAGGCACGGCAGGAAACAGGACTGGAAGGCACGGCAGGAACGGTAGGACTGGCAGGAACACGGCAGGAACGGTAGGACTGGCAGGAACACTGGATTGGCAGGCACGGCAGAGAACACAGGGAAGAAACAGGTAGGGACCTGTTCACACTAGAGGTGCAGGTACGGAAATGTAGTATGGAGGAACTGGTAGGGAGCTGTTCACACAGAAGGTGCAGGAACAGATATGAAATATGGAAGGAACAGGTAGGGACCTGGTCACACTGGAAGAGAACCGCAAGGCTGCGGATAGGAGCGGTAGAGCAGCAAGAGATAGCGCAGCAATAAAAGCAAAGCAGAGCAGAGAAGAACAGAGCAGAACCGCAAGGAATGCGGAGAGGAGCTGCAGAAAGATTCTTACAGCAACGGGAGCGGAGCAGAGATGAATGGAGCGGAACCGCAAGGAATGCGGAGAGGAGCTGCAGAAAGATTCTTACAGCAACGGGAGCGGAGCAGAGACGAATGGAGCGGAACCGCAAGGAATGCGGAGAGGAGCTGCAGAAAGATTCTTACAGCAACGGGAGCGGAGCAGAGATGAATGGAGCAGAACCGCAAGGAATGCGGAGGGGAGCTGCAGAACATAAGCATACTGAGAACACAAGGAAAGACACAGCAGGGAAGGAAGCCACATACAGGGAGACGGAGATAAGACTAAGTACAGACAAGGCAATGGAACAAGACACAAGGACAAAGACACAGGGCCCAGGATATTCTGCCTCCTGGAGGGCGGACAACAAGATAAAGGCAAGGATACAGAGTAGAGCCTCCAGCGAGGGAATAACATAGAGCAAGGCCTGGCAAACTCAGCAGCTAGACACTAACTGAGCAAACACATTGCACAGGCCCAGAACACTGGGTGGAGCTGCACTACATACTGGAGGCCTCTTGACAATTGGTCAGGAACAGATTGGACAGATGCACCTGATTCCTATAAGAACCAGAGAGTTCAGGCGCCGGCCCCCTATACACAGAACCATGAAGCATGCAGAGAGCAGAGACACAGAACATGGAGCTGTCAAGAAACAGAAACCACATCATGACCTGGAGCAGTGGGTAAGATAGTGTGAGAAATGCGAGGCCATGCCGTGATGCCAGCAGAGTTGTTACAATCCTTTACAATTAGATGATCTTGTTGAAGCTGCTTCACACCTCTTTCCTATTCATCACATGTGCTGTGTTGTGCACACGCTGCAGCTGGCCATAAGAGATAGTCTGCAAGAGGGACATGCTGTAACTCTGATTAGCAAAGTGCGGAAATTGGCTATTGCTGCCTGAACCCCTAAAATTGGAAGAACTTGTTGTTTTGCCTGTCCCAAAGAGGAGGTTTAATCCCTTTTATGCCATCGGACAGAATAGTATGTCTGATGGTAGAACCCCCGCTTTGATGCAGACTCCGGCTGCCACTAAAAATGTATCCACGATTGTCGGCCTAGAGTAATGGATGCGCGACTGCTGGCCTTGAGTAATGTATGTACGACTGCTGGCCTGGAGTAATGTATGCACGACTTGTGTGAAAAAGTGTTTGCCCCCTTCCTGATTTCCTATTCTTTTGCATGCCCATCACACTTAAATGTTTCAGATCACCAGACAAATTTAAATATTAGACAAAGATAACGCAAGTAAACAAAAAATGCAGTTTTTACACAAAGGTCTTTATTATTGAGGGAAAAAGAAATCCAAACCTACAGGGCCCTGTTTGAAAAACTGATAGCACCCCCTTCACCCCGGAGCTTTTTTGTTTTCGTTTTTCGCTCCCCTTCTTTCCAGAGCCATAACTTTTTTTATTTTTCCGTCAATATGGCCATGTGAGGGCTTTTTTTTGCGGGACGAGTTGTACTTTTGAACAATACCATTGGTTTTACCATGTTGTGTAACAGAAAACGGGAAAAAAATTCCAAGTGAGATGAAATTGCAAAAAAAGTGCAGTCCCACACTTTTTTTTGTTTGGCTTTTTTGCTAGGTTCGCTAAATGCTAAAACTGACCTGATATTATGATTCTCCAGGTCATTACGAGTTCATGGACACAAAACATGCCTAGGTTCTCTTTTGTCTAGGTGGTAAAAAAAATTCCAAAGTTTGCTAAAAAAAGAAAAGAAATTGCGCAATTTTCCGATAACGGTAACGTCTCCATTTTTCAAGATCTGGGGTCGGGTGAGGGCTTATTTTTTGCTTGCCGAGCTGACGTTTTTAATGATACTATTTTAGTGCAGATAACGTTGTTTTGATCGCCCGTTATTGCATTTTAATGCAATGTCGCGGCGAACAAAAAAACGTAATTTTGGAGTTTTGATTTTTTTTTCTCACTACGCCGTTTAGCGATCAGGTTAATCCTTTTTTATTGATAGATCAGGTGATTCTGAACGCGGTGATACCAAATATGTGTAGGTTTGATTTTTTTTATTTTATTTTGATTGGGGTGAAAGGGGGGTGATTTAAACTTATTTTTTTATATATTTTTAAACACTTTTTTTTTTTTTTTTTGGCTTGAGGGAGCTAAGCACCGTATTGTAGTCTTGACCGATCATAAGAATCTGATTTACCTCGAGTCTGCCAAACGGCTGAATCCTAGACAGGCTCGATGGTCTTTGTTTTTTTCCCGTTTTGATTTTGTGGTCTCGTATCTTCCGGGTTCTAAGAATATTAAGGCTGATGCCTTTTCTAGGAGTTTTTTGCCTGATTCTCCTGAGGTCCTGGAACCGGTCGGCATTCTGAAAGAAGGGGTGGTTCTTTCTGCCATTTCCCCTGATTTGCAACGGGTTCTTCAGGAATTTCAGGCTGACAGACCTGACCGCTGTCCAGTGGGGAAATTGTTTGTTCCTGACAGATGGACTAGTAGAGTGATTTCTGAGGTTCATTGTTCTGTGTTGGCTGGTCATCCTGGTATTTTTGGTACCAGAGACCTGGTTGGTAGGTCCTTTTGGTGGCCTTCTTTATCACGTGATGTGCGTTCTTTTGTGCAGTCCTGTGGGACTTGTGCGCGGGCCAAGCCTTGTTGTTCCCGTGCTAGTGGGTTGCTTTTGCCATTGCCGGTCCCTGAGAGGCCTTGGACGCATATTTCTATGGATTTTATTTCTGATCTTCCGGTTTCCCAGAAGATGTCGGTTATCTGGGTTGTTTGTGACCGGTTCTCTAAGATGGTTCATTTGGTGCCTTTGCCTAAATTGCCTTCCTCCTCAGATTTGGTTTCGTTGTTTTTTCAGCATGTGGTTCGTTTGCATGGTATTCCGGAGACTATTGTGTCTGACAGAGGTTCCCAGTTTGTTTCTAGGTTTTGGCGAACCTTTTGTGCTAGGCTGGGCATTGATTTGTCTTTTTCCTCTGCATTTCATCCTCAGACAAATGGCCAAACCGAGCGAACTAATCAGACCTTGGAGACTTATTTGTGATGCTTTGTGTCAGCTGATCAGGATGATTGGGTGGCCTTTTTGCCGTTGGCCGAGTTTGCCCTTAATAATCGGGCTAGTTCGGCTACTTTGGTTTCGCCTTTTTTTTGCAATTTTGGTTTTCATCCTCGTTTTTCTTCTGGGCAGGTTGAGCCTTCTGACTGTCCTGGTGTGGATTCTGTGGTTGACAGGTTGCAGCAGATTTGGACTCATGTGGTAGACAATTTGGTGTTGTCTCAGGAGAAGGCTCAACGTTTTGCTAACCGTCGTCAGGGTGTTGGTTCCCGGCTTCATGTTGGGGATCTGGTCTGGTTGTCTTCCCGTCATGTTCCTATGAAGGTTTCTTCTCCTAACTTTAAGCCTTGGTTTATTGGTCCTTATAGGATTTCTGAGATTATTAATCCGGTGTCTTTTCGATTGGCGCTTCCGGCCTCTTTTGCTATCCATAATGTCTTCCATAGATCTTTATTGCGGAAATATATGGTACCTGTTGTTCCCTCTGTTGATCCTCCGGCCACTGTGTTGGTTGATGGGGAGTTGGAGTATGTGGTTGAGAAGATTTTTGATTCTCGTTTTTCAAGGCGGAGGCTTCAGTATCTTGTCAAATGGAAGGGTTATGGCCAGGAGGATAATTCTTGGGTTTTTGCCTCTGATGTCCATGGTGCTGATTTGGTTCATGCTGTTCATCTGGCTCGTCATGATCGGCCTGGGGGCTCTGGTGAGGGTTCGGTGACCCCACCTCAAGGGGGGGTACTGTTGTGAATTCTGCTTTTGGGCTCCCTCCGGTGGTTGTAGGTGGTAATGCAGTTGTCTCTGGGTTACAGCCCTGGTCAGGTGTTTCTGCTGATTGCAGTTCTGACTGGGGTGTTTAGGCGAGCAGGATTCATTAGTCCTTGCCAGTTTTCCATTGTTTTTGGAGGTTTTGTCCTTGCCTGGTTCCTTCTGCCTTGCTGCCAAATCTGCAAAGATAAGTGTCTGGTTTTCGTGGCACACATGCCGTGTGCTTATGATTTAGTGCTATTCAGTGTTTTTTTTTGTCCAGCTTAGATTGTATCAGTAATTTCTCAGTCTTGTTGGATTCTCAGGAGTTGCAGATATACATTCCATGTCTTTAGTTAGATTGTGGAACTTTTTGTATTTTCTGCTGTGGATATTTTTAGAGTTTTAATACTGACCGCTTACTATTCTGTTCTATCTTTCCCTGTTTAGCTAGAGTGGCCTCTTTTGCTGGAATCTGTTTTCTGCCTGTGTGTGTCTTTCCTCTCCTATTCACAGCCAATATTTGTGGGGGGCTGCCTATCCTTTGGGGTTCTGCTCTGAGGCAAGTTAGTATTCCTATTTCTATCTATAGGGGTATTTAGTCCTCCGGCTGTGTCAAGGTGTCTAGGGTTTGTTAGGCTCACCCCACGGCTACTTCTTTGCGGTGTTAAGTTCAGGGTTTGCGGTCAGTACAGATTCCACTTCTTCTGAGAAAGTCTCATGCGGCTCCAAAGTCACCGGATCATAACATAGAACCCTCTTCCCACATCCCCCGAAACACTTTTAACAAGAGTGGTGCCAATGTATCATGATACTTCCTGTATAATTCAATGGGAAACCCGTCTGTACCAGGGGCCTTCCCAGAGGCCATATCCGTCAAAGCATGTTCAACCTCTTCTAGGGTAAACTCCGCATCCATAAAGGCTCGCTAAGCTGAGGTCAGTACGGGAAACGTTACATCCGATAAATAATCCAGGTTTTCCAGAACATCAAAGTCACACTTAGATGTATATAGCGACTTGTAATAATTGTGAAAACAGTGAAGTATCTCCTCAGTTGAGGACACCAATGATCCGTCTGGTGTTCAAATCTGTAATCTAGTATTGGATACGTTATGTTGGCGTACCAAGAAAGCCAAGAATTTTTTAGCTTGGTTTCCCAATTCAAAATAGGATTGACGAGTAAAAAATAGTTTACGTTTAGATTTAGTGTCTGTATGCTGAACATATAGCCTCTGGGAAGTCAGCCACTCAAGCCTATTACCATTAGTTGGATCAGATATATATGCAGACTCCGAATCTTTTAGCCGTTGTTCCACCTCGTCATCCTCCCTTGAGGTCACCTGTCAGGACTCTGAACATTTTTTATTACCTTTTTGTGCATTACTGCCCTTTTCCAAGATGGCGTCTTTGGTCTCATGTGCACTGTGTCTTCCTGCTATAAAACTCCACCCCAGCCTTCAGTCTGTGCTAGAGTATTCTGCCTTGCATCCAGCTCCTGACCTCTGGTGACTCCCTGGCTATATACCTGCTCCTGTGAACCTGTGGCGTTATCCTGCTACTCTGCTCTGAGGTCCTGCTGCATACACCAGTTCCAGTAATCCTCCCTCATCTGCTGCTCGTGTTTGCTTCCATCTGCATTTGCTGGACATGTAAGCTATTGCTGTTCTG
This sequence comes from Ranitomeya variabilis, assembly GCF_051348905.1. Lineage (NCBI taxonomy): Eukaryota > Metazoa > Chordata > Amphibia > Anura > Dendrobatidae > Ranitomeya > Ranitomeya variabilis. Next base: position 183,434,117 of record NC_135239.1, read on the forward strand.
CAAGAACCTGAGACTATTACCAAGACCTCCCTGGTTGAGCTAAGATATTATTTGAACTGCCTTATAGCATATCTATCTGTGTGATTTGGAGCGCCCCCACATTAAGGGCAATGGGGTACTCGGCACCAGGTCTATCTCTCTCGGTTCTGGGGATGTCACGGTGGCCTGACCCGGTCCGTGGCCCTTCTGAGGAGCGTCCAATTAAAGGGATAGTTTGTACGGTGTTCGTGACGCCACCTGTGGTATTCGGTCAGGGTGACCGACGCTGCTTAGAGGTCCACTGGGGAGATGGAATGGCAGCTAGATGGTATACCTTTCCACAGGTGAAGTATGTCCCCAGGGCTTCCCGGATGTGTAGGTGGTGATGGTGGACGTTGTAAGGCACAATGAATAACAAAGACACAAAGGTTGCAGTTTCTTTACATTTTACTGAAGACTTCAGGGTCCACAGTCCAGAGTACCGTTCACAGGGCAGGCAAAATCTGGCCGGTCCGAAGGCAAATCCAGAGTTCTCTCAACCAGGTGGAAATCAGTAGCCTTCCTACTAGCGCCTGTGTGTTGTTACATAGTTACATAGTTATTAAGGTTGAAGGAAGACTTTAAGTCCATCTAGTTCAACCTCCCTGCTGAGCACCACGGGATAGTCCTCACAACTTTCGTGGATGTTTCTGATATTCTCTCTCTCTCTGTCCCCAGATGGTATGGATAGGACAACCCGTATGACTGGGATAGCCTGGGGCTTGTTTATAGGGACCCTAGAGATGCCCCGACCCCCACAATTTGCCACCGTCTTCTTAGGTATTAAGGTCGGGCAGCCAACTTGGAATTGACTGTCCTGCTGGTCTCTGAAGTAATGCGTAGAGTCAATTACTCCCTCAGTGTTCCGGCCACCGGCTACGCGCCTCAAAAGGAGGCTGACGATCTTGGGGCAGAACTCCTCCCGGTATTATCTCCTTGTGCCGTGATCTCGCCTCTCACTCTCCACAATACACTTTGCTTCGTGTCCTTTCTTAGGATGCTGCCGCACATAGGGGCAGGCGCAGCTCCGTAGCTATCTATCTCATGCTAGGGCTCTGTCAGGATCTCACCTCTGACAGGGACCCTCTGTCTGCAGCTCAGATGTTCCTCCTTCTCCCCCTGTCTGCCTGACAGGTCCTCTCTGGGTCAAACCCAGGTAGCTTCTGCCTATCTTCCTATCCAACCCACCAGTTTTACCCGTGTGTGAGGAGTGCCCTAATAAATTGAAGCAAGGCTACCCCTGGTGGACTGGAGTGTGAAGTGTGGTGTGTGACTTGTGATACCTGGCAAGGTGAACTCCTTTAGTACCATCAAATGTAATATCACTCCCCCTGGTGGAAGAGCGACACTACTGCAACGACCAGGACTCTGGGGTGCTGCATTTTGGACTAAGCAAGGACTTATTCGTGTCAAGGATCCTCAAGAATAATTATGCTTCATAGACTTTTTGCGTGATTGCATTTTCCTCTGAAGTTTCCTATAGACTGCTGAGCTGCATTTGATATTTGCACCAAGTGTTGTGGACTTGAGTTTCTCTCTGCACCTGTTTGAATCACCGTGTGATAATATAGACTTTACCACTTATATAACTGTGTCCTGTAGTTGTCTTGTTCCACGCAAAGAGTCTCCTGAGTTATCCCCTATAATTATTACATCACCCTTTTTATGTAAGATATTGTAGAAGATAGACACCCCCTTAGATATGCCTTAAGGGCATCACAAAATAGATTGGTGTTTTGGGGCCCCTGGTGGGACGAAATAAAGCAATTCAACTGGTTGACAGTTCTATCACTGGAGTCTATTAATTTAAGCCAAAACGGATTCAATTTCCAAACTATGCCGCTATTTGATTGCCCATATTTAAGTTTAAGAATGACCGGACTGTGGTCAGATATTCTCCTATTACCATGTTCAACACTATCTACCTATGCATTGGGACCTGTAGAAGCGCTTTCTGCGCGAAACAGCTGTTGTCCTCTATCCCCACGCATGTTTTCTCCCGCCCGCCTGTCTTCATGTAAGATGTTCCAATAAAGAAAAAGTTTTTTGTCTGGACCGAGGAGTGCGCTACATTTTCTTCTTTTGGCTACACAACATTTGAACTTTACGGACGCAGCACCCTCAAAAGGCCGACTATATGAGACAATGGAGTTTCAGCTATTTCGATAAACTTCCCACACGAGGGGTAAGTGCACTAAAGCGGTGCTGATTTTCTTTTCTTTTTTTCGTTTGCTACTATCTACCTATACTGCCAACCCTTCGGATCCAAATATATAGTCTAGGCGAGAGAGAGAACGTCTGGTAGATGAGTGACAGGTATAGCCTTTTACCCCCGGATGGCGCGTTCTCCACAGATCCAACCAACCACTGCCTTCCATAAATAAAGCCAATTGGGATGGAGCCTGAGAGGATGACTCCTCAGCTATCTCATCACCCAGTCTCAGCCTATCAAGGCGGCTATTTATGACTAGATTAAAATCTCCCATACATATGACGTTTGCGTCCGGGAAACTTAGGGCAAAGCTCATTGCCATCCGAAGTATTGATATATTAGCTGGAGGACGGTTGTAAACACATAATATGACATATTCACGAGAGTTAGTTAATGCCTGTACAAAGACGAACCGACCTTCAGAGTCCCTCTAAGCTTCCCTCATCTCCCATCTAACATCTCTATGAATTAACAGAGACCCCTCTTGAGTAGCTGGTGTGAAACGCATGTATGGACCAATGTACCCACGGTTTCTGTACACATCGGGCCGTGTCTCTAGTCAAATGTGTCTGTACCAACGCTACAATATGTGGATGATAGCGCTTGATCTGCGAAAATACCTTAATCTTTTTCCGGGGAGATTTAATGTTACGCACATTCCAGGTCATGCATATTATTTCAGACCCCATACTCACTCATCAAGACATGATAAATAGTATTGTCCTGGCAAAGCCTAGGGATAACACATAGAGGCCGAGAGATCCATTGGCGGCGATCTCTACCTAAAGAACAGATAAAACAAACAGAAAAAGAAACAGAGCAAAAACCAAACAATGTAGGAGCGTAGTCCCATGCTCCTATTATCAAGTGAAAACTGGGATACCCTCGCTAGATTCAGCGTCCAGTATTGTTGTTAGGTTAGACACCCACACAGAAAGCTCCATTTTATAATTATCCGCACAAGTACATTAGGATTTCTTTACATTGGACACCTTGTGGACCCGTAGCCACTCAGCCGCCTCCTCCGGATCAGTGAAGAATATAGAGGAACCCTCATGAATGACCCGTAGTCGGGCGGGATAAATCATGGAGTATACAACATTCCAGTCTCTAAGTTGTTTCTTAATTTCCATGAACCGTGCCCACTGCTTCTGAAGCTCCATGGAGAAGTTCTGAAAGATCGAAATAGTGGCATTGTGGAATTTGATGGGGCTCTTCTGCCGTGCCAGACATAGAATAGCGTCTCTATCCTTGCAGTTGAGAAGACTTGCCAAAAAAAGTCTAGGCGGAGCTCCAGGAGGAAGGGTTTTCATGGGAACCCTATGGGCCCTCTCCACAGAGAAGGTTGAGGAGAATTCGCCTCCCAGAGAAGTCTTAAGCCAATCCTATAGGAATTCCTCAGGCCGTTGGCCCTCCGAGCATTCTGGCAGACCAATAATTCGAATGTTATTCCGACGCAGTCTGTTCTCCAGGTCATCCACCTTTTGTTTCCAGGCATTTATGGAGCCAGCCAACCTTGTCAATTTAGCCTCCATGGGCGTGATGGTATCTTCTATTTGTGACACTCTTGTTTCCACCTCAGTGATGCGTCCTCCCAAGGTCTGCATATCTAGTCTCAGATGGCCCACCTCAGTGTGCACATCTATTTTTTCAGTAAGAGAAGATCTGGTTAAGGAGACAGCCTGCATTAATTGTTCAGAGGCCTGTTTGAGGGTTATCTCATCTTGTTCCCCCTCCTCATTACTATCAGAAGGACGACTTTTATATTGAGCCTGCGAGGGGTTATTCCTAAGGGTCCGCACACCATCTGAAGGGTGCTCTCTGGCATATTTTTTTAGTCTATCAGCCGTTCCTGATCATTTGGAGTGCTGCATAGCTGACAAGAATGAGAGGCAGCAAAGTAGCCAAAGTTATAATCTGAAATAGTTCCAAGTTCCAATCACAGAAATAGCAGAGCCGGCAGAAATTGTTTATGTGATGTTATGGGACAGCCTTAAATGGGTAAAGTGCTTATAGTAGCAGATGTAATAGCACCCAGGTTATAGTAAAGCTCTATGCTCTTGGGGGAGGGGTCCGCAGCAGCGGCAGAGGCAGCAGGGAGGAGGGGGGGCAGATACTTCAAATCACAAGCACCGGTAGGGCAGGTGTCCTCCAGATAGGGGAACGGGGGCCCAATTTCCCAGAGCGCTCACCGCTTGTCCCCTCAATGTATTGCAGGCAGCGCTGCATCTCCTGTCAGAGCGCGCGCTTATGTGGTGACCGCCGCCCACGCAGGCACCGCCGACCAAGTTCCCCTAATTCCAGGTGCACCACAGCCCAGCCGCACACACTGTAAGTTCCAATGACTTTCCAAGGCTCAGGGGGGAGTCCCGGCACTGGTAGAAGCTGGCGCCGCTCTGTACCTTGTTAGAGCACGCGCTTGTAAAATGGCCGCCGTCTCACACTGGTCTCGTTGCTCCTGCAAGCTCCGCCGGCTCTCAGCTCTCCTCCGGACCTCACAGCATCTCCCGCGGTAGCCACGCACCTTCCAGGGTCCAAGGGGATTACAAATCAACATGCAGCCCACACTTTAAAGGGGTCTAAGTGGCAGGATACCATTAGGATATTGGGAGCTCTCCCGGGGTACGTCTTCTCTCTTCACCTACATAGCCACGCCCCTCACTATGTATATTTTTTGCCTAAAATACAAAGTAAAAGTGTCATCTTTAGTCCTTGTAGAGGTCATTTAATCTTCATCTTGCTTAACTATTAACAATAACAGTAATTTTGGCTAGAGGTGCCAAACTTTGACATGACCCTCTAAAAGTTGATCAGCAATTTCCATTTTTCCAACAAAATTTAAATAACCATTTTTTTAGGGACCACATCAGTTGAAGTGACTTTGGGGGGAAAATACTCAAAAGTGACACCTTTCAAAAAACTGCACCCCTCAAAGTCCTCACAACCACATTCAAGAAGTTTATTAACCTTTCTGGTGCTTCACAGAAAATAGTGCAATGTGAAAGGAAAAATGACCATTTACTTTATTTTCGTAAAATTTTTACTTTATCCCCGAATTTTGTATTTTCACAATGGTAACAGGAGAAAATGGAAATTACAATTTGTTATGTAGTTTCTCCTGAGTACACCGATACCCCATATGTGTTTAGGCGCATGGCAGGGCTCGGAAGAGAAGCAGCGGCGTTTGACTTTTTGAACGCAAAAATAGCTGGAATCGAGAGCAGACGCCATGTCACGTTTGGAGAGCCCCTGATGTGCCTAAACAGTGAAAACCCCCACAAGTGACCACATTTTGTAAACTAGAACCCTCAAGGAATGTACCTAAATGTGTGGTGAGCACCTTGAACCCCCAGGTGCTTCATAGAAGTTTATAAAGTACAGCCATGAAAAGTCACACACTAAAAGACACTTATTACTGCTTCGCCATATTTTGAGAGCTATAATTTTCCTATAAAGCTGCCAAACAGAGTCATGTGATTGCTTCTTTTTTTGTGGGACAAGGTTGATGTTTTTATTAAATACATGCAAAGTTCATATTTGCGCAAAAAGACCAGATAGTGGGAAAAATTCCCTACCAGATATATATATATATATATATATATATATATATATATATATATATATATATATGCACCTGGATGGAGTGTACAAGTTGACGCAATATATTCAATGCCGCCTGTTATTCATTTACCTGTTTGTCAGGATGATGCTGCAGGGATGGTGGTTCCAAATGTGGAAAGTCTGTCATGAATCCCCAATGGCTAGGGATAGCACAGGATTAGCAAAGTATAATAAATATCGGACGAGCTCTAGGGTGATGGAACCTGGGCTGACCGCTGCCCTACGCCTGACAAACGCAACTAGAGATAGCCAGGGAGCGTGCCTACGTTGGTTCTAGACGCCACGCACCAGCCTAAGAGCTAACTAGTACTGCAGAGGAAACAAAGACCTCACTTGCCTCCAGAGGAATTAACCCCAAAGATATAGTTGCCCCCCACAAGTATTGACGGTGAAATGAGAGGAAGGCACACACATAGAGATGATGTATATAGCTTTAGCAAATAGAGGCCCGCTGAAAACTAGAAAGCAGAATGACACAAAAGGGGACTGAGCGGTCAGCAAAAAACCCTAATCAAAAAAACCATCCTGAGATTACAAGAACCCATGTGCCAACTCATGGCACATGGGGAGAACCTCAGTCCACTAGAGCAACCAGCTAACAAAGAGACATTCTAAGCAAGCTGGACAAAAAACCAAACAACTGAAAATCAGCACTTAGCTTATCCTGAAAGATCTGGGAGCAGGTAGGCAGGAACCAAACAGAGCACATCTGAACACATTGATAGCCGGCAAGGGAAATGACAGAAAGGCCAGGTAAAATAGGAAACACCCAGCCTCTGATGGACAGATGGAAACCAAAGGCCGCAACCCACCAAAGTCACCCAGTACCAGCAGTAACCACCAGAGGGAGCCCGAAAACAGAATCCACAACAGTACCCCCCCTTGAGGAGGGGTCACCGAACCCTCACGAGAACCCCCAGGGCGATCAGGGTGAGCTCTATGGAAGGCGCGGACCAAATCAGTCGCATGAACATCGGAGGCGACCACCCAGGAATTGTCCTCCTGACCATAACCCTTCCACTTAACCAAATACTGGAGTTTGCGTCTGGAAACACGAGAATCCAAGATCTTTTCAACAACATACTCCAATTCTCCCTCCACCAGCACCGGAGCAGGAGGCTCGACCGAAGGAACAACAGGCACCTCATACCTCCGCAACAACGACCGATGGAACACATTATGAATAGCGAACGATGCTGGGAGATCCAAACGGAAAGATACAGGGTTAAGAATCTCCGAGATCCTATAAGGACCGATGAACCGAGGCTTGAACTTAGGAGAAGAGACCTTCATAGGGACAAAACGAGAAGACAACCACACCAAGTCCCCAACAAAAAGTCGGGGGCCCACGCGGCGACGGCGATTAGCAAACTGCTGAGTCTTCTCCTGAGATAACTTCAAATTGTCCACCACCTGATTCCAAATGTGATGTAGCCTGTCCACCACCACGTCCACTCCAGGACAATCCGAAGACTCCACCTGACCAGAGGAAAAACGAGGATGAAACCCCGAATTACAAAAAAAAGGAGAGACCAACGTGGCCGAACTAGCCCGATTATTAAGAGCAAATTCGGCCAGTGGCAAAAAAGCAACCCAGTCATCCTGATCAGCAGAAACAAAACACCTCAAATAAGTTTCCAAGGTCTGATAAGTTCGCTCCGTCTGGCCATTCGTCTGAGGATGGAATGCAGACGAGAAAGACAAATCAATGCCCATCTTGGCACAAAACGTCCGCCAAAATCTAGACACAAACTGGGATCCCCTGTCAGAAACGATATTCTCCGGAATCCCATGCAAACGAACCACGTTCTGAAAAAACAAAGGAACCAACTCAGAGGAGGAGGGCAACTTAGGCAAGGGCACCAAATGAACCATCTTAGAAAAGCGGTCACACACAACCCAGATAACGGACATTTTCTGTGAAACCGGGAGATCAGAAATAAAATCCATGGAAATGTGCGTCCAAGGCCTCTTCGGGATGGGCAAGGATAACAACAACCCACTAGCCCGTGAACAGCAAGGCTTAGCTCGAGCACACACTTCACAAGACTGCACAAAGGTACGCACATCCCTAGACAAGGAAGGCCACCAAAAAGACCTGGCCACCAAGTCACTTGTACCAAATATTCCAGGATGACCAGCCAACACAGAAAAATGGACCTCGGAGATGACTCTACTGGTCCAATCATCCGGAACAAACAGTCTTTCTGGTGGACATCGATCCGGTTTATCCACCTGAAACTCCTGCAATGCGCGTCGCAAGTCTGGGGATACGGCGGACAATATTACCCCATCCCTAAGGATACCAGCAGGCCCAGTGTCTCCAGGAGAGTCAGGCACAAAACTCCTGGAAAGAGCATCTGCCTTCACATTCTTTGAACCTGGCAGGTATGAAACCACGAAATTGAAACGAGAAAAAAAATAACGACGAACGAGCCTGTCTAGGATTCAAACGCCTGGCAGACTCAAGGTAAATGAGATTCTTGTGATCAGTCAAGACCACCACGCGATGTTTAGCACCCTCAAGCCAATGACGCCACTCCTCAAATGCCCACTTCATGGCCAAAAGCTCCCGATTACCCACATCATAATTGCGCTCGGCAGGCGAGAATTTTCTAGAGAAGAAAGCACATGGCTTCATCACCGAGCCATTAGAACTTCTCTGTGACAAAACCGCCCCCGCTCCAATCTCGGAAGCATCAACCTCCACCTGGAAAGGAAGTGAAACATCTGGTTGACACAACACAGGAGCAGAAGAAAACCGGCGCTTAAGTTCCCGAAAGGCCTCCACGGCCGTAGGAGACCAATCAGCAACATCAGCACCCTTTTTAGTCAAATCAGTCAAAGGTTTAACAATACTGGAAAAATTAGCAATGAACCGACGATAAAAATTAGCAAACCCCAAGAACTTTTGAAGGCTCTTAACAGATGTAGGTTGTGTCCAGTCACAAATAGCCTGAACCTTAACGGGATCCATCTCAATAGTAGAAGGAGAAAAAATGTACCCCAAAAAAGAAATCTTCTGGACTCCGAAGAGACACTTTGAGCCCTTCACAAACAGAGAATTGGCCCGCAAAACCTGAAACACCTTCCTGACCTGTAGAACATGAGACTCCCAGTCATCAGAAAACACCAAAATATCATCCAAATACACAATCATAAACTTATCCAGATATTCACGGAAAATATTGTGCATAAAGGACTGAAAGACTGACGGAGCATTGGAGAGTCCAAAAGGCATTACCAAATACTCAAAATGGCCCTCAGGCGTATTAAATGCGGTTTTCCACTCATCACCCTGTTTTATCCGCACCAGATTATACGCACCACGAAGATCTATTTTAGTGAACCACCTAGCCCCCTTAATGCGAGCAAACAAATCAGTAAATAATGGCAATGGATACTGGTATTTGACTGTAATCTTATTCAGAAGGCGACAATCTATACAAGGCCTCAGGGAACCATCTTTTTTTGCCACGAAAAAAAAACCTGCTCCCAGAGGGGACGAAGATGGACGAATATGTCCCTTTTCCAAGGACTCCTTAATATAATTCCGCATAGCAGTATGCTCTGGCAGTGACAGATTAAATAAACGACCCTTAGGGAACTTACTGCCAGGAATCAATTCTATAGCACAGTCACACTCTCTATGGGGAGGGAGCGAATTGAGCTTAGGTTCCTCAAAAACATCCCTATAATCCGACAAAAACGCAGGGATCTCCGAAGGAGTAGATGAAGCGATAGAAATCGGAGGTGCATCATCATGAACCCCCTGACATCCCCAGCTTAGCACAGACATTGTTTTCCAGTCCAGGACAGGATTATGAGTTTGTAACCATGGCAGACCAAGCACTAGTACATCATGTAAATTATACAGTACAAGGAAGCGAATCACCTCCTGATGAACGGGAGTCATGCGCATGGTCACTTGTGTCCAATACTGCGGTTTATTCATAGCCAATGGTGTAGAATCAATTCCTTTCAGAGGAATAGGAACTTCCAGAGGCTCTAGACTAAAACCGCAGCGTTTAGCAAATGACCAATCCATAAGACTCAGGGCAGCGCCTGAATCCACATAGGCATCGACGGAAATGGAAGACAGTGAAAAAATCAGAGTCACAGACAAAATGAACTTAGACTGCAGAGTATCAATGGCAAAAGATTTATCAACCCTTTTTGTGCGTTTAGAGCATGCTGATATAACATGAGCTGAATCACCACAATAAAAACACAAACCATTTTTTCGCCTATAATTTTGCCGTTCACTTCTGGACTGAATTCTATCACATTGCATAGTCTCAGGTGCCTGTTCAGAAGACACCGCCAACTGGTGCACGGGTTTGCGCTCCCGTAAACGCCGATCAATCTGAATGGCCATAGCCATAGACTCATTCAGACCTGTAGGCGCAGGGAACCCCACCATAATATCCTTAATGGCCTCAGAAAGACCATTTCTGAAGTTTGCAGCCAGGGCGCACTCATTCCACTGAGTAAGCACCGACCATTTCCGAAATTTCTGACAATATATTTCCGCTTCATCATGCCCCTGAGAGAGGGCTAATAAAGCCTTTTCAGCCTGAATCTCTAGGTTAGGTTCCTCATAGAGCAATCCCAATGCCAGACAAAACGCATCCACACTGAGCAATGCAGGATCCCCTGGTGCCAATGCAAATGCCCAATTCTGAGGGTCGCCCCGTAGGAACGATATAACAATCTTGACCTGTTGAGCAGGGTCTCCAGAGGAGCGAGATTTCAAAGAGAGAAACAATTTACAATTGTTCCTGAAATTCAGGAAGGTAGATCTATCTCCAGAAAAACACTCTGGAATAGGAATTCTAGGTTCAGACATGGGAGTGTGAACAACGAAATCCTGTATGTTTTGAACCTTTGCCGCGAGATTACTCAGGCTGGAAGCCAAACTCTGGACATCCATGATAAACAGCTAAGATCAGAGCCATTCAAGGGTTAAGAGGAGGTAAGAAGCAGCTAGACAGCAATTAAGGGCTAGGCAGCAAAACTCTGAAGGAAAAAAAAAAATAAAAATTTCCCTTGAACACTTCTATATCTCCTGCTTCAGCCCAAACAATTAACACTTTGTGGGCCGGCTATACTGTCATGAATCCCCAATGGCTAGGGATAGCACAGGATTAGCAAAGTATAATAAATATCGGACGAGCTCTAGGGTGATGGAACCTGGGCTGACCGCTGCCCTACGCCTGACAAACGCAACTAGAGATAGCCAGGGAGCGTGCCTACGTTGGTTCTAGACGCCACGCACCAGCCTAAGAGCTAACTAGTACTGCAGAGGAAACAAAGACCTCACTTGCCTCCAGAGGAATTAACCCCAAAGATATAGTTGCCCCCCACAAGTATTGACGGTGAAATGAGAGGAAGGCACACACATAGAGATGATGTATATAGCTTTAGCAAATAGAGGCCCGCTGAAAACTAGAAAGCAGAATGACACAAAAGGGGACTGAGCGGTCAGCAAAAAACCCTAATCAAAAAAACCATCCTGAGATTACAAGAACCCATGTGCCAACTCATGGCACATGGGGAGAACCTCAGTCCACTAGAGCAACCAGCTAACAAAGAGACATTCTAAGCAAGCTGGACAAAAAACCAAACAACTGAAAATCAGCACTTAGCTTATCCTGAAAGATCTGGGAGCAGGTAGGCAGGAACCAAACAGAGCACATCTGAACACATTGATAGCCGGCAAGGGAAATGACAGAAAGGCCAGGTAAAATAGGAAACACCCAGCCTCTGATGGACAGATGGAAACCAAAGGCCGCAACCCACCAAAGTCACCCAGTACCAGCAGTAACCACCAGAGGGAGCCCGCAAACAGAATCCACAACAAAGGTCCTTGCGGTATGCACGAGTTTATGCGTGCCAGATTCCACCAAACAGAGAAGGCTTCCTTGCTGGTGGGGCGCCGTCCCGGCCAGTGACAGACGCCCCTGTTTGTTGGTAACAAGTTACCGCCTGTGGGTGTTCAGGTCAGAAGCCGGCAAATAGCCAGCAAGGTGCAGGAAGCTGCAGGACCTTGCATAATGTCACGGTCACGTGATACCTCACGGGACTGGCTATGGCTATGGAGCGCCCTACGGACCACAATCCATCGCGTTTCGGAATCACTGATTCCTTCGTCAGGAAATTTTCACCAAATTTCAGTTTTTTTCACAAATAAATGCAGGTAATATCAAAGAAATTTTACAACTATCATGAAATACAATATGTCACAAGAAAACAATGTCAGATTCACCGGGATCTGTTGAAGCGTTCCAGAGTTATAACCTCATAAAGGGACAGTGGTCAGAATTGTAAAAATTGGCCCGGTCATTAACGTGGAAACCACCCTTAGTGGTTAAGGGGTTAAAGATATTTTTTCAATTTTTTTTTTTACTTTATTTTTACTTTTTTACTTTGTCCCTCTATGTAACTTTCACGTTTATCACTCTAATCGCTGTTATAAAGCATTGCAATGATTTACAGCTGTCAGGTCTTGTTTAGCTTGTTTAGAACATGCTCTGAGCATGGTGTAACAAGTTTGCTAGCCTCGTGACCAGTGTCACCATGGCAACGATGAGGCCCTTGCGGAGGCACCGATCGGAGCGGAGAGAGAGCCCCCTCCCTTTCCCTGCCCTCCATATGTTGCGATTGATATAATTCACAGCATTTAGGGGGTTAAACTGCGGAGACCAGTGCGGGCGCCTCTCCTGGCAGTGAGAGCTGGGTTACAGCTTTCATGTTAGCTGAACGTCTGGAGGCGATCGTGCATAATTGCCATGACATACGCCGTACATCCAAGGTCGGGAAGGTTATAAAACTGAGAATTTGTTGTTTTTTTTAAATGTTTTAATTTTTAGCACTTTCCCTTCAATGTACCAAATCACACCCGAAAACTGATGTGGATTACATACCCACTTAAAAGTAGGCGTCCTGTGCAGTTTCTTGTATTCTCGGGGGCAGGACCTGAACATTCCTATTGTAGACGCTGAGATATGTGCTTTTGATGGGACAGATATACAATAGATTAGCGACTGATGGACATTAGGCCTCATGGGGAGATGGAAGTGAGTGATAATGTCAGAGTTAGAGGCTGCAGGAAGATGCATAAACCCATAGTTCTAGTAACAATGCCACCTCAGTCAGTTATAGATGCGAGTCAGCTGTGTATCCAACCCACTGCCGCTTTGTAGGACGCGCTCTCCGCTCCTGAGCCCGCTCCATGCACTCACAACCAACATCCGCTGTACATATACCGCTAAATAAAATCCTCATAGCGCACGTAGTAACAGAAAACCCGGAGTTCTAGTAACAACACAACCTCATTCTCAGGAGGAAGCAATAACAACGTATAGGGAGGGCTGTAGGAAGGAGCCGGTGAGTTTACGTGTTACATCGTAACTGTGCAGACTACTAGAGGCTCAAAACCTACTTATTCAGAAATTCATGTTTTATGCCACTGTGGACATCAGTGAATTCTTACAGGTGTGTAATGTAGAGGATAAGTAATAGTATATGAACGTCCTGACACTGTGCAGTGTTACCACCTTTCTATATGTCACATACTGGTGATAAATACAGAAATACACAAGATACAGGATGATGATGTTCAATAATTAATTATTTTATTTTTTTCTCCTAGCAGTATGTTTTGAGTTGTGGGAGGAAACCGGAGTACCCGGGGAAAACCCACACAGACACGGGGAGAACAAACAAACTCTGTGCAGATGGTGTCCCAGATTTACACCCAGGAGCACCGCGCTGCTCGCCAACAGTGCTAATCACTGCGCCACCGTGCCGTCCTGTAGTCTGATGGTCCTACATCTCCAAGCAGCATGCCAGCCAGGTGAGTTATGGGGCAGCAATAGAGAATGCAGGACACTATGGTCTCTGATATGTAACAGAGTAGATGGAAGGGTGGGATAACAACAGACCCCGCCTGTTTCTTCAGACCACACCCAGGTCCGCACCTCCCTGACCCAGTAGTCAGGTATTGGGGGGAGGGGAATACGTTATATTTCCATTGCTGTTACTTCTGCGGCTTTCAATGCTCTTCCACCTGTTACTGATATACGAGAAGCCACAGAACAGCCGCTGGCCCTCCGGGGTTATAGGTGGTTCCTGAGCTTCAATGCCAGACATCACTTGGTCCAATTCCATTTGTTTGCTGGTTTCCAAAACTGGGATCTATAGAAGAAAGGCAAATCAGTCTGGTTACTTCATTAGGTATTTAATTATATCCGTCCCCTCCTGAGGGCACCTGTACAGATTGTGGATGAGCCGTCGTAACCGTGCGCAGATTACCGCTAATCGCCATGATGCATCGTTACCTGCAGCTTGAGAACAAGTCAACTACTGGTGCTGCCTGGCAATCTGCGGTATCCACATCTGCTACAACTGCACCATAAAGCCGTGTTCACACGTTGCAACCACATTGGTTTTTTTTGCCGCAGTATCAACAAAAATGAATACTTTTGTTGTGGTTTTTCTTCCAAAAATGGCAAGAGCAATATTGCTCTTTCGCAAAAAAAATGCAGAGTGTGAACACAGCATAACGAATCCAAGTTATTCACTAAGTGGCCTTCTGAAGTATTGGGGACAATAATTACACTTTTGAGAAATATGTAAAAGCCTGTCCATCCTGCCCCATACTGTAATTCCACCCATTTACCAGCAGGGGAGGATATACACATTCTGGCCTACACTATGTAGATTGTTACTCATTATTTGAGTATTTCTTACACATATTATCACATTACACAGACGAGGAGGTGACATTATAATAAAATAACGCTGTGCACTTACAGGTGTCATTGTAAATGGTGGACGTGACCTTCCCATCTCTAATTCCTCCCAGTTTATGGGCGAGAAGAATGGATGTCCTTTTAAATTGCTGCAAACATCCTGCCTCTTCTTTGGTGTTTTACACAAGAGCTGCAAATAAATAAGAACCATTATTATATAACAAGTAATAATAGAAATAATCTCAGAAAAAAAGCAGTTACAGAATTGATTTCTAATTTTCTTATAGAAAGATGAATTTATTAAAACAGCCATTGCTAGGAACAAATGCGATAGGACAGGATAAGATAGGATAATACAGGATACGATAGGAAAGTAAAGGATAGGATAGGACAGGATAAGACTGGATAGTACAGAACAGGATAGTACAGGATAGGATAGGACAGGATAAGACTGGATAGTACAGAACAGGATGGTACAGGATAGGATGGTACAGGACAGGATAGGACAGGATAGGAGGACAGGATAGGACAGGATAGACCATCAGTAGTCGATCAGTCAGGGGCCGATACCCAATAATCCTGATGATTAGCTGTGTGGAGAGGTTTTGGTGAGCGCCCAGCCTCTTTATTGTATAAATTGGCCTGTAGATGAGAACGCTGTACATATAGGAGAGGCTGTCCCGGGGCTCCAGCATTGTCCCAATTCTTCTATTGGATGAAGCTGAAATACTCAACACAGTGGTGATGAACTGTACGGTGTATTATCAAAACTCATGACTGGTCTATCCTTCCTATGTCTCCAGGTATATTTGTCTATTTACTCACTCTCTCTATGACATCCCTGAGCTGAGAATCCATGGTGTTCGGATAGCAAGGTTTATCACATGTTACTGAATAGGCAACCCTTCGTAAACACGAACCAGAGTAAAACGGGGAATATCCTGTGGCCATTTGGTAGATTGTGACCCCAAAAGCGAACAGGTCAACAGTGTAATTATAGGGCTGTCGACGAGCCACCTGTGGAAACATAAGATTAGAAGAGTAAGTTAGTTTATTGTCCATCCTGGGAGAGAGAAAACAATTGTGGTCCATGTTTACTGGTAGTGTTTTTCCACACCTAAGCCCCCATACATAATACATGTCAGCCAAAAGATCATTTGGTTGATAGCTACCTCTCCCATGAACAGGAACTCACAGTTCGGCCAAGAACTTCTATGTTCTCTATTAGAGAAACTCTGCCAGACTCCAAAAAATAAAGGATTGATCATTGGAAATCCAATGTGCTAGATCCTTCTCCTCCTGGATATAGAGTCTAGAGGCCCCAGTACACATTAGACTGTTGGCTGACCCCTCTGATATTGGCCGGTTCGGCTGACTTTAGTCTAATATGTATGGGGGCTCTTACACAGTCCATCTATTAGTTAGCGTTAGTAAATGTGGGCCGCTGTGGTGATAGATCTGTGATTCCACAAGCTCCACATTAAGTGAGAATTGCAGGTGGATAATAAAGTATGAGATATTAGTAGTCACATAGTCACCTCAGGAGCCATATAGCCAGGAGTGCCGCAAAATTTACTGATCTTCTGAGAGCCAAATACATTCATAGCAGCAAGGCCGAAATCAGCAATCTTAGCGTGTCCATCGCCATCCAGAAGAATGTTGTCTGGTTTTAAATCCCTTAAAAAGAAAGAAAAATAGTTCTGTGAATCAGACATAGATGAGCTGTAGTGCTTGGGTTACTGTGGGGGCTTCACAGGACCACTCACTAAACACTGGGGGCAGACTCACTAATCCTATCTTGTGTAGAAATATAATACCAGGCTGTCTGAAAATGCGCCAAATTCATCACAGTGACTGTTTGACAAATTAGGAGCATCTTCAGAGACTTTTGTCTGATGTTACACCACTATTGTTTTCATTACTTACAGCCAATAATTTTCATAAAAATCTGGTTACAGTTTAGTTGCTCGTTGTGACATTGTAAACCACATGGATTCCTATCAAACTATTCCCATTTCCATAAAAGCCTTGTCCCCTCTTCGAGTGAGCCCCAAAAATGTCTAAAACACTTCATAAATGTGGTACACGTCATGTTCACCTTATTTTTGGCACAAATAACACCACAATTCGGGCACATTTAACTATTTCCCATAGTAAATCTTTCCCTACGTATAAAAGAAGAAATGGCTTATTACCGGTGAATAATCCCCCGACTGTGGAGAAACTCTATTCCACTCAAGATTTCTGCTGCAAGGAACCTAATAAGGAAGAAAAAATATCCTATCAGCATTAATTGTTCTACTGAACCACTAATAACTATGAGGGGAGACAGCGGCCACAGAAATCACAGAGCGGCTGTTCTCTTACCTGGTCGTGCAGACATCCAGGGGGCCTCTGGAATCGATAAATGCAGTCAACTCGCCACCAGTCAGATATTCCATGGCATAAAATGCATAGTCCTGTGCGAGAGGAGGGAAGATGATTGTAAATAATGCAGATTTTATCCGTCCTGATAACATTTACTATGGTTCTGGGACCTCTACTGTGTGTCCAGAAGACATGTCTCCTTGTCTGCACACACTGGAGAGGTGTCCAGGGTGAAAACTAAGTCAAAATCCTCTAATGATAGCCACCAGTAATGGCGCCCAGGGCATACAGGCACACAGAGCATGCAGCAGGGCTACTCATTTGCACTGGCAAAGATTGAATTTGCAATTTAATGGAAGCAACTGGACATGATGGGGAGAAAGGAATTTTTAGAAAGTGAGGAGTGTCTTACCGCTGTCTGGAAGGTCCCATAGGCATGTGTGAAGAATCTGCTGTCTTCAGTGATTTCCAGGACCTCTCTCTCTAAGCGGATGGTGCGTTTAGCGTACTCCAACAATTCCCTCTTCTTGACCATCTTGACAGCCAGCTGAAGTCCGCTGGGTTGATGTGTTGCCAGCATCACCCTGCCAAAACTGCCTTCTCCAAGCTTCCTGGTAAAGATGAAACTCTCCAGGGAAAGACAGGCAGTCACTTGCTCTGAAGGGCTGGTGGTCTGAGCACCGATTACACCTAGAAGGGTAAACAGATATAAGAACCAACAATTAATCTTACAGTCACACTCACATATAATGCTACAATAAATTGGCAATTTTCAATCTATCATGAACTTTGAACCCTGATGAACCTGATTACCACCATGTTCTGGCTGTAGAGCCCCAAGTATAGAAGGTGGAGAGCTCTGATGTAAATGGTAAGATGTACAGGATACGATTATGTCATTAGGTTACATTTTGTAAAATAAATGAACACTGTATATAAAACATGGAAGTGGCCTGTGACTAAATGACTATAGACTTTACCTTCTGGAGCTTGATCGATGGATTTGTCAGTCTCACGTCTTCTCTTTGTGGTGGTCTCAGTGTCAGATGTCCTCTTTCTCTTAAGTTGTTCTCTACAACTTTGATTTTCAGCTCTCTCATGATGTAGGTGAGAGCTCCTGGTTTTAGCTGATCCGCTAAACCTTATTTCAGAGGTAACATCCTTTCCACTCTCAGATTCCACCATTCTTCCTCTCTTATTTGGGGGTGCATCTTCCTTCTCAGGAGATGAGTTCCCTCTTTTTTTCCCCTTTTTAAGGGTCTTTATCTCTGGTGGATATCCAGAAGATGTTGTACAGGGATCATCTGTTTTCTTAACAGGTACATCCTGTACAATGTCCTGAGAAGTTTCCACAATTTTTCCTCTCTTATTTGGGGTTTCATCTTCCTTCGCAGGAGATGAGTTCCCTCTTTTTGTACCCTTTTTAAGGGTCCTTATCTCTGGTGGATATCCAGAAGATGTTGTACAGGGATCTTCTGTTTTCTCAACAGGTACGTCCTGTACAATGTCCTGAGAAGTTTCTCCTCGCTGAGAAAAACTCTCGTCCATGCATCTCTTTTTAGCACTCCTCTTATTCTTTTCACTACACTTCCTTTTTCGTCCCATGATAAGTTAATATCAATAATAACGAATTTGTTAAGTGCGCAAAAGTCGTCTTCACTCTCCAACAGTTGAAGGTAAAGTAAGAAAAGTGACTTCGGAATCCTTAACCTAACAGTCACCTAGTATTGTGACATCATCGCCATTGTGACATCATCAGCCAGAGTGTAAGCGATGATGTCATCAGCTGCTGCAGGACTAAGTTTGACATAATCAGATGACCTTGTTTAAGAAAAGTTTTGTTTTTCATAGTAACATAGTTAGCATTTTTTAAGATCCTACTCAAGGACCCTAAATGTTTTGCATCTAACTATTCAAAAATCTGTAAACACCTAGAAAATTCCCAATAACTGATGCAGCAACAAATAAATTAATAACCAAATAAATAAATAAATAAATACGTTTTTTTATTCAATATACAAAATTGCTTGACATGATCTCATTAAAATAATATATGAAGAAAAACATGTTAAAATAACAATCGGAGACTCAGGTCTCCAGAGTACCAAAAATATTAGACAGGTGTTTTTTATGTTATGGCTGATGGGTTCAAATCTGCAGTGATGCACATGAATGAAAATAAGAACAAATCCTTATATTTCACATTGTGCCCCCGCCGCCTCCGTCCCACAGCCCTGTGTTGTGTAGAGGCCACAGTGACATTTCTTCTACATACAACAGTATATAAAATCTCCACATTCTCCAGTGGTTTTTATACTCAGTGGTGTTTTGTCCGCAGTGATATTATACCCTGCAGAAGCCATAGGATGACGTAGTTGCATTACTTTATCTCTGTATGGATAGTTAACAAAAACTGACATTTCGGATACACGCCAATGTATATGATTCCAAGGCCAGAACCTAATACTAAACAATTAGAGCAGCTCTCTCACATAATATGATCCTACAAAAAAGAAAAATGGAGCAGAAATGCCCTTAATAAATAAGGTGAGATGAGACGTAAAAATATAAAAAAAACTGTACAAATCTTTATTAGCTCACTCACATACATAGTGCGGGTATACATAACCCACAAAACAATACAGGAAAAGTTAGAAATAGGGGGAAGATCCAGGCAACACAAGTACTCAAAACCTCTCATAGTATAGGAATAATGTACACCCGAGCACTGTACACCCTGCATGGAATAATGTACACCCGAGCATTGTACACCCGGCCTGGAATAATGTACACCCGGGTACTGTACACACTGCCCAGAATAATGTAGACCCGAGCACTGTACACCATGCCAGGAATAATCCACCCGAGCACTGTACAACTGGCCCGGAATAATGTACACCCGAGTACTATACACCCAGCCTAGAATAATGTACAGCCGAGAGTGCACTGCCGGCCCGGACTAATGTACACCTGAGGACTGTACACCCGGCCTGGAATAGTGTACACCCGGCCCGGAATATTGTACACTCGAGCACTACACCCGGCCCGGAATAATCCACCCGAGCACTGTACACCCGGCCCGGAATAATGTACACCCGAGTACTGTACACCCGGCCCAGAATAATGTACACCCGAGTACTATACACCCAGCCTAGTGCACTGCCGGCCCGGAATAATGTACACCTGAGGACTGTACACCCGGCACGGAATAATGTACACCCGAGGACTGTACACCTGGCCCGGTATAATGTACACCCGAGCACTGTACACCTGGCCCAGAATAATGTACACCCGAGCACTATACATCTTGTTCGGAATAATGTACACCCAGCCCCAAATAATGTACACCCGAGCACTGTACACCCGCCCTGGAATAATGTATACCCGAGCACTGTATATGCAGCGCCCCAGAGTCCTGGTCGTTGCAGTACTGTGGCTCCGCCACTAAGGGGAGCTATGGTACGTCTGATGGCACTGAAGGAGTTCATCTGACCAGGTATCACATACACCAATACATTTCACAGCCGGGCCTCCGGGGGGAGCTAAGGGTGCTATTTATTAGGCCACTCCTCACAGTCTGGTAAAACTGGGGGTTAGGCAGGAAGTTAGAAAGAACGCTGACTGGGTTGGAACCAGGCAACACCTTGTGGCAGAGGGTGTTGTAGGGGAAGATTCGGTAGGGTCCCTGTCAGGGGTGGGATCCTGACAGAGGCCTGGCAATCAGAGAGAAAGCTACGGGACCGCGCCTGCACTTCATAGCGGCGGTGCCCTAAGAAAGGACAAGAAGCGAGATTTATTGTGCTGAGTGAGAAACGAGATCAACGCATCAGGGAGAAATACCAGTAGGAGTCGTGCTGTGAGACCGAGGCAACATCCTACTGAGGCGTAAATAACCGGTGGCCGGAACGCCGAGGAAGTACAGAGCTCTAAGCATTACTTCAAACCAACGGCAGGGCAGAGAGCTATAGGCTGGCTGTCTCACCTACATCACCTACGCAGACATAGGGGGCAACCTTTGGAGAGGGGCGACTCTAGGGTCCCGGAAGAGCTCCGAGCCTTCCCGTCATACGGGTGCGTCCTACCATAAGATCTGGGGGGCGAGAAGAAGAAGAACATCAGAATCGAGTTGTTGTGAGGGAACACGAGGAACAGACACAACAGTTGTGGGGACTATCCCGTAAGCACAGCAGGGGAGGACCACAACACACAAACGCTAGAAGGAAGGCACAGATTTCCACCTGCAACGGGAACTCTGGAGGTGCCATCGGACCGGCCGGACTTGCGCAGCCCGGTTAACCGTATTCCGGACTGAGGACCCAGAAGCCTTCAGTAAAGAGGTAAAGAGACTGCAACCTGGTGTCCTCGTTATTTACTGCACCGCACCACTACCACAACCATCCACACCTTTCCTTGGGCGCCCCTCGGCAGGGTCACGGACCGGGTCTAGCCACCGTGACAACCCCAGAGCAGAGACTCAGAGGCCCGGTACCGGGTACACCTCGGCCCTGCGGCAGTGGGGGTGCTGCAAATACCCGCCCCGGAATAATGTACACACGAGCACTGTACACCTGGCTCGGAATAATGTACACCCGAGCACTGTACACCTGGCTCGGAATAATGTACACCCGAGCACTGTACACCCAGTTCGGAATAATGTACAACCGGCCCAGAATAATGTACACCTGAGCACTGTAGTCCACCTGGCCCAAATTACTGTACATCTTGCCTGGAGTAATGTATATCCTGACAAGAGTACTGTACACCCAGACCAGAGAATACACAGTCGACCCGTGTAATACACCCCCAGTGTGGCAAATAAACACCAGAGTACTGCACACCCGGCTCGGAAAATGCTCTGCCAGACTGGAGTTATGTACACTCAAGGCAGAAAATAAACACCCGACCCTGAGTAATATACACCCAGCCCTGAAAATACTCTTCCAGCAGAAGTACTGTACACAGCCTGAATATCAAAAACCCAACTCCGAGTACTGTACCCCAGGTCTCGAGAATACACTGGCTAGCTAGAGTGCTGCTTACCCGCACCCAGAGTGCTATACTCCCAGCCCTAAGAATACCCTGCCAGCAGGAGCACTAAACACCTTACCTGAGTAATACACACCCGGCGCTGAGAACACTGTGCGGGCTGCAGTATTGTATACTTGGTCCTGAGAATAAATATCTGATCCAGGGTAATACACACCCAAAGCTCTGTACCCCTTTGCCCTGAGGATACACTGCCAGGTCTGAGTGACATACTGACGGGCCAGATAATATAAACCTGTCTCAATTAATATAAACTCGGCCCTGAAAATTACCTGCCAGATGGAGTACCTGAAAATACACTCGACCCTGAGAATACCCTGCCAGACGAAGTACCCGAAAATATACCTGACCCTGAGAATACCCTGCCAGACTAGTCCCCGAAAATACACTAGAGGCCCAAAGACTACACTGCCTGATCCAAGAATATACACCCAACCCCAAGAATACCCTGCCGGCCTTGAGTATTGTGCTGCCGGCCCCGAGTTTCATCCTGTCCCAAAAATACATTGCCACCTGAAGAATACTCTGCCTGCGCCAAGAATGTACACCTGACCCCAAGAATACACTGCTGGCCTGGAGTAACGTACACCCGACCTTGACAATACCCTGCCTGAGTAATACACTGCCGGCACCAAGTTACACTCTGTGGCCTTGAGTAAAGTACACCTGGCCTTGAGAATACTTTGGTGGCCTCACGTAATGTACTGCTGTGCTGGAGAATATACAACCGACCCCAAGTGATTACACCTGACTCCTGTTTAGCGAGTGAAGGTGCCCAAACCCCCGGCTTTGGGCAGAGGATGGGGGGATATGTGACATAGTCAGTGGTAAAGTGCTGGAGGGGAGATATATTTCACTGCGCATAATGGCATCAGTGATGTAAAATCCAGAGATCTTCATCACATTAAGTGTTAACAGCTAATTTATGTAATGGATTGTTTTTTTAGGGACAACAGTAGAGTGGGTGGGAGGTTGTTCACCTTATCTCCACCCCAGGGTGTGGTCTGGGGCTTACATAGCTGGCTTTCAGACAGGGCTGTGGAGTCGGAGTTGTGGAGTCGGTGCCCATTTTGGTGGAGTCGAAGACGGTATAAAATGGATCGACTCCGACTCCTAAAATATATAATAAATTGGGTACAGTAGTTCAATGCAGTTTGTGGGGAATATTTTTTTCATAAGAATTTGGGAAAGTTATGAAATGTCCTATAAATGTCTGTCCTATTCCTGATCTAAGGTCTAGACTTTTAGCTGAGATGAATCTGTGCGGCAGTTTATGTCCATGATAAGTAGTGAAGCTCCTCATCTACAGATAAGGGTTAAAAAAAAAAAAAAAAAACACAGGGAAGGAATGCTTGCATTCATCTCAGAACTTCTGGAGTGAACAGGAAAGCAGTATTAAGGTAAGTACTTCTTAAAGCATATCTAAACTTTCAATAAATTGTGCATAAATCAATAGTCCAGTATATGCTGTCTCTGTATGCTTGATGTTTTACTTTGTTTTTCCTCTTAGCTCATGTTTGGAGAAATTAGCTGCTCTGATGACTTATGTACACTATACATAGAATATAAGTGGAAAAACAGTTTTCTAACATCTCAAATTTGGAAATACAGTAACAGGATCGATGAGGACATATATTTTTTTTTGTGTGTGTTCTGGAATATGATTCAGCACAACCATGCTCCCTCCCGTCTCCCCTCTTCATAGACTGTGAAGAAATATGATGTGAAGCATTTAGTGAGCTGAACCCTGAGAAAAGCCTGACATTGAAAGTTCAGCATAAAGCTAACATATTTTACAAACTTTATACTTATCATTTGTCCTATTGATTTATGCAAAAATTGTTTTATTTCTATCCTAAATTATACAGTGCATGATTCCCTATTCTTGGAAAAATTACAATATACCTTATTTTTTTTACAGGGCAAAATTATTTTGAGAGCTAATTTACATAAATACAAAATGTCTAAGAGGCATCTTATGAAGTCAGCTGTATTGAGTATTTCACAGTGACTCAAGATAAAAAAACATTTTGTGTGTCAGTATATAAGTTACCCAGATGAAAACAAATGCTGTGATGCCAAAATGAGTGCATACTCGGGCAGTGATAGAAATGCTCCTTCAAGAGCTTCCAATCTAAAAAGACATTTACAACACTGCCACCCAGAAGTTTACAAAGCTGTGATTGAAAAAGATCACAGCAGCACCAAGAAACCAGAGACCAGCACTTCCCGCCAGGCAAAGGAGGAAAGAGCGTTTCAAACATCAGTTACAAGATATTTTGTAAGTGATAAAGTTACTGTAGCAATGACAGCAGATGTGTTTAAAAGACAGCTCATCGAGCTTGTTGTGAAGGACAGTGTACCATTATCATTATTTGCACAACCAGCTTTTACAGCTCTTAATGGAGAAATGGCCCACAAGCTTGGTGTTTCTCTGGAAAGAAAAAAATATTAGAAAATTAGTAATTGAAGAAGCACTTAACCAAAAGGAAGAGCTTAAAAAGACTCTCAAGAGACGCTTATGTTTGTGACAACAACAAAAATTGTTACTAAGACGCTGGCAGTAAAAGCTACTAAAGCTTATCACAGCAGCCAGTTTCTCCAGACCTTAGTGAAAAATGTTCTGCAAGATTATGAACTCAAAAAAGAACAGGTTCTTGCTATTGTAACTGATAATGCTTCAAACATGGTAAGTACAATTAAACTGATGAATGAGAATAATGAAGGTGAACAGCAGCTAGAAGAACATTTCACATTCAGTATGTTGGTGATGGAAGGCCACAGTCCTGTT
Organism: Ranitomeya variabilis; assembly: GCF_051348905.1. NCBI lineage: Eukaryota > Metazoa > Chordata > Amphibia > Anura > Dendrobatidae > Ranitomeya > Ranitomeya variabilis. Next base: position 183,458,928 of record NC_135239.1, read on the forward strand.
CCCATAACGGAGGAACAAACATTACTACAGAAGAGCTGCAAAAAAGATCCTTGTCACGCTCACGCCCTGACTGGTGGGCGTGAGCTCGGGGGGTTTGTGGCCCCACTGTGCCACAAACCAGACTACCCTGGAAGGGGCGTGACTATGACAGCTGCCTGGGTTTTCACTGGAGCCTCTGATGGTGAGGTCAGGCTTGTGCAGCAGGCAGCTGCCAGGTGCTACTCCAGGGTGGTGTCTGGCTGTGGCTGCTGATCCCACTTGAGAGACAGGGACACCAGGATTGGTGCGGGCATCAGGCAGGACTGGCAGAAGAGCACGGCTGAAACTCAGACGAGTAGGCTGGCACGGCTGAGACAGGGCTGGCAGAGACACAGCAGAGAACACAGGGCTGGCAGAGAACACAGGACTGGCAGGGACGGCAGGAAACAGGACTGGCTAGGACGGCAGGAAACAGGACTGGCTAGGACGGCAGGAAACAGGACTGGCTAGGACGGCAGGAAACAGGACTGGCTAGGACGGCAGGAAACAGGACTGGCTAGCACGGCAGGAAACAGGACTGGCAGGCACGGCAGGAAACAGGACTGGCAGGCACGGCAGGAAACAGGACTGGCAGGCACGGCAGGAAACAGGACTGGCAGGCACGGCAGGAAACAGGACTGGCAGGCACGGCAGGAAACAGGACTGGCAGGCACGGCAGGAAACAGGACTGGCAGGCACGGCAGGAAACAGGACTGGCAGGCACGGCAGGAAACAGGACTGGCAGGCACGGCAGGAAACAGGACTGGCAGGCACGGCAGGAAACAGGACTGGCAGGCACGGCAGGAAACAGGACTGGCAGGCACGGCAGGAAACAGGACTGGCAGGCACGGCAGGAAACAGGACTGGCAGGCACGGCAGGAAACAGGACTGGCAGGCACGGCAGGAAACAGGACTGGCAGGCACGGCAGGAAACAGGACTGGCAGGCACGGCAGGAAACAGGACTGGCAGGCACGGCAGGAAACAGGACTGGCAGGCACGGCAGGAAACAGGACTGGCAGGCACGGCAGGAAACAGGACTGGCAGGCACGGCAGGAAACAGGACTGGCAGGCACGGCAGGAAACAGGACTGGCAGGCACGGCAGGAAACAGGACTGGCAGGCACGGCAGGAAACAGGACTGGCAGGCACGGCAGGAAACAGGACTGGCAGGCACGGCAGGAAACAGGACTGGCAGGCACGGCAGGAAACAGGACTGGCAGGCACGGCAGGAAACAGGACTGGCAGGCACGGCAGGAAACAGGACTGGCAGGCACGGCAGGAAACAGGACTGGCAGGCACGGCAGGAAACAGGACTGGCAGGCACGGCAGGAAACAGGACTGGCAGGCACGGCAGGAAACAGGACTGGCAGGCACGGCAGGAAACAGGACTGGCAGGCACGGCAGGAAACAGGACTGGCAGGCACGGCAGGAAACAGGACTGGCAGGCACGGCAGGAAACAGGACTGGCAGGCACGGCAGGAAACAGGACTGGCAGGCACGGCAGGAAACAGGACTGGCAGGCACGGCAGGAAACAGGACTGGCAGGCACGGCAGGAAACAGGACTGGCAGGCACGGCAGGAAACAGGACTGGCAGGCACGGCAGGAAACAGGACTGGCAGGCACGGCAGGAAACAGGACTGGCAGGCACGGCAGGAAACAGGACTGGCAGGCACGGCAGGAAACAGGACTGGCAGGCACGGCAGGAAACAGGACTGGCAGGCACGGCAGGAAACAGGACTGGCAGGCACGGCAGGAAACAGGACTGGCAGGCACGGCAGGAAACAGGACTGGCAGGCACGGCAGGAAACAGGACTGGCAGGCACGGCAGGAAACAGGACTGGCAGGCACGGCAGGAAACAGGACTGGCAGGCACGGCAGGAAACAGGACTGGCAGGCACGGCAGGAAACAGGACTGGCAGGCACGGCAGGAAACAGGACTGGCAGGCACGGCAGGAAACAGGACTGGCAGGCACGGCAGGAAACAGGACTGGCAGGCACGGCAGGAAACAGGACTGGCAGGCACGGCAGGAAACAGGACTGGCAGGCACGGCAGGAAACAGGACTGGCAGGCACGGCAGGAAACAGGACTGGCAGGCACGGCAGGAAACAGGACTGGCAGGCACGGCAGGAAACAGGACTGGCAGGCACGGCAGGAAACAGGACTGGCAGGCACGGCAGGAAACAGGACTGGCAGGCACGGCAGGAAACAGGACTGGCAGGCACGGCAGGAAACAGGACTGGCAGGCACGGCAGGAAACAGGACTGGCAGGCACGGCAGGAAACAGGACTGGCAGGCACGGCAGGAAACAGGACTGGCAGGCACGGCAGGAAACAGGACTGGCAGGCACGGCAGGAAACAGGACTGGCAGGCACGGCAGGAAACAGGACTGGCAGGCACGGCAGGAAACAGGACTGGCAGGCACGGCAGGAAACAGGACTGGCAGGCACGGCAGGAAACAGGACTGGCAGGCACGGC